>NC_062229.1:31101859-32351859 GCF_902686445.1 Sciurus carolinensis
TTTTAAAAATGTCATCATAAATAAATAAATAAAATAAAATGTCATCATATAGGAATTGTTTTGTACTTCTTTTGTACACTGTGACATCTACAATAGTTTTAAATATTTAGTAAGTGCTCAGCAAGGAAAATGCTTCAAAAATCATTTAATTTTTTAAATCCTGTTTCTTGGCCTCAAATGGAAATAGTAATACCTGTTTAGGATATCTCATGAGGTTTTTCTTGCAACCCATGAAATACAGTATTTGAAAGCTATAAGGTGCTACACAAAATGAACTAAATTGTTATTTTATTAAGTAATATCGCTAAGATTGTATAAAACTAGTAATAGAAAAGGAAGAGCTTTTCTGGGATGACCTGCCTGTCCAGAAGTTTTCCACGGGCCCAAATTGTTTCTCTTCTCTCTTTTTTTTTTTTCCTGATGCTGGGGATGATAGAGCCCAGGACCTCTCAGCTAGACAAGTGCTCCACCACTGAGCTACAACCCCAACCTTCCACTGTCCCAAGTTGGATTTAATTTCTGATGTTGTCTGTACTGAGTATTACATAGTAATTGAAACAACAACAACAAAAAAAGAGTAGTAGTAGCAGTAGAATGATCTCGTGCCATCTTTGGTTGAGAAGATCTAGAAGATCTTTGAAGATCTATATTGACAGTTGCCAGTAATACCTTAAAACACCATTTGGACATTAGAACTGCAGTGATGATAAAGGAATCCTGTAAATTGTAAATTAATTCTGTTAAAGCAAAACAAAAATTTTAACCTATATATTAATACTGGAATTTGATTTTTGGATGTGGATACTGGGTATTGAACCACATTTCTAGATCTATTTTGTATTTTATTTAGAGACAGGGTTTCACAGAGTTGCTTAGCACCTCACTTTTGCTGATTCTGGCTGTGAACTTGGAATTCTCCTGTGTCAGCCTCCCAAGCCACTGGGATTACAGAAGTGCCCCACTGTGCCTGGCAATAGAATTTGAGAAGCCCAATTTGAATACTCATCATTTACCATTTATTTATTGTCTGTAAAGATAGAGACAAAGTGAATAAAAGTCTTATTATTTTCTACTTTATAACTAAAGAAACTGAGGTTCAAAGCTTAAAAAACCTGGCTAAGTTCACATGATGATGATAGCAAACATATTTGAGTATATTAACCTCAAACATGTCTAAGATAGGTAGCAGTGTTATTTCATAGATGAGGGAAGTAAATCATATGAGAGGCAGAGTCAGGTTTTTCTGACTCAAGTCTGTTCTATTCTGCTTAGTATATTGATTTTAATTTTAGTTCAAAAGTAGAACATCTCTTCTTAAATAGCATAAAACATTCTGGAAAGCAATATTTTTGTTTTTATGCCAAGACCTTACTTTTAGAGGAATATAGATTTGATTTATAAAAAGAAAAAAATTTGGTTAGAAATCTCTAAATTTTGTCTGTGTATATGTATATATATATACACACACACACACACACACACACACACACACATACATACATACATACATGTATGTATATGTGCAGCAGGGATTGAACCCAGGGTACATAACCACTGAGTCACATCCCCAGACCTTTTTATTTTTTATTTTGAGACAGAGTCTTGCTAAATTGCTTAGGGCCTTACTAAGCTGCTGAGGCTGGCCTTGAATTTGTGAGCCTCCTGCCTCAGCCTCCTGAGCTGCTGGGATTACAGGAGTGTGCCACCACGCCAGCTATCCAAATATTTTAATAAAGTTTTAAATTGCAAGTATGCAAGTATAGTACATATATACTTAGCAAATATGTAAAAGGAGGGAAGGTGACTTTTAATAAAACAAGTTTAAAATAATTGGCTTTTTAGGGGGTTGGGGAAACAAGCAAGTAAGTTCCCACTAATCTTGAAGAAATGTCAGGAATATAAAGAATGCCAGAATTAGCTAATACTCTAATTTTATAATGAATTATCATGTTTTCTCTTTTTTTGTAGAAAGAAATATACATACATTTCTTTTACATATAAATGTTAATATAACTGAAACAACATTCTCATGAAATAGTTCTTGATTGTGTGGAATGTACTCTCATTTTCTTTTCTATTATTTTTGTTAATGCAACTTTCTAAATTGATTTCATGACCCATAAATAGGTTACAACTCAGAATTTGAGGTGTACTGGGCTATGCAGAGAGGTATTGAGACTTTATTCAGGTAGTGACAGTTGTAGAGGAAAGGAAGATATAGGTTTCTTAGATGAAAATTTTGTTTATAGTTAAATGAACTGTCCATGAGAGCAGAGGCTTTATTTATTTGATATGAGTGAATGAATACAATAACATTACTTGGGGGACTGACTGAATTGTGTGAAATGGAGGAAAACTGCCTACTCTTTAGTAATTAGAAAACTGGAGTGTAAATGCTAGAAATCAAGATGACTGGGTTTCGCAAAGGAATTAAAAGTCATTATTAAAGTAAGAAGGAGGCTTAGGTGGAGAACTCAAAAGTTCTAACAGAAAACCTTACATAATGGACTTTCAAGAAAGCAGTTTCATTAGTAGGGGTAGAATTTATCCCTACTAAAAGTTGTTGAGGAAGCTGCTGGGAAATTCGAGTCAGAATGAATATATCACTCCTGCAAAGCATTTCTGTATTTATTTTTCCTTTTGAAAGAAGAAAAAGTTTAATTTTAGTGGGAGTTAGGGTTGAGGAAGATTGTCACTCCTCCTTTAAATGAGTGGAGGGAAAGAAAAGGAATATTTAAGGCCTTCTTCATGTTTAAATTTTATGGTTCTTTGATAGTTTCCTGTTGGAGAACCCTTTGTAGTAACCCCTTTTCAAGTTAAAGCTGAAAATTCTTGGCTTTACGTGTAAAACCTTCCACAGTTTATCCCGTCTTTGCACTGTTGTCAGTCTCCTGTGTAATTCTTTTTCCCCTTACCTCCCTGTCACTAAGTCACTAAGTTCTCTTGTTTAAAGTAGCTCTTTATTATTACCTCTTGAGTCCTTCCCACTCCTTTTTTTTTTTTTTTTTTTTTTCGTAGTGCAGGGAATAGAACAAGGCCTTATGCTTACTAGATAAATGTTCCACCACTGGGCTACATCCCCAGACACTTATTTTTTAAACCTTTTATTTTGAGAAAACTTTAACAAAAAAGTTGCAGTTGTAGTACAGAGTTCCCATGTGCTTTGCATCCAGCTTTCTCTAATATTAACATAACTGTAGTATAGTTAACAGAACTGAGAAATTAGCTGTTTTATCATTCCTCCATCATCTCTAACCTAGATGGTGGCAATAATAGCCTGAAAAGTCTTTGCCTCTAGTCTTGCCTTCATTTACTTCCTGTGTTGTAGCAAGAGTGATTTATGAAAATATAAATATGGTTAAACTTTTTATGCCTTTCCCTAGCTGTTAGGATGAAGCTGACTTCTTTAACATACTTACAAGGTCCTTTATGTTCTGGTTCCAGGTAATTAAACGATCAAAAACCTTAAAAACCTACTTATCTTTCCTATTATAAGGAATCTAAAACTTAAAAGTCTTCGCTGATGATGACTCCTATTTTTTCTTAATATGATTCTCCACTGAACTTATATAATATCTAGTATTTCTCTCTCAAAATTATATTTACTATTCTGTGCTTTAACTATTATCTGACTTCACCAGACTCTTCATTTTGTGAGGATTCAACATTGTGGTCAATTAACTAGCACAGTGCCTGTCATGCAGACGGGATAGTAGGCACATAATAAATATCTGTAGAAATCTTTCATTGTCTACCATAGGCAGATTTATTTATTGTGTTTTAAGTGTATCCTACATATTTCCTTTTATTTAAAAATCACTTTACCTTGTACCTTATACTGTTATCCTTTCCCCATAGTCTGTAGAGGTGAACCTGGTTCTCACCTCCTCTATAAAGACTTCTTTGGTCACATTTGCCTACTGTAACTGTTCTTTCCTATGAATTCTTGTAACATTTAATATATTTATTACTCATTTGGCACATATGTGCTATCCTTTCAGTTCCCTCTTTTATGTACATATCTTATCTCTTCAAATCCTGTGTAACTATGTCAATAGGCAAGTGCTTACTTCAGTTCCTTCTTCCTTTTCTTTCATATTTACTTAGCTTTTAGTGTAGAAGACCATGCAGGTGAATTTGGGGTTTGCACAATGTATACGACAAGGTCTTTGACATAAATGAGTTTATATTCAAGTAGAAGTTGAGAAGATGAAAACTGGCTTTTGTTTGAGCACTTCTTATGAATCAGGAATTATGAGCAACTTTTACACAGTTGATCTTATTGAACAGATACCAAGGACATAGTGCAAGGACATGAATAAGTGAGAAGCTATATAAAGTGCTGTCGGATTTTATTCACTCAGCAAATATTTATTAAAGGTGTGTTGTGTGCTGGGTGCAATGATGAGTTCCAAGAATAATCTTAGTTTTCACTGAACTTACAGTTTTGTGGGGCATGCAGAATATAAATAGGCAGTTATAGTATAGGATAATCAGTTCTACAGGGCTTGGGAATCCACTGTTAACATATTTGCCTTCATGTGGCTCTCAGTCTAGGAGTGAGAGATGAATAAGCACACAGTGTGTTATCTAGTTCATTATATGGGGTGATGAAATGAGAGACACTGTGTTGGAAGCTAAGAAACTGGGCACCTAACAAACTTGGGAGGAATTGATATCTAGATTGAGATTAGAAGGAAGAAGTAGCTCAGGTAAAGATGATGGAGTAACTGTATTTCAGACATAGGGAGCAATAGAGTAAAAAGTCCAGAGTTAGAAGAAGCATGGCAAACTTCCAAGTTTTCTGTGGCTGGATCATCGTACTGGGGTCAGAGCTGGGTAGGAATGAAACCAGAGTGTTAAACAGGGTCCTGATCATACTCAGGGCTTTCTAAGGCATTTTATCATACCAACTCTAATTTAAATTCATAAACTAAGGTAGAGTAAGCTTAGATATCTGGCTCAGGTTTCTACTCTGGTTTTGGTGTATAACCTTGTCCTTTTTCAGGATGTTTCTCTTTAGGGTGAGAATTGGTAATCATTTCACAAAAATGGAGTAAAACAATATTTTAACAAGACAAAAACAAAAATATTCTACCTAAACAAAAACCCCTACTCTCTATTTATCAGTAATTACTCTCTGTGGCTATAAAACCGTATTTCCCAAAATGGTTCTTTAAGGACACCTTGAATTAAAAATGTGTGTCCCAGTAGAGGACTCTTGTGGTGTTGTACCAGGGTGTGATATATAGTGTGTGTTTCTGGTTTCAAGGATGACTAATGTAGTGAATGAAAATCGGGTGGGGATGAATTGTCAGAAAGCAAGTAGTTTTTTTGGCTTAACCATTCTTGAAGAGATCAGGGCTGTGGAGGTTCTGAAAACGTGGTGACAGTCTTGGGCTCCCTGTCTGTATTTGCTAACTTGCAGTGTTTGTTTTAAGCTTGCATATAATGAATTATCATGTTTTCTGTTTGTAGAAAGAAATTCAAGCCATGAGTCAATGCCATCATCCTAATATTGTGTCTTACTACACATCTTTTGTGGTAAAAGATGAGCTGTGGCTAGTCATGAAGCTGCTAAGTGGAGGTGAGTAGCATGCAGTAAAATGTTCTGTTCCATAGGTTGAAAAGTTAATAAAATTTCCTTTTTTTTCTGTTGTACTGGGGATTGAACCCAGGGCCTTGTGCTTGCAAGACAAGCATTCTACCAACTGAGCTATATCCCCAGCCCCCCCAATTTCCTTCTTTTTATCCTGATTTGATTTTATGGACATTTGCTTTTGAAGAGATACTGAGAATGTTAAAGAGGATACTGTTAAAGAGGATAGTATATGAGCTGAGACAGATTTCACACATTGCATTGGGTTGTTATGCCTTTTAAATCTTTCTTAATTTAGGATGACTCCCTTCCCTTTCCTGCTTTCCATGCCATAAATTTACTGAAGAGTCTGATTCAGTTATCTTGTAGAAGTTTCCACATTCTGGATTTATTTGATTATTTCTTCTTGTTGATGTTTAATTTGATCTAGATTTATTTCTTGAAAATTAGATCTAAATACTTAATTAAATTCAAGTTAAGTATTTTTGGGCAGAATACTTTGTAGATGATGCTGGACACTTGATATTGCATTGGTCAGGAAATATTTGCTGCCTGGTTGTATCTTTAATAGTGATTTTAATTTTGTTAGCTTAAGATTATGACAGTCAGACCTCTCCCTGGGAAAGTTAACTTTTTTCCCTTTGTATCCAGCAAGTAATCTCTGAATTGATACTTTGGCACTATGAGTATCTAGCCCCCATGTCTTTTAAATTGACTTTAGCATCCATTAATAATTCTTGTTTGCATCAGTTAGTTCACCAAGGGTTATAAAATGTAGTTTTTCTTATTGTGTCATTTCTTTTGCAATTATAAATTGTCATTCTTTTGTGAAGAACTTTGCCTTACCAACTGACATTCTTTACTTAATCTGTACTGTAGTTTTAACTGAAAAGGAGAGTTTTATAAACCAATTTTCAGAGTAAAAGTTGCTCAAAAATCACTTCCAATGGTAGCAAATGAGAGGGTGTTTTCCCCCCTTTTTTCTAGTTGTGTAGGGCCTTCATTTTTTTGCATATCATTATGACTGGAGGTTTTTTATGTCGGCAGTGTCTTTCAGTCAGTTATACTTGGTTCTCTTTGCTGTTTGGGTTGTCCAGATTCTGTCAGTGAAAATCCTTTATGATCCCTCTTGTATTCTTTTGACATGAGCCCATTGATCTTTGGTTACATTCTTCCTTTTTGATTGAAGATTTCTTAGGTTCACATTTATATTATTTTTTTCCAGACCCAGAATCGGCTAATACTCTAAGCAGCTCTGATATTTTTTCTAGGGAATGATATTTAGAAAGCATAACTTAAGTATGCTCATTGATACTACCATGTTGGTGCTTCTAGAACTTGGAAATATAATATACATTGTAAATAATGTACATTACAAATAATAATTTGACATTTATATTTCCAATTCAAAGTTTTAGACTTCTAAAACTTCTTTAATATTATACTTGAATCTCTTCTCTTACACAAAAAATCTTGGTCTGCAACATTAACATAATCATGTGTGTCGTGTGCTTTAAATAAGTTTTGCAGACAGACACACACACACAACAAACACATGCTGTTATTTCTACTTTATCCTTACAATAAAATATAAATATTGCTAATTGCAAACAGGGGATTTGGGCATGAATAGATTGAAAATTTTGTTAACATTACCTGAAGGTCCATGCCATATGATAAATTAGTCATTTTGCCAGGGCCCAAATTTGAAATATGTGGCAAGATTGGTGGACTTATTGGTGATGGAGCCATTCCAGACTTCCCACCTCTGGCTGCTTGGTTTTATTTTGTAAGGGAGTAGGATTTTTTATTTTAGAATGTAGAGTTACAGAAAAAAGAATCCATATTTATTTAGTTTGCAATTTTAACATTGTCCCTCACTGAATACCGTCCTTCTCCAGAGAAGCTGTAAAGGAAAAAGGATAGGTTTTTGGATAAATTCCACCTTTCCTACTTAGTTGTATGTCATTGGGAAAACTGTTTCAACTCTTAGAACCTTTTAACTTGTCTGTTAAATGAGGATACCTTTCTGCATTTTAGTGTATTGGTGGAGGAGTAAATAAGATGATGAATGTAAAGCATCTACTACTGTGCTGACGTGTAAGAGTTGCACAAGAAATTTTATTCATTAGTAATAATGTTCCCTTGCTATATTTTGATGCTTTTCAGTGTAGCCAGAATCACCTTTTTGTTTCAATCCCATTAGTGACACACTGGAGAAACTGGATTGCTTTGTTAAAGGCCCTGTTCATATGATGGTTGGAAGCCTTGCTAACACCAACCACCTTTCAAGATGGTGGTCAAGCTTGGTTCTTTCTGTATGGACAGATATGGGAACATTAGGTAATACTGTATCTTTCCTTATTGATCACCTGTGGTATAATTTATTTGTAATTTACAAAAATGTATAATACAGAGTTTTTAATGTTTTGCAGAAAAATTCTCTGATATGGGAATAAATTGTCTACATAATTCTCTTGTATGCTAACCCATCTTTTCTGCTACTTTTAAGCAGATTGACTCTTATTTATTTTTTCTTTTAAAAGATTCCTATTCTTCTGTTAATGAGTATATGTTCTGATCACAGAAGGGGCAGGACATGTAGATGAGTGAAATGTCTTTTAAATGTAGCTCTTTGTCCCTTCTGGTCTTTGATTTCCTGAGATAGTGTCTTGTTTTTCCAACTTTATACTGAGAAATTACCTGGAGGATAATTTCCAAACATGTCCCAGTCATAACTGTTACAATCATCACATTTTTAAGAGTCAACATATTCTTTACATCTAAACTTCTTAAATATTAAAATTTTTGCATTTTTTGGGGGGAAATGAAAATCTTGCTTGTGTTAGTATTAAGCGAATAAACATTTGAACTGAAGAGATATATTAAACAATATTTAGAAAACAAAAGCTAGATCTAAGTATAACTTAAAATTTTTTTAAATTGAGGAAATTATTACATGAGTATTTATAGTACAACTAAAATACCATTCATCAAATATTTATTGAACACCAGTACATTGGTGAATTAAAATGGATAGTTCCTTGCTCTCATGGACCTTACAGCTGATAATAAACAATAACTAAATAATTATAAGTGTGTAGAGTGCCATGAAGAAGTACCAAGTGCCATGGGAACACGTTACAGGAGAACCTAACCTTATTGACAGAGAATGGATGCACTGGCATTAACAGAGGCTTCCCTTAAGAGGTGACATCCAGCTGAGATTTAAAGAGTAAGCAGTAATTAGCCAGGTGAAATGAGGGATGGAGGTTGTATCAGGGGAAGGATGGGAGAAGCGATCCACATAGAGAACACTCTGAAGAGGAATGGAACAAAGATGGAGTGTGGGGGTACCTCAAGAATCTGGGTATCTGGGTGTCACAGCCAGAGGAGGAGTTGGGAAAACTTTTGGGGGAATAATTTAAAAAAATATAAATTACCAGAAAACGGAAATATGTATATATCTTCTACATGAGCTTCTTCAGCCAAAGTATTTAAAACAAAAGCATATTTTTGATTTAGCAACATTGTACTAATGTAGAATTTAATAAACTAAATATATCATAAAATGAATAGTAACAGACACTCTTAAATCAGCAACCAGGTGGACATCATGGTTAAAATAAGTTTTGTTAGCTAGATATGGTAGCACATTGCCTGTCATCCTAGCTACTTGGGAGGATGAGTCAGGAGGATCACAAGTTTGAGTCCAAACTTGGCAACTTAGTGAAACTCTCAAAATAAAATACAAAAGGGGTATGTAGCTCAGTGGTAGAGTACTCCTGGATTCAATCCCCAGTAACATAAAAACAAAACAAAAAGAGTTTCATTAAGTATGTCAATATTGTAATTATTTTATAATGCTTCCTTATAACAGTAATATTCTTATATTGTGCTAGTTAAAACCTGATGGTGAATGTTGGAATTTGTTAATACTCTAATGACTCTTTAGAAATTAGAAGCACGTTTTGTCTAAATAACTGTTTACACAATTTATAAGCACCAAACTGTCTTGCGAGTTTGTTTAGAAATCCAAGTAATTAAGGAAACTTCTGAGAGGACTAGAAAGAAGTACCTGTAGTAATTAAAGGTTTAAGTATAGAAATGAAGAAATCTAGTTTAAGTGCACTGCCCTAGAGAGTGAGGTATTTTGTTGTTTAGGAATCCCCTCAGTTTTTTCATTTTCTTTTTTGGTACGAGGGATTGAACTCAGAGATACTCAACCACTGAACCACGTCTCCAGCCCTATTTTGTATTTTATTCAGGATCTCCCTGAATTGCTTAGCACTTTGCTTTTGCTGAGGCTGACTTTGAACTTGGAATCCTCCAATCTCAGCCTCCCAAGCTGCTGGGATTACAGGCATGCACCACCACACCCTGCAGTTTGTTATTTTCTAAGAGATAATGAGTGTGAGTACTTCCTTGGTCTAAACAGGACACAGGTAACATATCAGATATTTTTAGACCAGTTTTAAAGAGACAGTCAACAGTGGAGGGTTTTTAAACTTTTGCAGCTTCTAGGGACCTGAAATGGAATACCTGACCATGCCAATTTTGGCCCCTTTGAAACCTGCATGACTCAGGAAGACATAGCCTAGTGGCTAAAGATTGATTAAAACTTCATAGTAGAAGCATTTGTAAATAAATCAAATGAGTTGATTTTGTATTCAAAGAGTGTCGTGTCCCGTCCCCCGCACCCCTCTGCTTTACTGGGTAGTGAAACCAGGGTACTCTACCACTGGGCTCCTTCCCAGCCATTTTAGTTTTTTGAATTTAGAGACAGGGTCTCGCTAAGTTGCCCAGGCTGGCCTTAAACTTGCAGTCCTCTTCCCTTAGGCTCCCATGCAGCTGGGAGTACAGGCTTGGGCCACTTTGCCTGGCAGAGTGCCTTTTCATAAAAGTAAATGAGGAAATTAATGTGTTGACTGAGTGATTAGAGTTGTATTGTCAGTTTAACAAGAATCTTAAACCAGCCACTCCTTCACTACTTTGTCAATATTATTTTATCACAATGATTTTTCTTGGACCAGTTAAAGTTTTGCAAATTTTTTTTGGGGGGGCGAGGGAGCTGGTTACTGGGAATTGAACTCAGGGATGCTTCATGACTAAGCCACATCCCCAGCCCTTTTTATTATTTTGAGACAGGGTCTTTCTGAGTTGCTTAGGACTTTGCTAAGTTGCTGAGGCTGGCCTTGAACTTGTGATCCTCCTGTCTCAGCCTCCCTGGTCCCTGGGATTACAGGTGCATGCCACCATGTCCAGCATTGCACTGTTTTTTAAATGTTCTGTGCCACAGGTTATGAAGATGTAGAATACATTTTTTGGGGGGAATAGATGATCTGTGTTTTAACTTTTTGCTTTATGTTACAGAATTTGTACCAGATCCTTTTATTTTTCTATTTGTTTTATTTGCCTTTATTTTGAGAAATGGTTAAATTTTAATGGACAACTTTTATCAAAGTAGCATAGGTTGTTAAAATGTCTGAAAATGCAACCTCTTGGGCTCAGATATCTTGAATGACAGTATTTAGAGTTTGCATCTTTTACTACCTTGGCAAGCAATTCCTTCATGTGCTAGAGTTCAAGAACTGTTTATCCTAGCAGAATATTTTTTTTCCAGATTGTGCTTGAGGATACAATATTGTATACACTATTATAACTTTCCCTTTTGTTCCTACTTTTTTTTAGTTATTAATCAAGTTATCAGTGATAATCTGCAGTCTCCTTTTGCTTTAGCATGCTTTACCTTCAATTTTCTCTTAGTTAACACTTAAATTGTATGGTTTTGATGTTTGAGGAGCGAGGATTATAAGCATCATCATTGAGTTAAATGCTTTGTAAGCATCTTTTGATGCCAAGGAAATCAAATGGATAAGAAGGATGGGGGAGACTCTAGAAATAATATCAGTCAGTTAAGGATGAAGGTCTGCCACTTGTAAAATTTATTGTTGGGAGGAGACTGAAACAGAAAAGAAATAGTTACACCAAGGAAGGGACGGTTTCTTCTGTAAGCCTTGTTCAGATGCCTGATATGGACATAGACTGGGATGTTCATTGTTCTGCTTTCCCCATTGATTATTGGATGGTGTGAAATTAGTTTTAAAGTCTGTAATTTTGAAAAGGAGCTCCTACTTTACACTCTTTCAAAATATAGAACTAATAATTTTGATGCGCTCTAAGGTTTTTGTGGCTTCTTTTCTTTGAGCTATCAGTCTGGAAGTTCCCTGAAAGTACCCAGTCATGTCAACTATCTCTTGTCATATTCTGTGGCACCCAGTTCTAGATCTTGAATATAATAACTGCTTACTTTTTTTTTTTGGTACCAGGGATTGAACCCGGGGTGCTTAACCACTGAGCCACATCCCAAGCCCTTTTTATGTTTTTTTTTGAGACAGAGTCTTACTGAGTTGCTGAAGCTGTCTTTGAACTTGCAATCTCCTGTCTCAGCCTCCTGAGCTGCTAGGATTACAGGTTTTTGCCATCACTCCTGGCTGCTGTTTAATTCTTTAAAAACTCTGTTAATTACCCCCCACCCCTCCCACCCCTCTTTTCCCTCTATACAGTCCCTCCTTCCTCCATTCTTGCCCCCCCTCCCCCACTCCCCATTAGGTGTCATCATCCGCTTATCAGTGAGATCATTCGCCTTTTGGATTTTTGAGATTGGCTTATCTCACTTAGCATGATATTCTCCAATTTCATCCATTTGCCTGCAAATGCCATAATTTTATTATTCTTTATAGCTGAGTAATATTCCATTGTATATATATATACCACAGTTTCTTTATCCATTCATCAATTGAAGGGCATCTAGGTTGGTTCCACAGTCTGGCTATTGTGAATTGAGCAGCTATGAACATTGATGTGGCTGTATCTCTGTAGTATGCTGATTTTAAGTCCTTTGGGTATAGGCCGAGGAGTGAGATAGCTGGATCAAATGGTGGTTCCATTCCAAGTTTTCTAAGGAATCTCCACACTGCTTTCCATAGTGGCTGCACTAATTTGCAGCCCCACCAGCAATGTATGAGTGTACCTTTTTCCCCACATCCTCTCCAACACCTATTGTTGCTAGTATTCTTGATAATCACCATTCTAATTGGAGTGAAAAACTGTTAATTTTAAATTCCTAGTAGGAACGTTTTCCTTGGCATTTCCTATGTTAGATATTGTTAAAGTTACAAACATGCAACTTGATCAGTGATTATATAAATGTCTTCTTGCTAAGCAGTATTTACAGTGGTTGAAATTCTCAAAAGAATGAAATATGTGACCCATTGGTGTAATCATTTTGCTTTAGGGATTAATGTGTGATTGATTAAATTGTGTGTGATTGATTTAACTAAAGTGAACCAAATTTCTCTCTTAGGCCTCGCTGTTTCCTTATCACAAACTTGTGAATCCCAGCAATAAAGAGGGGAAAGAACTAGTTTAATAATATGCTAGGAAGTGCTCTCTAAGCTGGATGCACAGTGCCTGCCTGTGATCCCAGTGACTCAGGAGGCTGAGGCAGGAGAATTGCAAATTCGAGAGCAGCCTCAGCAACTTAGTGAGACCCTGTTTCAAAAGGAAAATAAAAAGGACTGGGGTAAAGTGCCTCTGGGTTTAATCCCTGGTACCAAAAAAACTAGAAAAGGAAATGCTATCTAGAATTTGGAGCCTCTGTGGTTCATCATCTTGAGAAAATAAACTTCTCTTCTGTGGCTTTCACAGGGGAGGAGAGATATGAAAAATCCTACTCTTTTATTTGAATTTTCAGTCAGTTTTAGGACTCAGGATATAGCTCAGTGGTATGGTGCTTGCCTAGCATGTTTGAGGCCCTGGGTTTGTTCCCCAGCACTATGAAGAAAACCAAAGACAAAAATAGTTTCCTAGTTTTCAGTTCTTTCCTTCACTCCCTCTCACATCTTATGTGGTACTTGTGTGTAGGTCTGGCCTTTCTGGAGCCAGAACTCCAGAAAGATCACTTTTTCTTAAATGTATACCTCCTCTGCAGGCACTGAAAATAAAATTTCTTCGCTTTGTTTAGTCAGTTACTTTTTATTTTTCTTGCTTTCTTTCTTCCATAATATTTTGCCATCTCTCTCCCGCCAGCCTCATGATGTTTTAAAAATCTCTTTCCCGTTCTTTGTTCATCCTGGATTTATGCACTTTTAAAAAAAAATCTAGTTTATCAAGCTACTAGATTTTAAGTGGGAGCTAAAGTGAACTTATATTTAGTCCTTCATGAATTCTGGGAATTGAGCTCAGGGTGCCCTACTACTGAGCTATACCCAGGCCCAGTTCTTTGTACTTTTGAGGATCTTACCTAGACCACTTCTTTCCATGTATTTGGAATTATATATTTTTTTCTTTTTAAGTGAGTGAAATAAAATCATCCAATAGGGTAAGTTGTCATCAGGATTAAGAAGTGATTTTTAGTCTTGATTATTGAGGTTTTGTATCAAAAAATGAATATTGAATCTTTCTGGTATAGTATGTCTTCTGTTTCATAGTTCTTGGCATAGTTTCTAATACTAACGATTGTTTTGTTTTGTTTCTATGATCTTTATAAGCCAGTATATTCCAGAAACCTTAGGAAGTTCTGGCATGCCTTTTTTTTTTTTTTAATATACTTATCAGTTTTTGTAGTCAGTATTTTGTGATTTTAATTACTATCTTTTCCCTTCATACCCCCTCATTCTTTAATAGGAGCATTATTTTCTGTCCTCGGAAGAATAGGATTGATAAGACATCTGGGGTATTATTTAAAGAGAACTTCCATTGTTATTCTTTTCATGTTTGTCTTTACCTATTTTATTTTTATAATTTGTTAACCTGAAAACTTAAGTGTTTAAGTTACTTTGTATACAAGTCTGATCTTTATTTTCGCTGGAGATCAATAGCTTTAGACATACAACACTGCATACTCCAGTCTGGTATTGGAGGTTTATATTGGTTTGTGAAATATTACTGATGGGCATGGTTTACCTGGGAAGTCTACAGATGTGGCTGAAAGTCTTTCCCTACTTCTAAATTCACATTAGAGGTTTAAAGATGCTGGTCCTAATGTACTGTTTGGATGTTAGGCAGCTACTTTGTGTTTTAGAATGAAATTGGAAATAAATGATTACTTCTAAATGTCTCTATTTCCTCATATTTACTATTTTTTCCTTTCTTTCCTACATAAGTAATTTTATGAAAAGGTTTAAATGTGTTTTGATTCCATAATGGATCTGACTTATACTGAACAAGTTAAGTTTTCATGAACTGTGTTTTCTGTTTTCAGGTTCTGTTTTGGATATTATTAAGCATATTGTAGCAAAGGGGGAACACAAAAGTGGAGTCCTGGATGAACCTACCATTGCTACCATCCTTCGAGAAGTATTAGAAGGGTTGGAATACCTGCATAAAAATGGGCAGATTCACAGGTACGCAAAAGGCGATACTCTTGTCCTTTGGATAGTTGAAGTGCTGTATCATCTCATAGAGGCCAGTCTCATTCTTTTACGGAGTTACTCATAGCTCTAAGTGTTGTCAAGGCTCTTTGTACCACTAGCTTCAGTACATTGTGGTTAGACCTTTAATTATATAGCTAGTAAGTATTAAGAAAGTTACAAGTACTTTAATAAAATCAGAAAACATAAAACCAGGAAAAATTAATAATTTCTTACTGGGAGGCAGTTACTGATAACATTTGGAACATTGTTTTCCATTTTCTTTTATGTGCTTAAAATTACCTAAGGTAATACTGGGCATATAATTTTGTCTGTTACTTTTCTTGTTTTGTTTTCTATTTTCAGTATTTTCCCCAAATGATGAAAAGTTCTTTGTAAAATAAATTTTTTTTATTAAAACTTTTTTTCCCTTTTCAAATAAATATCATAAACTGATTCTTGTGCTGCTAAGTGATTAGTGAGAGCTGGATTCTGGGTACGGGGATCTTTGAGCACTCTCCCAGGCCCATTATGTGGGTTGCCATATGGTGCAGGTGGAGCTCTCATTCAATCCCACTTGCCTTTACCTGTGGAAATGGAAGTTTTTCTCCTTGGACCAATTTTTGGTATTGTGTGGGGTGTTGGGACACACTGGGCCTACTGCTGTCCTTTGCTATTGGCCTGAGTTGTCCTCTGCTGTCAAATAGAGGGCTGTGAGATGCTAGCTATACCTATTGGTGTGACTGATGAGGGTGGTATGGACCTACCTGCTGCCCTTGGGGTGGGGCAGGATATAAAGTTCCCTGATTTGGTCTTCATTGGTTCTGGAATAGTGGGCCCTCTTGCAACTAGAATTATGGAGTCTAGGGTGAGGCCTCCTGCCTAGTACTCTGCTATGCTGCCCCTTTACTGCTCCTTTGAACAGAGAAAGCATGGTTGGGGCTTTTTTTGACCTATGTTTATTGAGAGTTTCAGGACCCTTAAGTACCCAGTTGAGGATGTAGACGATTAAAAGAAAGCTTAGGAAACTTAATGACCTGTTGCTTTTCAAATCCTAAGTCATTAGATACTCTGCCTTTCTCTTTTCACTTGAGTTCTTTTGTGATTGTTGAATTATGTCTGGGAATTTTACTTGTACATAAAGAGAAGGAACAGGGAAAACTAAATTTATATTATTTTGTTTGGAATTGGAACAAGTCCCTAGATTTGGGATGTCACCATAATTTTTTTTAAATCTATTTCAGTCACGATTTAAGAATCATGAATTTGAGTATGATATGACAGGTTCTTACACGTTATATGAGTCCATTTTCTGAATATATTCTGTTTATATTTTCAACATTGTAATGAACATCTTCCTCTGTGATTTTTATTTTTAAATCTGGCTTTCTATAAAGAGTCAAGGCATCAAAGGGAAAACATTTTATAAAAAGATATTGCCACATTCTTTTCAGAAACATACAGATTTATTCCCCTATTAGCAGTTTATGCGAATGGTAGATTCATTGGACCTTTGCTAACCTTGCCTATTAAAATTTCAATTTGCTAATTTTGATGAAGGAGGAATAGTATTAATTTTGATATCCTGGATTATTAGCTTAAACATAGATTTGTGTGGAGTAGTTCATGTTTCTTCTTGTGAAATGTTTGTGACTTTTGCCTGCTTTTATTTGGGGATTTCATGGCTGCTTTGATTATCCTGAACTTTTTATGTATTTAGAATGGCCTTTTCTCAGTTTTCATCTTAGTTTTGCTAAAAGATGTGCTATTTGGGTCTTGGTCAACTTGTAGAATAACAGGGCAAGAGGGAATGAGGTTGTCAGAATGTGATTAAGATCTGGAAAACCGGGCTGGGGATATAGCTCAGTTGGTAGAGTGCTGGCCTTGCAAGCACAAAGCACCACAAAAAAAAAAAAAAAAAAAAAAAAAAAAAAAAAAAAAAAGAAAGAAAGAAAGAAAAAGAAAAAAAAAGATCTGGAAAACGGATGGGTTGATAGAAAATCAAAATGGATTGATGGATTGGAGGTGCACTTACTTCCATACATACACACATCATTGAAGTCAAAGAGTAGTAATAGTGGAGTAGTTGAATGGTTACCTAGAAAAATAGGAGGTTATGGTTAGAGAGTGGTAATTTTGTAGTTGACTGTTTTGATAAAAAGATTAAAAACTGAGGAAGTAGATGACTAAGGGGGAGGAGGAAGTCTGTAGAGGTGGCATCGGTGAACTGAGAGGGCATTGCATGATCATCTATGTGATTGTTGAAGTTCTTAGAATAATGGCAAGATGATTTGGAAAGCAGACCTTTAATGAACTGAATGATGGCAGCAACAAAGAGGGAGAGAAAATGGTTAAAGGTGAATGGCAACGTCTGAAGGGAATTTTTCTTTTTAAACTGAATGTTTAATCCATTTGTGGGATTGAAAGGAATCACAAAAGGATTAGAATTCTATAATAGACGTTTATGTTAAAGATGTTGCTTTTATTTTCAAAGAAGTTTCCCCTATTTCCCTATCATTTCTGTCTTCCTCAGAGCAAAGAATAGTAATTACTACTTTCATAGATAAGCTGCTTCATTGTGTTGGACAGTAATTATATCTTTATGTTTTGCATCATCATTTGTACTATTTCACAGTGAAATTGTACTCCACTCAGAGTAGAGCCTAAAGAAATTTGAACAAATAGTAGTCAGATTCATATGAATGAATGATAAAGACCTAAGGATTTTTAAGTGCTGATTTAGTAACAAAATGTCTTCTGGCACAGCCCTTATATTTACTCATATTATTAAAGCTACAGCAATAGAAATGGTAACCATTTTAAGGAAAAAAGAACTCAGGGACAAGGTCATTAAGTAAAATACATTTTAAATATTAATACCATGTATTTCCTGATTAGTATCAAGTAAATATCTAATTATCCTGAGTTCATATCTCAGAAAAAAATATCAGAAACAATGAAAGTGTTTTGCTTCATATTATCAGGTTCATTTTTAAAACAATTGCGATCCTTTGGGAAAATTGTTGTAGTTTTTCTTTTTATCAAAGGTTTGTTGGTCTTCTTGTTGGTAATCCTTTTATGTCTGCACCCTTTCATTCTACTTAGCCTTCATTTTTATGGTTGGATACTTGTATAGCTTTTCTAGTTCATATGTGACTAACAAAAAGGAAATTGGAAGGTAGTTATGTATGGCTCCTCTAATTTTTTTTGTAGATCTAGAGCAGGATTGGAGTGATGATACAGGGTGTACACTACTCTCTCAGACTTGAGCTTCTAAACTGAGAGTGAGATTGGCTACAAAGCGTAGAGGAGACCAGAAAAGAGCCATGCTTGGCTAGGTTTCCATGGCCAGGAGCTGGCAGGAACCTGCTGAGCAGTTGGGAAAGTGCCGTGGTAGCTGGGAGTTCAGAACACATCTTTATCTTAAACACCCTGCCTGCTGACTGCCTGGGGCTACTCCAGCCCTGCCCACCTACAACCTGAGTCCAAATGGCAATCTGATTGATCGTAAATATAATATGAATAAAATAAAATTATATATAAAATAAGAGGAAGGAAAAACAAATGGTATTGTTTTTCTTTCTCACCTGCCATTTTCCTTATTCTGCTGCCATTTTCCTTACTCTGTCTCCCATTTTGAGGACAACTTTTGAATTTCCGTTATGATATAAAAGCTCACTAACTGAATGCTTGCTAGGGGCCTGATAAAAACAAACTTCTGATACCCATTGTAGCTAAATGTATGCTACTGGCAGTAGTTTGTAGGAGAAAACCAGTCTTGGTTAGACACCCCAGTGCATTTTTCAGTGAACAAACCAGGGCAGTAAAGGATTTCTCCTTGTCCTAGCTTGTAAGTTTTCCTTACTTCCTCCCCAAATGCTTTTCTTGTGCTTCCAAAACTCTCACTCAGGAGATTTTAAACCTTTATTTTATTTATTTATTTATTTATATGTAGCGCTGAGGATCGAACCCAGGGCCTCACACATGCTAGGCAAGTGCTTTACCACTGATCTACAACCCCAGCCCTGTGTTGCTATTATTATTCTCAATTTGCAATGGAAGAAAATGAGCCTTATTAGGTTAGGGATTTGCTTAAGCTTACAAAAATGGGTCTATAAAGAAGTTTTTCAGTGACTTATAAACTAATTTTGAGGACCATTCTGAGTGGGAATTTCAAAGATATTTTTGGCAGTGATTTATGTCAAATAATGTTCTTTAAATGGCAGCCTCTTAGGTAACTGTTACAAGGGCTGATGCTCATTTAACTAATTGAGAACTGACACACTGAACAAAATAGATGTTGTAGTCATACAAAGTAAAGCTGTCTGGACTTCTTTGTTCCTGAACTTAATATCAGTTTTATTCTTTTTCTAACACTTTTATCCATTTTATTCTTTCTCTAAAAATATAACCTTCATTCTCTGTGTAGGTTAGCATTTCTTATGCATATCAGTTTTCCCTCTGAAAAGCTTCTTTTAACATTTCTTAAGCAAGGAAGATACTAAGTTCCTTAATTAACAGTTCCTTGATTCTTGTCTAAGAAAGTTTTAATTTCACTTTTGAAAGATAATTTCACCAGATAATAAATTGTAGGTTGGTGGGGCTTTTCTCTCAACATTTTCAATATTTCACTTCCACTGTTTCTTGCATGCATGATTTCTTGAAGAGAAGGTGGATGTAATTCTTTTTTGCTCTCCTATAATAAAGTGTTTTCTTTGGCTTATTTTAAGATTTTTGTCCCCCCTTGCTGTCTTTGGTTTCCCTAGAGACTTCTTAAATAAGGTCCAAGACATGAAGATCTTTCACTTATAATCCCTTAAATTTTCATAGAACTATTTGGACAGATTCAGAATGCTCAATTATCTGGCAGATAAGGAAAACCCCAGTCTCCACTGTAACTACCCAAAAGAAGACCTAGCACTCTGTTGAACCCATTGGGTGTTACAGAATGTACCTCACTTGGGTATGCTACTGATCCTTCATATCAGCTAACTTGCAAATTAGCATCCTTTGTTGGGGGGTCAAAAGTATCAGGTTGCATCTTGGAAGCTGTCGAGCAAGCTGTGACAGTTTCTGTTTGGGGGTTCTATAGCTCTAATGATCCCTTTGAATTATAATTCTCTGTGATTGGAGGTATGCTATTGGGACATACATATTCAGGATTGTTATTTTCCTGATAAATTTTTCCTTTTGTTATTATATAATGATCCCTTTTACTCCTAAAAATGTGCTTATATTAAAGACAATCATATTTCATTTTAACATAGTTATACCAACTTGCTTTTGTTAAGTATATCTTTCATTGTGCTCAGTCTTCCCTGTGTCCTGGCTTCCTTAAAGGTTTCACTTGTAGTTCCTAACCTTAAGTTAGCCCAGTGCTATGTTTAGGTGTAAATTTGAAAATGAGCCCCCTATCCATTTGGGTAGGGTCTTTGTTCTCTCTCTCTCAAGACTCACTGTTCTGCCTCTTAAATGTCTCTCTCATTTTTTAACCTTGAGTACTTATTTGTTTCATGTTCATCTACTTGGTAATTTTTTCCCTCATTTATTCAGGATTTCTTTGTATCAGTGAAGGGTGTTTTGGGGCAGGAGCCTGGGAAGTAGTAATGAAGGTCTCTGCTTTCTGTGCAGTTGTGCTATGTTTGGAATGGGAATTTTCTATCTCATACCCCACCCCCATGCCCCCACCCACTCACCCACCATGGCTGTTGAATCCAGGAGAGCTCTACCATGAGCTCTATCACCACCCCTATCTCTCTCTTTTTTTTTTTATATTGAGGCAGGGTCTCAAAAACAGCAGGGTCTTCTTGCTAACTTGCCCAGGCTGGACTTGAACTTAGGATCCTCTTGCCTCAGCCTCCTGGTTTGTGGGGATTACGGCTGTGCACCATGCCTAGCTTCTGTCTCACACTTTAAATCAGAGATTCAACCTTTCAAACACTGTGGAATCACCTGGAAAGCTTTACAATGTATTGCTGCTTGGTCCGCTGCCAGAAATTTGTTTAATTGATCTGGAATAAAGCCATGGCACTGAGGCTTTTAAAAGCTCCCCTGGTAATTATAACAAGCAGCCAAGGCAGAGAACTACTACTTAGACTTTAGCAGTGACCACTCTGAAATACACCAGGACTTATACAGGTTTAGGAGAAAATTGTATTTGGTCATAGAGATGGATATTTTTAGTAGGTTTTGCTACTTCTTATGTTTAAGGTCCAGTTGTTACTGTAGGTGGATTTGTGTGTTAGCCCGCTGGATCAGGTCACATCATTTCTTCCATTTCTGCTGTTTTCCCCTGACTCTGTAGGCTTTAGAGATTTTGATTAGGATAAACATGTCTCTAAATTAGACTTTTCTCTCTTTCTACCTATCCAAATATTTTTCCCATTATTTAACTCTAACAGAAATGTTGCATATTTTAGGATGCTTAAATGTAGTGTATTTCCAACTTTGGTTTTGATTCATTACTTTTCTTGACCTTTTTTCAAGTTTTCCATAAACTGTGCCTATTGATGAGTAATAAAAATGTTATGAGCACAAACTCATGTTCTGTACTTATGAGAAAGCCAAACATTTCTGTGATATTCTTTTTAATTTTAGGAGGAATGTGTAACTTTTGGGCAGCAGTGACATGTGAGAAATGACAGTAAGCAGTGAAAAACAAAACTCACTATTCCTGCTAAATAAGAGTAGGTGGAGGATTCAACTGTTGGGACTGCTGAGTTGCTTGATAATTATTTATGATGAAATAAAAAATTCTTTAGCCTGAGGCCTTAGATTGGTTTCCAGATATATAGTTACAGATCTTTTTCCTTGAAAGTTCCATTATCCTGTGTGTGAGTATAGACTGTGGTGTATTTGATTATACAGTGGGTCATGATTTTCCTTAGCTTTTACTCCCAGAGACTGTTCTGCAGATTGCACTTTTGATTTAAAAGGGAAACATAACTGATTATATGGAGAATTAATCAGGAAAAATAGACAAAGTGCAAGCTCTCCTGAAAAAATGGATTACTGTGTTTTTACTTATGAAAGACAGAGACCTAGAAAACATTTGAATAGGTAATACATATACATGACTTAAAACATTCAAATAGCTAAAAAATGGTGTATGGTAAAAAGCAAATCTTTTCAGCCTCATCTGTGCTGAGTTATGTTGATACCATATACCTTGACATGATGTGATAAAAATGACACTCATAGGTTTCCTTCCAAATCCATAACACCGGAAAAACAACATATAAATTCATTAGAAGAGTATTTGACCAAAAATTTGACTGTTGCTTCCCAGAACTGCCAAGAACATCAAAAACAGGGTAAACACAGGTATTCATTAGTTATACATAGTATTTCATGGTATGGATGAGATGTGCCACAGCTTAATTGGTTTCTTACTGATGCAGTGTTTAGGTTGCTCCCATCCTATGAAGTGTATTAGGTCAAGCGAGGATGGGGGTTTGGGCATCAGGGAGGGTAAAATCTAGGGTTTGGTTTTTTTTTTTTTTATGTTGTTTAGTTGACATTTTTTATTTACTTATTTCATTGATAATCCACTTCTTTTCAGAAGAGTATTTGAGTCAGGTAGTCTCCTGCATAGTTACTTAAATATGTTTGATGAATATCTGGGAGGTGCCAAATAAGATATAGGTCCAGATGTAGTTCACGGTGAAATGGGGAGGCAGACCTGGATATATAATAATACAATAATACAGCCTGCTGTAAAAACAGAGGAGGGAGTGGCTAATCTATACTCCTCCCCCAAACCCCAGCTTTTGATGAGCTCAGAAAAGGGAGTTGGAAGTTAGTGGTTGACTCAGTTGGATGGTCTTTGTCACTAAGGGAAGGGAATGTCCTGAATTCGTTCCTGTTTGTAGTAACTAAAGTCAAGAGACTCTAGGTTCATGGAGCAAAAGCAAGTCAGCCTCCAGTGTACTGAATCAGCCACTGGGAAAACACTTCTAACTTGCTTGGTTTCTGAGCAGTATACAACACTCAAGAACACAATTTCCGGCATTATATACTGTGGCATGATGCTGCTGCACACAGTTGTGAAACTGTTTTATTGTTTGCTAGAGAATGATTATCTAAAGATGGAGGAAAAAAGAACATGGACAGGAGGAGATGACATATGTTTCTCTGACTCCTTTCCTGACAGACAAAGCCTTCCTCCATGAGCTGGCCTTGCTTTTCTTTCTTATCTAGCCTTAAGCACTGCCTTTCTTTTGTTTATTTAGTTATATTTGTTCTAATTGCAAAATGACTTCATGAGTACATTCCTAGAAGATATGTGAACAATATTCCCCTTAACTTCAACCCCACTCATCCCCACGGAAGAAACCATTAAAGGGTGTGTATGCATCTGTGTGTATATGTGTGTGTAGGTACTGTCCTATTTGACTTGTTCATTTAAAATGTGTGTTAGAAGGCATTTCATGTCACAATCTGTTGATAGATATTGTTTCATGGATGTAGCATAATTAATTTAACCTTTCCACTATAGTTGGCTGTTAGGTTATTGCCGTTTTTTTTTTTTTGTTAGTTATTACAAACAGTGCTGCAGTGGAATCCTTGTGTATACTGTCCAACTTTTTCTAGGTTATCAGGAAATGGATTTGCTGCTTTTAGGATTTAGGGATTTTTAATTTTGTTAGATTCTACAGATACATTGGAATACCAAAGAAAACAAGCTGTAGACTTAAGTGGATAGTATAATATCAGGGGAAATGTCCAGGTAAACTGTGGGTAATGTATTTGTTAATTGGACTAATAACAGTTGACAACTTTGGAGAGAATACTAGACTTAAGAATAATGGTCAAAGAACTTTGACTTTCTTAGTGATGTTTAATTCTTTTTATAACAAAAATGTATTCATTTATTACTTGTTTCATTATAAATAGTTAGCAGTAAAAGTATAGTGGGGCCAGGTGCAGTGGCACACACTTTTGTTCCCAGTAGCTTGGGAGGCTAAGACAGGAGGATCTTGAGTTCAAAACCAGCCTCAGCAAAAGCAAGGCGCTAAGCAACTCAGTGAGACCCTGTCTCTAAATAAAATACAGAGTGGGGCTGGGGGTGTGACTCAGTGACCAAGTGCCCCTAATTTCAGTACCCGATACCAGAATGCATGAGTGAGTGAATAAATGAATCAATGAATGAATGAATGAATAAATAAAGTATCATGGGTCTAAATAATTTCTGTCTTTATGCTATGAGCATAGAATAGCCCCTATTTTCAAGTGCATGCTGATTATTTTAACAAAACTGATTAGTTAGGAATTGGTGGGGGTGTTGAGTGTTGAGGTTCCAGAAAGAGAATGATCTAGTTAGTATATTTTAAAAGTGTTTAGTAGAAAAAAATTAGTATATTTCAAAGCTAGTATTAGGTGAGGGTAGATGTGGGTCATGTTCTTTGGCCACTGTTATCCCAGTCAAGAATACTTAACTACCTAAAGTAGTGAAATAAGCTATACCTTATTGTGGTTTTCTGTTTAATGTTTGGATTCTGGTACAAGTGACTAAAATAAAAAGTTTACTATTGGCCTTACTACAAAATAAAACATTTAAATATTGCTTGCATTATGTAAATACAGTAAACAATTGCTTAAATTATGTTACTTCAAAGAATATATGTTTTTTGAGATGTGAATTTTTTTTTCCTTAAAGAGATGTGAAAGCTGGAAATATTCTTCTTGGAGAGGATGGCTCGGTACAGATTGCAGGTAATGATTACTATTTCTTTTTATTTTGATTTAGTAGTCAGTAGAACCAAATTATATATCTTTTATGTTAATCAGTATTTTCTCCTGTTCTCTGGACAATCTGTATTCAAGCATCCTGTGTTAGTACATCCCTGCTGACACTGAAGATACCTTCTACTACTCATCCCTTATTTCTGATCTTAGACATTTTTCTGACCATTACTCATTCCTTTCCAGTTGTCCTTACCTCACCCCCATCAGGGTCTTCTGCTTTGGGTTCTCATAGCATTTGTACTTTGCTTTAAGGGAGAAGTAGTCAGGAATCCTCACTGTGTTGAAGAATAAATGTGCTGTAGAGAGGTAGTGTAGACCTGTATTTTTTTTTTTTTTTTTTCTGGGAAAAAGAATATTTGTCAGTTAGAAAGAGGAATCTGAGAAGTGGCAGTGTACTTTTGGCAGCTTCGTAGCTGTGGGATAATAAGAGCTGGAGGCCAAGGCCTGCCAAAGGTGGCTAACTTCAGGTTAGTCCCAGGCTGCCTCCTTCAGGTTGGTCCCAGGCTGCTAAAACAGTCAAATGTTTGGCAGGGAAAAGGTGATGACCCAGACCTTAAATTATTTCTTTCACCTTTAGAAGATAATTTAGGCAAATATCTTCATGTCCTTGAAGTAAGGAAATATTGTAACCAAGTCACATAATGCTCTAACATAAATTTGACTCCTTTAAAAGTGGCAATTCTGTTTATCAGAAAAGGAACAAGCAGTTTTATGACTATGATAAAAAGGCAAGCCATAGAGTAGATATTTGCAGCATGAATAATTAACAGGGATCAAATTTAGTACACATAAATAACTCACTAGGGGAAAAAACAGATAATAAATGGACAAAAGACTGGCCTAGGCACTTCCCAAATGAAGAAATCCAAACATAAATATAAAATCTGATAAAAGAAAAGTATAATCACATTAGAATAATATTCTCAATTGACTAGCTTTGTAAAAACATCTGGCAGTACCAGTCAGTTGTTGGTGATTTATACACTGATGATGGAGTATAAATGAATAGAACCATTTTATTAAAATTGAAGATGTTGTAAGACTATGATTCCTGCCCAGAAAAACTCACCTGGATGTTTACCTCAGTGATCTTAATCATTATAAGTTTGAAAAAATTTGTCACTTCATTAGAGTATATAAAAATAAATTGTGACTAATTTATATATACCATAATACTATATAGTGAGGAAAATGAACAGATCTGCAGTGACATACAAAAGTATTAATCATAAAATTACAGTGTAGGGTGAGAGACTGGATGTGGATGTCACTGTTCACAGTGTGAATGGCACTATGGCCAGAGATCTATATACACCAGGAATTCAGGAACAACTTTACTGCCTCTCTTTCTTTCATCTGTGTCCAGTTGATCTCCAGGTAGATACTGCCTCCTTAGATAACTTTAAATATTTTTTCATTTTTATATATTTATTTGTTTGTTTTTGTATGTATGGTGCTAGGTATTGAGCCCACAACCTGCCACATGTTAGGCAGGTGCTCTACCATTAAGCTATACCACCAGTTCTTTCGGATTTTTTTTATTGTGATAAAATGTAATGTAAAATTACCATTTTACCATTCTTAAGTATGTGATTCTGGCATTAAGTACATTCATGTTGTGCAGCAATCACAACCATCCATTTCTGGAACTTTTCATCTAAAACTGTGTACCTATTAAAAAGTAGTTTCCCATTACACTGTCACCCCGATTCTGAACAATTATGCTTTTAATTTCTGCCTCTATGAATTTAGCTACTCTAAGTACATCATAAATGGAGTCATACAATATTTCTTCTTTTGTGATTGGCTTATTTTATTTAGCATAATATCTTTGAGGTTAATCCATCTTGTAGCACATTGTGGATTTTCATTACTTTTTAAGACTGAATAATAATTCCATTATATGTATGTACTATATTTGTTAGTTCATCCATCAGTGAATATTTAGGTTGTTTCTTCTACCTTTTATCTATTATGATGAATGCTATATGAGCAACTGTATATGAATATCAGTCCCTGTTTTTTCATTTCTTTTGGGTATATGCTCATAAGTAGAATTACTGGATCATGTAATAGATAATTCTGTTTTGTTTTTTTTTTTTTTTTTTTTTTTTTTTTTTTGAGGAATTGCCAAATTATTTTCGCATCAGCTGCTGTTTTTGTTTTGTTTTGTGCTGGGAGTTGAACTAAGGGTTACTCTACCACTGTGGAACCCCAGTCTTTACTTCCTATTTATTTTTTTGTGTTGCTGGGGATCAAACCCAGAGCCTTGCACATGCTAGGCAAGTGCTCTATTGCTGAGTTACACTCACATCCTCTATTTTTTACTTTGAGACAGGGTTTCCCTAAGTTCCCTAGTCTGACCTCAAACTTGCTAGCCTTCTGCCTCAGCCTCCTGGTTTCTGGGATTACAGGTTTATGCCATGTACCCTACTTTTTTTCTTTTCTTTTTTTTTTTTTTTTTCAATTAATGGTAGCCTTTCTAATGGGTTTGAGTTGGTGTCTACCTCATTGTGGTTTTTATTAGTTATTTGCCTGACAATTAGAAATATTGAACATCTTTTCGTGTTTATTGGCCATTTTGGTGAAATAGCTACTTAAGTTCTTTGCCATTTTAAAATTGGACTTTAAAAAACTGTTAAAAGTATGGGAGTTCTTTATTCTGGATATCCATCCCGTATGAAATGTATGGTTTACAAATATTTTCTCCAGATTTGTGGGTACCTTTTGCACTCTGTTGAGAATGACCTTTTTAAAAAAATGATGAAAAAAATTTGATGAAGTCTAATTTGTCTGCTTTTTTCTGTTTACTAGGATTTGGTATCATATTCAACAAACCATTGCCAAATCCAATGTTATTAAGCATTTTCCCTGGTTTTTTTTTTTTTTAATAGTTTTAGGGCTTACAATTTTTTCATACTTTACAGCATTTATTATAGTGTATTCTAATTACCTGATTCTACCTTCTATATGAGAAGGTGCACAAAGGTAGGAACCATGTCTCCCTTGATCCTTACTTTTGATCCTGTTATTGAGTAGGCACCGAATTCCATTGTATACTTTTTTGAAATTGTTAGCAAAGGAACTAAAATGGTTTTTTTTCAAATTTTAGTTACTCTTTCTTTTTAGTTGGCAATTTAAATTGAGGCAAGTAGGGTTTTTGCTGCTTGATATCTATTCTTTATGGTTGAAGTAACAGTGGACATTTTAGTAAAGTGGGTGCTGTCATTTGCATGCCTTAACTGACAGTTTTAACTCAAGTCTTCAGGGTTGGTAAGTCTTGGAATAAGAGAGGTATGTAAATGGAAGGTTTCAAAGATTTTGAATCATTAAATTCTGGATTTAGAATTCTGGATATTTTAAAGCTACTAGAAGGTTTTGAATAGGTTTTAAAAAATTAGAAGTCTCATAATTGAAGCCAAAGATATAGTTTACATAACTTGAGTAGTATTTTATGCTTAAGAATTTTAAGTCATAGGCTTGTTCCATTAGTAAAAATGCTCATACTTAATTGAGTGCCTGGATTTTACAGGGACTTTTCTAAGTATATTATAATAGATTTATTCCTTAACAACAACCATATTAAGGTGGTACTATTATTTACCCACTTTTTATAGAAGAAACCGTAGAACAAAGATGGAAAGTAACTGCTCAAATTCACCTGGCAAGTGGCAGAGCTGAATGCACTGAAGTTTTTTTTTCCCCCCTCTGGAATATACTTTAAAATGTTTATTTTATTTTTTTTATCGTTACAAATGGAGCAACATTTAAAGTGCCTAGATACTCATCAGTTTGGGAGCTTTAAGAATTATTAAGATTAATTTTCTAAAAAAATATGTTTTCTATAAATGTGCTGTCTTACTTAGAGATGAGCAAATAATCACTTCAAGATGAGTGATTCAAAATCTGGAATTTTAAGTTTGCAATGCTGAAATTAATCTTTCTCACACTGGGTTTGTCTATAATTTATTTTCAAATATAGACTCATATACTGCAGGAATGTAGCAAGAAGAGAATTGGATAAGGTGTTGACTTCAGTATATAAAACTCTCACTGTATTAGGTAAGGTTCTTTGGTTGCATCAGAAATTATCATTGGCTAACTTAACAAAGCAAGAATTTTTTGAATATGCTGGAAGTACACAAAGAATCGACCAACAGCTAAGCTTCAGGATGAACAAGAACCCAGTTGTGCTAGTGAGCAAGATTCTTCTGTTAACATGACTCGACCCCAATGACCCTCAATTTTCTTGTTTTTCCATTCAAGCTTTAGCCAGGAGCTATGATTGATCAAGCTTGGATTAAGGTGGCTAAACCTGGTTCAAATCAACTATGGCCTGGTGTCAACATTACAGAACACAGTTACATGACCAGAACTATTATAAAAGAAAGAATATTGGTGAGGCAGGAATCCTCCTCATCAGTGACTTTGGCTTCAGTATTTTGGAATAATATTTTTGTGGAGAAAATCAGACTTGGAGAGATGATAAACTTGAGTTTACCAATGTTACACAACTATCAAGAGGTCAAGTTGGAGTATTAAATTAGGATTACTAACTCCTATTTATTTGGAACCATCTTCCTGAGAGCTTTTTGAATCTGTAGAATTTTTTGAGTTAAAAGAGCCAGGTCAGAATGATAGTAGGAAAGGAAAGGAAAAGGAAGGAAGGAAGGAAGGAGAGATGGAAAGAGGAATCTGATCCTGGTATGTAGAATGGATTGGAACAAGGAGCAGAATATGAGATGATAATTTGTAGGAGTGGAGAGGAATGGAGTGAAGGACCTGTTAAGCTATACCTTAATTTAGCCACAAAGTCCAGCAAATTGGTCTATATTTGTCTTATTTATGTATAGAATGATGACTAACATCATATTGGTTTCCTACTGGTTTATGATTGCTACTGATCTTATAATACTGTGCTGTTGTATTCTATTTCAGACTTTGGGGTTAGTGCTTTTCTAGCAACTGGAGGTGATATTACCCGAAATAAAGTGAGAAAGACCTTTGTTGGCACCCCTTGCTGGATGGCACCTGAAGTTATGGAACAGGTACTATGATTTTTAAAAAATGGCTTAGGTTTTTGTGATGAAACTGAATTAACTAAATGTTTGCTTTTGTTTGGCATATATACCAGGTTAGTTTTAAGAAATGTGTATCTCTCCTCCTTGGTTAAAACTTTAGTCTACTCTTTTTTGTGTGTGTGCTGCTGGGGATTGAACCCAGGGCTTTATGTGTGCTAGGCAAGTACTGTACTATTGAATTATGCCCCCAGCCTTTTTTATTTTTTATTTTGAGACAGGGTCTCACTGAGTTTCCCAGACTGGCCTCAAACTTAGGATTCTCTTGCCTCAACCTCCTGTGTAGCTGGGAATATAGGTGTATACCATGGCTGTAAAACCCCCCAAAAGAATCTAAACAAAAAGGCCTCAAACATACCTCAGAACTTTACAAAGGACATATGAAACTCACCCAAGACCATCTTAGGAATAATATAAGAAAGATTTTTAAAAAATTTTTTCTTAGTACAAAATAAATGACCTAGTAGTTATACATGTGATTTTTGTTGGTGTTCTTGAAGGTCTAGTGATCTCCACATTCCCATTTCTCTTTTGAATTTCACATAACTGCAACCTGTTGTCACTTATCCCATCACTTTAAGAAAACTCTACTGATTCTCAAATCCAGTGCTTATTTCTTATCTTATTTGTCCCCTTTGGCGTTTGAAATTGGGAGCATTCCAACTTCATTCACTTCCTTAGCTTTTCAATGTTGTTTTCTCCTGGAAGTATGAGGGCCCACATTGTACTCAGGAACAGGATGAACAAACTTGGCCTGTGGGGGAAAGGCTTTGCAGTACTGAGAGAGATGCCTCTTGATTTACTTGGGAGTGTGTGGTTGACTGGCAGGGAGCTAAGACATGGTACTGAGGGATAGGCAAGAATTACACATGGTTTGTTTGATAAAGATGGTTGTTGAGCTAGGGGATATAATCCACAGGAGCATTCGGGAAGGGAACTTGCTTTGAAGTCATTAGAAGCCCTCCTGTTTTACCAGATGGCAGAGTAGCACATAATATTGAGTCCTAATTTTAGTTCCTATACCAAAACCTCTTGCAACCTCTTTCTTATATATTGCTTAGGGGAGAAAATGAAAATGTATAACTATATAGTATGCTGGTAGCAGTATAAAAGGAGAGAAAGCTGGCAACATATTTGCACCAATGATTTTAAAATATACACACCTTTTGTAATTTTTTTCATTGGAAAATAAAAGACTTAGGATCACTGCAAAACATTTCTAGTCTTTTTTTTTTTTTTTTTTTTGCTGTTTGTTGTTCTTTATTTAAATTCTGGGTTCTCATTTCCCAGAAGAAAAGAGTGGGGAGAAAAGAAAAAGGAGGCAGGGGGGGAGTGAGGGAGGGAAGGAGGGGTTGAAAGAGAGGGAGAGAGGTGTTTGTCTTAGGGGAAGAGTCTCTGGGACTCCATCCTATTCCATGTTTTCCTCGAAGATCCTTTAGGAATCCTCCACTGTGGGATGAACAGATGTGTCCTACTGCAGGTTTGACATTTGACAGCGGTCCAGCAGAAAAATGTTCCACTTCACCGTCACTTATTCACGCCATGCCAACATCGTTTGCAGAAGGAAGGAGAGTGAGCCGGATGTCCTGGCATTCCAGGCTGGCTGAGAGAGGAGGATGTCAAGTTTGATGTCAGCATGAGCAATTGTCTTTCTTCCCGATTTTAGGCAGATTTATCTGTCCTTGAGTATATACCTACGGTAGGAATGAAGTAATCCAGATTGGGGGAAGCAATATCGGAGGATTTCAGAAATGACTAAGTTTCAAAGTAACCAGTGAATTGCATCCCATGATTGGTTCAAGTCAGGACAACTGGTCGACCTTGGTCCTTTTGCGATTACTGTTGACCTCGGAAACCCCCACGGGCTGGGGGAAACCAAATATGAGGCGATGACCACGGTAGTGGTGCTGGGAACAGGAACTGCACACCCTAGCTCAGCCTCACGCACCTCAAGCAATGACCTGGAGCACTCCAGGAGCACCACGGAGGACCAAGGCAGAGGCGCACTCACACGCCACAGGGGTGCGGCAGCCCTTTCTTTAAAAAAAAAAAAAAAAGATGCTGTGTCATGGTGCACGCCTATTATCCCAGTGGCTTGGGAGGCTGAGGCCAGGATGATCATAAGTTCAAAGCCAGAGGGTTTCAAGATGGCAGACTAGAGGGTGACTGCATTTCATGTTGCTCCAGGACTCAGGATTCAAAAGAGGAGATATTGAGAGACTTGGGACCAACTCAGAGCCGCCGGTGAGTCTCTCCCGTCGGGGAGGCGTCCCGGATGGGGCGGTAGTCCCGGAACTCAGGGAACTTTGTGAAGTAGAGTTGCCCAACAAGACACCCCTCCCCCTGCTGGAGCAGTGAACTCGGACAACTGGGAGCATTGTAAAGGAGGCCGCTCAGCATAGCGCTTGGACTTGGAGAAACCCACTGGGGCTCCGGGCGGCTGCCCAGAGGAGGAGCTAAGCGGCGAGCTGTTTGGACTCAGAGCGACCGCTCCTGAACACCCGGGGGGCTGCCTGGAGGGGGAGGAGGAGCGAGGTGGGTCGCTTGGACTCCGAGTGACTGCACCAGAGCTCTGGGCGGCTGCCCAGAGGAGGAGGCGAGTGGTGAGTTGTTTGGACTCAAAGTGACTGCTCCTGAACACCGGAGGAGGAGGAGCACGGCGGGTTGCTTGGTCTCGGAACTACCACTCCTGAACACCCAGGGGGCTGCCCGGAGGAGGAGGAGCGCGGCGGGTCACTTGGACTCGGAGTGACTGCCCAGGGCTACGGGTGGTTGGCGGGAGGAGGAGGCGCGCAGTGAGTTGCTTGGACTCCTAGCGACCGCACTGGAACACCTGGTGGCTGCCTGGAGGAAGAGGCATGTGGTGGATCACTGGGACTCGGAGTGACTGTATGGGGCTCCAGGTGGCTGCTCATAGGTGGGCCGCATAGCCAGGCGATTAGGTGCACAGCAGGGTCCCAGGACCTAGGAGGCTTCTTGGTGGAAGAGCCGCACAGAGACAACCTGAGGGGTGGAGCGAAGATTCCAGGACTGCGGGCAGATTCTCTGAGGAGAGGCAGCCTAAGGAGACTCGTCTGCGAAGGGTGAGGCTCCCAGGCCCAGGTCCAGGCCCCTGGGAACGTTGCAGAGGAAGGCAGCCCAGCCCAGGCAGTAGTTGTGGATTGAGTGGAACCTCTAGGAGGGGAACTGACCAGCGAGACCTCCCCACCGGGTGAGTTTTCCCTGCCGGGTGAGGTTTTCCCACAAGGATGGTAAAACCAGAGATACAGGCCCAAACAGGCCTTGCCTCAACCCGCAGCATAGTTCTTTGGATGACCATTGGTCAACAAGTGGAGGCGCCTCTGCCCACTAGCAGGGAATATACCCCACCTGAAGGCCACCACCCCTAGAGAGGCAGCTTCCTTGTGGAGCACTGCATTATCAACTTCCTCCAAGACTTCAGACTACTGAAGGCTAAGAGGGGTTATACTGGAAATCTTCAGGGACATTATAAGTCAATAGAGGAAATCTGCAATATATTAGGGGTCCACTGATACCTGAACAATATGAGAAAACAAGGGAAGAAAAAGCCCCAAACAAATCTAGATGTTACATCAATAAAATCCAAAGACAGCATGGCAGAAGAAATGACAGAAAGGGAGTTCAGAATGTACATAATTAAAATGATCAGGGAAGCAAATGATGAGATGAAAGAGCAAATGCAGGCATTGAATGATCGCACCAATTGACAGTTAAAAGAGCAAATACAGGAAGCAAAAGATCATTTCAATAAAGAGTTAGAGATATTGAAAAAAAAACAAACAGAATTCCTTGAAATGAAGGAAACAATAAACCAAATTAAGAACTCCATAGAAAGCATAACCAATAGGATAGAACACCTGGAAGACAGAACCTCAGATATTGAAGACAAAATATTTAACCTTGAAAACAAAGTTGAACAAACAGAGAAGATGGTAAGAAATCATGAACAGAATCTCCAAGAACTATGGGATATCATGAAAAGGCCAAATTTGAGAATTATTGGGATTGAGAAAGGCTTAGAGAAACAAACCAAAGGAATGAACAATCTATTCAATGAAATAATATCAGAAAATTTCCCAAATCTGAAGAATGAAATGGAAAATCAAGTTCAAGAGGCTTATAGGACTCCAAATACACAAAATTACAACAGACCCACACCAAGGCACATTATAATGAAAATACCTAACATACAAAATAAAGACAGAATTTTAAAGGCTGTGAGAGAAAAGAACCAAATTACATTCAGGGGGAAACCAATACGGGTATCAGCAGATTTTTCAATCTAGACCCTAAAAGCTAGAAGGACCTGGAATAACATTTTTCAAGCCCTGAAAGAAAATGGATGCCAACCAAGAGTCTTATACCCAGCAAAACTTACCTTCAAATTTGACAATGAAATAAAATCCTTCCATGATAAACAAAAGCTAAAAGAATTTACAAAATGAAATCCAGCATTACAGAACATTCTCAGCAAAATATTCCATGAGGAAGAGATGAAAAACAAAGAAGCAAATCAGCAAAGGGAGGAATTATCCTAAAGGAATTGTCAAATAAAGGAGGAACCAAGTTGTGTCAAAAAATAAATAAATAAATAAATAAAATATAAAAAATGAACCAAATGACCGGGAATACAAATCATATCTCAATAATAACCCTGAATGTTAATGGCCTGAATTCTTCAATCAAAAGACATAGACTGGCAGATTGGATTAAAAAGAAAGATCCAACAATATGTTGCCTGCAAGAGACTCACCTCATAGAAAAAGAAACCCATAGACTAAAGGTGAAAGGATGGGGAAAAACATACCATGCACATGGACTCAGCAAAAAAGCTGGAGTATCCATCCTCATTTCAGATAATGTGACTTCAAGCCAAAGTTAGTCAGAAGGGATAAAGAAGGACATTTCATACTGCTTAAGGAAGCATAAATCAGGAAGACATAACAATCATAAACATCTATGCCCCAAACATTGGCTCATCCATGTATGTCAAACAAATCCTTCTCAATTTCAGAAACTAAATAGACCATAACACAATAATACTAGGTGATTTTAACATGCCTCTCTCACCACTGGACAGATCTTCCAAACAAAAATTGAACAAAGAAACCATAGATCTCAATAACACAATCAATAATTTAGACTTAACAGACATTTATAGAATATACCATCCAACCAAGAGCGAATACACTTTCTTCTCAGCAGCACGTGGATCTTTCTCTAAATAGACCATATATTATGCCACAAAGCTAATGTTAGCAAATACAAGAAGATAGAGACACTACCTTGTATTCTATCAGATCATAATGGATTGAAATTAGAAATAAATGAAAGAGTAAAAATCAGAAACTACTCCAACACCTGGAGATTAAATAATATGCTATTATATGATGAATGGATAACAGAAGATATTCGGAAGGAAATTTAAAAATTCTTAGAGGTAAATGAGAACAAAGAAACATCATATCAAAATCTTTGGGACACTCTGAAAGCAGTACTTAGAGGAAAATTTATTTCATGGAGCGCATTCAATAAAAGAAGTAAAACTCAACAAATAAACGACCTAACACTACAGCTCAAAGCCCTAGAGAAAGAAGAACAGACCATCACCAAAAGTAGTAGAAGACAGGAAATAAACTCAGAGCTGAAATCAACGAAATTGAAACAAAAGAAACAATACAAAAAATTGACAAAATAAATAGTTGGTTCTTCGAAAAAATAAACAAAATTGATAAACCTTTAGCCACACTAACAAAGAGAAGACGAGAGAAAACCCAAATCACTAAAATTCGGAATGAACAAGGTAATATCACAGCAGACATGATTGAAATACAAAACAGAATTAAAAGCTATTTTGAAAATCTATACTCCAACAAAATAGAAAATTTCGAAGACATCGCAGGTTTCTAGAGACATATAAATTGCCTAAACTGAACAAGGAGGACTTACACAATTTAAATAGATCAATTTCAAGTAATGAAATAGAAGTCATCAAAAGCCTACCAACAAAGAAAAGTCCGGGACCAGATGGGTTCTCAGCTGAGTTCTACAAAACCTTTAAAGAAGAACTCATTCCAATACTTCTCAAAGTATTCCATAAAATAGAAGAGGAGGGAACTCTCCCAAACTCATTCTATGAAGCCAATATTACCCTGATACCTAAACCAGACAGAGACACATCGAGGAAAGAAAATTTCAGACCAATATCCTTAATGAACATTGATGCAAAAATTCTCAACAAAATTTTAGCCAATCGCATACAAAAACATATTAAAAAGAGTGCACCATGATCAAGTGGGTTTCATCCCAGGGATGCAAGGTTGGTTCAACATCAGGAAATCAATAACTGTAATTCACCATATCAATAGACTTAAAGTCAAGAATCACATGATTATTTCAATAGATGCAGAGAAAGCATTTGATAAAATACAGCACCCCTTCATGCTCAAAACACTAGGAAAAATAGGGATAGTGGGAACATTCCTTAACATTGTAAAGGCCATGATAAGCCCATGGCTAATATCATTCTAAATGGTGAAAAACTGAAAGCATTCCCCCTAAAAACTGGAACAAGGCAGGGATGCCCTCTTTCACCACTTCTATTCAATATCGTCCTTGAGACTCTAGCCAGAGCAGTTAGACAGACCAAAGAAATTAAAGGGATACGAATAGGAAAAGAACTCAAACTATCCGTGTTTGCTGATGATATGATTATATACTTAGAGGAACCAGGTAATTCCACCAGAAAACTTTTAGAACTCATAAATGAATTCAGTAAAGTAGCAGGATATAAGATCAATGCACATAAATCTAATGAATTTTTATACATAAGTGATGAATCTTTGGAAAGAATAATTAGGAAAACTACCCCATTCACAATAGCCTCGAAAAAAATAAAATACTTGGGAATCAATCTCACAAAAGAGGTGAAAGACCTCTACAATGAGAACTACAGAACACTAAAGAAAGAAATTAAAGAAAATCTTAGAAGATGGAAGGATCTCCCATGTTCTTGGATAGGAAGAATTAATATCGTCAAAATGACCATACTACCAAAAGTGCTATACAGATTCAATGCAATTCCAATTAAAATTCCAATGACGTACCTTACAGAAATAGAGCAAGCAATTATGAAATTCATCTGGAAGAATAAGATACCCAGAATAGCTAAAGCAATCCTTAGCAGAAAGAGCGAAGCAGGGGGTATCACAATACTAGATCTTCAACTCTACTACAAAGCAATAGTAACAAAAACGGCATGGTATTGGTACCAAAATATAAAGGGAGATCAATGGTACAGAATAGAGGACACAGGCACAAACCCAAATAAATACAATTTTCTCATACTAGACAAAGGTGCCAAAAATACGCAATGGAGAAAAGATAGCCTCTTCAACAAATGGTGCTGGGAGAATTGGAAATCCATATGCAACAGAATGAAACTAAACCCATCTCTCTCACCATGCACGAAACTAAACTCAAAATGGATTAAGGACCTCCAAATCAGACCCGAGACCCTGCAGATTATAGAAGAAAAAGTAGGTCCAGATCTTCAACATGTCAGCTTAGGACCAGACTTCCTCAACAGGACTCCCATAGCACAAGAAATAAAAGCAAGAATCAATAACTGGGATAGATTCAAACTAAAAAGCTTTCTCTCAGCAAAGGAAACTATCAGCAATGCGAAGAAAGAGCCTACAGAGTGGGAGAAAATCTTTGCCAATCATACTTCAGATAGAGAACTAATCTCCAGAATCTATAAAGAACTCAAAAAAACTCTAAAAGAACTCAAAAAACTCTACCCAGAATGCAAATAATGCAATCAACAAATGGGCTAAGGAAATGAACATACTCTTCACAGAAGATCTACAAGCAATCAACAAACATATGGAAAAATGTTCTATATCTCTAGTAATAAGAGAAATATAAATCAAAACCACCCTAAGATTCCATCTCACCCCAATTAGACTGGCGATTATCAAGAATACAAGCAACAACAGGTGTTGGCGAGGATGTGGGGAGAAAGGTACACTCACACATTGCTGGTGGGGCTGCAAATTAGTGCAGCCACTATGGAAAGCAGTGTGGAGATTCCTTAGAAAACTTGGAATGGAATCACCATTTGACCTAGGTATCCCACTCCTTGGCCTATACCCAAAGGACTTAAAATCAGCATACTACAGAAATACAGCCACATCAATGTTCATAGCTGCTCAATTCACAATAGCCAGACTGTGGAACCAACCTAGATGTCCTTCAATTGATGAATGGATAAAGAAACTGTGGTATATATATATATATATATAAAATGGAATATTACTCAGCCATAAAGAATGATAAAATTATGGCATTTGCAGGCAAATGGATGAAATTGGAGAATATCATGCTAAGTGAGATAAGCCAATCTCAAAAATCCAAAGGACAAATGATATCGCTAATAAGTGGATGATGACACATAATGGGAGGTGTGAGGGGTTAGTGTTAGGGTTAGAGTTAGGGTTAGGGAGGGGGGCAAGAATGGAGGAAGGAAGGACTGTATAGAGGGAAAGGAGGGGTGGGGGTAGGGAAAAAATAACAGAATGAATCAAGCAACATTACCGTATGTAAATTTATGATTACACAATTGGTACGCCTTTACACCATGTACAAACAGAGAAACAACATGTATCCCATTTGTTTACAATAAAAAAATAAATTAAATTAAAAAAAAAAAAAAAACAAAGCCAGCCTTAGCAACTCAGCAAGACTCTGTCTTTAAATAAAATAAAAGAAAGGACTGGGGATAGTACTCAGTGGTGGAGCACCCCTGGGTTCAATCCCCAGTACCAAAAACAAAACAACAAAAAAAGATGAGATAATAACTCTTTATTGTGTCAAACTTGTGACAGTCTCATATTATTTATTTCTTCATGTTTTATCACAAATGGTTTTTCTATTTTCATATAGAATTAGTAAGCATTGCTTTTAATTGATTATGTAATATTCTTATAAGTTACTATGCCATAGATAACAGTTTCTCTGTTGTTGGTGAACATTCAGGTTGCCTCTTTCCCCATTACCAAGTGTATTTAGTTTTTGCCTACTTTAGATTATTTTATTGCTTTAATGCTTTTGAATTCTTTTCATTGTTCTTAACATATAATAGAAACTACCTTTTAAGAATGTTTTTAGCAAATAAAAAAATTTTTTAAAAAGTGCTTTTAGATTGGTTAAAGTAATCATGTACATCTCTCTGTTCTTTGCAGGTCCGAGGTTATGATTTCAAAGCTGATATCTGGAGTTTTGGAATTACTGCAATTGAACTAGCCACAGGGGCAGCTCCTTATCATAAGTATCCACCAATGAAGGTAAAGCTTATATTTAAAATACTCTACTAGTTCAAGTTCCCATTTCTTTTCAGAGCTTTTCTTCATTTGCCAGTCTTACCCATAATATTTGCTCTGTTTTTCTAGTGGTTTTTTTTTTTTTATTGTGACAAAATATGTGTAACATTTGTGAGTGTACAGTTAAGTGATGTTAAACATATTCATAATGTGAAAATATCTTCACTGTCAATGTCTAAGTTTTTCTTTTTGTGATGGGGTTTCTGTTCTTACAGTTAGGTCTTTGATTAACTTGGGTTGATTTTTGGGTAGGGTAAGTACTGGGAATTGAAAAAAAATTTTAATATTGTGAGAGGGGTTCTGGTTTTATTCTTCTGCATATGAATGTCCAGTTCTCTCAGCACCAGTTTTTTGAAGGTGTCCTTTTTCTAATGTATGCTTTTGGCACCTTTGTTGAAAATCAGTTGTAAATGGGTGGATTTATTTCAGAGTTCTGTTTTGTTCTGTTGATCTGTTTGTCTGTTTTTATGCCAGTATCACCTGTTATGGTTACTATAGCTTTGTAGTGTGTTGCGAAGTCAGGTATCATGGCACCTCCAACTTTGTTTAAGATTGCTTTGACAATTCAGGGTCTTTTGAGGTTCCATATGAATTTTAGGATTGTTTTTTCTGTGAAGAATTCCTTTGGTATTTTGGATTGCATTGACTCTGTAAATTGTTTTGGGTGGTAGTTCCATATGAATTTTAGGATTGTTTTTTCTGTGAATAATGCCTTTGGTATTTTGGATTGCATTGACTCTGTAAATTGTTTTGGGTGGTATTTACATGTTAACAGTATTAATTCTTCCAATCCATCATGTTCTCCAGGGATATTTCTCTATAGTTCTCTAGAGTTAGTTCTTGTATAAGATGTTTTTCCATTTTTTATGTGTCCTCTTCAGTTTTCTACATCAGTGTTTTATAATTTTTACTGGAGAAATATTTCATTTCCTTGGTTAAATAATTCTTAGATATTTTTGTAGCTATTATAAATGGGATCCCTCCCTCCCTCCCTTCCTTTTTTCCTTCCTTCCTGTTTCTTTCTTTTTGTGGCACTGAGTATTGAACCCACAGGCCTTCTACCACTGAGGTACACCGCTGGCCCTTTTAAAAAACTGAGACAGGGTCTCGCTTGGTTTCAGAGACTGGCCTTGAACTTGTGATCCTCCTGCCTCAGCTTCCATGTTGCTGGGCTAACAGGCATGCACCACTGCCACTCAACTCTTGATTTTTTTTTCAGCAGGTTTTTCTTGGTGTGTAGAAATGATACTGGCCTGGGTTCAGTCCCCAGTACTGTAAACAATAACACCACCTGATTTTTTGTTCTTTAGGCTGATTAAATTTAGCAGTTCTAACAATTTTTTTGAATGAGGTCTTTACAGCTTTCCATATGTAAGATCATGTCATTTGCAGATACTGTGCTATAGTTTAGATGTTGAATATTATCCAAAGGTCCATGTATTAAAAGTCTTGGTTCCCAGATTGGTGCTATTAGGAGGTGGTGAGACTGTTTGAGACTGGGTCTTGTAGACAGTCCTTAGGTTACTGGGTCCTCAAAAGGGATTGTGTGTAATCCTGATCTCTTTCTCTTCTTTTGCTTCCTGGCTCATGAGTTGAGTGATTTGCTCTGCTTTATTCTGCCATCATGATGTGCCATCCTTTCCAGAGGCCCAAAGCAAATAAATTGCCCAGTCTTTCATGGGAATCTCTAGAACTGTGAGCTAAAGTAGCCTTTTCTCTATATAAGTTAACTAATTTAGGTATTTTTGTTATAGTAATTTGAAGCTGATGAACACACAGGGATTATTTAACTTCCTTTCTTTCTTTCTCTTGCCTGATTGCTCTGGCCAAGACTTCCAATATTATGTTGAAAAAGAGTGGTAAAAGTGCACATTTCTTACTTTTTTCTGATTTTAGAGAAAATGTTACATTGTTTCCCTATTCACTGTGATGTTGTCATAATAATAACAACGTTATGTTGAGATACGTTCTTTCTGTACTTGGCTGAGTTTTTATCAGGAAGTGATGTTAAATTTTACTGAATGGATTTTTCTATACCTATTGAGATGATGGTTTTTGTCCTTCATTCTGTCACATGATATGTTGTTTAATGGTTTGTGTATGTTGAATTCTCCTTGCATCCTTGAGATGGATACCACTTGATCATAGTGTACGGTCTTTTTTGATGTGATATTGGATTTGGTTTGCTAGTATTTTATTGAGACTTTTTGCACCTATGTTCTTCAGGGGTGTTTCTCTGCAGTTCTTTTGTTATTATTGTATCCTATCTGGTTTTGATATTAGGGTATTACTCTCTTGTCATGTAGAATGAGTTTGAAAGGGTTTCCTTCCTTTCAGGTTTTTAGAATAGTTTGAGAAGAGTTGGAGTTAGTTCTTCTATAAAAATTTGGTAACATTCAGCAGTAAAGCCATTGAGTTCTGTGCTTTTCTTTGTTGGGAGATAGTACTGATTCAGTCTTGTTGCTTGTTACTGATCTATACTATCCTTTCTAGGTTCTCATGGTTCAATTCTGGTACGTTATGTTTCCAGAAATTTATTTCTTTCAGGTTTTCCAATTCTTGGTGTATAGTTGGTCATAACAGCACCTAATGGTCTTTCATGGTATCAGTAATGTGCCCTCTTTGATTTCCAGTTTTGTTTATTTGAACCTTTTTTCTTTTTTTCTTCATTAACCAAATAAAAGTCGATTTCTATTTATCTTTCAAAAAAATTCTGTTCTTTTGTATCATTTTTTTAGCCTCCCTTTCATTTATTTCTGCTCTGGTCTTTATTATTTCTTTGCTTCTACTAATTTTGGGTTTGAATTATTCTTTTCTGGTTTCCTGAGTTGCATCAGTAGGATGTTTGTTTGGGATGTTTATTTTTTTTTTTAATATATTTTTTAGTTGCAGGTGGACACAAAACCTTTATTGCATTTTTTTTTTTTTTTATGTGTTGCTGAGGATAGAACCACTGAGCCACAACCCCAGACCCACCCTCCTGTTTTTGGATGTAGGTGCTTAGTGCTATAAACTTTTCTCTTTAACTTTTCTCTTTGCTGTTGCTGTATTCCATAAACTTTTCTCTTTAACTTTTCTCTTTGCTGTTGCTGTATTCCATAGGTTTTGATATGTTGCTTCCATTTTTATTTGTTTCAAGAAATTTTGTAATTTCTCTCTTCATTTCTTTTTACCCATTGTTGTTCCAGAGCATGTTGTTTAATTAACCATTATCTGTGTAATTTCTAAGTTCTTCTTGTTGATTTCTTGTCTTATTCTGTTGTATTCAGAGAAGATATGTGATATGATTTTAGGTTTTGAATTTGCCAAGACTTGTTTTATAGATTAATATGTGGTTTAATCTGAAGAATATTTCATTGTGATGATGAGAAGAAAGTATATTCTCTAGCTATTGAATGAAATGTTCTATAAATATCTGTTAGGTCCATTTAGTCTATAATATAATATAACTTTCATGTTTCTTTGATTTTTTTTTTGTCTTGATCTGACCATTAATGAAAGTAGTTGTTGAAGATGGTAATTATTTTTGTATTGGAATCTCTAGCTTTACATCTAATAGGTATTAGCTTTAAAATTGATTGCTTCAGCATTGGGTGCCTGTATATTTACAATTGTTATCCCATTATTGTTGAAATAGTCTACATCATTATATAGTGACCTTCTTTGTCCCTTTTTACAACTTTTGACTTAAAGTCTATTTTATTTGTATAGCTGCTCATGCTTGCTTTTGGTTTTTATTTGTGTGGAATATCTTTTCCCTTTCAGTCTCTGTGTGTCTTTACTGGTGAGGTGAGTTTATTGTAGGCAGTGTATAATTGAGATTTGTTTGTTTTTTAAAATTCATTATTCTAAATCTTTTAACTGGGGGGATTTAATCCAGTTACAGTCAAGATTATTATTGACAGGCAAGGGCTTACTCCTGTCATTTGGTAATTTTTTTTTCTGGTTGTTTAGTACATCCTTTGTTCCTTTCTTTTCTCCTGTTGTTTATCTTTGTGGTGAGGTGGTGATCTATATTGATACAGTTTGTTACTTTTTCTGTATTGTGTATTTGTTCTTCTAGTGGTCATGCTTTCAGGGTGGCAGTTGATCTTTTCAAAAGCTAACTTTTGATTTTATTGATTTTTCTCTCCTGTTTTTCTGTTCTCTAATTTCTTTATCTCAGTTCTAATCTTTTATAATTTCCTTCCTTTGGCCAGCTTTGAATTTAGATAGGTTTTCCTAGTTCCTTTAGTTATGAGGTTGTTGATTTAACATCTTTCTTGTGGTTTTTAAAGTTTTATTTTAATTTTAGTACTGGGGATTGAACCCAGAGTATTCTACCCCTGAGCTATATCCCTATTCCTTTTTATTTTTTACCCATGCTAGTCTTGAATTTGTGATCCTCCTGCCCAGCCAACTGTGTAGGATTACAAGTGTGTACCACTATGTGTTTTAATGTAAGCACTTATAGCTATATATTTCCCACTGAATGTTGCTTTTGCTGTCTTCTATAAGTATCAGTATGCTCTTTTCATTTTCATTCATCTCTAAGTATTCTAATTTCCCTTGTGATTTCTTTGATACATCTGTCATTCAAATGTATGTGGTTTAATTTTCATAGTTTTGTTTATTTCCCAGTATTAGATCTGTTATTGAATCCTAAATCGACCCTTTGTAGTCAGGGAAGATGCTTTGTATAATATCTGTCTTTGGAATGTATTGAGAATTAATTTGTAGTCCAACATATAGTGTATCCTGGAAATTGTCCCATGTATACTTGAGCAGAACATTCATTTTGCCATTTTTGCATTCTGTGTCTGTTAGATCTAGTTGGCTTATTGTGTTGTTCAAGTTCTATATTCTTTTACTTAATCTTCTGTCTGGTTGTTCTTTTATTAAGAGAAGATATTGAAGTCTTCAAATATTATTGCAGAACTGTTTCTCAGTTTTTGTGTCATTTTGATTTTTATCATCAGATGTATGAATGTTTATAATCATTATATTGTCATTGAACATTCTGTTAATACATAATGCAATTCTTTTTGTTTTTATTAACACTTTTAGTTTTAAAGTCTATTTTATATGCATGCAATGTTTTTTTTCCCTCCAACTTTTTACCTTCAATTTATATCTTTGAGTCTAAAGTATCTTTCTTGTGTAAGGCATATGGTTGGTTCATGTTAATCTCTTTATGCTCATCTTACTTGTAATTTATTGATCTTCTTGATTGCTTGCATTTATTTCTTTAATCAAATTTGAAAATATTTTAACAATATCACTTCTGTACTTTTCTCTGTCATCTTCCGAGCTTCCCCAAATGCATATGTTGGTCCTCTTGATGATATTTCAGAAGTCTCTTAGACTGTTTCTTAGACTCAGTAACTTCCATTGTCCTGTCTTCAAAGTAATTGATTGTTCCTTCTGTTTGCTAAAATCTGCCTTTGAATCATCTAGTGATTTCTCCATCCCCCCTCATTTCAGTTGTACTTGGTGTCAGAAAACTTTTTGGTTTCTTTTGAGGTTTTTTAAATCTCATCTCATGTCATAATAGAAATTGACATTTCTATTTTGTTCAAGCTTTCTTTTCCTGATTTTCCTCATATCTTTCTTCCTTTAGTTTTTGAGCATCTTTAAGATAGTTGTTTTAAAATCTTTGTCTAATTAATCTTCTATCAGGTGTTTTTCAGGGACATTTTATTTCGTTCCTTGAACTTTCCTGTTTGTATGCTTTGGGTGTGTGTGTGTGTGTGTGTGTGTTTGTGTGTGTGTGTGTGTGTTTCTTGTCGAAAACTGTACATTTAAATCTAATAATGTGGTGACTCTGGAAATCAGAGTCTTCTTCTAAAAGATTTACTGACTTTTTGCTATTATTTTTTATTTTTAATTACTCTAGCTGCCTCTGTGACAAAGAGCCTTAGGTATAATCTTAATGCCGTCTCAGGTCTATTCTTAGTCAGAATTTTTTCTTGAGTTTGTGTGATGTCTTTTTAATTGTCTCTGTATATGTAGTTTTTTTCTTAGTGTTTGATATTTGAGTGTAAAAAAGGGAAAAAGAAACATGAAAGGTGTGGTAATACAATATTGGCTCTTTAAATCCACTGGAAGTCACTTTAGCTGGAGGGGAAAGGACTTATACTAACATAGACAGCTGGGTTCTTTATATGCACCTCTGTGATCAAACGTAGTCAGCAGTGAGAGCACCGATCTCCAATATTTAAAAAACATAGTCTTTTATTCTTCTCTTCGGATCTTCATACCATGTGTGTTTTAATCAGCTTTTTCACTGCTGTGACTAAAAGACCTGACAAGAACAATTTTAAGGAGGAGAAGTTTATTTTGAGGGCTCATAGTTTCAGAGGTCTCAGTCCATTGACAGCCAGTTCCATTCTTTGGGGTCTTGAGGTGAGGCAGAGCATCATGGTAGACAAGTGTGGCAGAGGGAAGCAACTCACATGATCAGGAAACATAGAGAGAGACTCCACTCGCCAGATACAAAATATATACCCCAAAGGTATGCCCCCAATGACCCACCTTCTCCAGCCACACCTGACTTGCTTTCAGTGACCATTCAGTTAATCCCATCAGGGGATCAATTCACTGATTGGGTTAAGGCTCTCATAAGCTGATCATTTCTCCTCTAAACCTTCTTGCATTTTCTCACACATGAGCTTTTGTAGGGAGACCTAATATCTAAACCATAACAGTGCAGTTGCTCTGGGGACATGTAACAGCTCCCTACCCTAGAGTTGGAGGTGGGGATGGGTAGCTTTTTCTTTTCTATTAGTTGAAATAGACCGAAATTTAATTCACTGTCCAAGCTTTTCCTTAGAATTTGTAAGCCTTTAGTAGAATTCAGAGTTCCAAAATCATTACTTCAGAGAGATTATCTAGTATAGTTGTCTAGGTGTGTAGAAAGAGACTCATGGTACTTCCTGTTCCACCATCTTACCCTCATAGTGTTCTGTGATATACTTCTTCAAATCCCTATAACAAGTACAGTATGAATTAGGCATTAAAATACAATGTAGGTGCTTGACATTGGATGAGTTTATAGTATAGTTGTCTTTTTTATGTTATGCTTTTTCATCTCTTGAGTCTTAGTTTGATAAAATTATAGACCAGCATCTCTCATTTTCCTATAGTCTCATTTACAAGCAGCTTCAAGGGGATGATGATCATTTCTACTTCATAAGGTTTTAGGGAAGGTTGCATATTTTGTAAATATAGCTAACATGTTTTACATAATTTTCTGTGTCAGGCACTGTTTTAATTGCTTTTCATATAATAATCCATGCATGGTGTTCATATGCTAGATATACTTATTATTTTCATTATTTATTAGATAGAAATTAATATAAATTTTGCTTTGTGGTTGAACACTATGCATCTTTTATTAAATGTCCTGTCATTGTGTACTGATCTAGTAGTTATGGGAAATGTGGTTATTAATCCTGCCAACATTAGTGACAGAATGAGTTTTTGTGTTGTAGTATGGTTCTGTCAAGAATGTCGGTAACCATTTATCTGTGTGGTTGTCCTCTAGTTATAATATGTACATGAATTCCGTTTTTCTCTTCATAACTGTGGTGGTTATTGTTCTGCTTTTCCACTGCAAAAGATGCCCTGTAGATGACCACCACTGTAAACTGTCATGTCGATACTGCATCTGTATCATCTTGGTGTACTCTAGAACCTTAAGAAAAGATGTGATTCTGTCTTTGTAATGCTGTAACAGTATAGAGAGGAATAAAAACAGTAAAAATTTTATGAAAACCCTCTGTTTCTCCATTTGTTTAAAAGTACATATTTTTACAGCTGCAAGCTGGGAGGTTATTTTTAGGCTAATCAGATGACTTATTTTTAAAAAGGTGGTAGTAAGTGAGGTCTACTTATCATCCATTGTAGATTATTATTCCTACAGTTCTGGCTGGACATAAAGGTTAACCTATTTGCTCAAAATAAAAAACATTGCCAGCCTTACTGATTTCATTTCTGTAAGTTTATATTGAATCAGAGTAGCAAATAATAACATTGATATGGGCCCCTTTTATTTTTTGTGTTGATTTTATATTTTAAAAAATGTTGCATGCTTTTATACAAAAAGTCTAGCAATACAGAAATATACAAATAACTCAAATCCTTCCATATAAATAAAACTTTCATTCCTTATATCTCTGTCCATCAAGCTGGTAAATTGTCATGAAAGCCAAAGTGGGAAGGAATGTAGGATGGACAGAATAATCAAGATTGTCAGTTGCTGCAGGGGAAGTAGAAAGAATGTGGACTAAGAACTTCTGTAGCTTTGTTAACTCAGGCATCACTGGTGATTTCTGTGGTAAAAGTTTTGAAGGAGTTCTAGAAAGAGAGGCCACAGTACAAGGAGTCAAGGAGAAGCTGGGCCATGAATACGTAAAGTTAGTAAGCCCACGCTCTTAATTTTGTTGTGGTTTTAATTTTTTTTTTTAAAGGTAGTTTGGTAGTATACTAATTAGAACTTGGGGACATCAAGAAACAAAGGATTCTAACTAAAGAACAACAATGTTGATACAGTAGGCCCTTGTGAGCAAGCTGTCTGGAGAGCCAGCTATGTGTAGCATTTTATTACAGTGGAAGTCACAAATAACTCTGAGTTCTAAACAACTGGTCTAATATGAACATATAATTTATTTATTTAGCTAGCAGTGCTGGGAATTAAACCTGGGACCTTGCACATGCTAGACAAGTGCTCTACTACTGAGCCATATCCCCAGCCCCCTAATGTGAATCTGCTTTTATTTGGAGGAGGGAAAGTATGCCTGTATTGAAAATTCTTGACCACAGTTGTTAATTAAATTTTTTTGAGTCATCAGAAGTTTATACTGTATTGAAATTTTTTACAGGTTTTAATGCTAACACTGCAGAATGATCCTCCTTCTTTGGAAACTGGTGTTCAAGATAAAGAAATGCTGAAAAAATATGGAAAATCATTTAGAAAAATGATTTCATTGTGCCTTCAAAAGGATCCAGAAAAAAGGTAAAATATGAGAGAAATTGTACTTTTCTGTTCATTTGATATGTAAACCATCTGAGATTCATATCTAAAGGACTAACTATAAAGTTTAAAAAAAGTATACAGAGACTACTTTATAAAGACCATTTTACAGTGTCTTGATTTCTGTCTTCTTTTTAGTACATAGTGTACACGAAATAGTTTATTTATAAGTAAGTGTTTTGAAGCTACAAAATTATATATTGTGAATGCTGTATTAGTAAAAAGCCAGATTAATGGGAGATGTTTGTTTTTACTTTGCTCTTAAAATTTTTAAGTAAACAAACATCCTAATAATATTTATGATTTAATAACAAAAGAAATATACATAGCAAGTTTATATTTAGTGTCAAATAATAGTACTTCTTTTCGTGTTAGAAAGCTTTTAGTAAGTGGACCAGAATTTCAAGTAGCTTCTTTGTTGGTACTAGACAGATTGAGTGGCAAGTGAACAAATAAATAAGAATATCCAATGTGTGTATCTCTGACTATTAAATAGCATTATAGAATGTTGGATATCATTGAATACAACCTTTTCTCTTTGTGGTCACCCAGATGCCTAGTCATAGAGGTGGGACTTGAATCCAAAAGTCTAGAGTCATAATTTAGGGCTCTATTCTATACGTTGTTTTTCTGTTTCATATATTAGTTAGTTCTCCAGAGAGACAGGTTTCACATTCATAGGTTCAGCCAAGCATGGATCAGAAGTATATTGGGAAAAAAGTAAAACTTTACTGAATACATAGACTTTTTCTTGTAGTTATTCTGTAAGCAGTATAGTATAAAAACTATACATAGCACTTACACTTTATTGGATATTATAAGTAATCTGTAGATGGCTTAAAGTATATGGGAGGTTGTGTATAGGTTATATGCAAATACTATGTCATTTCTTATAGAGGACTTTAGCATCAATAGATTTTGGTAGTGATGAGGTTCAGGAACCAATTCTCCTGGAATACCAAGGGACAACTATGTATTCCACTGAGTTTCTTATCACTAAAAGTTGTTTAATTTTGTTTTCTGTAAAGGTCAACAAAAGTAAGACTTTGACATCCTTGATCATATCTCAAGTATATATAATGGGGTTTCAGAATTTACTCTTGGAATTATTGGAAAGGGTAAGAAAAAGAATCAGCAAAGTTCATACCTATGTTTTAAAATTTTTTTCTGTTTCTTAGTCAATGGTTAAAAAAGGTAGGGAACTCTTGCTTTTGCCAAGTTAGTGAACAAAAAAGAAGAAATTCTTTTATTACAGATAATTAGAAATGCCAGAGAAAAGCTGTCAAACTTAAAGGTCCCTGGAAGCCAGAAATAATGAGATAACCATAGATTAGGGAAGAAATTTTATGAACTAATCCAGTAACCAGCTGCCTTCAGTGGAACTGTTCATTTCGGCAACCTACTACGTTTTGGATTTCTAACTCCCATGTTATGACTGGAATTGAGATCTCAGCCCCAGAGGGGATTTTGAACTGACATTCTGTTTGAAGCTAAGGCTTTCAGAAGTCTACAAACTCAGTAAAACGGTAGACTAGTATAGAACTGTCCATCATGTCATCATCATCATCAAGAGAAAACAGAAATCTCTCCTGAATAATGTCAAACCCTCAACCTTGACATTCCATAAGCTGAGTATCTAAGGAGTCTCAATTCATACTACCTGTTTTACCCAGAAACCCACAGTATTAGAAAGTTTAAAAAAAAAAAAAATGTTGCCAAGCCAGTTTTACTTTTGACTGAAGCATTCTCAGAGAAATACACTGGAAGAACATTTCCAAATTACAGGTCCCGTGATCCCTGCACATAATGTCCCACTAAAGATATGATCACAGTCTAAAATTGCAATACACTATAAACTAAAGTTGGCAGGTGTTAAGTAGAAGCATTAGTTTTCCAAGATATTAAGATAATGCAGTGCTATCTGAAAAGACTATAAAATAAGTCTAGTAAAATAATTAATCATGACTTGTTTCTGATTAAAGTATGAAAAAGGAAAAAATAGCAATTTTACAGAGAAGAAACTTGATTATAACACCACTAATTAATTGTTAACATCACCATTAATAAGACATGATGATTCTCAGCAAAATATTCCATGAGGAAGAGATGAAAAACAACGATGCAAATCAGCAACAGGAGGCGCTAGCCTAAAGGAATAGCCAAATAAAGGAGAAACCAAATCATGTCAAAAACAAATATGAGTCAATTGACTGGGAATACAAATCATATCACAATAATAACCCTGAATGTTAATGGCCTGAATTCATCAATCAAAAGACACAGACTGGCAGATTGGATTAAAAAGAAAAATCCAACAATATGCTGCCTGCAAGAGACTCATCTCATAGAAAGAGACACCCATAGACTAAAGGTGAAAGGATGGGGAAAAACATACCATGCACACGGACACAGCAAAAAAGCTGGAGTATCCATCCTCATCTCAGATAATGTGGACTTCAAACCAAAACTAGTCAGAAGGGATAAAGAAGGACATTACATGCTGCTTAAGGGAAGCATAAATCAGCAAGACATAACAATCATAAATATCTATGCCCCGAACATTGGCTCATCCACGTACGTCAAAAAAATCCTTCTCAATTCCAGAAATCAAATAGACCACAACACAATAATACTAGGCGATTTTAACACACCTCTCTCACCACTGGATAGATCGTCCAAACAAAAATTGAATAAAGAAACTATAGATCTCAACAACACAATCAGCAATTTAGACTTAACGGACATATATAGAATATACCATCCAACAAAGAACGAATACACTTTCTTCTCAGCAGCACATGGATCCTTCTCTAAAATAGACCATATTTTATGCCACAAAGCTACTGTTAGCAAATACAAGAAGATAGAGATACTACCTTGTACTCTATCAGATCATAATGAATTGAAATTAGAAATAAATGACAGAATAAAAAACAGAAACTTCTCCAATACCTGGAGACTAAATAATACACTATTATATGATGAATGGATAACAGAAGACATCAGGAGGGAAATAAAAAAATTCTTAGAAGTAAACGAGAACAAAGACACATCATATCAAAATCTCTGGGACACTATGAAAGCAGTACTTAGAGGAAGATTTATTTCATGGGGTGCATTCAAAAAAAGAAGTAGAAATCAACAAATAAACGACTTAACACTACAGCTCAAAGCACTAGAAAAAGCAGAGCAGACCAATACCAAAAGTAGTAGAAGACAGGAAATAGTTAAAATCAGAGCCGAAATCAACGAAATCGAAACAAAAGAAACAATCGGAAAAATTAACAAAACAAATAGTTGGTTCTTTGAAAAAATAAATAAAATTGATAAACCCTTAGCCACACTAACAAAGAGAAAGAGGGAGAAAACTCAAATTACTAAAATTCGGAATGAACAAGGAAACATCACAACAGACACGAGTGAAATACAAAACATAATTAGAAGCTATTTCGAAAATCTATACTCCAACAAAACAGAAAACCTCGAAGACATCAACAAATTTCTAGAGACATATGAACTATCTAAACTGAACGAGGAGGACATACACAACTTAAATAAACCAATTTCAAGCAATGAAATAGAACAGGTCATCAAAAGCCTACCAACAAAGAAAAGTCCAGGACCAGATGGGTTCTCAGCCGAGTTCTACAAAACCTTTAAAGAAGAGCTCATTCCAATACTCCTCAAACTATTCCATGAAATAGAAGAGGAGGGAACCCTACCAAACTCATTCTATGAAGCCAATATCACCCTGATACCTAAACCAGACAGAGACACATCGAGGAAAGAAAATTTCAGACCAATATCCTTAATGAACATCGATGCAAAAATTCTCAACAAAATTTTAGCAAATCGCACACAAATATATATTAAAAAGATAGTGCACCATGATCAAGTGGGTTTTATCCCAGGGATGCAAGGTTGGTTCAACATTCGGAAATCAATAAATGTCATTCACCATATCAACAGACTTAAAGTTAAGAATCACATGATTATTTCAATAGATGCAGAAAAAGCATTTGATAAAATACAGCATCCCTTCATGCTCAAAACACTAGAAAAAATTGGGGTAGTGGGAACATTCCTAAACATTATAAAGGCAATCTACGCTAAGCCCATGGCTAATATCATTCTAAATGGTGAAAAACTGAAAGCATTCCCCCTAAAAACTGGAACAAGGCAGGGATGCCCTCTTTCACCGCTTCTATTCAATATCGTCCTTGAGACTCTAGCCAGAGCAATCAAACAAAGCAAAGAAATTAAAGGGATACGAATAGGAAAAGAAGAACTCAAACTATCCCTGTTGGCTGATGACATGATTATATATTTAGAGGAACCTGGAAATTCCACCAGAAAACTTTTAGAACTCATAAGTGAATTCGGTAAAGTAGCAGGTTACAAGATCAATGCTCATAAATCCAATGCATTTTTATACATAAGTGATGAATCTTCAGAAAGAGAAATTAGGAAAACTACCCCATTCACAATAGCATCAAAAAAAATAAAATACTTGGGAATCAATCTCACAAAAGAAGTGAAAGACCTCTACAATGAGAACTACAGAACACTAAAGAAAGAAATTCAAGAAAACCTTAGAAGATGGAAAGATCTCCCATGTTCCTGGATAGGCAGAATTAATATCGTCAAAATGGCTATTCTACCTAAAGTGCTATACAGATTCAATGCAATTCCAATTAAAATCCCAATGATGTACCTTGCAGAAATAGAGCAAGCAATTATGAAATTCATCTGGAAGAATAAAAAACCTAGAATAGCTAAAGCAATCCTCAGTAGCAAGAGCGAAGCAGGGGGTATTGCAATACCAGATCTTCAACTCTACTACAAAGCAATAGTAACAAAAACGGCATGGTATTGGTACCAAAATAGACAGGTAGATCAATGGTACAGAATAGAGGACATGGACACAAACCCAAATAAATACAATTTTCTCATACTAGACAAAGGTTCCAACAATATGCAATGGAGAAAAGATAGCCTCTTCAACAAATGGTGCTGGGAAAACTGGAAAACTATATGCAATAGAATGAAATTAAACCCCTATCTCTCACCCTACACAAAACTCAACTCAAAATGGATCAAGGACCTCGGAATCAGACCAGAGACCCTGCATCTTATAGAAGAAAAAGTAGGTCCAAATCTTCAACTTGTTGACTTAGGATCAGACTTCCTTAACAGGACTCCCATAGCACAAGAAATAAAAGCAAGAATCAACAACTGGGATAGATTCAAACTAAAAAGCTTTCTCTCAGCAAAGGAAACTATCAGAAATGTGAAGAGAGAGCCTACAGAGTGGGAGAATATCTTTGCCAACCATACCTCAGATAGAGCGCTAATTTCCAGAATCTATAAAGAACTCAAAAAACTCTACACGAAGAATACAAATAATCCAATAAACAAATGGGCTAAGGAAATGAACATACACTTCACAGAAGAAGATGTACAAGTAATCACCAGATATATGAAAAAATGTTCAACATCCCTAGTAATAAGGGAAATGCAAATCAAAACTACCCTAAGATTTCATCTCACCCCAATTAGAATGGCGATTATCAAGAATACAAGCAACAATAGGTGTTGGCGAGGATGTGGTGAAAAAGGAACACTCATACATTGCTGGTGGGGTTGCAAATTAGTGCAGCCACTCTGGAAAGCAGTGTGGAGATTCCTCAGAAAGCTTGGAATGGAAACACCATTTGACCCAGTTATCCCACTCCTTGGCCTATACCCAAAAGACTTAAAATCAGCATACTACAGAGATGCAGCCACATCAATGTTCATTGCTGCTCAATTCACCATAGCCAGATTGTGGAACCAACCTAGATGCCCTTCAGTTGATGAATGGATAAAGAAACTGTGGCATATTTATACAATGGAATATTACTCCGCAATGAAGAATGATAAAATTATGGCATTTGTAGGCAAATGGTCGAAATTGGAGAATATCATGCTAAGTGAGATAAGCCAATCTCAAAAAACTAAAGGACGAATGATCTCGCTGATAAGCAGATGAGGACATATAATGGGGGGTGGGAGGGGCTAGCATTAGGTTTAGGGTTAGGTTTAGAGTTAGGCTAAGGAGAGCGGTAAGAATGAAGGAAAGAAGGACTGTGTAGAGGGAAAAGAGGGGTGGGAGGGGTGGGGGGAGGGGAAAAATAAAATAAACATCATTACCCTATGTAAACGTAAAAAAAATTAAAAAAAAAATAAGACATGATGATATTATGTACCTTATGATATGATGCAATTAGAAGGACACATCACCTATGAAGTATTCTTTCTTTGAATTTGCAATTTCAGTTTATAACTAGAAAACAATCACACAAATCCAAATCGAGGAGTATTCTACAAGATACCTGGCCAGTACTTTTAAAAGGTATCAAGGAAAGGAGAGACTGAGAAATAGTCACTGTTTGGGGAAGATGATGGAGACATGGTGACTCAATGCAACAGGGTATCCTACCTTAGATGCTGCAGTAGAAAAATGAAAGTAGTGGAAAAACCAGAGAATCTACTGAAGTCTGTACTTTATTTTGTACCAATGTTAATGTTTTAGTTAATGGCCTGATGATTAGACCATGGTAATGTAAAATGTTAACATTAACGGAAGCTGGTGAAAGGTTATGTGGGAACTTCATACTATATTGGCAACTCTTCTGTAAGTCTGAAATTGTTATAAAATGACTTTAAAAACAAAAAAAAAAAAACCTTGGGAGTATAGAAAATCTAGTTTCTGTTTTTTAAACCAAAATTAAACTTTGTTGAAACGACATGTATCCCATTTGTTTACAATAAAATAATAATAATAAAAAAAAACTTTGTTTAGGGCATTTTAAGATATAGGGCATTTCTAAGATAAAACACAAGAACCCTAAATGGACTGGTTAAATGAAAGAGCTCATTGGCTTAGCAAGTACCAGGCATTGTTATAAACACTTAGTGTATGTCTCATTTAATTCTCATGCCATCCCATGAGGATGGCTTTCTTTTTTTTCTGTTTTACAAATGGAAAAATTGAATCAGAGGTTAAGTAACCTTGCATAAAGTCACACATCTAAAAAATGGTGGAGTTAGGATTTTGACCTATGCAATTTGATTTCATAGTGCCGCTTTTTATGTCATTACACTGTACTAAAGAAATTGCTCAAAATGTAGCATGAAAAAATGAATGGTGGAAATATGAAAGAGATTAACATTCAAAGGATGAGAAAATTCAGAGAGCATGTTTGTGTTTATGCATATATGTATACAGGTTGGAGTGTCTCTTGTCTGAAATGCTTGGAATCAGAGAATTTTGGATTTCAGGGGTTTTTTTATTTTGGAATATTTGCATTTAATAATGAGATATCTTAGGAATGGGATCCAAGTCTAAACACAAAATCTGTTTTTATTTCTTATATAACATACACATAGCCTAAAGATAATTTTATGCAGTATTGTTAATATTGTGGATGAAGCAGTTTCATGGTGTGGAATTTTCTACTTGTGACATTATGGTAGCACTCAAATTTTGGATTTTGGAGCATTTTAGATTTTAGATTTTTGAATTAGGTATGCTTAATATAGATACATATAAACACAAATATTTACATATACACATATATGGACTAGCCAGGAAAGACTAGAGAGAATATAGGGGAAGCAATAGTCAAAGAAATAATGACTGAACATTTTTTCAATATTGAACACTGTAACCTCAGATTAAAGAATCATCTCCCCCAGATTCCAGGCATTGTCTCCCTTTTCCAGTGTTCCAAAACTTTCTACATTCAGTCTCAGGGAACAGATTACCTACTGAGGAATAGCGGGTTGACTGAAAACTACTTCCCCATAACAATAATTGAGGCCAGCATATAGTTAAATAATGCTGAGAGAAGTTAACTATTAACCCAGAGTTCACCATCTAGTCAGAGAAGCATTAAAGAACTAGTTAACTAGCTCTTTAAAGAACTAGCAAACTAGTATGCTAAAGAGCATGAAATTAAGATATTTTTCACACAAACATTGCTTTTCAATCACATCCTTTCACTTAACTCTTAACAAAATTGGTACTTAAAAGCAGGGTGCCCCCCTTTGTTTACAATAAATAAATAAATAAAAAATAAAATAAATAAATAAAAGCAGGGTGCCATGGTACACACCTTTAATCCCAGACACGCAGGAGGATTGCAAGTTTGGGATCCAACCTGGGCAATTTAGCAGCATCTTGTCTCAAAATTAAAATAAAAAGGGCTAGGGATGCAACTCAGTTCCCCTGGATTTAGTCCCTAATGCTGGGGAAAAAAGAAGGTGTACTTTAAAAAGTAGGAAATGAGCCTACAAAAAAGGAAAAAATAGTAAGGAGCCATCTTGGGCAAATTGTTGAAACATTGAAATCTTGTCTGATTTCACATTTAACTGCTTTCTTAAATACCCTCCCCCATCAAATCTATGATTTCAGGCATACTAAGCAAGCCCTCTACTACTGAGCTATACTCCTCACCTTGTTTACTTAATCTTCATAATAGTCCTCAGAGGCACTGCTTCTTAAGCTTGAATGCACATTGAAATGATCTGGATAGTTAAAAACAAAAACAAAACTGCTGATAACTGGGTTTTACTCCAATACATTTTTCTTTCATTGTTCACTGGTATTTTTAAATACCTTGGATACTCTAACGCACAGCAGTGATTAAAGACTGCTGCTCAGGTTGGGGATGTAGTTCAGTGGCATAGTGTTTGCCTAGCATGTGTGAGGCCCTGTGTTTGATCTTCAGCATACAAAAACAAAGAAACAAAAGACCCCTGCTGCTCTTAGAGGCTTGGCTAGGTAATATTGTACCTAGAGAAATTGCGATTTTTGTAGAATTACATGGTAAGTATGTGACAAAATCAGGTATGGGCTTTTATGTATAAAATTCTTTATTCTGAAATGATATATTTTTAAAAGCTTTTCAAATTAGTGGTGAATTTAGTCAAAACTGTGCAGAAAGACTGTGCACAGTTGAATTAAAAATTGACTTTGGTTAAATTTGGGGGATATTCTTTTACTTTTTGAAGTCTTTAGATCTTCTTCCCCTCTCCTCCCCTCCCCTTCTCTTCTCTCTTTCTCTTTCTGATATTGAGATTGAAGTTAGGGCCTTGTACATGCTAGGCAAGTGCTCTACTACTGATCTGTGTTCCCAGCCCAGATCTTCAGTTTTTAAAGGGAAATTGTGGAATCTAGTTGCCTTAAGCTGAAACCTGTCAGGCAGCCTTGTGACAAGAAGCAAAAAACTCTATTAGGACCATTTCCTCTTTGTGATCTTAAATATATATTTATGCTTTGCTAAAAATATTAGATAGATTGTCTGACTTAAATAGCAAATATGTTCGAAGCCACTAAAATGCCATTCTTCTAGAAGCAACATTTCACTAATGAAATTTTCAAAGAATGTCTTAATTATTATCAAAACATTTCTATTTGAGTGTTTGTTTATTCTACTCCATGTCTTATACCCAGCTTATCCTACTTTTTGTTTCTTAGCAGGTTAAGGAAAGTAGAGTGTACTCAGTTTTTATTTTGCTGCTCATGAAATCATTTTCTCATTTTCGAAGATGGAAACTCATATTACGCTTGAATTAATTGCAATAACTTTCTTTTCTGGTTTTAGACCAACAGCAGCAGAGCTATTAAGGCACAAATTTTTCCAGAAAGCTAAGGTAGGAGATTCTAGCTTTTGTTTTCATGTGTTCATATAATGCTCCTTAATTATGCATATTTATGTTCAGTGTTCATAAGTTGTATTTCTTAAGATGATAATGTGTGGAAGAATGCTAGAAGATAAAATCACCAAGGGCATTATGTATAAAATTTTTGGTATGTAAGACACTTGCTTTGGAAATTAGTAAATGTTTTTTTGGTATAAATTAAATGTCAAGTTAAACTTACAGCAATAATGAATATTAATTTTTGCCATTATAAATATAAATCTGTGAAAAACATTGAACTCTCATTTCAAGGTTTACTACTTAGTTTGTGAATATCTCATTTCCCAAAGATAGTGGTATGTTATTATAGTTGGAAATTCAGGACCAACAAAGGACATACAATAAAGCAAACTTTTCATAATGGTTCATTCAGCACATTGAAACTGTGTTTCAGTTTCTAAAACCCTGGTAGTAATGTTCTATGGTAGTTTCATACTTCTTCATAAAACATATTAATTGTGATGAACATTTCTATGTCGATTTTATTGGTTCAACAAAAGCTTCTTATAAAAGAAAAATACTTATTTTCCCCCTCCAGAATAAAGAATTTCTTCAAGAGAAAATATTGCAGAGAGCACCTACCATTTCTGAAAGAGCTAAAAAGGTAAATGGGGGTCTTAATCAGTTTTCTTAGGAAATTTTTTAGAGTTGATTTATTTTTGATTTTTTTTTCTTTTAGTTATAGATGGATACAATATCTTTATTTTCTTATGTGGTGCTGAGGATTGAACCCAGTGCCTCACACGTTCTAGGCACATGCTTTACCACTGAACTATAGGCCCACCCCTATTTTTGATTCCAAAAGTAAATGTAATATTCTGTTAACAGAAGAAGCAGTATTATTCATTTTCTCTCAACCTTTTCTAAAGCATTCTTTGATATATTCATTCAGCAAATATCATTGGTATATCATATGCTAGGACATTACTCTGCTATCTACTAGAATACAAAGGTATGCTGGACAGTAATTGGTGAGTAATTCTGACCCCTGTTTAATCACTGTTTCCAGCTTCCAGAGTGAGTAGTGATTTTATGTAGCATTTATATCTGCAGTACCTTCTAACTTCAAACTTTTTGTTGCTTTGACTGAAAGACCAAAAGAACTTTGTTACACATGTCATTTCCAAGAACTTTGGTCAGAATGTGAACATAGAAATGCATTAAGGTCTCAGTTTGGGCAAAATATGAGTTTTTCCTTCCAGTAGGGAAACACCCCTTCTTCCCTTTCCCTTCTCTTCCTTAATACAGACTTAGCCAATGTAAAGGAAGTAAGGCCAACTGGCTTCTGCTGGTGTTAGACTTGAGGGAGAAGGTAAAGGTACTGTATCTCATGGAGCATGGTGGTAGGATTGTCTGGGAAGTTTGAGTAAATCTATTAAGTGACTTTTTACTTCCATAGGCTTCAGTACTTGGGAATTCTGATATTATTCAGAAGGTTTTGATTAATAAAGAATCAGAAAAGTATATTAAACACTTTGAAATGATATTCTTAGTACTTGTAGCACAATTGTCTCTACTTTAGAGATATATCTTCTGCAGACTTGGATTCTTCAATCTTGTTATTAAGGGTCCTTCTTGCTGGGTGTGGTGGCCCCCGCCTATAATCCCAGCAGCTCTGGAGGCTGATGCAGGAGGATCATGCATTCAAAGTCAGCCTCAGCAATTGAGTGAGGCCCTAAGTAATTTAGCAAGACCCTGTTTCTAAATAAAATATAAGAAAGGGTTATCGATGTGACTGAGTGGTTAAGTGCCCCTGGGTTTAATTCCTGGTACCAACCAACCAAACAAACAACAAATACAAACAACCAGGGTCCTTCTTTTCTTCCTAAGGAGTTATTAAAAAGCATCAGGTTACTGTTTTCTAACTTTTTGGGTTGGCGGGGAGAGGGGTCCTGGGGATTGAACTCAGGCGCACTTGGCCACTAAGCCATATCCTCAGCCCTGTTTCATATTTTATTTAGAGATAGGGTCTCACTGAGTTGCTTAGCACCTTGCTCTTGCTGAAGCTGACTTCGAACTCTTGATCCTCCTGCCTCAGCCTATGTGTGCCACTGCACCTGTTTTCTAGCTCTTTGACCTGTGCTTAAAAGAGTTATACTTCCTCCCTTCTGGAAAAATTTCCCCCACCTGCCTCAGGATCTTTTTACTTGCTATACTTTTGTTTTCCTTTTTCAGTGGTTATTATCCATTGTTACACATCTGAATCACCTTGGGACTTAAAAAAAAAAAAGAAAACAAGCATCATAAGTAGTGTAATCCCAAACCAATTAAATCAGATCTCCAGGAAAATGGAATCTGGAAGATTGCTCTTCAGGGATAGCCACTTGGTCAAACACTCATTCTTCCACTTCATTCAGGTCTCTACTTAAGCTTTTCCTCAAAATAGTTTTTTCTGAACTATATCTTAAAATAGTACCCTCCCATAACTTTCTATTATTTTACCCTACTTTATTTTTCTTTAAAGAACCTAGCACCATCTCACATTTTACAGTCTTTCACTAGAACAAAAGCTTACTGAGATCAAGGACTTTTGTTTGTTGCTGTGTCTTCAATAGGCCTAGATCAGTTTCTGACACTCTGTAGATATTCTGTAAATAATGTGAATGCATATTAAAATCTACATGCTTATAATTATTTGCAGTAACAACATAGAGATGTGTTTAATATCTTGCAGGCTGATTTATTTAGGAAGAGTGAGCCTCAAAAAGATAGTACAGTGAATATCTACATTTATTCCCACTCTACCTAATACAGGTTAAGAAAGGTTAAGAAAATAAAAAGAAAATTCATAAACCCCAAACTGACAAAATATGAGAGAAATGAAAGCTGCAACCAAGATTTCAAAATATGATGCCAGTAAACTAGTGGTAAGGGACTTGGCAAATCGGAGGACTCCAATTGCTAAACCAGCATTGAAGAAAGTTTAGAACCTACCTCATACAGCAGAGCCCCAAACCTAAGGCAGTTAGCAGTACCAGGTACCTTTAGAAAGTACTAGTAGGGCCAAAAGCAGGAAGATTGGTTGACAGTATGAAGATAGTTAGACTCTAGTTCCTGTTCCTCATTCCACACTGTACACTAAGCATTGTATGGAGGTTTATTCTGCGGAAAGATAAAAGAAATGGTGTCTAAACTAAAAGATACCAAGCACAGTTGAAGACTGAAGTAACTTTCTGAAAATGGGCATTTCATTGAATGTGTACATACTGAATATTAGGAATCTCCAGTCACACTACTTTATTCAGTTACTTGAACTTGAGCATGAAAGCTTATTAGCCTTCAGAGACAGAATATTGCAAGATCTAATCAAGATCAATCTGACTAGCCCGAGGAAAGACTTAAAAGGTACTGATGTTTAGGGTTTCTCTGTGAAATGCCCACCCAGATCTTTCTACAGCAGAACTCATAATTAGCAAACTCTACCCCCTTAAAAGCATAGTGCTTCCAATTGTTTTTTTTTTAGTTTCTGGATCTGAGTTCAAAAATCTAGGGTCAAAAGGTGTATGAGGAAAACCTCTTAATACAAAACCAAAACAAACAAAAAAATCCCCCAAACCCCAAAAACAACAACTAAACCCTACACAGGACAAATGAATGCAGGGAAAAAAGGAAAAAACTTAGAGAAAACGGATTATATAGAAAGATGGTTTAAATAAAATCATAACTCTTCAGAGGTAAGAATTTACTTTCATAAAACAAGAACATGATACTATTAAAAAAGAAGCATTTGTGCCAAGACAATTCAATTAGTAAAGAACAGTCTTCAACAGATGGTGCTGGGACAACTGGGTGTTCACACACAGAAGAATGAAGTTGGGTCTTTCCCTCCCACCATACAAATAAGTTAGCTAAGATTAGATTGTAGACCTAAATGTAAGAGCTAAAGTTTTAACTCTTAGAAGAAAATACAATAGTCCCCTCACCTGCAGTTGTATTTTCCTCAGCTTTGGTTATCCACGATAAGCAGTGTGAAAATATTAAATGGAAAATTGCAGAAATAATTTATAAGTTTAAAATTCTGCACGATGAAATCTTGCTTTGTCCTGTTCTGTCCCAGGTGTGAATCATCTCTTTGTCTAGGATATCCATGCTGTGTATGCTACCAGCCTATTATCAATTAGTGCCATCTCAGTTATCAGATTAACTATCATGGTATTGCAGTACTTGTGTTTAACCATTATTTTACTTGATAATAGACCTAAAACAAAGAGTAATGATGCCGGCAATTTTATCAAAGCATGTTGTTATAGTTGTTTTATTTTAGTATTAGTTATTGTTAATCTATTATTGTGCATAATTTATAAATTAAACTTTATCATAGGTGTCTTTATATGAATAAACAGTATATATAGGATTAGGTATTATCTTTGGTTTCAAGAATCCATTGGGGGTCTTGGAATATATTCCTTATAGGAAAGAGGGACTTGTTCATAGGCATAAATCTTTGGAATCTTGAGTTAGGCAAAGCTTTCCAAGATATGAACGAAAAATACAATAAAAGAAAAAATGGATAAATTAACTTCATCAGAATGAAAAACTTTTGTGTTTCAGTAGATACCATCAAGAAAGTGAAAAGAAGCTTACCAAATGGATGAAAATATTGGCACATAATTGTATCTAGACTATAGAGAACTCCTTCAATTCTGTAATGAAAAGACAACTCGATTGAAAAAATGGGCAAAGGGATTTTGGTAGAAATCTCTTCAAAGAAGATACACAGATGGCTAATAAACATGTTAAAAGATGCTCAATATCATTTACCTTCAGAGAAATGCAAATTAAAATAACAGTAATATACTTTATACCAACTTATACGGCTATCATTAGAAAAAGTAACAATTGTGAGTAAAGATATGGTGAAACTGGACCTTATACACTGCTGATGGGAATGTAAAATGAGCAGCTGTTTTGGAAAATATCCTGAGAGTTCCTGAAATGGCCAGAGTTGTTATGCAACCCAGCTCTTCTATGCCTAGGCATATCCATTAAAAACACATATACACATAAAAATGTGCACAAGTGTTCATAGCAGCATTATTCATAGTAACTGAAAAATGGAAACAACTCAAATGTCCGTCAACTGATGAATGAATACATAAAATTTGGTGTGTCCTTGCAATGGAATATTATTCAGGAATAAAAAGAATGAAGTACAGATGGTTTTCAACTTAGGGATTTTTTTTTTTCAACTTTATGATTGTGTTTAAGTAATAGGCACTCAATAGAAACCATACTGTGGTTTTGAAATTTGATCTTTTCCTGCACTAGCAGTATTTATACAGTACTCTCTTAAGATGCTGGGCAGCCTCAGCTCCCAGTCAGCTATACAATCATAAGAATAAACAACTGATAATCTATAGTGTACTGTTTCGCTAAGCTATGGTGTTTGGTAGTAGATATGTTGAATACATTTTTCTTACAATATGTTCATAAGATAGGGTTATTGGAGCACAACCTCATCAGAAGTCTAGGAGTACCTCTAACAGACAAATGGTACAGATCAACCTTTAAAACATACTAGTGAAAGAAGAAGCCAGTTACAAAAGACCATATATTATATGATTTCATCTATGTGAAATGTTTAAAATAGGCAAATGTATAGAGACAAAGTAGATTAATGGTTGCCTAGTACTTGGATTGGAGAGAATGAACAGTGACTACTAACGGGTATTGTATGCTTTGGGGGTGGTGATGACAATGTTCTAAATTTGATTGTAGTAATGATTGCACAACTCTGAATATTACTAAAAATTATTGAATTATATACTTTCAGTGGCTCAATTGTATGATAGATAAATTATATCTCAGTCAAGCTGTTTTTTCTTTAAAGGAGAGCATTTAGAGAATGGTACCTCTACAAACAAAGAGCTCTGAGAAATTAAAAACATAGAGAAGAATTTCAATACTAAGTTTGTAGGCTAAAGTTGAGGAAATTTCCCAGAAAGAGCCTAAAGGCCCAGAAGTAAATAACAGAAAAGATGGACATTAAAGGATCATTTAAGAAGTTTTAGCATTTGAGTAAAAGGAGTTCTAGAAAAGGAGAACTGAAACAAAAGAAAAGAAAGAAACCATTGAAGAAATAATTCAAGAAAAATTTCCATAACTGATGGTCATAAATTTCCAGATTGATGAGCCTGAGTACCCAGCATAATGAACAAAAATGAACTAATACTGATGTACATTACTGTAAAAGGTCAGAATACTGGAGGCAAAAAGAAGCTTTCTAGAGAAGGGAGGAAATGTCACAAGAAAGATCAGGAGTCACAGTGACCTCAGTAAGCCAGATTGCAGTGGAACAGGTATCTTGAAAATTGTGGGAAAAAAATTATTTCTAACTTAGACTTCTTTTCTCTACCAAATCATGCCTGAAATGTGGGGATGCAATCAGGATATGTTTGGAAATGCCTGACTTTAATAAATGTGGAGGAAGTACTTATTCTAAAATCAGGGCAGTTGTATGATTCAGGAAGTATAATCCTTTGCATTGTGGTAGAGCACAATCTGAATGAGCCCTGGTGTGAAGCCAGGCTAGGCTGGCTGGAGTATATTAGGAGGTTCTGTTGGAGGAGGACTTCAAGATGACACCAATAGAATACCTAGTGTATTTTAATATGGTGAGAGGAGATCTACCCAGCTGAGAGAGTAGATGTTAACTTCAAGGAAAACAAGATACATAGCAAAGAGAACTAATAATTATATTCAGTAAGGCTTAGGAGTGATATCATGTGTATATAATCATGTGATATAAATACCAAATATTGATCTAACCAGAATTACAGTGTATCTGGACAAAAGAGTAGGGGATTGACAATACAGTTAAATTGTCATTTTCCATAGTGGGAAGTTGCATAGATAATTCCTAAAACCAAAAAAGTAGTAACGTGACTCACACGTTATTTTAAAATAATAAGCTAAAATGAGTTGAAAGTAAACTATTTGCAAGTGTAATTTTGATTTAAGAAATTGAAAAGATAGAATAATACTGTTTAGGGGCTAGGGTTGTGGGCTCAGTGGTAGAGTGCTTGCCTAGCATGTGTGAGGCACTAGGTTTGATTCTCAGCACCACATATAAATAAATGAATAAAATAAAAATCGACCAACATCTAAAAAATACTTAAAAAAGAATATTGTTAATCTTGGCTTTATTTTTGGGATTCAGAACCTTTTATTAAATGTCTCAGGGCTTTAAACACATTACTCAGATTTGAAGCAGCACATAAAAAGTTTTTATGTTGTTTGGGCTCAGTATAGAAGGTTGTGACTAAAGATAGGTGGTGGAGATTGTGAATAGAAGCAAGTGAGGTTTGGAGGGTATTAACTTAATGGGAACACTTACTCATGAGGACAGTAATCATTCATTTAGTGGGTTGAAGTGATAGAAGGGGAGGGAAATATGGTTGTATTTTCTGCTTCATAAATGTTAAACAGTCCACATCTCTTTCTAATGAGCAGGTTCGGAGAGTACCAGGTTCCAGTGGTCGTCTTCATAAAACAGAGGATGGAGGCTGGGAATGGAGTGATGATGAATTTGATGAAGAAAGTGAGGAAGGAAAAGCGGCAATTTCACAACTCAGGGTAAGTTTCGTTAAACTGTATTTTAACTGGGATTCTTGTTCAGCTTAAGCAGCTAAAATGTAGAGTACTGGCAGAGTTTTTTTTTTGACAGGGGTCTGATTCATTCTGCGTGGAAAATTGGACTTGGTGTATCTGTTTGAATATGATAGTATTTAGGCTGTATAAAAATGACCCAAATTTACACTGGGCATAGTGATGCACACCTGTAATCCCAGTGATCAGAGCCAGCCTCAGCAATTTAGTGAGACCCTATCTCAAAACAAAAACAGAAAGAAAACAAAAGCCAAATTTAGAGATGAAAACTGTTTGAGATGAAAAAATACACTAGGTAGGGTTAATGGGTGATTAGACATTGCACAAGAGAATAGTGAACTTGAAGGCCTGCCAGTAAAAAACTTTGTCCCTGAAGTCTGTATCTTTCTACCTGAGGAAGAACAGCGTATCTCTTCTTTAGTTGGTATCCTGGGGTATGTGTTTATATGTACTGGTGTTTGTTAGAAGCGTCAAAATAAGGGTCTTCCTTTTGGTTTGTTTCATCATTCTTATCTAAAGTTAATGCCTCAAGTTGATTGTCAGGACTCATTCTCAAGAACGGAAGTGTGTGTAAAAGTGTTTGAGGGTATCATACCCTTGCCTGCTCAGTATCTTTTTTGTGAGATGAATATTGTGTAGTGGTATACCACTGCCTGCTTTTAGGTTCTACTTTGATGAGAGAGAGCACTTAACCTTGAATGTTTGTTGAACTTGTTTATCCATCGAAGCCTTGGAGGTCTAGTCCTTTTGCAGAGCTATTTGTTAAGACCTTGCCAGTGAAAACTGGCAAAACTTTATTAAGTTCTAAGCTTGGAAAAGCTCTGTAAAAGGTAAGAATTGTAAACATTTGTTTACATGTAATTGTGAGTTTACTGTTTAACACATGTGAGATCATGGCATCCTCTTTTCCTTACCATTACATGTGATTCCTCTCTGGTCACATCAATGCTCTTATGTGATGTTACATTAAAGCTACCAATGGAAGCTAGAGCTACATGAACCTTGTAGTTCTACTTCCCTATGAAAGAGATGATGATGTTATTTTCCTTCTAACAAATATTTGGAAAGATAAATTATAGCTTTTCACTATCTGATTATTACCTGCTACCTATCTGTAAGAGAGATTTAGTACTTCCAAATTCGTTACACTAGCTTTTTCATAACCTAACACCCAGTGTCTAAATAGCATAGGAAATTATATGCTTATCCACCACATAAGTAACTTTATGTTCAGTAATTCTTACGTTTTATTTATAGATGTTTTTGAGACCATAAATTCTAAGAAAACAAATCTAAATTGAACTATATTAAGAAAAGAATATATTATGATAGAAGCTGAAGATGTAGCTCAGTGGTAGAGCACTTACCTAACATGTGAGTTCCTGGGTTCAATCCCCAGCAGGGGGCGGAAAAAAGAGAAGTAACACTATGATCTAGTGGGGTAAAGGATGATGATGGTTCAGTGTTAAGAAAACTCATAATATTAACAGATCTAAGAAGACAAAAAGTATTGTTATTTTCATAAATTTTATTTTGTCAAAGCCATTGACAAAGTTCATATTCATAATAAAGACTGTACAGATCTAAATTTCTACTGTTGTTATTTTTCTTACGCCCAGAGAACTTCCTTTAATGTGGGTGTGTGTGTTGTGGATCTGCTGGTGAGGATTTCTTTAAGGTTTTATGACTGAAAACATCTCTTATTCACCTTTGTTTTAAAACAAGTTGGTGTGCAGGTTGTAGAATTCTTGATTGACATCTTTTTCTTCCAGTATTTTTTCAATCAACAAATATTTATTATGCTACATGTCAGATACTCTTACACGTTATTTATTGTAACACCATATGTCAGCTATTCTTCCAAGTTTTTTTTTTTTTTTCTTTTGGTACTGGGGATTGAACTCAGAGGCACTCAAACACAGAACCATATCCCCAGCCCTTTTCTATTTTATTTAGAGACAGGGTCTCACTGAGTTACTTAGCGCCTCACTGTTGCTGAGGCTGACTTTGAACTCACGATCCTCCTGTCTCAGCCTCCTGAGCAGCTGGCATTACAGGCATGTGCCACCACACCCAGCAATAAATGTCTTTACGGAGTGTTTATTTCATTTTTAGTTAATTTTGTATTTGTTATGTGGCCATTGTTTAATGTTTATTTTATTGTGTTGTGAATTTTAATTAGATCTTTTCTAGGTTTACATTAATCAAACCCTATCATGGTGCAGGACTAAAAATTTATAACATATTAATATGTTGCCTCTTATCTCACTATAAACAATATTTTTTAATAAAATCTAATTTTATTGTGACTTAGAAATACATATTTTATTTAGACATAATTATACATCTTATATAGTACAGTAATTCAATAAGTATATACAATGTGTAATGGTTTACTCTTCTAGTTATTTTGAAATACATAATTTGTATTCCGTATTCAGTGTTTTAAAAATGTTTTCCCACCATCTTTTCACTTTCGTACTTCCACTGAGAAATTTGACTACATCCTTATCTTCTTGTCTTTTCAGTTCTATATCTTTTTGTTCTGGCTTCTTTGAAGATTTTTTTTTTCTTTTAAATGGTTTCAAGCAATTTGATTACAATATGCCTATGTGTAATTTTCTTCATGTTTCTTGTGCTTGGGGTTTGTTGAGTTTCTTAGATCTGTGGATTTATAGGTTTTATCAAGTTTGGAAAATTTTTAGCCATTATATCTTCAAATATTTTTTTCTGTCTTCTAATAACATGTATATTAAGCAGCTCAAAGTGGTGTCAGAGCTCATTCTTTTTTATTTTTTAAAAATTCTTTTAATTTTACATAGTTTCTGTGCTATCCTTCAAGTTCATTTATGCTTTCTTTTGTAATATCTAATCTGCTACTAATTTCATTCAGTCTGTATTTCATGTCAGGTGTTCTGATAATCTAGAAGTTTGATTTTTTTTTAAATTTTATATCTTCCATATCTCTACCTTTTAAAGATATGTAATACATTTATAATAACTATTTTAACGGCCTTTTCTGCTAATTCTAACATCCATGTCAGTTCTGGATTGATTTTGTTTGATTGATAACTCTCTTCATATTGGTACAAGGAGTGTTTTCCCACATCTTCATACCTGGTGATTTTTGACTGGATACCGGGCGTCATGAGTTTTACTGTGTCGTCTGGCACTTATTTTGTATTCTGGTAGATCTTCTTGAGCTATAATCTGAGTTACAGTAAAGTAAGTTGAAAATGTGTTTTTCCCCAGTGGCAGGTTGTTTTCTCACACACATTAATAAGTGTTCTGCTGAATATTCAGAAGGAACCCTCTGCAGATCCCGAGGGTTCTCTCATTACATAGCTCGCTCTTCCCTGGTAGTCTTATTATCTTGATCTCCTCGGGCTTGTAGCTATGTTTCCACAGTTCAGGAAGTTAATTGGATTCCACCTGGGTTCCCCTTCCTTATGCCATAGCATCCAAAAAACTCTCAGGGCATATTCTGAGGTGCGGTTTACCCTCTTTGGTTTCCTATGTTTCAGGGATCACACTCTTTGACTGTTATCCAGTATCTTGAAAACCTTTGCTTCATGTATTGTCTTTTTCTTTGCTTTATTCTTCTTGATTTCCTTTCTTCTTTTCTTTTCATCCATCCATCCATCTTTCTTTCTTTCTTTCCCTCTCTCTCTCTCTCTCTCTCTCTCTCTCTCTCTCTCTCTCTCTTTCTTCTTTCTTTTTGTTATTGTTTCAGGCAGAAGGGTAAATCTAGCCCCTTGTTATCTATTGTTGACAGAAGTGGAGTCTACATTATATTTTAAGGGAATAATGAAACTTCTGAAGAGGTATGAAAAGAACTAATCCAAGTAATTTAAAACAGTAATTGACTATCTTTTTTCAGTCTTAGAGATGGTAGAGAAGACTCTAACATGTAAGTATATACATGCTTGTGTGCATTTTCAAGCTTTGTCTACTGAAAGGCCAAGAAACAATAACAGTGAGCACACCTTATGCCCAGAAAATATTTTCTGATGTCATCCCCTATTAAAAGAACTCTGGAAAATGACGGTTCCAGGGCAGGGAAAATATTAGATGAATCATGAATATCTTCTTTTTATCAGTTAAAAAAAAAAACTTACACAAAAGAAAGAAAAAGAGTGTGAGGGAATGAATGACAGAAGTCAGCTTGAAACAGTGATACAATATAACCATTCAAATAATTACCTTAAAAATAGGAATAAAAAATAGGAATATGTGAGTCTGTACCAATTATAAATAAATACATAAACAAATGAGGAGGAAGATGGTTCTTCATTACACTAGACTGCCAAGTGCTTGCTGGTAAATGTGGAGAGGAAGATTAGAGATAGAAGAATCATCATTTTATAACCATTATCATTGGATCAGGAAGGAATCGTCAGTGGGTACTAAATACAGGGGGAATTTTGAGGAGCAGGATATTTCTAAGATTTACCTTTTAGTTGCCAGACAAAAAAATAGTTACTATCTACTGGAGAATTTAGAAAACTCTTTAGCCAGGTGATTAAAATTAACTTTCACCAGAGATGGCAGATGAACATTAAATACCCTATGAAAGACATATCACTATGCAGATTTCCAACTGGAAGTTCATATAAGTCTAATCATGAAGAAACAGCAAACATATCCCAAGTGAATAATATTCTGTTAAAGTAATGGTAGGGTGGCACATTCTATATTTTTAAAAATATTAATATTTCAGATTTTAAAAATCTAAAGAGATAGTGACAATGTAATTGTAATACATGCTCCTAGACCTCATCTTTGTTGAATTTACTGAAGTTGAAAAGTACTGTGAAATTTTTTTAAGAAAATATCTCTGTTCTTAGGAAATCACATTCTCTTAAGTGGTAAACCACCATGGTATATGCAGCTTATTCTCACATAGTACAGGAAAAGTGATTTAAAAAAAAAAAATAATATATATATATATATATATATATATATATATATATTTAGAAAGAAAGTGTGCACCCAAACTTTAGTACATGATAAAAAAGGTCAATAATTGTGTCTTTTGTATTGTTCTTATTGTGGCATCTTTTCTATAAAAGAAAGAGAAAGAAAACTTGAAATTATTTCCCAATATAAAATCCCCTGCCTCAGCAGTACTGGAGATTGAACCCAGGGCCTCGCTCATGTTAGACAAACACTCTCTCGCTGGGTTACACCCTATCCCCAGAGCCCTCAGATAGAGAAATTTTTTAAAAAGGTTTTGGTCTGACCACTTATTTGCTGTAACAACTTAAGCTATTATCTGAACCTTGATTCTACTTAATAAAATGGTGATGAAAATTACAAAACCTAAGTTGGTCTTTCAAGCAGCCTGACTGAATCCATAGTTGGTAGAATTTGCCATACATTAATGATTGTGTAGAGGTAAGTTCTTTTTGAAACTATAATGTCTGGATCCCAGAATCATTTCCAGCTGTTATGATTTACTAAATAAACTTAGCTTAGGTTTTCATGTGGCAGATTGTAATTGGTCATTTTCAAATAAATATTGGTCTCTACCAGGTACTTGAGATCTTACGTTAATTCGTATTAATGTGCCAATTTTTTTCCTCTAGCCATTATTTATTTTCAGACCATCAACATTTATTTATGTACCAGATCTCCAAATTTCTAGCAATAAGAGTAAGGGATAGTAAGGAGGCACCACCCCTCCTTACTTTCTCTCTTTTTCTTTCTCGTAGTACTAGTGATGGAACCCAGAGGGGCTCTACGGCTGAGCCATATCCCAAGCTCTTTTTGTTTTTTGTTTTTTGGGTTTTTTTCTTTTCAGACAGGGCCTCACTAAATTGCCCAGTCTGGCCTCAAACTTGTGATCCTTCTGCCTCAACCACCCACCTTGCTAGGATTACCGGCATATGCCACCATACCTGCCTCCCCTTACTTTTTAAAAATTATTATTTTAATAGCCAAAATTATGGGATACAGATAATTAGATACATGTTTAGAGAATAGTGATCAAATCAGGGTATTAACATTCTCATTCCCATTTCTTTTTAAAATTTTTGCATATTGCATGTATTGATCAAATTAGGATCGTTAAATGTTTCTGTCCCCTTATCAGTCCTTTGTGTTTTGAGCTTTCAAGCTCTTCTAGTTATACATAAAACACATAATTGCTTTTTGTGAAATCTTAGCCACTCTACTGTTCTGTATAACACTAGAACTTAACACTTCTATCTTAACTGTGTTCGGGTACTGGTTATCCAGTCTCTTGCTATCTGCTGCCTCCACACCACCATAACTTTTCCAGTCTCTAGTCATCACTATTATCCATCCCAGTTGGCTTTGTTTGTAGGTTGTAGACTATTGAAAAGCAACTTTCAGATCATTGTTCTGTAATTTTGGTTCAAGACTTTTCTCCATTAATCCGTAATCCATTACTATGCTTTGAGAGTGTGTTGGATAGTTAGCCTGAAGATTTTTTGGTCTGGGATCTTAGGTGCACAATATTTTCATAGTCAATAGGAAGAGTTACTTTGAATGTGACTTCCCTGCTGCCTAAGAACTAAGGACAGTCCCCATCATCTTCACTTACATAGCCAAAACTGTAAAAATTTTAAATACAGTAAGTATACTGATGCATTCATTATAGACTAATTGGATAAAAAATACAATAGTATCACAGCAGTTTTCTTTTTTTCAGAAGACTCACTATGGTAACTTATAAGTTAGTTTATGAATCAGAATGAAATAAAGTTGGCTTGCATTCAACATTACTTGTAGTTATTTGGAACTTCCTATAATTAACCTAAGTCCAAATTAACAAGCATCCTTTTCTGTATTCTTTTAGTCTCCTCGAGTGAAAGAATCATTAACAAATTCTGAGGTAAGTAATTGCAATTATTAAATCCTTATTGTTTTATACAAGCTTTTGTTTTATTTTAGTTTTAATTTTAAGGACCTTTATATTTGTGTCTAAATGGGAATGAGCCTTAATACCAGTTACATTTTAAAAGTTGGTTGCTTGCTTAACTTTATGACTTGCTCTTTTGACTTGTGCTGCTTGAAGTGGGGAATGATCTTTATGCATTAATTTGCCTAGGAATTTGTCATATTACTACATTTGTGAAATTTTTTTCAACCTTTTCTCTTGTCAAGTAACTTTTGTTTTCTGTAGTTTCTGCCTCAGTGTGATAGGAAATCCTACTAAACAGAATCCAGTTAGGTTGGGTTTCTTTCTTTTCACTACCTGAGGAAAATAATTTCATGAGTCCCTTATGTCACATATTCTTCCTCTGGTAGCATCTTCCAGTCTGAGCTCAGTATTTGGTTTAAAGGCAAGTATATCTCTTAATAAAGTATTTCCACTTCATTTGTGTACATAGCACACAATTTGTATGTACAATTATATACCTGATTCATGTACATAGAACTTTATTATTTAGGAATGAGCTGGTGCAGTGGTGCATACCTGTACTCCCAGCTACTTGGGAACCTGAGACAGAAGAATCACAAGTTCAAAGCCAGACTCAGGAACTTAGTGAGACCCTGCCTCAAAATAAAAAATAAAAAGTGCTGGGGATGTAGCTCAATGGTAAAGCATCCTGGATTCAAGTTCTGGTACAAAACAACAACAACAACAAAAAAAAAAAAAAAAAAAAAAAAAAACCACCAAAATATGAAAAGAAAATAAATTCTGTACCTTAATATATATATATTTTTGGGGAGTTATACTTCATTGTTTTATTAGAGCATTGTAGTTATACATAGTAGTTGGGCTCATCTCCACAAATTTGTACATGCATGATCTTCCTACTGGTCTTCCTTTTGCTTATCTACTTACTTATTTTTGATTTGTTCTTTGTACTTACACATAAAGGTGGAATTCCCTGTGATATATTTATATATGAACATAGCTCGATTTTTTAAAAATTCATTCTGCATTTCCTCTCCTTTTTCATCCCTCCCCTCTCCCTCTCAGTCTCCTTCTTCTGCTCTACTTATCTTCCCTATGTCTTTATGATATTCTGTCCTTAGGAAAGAAGAGGAGAATAGCTTGCTCTAGCTCACACATAGGAAAGAACACATTTGACCCTTGATTTTCTGAGACTGGCTCATTTCATTTAGCATGATGTTCTCCATTTCCATCCATTTACAAGCAGATGCTATAATTTCATTCTTTTTTATCACTGAGTAAAACTACATTGTTTATGTGTGTATGTGTGTGCGTATATACATATATGTGTATATATATATATATATATATATATATATACACCACATTTTCTTCATTTATTATTGATAGGCATCTGGATTAATTACATAATTTGGCTATTGTGAATTGTGCTGCTATAAACATCAAGGTGGCTGTATTGCTATAGTATGCTGATTTTAGTTCTTTTGGATAAATACCAAGGAATGAGATACCTGGATCATATGATGTTTCCATTCCTAGTTTTTTGAGGAATCTCCTTACTGCTTTCTAGAGTGGTTGAACTATTCTGCAGTATCACTAGCAATGTACAAGTCTGTACCTTAATATGTTAGCAGACCAATATTTGATAACTTATCGTGGAACCATTGTTCACTAATATTTCTGCCTCCTCTTCTTGGTACATCAATAGAATTGTACTTCCTTGACCCTTGAAATTATGTGTGGTCGTGTCAGTTCTTTTGACCAGTGTAAACTTAGCAGAAGAGGAGTCAGTCTGTGATAATCTGCATCCCTGACTGAATGAAGGGATGAACTCATGCTGGTCAGAAATATACTTGAAGTGTGTGTAAGAAATAACTTTCATAGTTTAAATCTGCTGACATTTTAGAATTATTTGTTACTTCTAATTAAGCCCACCTTGACTAATTTTTAGAAATTGAGAAGGTATTCTATAGATTATTTAGTTTTTCTTTTTAGTGTTCTCCTTGTGCCTTTGCCTAAATAACTTCTCCATGTGAACTCCTACTCATATTCTCATGTTCATTACATTGTTTTTTAACTTAGTTGTAACAAATTTATATGACATTAAAGTTTATTGTCTTAATCATTTTTTAGTTCATTGGCATTAAATATAGTTATGTCATGCTGGAATAAAACCGTCACTACAATCTGAAGAACTTTTTAATCTTCCCAAACTAAAATTCTACTCATTGAACAGTAACTCTTCATTTTCTTCCACATCTGTCCTTTGGCAACCACCCTTCTACTTTCAGTTTCCATAAATTTTGACTATTCTGTGTATTTCATATAAGAGGATTCATGCAGTATTTGTCCTTTTCTCTCTGGTTTATTTCACTTAGCACAGTGTCCTCAGGGTTCATCCATGTTGTACCATGTCAAAATGTCTTCATATTAAGGTCAACTATTACTGCACTGTATGTGTACACCACCTTTTGTTTATTCACCTGTCAGTGAACATTTGAACTGCTTCTGTCTTTTGGCTATTGTGCATAATGTTGCTGTGAACAAGGGTATACACATATCTGTTAAAAACCTTGCTTTTAATTCTTTTGGGTATAGACCTAGAAATAGACTTGCTGGATCATGAGGTAATTTTGTGTTTAACTTTTTAAGGAACAGCCATACTATTTTCATAGAGCTTGTGTGATTTCACATTTCCACTAACAGTGAACTGGATTCCAGTTTCTGCATATCTTATTGCTTTGTTTTCTGTATCCTTTTTGTCTTTATTATAGATAAACATGTGTATTCAGTTTGGAAGCTAACCTTTTGAAATTAATCTTTTTAATTATAATTATTAACATATTGTACAAATTAAGGACTTCACTGTGATGTTTACATACATGCATATATTGTGCTTTGATCATGCCCTATTTCCCTTCTGTCCTCCTTGCCCTCCCCTCTTCCCTGCCTCCCTTCTACCTCTACTTTTCCTCCCCTTCCCTGAAAGTCCCCCTTTTACTTTCATACTGACTAATCTTAATGTGCTATATTTCTGTCAAAATCTAGAACCAATGAGGAACTTTTTACTTCCTCTTATGTATGAAATTAATGATATAAAATTTTACTTCTGATCTTCTTTATTTTACTTTTATTAGCTATTAGACCTCTGAAAGTTTTGAAAGTTTTTTCTCTTCGAGTTCTAAATTTTGGCCATTGCCATGGATAGTTTCCCCCTAACTTGTAATTTTTTAAGTTTTTTTTTTTTTTTTTACTCAACATCAGTTTTTTCCCAAAGGTTCATAATTAAAAATTATGAAATATTTTAAAATGCAAGATAGTATATATCTGTACAGTTTAGTTATAGTTTCATGCCCATTTTTGAAATGCATTTTTAGATGTGTTAAGGAATTATTGGTTGATTATCTTTCTTTATAAGTAGTAAAAGTTCCCACATGTCATAACCCAGTTTGTGTTGCTATAACAAAATACTTAAAGCTGGATAATTTGTAAAGAAAAGAGATTTATTTAGCTCTCAGTTTCAGAGCCTGAAAGTTCAAGATGACACAGTTTCCTCTGGTTGGCTTCTGGTGAGGGCTTTCTGGCTGCATTGTAGCATGGCAAATGGCATCAATGGTGGAAGCATGGAGTGTGTATGAGAGAGATCACATGGCAAGATTCCTGGAGGGGTCAGGCTGTCTGTTTTATAACAGCCCGCTCTGACAGAAGCTAACCCACTCCTACAAGACCAGCATCAGTCTCTTGACAAGGGCAGACATGACCCGTTAACCTCCTCCTAGGGCCCACCTCCTAAAGGTTTCATCCTTTTCAAAACCACCGTATTGGGGAATTAAGCCTCAACATAAATTTTGCCAGATCAAACCATAGTATCATGTGTAGAAAAATATAGCTTCAGTGATTTCTTACAGAAACACTATACATACTTAAAATACTTTACCTACTTAACTCTTTATTTTGGAGATGCTGTTTTGCTGTGTGAAAGGAATGGAATAAATGTGGTTAAAAATAAATATGATGCAAAGTGAAAGAAGCCAGACACAATAGACTGTTAGATGCTCCATTTATACAAAATGCCCAGAAAAGGCAAATTTACAGAAACTGAAAGTTGATTAGTGGTGTGTAGGCCTGAATGTGGAAACAAGAATTAAAGACAGGTGAATTTTGGGGGGTGATGAAACTGCAATGTAGTGATGGTTGTACAGTTCTATAAATTGTGCAAAAATCATTGAATTATATACTTAAAATGAATTTAAAATTTAAAAGCATGAATTTAAAAGCATGTAAATTGTATCTCAGAGTTGGTAAAAACTAAAAAACCTAGAAATATTTGATTTGTTTGATATGTTTATTTAGAGAAGTGTCGACAAACCAGTACATTGTAAAAACTACTTTGAAAATGTCACCCTGTCTCTGTTTATCAGTAAACCTCCCTCCCTTTCCACTCAAGTTAAAACAGCACCGTATGCATGGTTTTATTATAGCTCTTTTCCACAACTGATCCCATGGGTACTTTGCTCCAAGTTCCAGAACAGATTTCTGCTCATCTACCTCAACCATCTGGACAGATGCCTACACAGCCAACTCAAGTCTCTCTCCCACCACCTGCAGAGCCAGCGAAAACAGCTCAGGTAAAGCAGGGATGTCCTCTAATGGCCATCTAGTACTAGTAGATTAGAAAATCATATATTAATGTGAAACAGCCTAATGTGCTCAGGTTGTTGTCTTAGTAGATTTTGGAACAAGTTGTAAATACTGTCTTCATAGTTTTGAATACTCACATGAAGATAAAAGAGTTTTATAAGGATCACATAGGCTTTTAAGCAACAATAAGTTAAGTTTGAAAACATTTGAAACATCAGAATTCTTTGGCTAATTTCTTGTTGGCTCTGTATCAGATCATTATTAACTTGAAAATGCAACTGATGGAGTTCATGCTGGAACTAGGAGAATCATCTGCTGTACTGTTTTATTTTGCTTATTTTTGCTTGTATCATTTATTTGTGTTTCTACAGCCTGTGGTTTTTCTAAATTATTCCTTTTAAGATGTCAGTTTTGTGAGAGTTGATTTTGTTAAAATAGGCAACATAATGATAAATTTAGTCAAATACGTACAACTTCATTAAATTGTATGCTGAAAGTAGCTGAGTGAGTGAAGGCCTCTCTGTGAATCCCTATGTGCTATGTAACACTCATGCTGTCTTCAGGAAAACCTCTGATACAGCATATGTATCATATGTGACCTTATGCCATATTGATAAAGTAAGGGTTTTGTGTCAGTTCATTTATTAAGTGTTAGAAGTTGTCCCCCCCAACATTTTAGATGAAAAATAAATGAAAGTTTATGTATGATCTTTTAAAATGTATAAATGCATTTTACTGTTATGTACAACTAATTAGAACAAAAAAATAAAAAATTTTTAAAAGTAAATTAAAAAAAAAAAGTTCTGATATTTCCTTTTGTAGCCAGTGTATCATCTTGTGTTCTAACTTTGAAGACCAATGCCCTGGGCATGCCCAGTTAGTCATGGGGATAACTACTTGTAACCTTTTCATCCTTCCAGCTTTCCATTTCTGCCCATCACATGGGAAAAAAATATAGTTCTTTTGGAAAAAAACCAATGATTAGAATTAGGTTATAAGTAACTTAGAGTTTATGTCTTCTGATAAGCAAGAGATACCTAAACAGTTTTTTCAGAGAGATTTAATTTAACTATAGAAAGACCTGGAATCTTCCATTGAATGGATCCCTGAGCGGCAGCTAGTTTAGGCCCTACTTGTGTGTTGCCATATGGTATACTGGCAGATTTTTTAAAGTGAAAAATCTAGTTTTTCACCCTTATATAGGGGAACAGGGGCATGAAAAATATAAAATATATGGAATTTCATCTGGGTTTGAGAATTCTTTAATTATGTTTGATACAGGTTGATGTTTAGCTTTTGTTGCTGCTGTGGAATGCATGTCCTGCAACAGCAGGGAGTGTCTTAGGGAGGAGGATGACCTCAGCTGGAGAGGAAGAGAATTGCTGCCAGTGGATGATTCCTCTGGAGTTACCTCCACGCTTAATGTTCCAGGCAATGACTTTATACTTTTCAATGCATTTTAGGCTCTGTCTTCAGGTTCACAAGAAACCAAGATCCCAATCAGTCTAGTACTGAGATTAAGGTAAGAGGACATTTTATGTTTTGTGAAGTTCCTTGTAGATGTAATAATCCATGCTGAGAGTAGCTAGACAGCATTGTGTCCCCCCAACATCAGTAGGTGTTAATGTGATGGTATATTAATTTCTTAGAAGTAATAGCAACAGCGTGAGGCCAGGCTGTTAGCAGTTGAGGTGACTAACTGATGCTCATATCCTCTCAGTTTCTTCATTAATAGTGAAAAATGTGTACATTTGCAGCATAGCTAATTGGAATTAGAAAGTGTAGTCTGTAGTTGAGAAACAGTTTTAGGGGAGCAGCACTAACTGGCTTATCCGAAGTTTAGTCTCAAAATGTGACCATATAAGCATCACGGACTCTAGGACTAACTCAGGAGGGGAGTACTTTGTGATTCTGATGGATCAAATAAAGATGAAAAGGAAAACCTCTAAATATATCCTACTTTGTTCCTCTGTTATATGGCAAATGTTGGTAGTTCTGGTGGGGGTATACAAAATGGTCTTGGTAGACTGCTCAGCAGTAAGTGCCCTGGGTAGCAATTTGTTCATTTTAAACACCCCTCAACCCCTTAACCCCTGACAGGAGATTAGGAACCCTGAATTAGGATTCCAGAATTTTCTTATCAAAATATCTGACTGTTGTATTGTTCCAGTTAGGTCTCTTTCAATTCATAAATGCATTTGAAAAAATTAGTATCGAAAAAGTGTCATTTGAGACAGCCCAAGCCCACTTTAACTATTACCAACATTTTAAAAAAGAATTCCACTGATTTACTATTGACTAACCCCACTTCTGCATATGAATTCTGAGTTGCATTCCCTGTAAGGCCATAATAGAGATAGAAGCAGTTAGAGTTCTTTAGAGAACTTTTAATGACTAATGTTCCAGACTGGTTTTGGAAGTAAAATATTATTTTGTTTGTGCCTACCACACCAATTAAATCACTAAACTTGTGCTGAACATTTCTATCTTAATTTATTCAACTTCCAGAAAGAATAAAGAATTACGTAGTAAGAACAGACTATGCTGGGCCTGGTGATGCATGCGAGCAATCCCAGCAGCTCAGAAGGATGAGGCATGAGGATCAGGAGTTGAAAGCCAGCCTCAGCAACTTAGCAAGATCCTGGGCTTTTATAAAAGGGTCCCTGGGTTCAATCCCTGGGACCCCACCTCCCAATAAAAAAGAACAGACAATGTATAGTGCTCCTAGATACTATGGAAGAACACCAAGAAAAGAGAAAGTTAAATGCCTCTTTTTTGATATTCAAGTCTAGGTAGGATGTTGATTTGTAGGATCCACTTATGCAGCTAAGGCACTTTCAGGTAGTATACCTGCATCAGTGTGAGTCTTCATGTACAAGTATAGAGAGAAGGTATTGTAAGGGGAAATCATTTGGGAGCAAGTTCTGAATTTATGCATAAAAGTCTGCCAATATATGTCAGGAAAGGTGTGCCTTGGAAAGATTAGTCTGTTCCCACAGGTTATATGACTTGTTCTATTTAAAGCACAATTTTAGAAATATCCTCAAGTATATTATTTGTCAAATAGACCTAAACTCTCTGCCTTGTTTAGATAAAATAGATTTGAGTCTTAAGTGATGAGGCATGTCTCTTTTACACATAATGTTCCAATTTTTCCACCTTCAACCAGAACATCTAGGGAACCTGGTTAACTTCAGTATGTGGTGTGGTGATCACTATACCTCACCAGTCACATGTTTAAATTCTCAGAGCCATATATTAACTCTGTGGTCATTCTGGGCCTGATTCTTTTCCCTGTCCTCTGTCTACCCAGATCCTTCTCTTCTGTTAAGTACTGTCTAAAAGCTACCTTCGAAACTTTCCTTCATCATCCTAGTCTCGTATATTCTCCTCTGAATTCCTGTGGGATTTGAGAGAGCATCTTGTATGTAGTTTCACAAGTCTGCTATGAGTGATCATTGATGGTCACTGATGGTGGGCAAGGAACTCTCCTAGGCATGATGGGCATGTGAGAATGGGAATGAGGATGAAAAGGGCATCCTATGTCATTTTAATCATACCTCCCTGTACTCATATAGGTTTTTTCCTTAGTTTTATATGGTCATCTGTCAGAACAGGTTTATTTTTACAGTTCTGAAGACTGCAAAGTTCAAGGTTGAGGGCCCTACATTTGGTGAGGGCCTTTGCACTACCTCATCCCTTGGTGGAAGGACAAGATAGCAAGTGGGGGCCAAACTCACTTTTATGACAGACTCATGATAATGAACCCACTCCTGCTTTAACAGCATTAATCAATCTAATAAGGGCAGAGCCCTCCTGACCTGTAATCCCAGTGACTTGGAAGGCTGAGGCAAGAGGATCACAAGTTCAAGGCCAGTCTTAGCAACTTAGCAAGGCCCTAAGCAACTTAGTGAGACCATGTCTCAAAATAAAAAATAAAAAAGGACTGGGGATGTGACTCAGTGGTTAAGCACCCAGTGGTTAAATCCCCAGTACAAAACAACCCAGTGCATTGGTGAAAGTGTGAGATTTTTATATTGTTCAATGGGAGACATAAATTCAATGACTTAGGACAACTAGATGATAATTCTGAATTGTTGGCTCTGAGCCCTGCAGTGTCAGCACACCAGAACAAGTCATATAACCTGTGGGAACAGACTAATCTTTCCAAGGCACACCTTTCCTGATATATATTAGCAGACCTTTATGCATAAATTCAGAAATTCTTATTTTATCTAATTCTTTTTTTCCCCTACAGGAATTCCAAAAAAGAACTAAATGATATTCGATTTGAATTTACTCCTGGGAGAGGTGAGGCATCAAAACCATTAAAGTAGATTAACTTCTAATGTGTTGTTTAATCAAGTGTGAAGATTTTGTCTTTTAGACATATTTTGCTTTAAGATGGTAAAAATTTCTTGGTTTAGGTTTTGGGGGACAAATGAATAGAATGAAATAAAATAGAGTTTCTTACTACTAAACTCACTTAGAAAACCTAGTTAATAATACAAACAGAAATGAATGTAGCTCTTGTTTACTGCATATAGCTTTTATTAACTGACCAGGTATTTTGCTAATAAGCATTAGCTCACTAAATTCTTACAACAACCTTCTAAGAAAAAATTATTATCCCCATTTACTAGATGATAATTTCAGGCATTAGAGAGAGAGAGAAGTAACTTGTTTAAGGTCACACTGATCCAGAGAGGTAACTGAAGTTGAAACAAGATCTGAGTTCATAGTTCTAGTTCTTATCTCACTGTACATGCTTGTTCTGTGTGGTAGTAAAGAAGAAAACACCTCTATTCTCCCTTCATCTCAAGCAGAAATTGAACCTTGGTATATACTGTTTCTGATTATGAACTGCAACCTGGAACAAGCCTTGGTTTTTGTTTTTGTTTTTGTTTTTTTTGCTGTTGTTACTCAACATTCTGATTTGAATGACCAGAAATCAGCAGTTACCTTTATTACATCTCACAGTTGCTCTCAGTATTGGCATCTGGCCATTAAAGAGAACAGATGCAAATGTACTGAGGTGTGTCTGTTTCACTTTTTTAGAATCATGTAAACTCATATTTTCAGAAATTAATTAAAACTGCTGGTTGTCTGTGTAAATATGTGTGTACCTCCTCCCCATTGGCTCTCCTTTTCCCTCCCTGGGCTTAGTCCAGCCCTTGAACCAGCACCACTGAGTCAGTTGAAAATGAAATGAATTGGGGTAGTCCATCCTCATCTTTTTTACTTTGTCTTTACACCCATTGCTCAGATTATACCACCTGGGATGACTAGGTAAGGAGAAATTCACAAGATAAATAGGAAAATTATTTTAGGAAAAAACTTGAAATACAATACCAAAAGAGAAGAGATTATGATTTGTTCTCTCAAGTTTTGAGAATAAATGTTCTGTTTTACTAGCACTGGAGATCTTCCACATTCAACATCTTATCTAAGAGCTTAGAACTCAAGTCTAAGGATGTGCTCAAAAATAGGATTTTTCTCTGTAGAGTCACTATTAATGGTTGTTCTGACATGGGCCTTAACCCTCTACATTCCACCATTTTAAAAGTTATCTGTACATCGAACTGATATTTGGTTCACACCAATTCTGCCTTCTAGTCAGACCTATGAAAATTTCTCAGTTGAGATAATTGCCAGTGGAACCAGGACCCAGACAGCCTTGGTTTTGTGGGCTTAGTAGCTTGTTTGGATCTAGCAGTGCTGACACACATACTGGCTTTGAGTGTTAGCAGTGACATATGTGCACAAGAATTGGAATGCCTTCTTATTTGTCCTTTTCAGATACAGCGGAGGGTGTCTCTCAGGAACTCATTTCTGCTGGCCTGGTCGATGGAAGGGATTTAGTAATAGGTAACTATACTGTGCTCTGCCTTATGCCCCGTGTCTCTGTCTGTATACTTAGTACCTAGAAAATCAGGACTGCGTTCCACTGAATAGGTCTGATGACTCTGGAAATGCTTCCTACCAAACAAAAACATCCCACTTTTGAGTTTTTGTGACTTCCAATGGTAGTAAACGAAAACACACGCAGGTCTCTAGGATACTCTGGTAAAGGTGATGGTAAAGTCACAAAACAGGAGCTTGGTCATTTTTCATCTGTTTTGAAAAAACAAGAAGAAAGGGAAAAGGCACAGGCAGGCCACAGGTACATTACTGATGGGAAGACCATCACGTTGAAAAGGTGAACAGTTTCCCTGCAAAAAGCCAGACAATGGATCATTTAGCTTTGCAGGCCATGTTGTAGTCTGTAATTTTTAAACCATTCTTATTCTTAGTTTGCAGGTGGAACAAAACCAGACCATAGTTCATACTTCATTGGCTCCCATTCTGGAATTTCTGGTCTATTAACAGGCAAAACATACCTATCTTTCCTAGGCTAGTTGTTACATTTTAAATGAAGTTAATTTGCCAGTTATTCATTGTGTGTACCTTGGGGGATGAGTTTAAAAGATGCTTTCTTTTGGGAAATGATTGATCTTTCTGCTTCCATTTTGATTGTACAAAGCTTAACCACCATTTAACTTCTTCCAAAGTGAATTTATGTAACTTCTCATTACTTTTCTCTGTTTGTATGATTACAGTGGCAGCTAATTTGCAGAAAATTGTGGAAGAACCTCAGTCAAATCGATCTGTCACTTTCAAGCTGGTATTCATCCTTTTCTCCTTATTAAACCATCTTAACCTTTTACACATCAGCAATCTCTGTAAACAAGCTTTTGTATTCCCTGAATAATGAGAATATTAAAATATGGCATTGTTCATTTAATCTCCCGGAAACTCTGGGCCGATCTCTTATGTCTCCTTTGACTGCCTCTCCCCGACAGACTCCCCTGACTTCTCTCTACTTCCAGAAGCCTCCAACCCTAGGCCCTTAACTGTTCTGAAGTGAAATTATAAGCCAGTCTGACTTCAGCTATATATCCCGTCTTTTCTGGAAGAAACACTTTTATCCACCTCCCATTTGTGTCCCAGGGACCCATTGCCCACTGCCTGCCTTCCCATAGTTCCATGTTAGTTTTAATTGTTACCTGCGATTTTGTTTATAAATAGCCACAACTTGTCATTTTGTTTGGTCCTCAGGCATCTGGTGTTGAAGGCTCAGATATTCCTGATGATGGCAAACTAATAGGATTTGCCCAGCTCAGCATCAGCTAAAACACAGCCCTGGAAGAGGCGGCCTAAGGAGATTCCACACATGCGTATCTCTGTTGCTTCTATTGGCCTAAACCCACTACTGCCAAAGAACCCAGCAAAGAACCTCCCGGCTAGGAGCTTTAGAATTCTTTCTTTATGTTCTTCTTGCCATCATTCCCCTTTTTCCCACAGGGAAAGTAAAGTTGGATCACCAGTGGCCAGCATCCCCTCAAAGAGTTCCGTTAGTAAATGTGCTGCACATGTCCCCTTTCTTCCGCCATCTGAGAAGTGGCCCGTGTGCCTCAAGGCCAGGAGGGAGATCGCTCAGCTCATTCTTGCCTTACTCCAGTAATGGCCCAGGTGGAAAGTAGCAGCTACGTTGGGCATCTCGTCCTGCCACACCTGCCAGGAGGTGGGCATCTTGGGATATCTCTACCACTGAAGTAGCAATTAAAAGTTGATTGTTTAGCTGAAGCCCAGAGAATTTAATTAGTTTTTTTTTTTTTTTTTTTTTCCTTTGTATCTGATGTGAATTCTAGCAACCTTTGTTAGGAAAAAGCACAGCCTCAGACGGAGGCAGCCTAAACTGTGTTCTTGTTTTTGTTCATGGTGTTTCTAAGTGTTTTGCTAAAGCTGCTCTCAGGCACCCCCTTCATTGCTCCCTCCAGAAAGGGTTGCTAGCCTTAACTTCAGCTGGTGCAAAACATCTGACTGTAGTCAAACTTCAGCCATCAGATCCTTCAAAGTGGAACTTTGAACTGTTTTTGCAGAATACATCAAGTAATAGCTTGTTAAAGTAAATTTTGCCAGAGGTGGTTTTTGAACAGGAAAAAAAAACTCATATCACTGGGGAAGTATTTATTTTCAAATTCTAAGAAATTAAATTGAAGAAAAACTGCTCCTTGATCCTCCTACAAAAATCAGTGCACCTGGCCTTCAAGTCATGAGGAAGGAAGTGGGTGTAAAAGGCTGAGATTACTACAGCAATAACGGAGACTCACACTGGGCTAGAGGCCCGGCTTCCATCCCTCTCCTGCACTGACTCTGTGGAGGGGGACCCTGTGCGCTGAACCTGACTCAAGATGGAAAGCGAAACCACATGTGCCGTGACCTTTAGGTTTTATGAGTAGACAGTGTTCATTTGATTTTCTACAGAAATTATATAAATTATTCTTTAGGTTTAAAAAAGAGCACTCATAATGCAATATGTGAATAATCAGTAGGATTGAGTTTTCTTTTTTCCTATTTCTTAGTCAGACGTGTATAATTGCTAATAACCCTGCCAAGTTACCAAGTTTTATGTATGAATGGGATATTCAATCTGGCCTTAAAGAGACACACAAAGATGGGCTCTGGACCCATGGAAAGGGGAGAGTTGACTTATACAGAATCTCTCGAGCCCTTTCCATTGTTGTTGGTCTGAACAAGATGACCTGGTTTTCTCTTGGAACACACCTGAAAGCTTTCCCCATAACTGACTTGATGTACCTTTATGTCATTCATTCTGAGTCTACAGTTTTAGTCATGGGCTTTCTTTACCTGCTTCAGGTGTAAAGGCATGTTGGTAAAGGGGTGGATGTTGGGGAGTGTGAGAGGAGTTGGATTTGGGATGGGAATTGGGAGGAAATATTAGAAGATTAGACACCAAAGTCCAAGGTCCCAGCATGATTGGTAAAAGAAGGGCATTTGCTGAATCAGGAGGGAGAAAAGAGATTGACCAGCTTACTGGAAAAATAATTAGCTTTTTCTTTTCCTTTTTTGGTGGTGGTAGTGTTGATGGTGATGGTGGCGGTGGTGAGGGATGGAAAAGCAAGGATAGGCAGTTGGTAATGAGGTATGAAGAAGATACAGTGTCCTCTTTGACACAGGCTAGTTGCTTGCCAACTAGAGTCCTTTTTTCTTTCAAACAAGCCCATTATAATCTATTTATGAACCCACGGTGGGGGTGACATCACTCTGTTCTAGCTTTTCATTTGGAGGTGGTCTGGCCCAGGCTGGGAGTGAGCAGTCTTGTTCACTTTCTCCAGCCCACCAATAGCTTTGAACTGCAGTGGGATAGGCATGACAATAGAGGTGGGGGCTGGGGCTTTATCTTTTTTTTTTTTTCAGTTCATTGTTTGCCTTGCTGGGAATTAGGAGACAAACACCAAGTCCCATGACAGTGTTATTTCTTCTTCTGCATGATGTGTGGTGAATTCCCTCTGCCGGCTTGTGCAGTGATGCTGAGAGAACAGGTGAACAGAAACTGCCCAGTTGAGATAGCATGTGTCCTAGGGAGCCTCCTCACTCCTTTCCAGTAGTAGTGATTCAGGGTGCACCTCTGTTACTAGGTCCCCAGAATACCCCTGTCCCTGGAGTAGGGACTAACTATAGCACAAGGTAATATGTGCCAATGCTATTTGTGAAACATATGGTCTTTCTAAATTACGAATGGATTTGTTTGGGTTTTTTGCTTAAGTTTTAAACCAAATCCTAGAGCCAGCCTGATACTATTTAATAATCTTGAGGATAGAATAATGATGTATCAATAAGTGGAGGTTCCTTCTTATGACATGATGCTAGATTATGAAAGATGTAAAATATTCAACTTTCCCCCCTTTTTTTGACTTTGTATTTTACTGCATGTTTTCTTCATTTTTAATCAATAAAAAGTAAATTGTCCTTAGTGTCGTGTGGATCCTTTACTTCAGTGACTGTTGGTTGGGAGCTGTGGGGAGTAGGTCATGGAGTTACTACTGACTTCAATTTTTCATATGAATAAGCAAACACCAAAGTGCATACAAGCTAAATAAAATGTGTTTATTGACCTACAGATTACCTAGAATAGCTTAAAACCATTGTCATTTGGGGAAACTTGAATCCCAAAAGGTAAGGATGAGGTCTGCCCAAGGAAATCTGACAAGCTGGGATATGGAACTCTTATATTATGTTTTGATCTTTTCTGATTCACTGGTTCTGCTCATGCTTTGGGGCAGTGGAAAAATGCCAGGGTCAAGCCCTTGGAAATCCCTTTCAGAAAATGTTTAGCAGGACTAAACCTGCCCCTGCTCAGCTTTGATACCGAAATAGTTGAATTTCATATAAGATTTTAGACTCCTTTGTATTCCTGTCCCTTAACTACTAGATGAATAATCTCATATCCCTGATCATAATCCTTCCCAAGAGAAGTGGCCAAAATTTATGGTAGGCCTACATGTGGGTCCTAGTATTTCAGAGCATGGGTTGTGGTGTCTGGCATTAATAGCCCCATATAGCCTGTAGCTGTTGTGTTCAGTTCAAGGGTTCCTCCTTTGGGTTCAGATCATTTACCCCTTTGCTTTTATAAAAGACTATTTTATAGAGCAGTTTCACAGTAAAATTGAATGGAAAGTATAGAGAGTTCCAACTTATTCCCAGATTTCACCCAGGAACAACCTTCACCGCTATCAGCATCCCACACCAAAGTGCTAGTAGCTACCTTTGGTACAATTGATAAACAATGTTGACTCATCATTATCACCAAAGGTCAATAGTTTACATTAGAGTCCACTCAGTGCAGTACAGTCTGTGGGTTTTGACAAATGTCTAACAACATGTAGCCACCAGAATGGTGTCTCGGCCCTCACCGTCCTCTGTGCTCTGCTTCATCCCTCCCTCCCCAACTCTCCCCTGGGAACCACTGATCTTTTTTACTGTCCTTGCCTTGTCATGTGGGCAGCATCAGTGTGCAGCCTTTTCAGGTTGGCTCCTTTCATTTAGTAATACACATTTAAAGTTCCTCCAAGTCGTCATAGCTCTTTAGCATTGGATTCCATTGTTGCATAATTCATCTGGTTAGCTACTAAAGGACATCCTAATTGCTTTAAGTTTTAGCAATTATAAATAAAGCTGCTGAAAATATCCATGTGCAGGTTTTTGTGTGGATATAAGTTTTCAACTCATTTGGGTAAATTACCAAGGAGCATAACTACTGGATCATATGATAATGGTATGCTTAATTTTGTAAGGAACTGCCAAACTTTCATCCAAAGTGCCTGCAATTTTGCATTCCCACCAGCAATGAGTGAGGGTTCCTGATGCTCCATATCCTTGACAGTATTTGGTGTTATGAGTATGTTGGATTTGGCCATTCTAGTAGGTGCAAAGTGGTGTCATATTTTAATTTCTAGTTCCATAATGCATAATGTTGTTGACATCTTTTTATGTGCTCTTTTTGCATATAAAATGAACATCTTCAGTGAAGTACTGTAATCGTGTTTTTTTCATATTTTATCTATTTTTAAGTAATCTCAGACTTAGAAAAAATAGTATAAAAACAGTACAATGAATACCCCTTTACCTGTTCTCCAGCTTCTCCAAAAGTAAACATCTTACATAACAACACAGAGTTATTAAAATCAGGACATTGACACTGATATGGTACCTCTGACTGATCTACAGACCCGATGCAACTTTTCAGTTGCTTCACTACTGCTCCATTTCTGGTCCCAGGCCTCATGCACACTGGACATGTGCTCTACCACTGAGCTTCATCTTGCTTGGTGGTATTGTGCTTTTAATTTCAAATTCCATTTGCTCTTTGCTGGCATATCAGAAGCAATCAATTTTTGTATATTAATCTCATATTCTGAAATCTTGCTATAATCTCTCATTCCAAGAGGTTTTTATTGCCATTATTCTTGTGAGTTTTCTGTATAGACAATTGCATCCTCTATAGTCAAGGAAGGTTTTATTTTTCCTTCCCAATCTGCTATGGTCTGGGTATAATTTGTCCCCAAAGGTACATAATAAAAAATTGGCCCTTGGAATGACTGTACTATAGAACTTTAGGATGTGGGCCTAGTGGAGGTCCTTAGGTCATTGGGACATACCCTTTTAGGGAATTGGGGGACCCCATTCTCTCTTTCCTGGCTTAAGATGTGACTACTTGTCTGCCACACACTATTGTCATTGCTATCTGCTTTCTTTACCAGCATCACAAAGCAGTGGGGCACTGATCTTGAACCTCCAAAACTTGAGCTAAATAAACTTTCTTTTCTTCACAAGGAATCTGTCTTTGTGTAGTAACACAAAGTTGATTACTATACAATTTATATACATTTTGCTTTATTGCGTTACCTAGGACTCACAGTACAGTGTTGAAAAGGAATGGTGATAGGGGATATTCTTGTGTTATTACTGACCATAGAGGAAAGACTTCTAGTTTTTCACCATTAAGTATGATGTTAACTAAAGGCTTTTTGTTCTTCACCAAATTGAAGACATTCCCTTCTTTTCCTAGTTTGCCAAGTTTTTGTCATGAGTGGGTGTTGGATTTTTGTCAAATGATTTTTCTGCATCTACTGACATGATTGTTTTTCTTTCTTAAGCCCGTTGGTGGGATGGACCACATTGATTTTCGAGTGTTAACAATATACCTGAAAGTCCCATTTGATTGTGATGTATAATTCTTCTATACATTATTGGATTTCATTTGCCAATATTTCATTGAGGACTTCCCTCCATGTTCATGAGAGATTCTGCTCCATATAGTTTTTGTCTGATGTCTTTGATATTGGTTTAGGGTAATGCTGGCCACACAGAGTGTGTTAGGAAGTATTCCCTCTGCTGCTGTCTCCTGCAAGGAATTACAGAGAACTGGTATGATTTCTTTCAGTGTTTGGGGGAATTCACCTGTGAATCCATCTGGGCCAGGTGCTTTCTGTTTTGGATATTACTGTTGATTTAATTTCTTTAATAGATATGGGCCTATTCTAATTTTCCCTTATTTTTAAAATTATTATTATTAAGAGATAGGATTTCAAATGTTGCCCAAGCTGGTCCTGAACTCCTGGGCTCAAACAATCCTCCTACCTCAACCTTCTGAGTAGCTGGTAATACAGGCATGTACTCCTGTGCCTAGCTTAAATTGTCCATTCTTCTATGGGTCTTAACATTGTATTTTTCAAGGGATTGGGATATTTTATCTTGGTTATCAAATTTGTGGACATATGCTATTCCCTTATTATCTTTTATATTCATGAAATCTGTAGTAACATTTCTGATGTTAGCAATTTTTGTCTTTTTCTCAATTAGACTTTAGATGCTTATCAATTTTTTCAAAGAATCAACTTTTGGTCTCTGATTTTGTTTTCCTCTTTTTAATTTCATTGATTTGTTTTATTTTTTGTTATTTTTTCTGTTTAGATGTAATTTGCCCTTTTCTAGTTTCCTAAGGTTGAAAGTTTAGATTGTTAATTTAGGTCTTTCATTTATATAGCTGTATTTCTCTGTAAGCGCTGTTACTTCTGTATTCCACAAATTTCGATGTTTTAATATTGTTCAAAATACTATAAAAAATTTCTCTTGAGTTTTTAAAAAATTTTACACAAGTGTTACTCAGAAGGGTGTATGTTTGATTTCTAAGTATTTTGATATTTTCCAGCTATCTTCCTATTTTGATTTCTAGGTTAATTCTGTTGTGGTCTAAGAACAGACATTGTATGATTTTTGTTCTATTTGTTCAGATATGGCCATATGTGGTCAACTTTGGGGAATGTTGCATGTGATCTTAAGAATATGTATTCTGCAATTGTTGATTGCAATAATGTACAGGTGTCTGTTATATCCAATTGATTGATGGTGGTGTTGAGTTCCACCATGCTTCTACTGATTTTTCTGACTGTCGAATCTTTCCATTTCTGACAGAAGGTTGATAAAAGTCTCCAAATACAATAGTAGATATTTATCTATTTCTATTTGCACTTCTATCAATTTTTATCTGTTGTATTTTGATAGGCACATATGCCTTAAGGATTATTATAGCTTCTTAGAGTATTGATCCTGTTATCATTATATATTACCCTTTTTCCTTGGTAACTTTCCTTCTTCTGAAGTCTTCTCTGCCTGAAATTAATCTAACTACTTCCGCTGTGTGTGTGTGTGTGTGTGCATTCATGCATGTGTGCATGCACTGAGCCCAGGGCCTTGTACGTACTAGGCAAGCACTCTATCTACCACTGAGTCCTCTTTAAATTTTTTATTTTGAGGCAGGTCCTCACTAAGTTGCCCAGGCTGGCCTTGAACTTGTGATCCTCCTGCTTCAATCTTCCAAGTAGCTGGGATTACAGGTGTGTGCCACCACAGCCAACCCCACTTTCTTTTAATTAGTGTTAAAATGGTTCATCTTTTTGATCCCTTTTAATCTATATGTGTCTTTATATAAAAAGTGGGATTCTTGTAGAAAACACATTCTTGGGTCTTGGTGTTCGTTTCATTTGATCCAGTATGATAATCTCTGTCATTTAATTGATGTGTTCAGACCATTGACTCTTAAGGTGGTTAACTAGTTGAATTAATTAATATCCACCTTATTTTTTGTACTTTGTACTTTGCCTTCCACTTTTTGAGATTTTCATATCACTCCCTTTTCTCTCTTTTCTTAGTGTATCATTAATACTACTTTTAAAAAGCCTTTATCTAATAAGTAGTAGATTTTTTTTTTAACATTTATTTTGCTTGGTGTTCTCTGAGCTTCCTGGGTCTGTGGTTTGGTGTCTTGACATTAATTTGGGGAAATTCTAAGTTACTATTTTTTCAAATATTTCTTCTTTCACTCTTCATTCTCATTACATGTATTTACACCTTTGGTAATTGTCCCACGGTTCTTAGATAGTATTTTCTGTTTTTGGTTTTGGCTCTGCACACCACCCCCATCTCCCCCGCCCCCCAACTTAGTTTTTCAGTTTGGGCAGTTTCCGTTGATGGCATCCTCAAGCTCAAAAAAGAGTGTCTTTCCTCAACCACGTTTAGTCCACCAGTAGGTCCATGTGGGGCATTCTTCAGGCCGGATGTGGCTCTATGAGCTGTAATCCCTGCTGTTTGGAGCTGAGGCAGGAAGATTACAAATTCAAGGCCAGCCTGGGCAATTTAGTAAGCCTCTGTTTCAAAAATGCATTCATTTGTTACAATTTTTTTTATCTCTAGAATTTGGTTGTTAGAATTTCCATGTCTGCTTACATTGCCCTTCTTTTTTGCTATTTTATCAACTGGATCCCTTAACATCTCATTCATGGTTTTAAGTCCCCAATCTGGAGGGAGGGGCAAGATGGCAGAGTGGAATTAGGCAGCAAATCTCTATTCCTCTGCAGTCCAGAATTGAAGTAGTAAGAGAGCAACTGATCAGAGAGGTGGGACAGAGAGAATGCACTAATACATAATAGTGGACAGTCAGTGACCTGGAGGGAATCAGAAATTCTGGCTACCAGAATAGAAAACAGAAAATAATTCATTAACCCTAAACGAGTCTAAGGGTGGGTCATGGGTGAAGAGTAACAAAGAAAGAAGGGGAGGCAGAGGAGACAAGCTTACTTTGGCAACAATAGTAGAAAAGAAAGTGTTAGGACAGGAACTGAAAAGCCTCTTAGTGAGCAAGAAGTGCACAGCTTATCCCAAATTTGCTGAAAAACTGCTGGGCAGCCATCTTGTTGAGATCACACTTAAGTCTCCCTACCTAGAAGAAATTAAATCTATACAGCTTCATCCTATCTGCACACAGCAGCAAATCCTATTATAGGGAACACCTTTGATATGGGCTGTTCCATTAACCTTTGTGGAGATAACTGCTAGCTAACGTTTGCTGAAACTGAAGAGCAGTGGGGTGGAGCAGAACAGAAAGTAAGTCACTATCAGCAAGTGTGATACCTGGGGAGTGGCAAGTGCCTTAGCTGCTGGCCACAGCTGCAGGATCCATAACCAACAGAAGTCCTCCCTACACACACACCTCAGCAGTTTTGTAAACCCCACAGAGGCAACCCACAATGCAAGCTCCACAGACCCCAGCCTACGCCAAGCATGCCCAGGCATGGACCAGCACAGGCAGAAGCTGCACAATCCCACTGTACTAGCTGCACAAGCCCCTAGCAGCTGGTAGAGCTTGCACCCCAGCAACACTGTGTGCCCTACAGAGGTGGACCACAGACGTGCATCCCAGACACCGTCCCTAAAGTGCCAGATGTTGGCCCATGGCCACAGGTACTCTGGGGGAAGTTGTCATGCTCTTCCAACACGGCCACCCTGGCGGCCACCCTGTGCCACTACCACTGGATTGCTATGACTCTGCTATAGGCCATTGCACTCCAGGAAACCTGGAACCTAAATAAGCAAGCTTACACTTGAAGTGTTTCTGTAGGTGAGCCCATAACCACAGATAATTACAGGTTGTCTCCTTTGACCCTTCAGAAACCTATGTGTGCCTGGAAACACCAAAGAACTGAGGAAGCCTCGTAGATTTACATCACATGTGGATGGGTGAGGTTGCTCCTCTACTCCCAGAGAAACTTAAAGGCAAAACCAAGGAGGAGTGGGCATTTACTAAGCCTCCTAAAACCTGATGGAATCCAAATCAGGAAGACCCAATAAGAAGTCTCTCCATCTCAGTTAGCCCAGCATGGAATGACATAGAAGTCTTTAATGTCAGTTTCTTATTTCACAGATATTATTTTCTATGTTGGTTTGATAGGTTTCCCCTTATTATTTGATATTACATTCCTTAATCCAATATTATTTATGTCTTCTAATGTTTTGGTGTTAGTTGGAATTAGTCTTTTTCTCCTTGTTCATATTTGTACTCACTCCTCTTGTCTCTTCTTGCATTATCTGATCCTACATTTATTCCTCCTCATTTTTCTTTTTCCTTTTTATTCCCTGTATAGTTTAATAGTAATTTTATTTTTTAATACCCAATTTCTCAACCTATTCTAGAAAATCACTCCCATTTTCCACTTGGGTAAATGGAGTTTGAGAATGTTTTCAATGAATTTTTAAAGGTTTTTATTAGTACATGCCTTTGTTCTAAAGTGTCTGCTATTACCAGGATTATTATTTCTTATCAAAACTGTTAAGAGACTGAACATAGCATTGTGATCACAGTAAGTGGAAGTCTTACTCTTAGAAATACACCCAGACGGGGGCACATACAAATAGTAGAAGAGATAGATGATCATTCCAGCAGGTGTGCAAAAAATCAACACAAATACAGGTAACATGAGAAAATGAGGTAATAAGATGCCACCAAAAGTTTATAACACTCTAGTAACTGATCACATTGTTAATTGAAGTGAATAAAAAATTCAAAAAGTTGATGTGAAAATGTAAGGAATTAAGGGAGAAAATTCAGGATATGAAAGGATTTCAATAAGAGAACAGACATTCTGAAAAAAAAAATCAGAAATCCTGGAAATGAAAACCCCAAATAAAAAGTCAATATATTAAGTCACATAGAGGACAAAATTTTAGATCTTGAAGACAAGGTATGTGAACTTGAACACTCTGAAAGAAAGAAAAGGGAAAAAAAAAACATGATTAGAATACACAAGAACTCTGGGACATTAAAAGACCAAATTTAAGGATCACTGATATAAAGGAAGTAGAGATACAGGTTAATGTCACTGATAATCTATTCAATGAAATAATAGCAGGAATTTTTCCAAACCTGGGGGATAATATTGGTGAACATTCAGATACAGAATGCATCGAGAACCCCAAATAGACAAGACCAAAAAAAAACAAAAACAAAAACAAAACAACAACAACAAAAAAACTTTCCATGACATATTATAATTAAAATGCCAAATATACAGAATAAAGACAGATTTCTAAAAACTTCAAAACATAAGGTCACATTTAGAGATGAGTCAATCAGAATAACATATTTCTCAGAAGAAAGCTTAAAATCCAAGAGGGCTTGCAATGATGTGTTTCAAGTCCTGAAAGAAATAACCGAGATTGCTTTATCCATCAAAGAAATCCTTTAGAACTGAAGAAATTTTGAAACCTTTCAAAATAAGCATAAACTAAAAGAATTCATGACTTGTAAGCCACCATTGCAGAAGATACTTAAATCCTACACACAGAAGAAAATAATATCAAACAACAGAGCTCAAGAAATGATATGTCCCATTAAAAGAGTAGTTAAGCAAAGTAGAATTAAGACCAAATTAAATATCAGAAGTAGATCAAAATGGCTGGAAGTAATAAATGCCTTCTATAACACTGTATGAACATGGTCTCAACTTTTCAATTAAAGATGTAAACTGGCAGATTGAATTAGGAAATAAGCCCTGGCTCTATGTTGTTTTCAAGAGACACACCTCACAAGTAAAGCTATCCATAGACTGAAAGTGAAAGTATGGAAAATGGAAAATCTAGTTCCATGCAAATGGAGCCCCAAAGCAAGAAGGAGTAACTACTCTTATCTGACAAGACTTCATGCCAAAATTAATCAGAAGAGACAAGGTCATTGCATACTTATAAAGGGAAAAATTCAATAAGAAGATATTATAATAGTAAAGATTTATGCCCCAGACATCAGAGCACCTAATTACATAAACAATATTCAACATAAAGGCTCAGATACCAATACAACACTGCTAGGTGATTTCAACAACTCTCTTACCGAAAGGTAAGTCATCTAGACATAAAATCAGTAGATACTTTAGACCTAAAACATACTATAAATAAAATGGACAACATATCTTCAGATGATTTCATTGGACAACACATAAATATAATTTCTTCTCAGCTGCTCATGGAATGTTCTCCACAATAAACCATACTTTATGACACAAAGCAAGTCTTAGTACATATGAAAAAGCCTTTATAATGTCTTGCATCTTATAATATAATGAGATTAGAAACCAATGACAAGAAAAACTATTTAAAAAACAGATAAAATACCTCTTTAATATTTTATTAAAAAAGATTTTCCCACACATGTAGGGTAATAATGCCTGTCTCATTCTACTGTCCTTCCTATCCCCACTGCCTCACCCTTCCTCTAACTCCCATCTGCATCATCCAATGTTTTTTTCATTCTTCCTTATCCACCCCCCCACTATGGATCAGCATTCACATATCAGAGAAAACATTCAGTCTTTGGTTTTTTGGGATTGGCTTATTTCACTTAGCATGATGGTCTCCAGTTCCATTCATTTACCTGCAAGTGCCATAATTTTATTCTTCTTTAAGGCTGAGTAATATTCCATTGTGTATATGTACCACATTTTCTTTATCCATTCACCTGTTGAAGGGCATCTAGGTTGGTTCCATAATTTAGCTATTGTGAATTGAGCTTCTATAAACAGTGATATAACTGTGTCACTGTAGTATGCTGATTTTAAGTCCTTTGGGTATAAATCAAGGATTGGAATAGCTGTGTCAAATGGTGGTTTCATTTCAAGGTTTCTGAGGAATTTCCATATTGCTTTCCAAAGTGGTTGCACCAATCTGTAGTCCCATCAACAATGTATGAGTGTACCTCTTCCCCCATATCCTTACCAACACTTATTATTGCTTTTATTGATAATTGCTATTCTGACTGGAGTGAGATGAAGTCTTAGAGTAGTTTTGATTTGCATTTCTCTAATTGTAAGGGATGATGAACATTTTTCATATGTTTGTTGATTGATTGTATTTCTTCTTCTGTGAAGTGTTCAGTTCCTTAGCCCATTTATTGACTGGGTTATTTGGTTTTTTTGGTGTTAAGTTTTTTGAGTTCTTTATACATCTTGGAGATTAGTGCTCTATCTGAGGTGAGTGTGGTAAAGATTTTTTCCCATTCTGGAGGCTCTCTCTTCATGTTATTAATTGTTTCCTTTGCTGAGGAGAAGCTTTTTAGTTTGAATCCATCACATTTACTGATTCTTAATTTTACTTCTTGCACTTTAGGAGTCTAGGAAGTCAGGTCCTAAGCTGACATCATGAAGATTTGAACCTTCTTTTCTTCTATGAGGCACAGGTTTCTGTCCTAATGCCTAAGTCTTTGATCCACTTCGAGTTGATTTTTGTGCAGGGTGGAGAGATAGAGGTTTAATTTAATTTTGTTACATATGGATTTCCAGTTTTCCCAGCACCATTTGTTGAATAGACTATCTTTTCTTCAATGTATATTTTTGGCAACTTTGTCAAGTATGAGATAACCCTATTCCTGTGGATTTGTCTCTGTGTCTTCTATTTTGCACCATTGGTCTACATGTCTATTTTGGTTCCAATACCATGCCATTTTTGTTACTAGTGCTCTGTAATATAGCTTAAGGTCTGGTAGCACGATATCTCCTACTATACTCTTCTTGCTAAGGATTGCTTTAGTTATTCTGGGTCTCTCATTTTTCCAAATGAATTTTATGATTTACATGAAGAATGTCATTGGGATTTTAAGAGGAATTGCATTGAATCTGTATAATACCTTTGGTAGTATGACCATTTTGACAATATTAATTCTACCTATCCAAGAGCATGGGAGATCTTTCCATCTTCTAAATTCTTCTTCAATTTTTTTCTTCAATGTTCTATAGTTTTTAATGTAGAGTTCTTTCACATCTTTTGTTAGATTGATTCCCAAGTATTTTATTTTTGTTGAGGTTATTGTGAATGGGGTGGTTTTCCTATTTTCTCTTGCAGTGGATTCATTGCTTATGTACAGAAATGCATTTGATTTATGGGTATTGATTTTATACTCTGCTATTTTGCTGAATTCATTTATGAGTTCTAGAAGTTTTCTGGTGGAATTTTTGGATCTTCTAAATATAGAATCATGCCATCAGCAAATAATGATAGTTTGAGTTCTTCTTTTCCTATTCGTATCCCTTTAATTTCTTTCATCTGTCTAATAGCTCTGGCTAGAGTTTCAAGGACAATGTTGAATAGAAGTGATAAAAGAGGGTATCCCTGTCTTTTTTCCAGTTTTTAGAGGGAATGCTTTCAGATTTTCTCCATTTAGCATGAATTTGGCCATGGGCTTAGCATAGACAGCTTTTACAATGTTGAGGTATGTTCCTACTATTCCTGTTTTTTTCTACTGTTTTCAACATGAAGAGGTGCTATATTTTGTCATATGCTTTGTCTGCATCTATTGAGATGATCATATAATTTTTGTCTTTAAGTCTATTGATGTGATACATTAGATTTTTTGATTTCTATATGTTGAACCAACCTTGCATTCCAGGGATGAATCATACTTGATCATGGTGCCCTATCTTTTTAATATGTTTTTGTGTGCAATTTGCCAGAATTTTGTTGAGAATTTTTGCATCTATGTTCAACAGGGATATTGGTCTGAATGAAGTTTTCTTTTCTTGATGTGTCTTTGTCTGGTTTTGGCATAAGGGTGATACTAGCCTCATAGGATGAGTTGCAGGAATTTCCTCCTTCTCTATTTCATGGACTACTTTGAGGGGTATTAGTGTTAATTCTTCTTTGAAGGTCTTGTAGAACTTAGCTGAGAATCTGTCTGTTCCTGAACTTTTCTTGGTTGGTAGGCTTTTGATGGTGTCTTCTATTTCATTGCTTAAAATTGATCTGTTTAAATTGTGTATGTCCTCCTGCATCAGTTTGGGTAGCTCTTATGTCTTTAGAAATTTGTAGATGTCTTCAAGTTTTTCTATGTTATTTGAGTATAAATTTTCAAAATAATTAGTATTTCAGTATCATCATGATATCTCCTTTTTCATCACAAATTTTAGTAACTTGAGTTTTCTCTCTCTTTCTCTTTGTTAGTGTGGCTAAAAGTTTATCAATTTTATTTATTTTTTTCAAAGAACCAACTTTTTGTTTTGTCAATTTTTTCAATTGTTTCTTTTGTTTAAGTTTCATTGATTTTAACTCTGATTTTAATTATTTCCTGTCTTCTGCTGAGGCAGGAGGATTGAGAGTTCAAAGCCAGCCTCAGCAAATAAGCAACTCTGTCTCTAAATAAAATACAAAAAAGGACTGGGCACTCTGGAAAGCAGTGTGGAGATTCCTTAGAAAACTTGGAATGGAACCACCATTTGACCCAGCTATCCCACTCCTCGGCCTATATCCAAAGGACTTAAAATCAGCATACTACAGAGATGTTCATAGCTGCTCAATTCACAATAGCCAGACTGTGGAACCAACCTAGATGTCCTTCAATTGATGAATGGATAAAGAAACTGTGGCATATATATATATATATATATATATATATATATATATATATATATATAATGGAATATTACTCAGCCATAAAGAATAATAAAATTATGGCATTTGCAGGCAAATGGATGAAATTGGAGAATATCATGCTTTAAGTGAGATAAGCCAATCTCAAAAAACCAAAGGACGAATGATCTTGCTGATAATCAGATGATGACACATAATGGGGGGTGGGAGGGGGACAAGAATGGAGGAAGGAGGGACTATATAGAGGGAAAAGAGGGGTGGGAGGGGTGCAGAGAAAGGAAAAAACAACAATGAATCAAACATCATTACCCTATGTAAAGGTATGATTACACAAATGTATTCCATTTGTTTACAATAAAAATAAATTTAAAAAAATATCTGGGGAGGGCTTCCTTCAAGAGGAAAACTGTTCTGGACCTTGAAACATCATAAGGAGTCTTCCACAATCACTGGAATTGGGAATTGGGGAGGGCAAGGTTAATAGGAGAAAGAAGTAAACCCCAAAAAATTAGGATTTGAGGACTATTAGAAGCAAAATGAGACCAGTGACATACATTGTTATGATTTGGCTGTGGGGTGTCCCCCAAAAGTTTACATGTGAGACAATGCAAGAAGGTCCAGAGGAGAAATGATTGGGTTGTGATTTAATCCCGATAGGGATTTATCTGAGTGGTAACTGAAGTGACAGGGTATGGCTGGAGGAGGCGGGAATTGGGGCATGACTTCGGGGATATATATTTGTATCTGGCAAGTGGAGACCTCTCTCTCTGCTTCCAGATCATCATGTGAGCTGTTTCCTTTTTCCACACTCTTCCACCATGATGTCCTTTCTCACCTCGAGCCCTGAGGAATGGAGCCTGCTTTCTATGGATTGAGACTTCTGAAACCATGAGTCCCTAAAGAAATTTTTCCTCCCCTAAAAGTGTTCTGGTTGGGTCTGTTAGTCACAGTAGTGAGAAAGTTGACTAGAACATCCATTGTCTCAGTACCAAGATTTGGGGATCATTGTTCCAACCGGAGACGAATTTTAGGAAGGTCTTTAGTCATGTCTTACTTTCCTGTTGGAGGTTTTCTAATCATTGTCTCTCTCTGTATCCAAGAAATGGAAGAATTGCAGGTTGACTAGTTCAAGCTTTTCCTTTACACAGACAGGAAAATTGAGGCTCAGAGGTGGGAAGGGGCAGATTCAGGATGAATCAATAGCAAAACCCAGGCTTCCTATCTCCTAGCAACCATTTTCTTGGCAATTCAGTAGAGGTGATGCTGAGAAGAAGAACACTCCAGTAGACTAGGTAGAGGAAATGATAGATCTGGGGACAGTGATGAGCCTGATCAGGGAGTTTGGAATGGGGCCAATAGGAAAGTGCTCTCCTTATGCAACCTGGAAGGCTCTGTCTTTGTCCTTCACAGTCTGACCTGTCTTCACCAGCAGGGCCAGCTAGGAGGCAATACAGGCACACAGTATCCAGGACTGCCCTGCATAATCTTGCTTCTTTGTGTTTTCTCCACTTGTGCTCCTGTGCCGTCTTTTAAGATGGTTCAGATTCATAGCATGAAGAGCCTTTCCCATGTACACACAAGCAGATTGTGTGTGCATGTGCTGTGGTATATATGTGTGCGTGTGTCTGGAGTGTAGTGGAGGGAGACTTTGTCCTGTGTTCCTGTGATCACTGAGATTATGTGGGATCTCCTCAGCACCGACCTAGGGCAGCTTGTGTTTATTGTTTTCTTGGAAATGATAACAGTTTCTTCATTGATGAGTACTCCAAATGCAACTCATGGTTTTTGCATGTATTTGCTTTGCACTCTTAGATTGTGTATGGTGCTGAAAAGAAAGGGCACCTGTGCTGTGGTGAATCTTCTGACATACCTACTGCCACCTGGACTGACTGGTGTTGCAGACCACCACATACCAGAGGTCCACAGGAGAAGAAGCAGCTCATCAGGGTTAAGAGGTTGGATTAGATTGTTGGCAGAGTTACTATGCATGCTTTTATTTTTTTCCTTAGTTTTGACTAATCACAAGATGTTATTGACCAGACCTGTTGTTCCTGAACAAAGGAGTCAGATGCAAAATGGAGGCAGAGATGCAGGCAAAACTGAACAGCATAAGTCCTTCTTTTTTTTAGCATGTAAGCAAGTTTATTAGGAATTCATTTACATAATATTTATAAAACAAAATTTACTTCTGAGTATGTTAACATTTCTGTATTAAATGGCCTAATAGCACTGACATTATTAATGGCCACTTAAGTTATCAACATATAACAATTTGATACTTTGATCAAAAATCTGTAATTTAGTATCTAACCAGATTTGATAAATATATTTATCAAATAAATAAAGAAGCACAAGTCCTTCTTATAGGAATACTTGGCAATGGAGTACCAAATTATTAATGGAAAAATATGAGAAAATAGTTATGTCCCATGTGAATGCTTTCCAAAGGCGGACCTCAGCTGAGGAAGCTTTCAATAGTCAAGAGTACAGGACAACCTGATCTGTGGATAACAGTCAGCATCTCTCTCTAGTCACCTATGTCACCTCCCAAGGGGCTCATGAACAAAGTGGCCATGGTGATAGGAATGGAGGTTATGTATGGGCTCAGCAACATGGACTTCCTCTCACTAAGACCACCCTGGCCACAGCCACTGCTGAGGGCTCAATCAATCTGCCAGCAGCAGAGAATAGCACCGAGCCTCCCTGGGGCATGATTTCTCAGGTGACCATCTGGTCACCTGGGAACAGGTGGATTACTTTAGATCCCTTCCCTCATGGAAGGGGCAGCGTATTATTCTTCCTGGAACGACATTTTGGATTTGAATCTGTCTAACCTGAATACACTGCTTCTGCCAAAACCACCATCCGTGGGCTCATGGAATGCCATGTCCATCAGCAGGGCATGCTACGTAGTACCACTTCTGATGCAGGAACGGGCTTCACAGGAAACAAAGTGCACCAAGGGCACATGGTCACGAAATTCATGTGTTGGGGACATCATCTCACTGTTTGTACTTCTCTCACGCATTCGATACTTCATTTGGAGCTCTTCATCAGTGCAAACAGGAGCTTGGTTCCTCTGAGGTGCCTATAATGCCTCAGTACAGACAGGCTCACTGTCTATTCCGTTCTTGGTCCTGGACATTAAGTTCTCACCAATCTTGTACTTTCACTAGAGCAGTGAATGTCCTTGAATATCATTCTTTGGACCACACAGGGGTCTAGGTTCTGAGAAGTGGGAGAAAGTCGTTTCCATTTCCATTTTTCTTACTGTAGGTAAAGTGCATTGCTGCTTCTATTACCAAAAGACATGAATACTTCAAGAGAGGCTTTAAGAACCCATCCCACGTCCAATCCAGAAATCACTATGTGCCCTTTGCCCCAACATAACATGACGCCAAACACCACTACTTCTGCAATCCCCAGGAGATCCCCAGGCTGATTTCTTGCTGTCCTCCTGACTTATCCTACACAGCCTAATGTCACCACCCAAGGGGCTCATGAACAAAGTGGCTCTAGGGACCAGTCTTCTGTTTCTCAGAGACACTTGTCTCAGAATTTGGATTCTTCAGCAAATGGAGATATTGAGCTGGTGTGAATTGTTTAAGGTGTTGCAATTGGAGATGGGGTGGGATTGGCTACTGTAAGCTGTATTAATGTTTGGCTAAAGCTCAGGGCCCAAGAAGCTACTCTTGATTCCTCTTTGATGCCTGCTTGCAGTAAATAAAATAGCCTCAGAGGCTACAAGCTAGACTGGATGATTTTTTTTTTATCACGTTCTATTCTCAGATCACAACTAGGGAGCTGTGTGACAGGTGGATCTAGGCAAGGCTGGATTAAACATTAATGCGGTTGTTACCACTGTCCAGAGGAACAAGCACCCTAGAGCTAATCTCCAGAGTTACCTGAGGACTGGTGACTAGCAGTCATGGCTCAGTTTGCCCAGGTTCTAACTGAAATAGGTGACTTTGGTCGCTTCCAGATACAGTTAACGATCCTGACGAGTATTCCCAATTTCCTGTCTCCCTTCTACGTATTTTGCCAGGCCTTCATGGTCCTGGATGAGACCCACTACTGTTCAGTGGCCTGGGTCAAGAACCACACACTCAACCTGAGTGTAGCTGAGCAGCTGGCACTGAGTGTGCCTTTGGATGCTGAGGGCAGACCTGAGTCCTGCCTCATGTTCCGGCCACCCCCCAGTGACGCCAGCCTGGAGGACATCCTCAGCCACCGCTTCAATGAGACACAACCTTGTGAGACCAACTGGCACTATCCTGAGGACAGGCCCCGATCCCTGATGAATGAGGTACTGCTGGCCTTTTGCCTATCTGTCCACTTGTTTTGGGTCCATTGGTCCCTCTGCCTGTCCCCGTGCCTTCAGTCCCTGCCTGTTGCTGTCTCTGTAACTGTTCCTGTGCCTGTATGGCTGACCATTCGTATGCCTGTTTTACCTTTTGCCAGTCATCCTCTTGTTCTGCCTGTTGGTCCATCCACCTCTCTATTTTTCCTATATAGTCTGCCGGCCCAGTTCTCTGTTCAGTTTTGCCTGTCCTTTTGTTTCTTTCTCTGTCCTGCCTTGTCCCTCTGTCTGTCTGCCCAGTGGCCTGCCTTTAAGCCTGTCCTCTGTTTTCCTGCTCTTATGCTGCTTCTCTCTACCCAGTGTTCCCAGCTGTCTCTTTTCCCCTTGTCTTTCAGTCCACCCCTGCACGCCTGCCTGATGACCTGTGCTGTGCTTTCCTAACTCTCAGGCTGTTGCTTTCCCTGTCCACTTTTTCTGCATCCTGCTTGCTTGACTTGGGCTTCCTACTTTCCAGCCTCCCTCTGTACGTCCCAGCCTCTGGGATGCTGGAGAACACTCTGGGCTCTAAGACTTGTCCTGTGGATAATTAAGCACTTGCTCTTACTGACTTCATTCTCTTAGGAGAGACTGGGGTTCATGTACAGAAAGATTTCCTCCCTCTAGCCACTTCTGAGTAAGAGAGGCCTTCAAAAGCCTCTAGCTCCTTGCTGTTGTGGCTTCCCAGGTGGTAAGGTTTAGACACAGAGTGAGGAGATGACTTGGTGATGGCAACACAGTGAGCCAAGCATGGAGCTGCCTCCCCCGACACTGGACTCCTGCTGTGCTGATCCTGCAGCAGCAGGACATGGCATGAACAGTCCAGAAACCTGAGAGGCATAGGTTGTTGAGGTTGTTGGTTGTAAATCTGGAGCCCAGATATTAAACATTTACTCTCCCGCCACACACACGTAATTGAAAAAATAATCACTTTTAGAGACTTTCAAAACCAATGTTTTAACCAAAGTCAAACATTTACTTTTTAAACTCCAGAACCCTGGCAACTTCAAGGTGGGTCCTGCCTGTGTTCCTCCTGACTCTGCCTATCCCACCCACAGGAACAAAGTGGCCCAGGGACTCTCCCAATCTCTGTATCTAGCTCAGCCTAGCTGGTCAGACCCTTACTGGTATCTTGACCACCCCCCAGCACCACCCCCATGGCGGATTCTGGCCTTCACTAGCCCTCAAAGGTTGTGGGTGTACCATCAGGTCCTCATAAACCCTCTGTCCACCTGGTCAAATCCTTAAAGCCCACAAAATCTTTTATATTACTCTGAGCCCATTCTCTCCCTTGTTCACAGCCTGTATTAGAGTATTCATGCAACTTCATCCAGCCAAAGCCCACTGAGTATTAACTGTAGGAAACAGTGAGAGAAGGCAGCCCCCTGTTTCCCTTCTCCAAGGACGCTGGGTGGTCAGGGAAGATCTGGACCCCTTGTGCAGGAATAAAGGGCTGGGTGGCCTCTGAGGCCCAGAATTTGCTTTCTCCTGTAGACAACTTCCTAAATGAACTGGTAATGTGAGCTGGGCAACGAGATGCTCAAAAATGTTGACAGAGAAGATGAAAGTCCTTTGCAGACAGACTAGCAACCAGAAAGAGGTGGTTTTCAAGGTGTAGGTAACTTTGTGTGTCTGGAATAAGGGTAGCAGGGGTATGTGAATGGCATGGGGTATTTTCAAGGATTTGCACCTTTGTTGCTGTTTGTTTAAACAGAGTGCCCGTATAAATAACTGACACATTTGTCAACACCAAGTGAGCTTTAAAATTAGGATTTGGGGAAGGTAGAAAAGATAACATGAACATTGAAAAAAATTGGAAACTGTAATCAAAATAAACTGATAAAATCCCTGCTAATATACTTATGAAGAACCTTCATAAGACTCTTTCCATGATGTCTATGAAACTAGAGAGCCCCATCTGGCTACCCTAGGGTTCCTCATGTATAAAACAGACATGCGGGGATTTCCCTGACTGCCCCCATATGTCAAGTATTCTCCCTAAACCCACCCACTTCTGGCTTCTTAGTGCTACAGACCTGCATCCTCCCAAGCTAAAAGAGGATGCAATTCCTCCCACAGAACTGTTCTCTAGAACCACTCCTGTCCTTCCTCTTTCCCAGGCCTTCAGCTGGGTTTTAGTAGCATCATATCACCTACTATTAGACTGTATATCTACACTAAGCATATAAGACCACCAACAGGTAACGATTGTTTTAAGTTATGAACACCATCCATTCGGTGTGTCTCATAAGGTGCAATCGTTTATCTGTGAAAGAAGTTAAAAATTAACTTCCCCTTTGAAAAACCTAGCAAATGACAAATTTCCTTGAAAGTTAGTCATTAGTTTCATCAAACACTTGCTCTACTCAAGGGTGGAAAGAAAAGGCAACTGTCAAGGAATGTTATAGTTTGGATCTAGAAATGTCCCCCATAGGCTTTGAAGGCCTGATCCCTTTGAGGTGGAACTTTGGGGAAGTGATTGGATCACCAGGGTTCTAAACTCATTAATGGATAGTTCATTGGTGTATTCATAGCCAAATGGACTCCTGGAGAGTGGTACAAACTGTAGGAAGTGGGACCTAGAGACGGGAGTGCCTCCTTGGGGGCATGCCCTTAGGACCAGGAAGTTAAGTGAGTTTGCTCTACCACATGGCCCCTGTCAGGACATTCTGCCTCACTACAAACCCACAGCAATGAGTCCAAGTGACTATGGACTGAAACCATGAGCCAAAATAAATCTTTCCTCCTTTAAGTTGATTTTCTCAGGTATTTTGTCATAGCAGATGGAACACTGACTAACATTAGGAATATATTAATAAATGGCAGCACACACACGAAGCTCTTGTTCAGCTATAGAGGCTCCAGGGCAACTAATATTACTCTGACACATTCATTAGACCTTTTCATGTGTGTATAGAATACCCCACTTGACAGCCCTTTGGTCAAGGACAGCTTTTCAGCAGTTTCTGGAATGGTAGGCTTCTGTTTGCTCTTGGCAAGTTTCTCAATAGGAGAGGGGTCATCTCTGAGCTCAATCTGTGTCTCAACAAGCAAGATAGTCATCACTGGACATGGTGCATTATCTCAGGCACCCCATTTTCTTTCACTTCTAGTAAGGTCAGAGACTCCTGAAAAACAGAAAAGAAATATGTTTATTTGTGGATGCTCAATTGCCATAATCTCTCATACTCTGCTTGTCCTACAGTGTCAAAAAGTCAAGAGTCTATGACTCTCCACCAATCTTGTGACTACATAGTTTTCAAAAACAGCACACACTCAGGTGGAGATTTGATGGTTGTACTGAATACTAGTAGTCAAGTTTTACCAATGGTATCACTGCTCACAACAATAAACTCAGTTGTCTCCATCACTGAAATTGTTTTGTATCCCCTTGGTCCAACACACACAAACTTGAAGCTTACTTCAACTTCTCCACTGGCCTATTGGCAGCTCTCAGAGCTTCTATTTGGCCTCAGTCAGCAACCTAGTCCATGCTGACTGGGTTGGGCTTTGGACCTCTTACTTTCTCGGTAAGAGGTCCCTCCCACTCTCCCTCCCACTTCCACCCTCCCAAGAACTGTGACTCGCAAGGAAATATATAATTTGGGACTTTGTGACCTGTGCCACAGGACAATCCAAACTCAGTTCCAGAGCAGAGTTCCCTTGGAATGAGATCTTTTGCCTCTGCTTTTTTTTTTTTTTTTTTAATCTATAAGGAGGAGCTCTGCACACTGATGCAGAAGGTCCTATCCAAGTGGACACCCCAAATGTCCTTAGTATAACCAGTAGTTTCATACTCAAGCCAAAATAAAAAACACACTAATCTGAAAAGAAAGAACATTTCCTTAAGGATACATGCCCTTGAAGGTCATAGTACGTTTCTATTTCTCAACTTATCAGTGCAACATTTCCTGGGTGCCCATCCTTGGTAAAAGGAAAAGGTGACTCATGGCCCTGTCCATATAGAACTCTGAGGGGGAGGGAAACAGACTGTCAATGAGTAGCAGCAATTGCATCATCTGTTCTGGGATTGAGGACGAGGTTGGAATGGCAAGAGGAGGAGAAGCAGAGAGAAGATAATTTTTAGGGTCTGGAGGCATGAAAATGTCTGGCATATTTGAGGAACACTGACATAAAAGATGTTGGGAAATAGATAAGAGCCAACTCTCGTAGGGTCATAGGTAGAGTGCTAAAGAATGTGGGCTTTCTGCTAGAGATCAAAGAGGACCACTGCGGGTTTAAGAAGAAGGAAGAGATATGTGGTATGTGCTCTAAGAAATGAGGGTGGAATTCTGCAGGCCACTATGGCTGACCCTGAACAGAACCAAGCACTGTTGGCGTTAGGGAGGTGGATGACTGGCATCCCAAGTGCATCCCTCTTCATCTCCATGCCATCTGCAAAATGATGATGCCACATGAGTTTTGGTTTACCTTGGCACCTCTCCAAGACTTAGTCTCAGTTGCTGAGCAATGGAATAAGCCTTCCTGGGGTTGGAGTGAGGATTGAATGACATAAGGGGTATAAACTACAGGGAGGTAATGAGTCCGACCAGGGGTGCCAGACTTGGAAGACCCCCATGGCTTGACATTCTTGCCAGTGAGCACTGTAGCCCTGAGAGCCTCATGAGCACAGGGCCAGTGCAGCCATCCTCGCTGACATCACCTGTGTAACATCCACCAAGCTGAGCAGGTCACATGTGTTAGTTCCTTTAATCCAATCAGATGATACTATAATGGATTTTATCACCATTTTTGTACTGGTGGGAAACCAAGACACAGATACACAGGCTAATAGGCTCAAGGTCACACAAAGCCATTCAGTTCTGACCGTAGAGCCTGGCGATAGTAAGCCTTTATTTATTTTAAATGGTATTTTACTACAAGGGCAATCTAGTTGCTAGACAAAAACCAAACAAGATGGAACAACAGTTAAGAGTCCTGTCCTGTCCCACGTCATTCTCGGGGGTAATCAGTTAATCATTTGACACATACTGAAAGTCCTTAAAAATTAACAGTTGTCCTTGAGAACAGAAGTATGAGCACAATGGTAACTCCTGGATTAGCTAATTTCTTGCTAAAGTTTATTTAACTGATGGTGATTGACTAGTTAGCTAGGTGTTGGCCTTAGTTCATTGGCTCATTTTCAGCAAACATTCTCTTAGACTTTACTCAGTTTCGTTCCCTGTCTAGGGCAATAGAGATGTGTTGATTCCATCAGATGCCAGGCAACTGTGGGACCCAGGATTAGCTGCTAACCTCCCCTCCCTCAGGGGAAAATAATAATAAGTCCATGACAGTTGTGACAATTCTCTGAGGCAATCATGTATGAGGCTGAGTCGTGTGCAAGGGGTGCAGAACTCCCCTGAGGCAGTCGTATGTACTGCATGTGCACATACAGTGGACATGTGTGCAGAGCTGGGCGGATCCACATTTTTTTTTCCACTTCATTTCCTAGACTGTGGATCAGGCTGTCTCTAAGCCTCCAGGTGGATTGGCATCTTTTGCACAGATATACTCTCCCACCCCCGCTCCCACCTTCTCCCACTCTGTGTGCATGCTCCTCTGTTCCAAACAGAAGGTGTGTGTGCATGCTCCTTAGGATTCTGATTGCCTGTGATTGGTGAGTGTTTCAGGGGGATTTTGCAACCAGATGGGAAAATTTGGAGAGGGCCAACTGGGTCGCAAGGATGTCTGAGCTGAGGAGAAGAGACCCTTCCTGTCAGGATGAGGCATCAGTGGATTGTCATAGATGCTCAAATTTTAAATCCTTAGTGAGTCAGGAATTTTATATGGCACCCTTAGGCTAAAAGAAATAGCTTATAGTTCTATGTATTGTTACCGCCAAAGCATAATATGTGTTTATGTCCTGACAATTTACTAGTTGTTTTAAAGAATAGTACACGTAGTACACATAAATTGAAAGAGAAAAACATTTTATTTAATTCTTTTTAAAAATTTTTAAAAATTTTGTTTGTTCTAATTAGTTGTACGTGACTGGAGAATGCATGTAGACACTTTGATAGATCATAGATAAATAGAGGGTAATCTCTCATTTTTCTGATTATACATATTGCAGGATCACATCGGTCATGCAACAGCTCACTAATGGAACGTGTGTGGCCCCTGAGCACACCTTGGACACTTCGCAGCCCTTGGACACTGCTAGGTCCATTTCCAGTTCCATGCTGATTTGTACACGGTTTGCTTTTTTTTCACAGTTGCTGCCTGAAACAGGACTTCGCAGAGATAAGATGTCATTGACAGAAAAGTAGTGTGATCTCATGTTGAAGCATAGACTATCCTGGGCTAGTAGTTTGTGTGATGTCAGACAGATTTTAAATATCACTGTATTTATTTCCCTTTAAATATACTGTGCTGTGCCCAGTGAGTTCACTGTGGTGCCCTGGGGTGCCTTGGAACACAGTTTGGAAACCATAGGCATGAGCCCTAAGAGCTCTGTCGCGGGCTAGGTGGTGAAGGACGTGCCCTCAGTACTTCCCCCACACTCACATCTGCCTGTGTTTGCCTCAGTTCAACCTGGTGTGCCATCGGAAGCACCTGAAGGAGACCTCGCAGTCGGTGTTCATGTCCGGACTCCTCATTGGGGCCCTCGTCTTTGGGCCACTCTGTGACTGGTATGAACCCTGACCAGCTCTCCCCTGGCCTAGCATGCTTTTAGGTTTCTGGTACAGGCCCAAGTTTCCCCTTGTGCCCCTCATGCTGGCCTCCAGGAAAAGACCTGGTTTCTTCCCCCCTCCGATGGGGCTCCCAGAGAAAGGCCGTGTCTTATCTCTCAGAGAGCCCAGGTCTGGCCTGCCGGGTTTCCTCTGCTTCCTTCCTAGCAGTACCCTTCCCTCCTCACACAGAACTGTGCTTTTTTACCTCAGGATTGGCCGCAAAACATCTCTCCTGGTACAGCTGCTCCTGACTACGGTCGTGGGCCTAGTCACCGCCTTTGTGCCCAACTTTGAGTTATACATGGCCCTGCGCTTTGTTGTGGCTACTGCTATCTCAGGATTTATCTTAAGCACGGTTGTCCTGAGTAAGTCTCTGGGCCCTGCCTGTGGGGGTCTTATAGGCATCCCATACCTGAGGCAGACCCCGTGGAGCTTCTCATGGAGGGACTGAGGCCCCCATGCTGACCTGGTGGCATCTGGGGAGTGGCAGGGAGTGAATGGGCAGGGTGTGGTCCAGCCTCAGCCTTTCTGTCCCCACAGTTTCAGAGTGGGTGAGCCCCTCATGGAGAACTCGGGCTGTGATCCTGACCCAGGTCACTTTCGCCTTTGGGCAAATGGTGCTAGCCGGACTTGCATATGGTATCCGCAACTGGAGGCTCCTGCAGATTGCTGGTGCCGCACCTATGTTGCTGCTCTTCTTCTACATCTGGTGAGGAGCCACTTGCCAGGAGCAAACCACCCCTAGGCTGGCTATGCTTTGTGGCGGGGAGTAGTGCTCACACTTACCTCATGGGGGCAGTCAGAGGCTAGTCTGGGAGAGGGAGTCTCTTAAGTGTGCAGGGGTGTGGTTCCCCGTGTACTGGAAGGGCTGGGAGAGCTCCACAGGACTTCAGACCCCAAGGTCACAGCTGCTCCTGGTCGACAGGGCTCTGCCAGAATCTGCTCGGTGGCTCCTCACCCAGGGAAGGATAGAGGAAGCCAGACAACTGGTCCAGAAGGCAGCCTCAGTCAACAGGCGGAAAATCTCCCCGGAGCTCCTAAACCAGGTACTTCCAGCAGGCCAGGGCTTGACCCTGTCCCTAAAGCTGACCCCCATAGAGCCTCTGCATGACCCCTCACTCTGCTTCTCTTTCCAGTTGGTCCCAGAAAAGACAGCCTCCTCAGGGAATGCCTTGGATCTTTTTAGACACCCCCATCTTCGGAAGGTGACCCTGATTCTCATCTGTGTCTGGTGAGTTGTCCAGGATTCATGCGCTTCCCTGGGGACAGTGCCAAAGCACTGCCCCTTCCTTGGCCACTTCCCTTTGTGTCAGGTGAGTGGCGACTCTCAGGTTGGGTGCTCTCTCCCTAGCTGTGCCAGTGTCTCCTTTAGTGACACTGACCAAGGCAGGTTCTTCCTCTGGGTGTGATGGTGTTACACACCAACAGTGACAGGGATCCTTGGATGCCTTATAGGTTTGTGGACAGTCTGGGGTACTATGGCCTCAGCCTCCAAGTGGGAGACTTTGGCCTGGACATCTACCTGACACAGCTAATATTTGGAGCCATCGAGGTACCCGCCCGTCTTCTCAGCATCTTCATGATGGAGAAGTTTGGCCGCAAGTGGAGTCAGATGGGGACTCTGATTCTGGGTGGCCTCATGTGTATCATTATCATCTTTATCCCAGCAGGTATGAGCTGGCCATTTCCCTCCCTCCCCCACCCCTGCTGTAGGGGCTGGACCAAGGGCCATCACTCCCCTCTCAGGAGTATAGGCTTCCCCAGGGGTTGGGTACAGAAGAGGTGAGGAGTTTGGGTGGACCAGGTGGTGGGCAGGACCTAGGGAGTGGGCGGCTTACCTTCCATGTGGTTCACCAGCATCTTCCTGCAGATCTGCCCTTGGTAGTCACCACGCTGGCTGTGGTGGGGAAGTTCGCCACTTCTGCTGGCTTTACCATCTCCTACTTGTACACTGTTGAGCTCTTTCCCACAGTTGTCCGGTAAGAGCTGCTGGTGTGACTCTTGCTCTTCTGCTTCTAGGGCCCTGATTTTGGCCAGTCCTCTGCTACCCTCATTACCAGTCCACAGATAGTTAATGAGACTGATTCTGGGGCCCTGACAACTAGAACTGTAGTACAAGCTCCCAAGATGTCTCCAGGCTGGTGGAAGACAGACATGGATATAGGCCACGGCCTGACCTTGTTGGGACAGGAATATGGGCAGTCTCAGAATGAATGACCCAGGAGAAGGAACACTCTGATGAGGGGAGGGGTGGTGGGCAGTCACAGACTTTGACCTTAGATGGGACAGGTTAGACAGGGAGTAGGCAGACAGGGAGGCCTGGAGGTGGGAGGTGCACGCAGGGGCAGGAGTGCTGGATAGGCCAGAGGAGACTGGAGATCCTGCTGGCCTTTGGGGGGGGGCGTGTCACCATAAGGGGTCTGGAGGTGGAGCTGTGCTGTGACTCCGGGTTGCGGCTGGTTCTGCTCAACTTGTACTGGCCTTCCCCCAGACAAACAGGCATGGGACTGGTGAGCATCTTCTCAAGATTGGGTGGCATCATCACACCACTTGTGGTCCTGCTGGGCGAGTACTATAAGGGACTCCCTATGCTCATCTATGGCAGCTTCCCCATCGGGGCAGGAATACTCTGTATTCTACTGCCAGAGACACGTGGCCAGACTCTGAAGGACACCATCCAGGACCTGGATCAGGGGCCCCACGCACGGTGAGCAGCTTGCTTCCTCTGAAGCCCAGGACCTGGGCCCCACATCAGAGGCCCCTCTGCCAGAGACCCAGACCTCCTCCTCACCATTAGTCCATCATTGCTTAGAGGCCAATATGGGTCCCTGTGGAACCAGACATCTTACTGACTTTGGGTCAGATTTCCCCTACTTTCAGAAGGGAGATGGTGAGGGATTATGCCATGGGACCAATTTCTGGACAACCAATGACTGCCTTCTGTTCCCTGCAGGTCCCTGGTGGCAATGCCCCCAGAAAAAGAAATGGAGGCCACGGGAAGAACTTCTAGTCCAGGGGTGACCACTGTGAGCAGCACCTGCTTCTAATTGTGGTCTCTAAGAATCAGACCACCAGCAGCAGGGAACTGCCTACACATTCCCTTGCGTCCCCACGACCATTACAGATCAGCCTCGTTTATAGAGGCAGCACACCAGAACATGGCCCCAGCCCCTGCCACTGCTGAGTCCAATCCTGGAAGCCACTGGGACAGGACTTCCCTCCTTCCTTCTCCTCTCTCATTCCCAAAGTCCCATTCCCAATGCCCTGGGTTAGGGTCTTAGGTGTGTCATGGGCTTCATTTGTTTTCTGATAGTTTGTGGTGCTGTGGCATCCCTGGTCCCCTCAATCTGGAGTAGCTCTGCCCCCCAAACATAGTCAAACCCAGAGCAGAGCACTAGGTAGGGCCTTCCTGAGTAGTGGGACCAAGTGGAGAAGAAATAAATTTTGAAGTTATGGACTCTACCCGGCAGGTAGATAAAGGGCTGTGGATGAAGAGAAGGTTGTAGTTTCTTCCAGTGGCTGGACCAGGCTCCTCTGGCTAAGGTGTGAGGACATTTGATCCTGCTAAGAGAAGACTATCCTGCATTCTCTTTGAAGATGCCCCATCTTGCCCTACACTCAGCTCTCACCTAACCTACATTGGCTCAGGGATGAGCACTGGGGAGGGAGGGAGAGAAAATGGCTCTGCCCCAAACCATTGTGCTCTGCTGCTTCTGGTTCCTCCAGGGCCAAGGCAGGGAAGGGAAAAGGACAGAGGTCTTTTTACCTGGCCACTGGCCATTCTTTCCAGGCTTTCACTGATCTTCCAGTGCATTTTGACAGGCTTCTTACCTCTGGTTCTTCCAAGGGACCCTATTCATGAGCCTGTCAGAGATCTTCTCTGGGCCACTGTGTTGTTCCTTAATATGAGTGACCTCCTCATAACTGACCTCTTTAGACCCCTCTTTAGTTCCCACCCCAGCATTGTTCCTTATAGTGTTATTGCTGGCATCGCCTAATTTTAAAAGACCACTTCCTTGGGTAGCAGACCCCTAGCAAGCTACTTCAAGCCAGGTTATCTTCCCCAGAATCTGTTTGACCCACAAGAACACCATGTATCATTATGTCACCAAGTGGTGGAAAAAGAGCTTGTTCATCTATTTCCCTCAACCCTTGTTCCAACTCACCTACCAACAGGCAGAAGATTTTAGTTTTCTTTGTCATAGGCACCCCGATTCCTAAGAAGGGTTCTGTATTAATGTCTTTTCATTACTATAATGAGATACCTGAGATTGGGTAACTTTATAAAGAAAATAAACTTACTGAGCTCACAGTTCTGGAGGTTCAAGGGCATTATGTCAGTATCTGCTTGGATCTGGTAACGACTTCATGGTAGATGGCATCACAGTGGTGGCAGGGTGGGGGAGAGTGAGAGATCACATCACAAGCCAGAAGCTGGGGAGGGGCCACTAGGCCCCATCTCTTGAAGGTCCTGCCACCTCTCATATTGCCATACTTTGGACCAAGATTCCAACACACGAACCCTCAGTGGGGATGGTACTGAAACCATTTCCAAACATGACAGGTTCTTCCAGAAACTTCCTCCCTCACACTTACCTTTACTTCTATAACCTGGAGGGGTGGTCAGTGATGGACCAGTTTTTTGTGAATCCAGCATGGAAGTATCCAGCACCTCTCTTTCAAATACATGGATATTTCATACAGTTCTCAGCTTTGAAGTGATGGGTAAAAGTTCTATTTAGCTTCCTATAGCATACAAATTCATGAAATCCCAAGCAAAACTCTCCTCTTAGGGACACACAAAAGTCTGAGGCCCTGGGTTCAATCCTTAGCTCCACCACCAACCACCATCACCACCCCCCTAAAAGAGAAAAAGAGTGGTTGATTTCATAGGTCCCTTTGCACTAATTCTCCAAGATTATAATCTTGGGAGCCCCGACGGGGCATGGAAAGCAAAGGAGTCTAGCAATGTGCCCTTGTCAGGGGGACCTCTGAGATTAAAACCACCATTCTGCTCATCTTATGTTCTCTGCTTTCATATTCAAAACCTAAGATGTCCCCATACTTCCCCAGATAATTGCACCTCTACCTTGACACTGTCCCCACTAACCTATCTTCCCCCTCATCTAGTTCTGCCCATAGGCGCAACTTGCACATGTTAGTTAGCTTTTCATCACTGTGACAAAACACTTGAGAAAAAGATGCTCAGAGGAGAAAAAATTTTTTGGTTCATGGTTTTAGAGGTCCATAGTCCCCTGTGGGCTTGTGGGAAGGCAGAGCATCATGGCAGGGGAAGCACGTGGCAGAACAGAGATGCTTGTCTGATGGCAGCCAAGAAGCGGAGAAGAAACAGCCGGGTCAAGCTATAGTCCCCAAAGGCACATCCCAAAGCACTCACTCGCTTCCACAAGTTCACACCATCTCCCAAAACCTCCCAATAGTGCCATCAAGCCACAAATACATCCATCAATGGATAAATACATTGATGAAGTTAAAACTGTCATGATCCAATGGCTTCCCCAAATTCTCACCTCTGAACATTGCTGCACTGGGGACCAGGACTTCAATATAAGTCTTTGAGGGATGCATCATATCCAAACCATGACGCTGTGTCTCTGGAACTGCCAGCAGATGCCCCTGCATCTTCAGCCCTTCCTGGAAGACTTTGCATCCCTTGCCTTTTCTTGCTCACAGCTATAAAAAGAGCTCTTCACTCTCCACTGCTTCTCCACCATCATGCCCCTGTCTCCTTGTAAACCCCCTCTTTGTGGCAGCCTGTTTCTCTTGCTCCCATCTCTTGACCTCCAGATCACACAATCCCATTTATCTTAAACTCTGCTGCCTGCTTCAGTCATCCCTTCTCCTCCAGCTCTGCCATCCTCTTAGGGAAATCCCTCTCCACCTCCAATTCTTAAAAAATATTTCTGGTGTGTAAGTGAATAGATGAATGGCCCTCTAACTCGACATCTTGCCTTCTGGCCACTGCATTCCCTCCTGGTCATTCTGCTTCATTATTCTCAACCTACCCAATCATCTAGGGCTGCCTCAGCAAAATATCATAGACAGTGCCTTAAAAACGTATTTATTTTCTCAAAGTTCTAGATGCTAGAAGTCTGAAATCAGGGTGCAGCATGGTTAGGTTCTGGTGAGGGCCCTTGTCCTGGCTTGCAGATGGCTACCTTCTCTCTATGCCCTCTCATGGCCTTTCCTGGGTGCGTGTGCATGGAAAGAAATTTCTCTCTTTTTTTTTCATGAGGCCACTAATTTCATCAGGAGGGTCCCACCCTTATGACTTATCTAAACTTAATTACCTCCCCAAGCTCCAGTCTCCAAATACTACAACATTGGGGGTTAGGGCTTCTATATGTGAATTTGGAAGCAGGGGAACACACAAATATTCTCCCTATAACACTGTCTTTGGTCTCATTGGGCCCTCTGGTCTGTTGACCCTTTACTTTCTCCCCACATCGCTCTATCCTCTCTACTCAGATGAGAGGATGGAGTCAACCTTTTAATTCCCTTTGAGAGAGATCATTTCCATCTCTGTTGCCAATGCCGTACACTTTCTTTTACCCTGTGGTTGTATTCAACTAGCAAAACCCCAGCAGCATATGAGCCCAATTGCTTACCTGCTCTATCCCTGTACCCCAGACCACTGGTCATTGCTAGGGAGTTACATACTGGGCAAGTCTGTTTCCCTACGGATTCATGGTCGCCAGCCTCAACCAGATCTGTTAGGGCCCAGCCTCCCTGCTAGGGTTTCATAGCTAGCTTGCCTTTTGTCTAAAGTGGCCGTTTCTAACCTCCACCTGGTGTGCTTCCCATCCCCCACTTCCTAGTTGAAAGCACCTTCTCCTCCTTTTAGAAACGGGGCCACTGTGTGTGAGTACCCTGGACTGCCCACCACCTCATTGTTCCCTGCGGCTACCTGAAGGAACCATCCTGCACAGAGATGGCAGTGACCCCACTGAGGGCAAGGCCCTTTCCTCTGCTCCCCGCTCCAACACCACAAGGCCTGGGAGCTGCTGAAGGTAGGGCCTTTTCCTCGTCAGACTCTCTTCTCTCTGACCCCCATCTTAGGCAAGCGTACTAGACATCAGGCAAGTTTGTGGGAACCTCTGAATTGGATTTGCTTTTGCCCCTGAGTTCCTAGGAGGTGAGAGACTTCAACTTCTGGAGTTTTTCCGGATCCCACTGGTCTCCAGATGAGTCAATGGTTCTCTACTGAGCCAGGATCACCAAGAGACAGAGAGTCCAGGTCACTTGCCTACAGAGGGGCCTGGGACAGGCCTTGATGGTCATCTGTATCAGGGCTGGGAAGAGTCCAGCTTCCAAGCACCCAGTACATGCCCAGGGCTTCCCTGGTGCTGACCTTCCTTTCCCGTGTAGGTGGAAGTGGTGGCTTCCCAGTGCCTGGTTACCTCCCTCCTTTGAGATTAAGGCAATGGTGACCATCAATCCTGAGTATTCAGCCCAGGTGAGTGTAATTTACTAATTTTCTCAGTCTCTGATCAAGAGAAAGAAATGACCTCATGATTTTTAAATACAGATAATTAACATCTGTAGCTAGTATAAATAAACTCATGTGTGTAATAAATAGTACGTTTCTTTTTTTTATATATTTATTTATTTTTTTTAATTGTATACAAATGGGATACATGTTGTTTCTCTATTTGTACCTAGAGTCAAGGCATACCATTTGTGTAATCATACGTTTACATAGGGCAATGATGTTTATTTTTTTTTCCCTTCCCCCCCACCCCACCCACCCCACTTTTCCCTCTATACAGTCCTTCTTTCCTTCATTCTTACCGCTCTCCTTATCCCTAACCCTAAACCTAACCCTAAACCTAATGCTAACCCCTCCCACCCCCCATTATATGTCCTCATCCGCTTATCAGCGAGATCATTCGTCCTTTAGTTTTTTGAGATTGGCTTATCTCACTTAGCATGATATTCTCCAATTTCGACCATTTGCCTACAAATGCCATAATTTTATCATTCTTCATTGCGGAGTAATATTCCATTGTATAAATATGCCACAGTTTCTTTATCCATTCATCAACTGAAGGGCATCTAGGTTGGTTCCACAATCTGGCTATGGTGAATTGAGCAGCAATGAACATTGATGTGGCTGTATCTCTGTAGTATGCTGATTTTAAGTCCTTTGGGTATAGGCCAAGGAGTGGGATAGCTGGGTCAAATGGTGTTTCCATTCCAAGCTTTCTGAGGAATCTCCACACTGCTTTCCAGAGTGGCTGCACTAATTTGCAACCCCACCAGCAATGTATGAGTGTTGCTTTTTCACCACATCCTCGCCAACACCTATTGTTGCTTGTATTCTTGATAATCGCCATTCTAATTGGGGTGAGATGAAATCTTAGGGTAGTTTTGATTTGCATTTCCCTTATTACTAGGGATGTTGAACATTTCTTCATATATCTGTTGATTACTTGTACATCTTCTTCTGTGAAGTGTCTGTTCATTTCCTTAGACCATTTGTTGATTGGATTATCTTTGTATTATACACCTCTGCCTCACTGAGCTGATAGAAAATTCTGTCATTAGGGCTCTCCTCTATCCAGAGACTGGGCCAGAAGACAAGGCGGTCTCTTATAACCAGAGCAAAGGGGACTCTCTGCCCTAGTCCTCAGCCTCATGGATGACAGCTAGGTGACACCAGCTTGGTCCCTTTGGCCCCAGCAGTGCTGTTCTTAAGACTGGGGAACTCAGAGGAGCCTAAGGGGACTAGGACCAGCTGATCAGGTGACCCACAGACATCAGGGAGACCTGGTGAAAGAGGGAGGATAGCAGAACCTGCCTCAACACATGAAGACTGAAGCCAGAGTGAACCTCAAAGTCACTGGAGGGAGGTTTCCCCGTGATTAAAATTTCTGTGACTTTTCTCAAATATAGTACATCCTTCCAAAAAGTTTTTTTCAATGTATTTTGGTGCTCCAGTTTTGCCGGCATCCTGAGTACAATGCTGTGTTTGCTGATCAGGGAATCAGGCAGGCCTAAGTCTCAGGCTCCCTTGCTGTTCCCGTTTCTCTCTGGAGCTCTCTGGGCCCTGTCCTGGGTAGTGGGAGGTGGAGAGAGCTCTCTGTTACTGTAACCTCCGGAAGCAGAGTGGCATCTCAGGAGCTGTAGGGCATGTGGGGGCTCTGTCCTTCTCGGCTTAGGCTGTTCAGAGATTTAAAGCTTTCTCTTCTTCAGCAAGAGTTCTTCAGTTTCCCTCCAGGATCTGCCTCCTAATGGCCCTATGTTGATTCCCCACCTCTACTCAGCACCAAGACTGGAGCCCTGGCCCACAAGCTGGCAGAGGAGGCCTCTGGCTCGTGGTGAGATGGGTCAGAGGCAGGTGGCTCCCACCAAGGCTGGTTGGCTGCGTCAGACAGAGCAGAGGTGTAGGGGGCAGGGATAAGCTGTTCCCAGCTGTGGGATCAGGAAGGCTTGAAGGACAATTGACAACTGAGTGGTACCTAGAAAGATGAGAGAATTTCCCTGAGTGGAGGTAGGGCCCTTATGGGAGGGTGGATGTTGCAGGTACAGGAAACACTTTGAGCAAAGGCACAGAGCTGGTTCATGTGCACAACCGGCCTTGTCCCATTCTGTCCCTAGGGGCTCTGCCAGTTGTGCCCCTGGAGTAGAATTCTGCCCTCACCATTCCCAGCCCACCCTCTCCACCCCATTGTGACACCACCACCCCCCAATCACCAATGGAACCCAAGGATTCTGCTTCCAAGGGTCTGGCTGGGCCTGGACTGTGGTCAGGTGGGCCCTGGCTTTGGCTGTCTTCCTATCTCCGGGAGGAGGGCCCGGGAGGGGGCAGAGGGTGTCAATTATGATAACAGCCGGCAGTTGCGCAGCCATGTTCTCAGCACAGATGTGGACAGGAGCCTGCCTGGGCCTGTTCGGCTGTGGGGAGTCTGTGGAAAGAGCAGACTGCCCTCACAGAAAGCGTGAGTCCCCAGGCGTGGCATCTGGCCATTTCCTGCCCCAGGTGGAGTGCTCCTCCTGGCCGTACCTCTCTCAGGCCTCAGCTTCCTTGTTCGTATGTTGAGAGGTGTTTGCCTGGGGCCTGCCCACCTGGCCGAGGACTGGTGGCCTCAGTAGAGGGAGGGAGTGCTCTGGGGTCTTGCACACGGTCAGTCTCTGTGGGTATTCAGGTGGTGCTAGGGAACACTGAAAGGAACCCTGCAGGGGGAGGCGGGTACAGCTGGGTCTGGTTTAGAAATCAAATCTGTTAGGAGAGCAGAGATCCCCTCCCTGTTTCTATGGCAGTCTGCCCATCCTCCTCCCTCCCTCCAGTTCTGTCTGTGCACGCAGTGCCTTGGTTTCCTATGTCTGCTGCAGCCTACTCTCACACGCATGAACACCTTACGATTCTCCAGTCAAGGTGTCTACAGGGCTGCATTCCTTTCTGGAGGCCCTGGGGAGACTCTGTTTCCTGACCTTTTCCAGCTTCAGCTGGCTGCTTGCATTCCTTGGCTTGCGGCCTCCTTCCATCTTCAAAGCTAGCAATAGCCAATCAAATCTTTTGAATGCTGCCTTTCTCTGCTTCTGACCCTCCTGCCTCATCTTCCACATTCAAGGACTCCAAGATTACATTGGGCTCACTTGGCTCAGCCAGGATAATCTCTTTCTTTTAAAGTCAGATGATTAGTAACCTTAATTTCATCTTCAGCTTCAGTCCCCCTTGTCAGGTAAGTGGACATAGTCATAGTTTCTGGGGATTAGGATGTGGACATCTTTGGCACGGCCAGTACTCAGTCAACCAACTCCATTTCCGTATCCAAGCATGCTCTTCCTCGTGTGTTTTCTGCTTCTCGTATCCCTTCTATTCCTATTGATAGGGATCCCAGGCTCAGGGGCTAGGGGAAGGAGGTGTAGACAGTGAAAAGGGATAATGATGCCAGATGCTGCTGGAGCTCCTGTTGCAACAAATCAGAAGAAGCACAACCCAGGCTGAGCAAAGTGGCTCCTCAGTCTAAGAAGTGGACCCTACGCAGCTTTGCCATGTGGGAATGCTGTCCCATTGACCAAAATTCAAAAAGAAGATGCCGAATTTATGGGAAATCTGTTGGCAGCGAGTTCACTCTGTAAGACAGAGAGAAGCCTCAACAGGGACTAGCCAAAGGACATGTGTCTGTGGGCTGGATTTGTCCAGTGAGCAACAAGTTGGAGCCCTCTTGCTTGGATTATAGAACAGCAGAATCACGATCTGAGAGGGAGGCAGCCTCCTAGTGTGGCTGGTAGGAAACTAGGACCCCAAGAGGGAAAGGGATATGTCCTTGAGCCTGTGTTCAGGACTCACCCCTGACCCCTTCTCCCTAAGCAGAGAGCAAGCTCTTCTCCAGTCCTGTCCACTCTGTCCCAGAGTGGAGTGCAGGGCTTACTGTGGCTTCTGAAAGTGGTCATAGCCCTAGCTGGAGCTACCAGGGCAGCTTGGGAACATGCTAGGTGAGGACCACATGAGGACTGACCACCAGGCTGGGCCACTCCTCAGGAACCTGGCTTAAGGGGAGAGATTTGGTGTGTGCAGTTTGACATTCCTACAGCTTCTCACCCTCCAGCCCCACCACTGTGCTAGCCCCAGCCAGGCGAGAGCCAAGACCCTCCTTGAAAGACCTTTCTGGAGAAACTTTCTGGAATACAGAGTCTGCAGGGAGATTGACAGAATTGAAAGGAAGAACTTGGAAGAGATGCCCCCGTTCATCATCTGAACTATGTCTCAGCGTGTCTTGTTCAGTGCTCAGGAAACGAGCTTCTGCTGAAGGCCAGAGCATCGGGCAGGTGTGAACACATAGAGGGATGTCACTTCAGAGGACCTGGCCTGACAATGTGGGTGCTCGGCCTCCATCAGAATAAAAAGAAACACAAGGGTAGAGATAAGGAGTCCCATCATACCTATGAAATCACCCCCAAATCAATACAAGTTATAAAGCCCAGTGCTGGGGGACCATGAGGAAATACCCACGTCATAAACAGCTGTGGGCTGAAATAGTTTGCTCCTTTTGGAGGACACCTGAACATAAGGTACAAGAGGTCATAGGACTGCTCCTAGTTCTTGGACACAAGCCCAGGAGACAGAGAGCCCTGTGCACAATGATGGATACAGAAGGGTTACCTGGGATGCCAAGAAGCCGGAGTGGAAACCCTGATACCTAGCAGCAAAGACAAAGTAAACAATCCCTTAATGAAAACTGCAACCAGTAACGAGGTCACCGTGAAGATGAGTTCAGACTGGAAAACAATGACAGTGAGGAGGAGCAGGCAGAATCTCACAGGACAAAGCATACCCTACATCACAGGGCGTCCCTGCCACCTCCCTCCATCTCCATCAGAGGGTGAGAGGTCCTGCTGGAAGGGTGAGAATGTGCCTTTTAGGAAAGGGTCCTTGTGCACCTGTGAACCAAAGAACCAGCGCATTACTAATAACTTAAATCCACCTCTTCAAGTTATCCCTGTCTCCCCCAAGAGATGATTACCCTGAATTTCATCCTCGCTGTCAAAAAACTTGCAGGTTTATTGCAAAGCATACCTATCCAATAAGTAGTTTGGCTTGCTTTTGAACTTTATAAAAAGCTCAACCACCCAACTTGTTTTTAGACTCACCATGTTGATAGATGGAGCTGAAGGTGATTGATTTTCACTGCTGTATGTCACTGTCTCAAGACATCGCAGTGTAGGCCTGCTGTTGACGGGCATTTGAGCTCTTCCTCCCACCCCCTTATTTGAAGTGTGTCGTGGACATTTTCATTCTTGTGAGTGACAGATATATTCCATTAGTCAGTATTATCAAACCTCTCAGGTTTTCTCAGTCAAATAAATGTAAAAATCTTATGGAAAAAAATCTTATGGATTTGCTTACCCCTCATTATTAAAGAGGCTGAGCATCTCTTTCTAAGTTTGTGGGTCACACAAGCTTCCTCTTCTTGAAATTCCTGTTCATGGCTCTTGCCCATTTTACTATCATCATCTTCTTATTGATTTGTGGGGGTTCTTTACATATTCTTGATCCCCATCCTTTTTAGTTCGTGTGTGTATAAATATCTTCTCCCAGTTGAGGCTTGTTTTTTTCTACTTTTTAAGTAGTTGGATTTATTTTAAAATTTTATCGTTAGCATAAAATAGCTGAATATTAATAGTGTCCTGATTAAAAAAAAACTTTCCTCATCCAAAAGTCAGAAATACATTTCTCTGTGTTTTCTACTAAAAGTCTTTGTCTTAAAACTTAAGCCCTTAATAGGACTGGGAATTTTATGAAGCAAAAAATCCAATTTTAATTATTTTTATTTTATTTTAATTATTTATATCTGTCATGCCACTTTCTCTGTTTCATATATTAAAACTTTGCAAAGTTATATTTCTGGGCTTTCTCTTTAGTAGTCCTGGGTTAATACCACCATGTCTGTAATTAATATAACTTTATAACAAATCTTAATTATTCCGATAATGATGCAAATCATTCCTCTTTACTATTCAGTAGAATTCTCTTAGGTATTTATACCCTTTTTTTCCATATAAATTTTAGGAACATCTTGCCAAATGATTTAATGAAAAATACATTTTGGGTTTTGACTAAAGTTTTAGTGAATCTGTAGATCAAAAAAGGGAAGAATCGACAGCTTTTATTCATGCCCATCAGCTATCTTTCCATTTATTTTTCTTCCTTATCACATTTCTGTAAGTTTTATTTTATACTCATAGTCTTACATATTTTAAGCCATTTTCTAAAATTGTAGTTAAAAAGTACACAGCATAAAATTTACCACCTTAACCATTTAAACGTGCAGTTCGGTGGCAGGAAGTACATTCACCTTGCTCTGCAGACATTACCACCCCATCTCCACAACGATTTCATTCTCCTCCATTGAAAACCTGAACCATTAAACACTGATTCTCCTTTTCCTCCTTCCTCCTGCCCCTGACAGTCACCGTTCTCCTTTCTGTCTCTATAAATTTAATTACTAAAAGTACTTCATAGAGGCGGAATCATGTGGTAGTTGTCCCTTTGTGATTGGCTTATTTCACTTTGCAAAATGTCTTCCAGTTTCATCCCTAGGGTAGCAGATATCAGGATTTAACTTTTTTTAAGACTGAGTAATATTCCATGGTATGTATATACCACATTTTGTTTATCTGTGCACCTGATAATGGACACCTGAGTTGTTTCCACCAGCTGGCTATTGTGAACGAGGCCACTATGGACATGGGTGTGCAAATATCAGTTTGAGTCTTGCTTTCAAGTCTTTTGTGTCTATTTCCAGAAGATTGTTGGACTGATTGGAAACTCTCTTTCATACTATTGGGAATTATCATATTGCTTTTCTGCAGTGGCTGCACCATTTTACATTTCTACCAGCAGTGCACAAGGTTCTAATTTGTCTACATCCTCACCAACACTTATTTTGGTTTTTGTTATAATAACCATCCCCATGGGTGACTTGCATATATCTTATTAGATTTGTTCCTAATGTATATTTTAGTATTATAAATGATGTCTTTTTGGTTTTCCCTGTTTTAAAAAATCTCTTTAGTCTGAAATAATTTTTAGAGTTATAAAGAGTTGTCAAAAAGGTACATAGAATTCTCATTATCCTATACTCAGCTTCCCTTAAGGTTAGCATCTTAATGATCTCTACCAGGAAATTAACATTCACCTGAAACTATTAAATAATCTACAGATTTTACTTGAATTTGACCAGTCAGGGTCTCACACCTCTGAAGCCAGTTACCATGTCTTAATGTCCTCCAACCTCAGAAAGTCCTCAGCCTTCATCTTTTCTGCTTTGGCACTTTTGAAAAATAATGGCCAGCAATTTTGTAGAATGCCCCCAAATTTCTTTGGTGTTTTCTCACAATTACTTGAAGGTTATGCAGAGTTGGTTAGAGTCGCTCAGAAGAGATGTGCATCCTTAGTGCATCCTACAAAGACTAAGTATATCAGCGTGTTCTGTTCCTGGTGGTTTTAATTTTGATCCCTTGGTTGAGGTGATATTTGCCAAGTTTTTTGCTATAAAATTTTTATTATTTTCTTCTGTGTAAATGAGGAATATCTTATGGGGACATGCTTTGAGACTGTGCAAACATTTGTTTCCCATCATATTTTCATTCTCTAATTTAAATATTATAGATAAGAGTTAGGTAGAAAGAAAGAGTATCTTCTATAAGATAGAAAGCCCAGAAATATATTTGTGCAAAGTTTCAATATGTGAGAGAGAAGGGGGGGGCATGACAGATCAGTAAATAAAAATAATTAAAACTGAACTTTTCACATCATAAAATTCACAGTCCTATTAAAGACTTAAGTTTTAAGACAAATACTTTTAATAGAAAATACAAATATTCTATAGTAATGAAAAAATGTCCCTTTTTCCTATTTATTTATTCAGTTATTTATTTATGGACTCACATATATTTTTCTATGGGTTATTATCTATTGCTGTCATTATTTCGTTGCTAAAATTGTCCTGTATTTGGCAGTTGGGGACTCCTTTGGTTTGCCTCCTGTTTCCTTTGACATATTGGGGGCACTTCCTTACTTTCTGAAACCATAATATATTTCACATTCATCTCGTGTTTTCTCAGGCCCAGGCCTGGAATCAACCATTGCTCTGAATAACTCTATTTTTGTTTTTAAAGATCTGAGTACTAGGTGTGCTCATTACTGCTAAGGCATTATTGTGTCTAGGCCATCTCAGTGGACAGAGCTGGAAAACACACACACACACACACACACACACACACACACACACACACCTCTGTGTAGCTAATCATGAGTTCCTACTGATACCTTTGATTCCAGCCCAATGCCGGGGGCTTCACCTGTCTTAGCTGTGACTCCTTTCTCTGGCAGAAACCCAGCTCTTGTCTACAATGTACAGATGGCCCCTGACTTTTGATGGTCCAATGTACAATATTGTTTACTGTACAACAGGCTTCTCAGAGTATTAAATGCATTTTCAACTTAGTATATTTTCCATTTATGATGAATTTATCAGCATGAATTTATCCCCACTGTAAGTCAAGGAGAATCTGCACTAACTCGAGTTAGTAATAAATTCACTGACTAGAGTAACAATATTTGTCTATAGTTCTTTTTTATCTTTAAAAAAATAGCTTTACAACATACAGTCAACATACTATTTTTCAGTTATTTAGATGAGTTCTTTTCTTCCCCCTCCTCCTTTAACATGGTTATGATGCCTATTTGTGTTACAGTTAGCTTTATTTGTTACTGTTTGGGTTCTCTCCTCATCCTGGTTGGTTTTAATTAATGATCTCTTTGGGGAGGGCCTGTGTATGAAACTTAGCTATGTTTCCTAGAACTAGAACTAACAGGAAAAGCCATGCTCAGAGAAGTGTTACTCTCCTCCCCTGCACCCACCTCCTCCCACCCCTCCATCCTTTTCACCTGTTCCCAACTACTAGCCCTTGCAGATAACTAGTCTGATTAGACTGTGACTTATCTTCCTGTATTTTTTTTACAAATGAGCAGACCGATATTTTCTTTTGCTTACCGGAGGGGTAGCATCCCATAGACACTCTTGACATATTGCTTTTCTCACTTATCAATATCACCTGGAAATCATTCTTTATCAGTTCATAGACATTTTCCTCATTGGGGGGCAGAGTTTGCTAGGGAGTGAACTCAGGGCTCTATGCATGCTAAGCAAGTGCTCTACCACTGAGCCACATCCCAGCCCCTGCGTTTTCCTTGTCCGTTTCCACAGCGGCCTCACACTGGGTTTGTGGATGAACCGCTTCTCTGATGTGTGGACATCTAGGTTGTTTCCAGTACTTTATATCACATTCAGTGCATGGTAAATAACCTGGTGAATATGTATTTTTTAGTTCTGTAAAGCTTATCTTCAGGGTAAATTTCTAGCAGTGGGATTGCTAAGTCAAAATATAAGTACACCGATAGTTTTTGTAGGGATGTATGTCAATGGTTCCCAAGACCATCCCCATTCTTCTGTGATTCACTAGAAGATTTCATGGGCCTCAAAAATTAATTATAGTCACAGTTATAATTTCTTACAGCAAGAAAGGCATGTGGCAAAATCTATATGGAGAAAAGGCGCATTGGGTGGAGTTTAGATGATACTGGATGCCACCTTCCAGTAGTCCTCTCCCATGGGAATTAAGGGTGCCCTCACTCCCTGAGCAATGATCTGTGGCAATTTGTGTGAGGTCTTTTCTGCCAGAGAACCTTCGGAGCCTAAGTTTCCAGGGTTTTATTGGGAGTTGGTCACGTGGGCACATAGAGCCTTTATGACCAACTGAAGTTACGGAAACTTTCACTGTCCAATTTCAGACCTCAAGCAGGAAAGCAGCTGTTCAGCAGGAGACACAAACTATTTAGACAAGTCAGTATAGTGTTGAATCAAGGTGCTAAGGATGCAAAACACTATTCTTGTAGCACAGGGAGCATCCCAAGAGCTCAGTACCCAGACGCCAGTCAAGGATTGGCTTCCCTCTGATTTTAAAGGGAATAATTCTGTTTCCCTTTTAGGATTTTGTTGTTGTTGTTGGGAGGGGGCAGATAGTTTCTCTTAGTAAATCAAAGACATTCCACTTTTTCCTAGGATTTTTTTGGGGGTGTTATTAGGGAGTAAACCCAGGTCTTACACATGTTAGGCAATTTTTTTTTAAAATTTTAAGTTCTAACTAAACTTTTTAAAAAGTGTATTTATTTTGATTCATTGTAAACAAATGGGGTACAACTTGTTTCTCTGGTTGTACATGAAGTAGAGTCATACCGTTTGTGTCATCTATACATTTACACAGGGTAATGGTGTTTGTCTCATTCTGTTATTTTTCCTTCCTCCCTCCCCTCCCACGCCTCTTTTTCCTCTATATAGTCCCTCCTTCCTCCATTCTTGCCTCTCTCCCACCCCCCATTATGTATCATCATCCACTTATCAGAGAGATCATTTGTCCTTTGATTTATTGGGATTGGCTTATCTCACTTAGCATGATATTCTCCAACTTTATCCATTTAGGCAAATGGATAAAGGCTGGCCTTGAACTTTTGATCCTTCTGCCTCAGCCTCTAGAGTCACTGGGATTATAGGCATGTGTCACTGTGCCCAGTTTTCAGGATTCTTTTTTAAAAACCATAAATCAATGTTGAATTTTTCCAAATGTATTTTCTTTACCTGTAAACATGATCATGTTTTTTTCCACTCATCTATTAAATATAGATAGCATATTTTCTTTTTAAAACACTATAAAATTTGATTTACTAATATTACGTTTAGAGTGTTCACATCTATTTCTATGAATGAAATGAATCAATAATTTCTTATAATATAGATTTTATAGTTTTTAAATCAAAGTTAATTTTTACAGAAACTTCCATTGTCAATTCATCTTTTCCTATCTGTTCCATAAAAGTTTCATAGATTGGTGTTTTCTTTGTAGGAAGATTCTTCACTTTTATAATTTGTTTCATCAATAGAAATTTTAAGACTTTCTATTTCTTTAAGCCTTATAGAGCCTAATGATCTGTTTTGATTAATTTTGTTTTAGGAATTTAATTTACCTAAGTTTTCATATGTCTTAGCATAAAGCTGATGTTAGTAATTTTGGGGGGGTACTGGGGATTGAACTCGGGCACTTGACCACTGAGCTACATCCCCAGCCCTATTTTGTATTTTATTTAGAGACTGGGTTTCACTGAGTTGCTTAGTGCCTCGCTTTTGCAGAGGCTGGCTTTGAACTCACGATCCTCCTGCCTCAGCCTCCCCAGCCACTGGGATTACAGGCATGTGCTACCATACCTGGCTTAAAGTTGATGTTAGTATTCAGTTAATATTTTAAATTTTACCATATTTGGATATTCTTGTTTGCATATATAGAAATCTCACTTGTAACTTCTGCCTTTTTATTTATTCCTTAATTTCATGAAAGTTTTGTATCTTTTATGAATCTATTGAAGAATCAATATTGGACCTTGTTGATCCTCTATTTTTCTATTTCCTTTATTTTTGTCTTAACTTTATTATTTCCTTTCTTAATTTGATTTTATTCTTTGGGTATTTCTTAATTCCTTGTGATGATGATCAATTTTCAGTCTTTCTGTTTTTCTATTAAAAGCAGTTAAAGCTATAAATTTTTTATAAAGTATCACTTTTTATTACCATCCACAACTTTTGACATGTTGTAAGTTATGTTATTACTCATTTGTAAATATTTTAAAATTTCCATTATGATTTCTTCTTTGATTTGTGAAGGAACAACAAGATCCTTTTTTTTTTTCTTAAAATATATGGAGATATCTATATCTGTCTTTATCTCATGTCCATAGACTGAATTACTACTCCTCATGTTAAAATGCTAATTCTTCCCCCATTACCTATAGATTAAATACAGTCTGAATCAAAAACACAGCAAGCTGTTCTGTAGATAACAAACTGGTCCTAAAGTTCACATAGGAAATCAAAAGACCTAGGAAAGCCAACATAATAGTGAGGAAAAACCAAGTTAGATGACTCACATTGCCTGATTTCAAGACTTATTACTAAGAAGCTACCACAATCAAGATTGCATGGTATTGACCAAAGTATATACACATAGATTTCTGGGATAGAATGGACCCACGCAAATACAGTTCACAATCTTTGACAAAGGCACAAAAGCCATTCATTCTGTAGAGAAAGGGCAGACATTTCAATAAATGGTAGTGGAACAATTGGAGTACCTATGCAAAAATGTTCACATAGATATAGATCTCATACCTTTTATAAAAATTAACTCAAATTAGATCAGAAACCTAAATGTAAAATAAAACTATGAAACCTCAAGAAGAAAACATAACAGAAAATCCAGATGACCTTGGGTTTCACAATGAGGTTTTTAGAAACAACACTAAGAGCAGAATTAAATAAAATATAGATAAATTTGACTTTATTAAAGTTAAAAACTTCTGCTCTGCAAAAGACATGATTAAAAGAAAAAAAAGGCAAGTCACAGGCTGGGAGAAAATATTTGGAAAACATTTCTGATAAAGGACTTACATAAAACATGTACAAAGACTTCAAAACTGAATTTCAAAAATTTAAAAATAGGCAAAAAATCTGAAGAGATAAGCCATCAAAGCAGATTACCGATGGTAATTAAGCATATGAAAAGACAGTCAACATTATTTGTCACTAGAGAGTGCAATTTACTACAATAAGATTCCACCACACATCTATTAGAGTGGACTTTAACCCAGAAAACTGACAATATCAGTTTCTAATCAGAAACCAGAGCAACATGAATTCTTATTCATTGCTGGTGTAAATGCAAAATGGTACAGACAGTTTGGAAGACAGTTGGCAGTTTCTTAACAAAGTTAAACATATTCTTACCATATGATCCAGCATTCATGAGACTAGATATTCACCCAACTGCTTTGAACATTTATGTCCACACAAGTTTTTGAATTTATACAGTTTTATTCACAATTGCCAAACAGTGGAAGCAACCAAGATGTTCTTCAATAGAGATGAAAGGGTGAGCAAAATCTGTGGTACATGAATACGAAAGAGGAATATTCAGTGATTTTTTTAAAAGTACGATTAAGCCACAAAAAGATAAAGTTTTGCAAATGCTCCAAATAAGCTTGAGAAAATGTTTTCTCTAGTTAAAAGACATGGATTACCCTTAAATGCATATCACTAAGTGAAAGAAGCCAGTCTGCAAGGATTGACATTGTGGAAAAGGCAAAGTACACAGTAAAACATCACTAGTTGCCAGGGGTTTGAGAGGGGAGAGGAGGTTTGAACAGGCAGCACAAGGGTTTTTAGGGCTGTGATGATACCTTTTTTTTTTTTTTTTTTTTTTTTTTTTGCACGGGGGATTAAATCCAAGGGTGCTTAACCACTGAGCAACATCCCCAGCCCTTTTTATTTTTTATTTAGAGACAGGGTTTGCTAAGTTACTTAGGGCCTGGCTATGTTGCAGAGGCTGACTTTGAACTTGCGATCCTTCTGCTTCAGTCTCCAGAGCTGCTACTGTATATTTTCATGGTGAATATATTACCCTGTGCATTTGCAAAACCCATAGAATTTTATCACACAAAGGGTGAAACTTTTTTTTTTGGTGGTTCTTAGTTATATATGACAGTAGAATCTATTTTGAAATATTTATACAAGCATGGAATATATGAATATGTTATTGTAATTAGGATCCCAGTCTTGTGGATGTACACAATGTTGAGATTCACTGTGACATATTCACATATGTATGTAGGAAAGTTATGTCAGATTTATTACACTGTTTTTCCTATTCCCATCCCACCTCCCTTCCCTTCCTTCCCCTTTGTCTAATCCTCTGAACTTCTATTTCCCCCACCCCTCAGGGTGAACCTTAATGTATACAAATTTTTAAAAAATCTTCAAGGAGATGGAGAAATCCTGGGATGGAGTGCAAATTGTGACAAATGAATCCAAACTGTATTTTAAAAAATAATACAAATTTTAAATCAAGTTCTTAAATGGTTATTGACTTATAATTTAATTGCATTATTTCAGAAGACAGGTCTATATGAATCTTTACTTTGAAATTTGTTGAAGTTTGTTTTACTGCCTACCACATGATAAAGTTTTGCATATGCTCCAAAAAAGCTTGAGAAAAATGTTTTCTCTAGTTATTAGATGAAGAATTTTGTAAAAAAATAAATAAATAAATAAATACAAAAAAAAAGAATTTTGTAAATGACCATTAGATAAGCTTCTCCATGATGTTATTCCATCTATAAATTTGCTAAAGTTTTATATATTTGACCTCTTGAAACAGATGCATTAAAATCTCTCATTATTATATTGGGACTGTGTTTCTCCTGTTCTACGTATTACCATTTTAAGTAATCAAAGACATTTATTAGGCCAGATATTTTAAAAATTAACGCTTTTGGTGTGCTGAATGTTTATCTTCAGGTAGTGAATCTCTCTATTCCAAATGATGCTTTATTTTCACATTTATTTTGCTTGCTAGTAATAGGAAAGGTACATCCGCTGACTTTTGATTAATGTTTCCCTAATATAATTTTCCCCATCTTTATACTCCCTGCCTTTTTGTGACCTTGTTTTAAGTGTGTCTTCTTACAGGGTGACCAAATTGTTATCCACATTACGACACTTTTGAGAGGGAAAGCAGCAAGATGAATGACCACACCAACCAAAGTAAAGTAGACAGGGTAAGTTCTGGGGAAACTGGGGAACATTGGCCATGCTTTAAAAAAAAAAAAAAATAACACTGACTTCATTTTTTTTTTTTGCCTTTTTATTTTTATTTACTTGATTAATATTTTTAATTAACACAGTAATTGCACATTTTTATGGGGTATAGTGTGGCACTTCAAAGCATATATACAATGTGTAATGATTATATCAGGGTAATCGATGTATCCACCACCTTAGACATATATCATTTCTTAGTATTGAGAACATTCAAAATCCTCTCTATCAGGTACCTTGAAATATTCAATTAATTGTTGGCAACCACAGTTCTCCTGTTATACTGTAGAACAATAAATGTTATTCCTCCTACCCACCTGCACCCCTGTACCCATTAACCATCCTCCCTCCACCTCCTTCTCCCCCACCTGTCCAAGCTCTGGACTACTTAGTTTTCTACTTCTACTCCTCAATTTTCTAATTCTTCAAGATCAACTTTGCCTTGTGCATAAATGAGAACATGGAGTGTTTGTCTTTCTGTGCCTGACTTATTTCACCTAATGTAATGTCCTTCAGTTCTACCCATTGTTGTTGCAAATGATGGAATTTTGTTCTTTTATGGCTTGACTAATACTCCATAGTAATACTTGATGGAACACACACACTGTAGTTTCTTTATCCATTCATCCATTGGTGGACACTAGTCTGATTCATAGCTCAGTCTTGAAAATAGTGCTGCTCTTTGACATACTGATTTCATCTCCTCTGGGTACATACCAGTAGTAGATCATACATAGTTCTGTTGGTAGCTTTCGGAGGAACTGCAGATGATTTCCCACAGTGGCTGTAATAATTTACTTTCCTACCAGCAGTGTAGTTGAATCCTCATTGGCATGTTATTTTTTTAAAAATCTTTTAATCATAGACACTCTAACTGGAGTGAGGCATACCTCATCATGGTTTTGATTTGCATTGCCCTGATAAAGTGTGATGTTGAACATTTTTTTCATATGCTTTGACCATTTGTGTGTTCTCTTTTGAGAAATACCTATTCAAATCATTAGCCCATTTTTAACTGGATTATTATTGTTTTGTTGTTGTTGTTGAATGTTTTTAGTTCTTTACATATTCTGGATATTAAACCCTTCTCAGATAAATCTTTTGCAGGCTTTTCTCCCATTCTGTGAGGTTTCTCTTCACTTTACAGATTGTCCTTTGCTGCACAGAAGCTTCTTTAGTTTGATATAATCCCATTGGTCCATTTTTTATTTTGTTACCTGTGCTATTTGGGGCTTTATCTAAAAAAAATTTTTTTTTTTTGCCAAACCAACTTCTTAAACTGTTTTACCTTGTTTTCTTCTAGTAATTTCATAGTTAAGTTCTTACATTTAGATTTTTTTTATTACTTTTGAGTTGATTTGTGCATAAGGGTTACATAGAGGTCTATTTCCTTCTGCATTGGATATACAGATTCACCAACTCCATTTATAGAAGAAAGTGTCTTCTCTCCAACCTCTGTTGAAAATTAGGTGGTGGTAAATTCGCAGATTTATTTTTTGTTTTCTCTATTCTGTGCCATTGGTCTGTACATCTGTTTTTATGCCAGTACCATGCTATTTTGGTCAGTGTGGCTTTGTAGTATATTTTGAAATCAGATATTATGACACTTCCAGTTTTGTTCCTTGCTTCTGATTGCTTTGGTTATTCCATACTTTTATGTTTCCATGTGAATTTTGTGATTTTTTTTTCTGTGAAGAATGTCATCAATATTTTGATAGGAATTACATTGAATCTGCAGCTCACTTTGGATACTATGAATGTTTTAACAATATTCTTTTTTTTAACTTTTATTGTTTTAAAATTCTTTTCATTTTTGCATCCTCAATGTTAACAGAGATCCTGTTAAACAAACATTTAGTCAGATCAAATAAGTGGAAGAAATAGACTCATCTGAGTCATACTTTCCTATGACAAATCTCCTGGTTCAACATATGGATCTAAATAAAACCTTGCCTAGGGGGAGGGAGAAGGGAAGGGAAAAGAATATTCTGGGAAGGAGATTGGGTAACTAATGTTACGTGCATGTACGATTAGGGCATAACTAATCCCATTATGTATAATTATAATGCTCTAATAAAAAAATTTTAAAAACCTTGCTTAGATTCTGACCTATAACAAGGTCAGGTACAGTATGATTTCACATAAACTTGGCTATAATAGGACTTACGGGGAGCAAGTTCACTTCAGTGAAGAGAAAGAATCCACTAGTGTCTCATAAGGAGATTCAGCTTCAGTACTCAGCATTGAGGGGGTATTCCACCCAAGGAGCCTGGTCAGCCAGGACATGGGCCCCTCAGTTTCTGTTGAAGCTGAGTATGAGCACTGCCTCCTCATCACTCAATTTGAAGTCAAAAACCTGAAAGTTCTCAACAATGCATTCTGGTGTCACAGACTTGGGAATCACTACCACATTCCTCTAGATCTGGAACTGGATCAGAACCAGGGTCAAGGATTTGTTTTTACTTTGTGGCAATCTCCTTAATATTGGGGTCCTCCCTTAGTGACCTGGAGGATTTCTGGTTTGGCCCAAGGTCTATCTGAAGAATCCAGGGGGCCGTAGGCTGTGACAGTGATGCCGTTGGAGTGACAGTACTGGATCAGTTTCTCCTGGGTGAGTGAGGTATGGCTGACACTCAACTTGATTAGTCACTGGTTTATATTTGAGTCCAGGCTTGTTCAAGATCCTTTCAATCTGAAAGTGGTTAAAGTTGAAGACACCAAGGGATTTCACCAACCCCTCATCCTCCAGCTCCTCCATGACTTCCCAGGCATCCAAGAATGTTACTTTACTGATGAGGTTGCATCTTTGGGGAATAAGTCCTTGCCAGACTGAAATCCCTGGGACTGGTGAATAAATAAGACAGACATCCAGATAGTCCAGTTTTAGATTCTGGAGGGTCTTCCAACAGGTTCTCTCAAAGAAGGTGCACCACATCTTGCTAACAATAAAGAGGTCCTCCTGCTTCACCACCTTCTCTTGGATCTTCTTCCTCCTGAGTCTCATTCTGATAGACGCAGGCACAATCTATGTGGTGATATCCTGCATCAATGGCCAACTTCATGACTTCTTTAAATTTACTTGTGGGGGAGTCTCCCAGATACCCAAACCCAAAATGGGCATCATGGCTTTGGTGTTAAACTCCATGAAGGTGGCCATGGTAGGAGCAGAAATGATTCTGAGAGAGCAGATAGATGTCTAGTGTTAACAATCTTCTAATATATGAAAATTGGATTTTTTGTATGTCCTCTTCAATTTCTTTCATCAATATTTTATAATTATCATTTTAGAGATCATTCATTTCCTTTGTTAAATTTATTCCTATGTGTTTTATTTTACTTTATTTTTGTAGATAATGTAAATGGAATCACTGTCAATTTCTCAGCAATTTCCTCATTGTTGCATAAAAATGCTACTTCTTTTTATATGTTGTTTTTGTATCCTGTGACCTTACTGAATTTGTTTATAGGTTCTAACAGTTTTTGGTGGAGACTTTAGGTCTTTCTCTATATAACAGTATGTCTTCTGCAAACAGGAATTATTTGACATGCTTCTTTTCTATTTGGATGTCTCTTGTTTCTTTCTCTTTTCCTATTGCTGTGGCTAAGACTTCCAATGCTATATTGAGTAAGAGTGGGCAAAGTGAACACCCTGGGCTTGTTCCTAATCTTAGAGGAAATGTTTTCATTTTTTTTCCCATTCAGTGTGCTATAGGCTGTGGAATTGTCATATATAGATTTTATTATGCTGAAATAATTCCTTCTATACCTAATTTTTGAGAATTTTTATTAGGAAGTGATGTTAAATTTTATTAAGTGCTTTATTTTCATCTCATGAGATGATCATACAATTTTTATCCTTCATTCTGGTGGTGTGATTATTATATTTACTGATTTGCATATGTTGAACCATCCTGTGTCTCTGGGAGAAATTCCACTTGGTCACGGTGTATATTCTTTTTTATGGGCTGTTGGATTTGATTTGCTAGTGTTTTGTTTAAAATTTTGCATCTATGTTCAGTAAGGAAATTGCTAGAAGTTAGCTTGTTGGTTGTGTACTCATCTTGTTTGAGTATCAGGATAATACTGGCCTTGTAGAATGACTTTGAAAAGGGTTCTCTTTAAGGTTTTAGAATAGTTTGAGAAGAATTTACTTTAGTTCTTTAAAAGTTGAATAAAATTCAGTAGGAAAGTCATCACTATGGTTCTGGGCTTTCCTTTATCGGGAGACTTTATTACTGGTTCAATCTTGTTACCTGTTAGTCTGTTCAGATTTTTTATGTCCTTGTGGTTCAATTTTGGTGGATTATATGTATCCAGAAATTCACTGATTTTTTTTGCAGGTTTTCTAGTTTCCATATAGTTGTTCATAATAGTCCCTAATGATCCTTTATATTTCTCTAGTAATTGTTGTCTTGTCTCCTTTTGCATCTCTGATTTCATTTATATGAAACTTCTCGTTCTCTTGGTTAGTCTAAATAAAGGGGCATCAATTTACTTGTATTTTAAAATCTCTTCATTTCACTGATTTTTTTGTATTTTTGTGGTCTCTATACCATTATTTCTGCTCCTCACTATTTCTTTCTTTCTACTAATTTTGAGATTGACTTTTTGTTAACTTTCTAGTTCCTTGAGTTGTTTCAGTTCTTCCTATTAGATTTTACTATTATCTTGATGCAGGATCTTATTGCTATAAGCTTCTCTCTTAGTACTGTTTTCGGGGTATCCAATAGGTCTTGGTATGTTGTGTTTTGTTTTCATTCATTTCAAGAAATTTTTAGATTTCTCTGTTGACCCGTTGGTCATTCAAAAGAATATTGTTTGATTTCCATATTTGTACAATTTCTAAAGTTTCTCTTACTGATTTCCATTATATCGCATTATGCTCAGAGAAGATATGTGTTGTGATTGCATTTTTAAAAATTTGCTGAGACATGTTTTATGGCCTATCATGTCCTCTATCCTCGAGAATGTTCCATGTGCCAATGAGAAAAAAGTGTACTCTGCAGCGGTTGAATGTAATGTTCTCTCTTGGAATTGTTGAGACTGTGGGGTGTTGCTGCCCACAGCAACAGTCCTGCGGATATTTGTTACTGCCTGCAGCAACAATCTTGCGGGTATTTATCGGAGGTGGACTGGAAATAAACTACTTCTATTCCTGAGCTACTTCCTTGCTTGCTTGCTTATTCTCTAGCTTATAGAGGAAAAGAGGCTTGCTTGATTTTAGAGGAAGAAAGGCTTTGAGAGGAAGAAAGACTTTGCTTAGAGGAAAAGAGACTTTGCTACGCTTTCAGAGATCTACTTCTTCTTAGAGTTCTGCTTCTTCTTCTTAGAGATGCGTTCTGCATCCTGTGAACTAAAGGTGGGTGCTAGAGGTGCGTGCTAAAGGTGCTGTCTATCATTGTCGCTTCTTAGTGGTGCATCCCGCGTACTCCGATCTGTGATCTGTGACCTAGAGGTGTGTTCCTAGTCCTCCACTCTGCAATCTGTTAAGTCTTCTTGTAGACTTAACTGGGTGAAATTTTCCTCAGAGAAGTCTTGTCTCTTCTACTGGTGGCCAAGGAGTGCCCTGACCCAGGACCTCTTTAAACCCTGCTGTGTATTTTGGTTCAAAACAGTGTTGAGCACAGTTTCCACCCCTTGCTGCTATCCCAAGGTAACACCCTTAGTCAGTCTTCCACTTACCTGCCTCTCCATTATGGCTGTATCCCACTGTTTTGGTGCCCCCAACTAACCCTTGCCCCCCTTAGCTCTTGGCCAAAGTCTCTGTCCACTCACCTCAGCCCTATCTCTTAACCAAGGCCTCTAGCTACTCACCTGCGTCTCTGATCTTGACCATGGATGCAGGTATTTGTTATTGAAGGAAAGGCCCTGTCCTACCTCTTGCAACTCCAGTGGTACTTTAGTATGTGTGCAAAAAACGTTTCTGTTGTGGAGAAGCTGCAAGAGAGTTCTTTAGAACTTACCCATGACAACAGAAGCACAAACATTTTCTAAAACATTAAAAATTTTCTTTACGCTAAAAACCATGGATGGCGTAGCCAAGGTGGGTGGGAGGCAACACTCTATATGAACTAAGAAACTCCAGAAAGAAAGGAGGGAACCATGGAATCCACCTTGTTCTAAGCCAGATGCCATGTTCTGGTAAGTGGCTCCTATGCTGGTGTCTGATGTCTGGGAAGTGGTAACAGGAAACTGAGCTGCATCCTTTCTTTGAACAGATGTCAGGAGAAAAGAACTCTGAGGCAGAGGATGACTCCCAGGTTCCTGGGAGCTCGAACAGGCGTGGAACCTCAGGGAATTCCCATTCCTGGAGCGTGGATACTCTGTTACAGAGATTGAGGGCCATGGAATCCAAGAAGGATGACAAGTTTGCTGATGTCCTGGATGCAGTGGGGGAGTTTGGCACGTTCCAGCGGAGGCTGATAGCCCTCACTTTTATTCCCAACATTTTGTCGGCCTTCTTCATGTTTGCTGACCACTTCGTGTTCTCAGAAGAGAAGCCCTATTGCAACACCAGCTGGATCCTGGCATTGGACCCCAACCTCTCAGAGGCTGAGCAGATGAACCTGACCCTGCCCAGAGCACCCAATGGCAGTTTTCTGACCTGTCTCATGTACTTGCCTGTGTCCTGGGATCTCGAGTCTATCATTCAGTTTGGCCTCAACTACACAAACCCGTGTGAAAATGGATGGATCTACCCTGAGTCCAAGAAGAGATCGCTTATCAGTGAGGTGTGCTTTGTCCTGGGTTGTCTGTACCTATGCCCACACCATGCCAGAGACATGCCCCACCCTGCCTGAACAGGTGGAGAAACTGAGTATCAGAGAGGGTCAGCAATTGCCTTGAAGTTTCCCTGCAGAGGTGGGACCTGGGCCAAAAATCAGAATTCCTAATGTCCACCCTTGACCATGCCTACCTTAGACTGGAAGCTAGAGCACATTGGGGGACAGAGGTAGGTGATGGATGGCAGAGTTTACTATCTGTCCAGGGAATTGCTTTCAAGTTTGTGCAACTTCTCTCAGTTGTTTCTCACAGGGTTTCACAACCCAAGTCCTTTCCAGCAAAGACATGCCCAGCACCTGTGCTTAGGAAAGGACCTTTAGTGATTCATGACTGTGCATGGTTACCTCCCTACCCATCCCACTTCTTGGTCTGTGCCTCTGGTCCCTCTCTCCAGGTCTAACTCCCAGGGTCTGTTAGGCACAGGATGAGATACAGAGAGAATACCCACAATTACCACAGGTGCCCTCTGCCTATAAGTCCACCCAAGCCAGGGTCAGTCTCTGGAACCAAAAGACTGATTCTGGGTGGGAGGTCTGTGGCCAATCTCTGTGTCTAACCCCCAGTTCGACCTCGTATGTGGCAAGGAACCGAAAAAGGAAACCGTGCAGACCATGTTCATGACGGGCCAACTGATAGGGTCTCTCATCTTTGGGTTATTAAGTGACAAGTGAGTCTCCTGGAGTTCCCTTTGGTCCCTGGGAGGCCCTGCCTCCTACTCGAGGGTATTCAGAGTTGAAGAATCTCAAGCTTGGGGAGGCAAAGGTAGGGGTGCTCTAGGGGCCTGGGACAGCTTAGAGCCTGACTCAGGTGTCCAGTGGGGGCCAGCCAGGGCGGTGGGGCACTTGGTGCAGCCTCCCCTCAATGCTTGTAGGCTGGGCCGCTACCCTGCCATCCTGCTGTCTCTGCTGGGGCTGCTCTTCTTTGGCTTCGGGACAGCCTTCGTGAACAGCTTTCACCAGTATCTCTTCTTCCGCTTTGGCGTCTCCCAGGCCGTGATGGGCTACGCCATTGTCAGCCTGACTTTAGGTGAGCCTGGGCCTTAAAATCAGGGTGGGATGGGAGCAGGGACCCCAGACAAGGCAGGGGTGGGACCAAGAGTGAGCTGGATCAACCTTCTGGAAGCCTAACTGGGGAAGGTAGAGGTGGAAGGAATTTCCACTCCTGCTGCCTGGAGATGCCAGAAAATCGGTGCTCAGACTGCCCTTCCACCCTTGTCCTGCATTCTAGTCCCCTGTGTCCCTCACATTCCCCTTGTCTACCCCTCCCCCAACATAGCTTATATCTATCGAGCCCTTCAGGGTAAGGAGCTGCTGAACCTTTTTATCTGCCTTGGCTCATTTCATTCCAATGATACTCTTTGGTAGGCACTAATCTATCATTCCTTTAGCCGAAGAGGATATTTGAGCCTCAGAGAAGTTAGCCAACTTTCTCAGGGTCCCACGGCAGTAGGAGCTGGGGTTTCAAAGCAGGCCTATGTGGTGTTAAAAGTCCCCAGTCTGCATATCCTAACCTCAGTGACTTTGGTGCCTAGAATCTTATACCTGAAATTCTTGGCATGCTCAGGTTTCTCTGGCAAAAGACCTCTTCTTATTGGGAGCCTGTCAGAGGGAACAGGTCTGGGTGACCAAAACATGAGTGTATGCCAAGACAAAGATAGCGATTCCTTGCCCGGCTATGTGACAAGGCTAGGTGAGGTCTGTGGTACCTGGAACAGGCCTTCTTGATGAGAGGCACTGGTCAGGCAGCAGGTGGGAGGCAGCAGCCAGGGTGAGGAGGGATGAAGGGCATGAGTGTGTTGGGAGGCCCAGCGTGCACCCTGGTGGGAAGTCACAGAGGCCGTCTGCCTGGTTGTGAGGGGTGTCTTGGACCTCGGGGAGCAAAGGTGGGCTGGCACAAACCGACTGGAAGCCAACAGGATAGAGCTGGATCATAAGCAGGCCCAAGAACCGTTGTTGACATGGCAGAGTGTTTTGGTGGCTGGGTGCAGGGGTGGCCCGAGGGACCCTGAGCTGAGCGCGGTTTTGTCCTTTTACTTCTGTGCAGTCACCGAGTGGCTCGTGGGGGAGCACCGGGCCCATGCGGTCATCCTGGAGCACTGCTTTTTCTCTGTGGGGGTCATGTTCCTGACGGGGCTGGCTTACAACCTTCCCCACTGGCGGCTGCTGTTCCTGGTGGGCGGGGCACCTGTGTTCCCCCTCATCTCCTACATTTGGTGAGCACTAGAGTTCAGGGTGTGCGTGAGGCCGGGTCTGATGGGCAGAGATGGAGGGTGCCGAGGGTCCTTGTGGCTGCGGGAATGGCAGGGCTCCCTGGGGGGGGAAGGTGCAGGTGGACCAGATGAGGAGCAGGGTCTCTGGAACCCCAGCACTCACCCCTCCTCAGAGGACACCCTCAAAGAGATGTCAGAAGAGCAGGAGGAAGTTGGCTAAAGGGCAAAGCCCAAGGTCAGGGAATGGTCAGGGTGGAGGCAGGAGAGGTGAGTGAGGAAGGGTGGGCGGGCCTTGGTGACCTTGAGGTGACCTTCAGAGTGGCAGGAGTGGAGGAGTAGAAGCTGCAGGGAAGGAGCCACCTGGGAAACACCTGATTTGGTAAAGGAGCGGGGAGAGGATGGTGTGCGTGGGCAGTGGAGGCAGGCAGGGGAGGGTGTCTGGGGCTTTCCACCGTAGGGAGGCACAGACGGGCACCTGAGAGATTGGAGCTCTGAAGGGACAAAGGAGGGAAGGAAGCTTGGAGGAGTGAGGGGTGGGGGGTGGGACAGGAGTGAGAGGGTACTGTTGATATGGGCAGTGAGACAGGAGAGGAACAGAAGGCCCAGGAGCTGAGAGGAGGGAGCCGCCATAACCCACCTGTTAAGGGTTAGGCAGATGTGTGTGAAGAAATCACCATATTCAATCTGGACATTATGTCATTTAATCTTGATAAACCTGAAAGATAGGCATGGGGGTGGAAAACCAAGGCTTCAAATGATGAGTCCAGGGTCACATGGCTAGAAAGTGGGGGACCTGGGATTTAAACTCAGTTTGTCTGGCTCCAGAGCCCCTGTGCTTTAACCACTGCACCATACACAGGATGGATTATAAGAGGTGGGGTTACTGGTTAGGAGGGAGAGCATGGATGTGGCTCAGGGACTTTCCCAGTTCTGCAGAAGCTAGAGACCATCATTGACAGTCCTTGATTTACCTCAGGGAGTGTGGGGCATGTCCTTGTTTTGTAGCTGGGAAATAGAGGTTCAAGCATAGCTTGACCTAAAAACATTTTTGGAAACGTTATTAATGTAACAGAAGGATATGTCTGCAAATTAAATAATACAGAAAGGTTTGTGGTGAGAATAAGTTCCTGGTTTCCTCTCCCCACAATCCCTAGTTCCTTTTCTAGAAACCATCACTCTGAATTCTTAGCTTCTTGTTCTGGTAGATGTCTTTGTAGCCCCTGAGCACTCAGAGCAGCCGGATTTTTGGATGGGTTGAATTCTCTGGGGGAATTTTTTCTACAGTCTTCAGACATGTCCCACCAGCTGTCCCTTCCCTGACATATGGTGGTAATATGTTGGGCAGATTCCATCTCTTTCCAGTCATTCTTAGTTATCAGAACTAGTCTCATTTTGATAATAAAGACTCAACGTCAGCCACTAAAAAATCCAGTTCAGTGCAACTTGAAACCTCAGCTTATCTTAAATCCTTTGCTTCTCCCTGACCCCTGCTCAGGCTAGTGGCCTAAGGCAATGCGATCGGTCCCTGCCATCTTCTTCCTCCTGTCTCCCTCCTTTGATTTTCCAGATTCTAGGAAGGGGATGGGGCATCAGGGAAAAGAGAACAAACGCTTGCATGACAAGAGCTGTTGTGATCTGTCAGTGTCCTCTGCAGGCAAGATCTTCAAATTTCCAGTGAATCTTCTGGGCATTGGAGTTTCCTGATGGTCCTGCCTTCTTTGTGATTCCTTTCCCCCCTCCCCCAACTCCTGCCCCTGGCAGTTCAATTCACACCTTCTTCTGTAGGAGTCTCCTCACCTTAGCACGCAGCATGCCTGCAAGACTGCAGGGTTCACTTGGCCGGAAAAACTTGCTGTCCCTCAGTCCCCACCCTGACACAGTTGCTCTCAACAACTTCCTGCCTTCCTCTTAGCCAGATGAGGGAGCACACCATTCTCTAGGTCTGTGTAGCCCTCAAGCTTCAGGAGACGCCTGTTGGCCCTCCCGTAAGCCCTCTTCCTGTCTGGAGTACCAGGGCAAGACCTTGAGTTTCTGACTCAGCAAACTCCAGCCAGCGAGTGGGAGGGCAAGACCCCCTTTCTGGAAGACAGTCCTTGAATCTACGGAGTTTGCCTGGACTCCCCTTGGCCTGACCAGAGTAGATGAGAACAACATGGTGGGGAGATGATATTCAAGACTCTTTTACTGCCATTAACTGAAGTTTCCAGCCTGTCTATGTGGCAGGGCAATGGCCACTGGGTCATGTTTTGTTTTTGTTTCTGTTTGTTTGTTTTTTGTTTTTAGCAGCTCCACTCCTTAATGTGGTTGTACCTCTTTTTAGAATGTGAGTTTTTATCCATTGTTCCCAGATTTGGGGTTGCAGCTGAAATCCCAGGACAGAAAAAAGTTCACTTACCATTCTGTTACACTGTGATTCCTTATTCTCTGAATTTTTTCCCCTCAAAAAAAGCATTCGAATCTTTATGAATATGAAATTGCAAAACATTCTCAGATGTTCTTGAAGAATACAAGTTAGAATCTCATTTACTTTTTTCCTCCCATTCCCTAAGTTATTTATGTCCTTCTGGGTCATTTTTGTTTGATTGTTTTGCAGACTCTTAAATTTGGGAGGTTTTCTTCATTATCCAGTCATCTTGGGTCATTCCTTCATACTTAAGAGAGAGTCACTAACGAGCTAAAGGGAAACTATGAAGTGCAGCAAACTGGCTGGTAACCTTTAGGAGAATGGATCTCAAATTTGCGTGAACGTCAGCATCAAATGGAAGCTTGTTGAGGTGTCGGGGTCGGGGCAGGACTTCCTCCCAGTTTCTGCATCTGCAGGCCTGGGTGGTGCCTGAGAATCTGCATTACTCGTGCTACTTTGGTGACACACTCCTGTCAGGTGCTGGTTCTTGGAGGATCCCAAAGCTAGGTCATCGCCAGGCTCCAGGATCTGTGCTCCCCACTGAAACTGGGGGCTGGGATTCTGACTGTCATCGTGAGAATCTTCTCTTAACTCCCTGGGTCTGTCCTCAGTCCTTGTCCTTGCCTTGTCCTTTGTCCCTGCCGCTGTCTTTGATTTCCCCTGCCTTCCTTATGTTCTAGGTGCGCACTATAGAGGGAGTAGAACAGTCCCATTTGTGGGAACTGGGGACTCAGGGTCAGGACAGTCCCCCGCATCTCCCATAGTATTCCATGTAACACAGGTTTTGCCTGCGTGTGAGTCTGTCAGGCTGCTAAAATCCTTTAGACCAGGTAGTTTATAAACAAAAACTTCTCACTCCCAGTCCTGGAGGCTGGGAAACCCGAGATCAAGACCCAGCAGATTTGGTGTGTGGTTGGGGCCTGTTTCTTACGGATGAGAACCATCTATGGGTTTGCACATGGCAGAAGGGACAAACAAGCTCCTTTTGGGCCTCTTTTACGAGGCCACTGACCCCATTCAGGAGCGCTCTGCCCTTATAACCTCATTGCCTCCTGAAGGTCCCACCTCTTACTACTCTTCCACTGGGGAAAAGATTCAATATGTGAATTTTGGGGGACACAGACATTCAGACCACAGCACCTCCTGACTCAGTCAGAAGTACTCTCTTACCCACTTTGAAGCTTCAGTTCACTTGTTATCTCTCTCCCACTGTGTCCTCTCTCATTCTCTCTGTCCTTGAGAGTCGATTGTTTTAATTCTTGTTTTCTAGGGGATATGCAATCAATCCCCTATCTTCTTTGAAGTCCCAGTCTTAGGACTTTCATGAGAACAGTTCCATAGTCTTCCAGTAGAAAAGAATGCCTGATTTCTGGACCCTGTGGGAGGAGGGTAGGAACAGGGCAGATAAAGTGGTCCCCAGTGTCCTGGGTGTATATCTGCAATAATCAGCAAGCCACAAGTCCAGGCCCTGGAGACAGTGACAGTGTGGCCATGGGTGATGGCAAAGCTCTGTAGAGAATGCCTTAGCAGGGGACCCAGGTTTTACCAGCTGTGCCTGTGACCTGGGCCAAGTCCTTACTCCCTGAGGCTGGGAATCAAATGGGATTATCACATAGCTCTAGGGATGGGCAAGGATTAAACAAGATGATATATACAAGGGCACAGAGCACAATCCCTGGCACTTTAGATGTGCTTTAGCCAAAGAGGATTAGGAGAAACAGAGAGGAGTGAGTTATTCTGAGGTCAGAGGCAGCAAGGTGTGGCCAGGGAGAGATGGGACACAGCAGAGAGGTTCACTCACCCCTCCATTCACCCAGGCAGGGTGCTTGGCTCTTGGATCAGAGCCAGAATCCTGCCCCCATACTCTCCAGGCTGTTAAGGAGGCTGAGAGGGAACAGAAAGAACTCCAACTATGAGAAGAAGGGATCTTGTAGAGAACATGGGCATGGAAGGCATCCCTTGGCACATGTGGGCAGATGGTGATGACCCCTGAAGTAGGGAAGGAGAGAGCTCATAGAGACTGAGAGTGAAGGTGGCTTGCAGGGCAGAGGCAGCAAGTGGCTGTGTGTATATTAGACAGAGGAAGAACTGACTGCCAGAGAAGGGCAGAGGGCGTCCTGAGGTTGGCAGTGACCTTGGAGGCTCCTCAGTCATCTCATGCTGGAGCAAGATGGCCACAGCTGAGGCTAGGATGTGGCCATCTTGACTCTCCTGGGTGTCCTGGAATGACCCGAAGAGGGGTGGGCCACGCAGGATTCTCCCAGAGTCCCCACGGTGGCTGATGATGAAAGGGAAGGTGAAAGAGGCCAAGGAGATATTGTGCTACGCAGCGGAAGTGAACAAGAAGACCATTCCTCTAAACCTGCTGGATGAGGTAAGAGGTTTGGGGCCGGAGCGGGGCCAGGGCAGTGGGCTGGAGGAAGACCCTCATCCTTCCAGGTGAATGATGATAACAGAACTAAACCCCACCAGGGCAAGGCCAGAGTCGGGTGGGGGGGAGTGCTGGCCTTGTGGATCCTGTGGGGGCGTGGAACCAGCTAGGGGTCTCAGCCCTGCCTCTGGCTGGTCCTGCCTGTCCTATAGCTGCAGCTGCCTGGAAAGAAGGCGACTAAGGCCTCTGCCGTAGACTTCTGCAGCAATAAGTACCTCTGTAAGGTGACCTTGGTGATGGGCTGCGTGTGGTGAGTATTTATGGTGGGCTGGCGGGGACAGAAGACTGACGTGCAAGCCTCGAGCTCTGGGGTGAGCATCGGGGAGGGTTGGGCTGCAAGGGCCTAGGGACACCTCTCTCAGGTCTCTGTGCTTACTTCTTTTCTCCAATCCTCCCCGCCCCTCTCTGTTCTGCCTCTGCCTCTGTTCCTGGCTCCATCTCTCCCTGTGCCTGTGTGTGTGTATATGTTCCAGGCTTACTGTCAGTTACAGCTATTTTACAATGAGCCTCAAGTTGAGAGAGTTTGGAGTGAGCATCCACTTCAGACAGGCGATCCCTGGCATCTTGGAGGTGCCTGCCCGGCTGTGCAGCATCTTTCTCCTCGAACAGATGGGGAGGAAGTGGAGCCTGGCTCAGACTCTCATCCAAGCCGCCTTAATGTGCTTGTTTACGCTTCTCCTCCCGCAAGGTACAGCCCGCCCTGCCCTGATGGGGTGCCTCCAGCCTTCCTGCTTTCTTAAAACCCTCCTGGTGCCTTCTGTCCTGGCTAGCTGGCTAGGCCATGATCTGGCTTCCTGCAGGCACAGCCCACCCACCCTGAGGTAGCCCTAGCCCCTCAAGAGCAGGTTGCTAGTGGGAGTCTTTAAGAAAGAACATTCATACATTCTCAGGAGGCTCAGAGAGGAGGGTGTGCTGTTCAGAGAAATCATCCCAGTGCAGGAGGGCAGACCACCTGATTCTAGGCCACATCAGAAGCAGATCTAGTGGTTCAGTGTGAATGAAGGAAGGCAGATAACTCCTTCAGTTGCTACCCCAGGCCCTGCCTCTCATTTATAACCCCTCTGATTGGGAAGCACCTGTTGTTATCTGTGACTTCAGGAATAACCTACTCACTAAAAACTGGGTGTAAACTCAACCCACAGGAACAGTTCTTGTTCAAAAGCCTTTCCTTCCCAGAGGCCCAGGGCTAGCTCTCTGGGTTCAGGAAAGGAGGCAGGGGAGACCTGGCAGTATTTTCAACATTTCAAAGAACCTTAGACAATGAACAGGTCTGAGGTTCTAGGGATGCAGCAGGCAGGGTTGTAGTGTCAGTGTACACCTGCTTGGAATTGCTGACCCCAGGAGCCCCTTCAGTCGCCGGGGCCCAGGCAGGGAAGGTCATGTCTGGGGCCTGCCCCTCGGGGTTTCCTCCCTTTCTCTGGTTGCTGGAATTGTATATGTCTCTGCTGAGACCCTTCCTCTCCCAAACGTTGGCAGATGTTGATGGACTAAAAGAAAATGGATGAACAAATTCATTAGTAGATTTCTACTGCTTAGTGGTTATTTTAAAAAGCAAGCCCACACTGAGTCAAGCAGAAACATTTAAAACTCTCACATGTGTGAAAGGAACTAGGAAAAGGATCCCCAAAAGATAAAAGTTGTCAATCTTGATTTCATCCCAGAGCCAAGAAAGGTGGGATTAGGTGGGGAGCAGAGCTAAAGCAGGACCCTGCAGAGAGTGACAGGAAGAACTGGCAACCTGGCAGGCAGTGAACAAGGGCTCCAGCCCTGCTGCACCTGCTGAGGGACTGTCCCCTAGATGCTGAGTCTTTCATTTCTCCTTCAGAGCGCATGTCTAGCTGCCATAGGCAGGCATCCTGGAGCGTTTAGGATCAATCCCAGCCATGCAGGCCCCAGGGACCCAGCATCCCCTGCCCAGTCCACCTTGCACAGCACAAGTGGGAACCCTGAGTGAGGAACTGGGTGCGAGCGATGACTAAGGAGCTACAGCTGGTTGAGGATGTAGAATAAAAACAGCCCTATACGCAGAGATGTCGGGGCTTGGCCCAGCATGGTGGTCAGTGGCCTAAGAGGCCTATGGGTTTCCAGTGGAGCCTCTCCAACTTCCTGGCCAATTCTCCTATAGCAAATACACTAACTTCTGGCCTGGCTGGGCCTCTACAGACTGACCCTCCTCTGACAGAGGGCCTGAGTCTGCAGGCCAGCTGACCGGGTGGTAGGGGTGGACTGCTCAGACGCTTTCTGTGAGGGATCGAGGACCGATAGGCACTGAGGGGAAGATGGCCCCAGACTCAGGCAGTTGTGTTTTCTGGACACAGGTTTTAAATCCATCTTAATCTTGTTGCTTATGCTTGGAGGGTGCAGCCTGGCTGCCACTGTCACTGTGGTCTTCATCTACACTGCTGAGCTCTTCCCCACCATCCTCAGGTATGGGGTCTTGTAGGTGAGGGGACTGTGGAGACCATGGAGAGCAGTATGGGACAATGACAAGGTTAACACAGCAGCTAAGATTGAGCATCCTCCTGCTGGCCAGGCAGTTCAAGTAAATGGCCTCACTCAACCCTCACCAAAAGATCTCCCAAATGCCATCATTAAGCATGTTTTAAATAATCAAAGCAAAGAGATCAGGGCACTTGTTCTAGGTGAGACATAGCAAGTGGCAGGGCCAGGATTCAGGCTGGGTGGATCTGACTCCAGTCCCTGCCTCACACTCACTGGCTGGAATGTGTTTGGGCCACCTGAGGCTCAGCCCCCACCCTGCAAGAGCCCTCTGTGACAGCAGCTGTGTCCTCCTGTCCACCCAGCACCGCTGGCTCTGTCCTCTCCCTGCACATCCCACAGTCCCCTGTGGTTCTGACCTCTCTCTCCTGACACCCATGAAAGAGGGCTAAAGAATAACTACCTATTTGAATCCACGGAGAACTCAACTCCCCCAGGCCACAGAGTGAACTGGAGTGGGTGGAGGCTGAAGGGTATGGGGTTTCAGGTAGCTTCTCCCCTACCCTACCTGGTCTGTGGGTCTGAGGAGCCTTCCAGACCCGTTCTCACCTTCCCTTTTCAGGTCTACAGGTCTGGGGCTGATGTCTCTGGCCTCATCAGGTGGAGTTATCTTGTCCCTGACAGTCATTAGCCAGCTCCCAACCCTCCTGCCCATCTTTCTCTGCTTCATCTCATCTGTGGTAGCTTTGTGTTTTTCCTTCCTGCTGCCAGAAACACAAAACCAGCTCCTCTCTGACAGTCTGGAGCAATTTTCAAGAGCAAGGTAGGTGGGTGAGACCCCCTGATTTAAAGCCCTTAGCAGTGAGAATATGTCAGGCACTGTCCATCCCTGCCCCTTTGCCAGAGGGCCTGTGATACCAGGAACACCCTGTGTCCATAGCAGCCTCCCCAGTCCTCTGGGTGCTGCCACTCATCGGGGTCCAGCCCAGCCTCTGGCAGCTCCTACCCTGCTTGGCTCTCTTTTTCCCTGTTTCATTTGCCTGTATGGACTGGAGTACTGCCCTCCAGGGATACTCCAGAGGTACCCTGGCCTCCTTCCCTCCCCAGACACAGGGGACTGACTTGGAATTGTCTGTCGAGTACCTCTCCTTTTCTGTCTGAACCCCTACTCCCTCATAAAGGACCCAGGCTTGATTAATGATTCTGGACTCTTAGCCCCCAAAACCCATGGAGAGCAGTATGGGACAATGACAAGGTTAACACAGCAGCTAAGATTGAGCATCCTCCTGCTGGCCAGGCAGTTCCCTATTTGGGAACTGAGCTTCATTCCCTTAGGCAGTTCTGGTCTCTAATCCCCTAAGTGTCCCCTGGATACAATTTGTCATAATTGGCAGAACCATCTCTTCTGGGATTTGGGCCAACAGAGTCCATCACTGTTTCCCTGGACCTGAGGGGACCTGAGCAGCAGTGAGGGGCAGAGGTCACCTGAGGTCCTATAGTACCCTCTGCTCTGTACCTTAGGAGTTGCTGCCTCTGGCTTTCCTCTGCCCTCCTCTCCGCTAGTCTCCTTCTCCTCTGATCCCCTTAAACTTTTATTGGACCATCAATGCAAAGAATTATTTCAGGGCTGGGCTATCAGAGGTCAGAGGTCCTTACCTTTGAACAAGTCATAGTTAATGGGGAGATAGATATGCAAACAGTCAGTGGTCTCTGAGAGTGGGATGTATAGAACCTACTATAAGAGCCCAGGAAGGAAGAACTTTATTTGGGGAGTTGGGAAAAACGTCACAGAGGAACTGATATTCATGCAGAACCTGAAGTATAGATAGGAGGTTGCCTCACTGTAGAGAAGGAAAATAAAATGAGACTGAGCAACACAGCATAGCTGTGATGAACGTGGGTTCTGTAGTCAAAGGGCCTGGATTTCAATTTTTGCGCTACTGCTTCCTAGTGTGTGCACAAGAAATTACCGAACGCCTCTAAAGCCTAGTTTCTTCATTTGCAAAATGGAACGAGAACATAGTAACGACTCTAACAAACACTTATCGCACGTTTACCATATGACAGGTCCCGTTCTATGTGTGCCTTCTCTCACTTTGTCCTCAAAAGAACCAAGTGTGAAGTAGGACCTGTCACTATCACCCTTTTGCAGTTGAGGAAATTGAGGCACAGAGAGGGAAAGTCATATAGTCCAGACTTCCTCTTCCATAGAGCTTTTGAGAGAGTTAGAGCCAACATAAAATTGGCACAGGGTCTGGCATATGGCAGGTGCTCAGTAAGTGCTAGCAAAGGGAAGGGTCTAGATGGGGCCGGGAGATAGAACCGGCCTGCTCCGCGAGGCCAGGATCCCTCCTGTGCATGTGGAAGTGAGAAAGCCCCACTTCCCAGAGTGCAGGGCTGGGCATGGCTGAAGGTGCCTCAAGGTAGCCACTTTGTCTCAGCTTACAGAAAGATTCGATTCAGCACTCTGACAGCAACTTCAAGAAGAGGAAGGACACTGTGGTGCCTGAGGATGTCTTCGATGATATGTCTGAAGAAGTGGCAAAGAACACCATTCTCAATGCCCAGGTTCTGAGATTGGACCCAAACTCTTTCCCCGACACCACCTTGGAGAAATCCAGAGAAGAGCAAACAAACAGTCAGGTTTCCTGAGGGGCAGCCCCCAGAACATCTCGGGTTGGAGATGAGTGGTTGGGTACGAGACTGTGGATTCCAGGTCGTGAATTCCAGGCCCAGCCCAGTGGGAGGGCAAGGATCGGTCTTGCTCTGAGGCCAGTCCTTGAGATCAAAAAATGGCCCCTTTTAGGGGAACTTGACTGTGATTCATTCCAATAAAGGTACCATGTTGGTCTTGAGATGGCTAGGTCAAAGTTGGCTGTGTCAGAGAACCCCGAAGCCCTGCCTGGAGGAAGGAGTCAGAGAGGCTCCCCAGACTCCTGAGTGCCTTTGGCTAAACTCAGGGACGGTGAAGTGCTCTCTAGATGGGGTGGGGGTAGGGTGGTCAATGTCTCTGTGGGCTAGAGGTGGAACAAGAGCGAAACTGACTATGGCTCTGTATCAACCAGCCCTTCTGCCCAGACATCTGTCAGTGTGTTGGGCTCCTAGCTCAAATGCAGGGTGAGAATGGGCTCTTCATGCAGGGGGAGATGTAGAGGAATATGAGAACTTTTCACATCTGTCCCATGTCCCAAGTTTCTTGTTTTCCTTTTATATTTCCAAAACTCAGTCCTCAACCCAGGGAATGGCTTCATAGGGGTTCTAGTCTAGCTGGTCTCTGAGATAAGCCCCACACGCCAGGTCACAGTCCCAACAGCCCTGGATCAATCTTCCCTCCCCAGCCAGCATGGGGCTACTCCAGGTGGGACTAGGACTCGTCATCCATTAGCTAGACTGGGAAGCCCTGGGGTCAGGCCCTGACAACATCCCTCCCTGGGCAAGGAGTTCCTGAGGTCACTACCTGATTCATCTCCTCCACTCTTGCCCAGTTTGTTGGAAGATTATGAACTTGTAAGGAGTAGCTTTGCTCTAATTCCTAGGAGCTTCTGAGGTGGAGGAGGACAGAATAACCTTTCAGTTCTCACAGAGTCAGGACAAGACCCTATGATCTCATACATTATTCTTACCATACAGGTGTCTTAGTGTAACACTGACAATTAAATGCCAAAATTGTATGAAATTAGATATTGTTAATAAATTTTCTCTCCCACAAATCTGATATTTTCATGATACACTAGAAAGGATCAAACATGTTAGCAGGGGTCTCCCTGTGTGCAAAGAGACAGGTAAGTAATGCTGCAACTTGTGATGGTACATGCAGATGCCTGGGAATTCTGGGACTCTCATTTCTTTGGTCACTATGTGAAATTATCATCTCATCTTCATCTTTCAGTGGCTCATATATTTCCACCACTGTGAGACCCAGCCCTTATCCCATGACATTCCCTTCTATCCCCACCCCTGACATGGGATGCTGCTCACAATTTACCAGAGGCCATGAGTTTGTGATGAGGGACTACACATGGTGAGTGTGAAGGAGCTCAGGACTGGGCTAGGTTCCCAAAACATGGGCAGAAAACTCAACCCCATGAAAGCCAAGCCTCAAACCCAGCAATAAATGTAAAAACCTGGGAATCCTGTTAAAGTCTTGGCAGAAGCAAACACTAAATCAATTCATAGGAAGGTTGCCACAACAATGCAAACCTCATAGAGTTTTCTGGGTAATGCAAACTTCAATGAAAATGAACTTGTAAGTAAAAATTACTGAGCATGTGAAGAAACAAAGCAGATGACAGCAGAATTGATAAAAGGGGGGTTTTCCACCAATGAACAAGTAGTGATAGAACTCCCTGAAGACTACTCAACATGTGTTTAAACTGTTCAGAGATGAAATAATGCAACTCCTAAGACCTGAACTTAAAAAATGACACCTATAAGTCCTAGAAATGAACAATATAGTGACTGAAGTGGAAAGCAACAAAGAAGTGAAATTAGAATAGACGCAATGAATTGTTTGAATATTCTTTGGTTTGATTCTTTTATCATGAAATATTATCCCTCTGTTTCTATTAATGTTTTTTGCCATAAGCACTATTTTGCCTGATACTATTTCATACCAGTCTTTTAAACTTTTAAATTGAAGAATAATATCCAAATAAGCATGTGAATCATTTGATGTATGGTCTTGAGTTATCACAAGGTTCATACCTATACCAGTACATCTATCACCTATAAGCCCCACCCACCCACCACTTGCTTTCCAGTCACCAATCTGCTTCTTTAGAGATGATTATTCACCCCTGACAACATACATTACTTTTGCCCATATTTGAACTTTGTAAGAGGGGTCTGTTTGAACTCTTGTGTATGGCTTCTACTCAACTCTAAGATTCATCCATGTCACACACAATAATTTGTTTCTAAGTCGTACCATATTCCATTATATGAATGTATCACAGTTTATTCATGAACAATTTGGGGTTGTTCCTAAATGGTGAAAATGAGCTATGATGAATAATTCTTCTATAAACCTTGAATTCTCTAGATTCTTGACCTGGGAGCAAGATTCCTGGGTCAGAATATATATCAGTTCAACCTTGATATGCAAAGTCATTATCCAAAGGAATGTTTCAATTTACACTTTCAAAAAGCAGAGAATCCCTGTGAGTTATATCTTGGCTAATACTTTTCTTATTTTATACAATCTGTGTAGTGATATTTGGGGGGTTTAAATTTGTGTTTCCCTAATTCCTGAGAAGGTCGAGCACAGATATCGTTTGGATGTGATTTAAGTGTGATGCCCAAAGGTTCATGTGTTGGAAGCTTGGTGGTACCTTTAAAAGGTGGGGCCTTGTGGAAGGTCTTAAGGTCATCAAAGGTGTACGCTTGGAAGGGATTGAAGTATTCTTGGGGGACATGAGTTGGTTCTCCAGAGAGAATTGTTATAAAAGGAGCAAACTTGGCCAACCCAGTTTTCTTTTGCTTCCATTTGGTGATGTGATCACTTGTCCTACATGGGTTCTCACCATTGCCATCTACCATGGATTAACACAACTGAGAGAGGGACTCACATTAGAGCCCATGCTCTGCCATTTGGACTTTTAGCCTCCAAGACTCTGGACTAAATAAACCTCTTTTCCTCAAAAATTGTCTATCTCAGGTATTATATTATATGAAGGAAAGCTGACTAATACAGGCATATTTTCATAAATTTATTGGTCACGTGGATTTCCTATTTTGTAAAGTACCTGTTTTAAGTCTTTCACCCATTTTTACATTGTTCTGTCCTTGTTCTTTTTGTTGTTGTTGTTGTTGTTGTAGATGGACACAATACCTTTATTTTTATGTGGTGCTGAGGATTGAACCCAAGGCTTCACTCATGCTAGGCAAGTGCTCTACCACTGAGCCACAACCCCAGCTCCTATCCTTGTTCTTGAGAGATTCAGAGGGTACCTCAGATATTCCTGCCATGAGTACCTTGTCATTTATATGTTATGTTGCAAAATCTTCTCCCCCTTGGATTTGCCTGAACACTATTTATCTGATTTTATTTTTATTTTCATTTTTTACTCTTCACATTTGTGTGCATACATGCCTGATTTTTCCAGGATCCTTTGTTGGAAAGACAGCCTTTTCCCACTGTTTTCAGTGCCATCATAAACCAAGTGACTGGTCAGTGGGTTTGATTCTGAGTTTTCCATTTTGCTTCATTGGTATATCTAATATTTATTAGCCAACACCACATTTTCTTAAATACTACATTGTGTTAAAGTCTTCATATCCAGTAGAGAAAATATTTCCACATTGTTTTTCTTATCTTTCTGTGCTTCCATACAAATCTCAGAGCCAGTTTGATAAGTTCCATGACAAAAATGAAGAAAAAAAACTTGCTGAGATTTTAATCAGGATTATGGTGAATCTATAGAACAATTTACAATATCAAGTCTTCCAATTAAAGAACATGCTAGATTATCTTTACATTTATTTAGCTCTCTGAAGTTCTTTGATAAAGTTTTAGTTTCCGTAAGAAGCCTTATATATCTTAAAAATTTATTCTTGGTCACTGATTTTTTTTTTTTAAAGACCAATCCCCAAGTATTGTAAATGTTGACTTTTATGTTTTTTTTTCTTAATTTTATTTTCCACTAGTTGCTAACAGTGAGAAGTACAATTAACTTTTCTTATCTTGATTTTATACCCTTGTCAAATGCTATCTTGCTTTCTGATGTTAAGTCTTCTGTTTATTTTTCTTGCCCAACTGCACTAGCTGCTTCCTCTAGGACAGCCTGAAAAATAATCCATGCAAGCAGGATGAAACGGAAAACCTGACTTCTGGTTTAAAAGGAAAGCAGTTTCCGTTTCAACACTGAGATGCTTTTTTGTAGTTTGTGTAACTAGCCATGAATACAATAAGGAAGTGCCTTACTATTTCTAATTTTCCAGGAGGCTTTTTTTTTTTTCTCCTTTGCATCTTCAATTGTATCATGTGTTGTCCTTTTAGAAGGGGACCTCCTCCCTTGCAGGGGATGATTCAAGTAGCTGTAGGCCGGAGGTACCAGCTCATCCTCTTCCAGTTTTTACCAGACTGCCTTAATCTGTGGCCTTATCCAGACCTGCTCATGAGCCATGTTTATTTTCACATCTGGAGACCAAGTGGAGAGGTGGGCAGAGCCTCAGAACTGGCAAGGTGACTCCTGTTCTTGCACTAAGCGCCTTGGCCTGCAAGTCACAAGGTGCAGGTCTTCTAGCCCAGCACACCTCTACCTTCAGGGTAGATCGTACACCTTATTGCTCAAATCTGCTCTAGCTCTAAACCATGCAATGCATTTAAGTATTAATGAGCTATCCTCTGCACATACAGCTATGAGCAATCTGCCTAAAGAGGAGATTATCTTCCGTTGTCCAAAGTTGCCTGGGTGCTTTTCTGCTGAATGACAATGGACCATGACATGATCCCAAGACCTTAGGGTGGAGTTCTAAGCCCTGACCTCCTAATTCAGCAGGTATTACCTAATCCAGAAGATATTTTTTGGTGCTAAATTGGTCTCTCACAGGTAAATGCTAATCCAATTAGCACCTTTGTCCCCATTCTTCACCCCACATCCATATTGTCTAATGGGGCCTGAGTACAAGAAAGCCCCACATTGACCCTTTACACAGAATTATATGAGCTGTCCTGTAGAGTGCTCTGCCCAAGAACTTAACTGCTCTAGATCTTAGATTTATGAATTGAAACTTCAACAGTCCCATCCACTGTCCTACCAAACCAGCTGTCTCTGGATCATAGGGCATACAATAAAACCAGGGATTCTGAGAGTTGTGAGGTTATTGTCACACTGCCAAAAAAAATGTCCCTCTGGGACGGCAGGGTCATGTGAGATATCGTGGTCACAGAAAAGGCATTCTGCAATACCACAAACTGATAGTGCTGGTGGAAATGGTGCAGCCAAGGGAGGCGCAAACGTACCCAAAATATGTGCCTATTCCTGCAAAGGCAAATAACTTCCCCAGGAAACTGAAAGGGGACCAAGAACCAGGAGTCTGCCTGTGTCCTGTGGAAATGGTGCCATTTCTGGGCTCAGCACAGCCTCTGAACAAAAGTGCTGGGCACATAAAAGCAGGGCTGGAGGGAAAACAAAGGCCGATGTTACGAAAAAAGGAGAGTTACAAATCAAATGACCTTGGCTTCCATTTTAAGAGAAAGAGTAGATGGAGCTCAAAATAAGCAAAGGAAAAGAATAATAACCACAGTAGAAATCAATGAAATAGTAAACAAAAAAAATTCAGTGAAACCCAAATCTGGTTCTTCCTTTTTTTTTTTTTAATATTTTTTTTAGTTGTCAGTGGACCTTTATTTTACTTATATATGGTGCTGAGAATTGAACCCAGTGCCTCACACATGCTAGGCAAGTCTACCATTGAGCTACAACCCAGCCCCCAAATCTGGTTCTTCTAAAAGTAAAATCTGTAACATTGTTAATCCTCTAGCCAGACTGGGAAGAAAGAAAGAGAAGACACAAATGACCAGTATCAGGAATGAGAGAGAGGACATCAGTCCAGCTGAACTGAACAGATAGTAAATGGATAAATGGGAATATTATGAATGACTTTATGACTATACATTTAACACTTGAGATGAAATGGATAAATTCCTTGCAAGACACAACTATCAAAGCTGTCTTGAGAATAGGCGACCTATAGACCTACATTTATTAAAAACATTTTGGTGTGTTGTTAAAAACCATCCCACAAAGGAAAAAGTACAGCAGCCATATGAGGGTGGTGGGGACAAGCCCAGGCTGTGACGCCATGCAAGGCTCTTACCTGGGCACCGTGCATGCTTTGTAAATGGGCCTATGGAGCTGGCACCATAGTGTCTGAGGACAAGGCCAACTGATGTCCCCAGGCTGGATCATCCAACTTGCCCTCCTGATGATTAATTCACCTCCAAAACAGATGCCCTTGGATGAGCAGTTACACAGGACATGACTATGGTCACACTCTGTAGATTGCAAGAAGTCCATCCACATATCTTTCCCCTTGACCTCCTTGTCATCAATCTTCCAGTCTGTTTTTGCAAATCCCTGACCAGCTGGCCCACCTATTAGCCACTGCCCTCTGGTTCCTTGCAAGGCCCAAGCCCAACCAACAGCAAACCAGAGGGCAAGGAGAGCCTGCTGCTATATTCCTTAAAGGTCAGTATCTTGGGAGCCTGTTAGAGCCCAAGAGGAGGAGAAGAAAGACAATAGTAGCATATGAGGGCATCATCTAGTTTAAAAAAACGGAATTTGCTACCCCACGTACCTGAAAATCTCAGCAGTAAGACTTGAAGTATTGGCTCACATTCATTTTACCTGCTTCCTTTTACCTTTCTAGTGTGACTACTAGGAAATTTAAAACCACGTATGTGGCTCAGATGCCCTGTCTGCTGACTAGCGCTCCACCAGAAAGAGGTAATTCTTGAAGCCGAGGCTGGCGCTCTGAGCGCACATTCGTTCCCACTCGGGTCAGAACCCAAGGAGCCTAACTGCCCAGAACGCACAGACTTCCCTCGGGTCCCTGCACCCCACCCTCCCGCAGGCCCTGGGGGCAGGTCATGGCAAGTGGAACTGAGGCCTGTGTCCGTGGGTCAAGGGCTTCTTGGATGGACCCAGTGAGGTTTGCGTGGGAAAAGAGGAAATTCAGAGACCACAGAGTCCCTCCTGCCAGTCAGTGTCACTTCCTTGCTCATTTTTGTGTGTGTAACTGCCTGAAGCGAAAAGTGCCACCAAGCTTTTCCACTTCCTTAATCCACCTTGCATGCAGCCACCCAGCTAGGCTCTCCGTGCCGAGGTTCAGCAGCCCTGCACCGCCAGACTCAGTGCTGCAGCCTAAATCCTGGGACCCTGGTCATCCTTGACAAACTCCAAGGGTTCTAGCCCACCAGTCTGTTCTCCTCTCCAGCTGTGCCTCTTGTTTTCCCGTCCACTTAAATGATTCCCTTTCTGCTTGAATCTCCTTCTCCTGCCTTGGTCCACCCTGCCCATTCCACCACCTGTCAGAGTCCACCTCAGGGCCATCTGCCTCCAGGGCCCTTTCCAGGCAAGTGGCCCACAGAGGCCTGTCTTCAGGACTTGTAGGACTTGCTGCCCAGGCCTCTGCTATCTGACTTCTTGAGTCACTCAGGTTCCTGCTTCGTGTCTCGATTCTCCCATCAGGTCTTAATTTCCTTGAGGACAGAGCCATGCTTGGTTTTCCTTCATAGTCTGCCTTGGTTTAGACCAATAAAAGAAGCAGGTCTTCCAAAAATGAGTTCATGAAATGAGATGAGTTGTCAGTGATGACTTTTATAATGAAATGTTCATAAAAAAAAAAAAAAAAACAGGATGGAAAACTAGACTTTAGTCATTGCTTAGGCACCCAGAGGCTTGGTTTTTTGCTTTATAATAACATTTTTTTAAAAACCCTTTTCATTTTTAGATAATTGGAGAATTTGCAGGAAATCACAAAAATTGTATTCTTCATTACGTCTCCCCCAGCGAACCATTGACTGTAACTGCAGGACAATATCAAGACCAGGAAGGTGACACTGGTAGAATGCATGTGTAGCTCTGGGCCATTTTATCACATGGGTAGATAGCATCACACTGCAAAGTCCCCACACCCACCGCTCCGTGTATTCTGTAATCATCTTAAATATTTCCTCTACACGAACTGAAGCCACAGCACAATGCACGGTGCTTAGGACAGGGGAGCTGGTGGGGTTTGATCTTCTGAGGAAGAAGGAAATTCTGGGGATCCCGCAATCTGTCATTTCCTTTCCCTTTTCATTAGCGAAGTCACCTGAGGTAGAAATTACCACTACACTTTTCCTGTTCCTTAATCTATCTTGAGCACAACTGCTAGCTATTCTTTTGGATAGAATAGTAAAACAGCCCCTAATCTGAACAGTAGACAGAAAAAAGACTGGAAAAGAATTAACAAGTAGAACTTCCAAAACATCTAGGAAGGCAAGACCTTGGACTTGCTCCTCTTTTTACTCTTTCTTTAGTTCTTCTTTCTTAATGTTCTAAGATTCCTCCTCTTCTCTTTTCTGTTTCAAGAACTTCCTGTAGTTCTTCTCTTAGGGTAGGTCTGCTGTTGACAAGTCTTGGAGATTTCCATCTGAGAACATCTTAATTTCCTCTTCATTTCTGAGCACTGTTTTCACTGGGTGAAGAATTTTGAGGGACAGTTCTTTCTTCCAATGTCTTTCTCCTCTCCTTTTGGGACTCTGATGGCACACATGCTGCAGACTGTTATTATTTTTTTTCAATCTATATTCTTTCTGTTGTTTTGATTGCATTCTTCCTACTGTTCTATCCTCAAGTTCATAGATTCTTTCCTCTGTGTCCATATGCAGTAGAACCCCATCCTGTGATACTTTTATTTTGCTTATTTTACTCTAAGATCTAAAATTTCAATTTAGTTCTTTCCACCTTCTATTTCTTTGCTGAATTGATGATGATGATGATTCCTGGTACTAGTGATTGAACCCACAACTTCCCATGTGCCAGGCAGGAATTGACTATATCCTCAGCCTTTCTATGTTATTCTGGGACAGGGTCTCACTAAGTTGCCCTGGCTGGTTTCAAACATGTATCCTCCTACCTCAGCCTCCAAGTAGCTGGGATTACAGGCCTGCACCACCACACCTGGCTTGGTTGTTTTGTCCTGTTTGTGTTTTTATGGTACTAGGGATTGAACCCAGGCCCTGTTTTACTCTATTCTGAGTCTCTGGAGCTTATTTCTATGTTCTGTTTTGGCTAGTCATCTCTGAGAACAAACCAATGCTGTCAGGTCAGGGAGAGGGTCAGGTTCTTCAGGTGACATCCCAGGTCAGGGGCGCAAAGCAGAGGGAAAGGTGCCTCTTTCCTGCTGGAGTAGGGTGGTGCATTGGACCAACTATGTCCCCGATGGCACCAGCCTAGCAGAGGGGCCATTGCTCCCCAAGTGGGCTCCATTGAGCCTTGGGGCAGCGTGCTACCGCTGAGCAGAGGTGGAAGTCTGCTCTCCCAAGCCTTCCTCTGACACTCCAGCAGGGGGAACAGAGCAAAGTGTCGGCTCCCCATTCAGACTTTGCTGCCTGGGTGTGGGTAGTAGGGCCATTTTCTTCTGTGGCTCTGCTGGAGTAGAATTGTTATTGTCTAAAATTTTCTCTCTTCCTTCCTTTCTTCACAGTTATTTTCTGGTCCTTTGGCTAGAGAGAGCAGACTTTCCTTTTTTTCCTTTGTACTCATTAGTTTCTGGGTTGCTACTTTTTGCAGTGCACTCTGAGATATATGAGGAGAAAAGAAAACCTGGGAACAGTGCCTGGTCATCTCACAGGTCCCAGGTTCTCTAACCATTCCATCTTCTCTCCTCCTTTCAGGGATTGTTTGTATTATAATAATGTTGAAGGTGTTTCATAGTACATATCAGAGGAAACAGGGATTGTCCTGTGGGGTTGGAAAGCATTTGTTCTGCAACATCTAGCACATGGCAGCTGGCCATTTGGAAACAACTCGTTGTGCTGAACTGATAGTGAGTCCTCTCTTCTCCTCCTTCATAGCCCAGTGGTCCTGGCTGTGCTGTGCTTAGTGGTTCTAAGTGCACCTTGGGGAAATTGGGAGTCACTCTCGCCTGGTCTGAACAGGCATTCTCTAACTGCCACTGTTTACCAATTCCCAGTCCCACCACTCAAATTTCTCCATCCACCAGAGGCCCAAAAGCTTTGGTGAGGAAGAGAAGTCCATTCCTGGTACCAGGACCAGCTGAGGAGCAGAATTATCCTTGGTTACATGTGAGGCCCCCAGAGTGACTGCTCTGGGACCAGGGGATCTGGTTCTTCTGGCTCCATGTTCTTATTTCTGAGAGTCTAAGCTAAAGTTGGAGACAAGATTTTGACTTAAAAAATGTATTTGGGGACACTTTTTTCTAAAAAAATTTCAAATGAAAAAACAATTGCCGTGAGATATTCAGATGTCTCAAGATATTTTCAAACTTCCCCTCTATTTCCCCACCCAGGTAGGAAAAGATTATTTTTTTATTTTTTTCATTCCTAATTAATAATTTTAGACTAACTACTTTAGAGAAAGTCAGCAAGAGAGATGTTTGTCCAAAGGGACTATGTGCTTGTACTTTTCAATTTAAAACATTTGGGGGACGGGTACTGGGGATTAGCCCAGAGGCACATCCCCAGGCTTTTAAATTTTTCTATTATTATTATTTTATTTGAGACAGAATCTCACTAAGTTGCTTTCCTGAGGTTGGCCTCACACTTGCAATCTTCCCGCCTCAGCCTCCAGAGTCACTGAGATTACAGACATATGCCACCCTAACTGGCTAAAACAGTTCTTTTTTATTATTATTATTAGCACAAACATATTTATTTACTAACCAAAGGGATAAGCTTAGTTAAACCAACACTATGAAATAGTTGCATGTAAAATATTTGTGATAGAGATAATTGAACACAGTAAAAAAAAAAAAAAAAAAAAAAGAAGCAGCAGCAATCTGGAGATTTGCTCATTGAACTGAGCTTCTTCATTCTTGCAGCTAATTCCGGTCTAAACTGATGATGGAATTTTTATTCTAATTTCTCATAGACCTGAGTACAGGTGATATTATTCATTACACACTCCACCACTAACTTCCCATCTTTCAATTTTCTCCTTATTGTGCTTTCCTTCCCATCCCATTCCTGATGCTGAACCAATGCACCATCGACAAAGCTGCAGACCATCTGAGTTTTTCTGCCATCAGCTGTAGTTTCTTCAAACTTCTCTCCCAGGGTACAAGAAAACTGTGTTGTTTTCAAAGTGCTTTCAGTTTTTATGTTGAGCTTCTGGCCTTCAAGGGTAATGACACAATCTGGTTTGGCATTGTGCCCATTTCCGCATAGTCAATCCCACTCCTAGTTCTTTCATGTAGTTATCCAAGCCTTTGCTATCCACCAGGTGCCATCTTCCTTCCAGCTGCTGAATGGTGGCCATGGTGGGCAAGGCGAGGGGAGTAGTTCTGACCCGGGTAGTGTGCTGTGTAACAGTTTTTATTATGATTAAAAATATACAAAAATATAGAAGAGATGATCTCTGATTTAGCAACTAATAATATATGGTCACATTTACTTCATATATCCTTTTAAATTTTTCTCTCCTGATTTGCTTAGGTATTTCAAATGCCCAAGTCACAGGGTCATTTCATACCAATATACTTTAGAATTGGTCTTTGACAGACCAATTGAACTCTGAGTATGCTATCATGTTTAGCAAAATCTGTCATGCTTTTGCATCATTTAATACTCAATTTCTCCATTTGTCTCAATAATGTCTTTTTATTGTTGTAGCAAAATATACATGGCATAACATTCACCACCTTAACCATTTTTAAGTGTAAAGATCAATAGTGTTATATATTCACATGTTTTGACAGTCTCTAGAAGTCTTTTCAGCTTGTAAAACTCAAACTATATCCATTGAACAATAACTTCTCATTCCTTCCCTGCCGCCAACCCCTGGCAACCACCATTCTACTTTCCAACTATGACTTTTCCCTTTGCAAGCAGAGCCAGGACTGCCTCCTGGGAAGAATTGGGCAGATCCTGGAGGCACTGTCATACTGGGGCTCTGCTGCTCAGGGGATGCTGGAGAGGAAAGTCATACCTCAGGGGTACCTTGCATATCCAGAACCCACCCAGAGTAAGGCTGGGGAGCTCTCAGAAGCTAGGTGACCCAGGAACCAGTCTGACATAACACATTGACACTGCAGAGAAAGCTGCAGTCACTGATAATTGTCTGAGTATGCTGAAATGTCACTAGAGTTTGTTTCTGGGATTAGGATTATAGATGCTTTTTACAAATATACTTTTCAATTTTTCTAGAATGAAAAGTGCAAAAACAATGTACTTTCCTTAAAAACAGATCAATAGCTTTAGATCAACAGATAATCCTAAGGAAGATGTCAGGACACAACTGATCTCCACATATCAGAAGATGTGTGACTGGAATCAGGTTCTCAGATTGGAGAAGAGCAGCCCACTGGCAAGGCCAGGAACCGGGATGTGGCACTCCCATGGTCACCCCAACCTGGTGGTGGGCAGCAGGCTCCTAAGCAGCTGCAGCTGAAGCTGGTACTCCTGGTTCTGTCCTACTGAGGCCTGAGCCCACAAGGAGGGGCCCAGCTGTCTGGAAGCCTCTGCCAAACCCCTAGGAACCCACCCAATGGGCCAGCTTTCACCTCCAGAGTAGGAATTCACCTGACCTTGCCCTTTAGGGTTTAAGACATAGTACAGACTGGAGGAGCCTTGGTTTGCTCAATAGTTAATCAGGTCTTTATTGATCACCTACTAAGTGTCAAGCACATTGAAGGTTCCAGGGACATCGGATCCCCTCTGCCTTAGTGTGGACCCCTCCCGAAGGAGAGGATAGGCACCAATCGAATCATTCCAAACGGATGTAAAATTGCGTAAGTGTGGGATGGGATGTCCTCTGTCCAGAGAGCTTGTCACACATCAGCACTTCATAAAATCCTTTCTCTGCATTGGCCAGGAATCCCAGACTGCCTGCTTTCTTCTGGAAAGCCTTTTTGGAAAAACCTGAGTCCTCTGGAGGAGGACTAGGTATCAGAAATATTCAGGTCCTCAGGATTGGGTGCTGGGATCCAGAGCTCAGCAGAGCAGATTAACTAGGATGGGGAAACAGAAATTCACGACTAGCTCTAACCAAAGCAAAAGGCCACGAAGGGGGCTCCAGGTGATCCGGCCTTCTAACTGACAGGCGGCAGGGGGCAGAGATTTGGAGGAAGGGACTCCTGTTGAGGCCCAGTTTATTTCAAGAAAAGTACAGGGTGTTAGGGACACGCCTCCGGTTTGGTTGCAAAAATCTTGACAAAGGTGGAAAGCTTTCCAGAGTATCTATGGACGGAGCTTTACAATTGTCCGCATCCTGATTGGTCCTGAACTAATAGACGGGACCTTGAGCAGAAAGAGGTTGCTCCCGATGCCTCTGGGCTCTGCTTTGGAGGGCCGGGTAGAAGTCGAGGGCGCGTCCTCAGGAGATGCTTCTTCTGGTTGGCTGAAGCAGAGTGGGCGGGACCCTGGGAGGACCTATCGCATCCGTCGGGCGGTGCTGTCGGTGGTATTGAGGCTCTAAAGACCCAGGGGCGGATCCGCGCCTGCGCGGGAGAGTTTTATTTCCTACTGTCTGCCGGCGAGGCCCAAGACTAGTCGAACGATCCTGGCGGTGTGATGTTCAGGCTGCAGGTTGTTCTGGGCCACCTCAACGGCCGACCTGAGTGGCGCCCGGCGCCGCAGGCCGCGCCGTGCTTCGGCAGTTTTCCGCAAGCCTCCGCCGCAGACGTAGTGGTGGTACACGGACGGCGGACTGCCATCGGCAAAGCGGGCCGCGGCGGCTTCAAGGTGAGGCCCCCGGGGTTGGCCCCTGGGGTGAGACGGTGGGAACTGGGGCCGGGTCGTAAACTCGGTAGCCCTGGGGCCGGAGGCGGTCGGCACGAAAGCTGCAGTCTCTTTCTCTCACTGCGGTGGATGTAGCGAGCCAGGCTCACCGCAGCTGCGCGTTCCGCTGCAGGACACCACCCCAGATGAGCTTCTGTCGGCCGTCTTGACCGCGGTTCTCCAGGACGTAAAACTGAGGCCTGAGCAGCTGGGGGACATCTCCGTGGGTGAGTGCACCACCCAGACGCTGCGCTGGGGCCTCCTGGTCTTCCTGTCCCTCCAAAGTCCTGTTCCCACACCTCCAGTCCTGGCTTCCAGTTCCCGAGTTGTGTTGTCACTGAAGGGAACTATTGAAGTTCACTGACTTCAGTGTGATCGCCTCCTGTGAGCCAGTACAGCCCCAACCACAGACATTTTGCTCCTCCTCATGTATTCTGCCTAATAAGTATGAGAAAAGTACGTGTCCCAAGTGCAGAAATTCTAGTGCCAAGGGATTCCAGAACTCTCAGGAGACCTGAAGCCAAGGTTCTCTATATGCTCTGTGCCAGAACAGAGATGAGGGAATGCCAAAACCCATCAAGTTCAGCACCTTATTTGCAGATGGAGACACTGGGATGGAGGTTGCAAATTTTGCAACACAGTATTGAACATAGGGCCTTGAACTGTGATCCAACATTGCTTTCCACTCCGACAGCTCTTCCCTTGAACTATAGCAACTTAGTATATGACGCCATTTCATCCAATGATTCTTCACTTAAGCCACTAATTACCGTTCCTCCTCTTCACAGTGACAATAGTTCTTGGAGCAGGATGACTTGGGGGAAGTGTACATATTCAGAATATTTCCCTTGCCTGAACACCAATGCTGTTGGCCTTAAGCTTTGCATTGTGTCCCTCTTTCCCTTATATCTTCCATGTTATGTGGAAGAGGACAACTACCCAGCTTGTGCTGATTTTGGAACAGCAACATACACTGGCCAGTGAGCTTGGAACCCTACAACATGTAGGCTTATATATGACCTGAACAAATTGTATGTCTGACTCCCCCTACTCCATACTTGGTAATTCCAAAGCCTCAAGTGAGCCTACCAATGACTAGAAAGAAAGATTTGGAATGTTTTCTCTCTGGTTCACAGCAGCACCCCAATTCCCAGGACACCAATCTCATTCAATAAAGGTTTTCTTTTTTCCCTCCCACAGGAAATGTGCTTCAACCTGGAGCTGGGGCCATCATGGCACGAATTGCCCAGTTTCTGAGGTAACCCTTTCTACTTTTACCTCTGGGTTGGCCATTGTGAATCCTCAGTGGGTCCTGGACCCTGAAAATTCAGCCAGTTGGGAGTGAGGATCAGGATGGAAACCAGATGTCAAAAGATATCAGGGCAACCAGAATGCTTGGGATCCTGCTCTTTGGACCCAAACTTTCCCCTTCTTTGGGAGGGGGAAAGGGTGTGTTATGCAGATCAGAGCCAAGACATACAGGTCTTTGGGACTGGAGCAAAGGTTTTCTGTGGCCTGATTTTTATTCAGAACAATCTGTTGCTTACTTTTTGATAGTGTGGACTCTCCTCCTCTGTCAGGTACGTGACCACATGAACACCTTGAACAGTGACTTTGCTTCCTAGTTAGTTGAGCAAGCTGGGAACTACAGACCCATCCCATCAGTAGAGACTGGGAGATTTGGAGGACTCTGGGGAAGGGGGAGCCCAGGCAGAGCCCTGATCATCTGGCCCCTCACCACTTGCTCTCCCAGATGGGCCAGGAGTGTTCCATTGTTTCTACCTGTAGCCTCTGACCCCATTGTCTTTGTCCTTCTAGTCTGTATGGAGTTGAAATAATAGGGACAGAACAGGAAAAGAAACCAAACCTCTAGGAACTGGCAGAGGCTCACACTGCTGAGCCTGCAGTTCAGGGTCTCCCACTGCCTGTCTCCAGAACAACCCCCAGCCTCATCTCCTAGCTGCTCACTCCTTGACTTTTCCTCAGTCAGTTAAACTATCTGCCTCCTGTCCTCCCTGCTCTGCCCATTCTGTCCCCATGGAGTGCTGCCCCTACCTCCTGTCTCTGCCCCAGCTAAATCCTGCCCAAAACACAGTCTCACCACTTGGACATGGCTTCCCTAAGCTCTCAGGCTTACAGTGAGAAACCTTCCTCTCCAGTAGGTAGCCTTGCGTTTCCCTGGGATGCTGCTGTGACCTCTGGCCTTGCTCTTCTTCTCCACTAGTATATATGCTCTGTGTGTTGGTCAGACCTCCTCTAGGGCATGGTACTGTAGCACCTCAGCGTGACACCAGTGGAGCCCCATACTCAGTAGGGATTTTGGGAAAACTTGGTGGAATCAGTGAAGAGTGGTAACTGGTGTTATGGGATGAGTGGAGCTGGGCTGGGTTGCACAGGCCTAGAGAGCCATCCACCTGGGAGGCCCTCTGCAGAGTCTGGCCTGGGCAGTATCTCAGGACTTTCCAAGCTGCACCCCAGAATCACCAGGGGCATTCACTTTATAAAGTTCTAGATATGTATGAGGAGGGCCTGGAAATGTCCCCAGGTCTTTGTATTGTTGGCCTAGGCAGGTTTCACCTGGAAGACCAGCCCTCCTAGCCCCAAGCTGAGCCCAGTGTGAGAGCATGGGAGCCCTGGGGCAAGGGATATTAGAACAGTGGTGCCCATCCAGATGGCAACAGGCCCAAGAGTAGAGAATGAAACGTGCAAGTTCAACCTTGTGGTTACTAGTAAGGCTGGGGAGCATGGGGATGGTTGCTGGCCTATATTTGAGACTTGGCTTTTACTCTGGTGGCCTGTCCCAGCAACAAGTCCACTGCTCTGTTCTCTGGGGGAAGCAGAGAGGTCTAGTTGTATTTGTTCAATCATCACAGGGAGAAAAAGTAGCACCTCTATGGCCTGATCAGGCTTCTGTGCCTCAGCTTAAGGAGAATCATAAGATTGAAGGACGTGCTTGTGGGGCCTGGTGGGGTGGGTCATGCACCTGTAAAGATGAGTTCTGTCCAGCCCTGTCCCCTGGATCGGCCTGGCATGGGCTCAGGGTTACCAGGTTGTTCCCCTGATCTTTGCACCCTCTGAATAAGTCACATGGCCCTGGAGCACAGGCCTGCTGTCCATGAGAGCCTGGCAGGCAGGGTTGCTGACTGCGCCTCTCATCTTCTGTTTCAGTGGCATCCCAGAGACTGTGCCTCTGTCCACTGTCAACAGACAGTGCTCATCAGGGCTGCAGGCAGTGGCCAACATAGCTGGTAAGTTGGGACTGGGTGGTGCCCTCGACCAGAGCCAGGGCCTGGTCCTGCCCCTGAGGGTTAGGGTCAGTGATGTTGCTGTCCCCTGGGCCAGCAGTGAGCATTTCTGAGAGGACTCTGAGCACAGAAAGAGTGCAGGAGCTTCCCTTGCCACTGCCCCACATCTCCAGGACGCTCTTGGGTGTTTGTCTCTGGGGCTGGGCTGAGTGTCACCTAGAGAGCAGGTGGGACAGGGGCTCTGCTGCTCCCAGGACAGACAGACCTTGGTCAAGGATGGTTATAAAATGCTTTTGTTGCAGGTGGCATCAGAAATGGGTCTTATGACATTGGCATGGCCTGTGGGTAAGAATTTCTTTCTGCCAGAGCTCCTTAACCAACAGTGACGATCAAACTAATTTCCCTCTCCTCAGTTCTCAGAGGCCTTGATTTCAGGATCATCCTCTGGCTCCTTTAGGCAGCTGGCTTGGTGTGGGTCCATCTGGATGCAGTCTAGGAGTGGCCCCCAACTCTTACTGCTCAGGAAAAGCTCACATCTGAACACTAGCAAGGGAGGGCAGGTAGCCTCCAAGCTCTCTCTCTCTTGGAAATTTTTCAGGCTGGAGTGTGTGGGCAGAATAATGGGAACATATAGCCATTGGACTTTCTTCTCCAGCTCTTACTGATTTTTGATTATACTGGGAGAAGTGGAAGTTTTAGTTCCCTAAAACTGGGAACAGTCCTTCATTTTTGATTATTTGTTCATTTTCTCAGGTGTCTGTCTCCTTGTACTTACCTAGGTTTCTGGCTCCATACTGACTTCTGAGGGACATAGTCAGATATCTAATGATATGGTCACTGTCTCCAACACCCAAACTGTGTCTCCATCTTTTCTTGCAGGAAATGTAGCTCCAGAATTATTTTTAGTGCCTGCAGGTTTGGGCCAGGGGATGGGGGTTTCTGATGCTTTTAAGACAGGCTGAGGTAGGCCTTGGCAGGCTCAGGAGGTGACCAGCCTGGGTTGACATGTTTTGACTGCTTTTCTGTGTTTATTGACAGGAAACATTGCTGGCCCCTATCCAGGTTCATGCTGACCTGTACTGGGGTTTTCCTGACCTATGTCCCAGTTGGACGAGAGCCAACACCAGAACCAGGGACTTTGGCAGGGCAAGAGCCACATCCCAGCCTGCCCTTTGATGTTTCTGGTGTCCCTTTCTTACTGGGGTAGAGCAAGGGGTGAGGAGAAGTAACTTGAGGAGAAGTGGTGTTGTCCTCACAAGTTCCTACGGGAGCATCTGTTCCCAATCAGGTTATGGAATGTGGTACTAGGAGACTGATGATTTGGGCCTTGGCATTGGGCTTGGGAGTGAACTCTGGAGCCAGAGTGCCTAAGATGGAATCCAAGCGAGGTGATAATCCTCAATTCCTTAGCACACAGGACCTCAGTGTTACCATCTATAAAAGGGGATACCTACCTCAGCTCTGTCAAGGATTTTAAGAGGATTAAATGGAATCAGAAACATCTCTAACACCATGGGATGTGTGCCCTGTGGCTGATACTACAGAGCTTTCATGCCTGAAAAATATTTGAAACTAGTGGTGTGAGCACCAGTGCACTCTGTCAAGGTCATCTGGTATTAGTCTTGAAGATTTATGCCTCCCTCCTCACAGCACTTATAGAGGCTACCTGGCTTTCCTCTCAACCCCATCGTATCTCCTGCATTGCAAATCAGTTTGTTCATAGATGTGATCTTTGTCCTGACTTTCAGGATATTTTTCTCTTTTCCATCTGAGTTGTGGACTTTGGGGGCAAGGCCTGCACTTATGGCGTATGTTTTCTGGACTGTGATGTATATTTCAAAGCTTTCTGTGGGAACTACCAATTGGCTGGTTCAGTAGACATATAGGGAAGTATGCCCCTTGGAGTGTGGCATGGGGTGGAGGTAGAGACAGACACCCAGCCCCAGCTCTGCCTAGCTTGTCTCTTGGGCACTGCACTTCCTGGCTATTTCTCAACACTTGCCACATGCCCTGTATCCTTGGGTGTACTTTTGTTGGAACTCAGCTCCCTCCTCCTCCTCCTCCTTCTTAGGGTGGAGTCCATGTCCCTGGCTGACAGAGGGAACCCTGGAAATATTACTTCACGCTTGCTGGAGAATGAGAAGGCCAGAGATTGCTTGATCCCCATGGGGTGAGTGCCCATCTGTAGCTCCATGTGCCTGTGCCCCCAGGCTCTGTCTCTCTAGGAGCAGGCACTAGATAGTCAAGTAGGGCATATGTCAGCAGTAGACTTTGGGAGTCTAATCCGATTCCTGCAGAGTATCTTCAACCCCTGGACAGTCTTATTTGGCCATGTATGTGCAGGTACTGAGGAACTTTCTCATCTGTGACTGGCAGTGCCAAGGCTTGGCCTGCTTCCTGTTTTTGGCATCTGCTCTTTAGGGACTCTGAATATGGCACTTGATGTTGTTTTTGCTTCCTGTTCCTCAGGCCCCCAAATCTCTGAACCTGAGTTTCCAAACATTGCCCACCCTGTCATGCCCCCTCTGAAGTGCTCAATCACAAGTAGGCAGATAGCAGTATCCCTCCAATCCTTGGGAGCCTAGAATGTTGAAAGCTGGGAGCTTTTGATCCCTGAACATGCTGGTGAGGGACCTGGGGCCTATCAGATGCAACCTGTGCAGTACGCTGCATTGGTCCAGCACCTTAGTCAGCAGCCAGTGCCATTAAATTCTGTGCATCTACAAGGCCTGTGGGCAGGGAGGCCTGGCTCCCATGGATGTATGAGGAGATTGAGGCTCAAGAGGACTCTGTCTTAGCTTGGTCCACACACTGTATCTCCAAGGACAGTCTGAAAAGCAGAAGTTCAGGCTGCAAGGCCTAGCTATGGATCTGGGCTCCTAGGATCAGGACAGGCCCAGCCATGGGGAGCAGAATGCCAAGGTTTGGCCTTTCCAAAGTCCAGGTGGGCATTCTCATCACCCCACGTGAAAGCGCATGTCCTCGAGGCATAGGGGAAGCTGGCCAAGTGTGGCAGCGAGTGCCCCAGTAAACCTTCCTTCCCTCTCCTCTGTGCTGAGGCAGCTCCCCCAGCTCTGCTGCACATGCAGGCTGCCCTCCCTCTTTTGTGGGAGGGTGTCTTTGATGTATGAACTCTGAGCATCTGGCCAGCAGTGGTGAGTCCTGTCTGCCCCATGCCCAGGCTGGGAGTGGGGTGACATTGCCTGATTCCTCACTACCGTCTCTGTGGCACGCATGGCCCTGGTCCCCAGGATGCCAGAGCTATGCCCAGCTGGGGTACTATTTTGTCCTAGGATAACCTCGGAGAATGTGGCTGAGCGGTTTGGCATTTCACGGGAGAAGCAGGATACCTTCGCGCTGGCCTCCCAGCAGAAGTGAGTGCTGCTTGGGGTGGGACCTTGCCAGGGCTGGAGGGTAAGATTGTGAGGCCATCCTGAGTGGTCTGAGGTCTGAGGTGGACTGGTCCCAAGGGTACAGTAGTGTACTAGGGGGTTGCAAGGCTCCTGCCTCCTAGCTGGAAAATGGAAAGGAGGCAGTGCCATTCTGAGCTGGTGGCCCTTCCCTGTTGCCCAGCTGACTGCCCGTGCTGAGTGCCTTCTCCCTACCTGGGCCTCAGTTCCCCCTCTGTTCTTAGGGGCATGAGAACCAGAACTCCTCTCTAATTAGCCACTGCGCGGGAACTGAACGTGGTAGCTCGAGGCTTCCTGGGGACCTGGAGTGTGGGACCAACCATGCTGTGGACTTGCTCTGTTAGCTTCCTGAGCAGGCCTGGGTCAGCACGAGCATCCCGAGCCTAGGGCAGGTGCTGACATCACAGAATCCCAGGGGCTCAGGCCTCTGGGGCAGCAGCAGACTGGGTGGGCAACCCTGACAAGGCTGAGGGAGGACAGCAAAGGTGGAGTGGTGCCCCCGCCGGGTGGGCTTCTCCAAGGCAGGGACAGTTCGCCTCTTGGGTCAGGTAGGCATGTGGGCTTTGTTGGAGGCTCTGGGTTCCTCCCATGAAATGCCCCTAGGTGTTGGTTTCATAGGGTCGTAAGGGTAACCCTAAAATGCCTTGGGGTTCAACTCTGTTTGAATTGGAAAAGAAGTCAAGGAGTATGGAATATGTCACTTTAGATTTGGGGGTCCTAGGGAAAGGGTGCAATTCAGATGTTGGGGTCAACCAGGAAAGCTGGCAGAAGCCATCACGAATGTTCCTGAGGCTCCAACCTCAGTGGAGCAGAGGCAACCGACAGGCTCAGTTCTTGGACGAAGGGCTCCCTTCTCCCACTTGAGTTTGGCATTGGCCATGATGTGGGTACCTGGGGTCGACAGCAAAGGAGGCGCCAGATCACCCCAGGCAAGCCTCCCCCTCCCTAGGGCAGGGTTTCCTCAGGACGTCCAGCTAGTTCCTCAGGTGTCCCCTAGGACTAGACATGTCCCTGAATTCAGGCTAAAGTTGCGTGTCTGCCACAGTGGGCCAGAGTGGGGACATGAGGAAGGGAGCTCCAGGGAGCTGAGCCTGCTGTCTGCTGCTGGCAGGGCAGCAAGAGCCCAGGGCAGGGGCTGTTTCCGTGCTGAGATTGTGCCTGTGACCACCACCATCCACGATGACAAGGGCACCAAGAGGAGCATCACTGTGTCCCAGGATGAGGGAATCCGCCCCAACACCACCATGGAGGGCCTGGCCAAACTGAAGCCTGCATTCAAGGATGGTGGCTCCACCACAGCTGGTGAGCATGGGCCAGACCAGGACTGGGACCAGGGCTGGAACAGGGGCTGCCACCAGGCACTGCCACTGGGCTAGCTCTTCTACTGTGGAGCCTGGAGTAGATCAGGTCCCTCAGCAAGGACGCATGGGAGGTCAGATTCTCCTCTGTTTGGCCCTGATGCCTCCTCACCCCAACACTTCCTCCCCAGGAAACTCTAGCCAGGTGAGTGATGGGGCGGCTGCCATCTTGCTGGCCCGGAGGTCCAAGGCAGAAGAGTTGGGCCTCCCCATCCTCGGAGTCCTGAGGTCCTATGCAGTGGTTGGGGTCCCACCTGACATCATGGGCATTGGACCTGCATATGCCATCCCTGCAGCCTTGGAGAAAGCAGGTCAGGCCTCTCCTTCCCACCCTAGGCCTGGGTCCCCTCATGTCCTGCTGCTGGGTACTGGGGGTGGCCCCGTGGGTGCTGCAGAGTGAAGGTGGGGCAGACTGGCACCCTATACCCAAGACCTTCGTGACCCATAGCTGGGACCCACTCACCTGTCCCAAAGTTCCAAGCACACTAGGCAATTGTGGGCCTGCATGGGTCTGGGGAGACTCAGATGCCTGCCAGGCACCTCTGTCACCTCAGGTCTGCACCTTGCCTGCAGGGCTGACAGTGAACGATGTGGACATCTTTGAGATCAATGAGGCCTTTGCAAGCCAGGTGAGTCTTGGTCTCACCATTGCTTGGGCCCTGGGCACCCAGTGGGAGCCAGTGGACAAGCTGCTCAGGGGAGGCGGCCAGAGTCTCCAGGCTCTGCTCTGGCTCCTTCCAGGCTGTCTACTGTGTGGAGAAGCTAGGAATCCCCCCTGAGAAGGTGAACCCTCTGGGAGGTGCCGTGGCTCTGGGCCACCCGCTGGGCTGCACTGGGGCACGACAGGTCATCACGCTGCTCAATGAGCTGAAGCGCCGTGGGAAGAGGTGAGGCTGCTCCCCATGGGGTGTCCTGGGGTGTTGTGGGGGATGCTGAACTGGGGTGTCAACACGGGGGGCTGGGGAGGTCAACATTCATGCATATGCACTTTGAACTGGGCATACAGGGGCACGATCCCTGGTGTCCTTGAGGGTCAGCCTTGAAAGAGCCTCTGGTCTCAGAGGGCATCTGCCACTGTGATTGTGTGCCGAGGTGGGGTGTCAGGGGACTGATTTCCCACAGATCTGATCTTCTGGTTTTGCATCCTCTGTCAGGAGGCCTTGGTGGGGGGTTTGGTGGCTGGGCCCAGAGCGCCTGTGCCACCAACGCATTTCCCTTTGCCAGGGCATATGGAGTGGTGTCCATGTGCATCGGCACTGGAATGGGAGCCGCCGCTGTCTTCGAATACCCTGGGAACTGAGTCCCTCACTCAAGGCACTACCCAGATGGCCCTGCTCTGACCGCCAGAGAGTGACTCTAGGGAACAAATCCACCTGGGATATTCAGCACGGGTGGTGATGGTGGGGACAAATGAAAGCACGTCAACACTGATGATGCAGTACAGGAACGGGCAGCGTGTTGGGCCATACCACCTGGCCTCCTCTAGCTGGGCCAGACAAAGTCTTGTGGGTCACCCAGGCTACAAGGCCATGCAAATCGTAGGGAACTGTGGCCTCATGAATAAGGTACAATGGACATAATAAATATGTGTTATCTCATCTTGGTGGCTCTGGATTTTTCCAAGGGTTTGTGTTTTCCTTGCTGGACCTCAGTGTGCTCCATCTGAGTAGTGCGTCTGAACTGCCATGGTCTCCATGGTGGCTTGGGCTGTTTTTTGTGTTAGCTCTGGGGACTTACGATGCAGGGCCTAGGCCAAGACCATTGCCCTGGAGGGGGCTCCTCCATCCCAGGACCTGCTCAGAACTCCCCAGTCTGTGTCCCTGCCCAGCACGCCTGTTCCTCAACCTGTGCCATCTTGTTCCCTCAGCTGGGTCTGGGGCTGTGGGGCGGGATGAGCCTCAGAGCTGCTTAGGTTCCATGAACGTCTCATCGTAAGAGCCTTGGCCCCGGAGCCGTAGGGCGCAGGACTTCTCGCCCATCATGCCTTCAACCACCATCGTGGACTCATAGAGCTCATTGCTCCTGTGGGAGAGGAGGGGGTAAGGTTCGCAAGGCCCTGGGCAGGGGTCACCAGCCCTGTGGGTAGTGCTAGAAGGTGGGGAGGGGCTGTACCTGGGAGTGAAGAACACCTGCAGGGTGATAGAGGTTGGGGGCGCATTGGTGGGTCGTGCCTCTAGAAACCCACTGCTTGGGGAGACCCCAAATTCTTTAGCCTCCTCGGTGGCACTCTGCTGTCCTGCATCAAGGGGAAGGGAAGACACACATGGGCACAGGGAAATCCATGTGTTACGCCAGAAGCCTTCACTTGTCCCCAGTCAGCCCATCGCAGCAGTCGCCTCTGGTCTTGCCACCACCATAGGACAGGGAAGCCTGGGGTCACAAGTTTGGGGGACTGGCTGTCTCTAGAAATTCTAGGTGATATGAGCCCTGAGGTGTCAGTCTGTAGTGGGAACAGGGGGCAGATATGCGGCCCGACATACCCATCAGCACAGCCCAGTAGCTCCGGCAGCCACTGAGGTTCATCAGATAGATCTCTCGGGCTGCCTGCTGGTTCACAAAGCAGGTTCCAAAGTCCACCCAGCTGCTGGAGAGCTGCAGCTCGGGCACTGCCACAGTGGCCCGCAGGGGCACAACCTGGGGAACAGACTCCAACTTGGTGGGGAATGACGTGGCCTTGCCCACTGTGGTGGGTCTGAGCCAGGGTCACTGGATCACAGGGAACACTGGTGCCCCCAAGCACCAATGCCTCTGAGCAGAGTGGTGGCAGAAGCACAGTGGGCAGCAGGAGGCTGGCACTGCCATCAGAAGCCAGGGGTTGCTGGTGGGGTTCTGCACAGTGACAGGCCAGAACAGCACCCTTGGCTCTCCTTCCATTGGTGCCAGCCTTGCTCCCTTGGAGGTCAGCCTCTTTCCTCCACTCTTCCTCTTCCCTCCCCAGCCTTCAGTTCTTCAGATCCTGAGCCATCCCGCCTTGGCCCTGACCTTCAGGTTCCCCACCCGTGCCCTGCCTGCCAGAGCCCTCGCCCCAGCAGCTGCCCGGCTCTACGCAGGAGTGCTCTGACTTTCCTGCTCTGCCCCTGGCTTCTGACCTCTCTGGACTCTGGCACCCCCACCATTCCTTCTTACACCTGAGCCGCAGCCCCTCCTGGGCTCCCTGCTCCCCTCGGCTCGACACCATGGCCCATGACCTTCTGGCCAGGGGAGCCCCACAGGAGCCTTCACAACAGCCTCAGGCCATTTCTTCAGCCTGACTATTCATGTGGTTTCTCTTCTCCCTCAAAGAGAAGCTTCACCTGTCACCTCCTCCAGGGAGCCTTCCCTCATTTCCCACCCTCCAGCCCCTCACCTGACTCTGCACTCCTGAGACAGGTGAGGATAAGGACTCTCCTCTCTCTAGGCAGATTGTGCCCTCAGGACAGCAGATTGAGCTCCTCGAACATGAGGGCCCTGCCTGGTGGTATCTTCCTCATTCCAGGGAGCAACTCCCAGCTAGTCCCACCCCTTCCCCTGCCCTGGGAACCCTCTGGGACTAGCCTGAGTGGTCTGGTTAGTAAACACCAGGAGCAGATCCTGAGTAAACACCATCTCTTTCTCTCCACTTGTGCTCTGCTGGATGTCCACTCCAGGCAGCATCTGGTCAAGCGGAAGTCTCTGGTAGGAGAGCAGCTCCAGGGACAGCGAGAAGGACACATCTACCTGTACAGACATGGACAGCCATCACCTCAAGCTGCTGCAGGCAGGCGCTGCCTCCCCATCTGGAGCTGTATCCTGCTCCCCCGACCCCTGAGCCTCTGAAGGCCCAGCAAGATCTGTCTCTTGAGCCCTGGCTTAGTGCAGCCTGCAGGGCCCAGCCTGGTCCAGGCTGCCCCACAAACAGCTCCACAGCGCCCCCCGCCTGGCACATTTGTTCCCACAAGTGCTGCCTTGCACCTGTGCTGCATGCATCCAGCACCCCCCTGTTGGTGCCCTCAGGAGTCAGAGGTTAGAGTGAGGGACAATAAGCAAATTGCCCTTTCCCAGCATGACTAGGGCTGGGTTCTGGCTGAGGACAGTGAGGACATAATGGGTTTCATGCAAGGGTGTGCCCAAGTCAGCTTTGCCTCCCACAAGGTCACTCTGGCTGCTGTGGGGAGGTGGGCTTCAGGAGCACTTGTGGGTTGAGGCCAGCAGAATGGGGCTTGAACTCCTGGCTCCCAGACAGTTCCTTGGTGCCAGCTTATAAGCATCAACTGAGGCACTTTTTATAAACATAGATTGCTGGACCTTAGCCAAGATCATGACCTCTCTGGATGTGCAGCCTGAGAGCTTGTATTTTTAACAAGATTTTTAAAGGCCACTGATGTGTTGCCAGACTTGGAAACCATTCTTATAGAACAAGATATGCATGAAGAGATGAGGACAATTGAGAAGCACTGAGAGTTAGGGGCATCCATAGGGCTTGGCAATTGGTCCAAGAAGGGGACAGAGCTCTGACCTGGGCACTGGGGGCTGGTAGTACTTGCTGAGATGAAAAGCCACTGCAAAAGGAAGGCTGGAGTTTGGAGTGGGACAGGGTCTGGAGGGTTATGGGGAATTTGGTTTTACAGTTTGAGTTTGGATCTAGAACTGAGGAGAGTGTTCTGGCCAGGAGTCAGATGCCTGAGCAGTATCTGCACACAGAGTGAGAGGCAGTGCCACTGTGTAATGTCCTTTTCCAGGAGCTGTGGGGCCTCCTCAGAGCCACCCAAGGGTTTTTAAATACTTAAACCCAGAGTCTTCTGGCAGAGCTCTGGAGTCTGGTGGAGGGGACCTCTAGCTGTGCCCTGGTCTCCCCATCTCCCTTCCAAGCAGTCCCAGAAGGAGGAATCAAGGCAGAATGACCAAGGAGCTCACCCACCATCTTCCGCAGATCTGTGTCTGGCTCCTCTACTTCCGTGAGGAGGTTCTTGGGGGCACATGAGAAGGGAGGGAGTCGGGTGTGAAGAGAAGGGACTCGCAGGAATGCGTGGGCCGCCCCCAGGACACAGCAGTGTGAGGGATGGAGGGAGAGTCTGGGTGTGTCTGTAGAAGGCGTGTGGCTGGTGTGCTCTGTCCAGCCTCTCCACACATGTGAAAGCCATCTGTGCAGAGGACGTGTGCCCGGGGTGGTATGCAGGTGCCGGCTGTGCAGCACGAGCACGTAGTGAGGCCAGAGCCATGCACCCCTCCACTGACCAGCATGTTCTCCTGTGGGCGGAGCTCCAGTGGCATGACCTCCGACGCTGTCTCCCCATACTCCTGCTCCTGGCCAGAGCCGGCTCTGTGGCCCCGGCTAGCCTGGCCTTGAGAAACAAAGAAGGGCCTGGAGACCAGGAGCTGGAAGTAGTGTGGGATTTCCGTAGTGTTGATCAGCTTCAGGTGGCGGGTCGTCAGCAGCTCACTCAGCACCTGGGTGGCCACAGAAGTGGGAAGGCTGGGGTTCATCTGACCCTCTCCTCAGGCCTGCGGCTCTGGGGAGGGGATTTGGGGCTGTAAGGCCTGTGCCCCAGCAGGATCCAGGTCAACTGGCAGGGCCAGGGGTGGGGAAGCAGCACACTTACCCCAGAGCAGGGCTGCTCGGGGATGAGGTCACTGGCCTGGCACCAGAACTCCACGTTGCCACTGCTGTCCAGCTCCACGCTTAGTCTGCCCAGCAACAGACACTGCTGGGGCAGCAGGTATCTGGGGCCTCTAGGCTGCCCCTCTCTGCTCACCTGGTCTCTGACCAGCCTTTCCCTGGGCTTCCCAGCTGGCTTCTCCTCCCCTCAGCCCCCAGCAGGAGGTGAGTCAGCCTGGGTGGGAGCTTTCTCAGGGAGTTCTACTCTAGGAGTGGATTCCTGGTCTACTCCTGGGAATATCCTAGCATAGTTTACTCTAGGAGCCCAAGAAGAAGTTTTATCCTTTGATTCCAATAACCCTGAGGCCCCACCAGTGACAGTGAGGGCGTCCCCACAGGGGGATGGAGAGGAATGGGACCACCCAGCCACTCACTGCGCACGCCTCACGTGCCCATGCAGGTCCAGTCTCAGGGGTCCCACGGCAAAGTCCTGCAGGCGACGCAACCTCCCGGGAATCTCTCTTTCTTCCTACCAAGCCCAATTCACCATTGATCACTATGGTGGTCCCTGGACCTGTCTTTCTCCTCACCCAGGAGAGAGACAGTGGCTATGGCCCCACCCCAGGCCAGGAGGCTCACCTCATTGTCCAAGCTCATGAAACCCAGGGCATAGCCAGTACACTTCACCTTCTGCTGGATGTGGGGACTGAGCACCATGGGTGTGAAGGAGATGCAGATGGTGCTACTTCCTCCAGCAGGGACCACCTGCATGGATACAGTAGCCTTAGCACTGCCCTGTGCCTGCTGGGATGTCAGGGCAAACCCCCAGAGATAGGTCCATCTGGACTCACTCACCACCTGCTTGGGGCTGACATAGTATGGGAGGTTGGAGGGCACCCCCTCATGCCCCTGCAGGATGACTGAGATGATCTGCTCCGCAGCCCTGTTGCTGGCACTGGAGTGGGCCTCCACCTGTCACCAAGAGTTGCTCACACAGGCTCCGCTGGCCCCTGGCCTATACAGCAACCCTGAGTGACCAGCTCCCCTGCCCCCATACCCCTGCTCACCAATGAAGTAGCTGCATGGCTGGAATCTGACACACTGGAGGGGCTTGGGGACCAGGGTAAGCTGCTACTCTCAGGGGTCTCAGGATATGTGATCTCATTTCCGGCTTGGTCCCACAGTGGGAATGGTGGTCCATAAAACACTAGCAGATCCACCAGCTTGTCCTCCTTCTCTTCTGGAACATAGGTGACCCAGTCTAGGCGAATGTCTGGGGCAGACATGGGGAGAGGGCAAGGAACAAGGGAGGAGCCAGTGGTCTCCCTGGAGCCTCCAGCTTCCTGTTCTCCCATACCCATGGTGGAGGGGACCTCACTGTCTTTCTAATACCACCTCCAGGCAATTCTTGCTTTAAAAAAATAGTCTTTACACACTTACGCCATCTGGTTCAGTCATCTGAAGCCCTCATGATCACAATACCAGAACTTCATGTCCACCTGCATGAACCCAGACACTCCACTCTCACCACAGCCTGTCTGCTGTCAGGATGGGCCCTCCGACCCGTGTACCCGCTACCTTCTCTCCCTCCATCTATCGACCTCTGTCTGCTTTCACCTCCTTCCCCAGTCAGGTGGACTTTGAGAGCCTCCATTTCAACCTCTGCCTTGATGGCGATCTCCTGTCTACTCCTGCATCTTCCCATTCACCTGGCAAGGCCGAGCCCTGGAAAAACTGAACTGCACTGTCCCCCTCCTGGGCACCACTGGAGAAAGTCTCCAAGTTGAAGAGATTGCCACACCTGTAAATTTGTCCCCCCACTGCCTTTCCTCCCAACCATGACAACAAGCTGCCCCTGCTCTCCCACGACACCTCCATCTGAACCCCTGATCCCTACCTCATCTCCCAGAAGTTCCCTGAAGACCTGTCCCCACACTACATGTCTGTCTGCATCTGTCCCATCCTCCCCTCATCCTCCTTCAACCCTGCTCCGAACCCCCTTAACTAGGGACCTGCCATGCCGAGAACCCCCTCTCCTGTATAACCAAATCGTATCACGTCTAACTGCTTTTCGACAGCATTGAAACAAGTTCAGGTCCACCATCATGAACAAGCTGCCAGGCTGGGGAGATAGCTCAGTTGGTAAAGTGCTTGCCTTATAAGCACAGGGCCCTGGGTTCCATCCCCAGCACCCCCCCCCCCAAAAAAAAAAGAACAAGCTGCCCTCTGGCCGCCCACCTCCCCACCTCCTCAGTTCCCCTTCTCCCTCTCACAGCTGCTAGGACCAATTACCCACTCGCCGTCTCCGCCCTCTCTCTCTCACCCACTTCCCTGTTAGCACTTGATTTATTTGAACTTACAATGCCAGCCACTGGGCTGGACCCTGGTGAATACCTGGCAGAAACACACCCAAGGTTCCTGATCTCGATTCTTATGTTTACTCCCTACTTAGCACCTGCCTCTTACCAAGGTCACCCATGACACCACAACCCTGAAGTCCAGTGGACAACCTTTCAGGTAAAGATAGAGAAATGTGCATGTGATTATGAGCCCAAGGAAGGGAAGGTACCACCAGAGGGAAGGGAAGCTGAAGCAAAAGTCCAAACAGGGAAGATAGACAAAGGCCGCAAAAAGAAGGAACTAGAAAAACAAATAAAGCAAAATCAATCTTAAAATAAGATGGAAGAAATTTATGGATTGACTGGCTTTTCCCATTAACTAAAGAATGTCAGGTTGTGTTTAAAAAAAAAAAAACTCAGCTGTCCATTGTTCACAAAAACACACATCAAAGTCATAAAGGGTGACAATGAAGGAATGGGCAAGGAGCTGCCAATGAATGCCAATGAAAGACACCAAGGAGAGCAGCGCTACAGAGGGCAACCTGCAATTTAGCCAGCGGGGCTCAACTCCATGGGTCAGAGGAAGAAAACAGACGGTAAAAGATTCAATTTGAGAAGAATATCCTGGGTTCAAATGCACTGACCAAACCAGCAGCTAAAAACGTAAAGAGAAACTAGTAGAAACGCAAGGAGACACGATTTAAAACATGGTGAGAGGGTAGACGGCGAGCACCTTCAGAGCTGCAGAGATCTAGCCGTCCCAGAACAGCGCATCCCCTGCAGGCAGCTTACACCCGAGAGCGCCAGGCCCTGCCACCGGCCACAGGCTCCCTCGGCCCAGGGGGGCCCAACCTGGGGACGCCTCAAACACCTCCCAGAAGATTCACTGAGGCCACGCTGATCCTGCAGTTCCCTCCAGTCTCTGAGCTGCCTACAGCTCTTCCGACGGCCCAGAATACTCTGTCACCACTCTCTGCCCCAGGTGACACTGGCTCACTTTCCTTCCAGACTCAGCTAAGTGCTTCTCCATGGGGACGTGCAGGCCCCTTGATCCTCAGGTGCTGGCCTGCACACTTGGTCATACTCAGTCACAGGACAGTGGCCCTAGGCAGAGACCCTTTTGTCCTGTTCCTTTTGCATCCCCAGACCCTTGCACAGATCCTGGATATAGAGTTCAGGTCCTGCTGGCTGAAGGAATGAGTTAGTGGGGTCCCCTGGAAGTGTCCCTAGACCCAGTGACTCCAATGACAGCAGGGCTCTGTGGTTCCTTGGATACTGGGAGACCAAAGGCTGGGTAAGAGCCAATCCTGTCCTCAATGACGGAAGTGGCTCTCTGGCTTCTCATGGCAACCCTGGACCGCCATGGTCACCGCTCCTTCTTGATCCTTGTGGGCCTCCCTCAGTAGCCACAGGCCCCCACATCCTGTTCAGGGCCTCAGGATCCCCCAGCATCACCCCAGGTTATCTCGTGACCGTCTCACCACAGGGGCTGGAGTTATTCAGGCGAAGTTTCCGCATGATTGTGGCTCCTCCAGAGACCTGGGTCCCGAACCTGGAGGCAAGAGATGGGATTCAGCACAGCCACAGCCAATATACACCTAACGGGCAGGGACGCTGCAGAGAGGGGTGCAGGATAAGGACCCAGGCCACGGGAGCTCCACAGTGGGCTGTCCTTACCTTGGTGACCCTGAGACCCAGGGCTGGAGGGGCTGTGCAGGGACTGATGGCCTGTGACCAGGGGCAGCTCATGCTCTGGAAATCCCCTGCATTGTGCTGATCAAACTGATCCCAGCTCATCTGTGTACTGACCTTGAGTTACACTGACTACTCACTATTTCTGCCCCCGCAAATCCCTCAGAGACTCAGACGTGGTGGCCACGTCCCTTGAGGCCTCTCTGACCCCGTGATAACCTAACTTGGGACCTCCTTGTGGGCAGCACCAGGTGGCCCCAGGCCATGTGGAGAACACTGAGCTGAATGGGAAGCCCAGGCTGGAGGTCAGAGGGTTTGGGGAGCCGCCAGGGAGGAGAGGATGAGAACAAGGGTGGGCACCTGATGATGGGCTCCTTCTGAAACTTGTCAGCCCTGTAGGAGGTGGCCTGCCGAGTGCTGATGGGGCAGCCCACCACTGCCATGTGCACGGGGATCACTGCTGGTGGCAGGTCTCCCACCTGCAAACACACCCTTTGTCACCCCTGTTACCAACTGCCACTGCATTCCCTCCAACCAGCTCAAGGACCCCAAGCTTGGTCCCAGGTGGGCCCAGCCTCATTCCCCACTGACTCCCTCTCCAGAGAGCCCGGCCTGGGCTCCCCTCCCAGCCTGCCACCTCACAGACCTCTATATCTTTTAAATGGGAAAAGAAAAAACTTATTCTTCTCTGTTACTTAATAAATACTTATTTCTAGAAAAAACTTGGTGTACTAACCACCCATAATCCTTCCCCTGCTGGACTCATGGCTGCCATCTTAGCATCTCTCTTTCCACCCTTCCTTTGTGTTCATAAGACAGGTACAGAGAGGCAGCATGACAGGCATGTTTTTCCTTTATAACCTTCTCTTTTCTCTGAATGACATAATTCTACTAAAACAGATTCGTGACATCATAGATTAGGCTTTGCAGAATTCCACTGTAGGGATGTAGCCCAACAGTTTATCTAATCTTCTGCAGCTGGACACAAACCCATAGGTTGTTTCCTCCCACCCCCCCATTACAAGTAATGCTGAGAAGGAAGGAAGCCTAGTGTGAAGTCCTTTGTACACAATCTACAGATGTGTTCTTGGAGACACTTTAAACGAGTACATGGCACAGTCTCAAGTGCTCCCAAGGATCAGAGGTATTTACCACCTCTCCACCCACTGGGCTGAGACGTGCCCTTTCCCTGCACCTTCACCAACAGCTTTTAAACCTTGCTAATCTGAAAAAAAAAAAAAAAAGAAAGAAAAGAAAAGAAAAGAAAAGAAAAAGAAAACAGAATTTTGTGATTATTGCTCTTTGCATTTCTTTAACTTTTTGTGATGACAACATTTTTAAAATATGTATTGGCGATTTGGATTTGTCTTTCTTCAAATCACCTATTCAAACCCTTTGCCCACTTGGAATGCTTTATTTCCCCCTTAGTGTTATTTAGTAACTCTTTGTGTATTCATGTAAGCAACCATTTGTCGTAAATGATATAAGCAACTTAAAGCAAATATCTACTATAATGAACCTGTTCCACTTACTAACGAGTTCTTGAAAATCTATGCAACAACTGAACAGTGTAGAGTAATGTACACGTGTTTCATCCTGCCATGGGAAACCAGGGGGCTCCTTGCTGGCATTGTCTCCTGGCTGATGGTTGTATTCACCCTTTTATCTGCCACAGTATCACGGGCTGCCCAGGAACCTGTACACAGTAGGGGCTCCATGTGTGCTGAGTGAAGGAGCAGATGCATGGACCACGGGGTAATGAAGGAATGCACAGAAGGCCAGGCGAGGGCGTGGCTCTGGGGGCTGTTACTCCCTCTATTTCTTACTCCCCTCTCCAGGTCTTGGGTCCTGGCATAGCCAGGCAGCCTGCTAATGCCTCTGTCCTTGCTGTCATCCCAGCCCTGCACCTCAAGGGGAAAAGTGCAGAAGGTTCTACTGCTCACAAGGACCCCTCCTGCTAAACCATCCCAGCCTCTATCCCAGAGGTTGCAGCAGGGGTCCCAGGATCAGTAGGCACCTTGCAACTTGGTGAGCTTTGAGCAACTGAGGACTGGAGGTTGGAGGAAAGGAAACCCGAAGGGGCGTGCCCGCCTGTGTGCCCTTACCTGGCAAATCAGGTTGTCCCAGTACTCGCCCCACATGTTGGCACAGCCTGTGATGTTGATGCTCAGCTTCTGGTAGGCCCCCAGCGTGCCCTTGGAAGTGTGGGGGAAGAATGCGGCTCCTTTCCCTGGAGATAACATGCTTTCCATAAAATCTGGGGGAGAATCAGGAATGAGGACTCATGAGGCTGGGGTAGAGTGAGGTCCAAACCCGCAGGTGTTAGCAATGCACTGTCCCAGACAAGTCACCCCACAGCCTCTCCTTGGTCAGTAGGCTTGCTCAGGGGCCAGCAGCTCAGAGCCCTGCCTGGCCAACTCTCTTCTCTCCTGAGAGTCCAGAGCTCAGCAGGAGCCCTCCTTTATGAGCCACCATGTAGCCCAAATCTAGTTCAGACCCTGTACCTGAGGTTATGCCCTAGCAAGAAAATGACCTCATTCAAGACCAGGAGACTGTTATGTGAAGAGCCATTGCCATCCTGAGAATCTAGCTAGGAGAGACACTGAGAAGGGTGTGCCTGGTGCTGGTCCCCTTCCCTGGCAGCTGCTGGCCCACATCTCAGAAGGCCAGGCCTGGGCCTGCAGCCTCCACCCTGGTGACTCTTACCCAGCTGTTCTTGCTTGGCCAAGTGCTCTCGGATCCGCGATGTCTTTAGTAGGGCAGGAGGCAAATCAGGGCTTAACAAATGGAGGCAAACAAACAAACAACCAGCATGAAAACAGCTAAGCCTTTCCCAGGACCTGAGCCATCATGTCCCAAGGCAACCAGCACTATACCCAGCAGAGGAAGCAAGCCCTGCCTGCTCCTCCCAGGGAAGAGCTGGTCAAGTCTCTTCTTTACCTCCTTTTCTTGTCTTTGCCCCTACTGCACCTCTACCACTGAAAGTATCCCCAGCTGCAGGCTATACCCCAAGTCAAACAGATTTTCCCCCAAGAAATCCAGGAGGGCTTTGGGGCAGTGACACCTTACGACAGGCTGAGCCCTGGTTACTTGGGATGCAAACCCAGCCCAGTGTCCACTCTCTTGCCCAGACTTCTGCAACAGGCCCACTTCCAGTCTACCCTGCTGACCTCTGTCCAGTGCTGGATGCACACTGTAGACAGTCAATGGATTAGACACTGTTCATGGCTCTCCTGCCACCCCCGTGGCAGTGGTTTTAAGTTGGGCTCCCCTTCCTCAAAGATGAGGCAGGGAGGTTTCACATAGAGGTGTGCTGGCAAACTGCCTCCAAAAAAAGATGTCCTAAACCATAGTCGTGGCCAATATCTGTGGTGTAAATACTTTCATCCCAGATTAGTTTAAGTAACATCCTTGTAAAATGCCTGACTATTTAACAATTGGCTCTCCTGAGCCAGTACCAGCTGATTCTGGCACACCAGCATGTGTGTGTGTGTGTGTGTGTGTGTGTGTGTGTGTGTGTGCGCGCGAGCAAGAGAGAGAGAGACAGAGAGAGAGAGAGACTCTGCTGATCTCTTGTCTTCTCTACTGGACATCTTCCCCAGCTCACTTCTCCACATGTCAGCCCAGCCACACTATCCAGTGTCCCCAGAACACTCCCCATTCTTGACTCCTCACTCCCACACCTTTGCCTGGTTCTTGCTCCATAGTAACTTCTCCCTCATCCACGGGCCCCTCCTGCCTGGTCTCCAAAGCTCCCCGTGTCACAGACCAGGCTGAGGCGGAAGGGGCATTGTTCCCAGCCTTTCTCACAGGCCCAGTCAAGATCAGGGAAGTGGGTAGCAAAAAGTCATCTCCTCTCTGTGTTCCCTATGTCTACCTGTGAAGTCACACATGCTCTCTTCTCACACCAATCAGCCTCTGGTCACCTAAGCCACAGGAGGCCCAACAGAGTAAGCTCCACGGGGCCACACCCACCCTGGGAACAGTCTCCAAAAGAAACAAGACTTACAGGCTGGTGTTTGTGGTCAGGCTGTTTTTGGGGCTCCCAAAGTACTCAAAATTGAGGGTGAAAGAGGTCTGCACTGGGGAGCAATTGGTCAGAATGAGCTGGCCGTTCACTTGGGTCCTCAGTGGCACCATCGAGCCAAAGTCCAGGTGTAGCTCCTCCAGGTCGCCTGGCCACCGCTTTGTGCTGAAAACATTGCCCCACGTCCATGGGCACTATGTTACCCACCATCCTTAGACCTACTCAGACAGCTGCCCTGAGTAGGGGTACAGGAGCTGCCCAGGAACCTGGCTTCATCTTCAACTCCTTCCTCATGGAGCTGGAAGCCCCAGTCCACCCTTCCAAATGTCTACCACTATGCTAAGAGAGGCCTGGAGCTCTATCAACAGTCCCTGTCTTGGGACAGACTGGCAGGTGTCCAGGTCATTGGGCCTCGTATGGGAAAGCCCAAGGAGCCTGCAGCTCTGTTGCCTGCCATGTTCTACCTGCCTGGACACACAGAGGATAGGGGTGGGATGAAGGGTCTGCTCCTGCAGAAGTAGTGAGGACCCATGACAACACTATGGCCTCTTCCCGTGGCAGGAATCAGCTGGGAGTGGACACTTAATACAATGCCGGTCCTTTGTGTAGCTGCTCCCACCCTGGGCTCACCTGATATCAGAGCCCTTCACAGAGACAGTGATGGTCACGTGCAGTCCCTGGGGTTTCCCAGAGATACCGAGGGCTAGTGGCTTTTTCATTCCTGACACGTGACAAGGGAGGGCCAGATCTGTCAGTTCTTCCTACAAGAAAACCCATCCAGGGGTCAGACTCAGACCCAAGGCCTCAGAGGTAGGTCCAGATGGTCTTCAACAGTAGAGGTGGTTTCTGTGAGGGGCTCGACATGAAGGCCTTGACTTTTGACCAGGCTCCTCTCTGAGAAAGGGCTCTCAAGTGCCTCCAGTAAGCCCAGCCAGTCCCCAGAGGCCGGGCCCCTTCCCCAGGGCTTATGGCTGTCTGAGTCTTCCTGAAACTCTGTGCATGTCCACAGAAAGCAAGATCCCTCAAAGTGACCTCTGGAGAGCTGTGCCTTCTCTCTGATGCTGCTACTACAATAGATGTAACAGCCTTCCTAAGTGGGGTCTCCACCATGCCAGGCCTGGTCTGTGTATCATCCTGGAGCTCAGGATCAGTTGTGCAGGAAAGTTCATTGTCCCCATGTTTGCCAGTAAGGAACTGGGATATGAGTCTGCAAGTCTTTGCAAGGAAGAAATTTCTCCCCCAGAGGAACCACTCAGAAATAACCAGCAATGCCCAAGCACTAAGCATGTTCCACCCTGAGGGTCTCCCTCTGGGCCACTCCAGAGAAAAGCTGTGCCTCTCCCAGGTGGGCCCTGGCTCCCCAGTGGCCTCCTCCAGCAGCTTCTGGCACAATGTCTGCCTTGAGCAGTAGCCCTGCCCTGGGCCTCTGGGCATATTGGAAAGCTGGACCCACCTCAGACACAAAGAATGGTCTGGAGAAGGTTAAAGCTAGAGCCAAAATAGTGGGTCTCAGGGCCCACGTAGGCCTGCTCCAGGCTCTCTGACCTTGTGTTCTTAGAAAGTAGGCCCAGCTTGAATCCTACACCCAAATGGGATCCTACACCCAAATGCAAGAAATCCCTTCCCTCCTACCCACAAGGACCAGGAGCCAGGGGCAGGACCTCCCTGAGGCACAGGTGCAAACTGCTGGCAGGTGTCTTAGTCACTCAGGCCCTCACATCACTGTACTCACCTTGGTGTGGGTGGTTAACTCCAAGTTGAGCTCGCACTCCTCACCGGGGCCCAGCAGGCCACGTTTGGGAGAGACTGTTGCTGTGCAGGAGTCTGCTTGGTGCCCCAGGAGCTGGCAGACAGACACAGGGGTGGGCCTGTTGTATGAGGCTCCCAGAGGGACCAGAGTCCAGAGTGCTCACTGCTGGCTGAGCCTGGGACCCACAGCAGGTCCCACAGGTCCCTTCTCTCCTCCCCAACCCTGGAGGAACTTGACCACCTGTCAGAGGGTTCCATGGACTAAATAAGCTGCCCTGAGAGGCCAGAGTGAGGGGGAGCAGAAGGCAGTTGCCTCTGATGTGAATGCGGCTCCATGTTCCTCAGATCTCAGAGCAGTACCACAGCTGGGCTCCGACAGCAGTATGGAGCAGCCACAGACTATGCTGGCTGGGAGGCTCCAGCTGTGTTCACCAGAAACTCCTTCTCAGGCAGGAACTGGAGTTCCCTAAAGGCATGATCATGAAGAGCCAGACCAGAGGTGTGGGCTCTGGAGTTATGGACAGGCTGCGGGAGGGAGGCTGAACATAGGCTGTGGGAAGGATTTGGGGGGCTACCTAGGTCTGAGGGCTGCAGACTGCTGCTGGATGGTACAGGCCCACTCACCTTGCCCCAGTGAAACCGTGTGAACAGGAGCGTGCCATTGATGAGCGTGATGGTTGACTCTGTGGGCACCCCCACGTAGAGGTTGCTGAACTCCACCTGGCTGCTCTGCAGGTACACATGGGGCTCCTGTACCTCAGCATACACAGGAAGGTAGCTGGAACGCAAGGGGACAAAAGGCATACCCATCAGAATAGAAGAAACAAAACTGCCCCTGTTTACAGATGACATGATGGTCTATGTAGAAAATTCGGAGGACTCTATGTTTTAAAAACACCTAGAACTAAGTTCAGCAAAGTTACAGGGGATAAGATCAACACACGAAGACCAACCATGCATTTACATACTAATAATGAACACAAGGACTGCAGTGAAAATACAATACCATTTATAATTGCTCCAAATTGAAATGCTGAGGTGTAAGAGAAATCATATAGAGAATACGCTAGGCTTATTTTAAAGTGGTTAATTTTCCAGAATGCTCACTTCATCTCCCTGCACTACCCTGGCAAAATAAAAGAGAATTTTTCCAGTCTCCATGAGAACCTAGTGAACTTATAGCTAGTCCACATTTAGCTTCTAAAATTTGCTGAAGCTACTTTTTAAGGGTTCCTTCCATTGATGACCCCAATAGCTTCTGCTTCAGGTCAAGTTATCTGTATTCTGTATTTGCCTCTCTCTCTAGGTCTGGGGGTTGTTATTTATCCTATGACCTCAATTCTCTAATGGATCTAAGAAGTCAATGATTTTCAGTTGGTTTAGTTTCTTCTTGTGGTGAGGGCAAAGGTCAACAAATAGGTGTTCTACATGGATGGACGTCTGAAGGTATTTTGCCAGCATGATTAACATTCAGAGTCAACCTAGAGCAAACAAAGGAGATTTTACTAGGTAATGTGGGTGGGCCTGAGTTCATCAGTTGAAATGAAATTACCCAGAGAACGACATTCCGTGTGTGCTAAGCAACCTCAGCTCCTGGTTCCTGAAGACCTGCCCTGTGGATTCCGGAATTGCCTGGCCAGTCACAGTCATGTAAGCCAAATCTTTGCAATAAATTTCTGGTGGAACCCTGACTGATACAACTGCATTATAGTAATACACGGGTAACTATAAAAGGTAGAATAAATGTATTTTATTGAAATTCTTTCCTTCTGATTTAAAAGACAATTGCATAGACCAGCAACTATAAAACTGTGTTGGGATTTCAGTGTATGAAAATGAAATCTGTATGACAATAATTGTACAAAGGAAGGAAAGGAAAGAGTTAAACAACACAATTAACCAAACAGACCCCATGGACATATATAACACTTTGCCCAACAACAGCAGAATACATATTTTTCTTAAGGGCATATAAAACATTTCCAGAATGGAGAACAAGATAGCCCATAAAACAAGTTTCAGTGAGCTTTAAAGAACTGTAATCATATAAAGTATATTCTCTAATAACAACAGAATTCAGTTAGATATCAACAACAGAAAGAAATTAGAGAAAAAAAATATTGTAAATCAAACAACACACTCATAAACAAACAAGTAAAAAATCTAGGGTCAAAAAAATCACAAGAGAAGTTAGAAAATATTTTATGTCAATGAAATTGAAAACAGCCTCTCAAAGCTGATAGGATGTAGCTAAAGCAACACACAGAGGAAAATTTATATTTCTGAATACCAATATTTTAAAAAATATCAATGCCTAAGCTCCAATCTAAAAAACTAGAGAAAGAGCAAATGAAACCCAAAGAGGAAGAAATAATAAAATAAATTATCTCTGTGCAAATAATATGACCTTCCTTTTAGAAAAATATTACAACTAATAAATGAGGTTAGCATGGTTGCAGGATAGATATCCAATATGCAAGAACATTTGTGTTTCTATGTAGCAGTGATGAACAATCAGAAAATGAAATCGAAAAAATAGTTCTATTTCCAAAAGCAGTGAAAAGCATAAAATATTTAGGAAAAATTTAATAAAAGAGATATAAGAGTCTGTACACTGAAAACAACGAAATATCATAGAAGTAAATGAACAAGAACCTAAGTGGCAAGACACTTCGTAGAAATGGATGAGAACACTGCAGAGATGGCGACACTCCCCAAATCGACCTATGGAAACCCCAGCTGGCTTTTCACAGAAATTGAAACTGATTCACATGGTGATGTCATAAAATTCATATGGAAATTCAAAGGACCCAGAATGGCCAAAACAATCCTAAAAAAGAAAAAGTTGAAGAATTCATATTTCCCAATATTCAAATTTACTACAAAGTCACAGCAATCCACAGTGTGGCACTTAGCACAAGGACAGACATATAGATCAGTGAAACAGAACCAAGAGTCCAGAAATAAACCCTCACACTTACATCAGTTGATTTTTGACAAGTGTGTCAAAACAAGTCAGTGGGGGAAAGAATAGTGTTTTTAAGAAATGGTGCTGGGACAACTGGTTATCTACATGGAAAGGAATAAAATTGGACCCCCCCCTTTTTTTGCACCATATACAAAAATTAACTTGAAATGGATCAGGATGTTTCTCCAGAATTGACACAGATGACCTAAAAGTGCGTGAACAGATGCTCAGCATCACTGGCCAAAGGAAAATGCAAATCAAATCCTCAGGGAAATACCGCCTCTCATGCTGGGATGACTGCCACCAGAAAGAAAGAATCGCAAGTGCAGGCAAGTGTTAGCACAGAGAGAGCCGGCAGGACGCAAACCTCACGAATCATCTCAGCTGTTTGTTCAGGACCAAAGTTCCACACCACAACAGGGGATGCAGGGATGAAATGGTGCCGGTGGACCCACTTTCCTGGTAGAAAATGAGCCACTGAACAAAGATCGGAAGTGGGTTTATATAGGTTATTTCAAGGGGCGGTCTAGTGAACATATCAGTTTGGGCGCTCAGGAAACGGGTTTGTGAGAATTTGAAAATTTGTTTTTACTGGGCAATATTTTACTTGGAGAAGAATGGAGGGCCGAGGGTCAGTGCTCAGCATCTATCTCCTCCCCTCTTCAGGGTCCCATCGTCCTGTCACTGGGAAAGCGTGTATTCGGGGAAGGCCAATGCTTTGGCTTCCTTTCCAGGGGTGGTTCTGTCACTGGGAAGAATACACTGGAAAGCTCTCAGTAAGGATGTGGAGGATCAGAAGAGCAGCCGGGAGGACAGCGAGTGGTCAGGACTGGCAGCCGAGATACCCAGCACATGCACCACCTGTGAAAGTTTACAAATGGAGGAAAAAGAAAGTGTTGTTGTGGGCCAGTGGGAGGGCATGTGCTTAGCATGAGTGAGGCCCTGGGTTCAACACCCAGCACAGAAGGAAGAGGGGGTGGGGTAAGGGTAAAGCCATTCCATGGAAGAAAGAGAAGGAGCAGAGGGAGAGGTGATCGGATTCACTGACAAAACAGAGGAGAACAACGCTGCTTTCCAGAACCCCTGGACAGAGGCCCTCCACAGGTGAAGCTGCCACTGAGAGGAGTCAACGGGCAGGAGTGGACTCTGGCAAAGAACTGGGAACACGCACGGATGGCTGGGAGTGTGATCAGCTTGGCCTGCATGGGCCTGCCCACTCCCCCAGCTCAGGCCACACATCGGAGACGGGCTGTAGTACTTGCCACCCCTGGAGAACATGGGTGTGGGCTGGGGAGAGGCCAGGGCAGAGCCTGCAGTACCCCTGGGCCTCTCGACTGTCTGGGAGGAAAAACAACCAAATTGATCCCAGCCCTTCATTTCTATTTAGGAAGGAAGGAATGGATTGCTTTGTGTGGCTGGCCAGTGGGGGCTTCCTCTGCTGTCTGTCTTGGCTGCTTCCTTCAAAGGCCCCTTGTTCTCAGGGGATTGGGGCCAGCGGTGTGCTATGGGGCAACACGCTCACCTACTCTCCACTCCTTGGAAGAGGGGCACTTGCCATGCCTATACCCATGTGCTCAGAGAAACAGATGCCACCAGTTCTGTGTGCAAATCAGCTATATCCTCCATTCAGAAATAGTAATGGACAGCCATTGTAGAAGAAAACTAAAAAACAGAGGGAGAAGGCCTCCAAACACCCAAGAAAAGAGAAATTAGGTTCCTTGGGGGAACGTGCGAGGCTTTGTATGCGCAAGACACTAACAGATTTCTATCAGAAAAGAACATCCCCAGAGCCCAGTGCAGTGAAGCATGCCTGTAATCCCACTGGCTCAGGAGGCTGAGGCAGGAGGATTGAGAGTTCAAAGCCAGTCTCAGCAAATAAGCAAGGCCCTAAGCAACTCTGTCTCTAAATAAAATACAAAAAAGGGCTGGGCACTCTGGAAAGCAGTGTGGAGACTCCTTAGAAAACTTGGAATGGACCCACCATTTGACCCAGCTATCCCACTCCTCGGCCTATACCCAAAGGACTTAAAATCAGCATACTACAGAGATACAGCCACATCAATGTTCATAACTGCTCAATTCACAATAGCCAGATTGTGGAACCAACCTAGATGCCCTTCAACTGATGAATGGATAAAGAAACTGTGGTATATATATACAATGGAATATTACTCAGCTATAAAGAATAATAAAATTATGGCATTTGCAGGCAAATGGATGAAATTGGAGAATAGCATGCTAAGTGAGATAAGTCAATCTCAAAAATCCAAAAGGTGAATGATCTCACTGATAAGCAGATGATGACACATAATAGGGGGTGGGAGGGGGGCAAGAATGGAGGAAGAAGGAACTGTATAGAGGGAAAAGAGGGGTGGGAGGGGTGGGGGGAAGGAAAAAATAACAGAATGAATCAAACATCATTACCCTATGTAAATGTATGATTACGCAAATGGTATGCTGTTACTCCATGTACAAACAGAAACAACATGTATCCCATTTGTTTACAATAAAAATAAATTAAAATTTAAAAAAATGGGCTGGGGACGTGACTCAGTGGGTAAGTGCCCCTGGGTTCAATCCCAAGTACAAAAAAAAAAAAAACACCCAAAAATTCCCAAACCAAAAACCTAAAATTTAAAAGCATGATTGCCAAAAGAAGGGCATATCACCAAAGACAGACAGAGTGAGCTGCAAGGTCAAGGGCATCTTCCCTGAGTGAGGAGCAATCCCCTGAGAAATGGGAATATGGGAAGTCAGTTAAAATCATGTCGCAAGTTTCTGGCAGGTGTCGGGTGGGCTGTGGGAGCCCAGCAAGCTTTCCACTCTTTCTTCTTCTGGAGACAGATCCCCACCCCTCACCCCCCATCCTAACCCTGCACCCTGGGGAAGGAGAGGACCCATCAGGGCCCACCTCTGGAAAAAGCAGGTTCACTTTTCACAAGGGAGCCTGGAGCTCTAAGGCGTGCCTCCCCAAGCAGAGTGGCTAAGGGCCTCCCCCAACAGGGAAGGGAAAGGTCAACCAAGAGAAGCAGAGTTGAGGGTTGGGACTGGGTTGGAGGTTGCGAGAGGGAAGGAGGATGGAGGACAGGAGAAAGCAGAAGAGCAGACAAAGGGAAGAGTTTTGGCCCTCAGAATGGTAAGGCAGGGATGCTTTTCCTTCCTCGCCCAGGCTGGTGCAGCCTGCAACTCCATCACCTGCAACTGTAAAGGTTTTGGTTCCTGCGAGGGCCTTTCAGAAGAAAGAACAGAGACAGGGAAGGAAAGAGAATAAGCAAAGACTCCAAGGAAGCCGTGTTCCCGGAAGCCCACAAAGTGCCCTGCAGGACCAGCAGGGAAAAAGAGTCACACTCAGACCCACACTGGTCATCAGAGTAAAGAACTTCCAACGGGACCCTGGTGTCACCATCCCCTCCCCATCAGATAGTCAAAGTACAAAAGCCAGATGATATCTGTCATCATGAAAGTGTGGGGTAAGGCCCCGTCTCTGCCCTGCAGGAGGAAGTGTCAAGTGGTACAGAGTTTTTTTGGAGAATTCCAGAGTGTCCATACAGGTTTTAAAGGAGCATTTAAATGTCTTTATAATGAATACAAAAATACATGCAAAAACAAGTATAAAACATGCACAGCTTAAACATATACAGCTATATATAAAGAATAATAGTGAAAAGAAGACTTAGGTGCACCCCTGCCCAGCTTCAGACACAAAATATTACCACCAGCCTTAAGAAAATATTTTACTTCAAAGTAATTTGGGAAAGTAATTTTGGTAGGAGTGGATGGGGGATGTGAAGGAAATGTTATTTGCAGTGAGCTGGTAACTTTTGAAGGTAGGTGACGAGTTCATGGGTGCTTATTATACTATTCTCTCTATTTTTATATAGGTGAGAAATTTTCCACTAGAAAACAAGAAAGAGAGGGGGGAGGGAAAAGGGCAGAGGAGTTGGTACCGTGCCTGTAATCCCAGCTGCTCAGGAGGCTGAAGTAGGAGGATCATGAATTCAAAGCCAGCCTGAGTAATTTAGTGAGGCTCTAAGCAACTTAGCGAGGCCCTGTCTCTAAATAAAATATAAAAAGGGTTGGGGATGTGGCTCGGTACAAAAAAGAAATAAATAAATAAATAAATAAAAGGACTACCACTACCTTTGAAACCTTAGTGTGTCCCTCCCAAAAGTCAAAAGTATTTGCACATTGAAACATGTCACTATTTTTGTGCTCCTTCTCCTGTTGATGAACATTGGGGGTTTCTAGGTTTTCACTGTTATGTCACACCTTACCAGGAAATAATAAAGTGGCTTGGAAGGTAGGTGAACTAATGTACATTCCTTCAGCACACACATCCTAGAAAGACACACCCCAAAATATTATCAGTGAACTATTTCTAGGTAATGGATTATGGGTCATCTTCATTATTTTCTTTTGGGCAATTTCCAAATTTTATAGGAAAAACATGTGTCCATCGTTTTAAATTCAGAAATGTCTCTAGATAACTACATCCTTGCACATACTATAAATAAACATGCTGTAAAAGGGCACGGTCTGTTGTCATCTTCCCATGCCCCCCAATCCCATACCTCCAGGTCCCTTTTTCCACTTCCAGCTCCAGTACAGTCTGCAGACGCTGGCAGCGCAAGGCCTCCAAGGTGACCATCACCTGGCACTCCCCCAGAGGGTGAAGGTAACCACTTGAAGGCTCAATGTCGAAGGGAGACGCCTGGTGGCAATCCAGAAGGATGAGGAGTAAGGATGTGTGGCATTGCAGAGGCCCTGGGGGCCAGCCATGCCCAACCTGCTTCCTCCAAGAGCCCCTGGCTCTCACAGAGTCATCTGGGATCCAGAAGGGGGCAAGCATGTGGGGGACTGCGGCTGGGCGAGGGTCTTAGGATTGAAGATAACAAGTGAGTCTCCAAGCACAGGAATGCAGAGACAGGTGCCCACACCCTGGCCCAGATCTGAGAGGTAGAAGGCAGAGGGAGGCCCCTGGGAAGTGGGGAGAGGGGAGAAGGCAGATGGAGACTCCAGCTGGGGAGCAGGAGGAGAGCCTGTGAGCCCTGCGGGGAGAGGCAGCAGCCCTAGGTCAGGACCCTGACAGCTTCAATTGAGAAGAGCCATCAGGTCACCAGATTGCAGGAGAAAAGCTGCCATGGAGCCACAGATTTCTCCTTTGCACCCAGGTGGCCTGTTCTCCACCCTCTCCTCCCTTGGAGGATTGGGCTCCTTCACCTGGCAGGTCTGTCCCTCCCCTCATAGCAGGTATGTTGACCTGGACAGATGGAGAGCGGAAGGGAAGGAACTTAGGAAGGGGCGCTCTCCATTCTGTTCTTCCTGTCTCATGAGAAATGGGGTACTCTTTTGACTGAGTAACCCTAGGACCCAGGGTGGGTCACACTGGATAGCAGGGTGTTACTGGACATTGAAAGTGTTACATGGAAAGGGACCTTATCCTCCTCTCGGGTCTCTCGGGTCTCTCCCTTCCATGAGAACCTCACAAGGGCCCGCACCTGCCTGAAGGTGCCAAGCGGTCTGACTTGCCCTCTCCCTCCCCCACCCCACCCAGGCTGCCATGCCCTCAGGGTTGGCCTGGTGCTGTGGCCTCCTGCTTCTGAGCTCCCACCTCCCTGGCCCTTAGTGGGGGCTGCACGGGACTTGCTGTCATAGAAAAGAAGTCTTTGTGCTCATCAGAGTTCAGGCATTGGCATTTGGGGTCCAAGCTCAGCTAAAGAAAAGGCTAAGGAATGCAAATAAATCTAGATTTTTTTTCTTTTTTTAAGTCTTCTGATTCGGGCCACATGCCTGTGCCCGAGCGCCACCTGCTGGTAGTACCCACTGCAGGCACAGGCCCCAGAAGGATCAGAGCCCTGGGGGAACCAGGCAGAACATGACCTCTGCCCAAAGCGGTTGTCCCTGTGCGTCCCAACTCAGACTGCTCGGTCAGGGCAGAAGCTCATGTCCTGTTCTGCATCTGCCGGTAGAAAAGGGAACAGAGCCACCCGTTGGACTGGGTGGGGGAATTCATTCTGGGGAGAGGAGCTGCCTCCTGGTGGGGAGAAATGGAGACACTGCCAGGGGGCAGTTACCAGGCGTGCTTTTCTCTCGCAGCCCCAGGGCTCTGATTGGAAAGCACAGTGCACGGGTCCCAGTTCAGACCTGAGCCAAGGTGAAGTGGCCTGGCGGGGAGGTGGCACCCCAGGAGCCAGCAGCTGCTGACTTACCTCTTCACGCCTTTCTTCCAGGCAGATGGGACTCTCTCTCATGTGCCACACGGCTGAGAGCTGGCTGACGTTCCGGATCTGGATACAGTTGGTGACTTTCTGCCCCAGGCGGAGCAGACCAAACTGAAGGGCTGAGACGCTGATGACGAGTGCGGGTCCCTGAGACACCCGGAGGGGCCTGTTACTGAGCTGCCGGTTGTTGGCTCTGTGTCCTACCCCTGCCCCGTCTCTGGGCCCAACCTGCTGCCCAGCCCCCATCTGCAGCACCTTAAAGGCCGCCTCGATGTGTAACACCACTGGCGAGGGTGAGTCTCTGATCTCACACAGCAGGTCCTGGCTTGCTGGACCAGGGACACCCCCGGTGAAGTTCAATACAAAATCCCCAACCTCGTTGGGCTCTGGAGAGAAGGGAAAGTGAGGTGGAGAACAGAAGCAGGGCAGCTTCCGTCTGTGGCTGGGCCCAGACGTCTGGCCTTCACTCATTTCTTGTCTACTCCGTGCCCCAGGCCACGCTGGAGCTGATCACAGAACACCAAGGGCCTCGTGCAGACCCCTTAAACTCTAAAACCTCCTGCAGTCACCCAAGGTAGGAGGTACCCCCTGCAGTCCCCAAGGTACCTATGACCCCTGTGCAGGGTTCCACTTCAATGATGTGGCAGTGGCTGATCTTCCCCCACGTGTAACTGATGGGTGACTTGCTGTTGTTCCACATCTGAAAGACACACCCCAATGTGGGCTGCCCCAGTACTGCTCTTTCACGTCAAATCTGTACTTGCTGAAGGACTGTGGGACTGAGGGGTCACAAAGGGTCCACTTGACTCCCCTCCTGACTAACTCCTGGCCATCAAAAGCCACAGCCTTCCCAACTCACGGCACCCTCACCCCATGCTGCAGGATGAGGGTGCCTGCCATTTGTGAACCTGGGAAAAGGTTCCACAGCCCCAACTTCAGAGGATTCTGGAACGCTGATAAAATAAAACAGACTCGCCTGGCTCCAGGCATGTATGCGAACCACGTTGGGTTCAGGGCCCTGGGGACAGTCTCAGGTTCCATGTAGCGACTGTTCCAGCTCTGTCCTTCCCAAGTGCCACACCACTTCAGTCAGTCCACACAGGGGACAGATGATGACGTACCTTAAAATCCTTCTTCACATTTATGCCAATGTAGTTCTCCCCTGGTATGATGAGGGCGTAGGGTTCTAAGAGAACCTGGAAGGGTTCTGCTGAGCCTTTCACCTCAATCTCCAGGACAATCACGTCATCCACAGAGTACATGTAGTCCTCCAGGTTCCTCACCTCTGAACTGAACACGAGCCCTCCATGAGCTAGGGGCTGACACAGCCTGGGAGCACATCTCTGCTTGTCCCTGCCTTTGTCCCACATCGTCGGCCTCATGAAAAGAAAATTTTCTCCTACCCACAGCTTCCAACCTGCTACAGTCAGGACTGTGCCCTGGAGGGCTAGGAATGCCTGTGCTGTGACAGCAGGCCTCACGACGGGGCACTGCCCGGCTGCCTCCAGGGGTGAGACCGTAGTCCCAGCCTGGGTTCTCTGCACTAGGCTGACTGGAGCCCCATACCTGGCCAGTGCATCATGGCAAAACCTTTCCTCAGCGCCACCTAGGTGCCTCCAGCTTGGTTATCCAAGGGTTAGCAGTGAGCCTGGAGCCCCAAGGTTCCTGGGGAGGCCTATGGCACTCATAGCGCCCTCTGCTCCCTGCATCCTGTGCCCGTTCTAACTAAGCTGGATCGTCAGGGCAATGCAAAATGCTCATGGCCCCCAAAGCCTGCTGGGACCAAGTTTCTTATCCACTCTGTCTGGAACCTTCCTCCGAAGCATCCCCAGGGAGGTCGGGCCCCGCTGCCCTCCCTCATCCAGCCTAGGCCCTGCTCACTTCAAGGGCTCAGGAACTTCTTCCAGCACCATCTGCAGCACACTGTGGAAGCTCCTCAGCTGCAAGGAAAGACAGCACCCTGAAAACAGCAGGTTACCTGGAGAAGGCAGGAGCTGGCAGGAGCTTCTCCTCCCCTTAGCCAGTGCTAGAAATGCCCTCCAAAAGACTCGGGCTGCTTCCTTGCCACCTTCTGCCCACTCTAGAGGAAATGGGGTTGCTGCCAGGACAGGAGCCATGACTCAGGAGCCTGACTCAGGGAACAAGAAGAAAAGGTTCCCCGAGGCTGACATGAGCCCTGGGCAGGGCCATGGGATATCTGAAGTACCACAGACTCCCAGACAGACAGTGAGGTGGCTGCATGCTGGCTCCGGAGGCAACCCTGCTCACCCAGGTACAAGGACCACCAGCAAGGGCTCAGGACTGCCCCTGGGCTAACCTGGCCCTTGGGAACCTGCACCTCACTCTGTCTAGGTGCTGCTGTAACATGGGTAGGGATGGTAATGTGCTTTGATACAACAAAAGTGTGGAAGACACTGGGGCTGTGGAAACAAGCCCAGGGCCCTGCCGCATGGGGTGTCTGGGATCGGGACCAGGCAATATGATCTGCTTTGTCCTGCTCACCAGGCACATGCTCCAGTGACACTCTTAGCCATCCATGTGCCAACCTCTGCAGGATGCCCAGGTACCTGGTCAGGCCCAGTTATGGCTTTGATGTCATTAAAGAACGTGGATTCAAAACACATGATGTGTTTGCAAAACATCATGACACAATCATGTGTGGCTAACGAGATGATATCATTTTAACCTTAGAAGGAGAAAAGCTCAGGACGAACTCCTGGTCAGTGTGGGGGCTCAGAACCCCCTTCTCAGGCATGATGGAGAAGGCGGTCTCCCTGTCAGGGTGGTAATTGATGCTGTCCAGGCTGTAGGTTTCTCCAGGCATCAGGGGCTGCAGGTTGGGCTTCATGATCTGCCAGTGGAAAGCCAGCTCCACGTGTCTATGGGGGCAATCATGACAGTGGGCAGCAGATCCAAGGCTATGTTCCAGTTCTTCCAGGACCCGGTCCTCCCACCCCATGCTTGGCCTGCTTTGCTCCAGGAAAACATCCAGAAACAGGAAGTAACCAGGTCAGTCTTCAAGCCCTTCCCATGAAGGAGCCTAGGGAAGACTACATAAGGACAGTAGGTGGGTCAGGGTGTCCAAGCTAGAGGCCATGTAAGAGATCCACTTCTTCCTACCCACAGCTCTGGAGGCTGGAACCACAGCAAATCAGGGGAAATGGGCAACTCAGGAAATCGTGCTCTAACCATTAAACTGAAGTAATCTAGCCCACCCTGACCCTCCACCCCTGCAAAATATTAGGAAAATCCTCTGCACTATCTTCGATCACATGAAAGTTTCCACTGTTTGCCATATTCACCCATCCCTGCCCGCTGCCTCCAGCTATTGCCTCCCAGGACAGCTATGTCCTAAAGAGATATGTGCCCCTTGACTGCTAATAGGAACAGTGAAAACCCCCTGGCAGTAGGAGGGGCAGGACTGTAGGCATGTTGTGGACAGGCAGGTGTCAGCATCTGGGGTTACCAGGTAGCCTGGGCTGGAGGGTCCCTAAAGTTGGTCCTGACAGATGGTGGTGCTCAGAGGCTGGTCAGGAAATAAATGACAATGAGAGCTGAATCCACATACGTAGTGCTGGGGATCAAGATTTCTTCCCCAGCACAGGCACCGCCAGATCTCTCTGGAAAACTATTCTTGGCTCAGGGTGGTCTGAAATGGCTCAGAGCAGCACTGTGAGAGTGAGCTTCCTGAAGCAATGGAAATCTTAGAGAGCTGCACTCTCCAATAGGGTAGCCACTACCTAACCTGTGGATATTGAGCTCTTAAAATGTGGCTAGTGCCCCTAGAAGGAGATTATAATTTTATTTAATTTTAACTGATTTAGATTTAAAATCCATACGTGCCTAGTGACTACCATGATGGACAGTGTAAATCTGGATCTTTCCATCCAATCTGGATCCATTCTGGGATCAGAATCCCCCGGCCCTTGGAAGGAAGCTCCTGCCTCACTAGGAATTCAGGGCCAGGTGAGGAAGGACAAGGGGTATATGATGAGGACATGCCCAAGGGCAGCTCACGTAGCATTTCGGATAATCAGCTGTTTCCTCGCTGTGGATCGAAGGTTTTCAGGCTTGAAGCGTATGAAGTGCTGAGCTGTTAAGTCTGTGAGCTCTCCAGGGTCCGGTTGACTTTTTTCACCAGAAATATAGATTAGATCCAAAGCAATCAGCTGCCCTGTTCCTGACCAAGTAGGGTAGTGAGTTTAGAGATGCTCCAGTAGGCTGAAGGCAGGACTGTGGTCAAAGGCTGCCACAGGACCACACCACCACCCACACCACTGTGGCCTTGACCCTAATTCCCAGAAGCATACACAAGAGGGGAAAGAGCCATTAGCACACTTACCCATGTCCCCTCCTCTTCACAGACAAAAAGGAGGGGATTTGGAGAACTTTGAATACAGCAAGCACTCAATTAATGCCTGCCAAGTGAAACTGGGTGGAAGGAAGGAAGGAAGGAAGGAAGGAAGGAAGGAAGGAAGGAAGGAGGATGGAAGGAAGGTAGGAAGGAAGGAAGGAAGGAAGAAGGATGGAAGGAAGGTAGGAAGGAAGGAAGGAAGGAAGGAAGGAAGGAAGGAAGGAAAGAAAGAAGGAAGGTAGGTAGGAAGGAAGGAAGGGCAGTTGAGCAGGAAGCCCCTTCTAACCTTCTAGAAACCTAGAGGTGCCTCTGGTGGTTTCTGTGTGTTGCTGACAATTCCCCAAATGAGATCACAGTGAGTTCCAAAGTGAAATTATGAGATTTCACCCCAGGTTTCCATCTGTTCCTCGCTAAAAGGTTCCTTGGATTGTCCTGGAGGCCACACTGGTTTGGGTACTCCCAAGAGTGAAGGGCCAAAAGCCAGCGCCTGGCACCTGGTGACCCCAGCATCCCCATGGCTGCCTGACACAGGGTGCGTGAAGCATGGAGCCGGGCCGCTGCTGGTGCTGGTGCAGCAAGAGGAGTGCCTAGCGCGGCGTCTGTGCCCAGCAGGCACCGGCAGCGCACACGAGCCCACCTGTGATCACCAGCTCCTTGACCTGGCAGTTGTCACACACGATGATGAAGGTCTGCTCTGCCTTTTCTAGGCTCACTGGGAGGAACAAGACCTGGGGGAGGAGAGGGTGCCCTGTCATCTGCCATCAGGGGCTGCCACCCCCACTTACCTTCTTCCTTTCCTCAGGCATGCACCCTCCCTTTGCTCTCTGCTCCCCAAAATCCCCACTTGACCCCCAAGCCTAGAGGTTTCAGTCCAGGCTCCAGCCCAGAGTAATGCAGGAAGCAGAATGAAAGGGTGTGAAAAGAAAGTTCAAAAAACAAAGGACAATATGTGACCTCACTTCAAATAAAAGAAACATAAATGAAAACCAACCAGGACAGTTTTTTTTTTTCCCCTCACGATACTGGCACAGAGCAGAAAGTTCACTCTGTGATTCGTTATATTTGCCCTATATTTTCCCCAGCTTCTCTCCAGCCGAGGCCCTGGTAACCCCCATCCTACTCTTGTTACTCCAAGCTCTACTTATTTAAGAGTCAACAGTTAAGTGAGATCATGCAGTACTTGTCCTTCTATGCTTGGTTCATGTCACTCAGCATAAGGTCTTCCAGGTTCATCCACGTTATCCCAAATGACCGACTTTGCGCCTTTTTTTAAAGGCTGGATAATATTCCTTTGCATATGAATATCACATTTTCTTTATCCATTCATCCATCGATGGGTGCTTAGGTTGATTCCCTATCTTGGCTTTTGTGACTAGTGCTGCCCAGGACATGAGAGTGCAGATGCCTCTTCAACATACTGAGTTCATTTCTTTGTGTATATACCCAGCAGTGGGACTGCTAGAGCACAGGTAGTTCTATTGTTAATTTTGGAGAAACCTGCATACTGTTTTCTATAATGGCTATATTAATTTACATCCTCAACAACAGTATGCTAGCTTTCCCTTTCTCTACATCTTCACCAATGCTGTTTGCCTTTCATCTGTTTGACAACAGCTATTCCAACAGGTATGAGATGATAGCTCATTGTGGTTTTAATTGTTATTTCCCTGATGATTCGTCTACATAGGTCCTTTGCCCATACAAAAAATCAGATTGATACCCGGGCATGGTTGTAATCCCAGTTACTTAAGATGCGGAGGCAGAAGGATTACAAGTTCAAGGCCCACCTGGGCAATTCAGCAAGACACTGTCTCAAATTAAAATAAAAAGAACCGGGGAGGTAGCTCAGAGATAGAGCACTTGTCTAACGTGAGTGAGTCTCTGGGTTTCATCCCCAGTAATGAAACAAACAAACAAACAAATAAACAAACATTTTTTCTTGCTATTAAGTTGTTTGAATTCCTTATATACTTTATTTTTTTCCTTATATACTTTAAATATTAACCCCTTATCAGATGTATAATTTGCAAATATTTTATCCACTCCACAGGTTATCTCTTCAAATGCCTACAATGGGGAAAACCTCCCCTACTGCCTCACTGCTCCCTGGAATCTCATTGCTCTCATCACCTCCTTGGAGATCACAGGAGGTCAGGATGAGAGGAAACAGCCCCGATTCTTTAAAGCCACTTCAAGGCTCCATCAAGGCCTAGACTGCACCAGGCCCAGAGCAGAGAGAGCCTGAAGCCTTGCAGAGCCTACCTGCCCCTCAACAGCAGGCAAGGACCGACAAAGCCCTACAGTGCCCCTGAATTGCCCCAGTCCCAACCCTGAGAACTAGGCTCTCAAGGGGGATCAGGTCAGCATGAGCATAAACTAGAGAACCACAGCCCAGTGCTAACCTGCACTTGACACTTGAACGACACTGGCTAAAGGGAGCCATTGCTTACACCACAACAAAGAAGCGAAAGGCTGTCAGCCTCACACAGCATCATCTAAAAAGTTTTATAAGTCCTGCACCAGGCCACACTCCAGACCAAGGGACTCAGAACCTCAGGGCTGAAGCCCAGACAGAGGCACGTTTCCAAGTTCCCTGGGAGAATGCGAAGTGTGGTTGAGTTTAAGAACCTGTGGTTCTTGGATCTGCCAGTTTTTCTGCCTGCACTATCCTTAACAAGCTAGTGAGGAAGCCCAAGTATGTGTGTCACAGTTCCCACACCAAGTCACATGATGGCACAGAATGACTCTGGGACCAGAGAGATGGGGAGGGTGGCAGCGTGGAACCACAGGGCAGAAAGCATCACCATTTCTCACAGGCACTTCTAGAAACCAGCAAGGAGGTACGATGAACCCAAAGGAATGCTGAAAGGGGACAGGGGATCAGACCTCTGGATGATTCTGAAGAGGTTAAGAAGAGGACAAAGGCAGATGGGCCTTTCTGACTACATAAACATGAGAGTGAGAACAAAGCCATTGTCAACTCCTGGAGGCAGCTGAGACCTTGGTGGAGGTGAATTCCAGCTAAGGGAGCTGACAAGAGATGTTCAGGGACTGCAATGGAAATGGCAGCTCCATCTGCTTTGCAAGAGAGGTCAAAGGACAGCCAAAGCCAACACCCTACAAGATGCAGGAACATGCACTTATCCAGATCCCACTAAGGCTGGAACCTGGGACAGCAGTGGACACTTGGGTCATGAAATCACAGGCAAACACAATCATAGAGCAGTGGAGGAAAATAGCCATGAGCAATCACAGAGAGGAAGGACCATGAGCCAGTGTCTCATTACCTACCTCCACTAACACGGCAAAACCTGGGGCCAGCTCAAACACAGATGGCATGACTCCAAAGGGAGGCTGCTCAACAAAGCCGGTGGTTGCAACCGCCTTAAAGAAAAGCAGATCACACCAAGGTGAGGGGAAAAGTGTAAAACCCAGTGCTCACGTTGCAAACTTCTTTCCTATCATTCATTTTGCTATCTGAGGGATCTTAAGGATCATCCAGTGTCATATCAGCAAAGAATCTGTGACTCCCTCATTCAGCATGCATTTTCTTGCCTTTTACCAGGTGCCAGGTACAAGATTCTGAAGGTTAAAGATGAGTTAGTCATAAAGCATCTTTAAAGAGCTGACTGCTGGCAGCAGGTACAAGGAATGCCATGGACAAGTGCCTGGGACAGAAGCAGGAGGTGTGTGAGAAGGTCCTCCCAAGGTACATCGTCCTTTCCCTGCCACAACCTCCTATTGGTGGTGCCCGTGTGTTGGCCTCCACTCCCATCACACCCCTGGCTCTATGCTCCTGTCTCATGGGGGGCAGCCGCCATCTTGTTAGCAGAGCTGCAGCCCTGGTGTCTACACAAGAAGCTACTGAGCATGCCAGGGATACAAACCCATGCCTGTAAGACCCTGGCAGGTACCTGGAGGGAGTAAAATGTGCTTCTTGGGATATGAGGTCCTCTGGATCTACCACATTTTCTGTACATAAGGGTACAGAGGTCTCTCTCCACTAAAATACAAATAACAGTGTGCTCATGATGATCAAATGGTGTTGGGCTGGAGCTACCTGGACAATGGTGAAGCCAGGCCAATGGAACAGAGTGCACAGACTCTGCCTCTCAGCCCTGGCTGACAGGGTCACAGTGTTAGTGCCATGACCAGAATTACCTCCCTGGTCTCCATACACGTCCATTCTGACTCAGCCATGGTGTTACACCATTCTGCTTTTGTGTGTTTCCAACTATGGGGGCAGTTTAGCAACTCCCTCTAGGGGGTTATTTCTTTTGATGGATTTCTTCTTTTTCCAGGTAGCAATCTATTATCACTCACCCTGAAACTTGGCGGTGGCCAACTCTTCTTGGGCATAATGCAGAATTTGCCGGTGCTGAAGCCTACATTTTTGCAGATGAACCTGGTTATCTTTACTCCCCCAATGAGGCAGTAACCACAGTCCAACACCGGTGACACTGCAGCCACAGGAGAAGATGCACAAGAGAGGCAACAGGTCATGAAGAGTGGGCCTTGTCCTTGTCCTGAGGTTCAGCCAGAGCTCAGAGCAGTGGCAGAAGGACCTGGAGACCCCCAGGCCATCACCCCAAGCAGAGAGGATAGAGGGGACACACCTGACCCTGTACCACTTGGGTTCTGCTCAGGCTGCTCTGGGCCACGTAGCAGTAGCACCATAGGACTCTGTCTACTCCCAGCCAGAGCTGTGGGAGCCGCACACACTGTGGACTCCTGCCTTGACCAGGGCCACCCAGCATGACCCTAGGGTTTGTAGCAGAAGTGAGGGGCGTCAGAGTCCCAAATTCCACCTGCACCCAGCTGAAAAGGCTTATAAGGGAGGGTGTCCAATAGAAGTTCTTCCACTGGAGCCCACCCCATGGCCACAGAGACAACATCTACTGCAGGCTCCTCAGGGTGCCCAGGCACCTGCTCCTTGCCTCACTATGGCTTCAGGGGTGTTCAGCAGCTGGCTACCTCTCTGATGGGGTTAGCGGCTGCAGGCCTTCCCACCCTGGTATGAATCAACCTTCAGGGGGCATCCAAAAGCAAGCAGTAAAATCAGAACCTGACATTGTGGAAGGTGGTGTGGAAGCTGCTTGGCAGTTCCCCACCCAGAAGCCCAGGAGGACCAAGCTCTGTGTTGCTAAGGGATGGGCGGGGATCCCCTGGCCCTGACTGAATCCCTGGGAATGGCAGCACACACTCACAGGTCAGCACGGGGGGTGGCCTCCGGGCCTGCAGGGGAATCAGGAGCGTGTTGGGGGACTGGGTCTCGACTAGAATGAAATCATCAAAATCCCCGAGACAGTCGGGGATAAACTGTATCGTGTACTGGCAAGTCATTCCAGGAGCCACCATTCCGCCTTTTCCTGGGAACATCCCTGTGCACAACAAAAGCCGCCAGTGACCAACCACCCTAGCTGAGCCTGGCTGCCTCAGACCAGCCACGGCTGGGACTGGCTCATGAGTGAATCCCTTCCGGGTCAAGGCCAGGCTGATGGCAGAACCACCAGGGTGTGCGAAGGGTCAGGCTTCGAGGGCAGGGACTTCAGGCAAAAATGCTAAGGTCCAAGGGGGAGTGCCATGACCAACACTCACACCGAAGCTGGGCAGCTGCTGTGGGGACATGAGCAAGAGGAGGGCCTGACTAAGGGCAGTGACAGCAGGAAGGGTGGGAGGGGGCAGAACCTGTGCCTTGAGGGAGGTGATCAGGAAAGAGGCGCTGGGGCGTCCCTGGGAGGCTGTCCGCCTAGCACGAGGGCCTCCAGTGACGGCTGAGGGAGAAGCCCTGAGCCCAGGACAGGGAGTCAGGAGGACCAGGTGGCTCAGGAACGGCAGCCAGCCCAGCACTTAATTTTGAAGCCGTCTAGAAAGTCACTATGCTGAACTCACCCAATCCCAGAGCAAAGTGTGGAGTAGAAGGTGGGAGGACTCGCAGGTAGCGGCTGGCAGAGGTGGTGTTCTGCAGGGAGATGACCATCTATTCAAAGGCAAGGGCATTTGTTAGGCATCTGTTAGGCAGCAGCTTTTAAGGACATGGCGATATGGTGCTGGGACTTACTTTAAATAATATGGAAAGGGAGGAGGCATAAATGAAATAACCCTGGCCATGTGTCGGAGATAAGCATAGGGGATTCATTATGTTACTCTGTCTACTTTTGTTTCTTTCAGGAAGTTTCCACAGTAAAAACAAAACAAACAAAAAAAGGTAAAGATGTCCTATTGCCTCTCTGTATCCTTGGGGGTTGGTTCCAGGACCCCAGTGGATAACTAAACCCTGCAGATCCTTTATCAGATCCCTTATATAAAATGGCTCAGTATTTTATATACTGACATATGACCTACACACATCCTCCCCTACACTTTAAGTCATCTCTATCGCTTCTCGGCCTTTGGGCTAAGATCAAGTGCACATCATCTCTAGATTACTTATGGCACCTCATACGGCGTAAGGTCTTATGTAAAATAGTTAGTACATTATATCGTTTAGGGAACAATGACAAGAAAAATGTCTGTGTGTTCAGTACGGATGCAACCTTGTAGGCCTAATTAAATAGCATGTGAACAAGACTCAAGGGGAACAATGCTCAAAGTGAAATGATGGGATGCTATGGCAAGGTCCACCTATCTATCCCTGCATATGCAAGGATTCAGCGCTGTGCTCAGCACGCAGCAAATTCAAGTTTGGTTTTATGGAACTTTCAAAAATTTAGGGGGAGTGATATTTCAATCCATTCTTGGTTGAATCCATGGATATGGAACTTACAGATGCAGAAGGCTGATCGCACTCATTATTGAGCATTTACTCTGTGCCTCCTCAACCTCTCAACAACCAGGAAAGGCGGGCACTGTCTCTATTTAACAGCTGAAGAACACGAAGTGCAAAGAGGCTCCTTCACCCATGAGCAACAATGTAGAGATTCAAGTCCAGGACATCTGGCTCCAGCGTTTTGACCACCTCACCTCATGTATTGTCTCCTCCCCACATTGTCCTTTGAGTCACTTCTTCCCATAGGCCCAGTCAAGGGATATCATGGGCACTTGTGTGTCAGGGTTGTAACTGGGCCTCTCTCCACCATTCAACCTATCCAGCCCCTGTTAAACCCAGCCTTCTCTCCCTGCCTCACAGTGGGAGATCCCTAAGGGTAAGCCTGAAACTAAACCACAACAGCACCCAGCACACTGCCTAGCACTGGAGGGAACATGTACACATCTTTTGCTTCGATTTTGTGAAATATAATACTAGAAAAAAATGTATCGATTATAACATAGCAAAAGCCATGTTTCCATTACCTAACTTGAGAAACAAAATATTATAAATTCAGTTGAAGCCCTCTGCCAGCTCCCCATCAGATGGCATCTACACAGATTTGAAATATGTCTTCGTATTTTTAGTCACAGGTATATATTCCATCTAAGTTTTTTTTTTCCCAGTGCTTGGGATTGAATCCAGGTCTTGTATATGCGAGGCAGGTGCTGGGTGCTACATCCCTAGCTCCTTAAGTTCATTTTTGACCAGTACAACATTTTGGATCAATTCACCTATGAACCAGGCCATAATTTGGAGAGAACCATTTTATATTTTTAATTTTCATTCCTCTGTTATTAATGATAGTGAGCACCTTTTCATGTTTATTTGCTATTTGGGTTTACTCTTTTGTGAATTGTTTATTCATATCTTCTTACCTCTTGCCACTGCAGAGATTTTTTCTTTTCTTGTTGACTTGTAAGAGTTTTTTATATATGCTGGAAACTAATTCTTTATAAAGTAGATGTTACAAACATCTACCAGTTTACAAACGTGCATTATCTTTTGATGTATGTTCTCAAATTTTATTTATTCTTTATTTTTTATTTTATTGGTCTGTGCGCGCGTGTGTGTGTATGTGTGCGCACATGCTAGGAACTGAACCCAGGGCCTTATGCATGCTAAGCGCCCACTTAACCTCTGAGCTACACCCTCAGCTTCAGTTTCATAAAATTTAATATGTAATTTATCAACCTTTTATGGTTTGTGCTTTAGTTTCAAGAAATCTTTGCATAAACCCTATATTTTTTACTAAAAAATTGCTCTTTTACCTTGAGAGCTTTACTGGAAACTCTTGGTTTGGGGTATGGAGTGAGGTAGGGATTAACTTATTTTCCATTGGCAGGTCTGCACACCTCCACGGATGTGCCCTGGCAAGAGCATGCACTGATCCCTCAGTCACAGAGCTAGTTGCAGCTATTGCTGTCATTATAGACTGAGGTGCTCCTGGCAGTAGCTGTTCACATCAGCTGAGTCATGCCTTGCTTCCAGCCACACGAGGCAAACCTCCCACTAGGGAAAGGTGAGAGCTGGGGGGTTATAGGCTTCTCAGGGGATGTCCCACAAGACAAAATAATCGATCGTGCTTAATGGTGGTCAGCTCTATAATACATTCTCAAATTAGCTCTCCCTCCTTTATCCCCTTTCCTTCTTTCCTCATTGGAATTGTAAATGATAGTAAGTAATCTCACCATCTCAGGCTCTGCTTTAAGGAAATCTAAGCCGATACAGTCAGAACAAAAAGAGTCCTAAAATAGTAGACCCTTAGCATGCCATTCTGGAATTGGCTTACTCACCAGCCTGGTGGCAGAAAGAACTCTAGCTGGCAGGAAAAAGGGTGTGAGGCTCCTAGCATGGTGACATCCCAATTATTAATGCTTCTACCAGTGATCAGCTGGGATGGGAACAGGTAGATGGTCAGGCAGTGACAAGTGGTAGCTGGGAGGCTGGAAGGTCTGAGGCAGGGATAATGATATGGAGTGTGAAGTGGGTTGGCTTTCCTTATGGGCACTAGAAGGCTTGCAGGGAAAAATGAAAGGCTGGTGCAGCCAGTGGCCAACTCAGCTCCCTCAAGACATTCTTTGCATTCCTGAGTCACACTTGCTTCTGTGTGTGTGCTTGTTTTTTAACTCCTGCTTGATCTGGTTTGCTGCTTTTTACCTACTATTCCTGTATCTACGTTCTTCAGCAAGATTATGTTTTCTCATTTAGTGTCAAGGAAATCTTAGGCTTATTATCGAAAATGAAGGCAGGGTCCTTCTTTTTCTAGCCTCTCAAACAATTTATATAAAATTCACATAAATTAATTTTAAAATTTATAATTCAAATTTATACACCATAGGCAGTCACTTGAATGTTTGGTAGCATACATCTGTACAATGATCTAGGCCTGGTGTTTTTGTTTTGTTTTATATGGAGAGTGCTTTTCAAAGTTATTTTCATCAGAGTTGAACAGTCTCATAGTTTGAAGAGATAGAAAGTTCTACAAAGTTTTAAAAATAGAAATCCTTCCTCTTCCCCTGGTCTCCACCCTGCCATTTCCCACCCTTGAAGGACAAATGCTTTTTCCACCTTCAGCTGATTATTCTTATTTATTTCCACATCTCTGAAGGTTTTCCCCCTTAAGTTTTAGGTATTAACAGCAGATGGATGATGTTAATGGATGGAGAAGAAAGAGAGCTCTCTTTCTTCTCCCAATTCAATGTGTGACTTTCCCTTCCCCCATCTTCCCAATATAGTCTCATCGTACTACTGGTTAGGTCAGTAATGAGTGCATTAAAGGTACTCTTTAAATGCTATTCCCAGCTGAGCAAGAGTCAAGCCCTGTTTCCTTTCCCTACCTCCTGCAAATTTTTTTCTGAAGTTAATAATCAACTAATTATTTTCTTTGTTGTCTACTTAAGCAATAACTCAGTCCCTCTCCACTACTCTACAAATCTCTTCCCAATACATCCAGATGTATCAGGGACTCTGATTATCCATGTCTCCTCCATAAATGAACCTCTCCTAGGGCCTTCTGACCTCTTCTAATCTGGGCTGGTTGCCTGTTACACCCACTGCTAAGCTTTCAAACAGGATGACCCCCATAGCAGCTTTTGAGACACACTCACAGGTTCTCTGACACTCCTCCCATTGAGAGGTGAGATCTAGGTATCTTCCCCTTGAATCTGGGCCAAATATGGTGACTTGCTTGCAACCCAAAGCATGCAGAGGAAGAAGTGCTGTGTAGCTGCCAAGGTTATGTCATAAAAGTCATCTGGCTTACAAGGATGCTCACTTGATGTTGTTGTGTAAAATCTGATTATCTGAGGTCACCACCCTGTGAGGAAGCCCAGGCCGGGTAGACAAGTTCCAGGTCAGTTGAGGTCAACGACCTCAGCATCAGCACCCATGTGAGTGAAATCCTCCAATAATTCCAGCCCCAAACTTTCAAGTCACCCCTAAGTACTGACTTGCCAGGTATGGTCTTAAAACATTATAGAATAAATCACTCCCACTGTGTCCTGCCCACATTTCTGACCCACAGAACCCATGAGCATTTGTCACTAAATTTTGAGAAATCTGCTTTGCAGCAACAGTGACCCCAAAATTTTTAAACCGGGGATTCCCTTCACCCCTGTCCTGTGTTGGATCTCTTTCCATGTTCCATGTCTTCATCTGCCTTGGTTCACTCACTTCTTTGAGGCGTATTCTCTGGGAGTTTCAGTGTGCATGGGACATACATTTTTAGAGGCTCTGAAAATCTGAAACATCCTTAAACTTCATAGTGTAGCTGGTTAAAACTGATGTGCACAGTCATAGGCCCAATGGACACATGATGATTCTCAAGGGGCCTCACTAGATAAAATTCAGATTGGCGGATTGTATTTTCCACAAATGGCTACAGTGATACTTCTGGTCCCCCATGCTCTTCTAGAACCTTGCTACACCCAGTCACTAAGGTGTGTTTGCTCGTGTGTGTGCTTTTGCCATGAATGATGGAGAAGTTCCTAAAGATTATGGACATGCGCAAGCTCTTTAAACTCTAACATGCGATCCGCTGCCTGTGAAGGGGCTGTTGTCGTGAGGCCCTGTTGCATTTGCACCTAGTGGGAGGAGCTAAGTGCGGTCTTGACCTGATTCCCCAGAGTGACCGCAGGCCAGCATTAAGGCAGAAGTTGGGAAAAGAGATAAGGAAATCTCAATGTGTGGCTCTTAGAGGAATTACTGGCTGTGCTGTTAAGGGGCAGAGGAGAGTAAGAAGGAAAGGGGCTCAGAGGTAAAAAGTCTCTGTATGTTTTCTGTAGAAAAAAAAAGATACATACATATTTGCTTATGGCTCCAAAAGGAAACAATAGAGGAAACCATACCAATAGAAATCATTACCTGCCGAGGTAAGGAGAGTACAATGAAGAGGAGGTGGGAATAGAAGTTAGAGGGAAAGTTGTTTTGTTTTTTTAATAGAAAATCATAGCTAATGAATGCAAAAGGAAAAACAAAACTAGAAATGGCCATTTTGTAAACCCCCAATTAAGAGAAACGTAGGCAACAATCATCCAGTGCTGCTAAACAGGAAGTCAAAGGCTGATAAGAACTTTAGAGAGGCTTACACCTGACCCCAGAGAGAATGTTTCCTCCTCAGCAATAAGAAATACACGGATTTAGAGGAACCTGGAAATTCCACCAGAAAACTTTTAGAACTCATAAGTGAATTCAGTAAAGTAGCAGGTTACAAGATCAATGCTCATAAATCCAATGCATTTTTATACATAAGGGATGAATCTTCAGAAAGAGAAGTTAGGAAAACTACCCCATTCACAATAGCCTTGAAAAAAATAAAATACTTGGGAATCAATCTCACAAAAGAGGTGAAAGACCTCTACAATGAGAACTACAGAACACTAAAGAAAGAAATTATAGAAAATGGAAAGATCTCCCATGTTCTTGGATAGGCAGAATTAATATTGTCAAAATGGCCATACTAACAAAAGTGCTATACAGATTCAATGCAATTCCAATTAAAATCCCAATGACGTAACTTACAGAAATAGAGCAAGCAATTATGAAATTCATCTGGAAGAATAAGAAAACCAGAATAACTAAAGCAATCCTTAGCAGAAAGAGCGAAGCAGGGGGTATCGCAATACCAGATCTTCAACTCTACTACAAAGCAATAGTAACAAAAATGGCATGGTATTGGTACCAAAATAGACACGTAGATCAATGGTACAGAACAGAGGACACGGACACAAACCCAAATAAATACAATTTTCTCATACTAGACAAAGGGGCCAAAAATATGCAATGGAGAAAAGATAGCCTCTTCAACAAATGGTGCTGGGAAAACTGGAAAACCATATGCAACAGAATGAAATTAAACCCCTATCTCTCACCCTGCACAAAACTCAACTCAAAATGGATCAAGGACCTCAGAATCAGATCAGAGACCCTGAATCTTATAGAAGAAAAAGTAGGTCCAAGTCTTCAACTTGTTGGCTTAGGATCAGACTTCCTTAACAGGACTCCCATAGCACAAGAAATAAAAGCAAGAATCAACAACTGGGATAAATTCAAACTAAAAAGCTTTCTCTCAACAAAGGAAATTATCAGCAATGTGAAGAGAGAGCCTACAGGGTGGGAGAAAATCTTTGCCACTCATACTTCAGATAGAGCACTAATTTCCAGAACATATAAAGAACTCAAAAAACTCTACATGAAGAATACAAATAATCCAATCAACAAATGGGCTAAGGAAATGAACAGACACTTCACAGAAGAAGATCTACAAGCAATCAACAGATATATGAAAAAATGTTCAACATCTCTAGTAATAAGAGAAATGCAAATCAAAACTACCCTAAGATTCCATCTCACCCCAATTAGAATGGCGATTATCAAGAACACAAGCAACAACAGGTGTTGGCGAGGATGTGGGGAAAAAGGTACACTCATACATTGCTGGTGGGGTTGCAAATTAGTGCAGCCACTCTGGAAAGCAGTATGGAGATTCCTCAGAAAGCTTGGAATGGACCCACCATTTGACCCAGCTATCCCACTCCTCGGTCTGATTTTAAAGGACTTAAAATCAGCATACTACAGAGATACAGCCACATCAATGTTCATTGCTGCTCAATTCACCATAGCCAGATTGTGGAACCAACCTAGATGTCCTTCAATTGATGAATGGATAAAGAAACTGTGGCATATATATACACAATGGAATATTACTCTGCCATAAAGAATGATAAAATTATGGCATTTGCAGGCAAGTGGATGAAATTGGAGAATATCATGCTAAGTGAGATAAGCCAATCTCAAAAAACCAAAGAACGAATGATCTCGCTGATAAGCGGATGATGACATATAATGGGGGGTGGGTGGGGTTAGCGTTAGGTTTAGGGTTAGGGTTAAGGAGGTGGCAAGAATGGAGGAAGGAAGGACTGTATAGAGGGAAAAGAGGGGGGAGGAAAAAAATAACAGAATGAATCAAAAAACATTATCCTATGTAAATTTATGATTACACAAATGGTATGCCTTTACTCCATGTACAAACAGAGAAACAACATGTATCCCATTTGTTTACAATAAAAATAAAAAAAAAGAAATACACGGTACCACCAAAGAAGTATTCTTGACCAAAAAAAAAAAAAAATGAATCTGAATGTAATCATCTAATCAAACCTCTACATTTAATTACCAGTTTACGTAAAAAGTAGAGAATAAAGGAACAGGTTGAATGTCAGCAATAAGAAGGCAATTGGCCAAATCCAGAATGCAAAAAATCAAGTTCCTTCAACAAATAAATGGCATTTTTTAAAAGTTAGGGGGGAGGGAGAAATTATTCTCAACTAAGGGAGAACAAAGAATCATTTTCAGCCAAAAGCAATGTTTAGATTCTGGTTCAAATAAATCAACTGACTTTTTAATCAACTGGAGGAAGATCAAACATTGATGCGTTATTAGTCTATATTAAGGAATCATGGCTAGTATGGCTGAGTGTGATAATGGTATTATGGTTGCTTTTTAAAAGTCCTCGTCTGTTAGAGATACTTAATTATTAATTGAAGAAGAATGTGCTGTGTAAGCTTCCTCTCACAATATGCCAGCTTGTGAGTGTGCACGTGGACACACACATGAAGAAGCTGTAGGGGTGACAGATGAAACCAAATTTGCAAAATGCAGATAACCGCTGAAGTTATCTACACTGGGTGATGGGCACATGAGGGTTCATTACCATATTTTTCATAGTTATGTGTATGGTTTGTATTTTTTAAATTCCATAAGGATTTTTTTAATAAGGAAAGAAATGAGGTGGGATCGATAAAGAATCAACATTTCTACCTCATAAACTGGTCCAATTTCATAATCTGTGAAAAACCCAATTGATGGTTTAGCTAGAAACACTGGAGCATCCATGTAACTGTGGGAAGGAAACAGGGGAGAGAAAGGCTGTGAGTTTCTTCTACATGACAAAATACTACGCAGTGACATTGGTGCAAAGACAAACACGCGCGCGGCCAGCAAAGATTCACAGTATGTCGCTTCTTGGGGTTTTTGATTGTTGTTGTTTAAACAGGTTAGAAAATCATTTTAACACATGATCCAATCCTTGTGAAGACATACGTAGTCATGAATGTGGCTTTCAAAATGCACAGGGCAAACTCTGGAAGCTTAAATGTCAATACATTAACTAGGTTTTTAACACAGTTTTTATTTTCAAATGTTAGTCTTTTCCAGTATTTTTTATACAAAAATATGAGTTGTCTAATTTAAAAAATGCTAATAGTCCATTAAAATCACACACCTATGAAGCAATTTGTTCCCTTCATTAGGACAATGACTGAAAATATAGGCGAAGGTACTCTCTTGAAGAAAGCATCACAATTTGCACTAATTACCTTTAACTAATCAAATTGTAAGCATTGGTATTATCCAAGACACATGAATTCCACGGGAGGAGTACATGGCTATGGCGATGCCTCTTAGGGGACCCAGACTGGTCCACTGTCAACAGAGAACCAACACCAACCTCCATTTTCTCTGTGCCCCTATTTATGACTCTGACAGGTCAGAAAAGTATAAGACCAGGACTCTGGAGAGAGAGCCCCTGCTCTGTACAGATACTGCTACCCTGTCCCCAAAACTCCAGGGGCCACCACAGCCAGACCAGACCCAGGACCTTCCGGGTTTTACTACTGAGAGTCAGGTTGTCTGAGGGTGTAAGTCCGGGAGAGACGTACCTCTGTTCCAGCTCTGGACTTGGGGGATCTCCCATCAGTGCTGGCTTAACTGGAGGAAAAATAAGAGACTTGCCCCCATGTGGAGTGTTAGGAGGGAAAAAGCGAGGGTTTCTTAGGAAGTGGTTTCGACTCTCCATTCTGGCGAGAAGAAGTCGCTCCAGTTCTCTCTGGGGCACATGTAAGTGTTTCATCCAGTTTTTATTCTTTGGTGGTCTTGCTTTCTTTGAAACACACAGAAGTATAGTCAACGACAGGCAAAGGGACTGTGCGTGTTGACATCTTGGCGTGACCCACCGAGGCCAACCCAAACTCTAATTTGCTGCGGATTCATCACGACTTTTGGCGTCATCTGAACTCCCTTCCCCTCACCACCTCCCTGCCTCCACTGCCCACATGCGCTGCTGTGCACAGGTCTGAAAACGAACCTTGACAGTGTCTTTGGTCCTTTGTTTGCCCTTAGGAATTGAGTCCCCCTCCAGGCTGTCCATGGTGTAGTCAAACTCATCTCCAAACGCAGCAAGCTTCTCCCTGAAGGGTACTGCAAGCTTCTTGCCCTGCGCTCCTTTGGGGGTGAAATTCTTCTCACACCTGAACCTCAGTTTCGAACATTCTGCGATGGAGGTGCCTAGGGCACCAAAGAAACAAATTGAGTTACCCACCCTAACTGAGATGAGGAGGCGGGTGCTTCTGAGATGACCACACCACCAAAGCCACGGTCAGCTTGGCTGACTCCTGCACCAGAAATAATTGCTCGTCAACCTATGAATTACTCTTGGAACTTATTCCTTGTACTTCCAATTTAGAACTAGAGGGTTAAAATATCTTTCAATTTTCCAACCCAAAGAACATGAGTGGACCATTGTCACATACACATACCCCAGAACGTGCCTTTTAAAAAGCTGACGCGAGGAATCAAGTTTTGCTTTAGCTTCTTAACGTCGATAAGATCATCCCCCAAAAGCTAAATGAGAACATCCGTTGCAGCAAGAATACAATGAAAATTGGTTCCCCCATCCCACTTCTGAGCACAAATCCTTCATATGCACCAACTCCATCCTTATTTACATGCATAAGATAGTGAGTATCCAACTAACTAAAATACTGAGTGGCCTAGTACCCATGACACTTGATTCTACTACCCCTTCCTGGATCAGGAACTCCCACCCCAAATGTCTTCTAAGCTCCAAAACCCCCAGACATCATCACACACTCCCACTAATGGGGGCTGCTGGAGAGCTTGGCACCGCTAGGCAGTGCTAATGCCTGGCCACAGGATTCAGAGAATGACTCTTCCAAAATCTACCTCCTTGTGGAAGCCTATAATCTATTCATTCTCAGAAGATCTTGCCTCCCTGATCACAGGAAACTGGCCCCAACATCACACAAACACACACCTTCTCTTCCTCCCAACTCATCCTCCTTCCCATTTTCGGTGGGTGAAAAACTGCTCTCGCCTCATCAGGAACTTGCTCTCCTGCTTATCAATGCCTTTAGTCCCTCCCTTTTCAGATCTATTCAAATTACATCTAAAAATTTGGGGGTATCTGGGTATTGGGGCAACTGATGAGGACATCATAACCCGTATGAAAGAGCTGAAACTTCTGTCTTGCAGGCAGGGAGAGAGGGAGAAAGTGGCACACTCAGATTTGACCTTCCCAATTGTCACTATAAAAATTAAAGGAAAACCTATGTCCCAATTGTCACTATAAAAATTAAAGGAAACCCTATGAATGAAGAAATGGCAGTGAAGGTGGCTGATGTGGCCCTGCTACTATGGAATGTCCCTGGAAAGATACCCGAAGCTCGGAGAGAACAGAAGCATTACCTTTAGGTGCAGAGCAAAATGGCAAGGTGTCATTGTAGTAATCTTCTGGGCTGATCAAATGATGTTTCCGTAGCAACTCGCTGTCTACACACCACCTGAAGACAGTCTTAACTACACAGAGGGGCGAGAGGACAAAGGAGGGTCAAGTCAGACCCATGTGGATGAAGCTGCACCCAAATTGTCTTCCAGCTTAAGCTGTCCAAGAAAACTCTTTCTCAGAACCCAGGGGTAGTGTTGAGATTTAAGAAACTAATCAGCCAGTATTTAATGGTCACTTAAAAGAGGCCAACCACTGGGCAAAGCTGTGTTGTGGTATTATTTGAGCTTAACACAGTCATACGGAGAGAGTTCTAAAAAAAAAAAACAGAATTAAGTATGGCATATGGTAATAAATGGCCCCAATTCTTTACCCTTCCCCACACCCTTTGCAACACGACTTTGTGGTCCCTCCTACTAAAGACAGACTGCACATCTTCATCCTTGACTTTGACCGCGCCATGTACTTTGGTCAGTGAGATGATAGTGGGGTTTGAAATGGGCAAGCGCAGTGAGCTTTCTCTTTTGTGCTTTGGCCATTGTCAGAGAAGAGCTTCCTCATCCCTACATCTCGAACACCAGTGTAAATCCACGTGGAGTGGAGCGGAGCCCAGCCTACAGCAAGGAGCCAAGCTTGCTGGACCAACAGCGGAAGCCAGTCCAGACAGCCAGGCCTGGCTAGGTCAACCAACCTCCCACTGACCCAAAGACACGTAAGAGAGAAAATTTCAGTTAATAGAATGGGAAGGTGATCATGTCTATGATGATGAACCAAGAACAGAAGTAAAGACATGATTTATGTAACATAAAAATAAGATTATTTAGAGGTAGCCGGAAAGAATTAAAACTACCTTTGGCAAGTAGAATGAGACTAGGAAAGGCGAGTTGGGGTCTTCTATTAAAAATGACTTTATATCTTAGAGTAGTTACAGGATGTCAGAAAAACTGAGAGGAAGACACAGAAGAGATCCCATGCCTCACCCTGCATCCACACAAGCACCACCTCCTCCATTACTGCATCCCTGATCAGAATGGCACATTTGCTACAATTGATGAATCTACGCTGACACCTCCTTCTCATCCAAAGCCCATGTTTCACTCTTAGTATTGTACATTCTATATCTGGATGGATTTAGAATGGCATGTATAGGTGGAGGCTTTTTATACATTATTAGGTATTCTTCTAAACTTTGTTTTTTAAAACCGTATACATTTCTTACTTTGATAAAAATAAGGAAAAACAGGATGAATGGAAGATTTGGAAGTTTTCAAACTTTGTTGCTTGCTCCATTAGTCAACATTTTCCTAAGATGGGACACCGTTAAGCAGACTTTCCCTCTGGAGGTCTCCTCTCACCAAAGTTGAGGATGAAATAAGTGAAGACTGCCTGTTTCCCCCACACCATCAGATATGCAAATTGGGGATTCTGAGGTTTGGCCTAACTACTGTAATAATCAGGAACACAGAAACCAGGCTATGCCTATTAAATAGAAAGATTTTTAATGCAGGGTATTACGGACTGAGAGATAAAAGGTCAGGGAAGCCATCATTAACAACAATGTTAGCTGGTGGCGCCGAGGCAGGTAACTTCTCAGGAGTTATCTGGAATCTGTTTCGAAACTGACACTAGTGAATCATCTGCCGGGTGCCACTTCTTGAGAGTAATGGCCTCCCAGGGCTTCTCTAACCAGTGTTCTATCCTGAAACCCCAGGAGAGGTGCATTCTGCGAAATGTAGCCCCTGGCCTCTTCTGGGTGAGAGATACTGTGGCAGGGAATGGCAGCAGCATCAAGTTGACACATTCCAGCCCAGTTCCCCGAAGACTTTGGTGATGGCCTATTTGAAATCTCAAAAGATAAGTGCAAATGCCCTGTGATAAGGGATGTGTTCTCTCTCTTCTGATACTGTTCTGTCCACAGTCCTCCCCAAATGGACCTGTGGACAATGCCATACTGGTCTTGTGACCGTCTTCCTCCTTCTGGGAAGGGTGGGCTTCCTACACTGACTCCACGCCCCCTGAACATAGTTCTGCAAGGGGTTGGTTGTTACATTCTCCAAAAGATAACATGGACAAGTTCCCAGAAAGCAACAGGAGAGAAAGCACAAGATGTTCTTCAGGGTTCTGATCTTTTTCCCATCTGTCTGAACAATGTATACGTTTTCCACCTTGTGATATTTGTATTAGTGGACAGAGAAAAGCTGCCTTGTTCCTCAGATAAGAAAAATTGGGGGGGAATGTCCTCAAGTTATAAAAGAAGTCTTTGGGTCACCTTTCCCCACCCTGAGAAGCAGGGACCAGGTGACATCCATGAAGCTGAATTAAGGTCTCTTCTTCCACCACTTTCATAATAAAAGAAAGAAGAAGGCTGAGAAACCAAGGTAGGTAATCTCTGATTATAACTTATTATCTTGGGTAAAAAATAAAATGAATGAGCTAGGCATAGTGGCCCATGCCTGTAATTCTAGCCGCTCAGGAGGCTGAGCCAAGAGGATCCCAAGTTCAAAGCCAGACTCAGCAATTTAGTGAGGCCCTAAGCAACTTAGTGAGACTCTGTCTCAAAATAAAAAATAAAAATGGCTGGAGATGCAGCTCTGTGGTTAAGTGCCCCTAGGTCCAATTCCCCTGTACCAAAATTAAATAATAATAAGTAATTAATTAAAAAACTAAAGAATAAATGAAACTGACATTTGTCTTCTGCTCTCAATGTTTTATTTCACTTTCATTAAACAACAACAGCAAAACACAAATAGCTAACTATTTAATCTCCCTGAACTTTAGCAAGAAAAAAAAGAAAAGAAAAGAAAAAGAAAAATCCTACCCCATACAGGATAGTTTCTGACTATCAGGGCTTAGGAGACATAAGGCAACCAATTAAGCCTCCTAGCAATCAGCTACAAAAAATCTCTGCTGAAATCCACAATTTCTGAGGCTAGAAGTTCCACCATTGAGGGCAGGATCCTGGGAGCTACCCGCTGCTGTGGAGGAAGAAGAAACAGGGAGAAATATGGAATGTGCACCTGGGAGTTCCTGGACGGATCCCAAGCTCACATCCTAAGGGAAGTCGTAAAAGCACCTGGGGATACCAGGCCAGGTCAACAATCTCTCCTCCTTCGGATAAAAGAAGGAGATGGGCTGTCATAGAAGACATGCCCAAGTTCAAATCTGGGTTTCCACTTTTCTGAGCTGTGGGACCTTACTGAAGTTATTTGATCATCTAAGTTTAGTTCCTGCACCTGAAAAATGGAGAGAAAAACTACCCCATGGCTTGTTGGAAGTGGATAACCTAGGCCAGCATTTGGAGGGTGTGCCCTGTTTACAAAGGACACCCAATTCTGGTGATGCTGTGAATGCTGGAATGTTTTGTGGTAAAGAAACACCATAACCGCAGCTGGCTCTCCAAATGCTCAGAAAAATTGGATGGGTAGTGGCACAAATACAGTCAAACGTGGAATCTGGGGAAACAAGAGCAGGCATATGAGATCTCAATACACACCTGGAGGCAACTTGAGGGCCTCGAGGACATGCACTCCGGCCTGGTTCATGGACCGCTCTGTTTCAGCAAGGGCCCGTGCTTGGGCCTGAATGATATGTCTCTCCAACATTTTGACCTCATCCAGTCGCTGCTTATGGAGCTCCCGAATCTGGCAAGTGGATGATTAAATGCACAGAAATATGGTGAGGTCACAGGTTTACTCTGCCCCACCCCCACATCAGGGTTTCCACTGAAGCACAGAAAAGCCAGAGAGCTAGTGCAATCATTGGTCCAACTGACCAGCTGTAAAAACTGAGACCCACAGAGGGAAATGACTTAAAAAGTTTTTACGGTAAGGTCAGTAGAGTCAGCTTGTCTCCTGGCTTCATGGTAAAGAGAGCTGCCTCCCATACTGTGAAATCCAAACACAAGTTAGCAGCCTCTCTGTGGGGCCACCTAGATCCCTGTTCAGGGAAGGTCTGCTCCCTAGTTCTAAGGAATGTGGTCAGCAGACAGCCTCCAGCTGTTGGCCGGCCCCCCATCAGAGCCTACCTAAACTGCTGGAAAGGGCAGGCCTGGGAGTACATCCTTTCTGTGAAATCCAGGTCCAGCGACTGAGAGGCAGGCCTTGTCATTTTGACCCAAAGTGAGAAACAGGGGCAGGCAATACACTCTCCAGAGGAACCTTCTGCATTTGCCAAGGGTTACCAGCCCCCATCAAAATTCAACTTCTTCCCTGGCCTAATCCTGCTTTCCTCTCCCTTCCCTTTGTAGGTGTTGATGGCTAGTAAACACCTTGTACCCCAAACTTTGTCATAGTATCCGTACCCAGAGAATCCAACCTGGATGCCCAGCACACTTCTCAAGGTTACAGATTGACTGGTTGGCTAGGCAAGGTTCTGATATGTATTTTCAAGTTCAGAATTCTCAAGGCAAGAAGCAAAGAGCTCACTGGTGAAGGTTATGTTACAGACAGTTTGTGTGTGGGGTGACATTGATCATTATTATATTCCTAGAGCTGATAGGGCCTCAAACAGGTTTAGTCATTTTTAATTAAGACATTGTGAATTTACAATGTACACTTGAGGAGCGAAATGCATCAGATGTGGTTTCTACTCTTAAGGAGTTTAAGGTTTAGCAGGAGGGGCCAAAGAAAGATATAAATGAGTGGAAGAGACTCTTAAAAGTTGGGTTTGTGGCTCAGTGGTACAGCAGCCTAGTATGTGTGAGGTACTGGGTTTGATTCTCAGCATCACGTATAAATAAATAAATGAATAAAAATGAAAAAGGTCTATCAACATCTAAAAAAAAGATTTTAAAAAGTGTAAAAATAGCATAGACATGAGGATTTAAGAAGGTTAAGAGGAGGTAGATAAATATTATTGAGGTCAGGCAACACTTTTTCAGGAGACAGTGGCCAGGGCTGTTCCTTACACAGAACCAAGCTTGCGTCATGTGTTTTATTATTTGGGTCTGCTGATAATACCTAACCCTAATTCTTTTATGTAGGAATATCCAAGTAATAACAACAACTATCACTTACTGAGCATCTACCATGTTGTAAACAATGTTGTAAATCCTTTACTAGGTTGATTCAATCCTATCAATTAGAATGAGTCAATAATATCCTATTGAGGTTTTATTACCCCCATTTGATAAATAAGGAAACAGACTTATAGGATTGCCCAAGGTTATACAGGTATAATGTGGTAGAGGTCTGAACCCAGGGTGCAAGGTTCCAGAGCATTTTCTCTCGGTCATTAGACCACACAATTCATCTTGTAGGCAGAACTGGGGAAGACCAGAAGCCAGTGAGACTGTCTAGGGAGATCTCAAGAGAGATACTCCATATTGGATGGTGACTACTGCTTCTTTCAGAGAGAATGAATTCAAGTGCTGCACAGCCAGGCAGTTACTAATTACAAAGTTTCTTTTGTATCTACAAAATTAATTTTTGTGCATTATAAAAGTTCTGAAAATACAGAAGTCTGCAAAGAAAAATTTAAATGTTCTCCCAGAAGTGCTGTTGACATTTGACATAAAACTTTTCATCTTCTTTTCTATGCCTATATGTAGGATTCTAAATTAATCCTAAGCTTTTCCTATGACTTTTGTGCTAAGTTAATAAACAGTAGGTAACTGTCTATGAATAGATGCAACTTGTAGTTTTTAACAACTTCATCGTATTGTATAATACTACCATAATTTATGAGTCAAATTACCTTTGCATGAGTTGATTTTCTATAGGACCAATCTTTAAATTTTTCTGCATTACACAATTTCCAAAACATGTATTACTTTTGTGTTCAAAAAATGTGAAGTCTTTTTTTCTTTTACTTTTACTTTTTTTTTCTTTAAAGAGCAACTGAATTCCAGTTTAGAGGCAGATTTGATCATGTATGTGGTCAACCACCTCACTGAAGTTGGAGGGGATTATTTTGTTTTGAATAAACTTGTAGGCAGAAAAAATAAAATAAAATAAAATAAAATAAAATAGAGGGATTGCTCTGCCAGTTCAGAAGCTGGCTAATCATAGAAGGGATATTGAAAAGTACAATCTAATGAACTGGGTGACTGGTGGTGGGGTTTATCTGTTAACAATGCTCCACATCTTCTGGCTGATGTGAAATGACAGGGATGTGAGTCAGACCGTCAAGATTAATGTCTAGCCTAGGTTGGCTGAAGTCAGTAATGAGTATAATGGTCCAAGAAGAACAGGGCAGTGGGTTCCCACCCAAGGGTCCTGCCTGGATTTCAGGAAGCCTATGTAACTCATGGAGGGTTGAGGTTAGTATCTCACATACTATACAGATACTCATGGTGTTAATGTCTCTGCTCCAGTTAAATGGTAAGCTATAGAGGACAGGGTATGGGTGTAGTGTCCATGTACCCATGTTTTCCTTATTGCTGAGTCCCCACTGCTTAGAATAGAACCTGGCACATAGTAGACACTCAATAAATGTGTTAAATAAATGAATGATGAATAAAGCCAGGAGTGGGGGGTGCATATCATTTAAATGGGGTAAAGAACAGAATGGAGTAGAGGAAAATTTAAGAAGCAGGAGGCACACCTGATAAAGGGTCGGGGCAGTTTGCCCTCAAATTAAAGGGAGTTGTCATTAGAGGCTGCCTCAGCACAAAGTACCCAACTCCACTGGTTTCCCCCTTACACAGATGAACAAATAAGAGTTGCTGTTCCAGAGACTGAGCATGCCTCTGAAAGCGTGGGCATGAATGTCTCAGTCAGGATAGTGGTTGGTGATACAAAGGCACCCCAAGGGTGGCTGACTTGACTTTATCACCTTCAGGGAACAACTAACTATTTGGTTGTCTGCCAGTCATTTCATTTACATATGCAATATATAATGTGTGGCTGTGTGCAGAGAAATATAAATAGGCGCTACAGATGTATGCCATTTATGTGTGGTATGTGTGCATTTGTATACAAAGTGTCCTCCAGAATGTCGGATCCGCAGCAGCAAGGACTCGGGTCGCTTTTTTCTAGTTGCAAACCCCGAGCCTGGCACAGCGCCTGGCACGCGGCCAGGTGCTGACAGGTCCAGCGCTGAGTCCTGCGGTCCCGTCCCGGGTCCCCCGCACGGTCCGCGGCAGCGATGCCAGCGCGTGGGCGCCAGGGCCCGGTTACCTGCTGCAGCTGGTCCACGAACTCCTCGTGGCGCGCATCATCACTGCCGCGGGCCTTGATCAAGCTGGCGCTCACTTCCTCGCCGATCACCTCGGCAGAGTACAAGTTGCGGAAGACGCTGGTGAGCAAGTGCGAGATGTCCTGGGTGCAGAGCGAGGAGGGGCGCAGACGCAGCAGCTGCGGCTCGGGGTGCGGCGGGAGCGCCAGGGACCACCCGCGGCGGGGTCGGGTCGCGAAGCCGTACCGGAAGCTCTCCGAGTAGGCGTGGGAGGACTGCAAGGAGGAATTCTTGATGGACTCGGGGATTCCGGACAGGGCCAGGATTGGGTTTGGCGCCCATGTTACCCTCTCGTACTCGTAGGTCTCAGACTCTGAGGACCTCCGCTCCTTCTCTTTCTTGGTCTCCATGGCAATTGAGACGCTAACTCCTGGCCCCACTTCTGCTTCCGGCCCCGCCTCTTCCGCCTTGCCTCCCTCTTGGAGAGCGTCTTCGGTGTCGTCATCGCAAATACTTGCATCCTCGGCCACCCTTTTGAAGTTTAGTGTGAGAAAAGAGTTCATAGACACAGCCAGACTAGTCTGGTTGCAAAATCTTGTTCCTGACTACCTACCTTCATCCAGCCATCCTTTAAGTTGTTCAGCAATTGTTCATTCACTCCTTTATGGTTGATTGTGTAAAACTTATGTTTCAGGTTTGTGCTGGGAGCTGAAAATAAGATGCCGCTTCTGCCCCTGGGACCGCACAATCTTGAGTGTGTGCGATGAAGGTAGCGGTGGTGGGGCGGGGAAAACAGTACCACAACTGCAGTTTAGAGGGTTCAGGCCACCTTGGAGGCATGTGATGTCTGTCTAGAACCACAAGAGGACCGGGACTTCGTCTGTAGAGTGAGCGGTGGCTTCTTGGAAGAAGTGAAGATCAAGAAGAGATTTAAAAGGAGGAAGAGACTCATCATCTTTATTCATCAGGGGAGTGGAAATTAAAACCACAATGTGCTATCACTGTGCACTTTGTAGAATGGCAGACTAAGAAAAATAACTTGAATAAAGGGACCAAACAAGTGCTAGTGAATATGTGGAGCACCCGGCATTATCTTATATTGTGAGTGGGGATACAAACAAGTGCAGCAACTCTGGTAAACAATTTGGTAGCTTCCTACACAGTTACACCTGCAGCAGTCCCACTAGAGGTATTTTCCCCAAGTAAAATGAAAACTATGTGCACACGAAAGCTTGTACACAAATGTTTATGACAGTTTTATTCATCATTACTCAAAACTGGAAAAAGACTGCGATGCCCTGTGAATTGATGAATGGATAAATAAACTGTGGTCCATTTATACCATGGAATAGTACTCAACAATAAAAGGAAGCAGACTATTGATACCCCCAACAGCATAAATGAATCTCAAATGTGTCGTGCTAGGCAAAAGAAACCAGTCTCAAAAGTTTTTCCTACCTATGGAATGATTCCATGTATAGAACATTCCAGAAAATACATAACAGAAAACAGACCATTGGTTATCAGGAGCTGCAGAATGGGGGTACAGTTGACTGCAGAGGGGAATTTCTTGGAGTGATGGAACTGTCCTGAAACTTGATCATTTTCTGCAACTGTACGATCGTCAGACCTCACAGGACTGTATGCTGTAAAGGATGGGTTTTACTGTATGTAAATTATACCTCAGTTTTTTTAACTAAGAAAAAACAAAGAATGAGTAGGAAAAGCCAATGGAGAAGGAAAAAAAGTGTATGCCATCCAGAAAGGTAGGTGTGCAAAAGTTGGGAGAGAGCAGGGGCTGGGGGAGAAGGCCCAGGTGGGAGGAAATGCAGGAAATTTAGAAGTGGAAATTTAGAAGAGTTGGGGGTGAAGGATGAGATTGATAGGCAAGGGCCAGGCCTTACGTGAGTTCGTACACCACATTAGGAAAGTTGAACTTTATGCTCAGGGCAGTGGGAAAGCCATCCGGAGCATGTCATAGTCAGTTCTTTGTTTTACTAAGGTCACTCTGATTGCTGTGAGAATAAATAGTAGGGGCAAGAGGCACCTGGGAGATCAGTTAGGAAACTATTGCAGAAGTTAGAAAAGAGATAAAGGAGCTTGGATGAGGGCGGGGGAAGGGATGGGAGATAGATCTAAAAAGTAGAACTGATAAGACTTGCAGGTGGATGATGGAAGGTGAGAAAAAGGAACCAAGAATCACTCCCAAGTGTCCTGTGTGTGTAGTAAGATGGGTGATTCTGCCATCCACTGACATGAGGAAGAAGACAGTGCTTGTTCAGGGCGACAGCTTGAGACCACACTGCTCATTGTCATTGACACAGCTTGGCTCTGCTCACAGGTGGTATAATAACCACTTTTTACTTGGGTGAGAGTGAGTGCTTGCCTTATAGCCCAAAACCCACTTCCTGAGATGAGTCCCAAGATGCTGCAGTCAGACCTGGGCCACTTCTACCTCTCTTTGTTGAGCCTGGCTACCTCATCTGTCCTTTTCTGTCCTGAGAGCTGGGACACCAGGGCCCCTGCTCTGGCTCTCCTCCAATTGCACCCTTCCCCACAGAGGAGGAGGAGTAAGGAGACTACACTGCTAAGGTAATGTACCTGTGACTGTCTTCCAGGTACCTGGGACCCCAAAATTATTCTGAGTCCATTTCCAGAGCATGTTCAGGCCTCTTCTTTAACTCCCTCCTCCAAGGACTGACCAGTACGTGCAAATAAGGGGTAACTTAATGGGGGAGAGAACCTGGGCAAACATGCTATTGGTCCAGCTCTCCACATGCACATGAGGTCCTGGATGGTGCAGGAAGGAGCTATGTGTGGGAAGGGAAGTGGGAGAGCCTGCCTTGCCTCTAATTTGCCTCCCCCCAAATAAGTGGTCCTATCCATTAGGAATAGTTCCACTTGTGGAAGCTCCCTGGCTCCCTTCTCTGTCCTAACAGTTCCATGGATTCTTACCATTGCTTTTGATTTCTCCATCATGCCTCCAGATGGCCTGAGGGAAAGTCACAGAGAGTCTGATCCAGCCTGGACGAGGTGCCTCCCAGCAACTCTTGCCACTGCAGGACCCCAGCACAGACACACCCTCTGGCTTCAGCTCCTCTGATCAGCTGACAATGTCTAACCAGGTTACCCTGCAGGACAGCCACTTCATCAGTCCTCACCTGATGCCACCACCATTCCTTCTGCCTGAGATGCTCAGCTCCCTTGCTTTCCCCTCTCTCTGCACCACTGTCTCCATCCTCCTGTCGCTCTTCTATGAGCATCTCTCTGCTCTGTGAACTAAAGTTCACCCCTGATTCTGCCTCACCCAGCATTCAGTTTCAGCTAACTGAATACATGAGTGACTTTCACCCTGCACCAGTAGCAAAGGGTTCAGGTCACCTTTGGGACCACTCTCTATCTCCCATTCCATGGGGTCTTCCTCAGTGCAAAGGAAGTTCTTTGTGAGCTGCCCTCGTCATTGTACAACCTGTTCGGCTGACTGCAGTTTCTCTTTGCTAACCTCTGGGTTGCTTACCTCAGACACATTTTTGATCTTTCTTTGTTTTTTTTTTTCACTTTTAAGTTTCAAAAGTTCTACATTATTATGGTAAAAACAAAACTAAAGAAAACCTCCAACAATACACAAAAAATAAGTGTCCTCAGTCCTTTCCTCCAGTTCATTAGATTATTTCTATATCTTTTCAGCTCTTTTTTTCTGTACAAACATTGATATCTATAAAGTCATTTTTAATATTTAAAAAACAAATGATACTATCAGATATATTCATCTGCTATTTGCTTTTTCACTTATTTTCTGTAGTAACTCATGGAGGACTTTTTTGCTACTATAAATAATGCTGTAATGAGCAACTTTGCTCATATTTGTGCATACTTTGCATAGTATTTTATAGTGTTTCTGTGGGATAATATAAAATTTCTTGGCCAAAGGGTACACACATTTTAGGATTTGGGATATTGCCGTACTGCCCTCTATAACTATTGTACCAAAGAAGACTCCACCAGCACTACGCGAGAGCCTCTGGGCATTTTAAATCATATATGTTTTGAATCATATCCTAAACTTTATCCCTAGCCCACATCTCCCTTCTAAACTTGTACATTCATCGTATACCTGACATCTCCCCTTGGCTGACTGAAGACATCTCAGTATGTCCAAAATAAAGGGCTTGCTCTTCCTCAACCTTCCCCATTTCAATTTATGGCAATTCCATCCTTCTAGTTGCCCTCAAAACCTTGGAGTCATCCTTGAGTCCCCTCTTTCCCTCACAGCCCCCACCAATAAATCCTATTGGCTCTACCTTCAAAATGCTTCTGGGATCCTACCATTTTATACAACCTTCACTCCTACCTCTGAAGTCTGAGCCCCCATCCCCTCCTACCTGAATTACAGCCAGAGTTCCTACCCTGGGTCCTCCCCCTTTCTTATCCCCACACTTCAGCCCCTGACCCTCCTCAGTGACTTCTTCCAGCAGCCAGAAGGATTCCCTTAAAACATGAGTCAGATCATGTCCCTCCTCAGCTTGAAACCTTCCAAGTGCAACCCATTTCTGCTAGAGAAAAAGTGGAAGCCCTTACAAGGCACAACAGGACCAGTCACTGTTAACCTCTCTGTCTTCTCCCAGTATAGCCCCCCTGGCTCTCTCAGCTCCCACCACAGCCCCCTTGAAGTCCTCTAATTTATCAGACAGGCTGTTGCCTCAGGGCCTTGGTAGTGCCCATTCCCTGTGCCTGGAATCCCGTCCCCCAGATATCCCAAAACAACTTACTATCTTCACTTCCTTTGAGTCTACTCAGATGTCACCTTCAACAGCCTGGCCAACTGATTTAAAATTTAACCCCACCCCAGGAAGTCCTTTACCCTACCTACTTTTTTTTTTTTCTTTTTTTGCATTACTAGAGATCAAACCCAAAACCTCATGCTTGCTAGCCAAACACTCTACCACTGAGCTACATTCTCAGCCCTTACCCTACCTATTTTCATTTCCTTTCACCTTCTAGTACAATAGACAATTCACCGCCTGTGTTTATGTTTATTACTGCATCTCATCTCCTTCCACTAGAATTTAAGCTCCCTGATGGCAGGAGGTTTTGGTGTGTTTTTCACACTGATGATTCCCAAGACACTTGAATAGTGCCTCATATACAGTAGGTGCTCAATAAATATTTGTTGAATAAGCAAAATAGCAGAATAAAGGTTTTGGTGTCTTTAGTTCACACAGGCCTCAGTGTGCCTCTGCCCTCAGATAAGAGTCAGAGGGCGTCTCCTGACTCTCCTCACCAAGCACTGCACTTGCCTGTGGGGTGTGATGGGCTAAGATGACCCTTGGGACTTAGTCGGAGGTGAAATGAATACACAGTAAAATCCCACGAATACAATTATGGAAAAGTAACTCCAAATAATCCCATACTATCCCAGGGTTACAAAGAGGCCCAGCAACCGTGTAGTCTATTGTGGCATTCTGGATCCCTGTGTGGTCAGGACACCTTCCCCACATTGTCCCAGGATGTTTGCTTTGCCAAAGCTGCTCACTTGAGAGAGGCAGACTTCACTTTCCTCCTGATGCATATGGACTTGGGTCTAGGACTTTCTGGAGGGAGCTTGACTGGGGTTCCACATACTTTGAAAGCAACAGGGGCCTCTGTGGCCACCAGGATCTGTAGAGGCCAAGTAGGGGGGTGGTTGTGGGGAGAGGGGACTATATTTCAGGTCCCTCAGCCAGTATTTATTTGTTTCAGGTAGTCAACATCTATTATTTCAACCTATTCCAGAGATGATAGTAGCTCCTGCTTATATAGCTCAGACTTGTTCAAAATCTCACCGCAGGACACTGCAGAGCCCAGATTTAAACAGCCCTCTCAAGCCCCTGGGTCCTGGGATAGGGGCACTAAATACAGGGAGGGGACAGAGTAAACCTCTACTTCACCTACTAAAGCTTGCCCAGGTTTGAGTTTCATGGGGGAGGGTTCAGGCAGGACCAGCCCTGAAGCCACTTAGAGCCTGACCATCCTGAAAGATGGCATTCTTGGGTTGGTAATCCCCCTCCCCCACCACCAGGGCCTCCAGAGACAGGGGTGGCGAGATGCCTGGAACTCCGTCACTGGGCAAGTGTGGGCCCTCAGTCACCAAAACTAAGTCTGCCACAGAGCTTATGACTCACCAGGATCTCAGGGCATCTTACAGAAGTAACTGAGAACTGGGTTTTGAGGAGGGTAATTTAGGAACCTGGCCAGGGCTAAGCCCACACAGAGGAGTTGAGGGCAGAGGGAGCCGAATCCAGCAACTTTGTGGTTCAGTAGAAAGACTCTTGCTGTGTGTCCCCACCCCCAGTCCTTCCATACACAGATGTACAGTCATAGCACACAGACTTACATCCAGCAGACGGAAGCAGAGTGTCTCCCAGCCTTTGAGAGAAAAGAGGTGCAGAGAGGAGGGAGGGGGAGAGTGCTGGAGTGAGTTCAGGGCTGATCTGCAGGTCAGCACAGTGCAGAGGCCGGCTTGCTCTGAGCAGGGCTTGGCCCAGCCTTTCTTTCTGGCAAAACCTGGTTGCCTGGGCCAGCTCTGAGTCAGCCGTGTCCATCCTGCCCAACAACCCCAGGCCAGGGAGGAGGCTTCAGCTCCTGTGTGGGGGTTGGAGGTCAGAAAAGGGCCTGTTTGAGGTGGGTTTGGGGTAAGCAAGGGCAGAGGCAACCCCACCACAGGCATCTGTGGCAGAGGGTAAGACCAGGGTCACAGATAATGTTCTGGGAGACAAGGAGTAGGAATGATGATTGAGATGAAGCCACACCAACTACTGAATTTCACTGTGTCTGCCTGGGAAGAGGGGTTGGGCTTGAGATCTGACTTTCTGAGAGAGAGGCTAGCAGGCCCCAGGGGTGTCAGAGATCCAGGTGGGAGGCTCCAAGGCTCAAAGAAGCTCTGGGATAGAGAGCAGGGCCTTGGAGAGGGGAGGAAAGGGCAGAGAAGGGAATCCTTCATCCTCCCTGTCCCCAGGCTGGAGGTCCAAAGTAAGGCCTGCCAATGTGAACTTGCTCATCCCTCAAAAAAACATCAAATATGGCCTTGAACTTGTTGAAGGGAAATTAAGGAGGGCTCTGCAAACCTGCCCAGGGCAGCAGGACTGGAGTTGAATGTCAGATCAGGGCCAGCCTGGTGTTGGGGGGAGAGGACATGCCCAGTTCAGAGGTTCCCTAAAGTCCTGACCCACTCAGCTCTCTGAACCTGAAGACTACCTTCCAGCTCTTTCACACCCCTTACGTAGGCCTGGTTTAGCCCAGAAGAAACAGGGTTGAGATGAGCCAGACTCTCACATTGATTTTATCAACGCAGGAGGCCTGGGTGGCTTCACTGGGGGACCTAGCACTCCCCGCCCCACACCACCCCCGCACCCATTCGCGGAGGGCTTCTCTAGTTTCTCCACAACCTGCTCTTCCTTAGGGCTCTCCCTCAGGGCTCTTCCAAGAAATGGTGGCACAGGATCCCTGGGAATATCTGGGCACTCTATAAGGAAGATTTTCTGGATCCTCAGCTTTGAAGGGCAATGTTTATGTAGGGGCCCCTCCCCTCCCCTTCGGAGACCACAGGAAGAAGAGACCGGGAGGTCCTTCCCAGTCCACTGCACAGATCACTGGGGTTCAATGGTGCACTTCCTGCACCTGCTGGCCACTTTCCCCCACCCCTAATGAAGCAGTACTCCGTGGTCAGAAACCTCCCAGGAAGAGGGAAGGGCCTTTCTGTGCACAGGGTGCAGGTATTGCTCCCCAGAGACCTCCGAATCAGTGCATTCATATCGCCAAAGGGAAAGCCGATGCCCGGGGAGTTGTCGCTGCAAGCCTAGACGCCTTTGCTCTCTTTCGCAGCAACCCGGCAGGTAGTCAGACTTTAACTGATCCCTTCCGCGGGATGAGGCCGGATTCTTTCCAGCATCACCCTGACCCGGGCGAGGCGCCCACAGGCAGGGCGTGGGGCTGGCCGTCCGCGCTAATGACAGGGCCCGCGGCCTGTGGGTGGCAGCAGCGGAGGAAGCGGGAGGGATCTGACTATTTCTGGACGAGGCGCACCCACTGGCCCCGGCCGGGGTTGGCCCGTCTTCCTGGCCCCCAGCTCTGCCTCCTTCCCGATCCCCAGGAGGGGGCGGGGAGAGACGCGGGTTGGCGGGCCCGGGGGGCGGGGGGCCCAGGGGGCGGGGCGGTGTCCCGGGCCCAGCCCCGTCCTCCACCCACCTCAGTCCATTCGGGTCCCTACACTGCACTGCGCTCGGACCCTGGGCCGCCCGCGCTGTCGCTGCTCACGTGAGTCCCGCGGCGCCCCCTCCCGCCGCGCCGCCGGACGGGCATGGACTCGGGCCGGGACTTCCTGACCCTGCACGGTGAGTGTCGGCCCGCGTGAGCGGGGAGACCCTGCAGGGGCCCACGCGGGGAAAGCCGTTCCCCGCGCTGGGTAGGAGCTCCCAGCTCCTTCAGCCGCCTCTGCACAGCCCCTGGCCGGCTCCTCGGTCCCTTTGCCTGCCCGGGGAAATCTCAGCCCGCGGTTCCCGAGTAGGACTGCGGGGCACAACCCTAGATGTTCCAGGATTGTCCCCAGACCTGGTCCGGGAGGTCGGGGAGCGGTGCGGGTCAGAAGACATCTTCTCCCTCGGGGTCTGCGCCTTGTCCCGGTCTGTATTTCACTGTTCAGATCGCATGAAGGGACCGAGGAGGGAAGGAAACAGCATCCACGAACCAACCGACTCCTCTCCGCCCCGTCCGAGCCATCCCTAGAGGCTCCCCCAAGTCCCGGCGTGCCTGGACAGCGTCAGGCCGCGAGGGTGTGGCGTGGTGAGGGTGTTAGGGGGTGGGGCGAGGAGGTGTGCAAGTTTAGCTGAGGCCGGGCCTTGCAGCCTTAACTGCCCAGAGCAGAAATCATAGCGATCCTCGGGCTTGGAGGAGCAGTCCTATCTCCGCATCGGCGCACCCTCCTGGTAAGGGAGAGCAGGTCTCAGCTCCAGCTGCCCGCCGCTCCATCCTTTGTCCAGCGAGCTTTGTTTCCTGCCATCTGGGCCAGATATTGCCCTATCGCTGTCCTTCCAGCAGACAGGGGAGCCCGGACTCCCGACTGCAAGTTCTGGAGGCCTCTGGGAGGACAGGGGAGTAACTAAGCATCTTTTTACTTCAGGTGGGCAACTAACCCACACTTGGGGGGCCTTTGCACTCCTGTTCTCCTAGAACATATGCCAGCCCAGCAAACCCCGCTCCTCTCACACCAATCACTGCTTAACTATATATTCCTCTTTTTTCCAGTACGTTTGGAGTTGGAGACTTTAGGTCCCACCACCCATCCATTTAAACCATTCAAAGATGGCAGAGTCTTCCAGCCCTCCACGCCAGTGCCCCTAGAGATGCATCTACCAACCAGCCCCCAATCCGTTTTGTGTTTCTCTGTTGGCCCAGACCCAGTCCCCAGTGTCCACAGAGAGCAATCGCCAGAGTTTCTCAAAGCCACCTTGTCTAGCTGGGTCATGGAATCCCTGCCCCTTTAACTGTTCCCTCTCTCCTCCCCTCAGGTCAGAGGTGTCCTGAGTGCTCCTGGCAGACTGGTGGGCAAGGACCCAGAGCCACCTGCCCTGAACAGCTCTTTGTTCTCTCTCACCACCCATTAGCTGTCTACCCTGCAGACTGCCACCTCTTCCCTGCCCATCTCACACTAAGATTTTCTCAGGCCTCTGGTTGTTTCTGACACAGCAACAGCCTCAGCCTCTTTTGGAATGGCCTCCATCCAGCTTTTCTCCTGGGGCAGCCCTGGTATCTTTCCCAGCAAGGAAGACATGTGGAGGGTCAGTCAGAGCCTTCCAGACTGGTGGCATGGGTTTGGCCACCCTGCCTCATCCTGTTTGGGACCAGTCTCTTGAATGCATGACTCAGTCCAACCCTTCCTCCAGGGTTGGCATAAACACCGTGACCCCGAACTGTCTTCCCTGAAGGCCCTGCCGCTTCTAGTTCATCATCTCAATTAACCTCCATTAATTGCCTTCTGTCCACGTTGCAAACAAGATGGGGATGCAAAACCTGTTAAGGAGAATTGATGGTGGGAAGGGTGGTCACTGTACTCCATGCTGTTGCAGTTTGTCCACACTTTCGCTGGAGAGTTTGCATCCCTTTCACAGTGTGTATCACAGTATTAGATGTGGAAAGTTAGAGGTCTGCAGTAGGAATGCCCTCTGAGTTCCCTCCATTCGCCTGGGGTCTACAGGCTAGATATGAAATGTCTCTTCTGTCCCAGAGGCACTGTAGCCCAAAGGTATCAATTTTGGAAGGAAATACCTGAGTTTAGCTAGGCTTCTTCATGTCAGACAAATCCTTCAGTTGCCTTATCTGTAAAGTGGGGGATAATATACTACCTGCTATATGAGGTGAGGATCAAGTGAGTCATATCATAAGGCAGTTAAATGCACCTGGTACTCAGTACTATGATGTGTTTCAGCAGAGGGACTTTCCCCAAGTTACTATATCCAGGGAGTTGCTGTCTACATTTTTTGGGAGATGATGGGGCACCACAAGGTCATCCCTAGCTTGGGAAAGTATGGCCAGAACTGAATGCAAGAACCAAGGTGCTCTTTCTGCTGCCTCTGAAACCCTCCAACTGATGTTACAGTTCTCATTCTCTTCTCCCCACCCCACTTTCTCTGCTCTCTTTATTTTGGCTAGGCCTGGACTAGCTTCTCCAGCATGTCCGCAGATGTGCTGAAAGGGCATGACCCTCTGGGTCCCTCTTCACTGAACACATTCATCTTCACTTGCTTTTCCTACGCCTGAGCCCTGCTGTCTCACGGCAAGGACTGGCATTTGTAAAAGTGGAAGGTAGAGGGGCCTCATCTTGGTTCCAGGAGATCTGGGCTCCAATTCTAGCTTTGCTTCTATTTTCCATGTGACCCTTTGCCTCTCTGGGCCCATTTCCTTGTCCATGGGATGGATAACAAAGCATATTTCACAGGGGATGTTATAAGAATAAAATCACACATTAGGAGTTCTAGGTTGCCTAAAAAGCAGCTTCTTGTTACCTCCAATAGATGATGATTCTAGAGCAAGTTGGGGTGACCAGCTCACCTCAGCTACCCCTCAGTTATGTTTCAAAGCTGTCTCTCCCTGGGGTTCCATACTCACACTATAAATACCCAGTTATGTACACTGCTCTTAACCTTTCGGTGCCATAGGCCATTTTAGCAGTTAAGTAAAGCCAGTACACCCTCCCAGGATCATGTTTTTAAGTGCATAAAACAAAGCACATAAGAGTCAAAGGAAACAAATTATATAGAGGTGTGATTCTATCCACATATCCTCGGGAGGTCTTTCTTCCAGTAAAAAACTTTGCATGGTTTCTCTATAACACCAGCTACTGTTACACTCTTTCCCTGCCCCACTCCAAGTGAAGAACAGTTTTTCTGTGTCCGTATTTCAGCTCATCTGCACTAATGAATCTTGCTCATTATTTATTCTGTGGTGTGACTTTAGGCAAGTCACTCTGCCCTTCAATCTGTTATTATTGCTATGCTTATCTGTGCCAAAAACTAGCTTTGCCAGTGACTCACTGTTGGTGCAGTGAGGCGAATCAGGGAACTCTTCAGAGGCAGAAAGTAAAAAGAGGAGTGACTCAGGCCTCTGGGTGGCGTCCTGACCTTGGCACACAGTAGGGGTTCAATAAATAATTGCTGGGTGAATGAAAGGGAAGTTGTGATGTACATGAAAGGACCCACTGTTCCCAAGCACATTGGCAGCACAGTTTTGTACAAAGTTGCAGCCGTTCTCATCTATTCATCAAGGCAGGCCTGCGTTCAAGGCAAGCCTGCGTTAATGGGCTCTTTTAAGATCAGCATTTTTTCAAGAATGCCATTTACATCTGGCTATACCTTGGGGATTACCCGACTCGGATGGGGAAACTGAAGGAACGGGTCAGCCTAAGGTTCACAAGTGAGGCAACAGCAAGATAAGTCACGATTAATTCATCGAGTAATGAGATGCAATATTTGGCGGACTTGGACCCGCCCCATTCGATTATCCGCTAAACTCTGTAGCCCATCGCTACTCCCCTGGGCTGGTCCGTTTCCCCCGCCCAGACCGGGTATCCTCCGCCAGTCTCGGAGCTGGAGTTGGACTTCCCGAATCCGACTCAGCCCCACACTCCTCCCGAGCCCCGGCCAGTCCCCACCTCCAAAAGTCGAGGGACCGCCCCTCCCTGACTGGACACCGCCTTTCCAGTGAGGATCTTCCCCGTCTCGCTCCGCCCCTCGTCTGCTTCCTGGATGTGGTTCTGCCTCCACGTCGCCTCCCGGGCGGTGGCTGCCTGCCTGAACGCCGCCTTCCGGGCCTGACTCTTCCCCCTCCCCAGACTGCCTTCACTCCGCAGGCTTTGTCAAAGATGGGCTATGAGTTGGTTGCACCGTGCCTCCCTAGCTCGACTGCCCAACCCTGACCTCTGGTTCCACCTCCCGCGCCAGCATTCCGCTCTCGCCCCACCTTCCAGGGCATAGACCCCGCCCCTCCTGGATTAGCTCCGCCTACCAGGCCCCGGCTCTGCTCGTTTCGGACAGTATTTCTCTCGCCCTGCCCCTAGGACTACGGCCACGCCCCTCCGGCCCCGGCCCCGCCTCTTTAGGTTTTTGCTCCGCCCCTGAAGGTGGGACTCCGAGCGATTCCGCCCCCTGGAGTCTGCAGGCTTCTAGAGGCGTTGCAATGTTTTGAACCGGATTTCACAGTGGTGGAGGCGCACTGTAAAGCGTCATGCAGTGCTTGGGGGTCCGGAACCGGAGCTGGAGCCGGAGCCGGAGCTGGAGCCGGAGCCGCTCCAGGGAGCTTTATCTGAAGGAGCAGAGCCTCAAGGTGGCGGCGCTCAATGGGCGAAGGCTGGGTAAGGGACACCAGGAACCTTGAGAGCTGCGGGGAATGGGAAAGCAGCTGGAACATGACACAGACTACTTGTCCCTGAACCTCCAGCCTTTGATTGCACTTCGAGCCTTGTTTAATTCTTCTGTGGGGCCATTTGCAGTGGTGGCACATGGGGGTGAGTACTAGGATTAGTTACCCCTTCTCCTGATCTAACTCAGCCCCTCCAAAGCTCTCCAACCCTTGCCACCCCCAGCCCCTCCTGTTTATAAATTTCTGAGACATCACTGGAGATGTGACCCAGTGTGTAATTGGTATGACTGTGTAACCCAATGAGATATTTCAAGACTGTGTGTAGTCCAGGTATGCCTGTATGTGACAAGTGACAGTGGGTAACTCAGTGGTGACTGAGTGATGATCACCCATGTGGTATTGTGGGGCCATTGTGTAGTGATGATGGTGTGTAATGCTGTGCAACCAAGTGTGTGACACTGGTACCAGGGGTGTTTGCATGGAACCAACTGTGATGGTGTATGATCCACTGTGATACTGTACAACAGAGTGTGGCTGTGTGTGATAGATGTGACAGTTGGTGACCCAAGGTGACTGAGTGAGTCTGTTAATCTGTGTTATGGTGTGTATGTGTATGTTCTGTGGATTTTCTGATGTTGATACACTCTGGCTGTGTGAAACTGAGTGGTGGCTGCATAAAGCAATGTTTTGTAGCACTGACCCAGTGGCCTGCTCCTGAGTCCTGACTTCACCATACAACTTCCTTCAAGCTCAGTTTCCTTATCTGTAAAATGAGGATAATGATGCTGCCTTCCTCATAGGATTGTTGGAGGGATTATATACATGTGCCAAGAACAGGATCTTATTCAAATATTAACTATTATTATGGTGGCTGCTATTATTACTGCCATGATAATGATATTCTAACTCTGCATCTTAAGTGGCTGTATGTGACTAAGGGTAACACTGTGCAACTCCATGTGACAGTGTATAGTTTGGGGGGGCAGTGTGTTATGTGTGTGACTCATTGTCTCTTTAAGATTGTATCTGGCAGTATGATTGTGTGTGACGTCATCCTGTGTGATAGAGTATTTGCTATTTTTGTGGCTATATCTCAGTGTATTGCTGGGGATTCCAGGCCCAGTGTGTCTTCATTATGTATCACTGTAGGTACATGGGCAGGAGGTACCCCCTGGCTTCCCACTGGTATCTCAGCACTGTCTGTGCCTTCTACAGGCCTCCTGCCTGAGGCAACTGGCCTGGGCAGGTTGGCAGGTTAGTGAGATCACAAAGTTAACCCAAGGCCCCTGAACTCAGTGCTTCTCATGGCCCTCCTACAGGAGGAGAAGGTGCTACAACTGAGTGAGTGGGGTTTGGTGAGGGGTGCCACATGCTTTCTGTGTAACTAAGGGAGCAAGGGCAGTGGGGCATGAGCCCAGAGGGCCCCCACTGAGGCTAAGGGATGGAGGGCCTGCCCAGATTTCCCATGGGCCCAGAGGACCTTTGATCTTTCTGGAATTATCAAGGCCCACTTTGGGACTGAGGTCTCCCTCCTGGCAGCAACTGGGGGCTTATCTCTGCCTGACTGCAGACAGGGCCACAGCCTGGCTCCAGGACAGGATGAGCATGTCATCTCTTCATGGTGTTTTCCAGAACGGGAAGGTGGGGCTCAGCTTCTACTTCCCAACAATCTCCCCTATACTCATCTGATCTGTCAACAGTGGCTTGCCCTGATACATGCCCAGCTTAGGGAATGTAGTGCTGGCAGATGGTACGGAGGTGATCCTCCCAGCTGTATCTCAGAAAGAACAGTGGAATCTCCCAGCAGAGGGCAGAGTTCCCTGGGAACTCCCTTACTCTCCCTCTTGTGCTTGGCCTGTTACATACAGCCAACAGTTTGGAAAATTCTGTAGAAGTCCCCTTCTCCTCCACTAGCCTCCCCTTGGGTTGGAGGAGTATTGCCCTTGCTAAGGCACAGTGTTTTCTAGAAGTGACTGGACAGACCAGGAATACAGTCATGGGAAGACACATTAGACTGTTGTCTCTGAAGAAGCCCAGGGATACCTCCCTCCTCCATTAGTGTTCTCACCTCAGGGCTGATGGAGGAATAGAAGAAGAGAGAGAGGAGGAGTTGCCTAAAACCATAGGGGAGTGGGAGTGAATGTTAGCACAGGGCTCTGTCCCCACTGAAAGCAGGAGCTTGGTAGGGATAGAGAAGGTGTGGGTGACTGAGGCCTGGGGAAGAGGTTCAAAGGTTCTCTAGGCCCTGCAGACGTGTGGGACAGGCTGCCTAGGGGCATGGGACATGGAAAAAGTGGGAGAGGATATCAGGAATTGTGAATCTGGACTCAGAAAATAAAAAGTCTATGTCTTTTTTGATGACTTCCTCATCAAAGTTATTGCCACCACACTATTGGAGTAGCAGTATAAAGATGGCTGCTGGGTCACAAAGTTTGGGGAACAGAAGTGAGGTAGCCAATTCGATTGGAACAGAGATGGCTGCTGAACACTATGTGGCTATAATCACACACACGTGCGTGCACACATGCACACACACACATACACACACACTTATGAAAACATCTAACTGCATATTAAATTGATGGATTGTTAAGGTGCAGGTGTGGGTCTATTTTATCACAGTTGGCATAGGATCTGCTTGGGACTGAGGGCTTCTGAGGAGCCAGGCTTGGTGTCCCATAGTGCCTCCTGTCAGGACCGGTAGGACAGAGGGCATTGCATCTTTGAGAGTCTGTGCTTCAGCCCAGCCTGCATCTCTGAGATCAGTGGAAGAGTTGGGCAGGAGGTGGGCCAGGCTGCCAGGGTTCTGGTCCTCCCTGTGCCCTCTGCACCACCCCTTCTGAAGGGCCTGCACTGTGCCTTGTTTCTGTACCTCCAGGGGCCCCAGACCCAGGGCCCTCAGCAATGGGGGCGAGCAGAAAGGGGCATCCCAGCAGACCAAATATGAGCAATGGTGGCCTAATCATTCTCTTTTGGGGAAAAGGTCAGAGACCTGCTCGAGCAGACTCTAGTCAGGGGTTAGGGAAGCAGCAGGGAAAAGGGTGGCAGGGATAGGCACAAGGTTCCACAGCAATCAGTGTCTGTCCTTGTCTCCATAGACTTGTGCATCATCTCACTTGATCTTAGCTCCTGTTTGAGATGGGTGATATTAGTATCCCATTTTATTGATGGGAAAGCAAAGACCCTGCCACATGAAGTCACTTGCTCAGGTCACACAGCTAGTCAGGAAGGGTGCCCAAACCCAGGCATGAATGATCCTGGACCCATTGAGAGTTTGTTGGCTCCATGGTGTCCTGGAGTCCATTTCCATCTGTGTCTGCCTTCTCTCCCCACTGGGTTGCCTAATCATTTTTTTTTTAGTACCAGGGATTGAACCTAGAGGTGCCAACCACTGAGCCATCCCCACCCCCTTTTTGTATTTTATTTAGAGACAGGGTCTTGCTGAGTTGCTTAGTGCCTTGCTAAGTTGCTGAGGCTGGCTTTGAACTTGCCATTCTCCTGCCTCAGCCTCCCAAGCTGCTGGAATTACAGACATGCGCCACCGCATCCAGCCACGCATTGCCTGATCTTTTGATCCCAGCTTCATTCAGTTCACTTTGACCCTTACATGTGACCAGGAGGGGCCTACCATTTCTTAGGCCTTCTTGAATTAGCTGCCCTTTCTCTCAGTCAGCTGCAGGGGACAGGTCACAGTGTGTGGGTATGTCTTGGGTGGGCAAACATCTGCAGGTTGCATGACTGCCTCAGCTGCAGTTGGAGGTGACTCCTAGAGGAGGCAGGCACTGGAAGTAGCCAGAGCATGGGATAAGGTGGGTAAAGAGAGCTGAGGATGAGGCTGGAGAAACATGGCCTGAGAGGGTCCAAAGGCAGTGGGACCCTGGTAGAGTAGGTGACGTCTTACTGGTGTTGACCCCCAGGCCTGCAGGATGACAAGGACCTACAGGCCTTGCTGAAGGGCAGCCAACTCCTGAAAGTAAAGTCCAGCTCATGGAGAAGAGAGCGCTTCTACAAGTTGCAGGAGGACTGTAAGACCATCTGGCAGGAGTCTCGCAAGGTCATGAGGTCCCCAGAGTCCCAACTGTGTGAGTATCCTGGGCCATACGGGAGGGGACAGAGCATGAACGGGGTTCAGGAGCCAGTTAAATCACCTGTAGAGAAACTGAGGTCTAGTCTGGTTTGGGGAGGACAACTGTGTAATGAGGACCACAGTGCTAATGCTCCTTGGAATGGGCACAAGACCACAGATGGGCAGAGCCAGGCTCAGCAACAGGGAGGGGAGCTGGACAGGGTTGCTTGGAGCACAGGTATCCTTCAAGTAGGGGAGGGAGGGAAGTTTGGTGAGTTAGCATTTCAGGTGTGGTAGTCCAAACGATAGGCCCAAAGTCCAGAGGCAGATAAGGCCCTTCCAGGTATCAGAGCCCAGGGTGTGAGGTGGGGCCACAGAAGGCAGATCCTCCCTAGAATTGGAGCCATAGGAGGTTGGGGTGGAGCAGGGCTAGGATACACAGACAAAGGCCATTGCTGGGGCACTCCCTCAAGGAGCATGTGAGTGTGAAGACTTTCTGGCAGGTCCTAAAAAAGCGCCAGGCTTGGGCAGCAGATTCTGTAAAATGAGATGTTCTTGTCTACACTTTTACTCAGTGAAAAAATTTAGACCAATACCATCCAATAGAACTGTCTACAATGAAGGAAATGTTATCTGTACTGTCCAGTATGGCAGCCACCAGCCACAGGTGGCTATCAGCCCATGAAGCTAGTGTGACTAAGGAGCCGAGTGTTAAATTTTATTTCATTTTAACTAATTCGTATTCAAATAGCCACAGGTAGCTGGTGGCTCCTCAGTTGGATAGGGGAGATAGATCATTCCAATCTGGGGATATATGGGTGGGGCTATTGGAAAGTCTATAGGGAACAAGACTAGACTTGGTGACCAGCCCCAGTTAGGGGAAAAGTGTAAGGAAGGGGAGGCTCAACCCACTGAGAGGGCTCTAGTAGGGTGCCTTAACCCAAGAAGGGTCTGCTGGGCATCAGGATGCTGGACAAAAGCCTGAGAGAGCATTGCCTGCCAGCCTGTGGCCTGTGGAGGGGCCTGAGGTAAAGCCGGATGGGAGCAAGGTCAGATGGGCAGAGCCCTGCTGCGTCCTTGGGGCTGTGAGCCATGAAGGTCTCTGAGCCGCGCAGGGCAGGGTCTGAGGGGATGGGGCTCTCGTGTGTTCTCAAAATCCTCCTTGAGCCTGTGTCTGCCCCAACCCAGGCTGCTACTTTCCAGTATGGGAGTGACCCCCTGACCTTGCCTCTGTGGCGCCAGACAGGCTCCTTCCCTGGGCTCCTGCCCTGATACTGGGTTTCCTGTTAGATGCTATGGGTGGAGGCATGGTGGGGACAGGGATCTTACACTGGGAGCCCTGGGAACTCTTTGCAGCCCACCCACCTGCCAGTACATTCACATGACTCCCAGTGTATGCCTAGTGCTTGGTGGGGAGCCTGTGGGGGAGGGATCAGGTAGAGGAGTACAAGACGCAGGCCCTTCCAGCAGGAACCCCCATTTGGGCTGGCGAGATCAGAACCTCACACTGAGAAGGCCATGAGCAAAAGGGCAGGAATAACATTCAGGCAGGAGACCCAGCGTGAGCAGAGGTGCACAGGTGAGCTTGAGGCAGTCTGAGGGGCTGTGCCCTGAGAGGAGGGGCCGCTGGAGAACAGATCTCGGATCAGGAGGACAGGCGCTCTTGGGTAAGGAGCATGGCCCAAAGAGGCTTTCCTGCAGGTCACACACGCGAGGCAGGCCTCATGCAGAGCCTGCCTGGTGGTGCTGCCTTCTCTGGGTGAGCAGTGAGATTGTTGTCCTTACCTGCACTTTACCCTGAGGAACTGAGGCCAGGTGATGGAGGAGTGGAGCAACCCCCATTTCTCTTTGGCTCTGCTTTCTGCTCTCTAGTCTCCCTGTGGTCACTGGGTCTCAGCAGACAGGGTGTTATCAGCAGTGAGGACAGCTGGACTTTATCTCTGGGGCACCTGGGGCCACCAGCTGGGGGATTCCATGGCCTAGGCTTCCTGTTTTTGTTCTCAACTGGGAGCAGCTGCAGCTATACCTGTTGTGGGGCCTAGTGGGGAGCAGAGGGCTTGAGCAGGGATATGCTCTGCATCCCAGATGGCTGGGGCTCATGTGTCCCATGCCTCAGAGCCTGTGTGGCCAGGGGTACTTGCCACACATGTGGGTCTACAGGGCTAGGAGGCTCAGGGTTGGTGGACTCAGGGAAGGACAGGCAGGCCTGCAGTCAGAGGCAGTCTAGGACCCAGCACAGCTGGAGGAGGGTGGCTCAGGATGGGTATGTGGCAGGATCCTGCCTAGATCCTGCTGCTGGGAGACTCAGCATGAGCCTCTCTAGTGGGACTGGTTCTCTGTGAGGCCGGTGGAGTGGCAGTTACTGAGGGTCTTGTCTCTCCCTGAAGTGTAGAAGGCTAGGCTCTGACAGTGCGCCCTCTGGCTCCGAAGGGCTGAATTATGTAATCTCTCAGCCCCTTGAGGACACCCTTCGTTTCTGCCTCTTGGGACCATGGAGGGCAGGGCCTTCCTGCAGCCCTCAGAATACATACAGCATAGGACAAGGCTTTGATACAAACACGTCTGCCCCTGTCTTTGACCCTCTGTCCCCACACCCCAGGCCAGGGCTGATCGAGGGCCCCAGTCCCCTAAATGGTTAGGAGAGGGCCCTGGAAGCTCTCATGGTCATGGGGGGGAAGGACAAGTCCAAAGTCCAGTACTATCAGGAGGATGCTTGACCCCTCCCTGTCACAGGCATCAAGCTCCAAGGTGGCCTCCCTCTCCCCAGCACAGAGACCCCTGCCCTGCCCGTCCCCAGTTCTCTCCCCAGGGCCTACTCCTTGCATCACCGAGTTGGGGGGCCTGGGGTCCCAGTTGCCTTCCCCCTCTGAGATCTCTGTCTCTGTCTCTCCCTGTGTGTTTCTACTCTGCCCATTGTGACTGTCTCACGCTGTCTCTACCTCAGTCTGTCTTCCACTTTTTTGTGCCCGCCTCCTCTGCCCTCCTGTCCTTCTCTCTCCCCTCTGGACTCAGGGCCTCAGCTCCAGTCCTGGTGGTATCTAAGCTGTTTTCCCCTCTACTATGGTCTTGGCCACGTGAGAGACAGGGACTGGCTTCCCGGCATGCTCTGCCTCCGCCACCACCGTGCCCCTCTTGTAGTCTCCATCGAGGACATTCAGGAGGTACGGATGGGGCACCGCACAGAGGGCCTGGAGAAGTTTGCCCGTGATGTGCCCGAGGATCGCTGCTTCTCCATTGTCTTCAAGGACCAGCGCAACACCCTAGACCTCATCGCCCCATCTCCAGCCGACGCCCAGCACTGGGTGCAGGGTCTGCGTAAGATCATCCACCACTCGGGCTCCATGGACCAGCGACAGAAGCTGCAGCAGTATCCTCTTGGTGGTAGTGAGTCTAGGCCTGACCTGTGGACAGACTGTAGTCATCCCTGGGCAGCCTGGGTATGGAAGGTGGCTTAGTCAGTTTTGGCAGCTGAGTGGCTTACACAACAGAAATTTATTTTCTCAGTCTGGAAGCTGTAAGTTGGAGGTCAGGGTACCAGCATGGTCAAAGCCTAGTGAGGGTCCTCTCCTGTGCTTGCAGATGTCTGCCTTGGTGGTGCATTCTCGTGTGGCAGGAAGAAAAACAAAGCTCTACAACCCCTGACATTCACTGGGGCCCCTCTGTAAAGTGGGCAGGTGGGACATTGGGAAGACTCAGAAGAGCAGCTTACATCAGTGAGAGACTTAGTTATGGGGTGTTCTAATCATGTTTTCTAGAGTTACTACACTTCTTCCCTCTGAGAATCGGGAGATCATGGTACCTACCTGTGACCTGTTTTAGGCAGTGGTCATGTTCCCCTGGGCCTGGTGTTCAAGCCAGCTGTGGACTCAAGAAACTTCAACAATTGGTTGCACAACAACATACTAGATATGATCCAAAGTGCTCAGGCTTCTGGCACATATGGATCTAGGTAGAACCAGTTCATCTCCCTTTTCTTCAATGACAGCTTTATTGGTACATAATTCACATACCGTGCAGTTGACCTTTAACACATTGAACTTGATTCAGTGTTTTTTAGTATATTCCCAGTTGCACAACGATCCCCACAACCAATTTTAGAACGTTTGCATCACCTCAAAAAGAAACCCTATACTCTTTATCTGCCACTTCCCTTCCGCTCCAGTGGTAGACAGCCACTGATCTACTTTCTATTTCAATTTGCCTATTCTGGACATGTCATTTCAATGGAATAACGCAGTCTTTCATCTAGCGTGTTATCATCTTGCATCTGTGTGGTAGCCTGTATCTATACTTCATTTCTGCTAATATTCCATTGTATGGATAAGCCAAGTTTTATTTATCCATTCATCAGCTGATGGACATTTGAGTTGTTTCCACTTTGGGGCTTTTATCTAATCTGCTCTTCACATCCTAGTGTAAGTTTTGTGTGGACATATGTTTTCATTTCTCTTGAGTGCATCCTCAGAGTGGAATGGCTAGGTCAAGTGAATTCTATGTGTCACCTTCTGAGGTACTGCCAAACTGTTTTCCAAAGAGGCTGTGCCCATTTACATTCCCACTAGTAGTATATAAGGGTTTCAGTTAGTCACACTTGTTATTTGTACTTTTTGATCCTACCTGTTCATAGCTGAGTGTTTTATTATAGACACACTCATGAATGTGAAGTGGTTTCTTGTGATTTTATTTGCATTTCCTGGGTGGCAAATGATGCCCAGCTTCTTTCCATGTTTAGTGCCCATCATATTTCTTCTTTGGAGAAATACCTATTCAAATCCTTTGCCCATTTTTGTTGTTGTTAAGCTCTTTTTAAATGAATCTACTATTTATTTTTTATTTTTATATATTTATTTTTATTTATTTGGGTACTGGAGATTTATCCCAAGGGTATTTACCACTGAGCCACATCCCCAGCCCTTTTTTAATTTTTAATTTTGAGACAGGGTCTCACTAAATTGCTGAGGGCCTCACTAAGTTGCTGAGACTGGCCTTGAACTTGGAATCCTCCTGCCTCAGTCTCCAGAGTCTCTGGGATTACAGGCATATGCCTCCATGCCTGGCTATTTATTTTATTTATTTATTATTTATTATTATTTTATTTATTTATTTTTTAATATATATTTTTAGTTGTTGGTAGACCTTTATTTTATTCACTTTTTTATATGTGGTGCTGAGAATTGCCTAACCTTACATATGCTAGGCAAGTACTCTGTCATAAAATACACAGAAAGTAAAATTTACCCTCTTAACCATTTTAAGTGTACAATTCAGTAGTGCTAAGTATATTCACATTGTTGCATAAGCAGCTTTCAGAGTTGTTTTTGTTTTGCAAAACTGAAGCTGTATATCCTTTAAATGAAAACTTCTCATTCTTCCCCTCTCCTCTCCCCTGTCCCTGGCAATCACTTCTATTTTCTGTTTCTATGAATCTGTCTACCCTAGATTCCTCATATAAGTTGGAATCCTAGAGTTTTTGTCTTTTTATGACTGATTTATATCATTTAACATAATGTTCTCAAGTTTCATTCATATTATAACATGTGTTAGAATGTCCTTTTAAAATAATATTCTAGGGACTGGGATTGTGGCTCAGTGGTAGAGTGTTTGCCTAGCATGTGTGAGGCACTGGGTTCAATCCTCAGCACCACATAAAACTAAATAAATAAAATAAAGGTATTGTGTCCATCTACAACTAAAAAATATTTCATAAAATACCTATTAAAATGATATTCTATTGTATGTATGTGCCACATTATATTTATTCATTTATCTACTTAATAGACACTTGAATTGTGTCTACCTTTTGGTTGTTGTGAACACTACTACTCTGAACATGGGGGTACAAATAAATCTCCTTTAGAAACTGTTTCTATTTTGGGTGTATATATCTAGAGGTAATATTGCTGGATCACATGGTAATTTTATTTGCATTTTTTGAAGGAACTACCATAATGTTTTACACAGCAGCAGTACCTTTTTATATTCCAATAAACAGTGTGCAAAGGTTCCAATTTCTCCACATCTTTGCGAATACTAGTTATTTTTCTGCTTTTTTATTTTTTATAGTGGTATTATCCTAATGAATGCAGAGTATTATCTCATTATGGTTTTGATTTATTTGCATTTCCTTAATGAGTAATGATCTTGAGCATTTTTTCATGTGCTTTTGTCTATCTTCTTTGGAGAAATCTATTTAGATCCTTGTCCCATCTTTTGATCTAGTTGTTTGTCTTTTTATTATTGAGTTGTAAGAGCTCTTTATAGATTCTAGATGCAAGTCTTTTGTGAGTCTCTTTATGCAAATAATTTCTCCCATCCTAAGGGTGCCTCTTTCCTGATAGTATTCTTTGAAGCACAAAGTTTTTAGTTTTGATAAGTGTAACTCATCTACTTTTTCTTTTCAGTTATTTGTGCTTTTTGGTATCATATCTAAGAAGGCTTTGTTCAAAGTCATGAACAATTTACTTATATTTTCTTCTAGAATTTTGTCATTTTAGCTCTTACATTTAAGACTTTGATCCATTTTGAGCTAATTTTTGTATGTGGTGTGAGGTAAGAGATCCAGTTTCTTTTTCTTTTCTCTTTTTATATGCAGGTATACAGTTGTTCCAGCACCATTGTCAGACAGGAGCGAGTTGAAAAGATTATTCTTGCCCCATTGAATTGTCTTGGGATCCTTGTAAGAAATCAATTGACTGTAAATATGAGGATTTATTCTGAACTCTCAAGTCTGTTCCATTTGTCTATATATCTGTTCTTGCACCAGCACCAAAATGTCTTCGTTAGGTAATTTTATAGGAAGTTTTGAAATTGAAAGCAATGAGTCCTCAAAATTTGTTCCTTTTTTTTTTCAAAATTACTATGGTTATTCTAGGTCTCTTGAATTTCCAAATGAATTTTAGGAAGAGTTTATCAATTTCCGCAAAGAAGCCAGCAAGATTCTGATAAGGATTGTATATCAATTTGGAGAATACTCCCAGCATAGCAATATCAAGTCTTCTGATCCATGAACATAGATATCTTTATATTTATTTATATCTTGTTTCATTTCTTTAAAAAATGTTTTTTGTGGCTTTTCACAGGATAAGTTTTGCACTTTACAATTTTTTATTTCAAATTATTTTATTCATTTTGATGCTGTTGTTTATGGAATTGTTTTCTTAATTTCACTTTTAGATTGTTCATTGCTACTATAGATGTAGCTCCTTTGGAGGACACATTTTGAGTCCTGTTAACTTCCTTTTCTGTGTGCTTTTCAGCATTTGAAAGAATTTTAAGCATTATTTCACAAGCCCACATCTGCCTGATTTTGAGCTTTTTAAAAAGCCCAATTCTGGGCTACTTCTTCCGCAGTCATCCCTGTTGTACAGCCTTACTTTTTGACATCTGATGCCTGCTGCACGAGACCTTAGATCAGAAAGCCATCTCTTCTGCTGAGTAGCCTTCAGCACAGGGAACTCGTGGACTTGATGGTTTCACATGACATTCTGCTGTGATTAGTATACATATGTGTACATAATATTTTATACATATAATATATATGCACACATGTGTATACAATTTGGATCTATATATGTAAATTTTGAATTTATATATACGTAAAATTTAGAAATTATGTATATGTTAGAATGAAGTTTTAAAGAATCACCAGACCCATCTCCTCCAGAAACTGCCATTTGCACTCTCCTGATCTTTTTTTCTGCATTTCAATTTGCCTAATGATGCCTTTGCCAAAAATAGCAGAGCTCATACATTTGTAATCCATTTGCAGTGTAACATTATATCATAATTATTTCCCTTAGTGAAGTCTCCATAAACAGCTTTAATTACTATAATATTCCACTGAGTAGATGCATTGTAAACTATAAATCTATTCCTGTTTAAATTATTCCTGCTGAAAATTTATTTTAGCCTTTCACTAATATAAATAACACTGCAAAGAACTATGTTCATAAAACTTTTCAGTATTTAGTATTTTCTTCCCAGTGGATTCCTAGAAGTGGAATGAAATGATAGAATAGTCATTTTAGTCTCCTTTTCATTATTGTAATGAAATACCCGAGGCTGGCTAACTTTATAAAGAAGGGAGATCTATTTAGCTTACAGTTCTGGAGACTCAAGGGCTTGGCTCTGCTGAGGTCTTCAAGAATGATGGCATCACAAAAGTGGGAGCATGAGATAGGAATAGATCACATCGCCAGACAGGACTTAGAATGAGAATGGGGTCCCACAAGCTTTTCCAAGGGCACATCTTCAATTCCTACCCGGCCCTACTTCTTAAAGGTCCACACCCCCTCCCATTATTGCCACAATGAAGACTAAGATCCCACCACGTGAACCTTGGGGGACAAACCACATCCAAAACACAGCAATATTTTAAAGCTTCAGTTGTCCCGAGATGACTCTCCTAAAGGTTGTACCAATTTACCTTGCCCACGTAGCAGATGAATGCCCAATCCATTTGACTTTTACCTGCACTGGGTGTTTCACATTTCTGTTTGCAAAAACCTCGTTTATAGTTTTCATTTTGTTATCAGGGTCATCATATTAATTTATTTTATTTTTTATTCTATTTTTGGTACTGAAGTTTGAACCCAGAGGTGCTTAACCACTGAGCCACATTCCCAGCCCTTTTTTTGTGTGTTATTTAGAGACAGGTTCTCACTGAGTTGTTTAGTGCCTTGCTAAGTTGCTGAGGCTGGATTTGAACTTGTGATCCTCCTGCCTCAGCCTCATGAGTCACTGGGATTACAGGCGTGCACCACCACACCGGGCTATATTATTTTATTTTTAATTCATTTTTCTAAACCTTTGTTGTAGATGTTTCCCTTAGTCTGCTAAAGGGATGAGTTTAGTTTTGTTTAATCTGGTCCTTAGATTTTATTTTATTTATTTATTTTTCGGTGTTGAGGATTAAACACAGGTCCTCATGAATGCTAAGCAGGCGACTGAGCTACATCCTCAGCCCCCATCTCTTGGTAATTCCTCCTGAAAACCTGCTGTTTTTCCCTACTGTGTTCTACCATGTTCTTCTATTTTTTTCTACTAAAGTGAGGTTTCCTTGTCTTCATTCTATGTAGTACTCTGATTTCTGTGCAATGTACTGTGGAGCTTCCCTTTCTCTAATTCCTCAAGGTCAAGCATGAGGGGAGGGAGCTGTTGGGAACTGGACTGCCCCAATCATGATGACCTGACCTGGTTTTTGTTCTGCATGTGCTGTCCCCACCTTCTGATCAGTGCCTGAAAATTTGCTGTTTCCTATAAACTAAGCCTCGAGTACTAGTCAGGTTGGCTTACAGTTATGTACTGAACCCCAGAAGCACTTACTTTGCAGTCTTGATGGTATTTATCACCTAGGGACAGAGCTATGCGGGCTTTGTTTGTTTGTCTTTTTTGGTATTTTCTAGATTGTCTACTCTGAGCCTTTTGCATTAAGAAAATTTTTAAACATTTCGAAGTTTTCAAAATCAGCAACTTGAACAGGAACTTGATAGGAACTTGATAGGAAGTAGCCTTCTCCTCCAGTGAGGCCACCAGGTCTTGCCCTACAGTGTGGAGCGCAGGGGCCGGCCAGGCCTGTGGGTAGACCTGGGCAGCTTCAACTTGAACGTGGTTCTGGCTGGAACCTTGATGGGTTCCAGGGCTCTTGGGTTCTTTCCTTACTTCCTGCCCAGCTGGATTCACTCTTGCTTACGAAAAGCTGACAAAAACAAGGACAACAAGATGAGCTTCAAGGAGCTGCAGAACTTCCTGAAGGAGCTCAACATCCAGGTGGACGACAGCTATGCCCGGAAGATCTTCAGGGTGCGTTCGGGTCTGCACAGCAGTGGGGTCCCGGATCCTCATCTGGCCTGCTCTGAGCCCTGCCTTCCCGCTGTCCTGGCTCTGCAGGAGTGTGACCACTCTCAGACAGACTCCCTGGAGGATGAGGAGATCGAGGCTTTCTACAAGATGCTGACCCAGCGGGAGGAGATCGACCGTGCCTTTGCTGAGGCCGCGGGCTCAGGGGAGAGGCTTTCGGTGGGCCAGTTAGTGACATTCCTGCAGCACCAGCAGCGGGAGGAGGCAGCAGGACCAGCGATGGCCCTGTCCCTCATTGAGCGCTACGAGCCCAACGAGACTGGTGAGATCCTGGCAGTCCCAGGGCTGCACTGGGCTGGGAGACCCCAGAGGAGACTGTGGACAGAAGGGGGCTAAAGGGAAGGGCTTCTCGGCCAACCTCAGGGCCCTTGGTCAGTGCTCACCTGTCCCATGAAATCAGGCAGATGGGAAAGAGGACCTAGGGTCACTGCCTCAGTTTTCCTCTTGATTCCTCCTTCAGAGGGCTTTGAGGGCCTCGTCCCCAGGTAATAGAGAGGTGACTGGAGAAGCCAAAGCAATTGCTCTTCCTTCTTCATGTTTATTCTGGGCTCACCTTTGTGATGTGACCCAGCAGAGAAAATGGAGCTCTTCTCCAGAGGGGCTTCCTGTCTGGTGCACAGAGGGCCTTGGGCTTCGGGACAGAGTTGGAGAAGGCGACAGAGCCTCACTCTCTGGTAACCATAGTCTGGCTACGAGACTCAGACTTATCCTGCTTCCCAGAGCTTTGGAGGACCAGCTGAGGATGGGCAGGGGGAGGGAGTAAGGGTCCCTCCTTCCAGAGTGGTGGGCAGCCAGGAGGAGGCCTGTGGCAGCCAGCTCTCAAGGGCAGTGGCGGCCTCCTCCCTCCCAGCCAAGGCGCAGCGGCAGATGACCAAGGACGGCTTCCTCATGTACCTGCTCTCGGCCGATGGCAGTGCCTTCAGCCTGGCGCACCGGAGGGTCTACCAGGACATGAGCCAGCCACTCAGCCACTACCTGGTGTCCTCCTCGCACAACACGTACCTGCTGGAGGACCAGCTCACGGGGCCCAGCAGTACTGAAGCCTACATCCGGTGCGGTCCAGGGAAGCCTTGTGGGTGGGAGTCGGTGGGGGCAACCCGGGACAGGACCTAGAGGCTCCTAGCCACCACCCCCACCCACAGGGCGCTGTGCAAAGGCTGCCGCTGCTTGGAGCTTGACTGCTGGGACGGGCCCAACCTGGAGCCCATCATCTACCACGGCTACACTTTCACCTCCAAGATCCTCTTATGTGACGTGCTCAGGGCCATCCGGGACTACGCGTTCAAGGTGGACGATGGGCCCCCGGGGGATGAGGAGGTGTGTCCGAGGGGTGGCCAACCTATCCTAACATGCCCTTGGGCCTCCAGGCATCCCCCTACCCAGTCATCCTGTCCCTGGAGAACCACTGCAGCTTGGAGCAGCAGCGTGTGATGGCGAGACACCTGCGTGCCATCCTGGGACCCATGCTGCTGGACCGGCCGCTGGATGGGGTCACCACGAGCCTGCCCTCCCCCGAGGTACGTGGTGGGGATGGGGGTGCCCAGCAGAGAGGGCAGGGACTGACTGGGAGGCCAAGAGTGGGGCTCCTGAGGAGTTGCCTCCATCCCCAGCAACTGAAGGGGAAGATCCTGCTGAAGGGGAAGAAGCTTGGGGGTTTGCTGCCCCCTGGAGGGGAAGGCAGCCCCGAGGCCACAGTTGTGTCAGACGAAGATGAAGCTGCAGAGATGGAGGACGAGGCAGTGAGGAGCCGCGTACAGCACAAGCCCAGGGTTCGAGAGGGAGCTATGGGGAGGGAGGCCCTGGGGTCCTTTCCCACCGCCTTCCCCAGCTCCCTGGGACATTCGCCTTATCTCAGTTCTCTGGCTGCCATTCAGAACCTCTGCCCCCTCTCTCTGTCTTCCTCTGTCTCTCTGTGTCTGGGTTTCTGGCTCTCAGTGCCCACCCCACCCCAACCTCTGGCTCTAACCCGGGCCTCCCCGTGGCCCCCAGGAGGACAAGCTCAGGCTGGTGCAGGAGCTCTCTGACATGGTCATTTACTGCAAGAGCGTCCACTTTGGGGGCTTCTCCAGTTCTGGCACCTCCGGGCAGGCTTTCTATGAGATGGCGTCCTTCTCGGAGAACCGTGCTCTCCGGATGCTCCAAGAATCAGGTGAGTCCCTCCACAGGCAGAGGGTGCGGCCATCTGCCTGACCATCTGGGCCAGCCGGGGCCAGGCCAAGTTGGCGCTGCCTGCTCCGTTACCAGAGAGAACTGGCAGGGAGGGCGCTGGGTTCACAGGGAGGCCTTCACCACTGACCACGCCACACCTCCCCTTAGGAAACAGCTTTGTCCGCCACAACGAGGGACACTTGAGCAGGATCTACCCAGCAGGGTGGAGAACAGACTCCTCCAACTACAGCCCCGTGGAGATGTGGAACGGGGGCTGCCAGATTGGTATGGGCCGACTGGGGCTGGAGGATGCCTGGAGGAGGGTTTCAGTCCTGAGGGACAGGGCCCAGAGCCTTGAATGACTCAGTGAGAAGTCTGGGGACCAGGGCCAGATGCAGGGGTGCCTGGAACTGGTAAACTCTGGAAATATCTCCCCACTGGCAAGTCACTGTCTGAAATCCCATCATTAGCATACTAGCCCTTTGACTTTTGACACCAGAAATGGAATGTGTGGTCAGTGTGGTGGGTCAGTTAGGGTGGAGAAGGCAGTGGGTACTGGGGTGGTATTGGGTCCTGCTTCTTACTGTGCAACCCTAGGCCTCAGTGTACCCTAGGAGGCTGGCTCTAGGGCCCTGAGGTCAGCCCAGCCTGTGACTGCTCTGCCCTGCCTGTTGTAGTGGCCCTCAACTTCCAGACACCTGGGCCAGAGATGGACGTGTACCAGGGTCGCTTCCAGGACAATGGGGCCTGCGGGTATGTGCTGAAGCCTGCATTCCTGAGAGACCCCAACACCACCTTCAACTCACGTGCCCTGACTCAGGGGCCCTGGTGGTCCCGGAAGCAACTCAGCATCAGGGTATGGCCAGACCCAAGGAGGGACAGCTGCCTACAGACCTCCCCTTGCCCTCACAGCCATTCCTAAACTCTTCGTTGTCCCCTGCCTTTCCTCAGGTCATCTCTGGACAGCAGCTGCCAAAAGTTAACAAGAGTAAGAATTCAATTGTAGACCCCAAGGTGACAGTGGAGATCCATGGTGTAGGCCGGGACATGGCCAGCCGCCAGACTGCCGTAATCACCAATAACGGTATGTCCTGGGCCTGCACCCGGCCCAGCTCCTGGTGTGGCTGGTGTGCATGCTGCTGATACGGTGTCTGTCCCCAGGTTTCAACCCGTGGTGGGACACGGAGTTTGAGTTTGAGGTGGTCGTGCCTGAGCTGGCGCTGGTCCGCTTTGTGGTGGAGGATTATGACGCCTCTTCCAAGAACGACTTCATCGGCCAGAGCACCATCCCCTGGAACAGCCTCAAGCAGGGTGAGTGTGTGGCAAGGGCAGGGGACAGCTGGGGTGGGAGAGGTGGGACCTGGCTGTGCCCTGGCACGTCCTCCCTGAGTGACCGGAGCTCTGCTTCCTGCCTGCCAGGATACCGCCATGTCCACCTCTTGTCTAAGAACGGAGACCAGCATCCATCCGCCACCCTCTTTGTGAAGATCTCCCTCCGGGACTAGGCCCGTGGGGTCAGGTGGGGTCCACCCTGAGTCCATCAGGCTCTCTGTCCACGCCTGGAGGCAGGGCTGGTGTGGCTGCTCCCAACCTCCACCGTGGAGCTCGAGGTCCCTGAATGGCCTTCAACGCTAACACCCTGTCCATGCTGCTGCCTCTCTGGGGTCCTAGGAGCTGCCCCGGGCCCTGGAACTGTCCTCAATTCCGTTAGCAACAACACTGCAGCCCTCTCCGCCCTCTGGCCAGCGTCAGGTCAAGGGTTTTTATAAAAATCACAATAAGACTGAGCCTTGTGGTCTCCTTTCCTGGGCCAGAGAATCCCCCATGAAGGGCATGTCCCTCCTCATGCTCCTGGGGGTTGTCTGGAGAGAGCAGCAGAAAGCACACCCAGAGCCCCACCCCCTAGGAGGGGACCCTCTGAGGGATCGCATCTGAAGGCACGTGTACCACACCCGGTGCACATGGCTCTCTTTTATTGGCAAAGGGGAGAGGCCTGGGGGCATGAGCAGAGCCCCCCAGGACTCAGAAGAAGCCCAGTCTCTTTTTCTCCTGCTGCTGCTTCCACTTGGCCATGCTGTAGAACTCCTTCTTGGACGTCCCAAAGATGTCTCGGAAGTCAGCGTCTGAGAGATAGAACTGGGGGATGGATGTAGGGGAGGGTGTCACCAGAGCCCAGAGTCCATCCTACCCAGAGATGTCATCAGGGCAGCACAAACCATCTAGGACATGCCTCCCAGGCAGCCTGCTGTGGCCAACCATGGGCTGACCATGTCCTGGGCTCCTCCAGCACAACTGTAGGTGCGGGGCAGTAAGTGGTCACCCACCTCCTTGCGGGTGGGGTCCACACCCTGTGGTAGGTTCTCAGCGGCCTGGTACCTCAGCCGTTCTGGGGGCAGGCTCCCACTGTCTGCCAAGCTGACGCTGCTGCTGCTGTTGCTGCTGCCGCCGATGCCGAGGCCGGCACTCCTGCCGCCTACCCTGGGCCCCAACTCCATCTCCGAGATGTCCTGGGTGTCTCTGACGGCTGGCAGGGCTGATGGACCTGCCCTGCTGACACCTGGCCACTGGGATAGCTGGAAATTGTTGACTTCCTGTCCAAAGAGGGGCCTCGGGCTGGGGGAAATGGGAGATAGGCACCCCTCGGGGAGGCCACGTGGTACCCACTGGCCTCTTACCCCCAGCGGCAACCCTTGCCACCTACCAGCCCACTCTGGTGCTAGCCAAGCCTCCACCACTGTGGGCGATGCCAGGGTAGAGTACTCACTGCTGTTATCCCAGAGATGGCAGAGTCTGCTCCCAAGCAGGAGATCCCACCCTCCACCACCTCCTCATAGGGCTGGTTGTTCTGGGGGCAAGAATCAGGGCAGTTATCAGGGCCGGGCAGGACGCCTGGGGCAAGACCAGTGAGAACAAGGTCAGGGCTCCCTCAGGCACACTGGAGGCCCTCAGGCAGACCAGCACCTCCTGCTTCAGTTGCTCAGGCAGGTCCCACTGCCTCCAAATGAGGACAGGGCTAGGGGTTTGGGGCCTCACTCACCGACCACTTGTAGGGGTCCCAGGTGGAGAACCATCCGGTGAAAGTGGGAGGCTCATGGCCTTGATTGACCAGCACAATGGGAGTGGCCAGGCTTCTCCCTGCTGGATGGGTCTTCAGGTACTCCTGGCCCCAGGCCACCGCCTCCTTCCGCTCACTGGCAGCAGCACCAAGCCACAGGAATATCTGGGCCACAAAAGGGGCCTGATCTTGGACATGTGGAGGGGCTGCCTGATCCAACCACCTCCTCCTGGCTCCCTGTCTACCAGATGACTTCAGAACCCCACGCGCACAGCCCTGGCCAACCAGGCACACCCAGCAAGCTGCCACCCACGCAACAATGAACACAAGAAGGTCACAGGCATGCACTCATGCATTCAAGTATTTATTGAGTACCCACTGTATGCCAGGCACTGGGGAGTCAAAAATTTTAAAAATAGATAACAATCCCTGCATTTTTTTCTTTCACGAGGGAGCAAGTCACATGTATGTGTGAAGAAGAAACTAGCAGTGCAAAGGCCCTGAGGTGATGGTGTGCTTGGCATGCTCAGGCAACAACAGGAAGAACTAGCAAAGGGAAGGAAATCAGATGGAGAGCTGGGGCTGGCCAGGTCATGTGCAGCTGTAGAAAGGGCTCAGATTTTTTTCTGAGATGAGTGCCCACAGCCTTGCCACCAACCACACACTGCCACAGGTGTGGCCCCATGCAGGCACAGTGATGCAGAGACACACAATCGTTCATTGTCATCCAGCCCAACAGCAAACCACAGCCACATATTGCTATCCACTGTTGTCAAACACACTGTGTAATGGTCACTCAACCAGTCACACAGAAACAACGGCAGAGACACAGATACGGTCACTCAGTTGCTCACGCCCACGTCTGGTTCCATGGTTGCTTTCTCTATGTCTTTGCATATGTGTGTATGCAAGAGAGCACACACACGAGTCTCCTGGTAGAGTCCCCGCGTGTGGGAAGCCTATTTAGCAGAATCAGACTAGGTTGAGCCACGGGACGCAGAGGCCTGGCTTCTAGGAAGTGCTGGGAAGCATGTGGCGCTGCGTGGGAGTGGTTCCCTGTCTCCTGGAATTTTCCCCCTAAGAGGATGGCTTCCCTAACTCCACCCTATCCTGTCCATCACAGAAGAAGCTCCTCCCGGTCCCGGCCCCCTTTACCTGTGTGTTATAAATACAGGAGAGTTGGGCAGTTGTTGTAAGAGGCTAGAGCTGGTGTGGCCGGACCCGTCATGCCCCCTCTCATAAAAAGAGCATTGGCTCTTATGTGTTCGTTCACTGAGTAGATAAGTTTTTGGGAAATAGATTTAAAAAACCACCAACAGCCTCCTCCGGCAGTTAACCCTTTTCTCCTCCACACAGGACTTGGCACCCAAGGTCTAGCCAGTTCTACCCAGTTACTTGACCCCACAGTCACTTGACACGTCAGTCTCACACCCAGCCGCATACCCAAGAGCAATAGTGACAGAGAATCACCCCACACAGCTGTGCTCAGTCCATCCACTGACACTCCACCCTGACACGTCTGGCCAGGGTGTGCAGCCCCCTGGAGCCATGCACAGCACCGTAAGGTGCTCAGGGTCACGCACACTGCACACGTGGTCACGGTCGCACAAATCTCACAGCAGACTCAGCGATGGCGCAGTGATGCAGACTCCCAGCCACGCCATGGCACCATCAGGGTCACTGTTCTCAGCCTTAGGTGGAGTCACACCCAGTTACACAAATACAAACACACCCCCCATTCACACTCAACCAGGCGGGAGTGGCCACCTTACCTCCTGCCAGGTGTCCAGTAACATGATGTCATACTTGTCCAGATCCCCTTGACTGAAGAACACCACTTCCGTGAGGACCAAGCAGCCCGCCTGGCGGCAGCACTCAAACAATCGTGGCTGGGAGCTGGCGGCCTCCTCGGGGAGCCTGGCCAGCAGGGAGCGTGGGGCACAGAGGTGCTGAGCCTCTGTGGCTTGGGCCCCCCAGGCCCTCAACTCAGAGCCCCCACCCCCAGGCTGGGAACCACTTCTCTGGGGTAGGACTGGGCTTTCCTCTTAGCTTCACTCCCCACCCCCCACAATTCTCTCTGCTCCTCTCTGGGCTACAGGGTTCCTTTTCTGTCTGTGGAGAACGCAGATCAGGTTATCTGTCTATCCCCAGCCAGCTGCCACACTAACCGCCCCATGAATTTCCCTGGAATGGACACTGGGGAAGGGTACGGCAGCAACCTCTCTGGGATGGGAGTGTCCCCTAGGCTCACCCCTGGGTGGAGGTAGCCTCAGGCCCAGGGTCAGGGAAAGGAAGCTAGGATGGGCTGGAGGAGGGGATAATCACACTGAGCCCAGGAGACTCGGCGGGTGTGGTGCAAAAATGAGGCCCCACAGACACACCACAGAGACCTGGAACTTAGCCACCTCTTCCCTCAAGATCTAACTTTGCCTTTTCCCTGGGCAGGGCCAGGAGGGGAATGTTGAGGAACAGCGCCTTTGCTCAGATAGTGACAATGCAGGGAGAGATTTGGCCAGCAGAGGGCACCACTTTCCCAGCTGGCCTGGCATTTTCTGATCCAAATGACCCAGGCCTGGGGAATGAAGGGTGGGCTTTGCTCCTGAGCCTCTGTAGGTCATCTCTCCAGCTCTCTATGTGACTCTTGGGTTAGTCACCCACCCTCTCTGGTCCTCAATTCGGCCTCTTCAGGGTAAGAACACTCTCCTCCTAACCCTGTTACCTCTTGCTGCTAGGATAGGGGGCCCGGCCCCCCAGGGCCTCCCAGAAGTTTGGAGGCTCCTGACCCTCCAGCACCATTTCCTTGTCATTGATGGAAATGAAAGTGGCCACCGTCCGAGCCATCTCACGCTGGTCACCATTACAGCCCTGGCAAGCAGAGAGCTGGGTCAAGCCCTGTAGGGGACAGGCCTTCACCTCCGGACCTACATCCCACTCACCGGGCTTGTGGGAAGCTGGGCCTGAGCCACAGGAGACCCAAGCTGATGGCAGGTCATGTGTGAGCAAGGGATTGACCTCCATTCTTTCCCCTCTAGGATTCAGTTTCTCTCGTTGATCAGGGTCACAGCGAGATCTCCTCTGCATCCAGAGTATGAATGGGGATCCCCAGGTTCATGCTGAAGTTCAGAGAAAACTCCAGCAAACTGGACTAGGCCTTCCTCTTTTCCCAAGAGACTTGGGATGGGCTACGTCCTCTGCTTAAGGTTGGAAGGAGGGGAAGGGGCCCGGGCCAGGCCTGGCTCTAACCTATGGAGTCCCACGTCCACCTGCTGCTCTGTGACTTCTTCCAGGTTCTATCAGGAATGCTGTGGCTCTTCACCCTCATCCCCGGCCTCACCCCTCATTGGCCTATTTTGGGTCTGTCCCCAGGCATGAATCAGTCAGTCCTGCAGGTACCTTCCCAAACCAGAGGTAGCAGACCCCGGCCGTGACCAGCAAGAAGACATCACTGGAGTTGAGGGATGAGGCTCGAGCCGGCACCTCCATGGTCCTGGTGTCGCAGCTGTCAGAGCCTTGCACGTGGAAGAGCCTGGGGCCAGAGGCTGGCTGCCCCTTCCTGTTGTGCTCAGTGCTCCCCTAGAAGAGTGCTAGGCCTCAGGCTAAGGCAGGGGCTTCTGGGGGCTGTCTCCCTGTCCCAGTGGGGACAAAGTACCTCAAGACTCAGGCCAACACTGTCTTTTGAGCCCTCTGAGTATGGAGTGTGGGGATCCCATCAGTCTAGGACAGGAAAGCAAGCCCTTTTTAAGTGGACTCCTCACCCCTTCTCTGTAGGGTCAGGGCGCAGTGCCCAGGCCTTGAAGGTGGAACATGGGGAACAGTTCTGTCCATGCATGACATCACAGATAAGGTACTGGCTCCCTTTTGACTCAGTTTCCTTGCCTGTGCTCCTGCTCCATGTCTAGCTGTGGGACCAGGATTGAGAAACTCAAACGGGGATCACCCTTGGGGTTCCTGGGTCGTGGACAAGGACCAGGAAACCAGGTGCTGGAAAGCTGGGTCCCAGACCTGAAGAGAAGGTGCTTAGCAAGTTCATGCAAGTGCTATGGCCACATGGAGGCCTGGGGAAGCTGCCACTATAGCAGCAGGGGGCCCTACCTGGAAGACCACCAGCTGACCCTGGAAGATGGCAAGGAAGTGCGGGGGCTCGCTGCCCATTGTCACATACTCCCGTACCAGAGCTCCCTGGTACATGTGGTCCAGCTCCTCAGCGTTACAGTTCAGGGCCTTGGTCTCTTCTGCTGTGGCCTGGTGGCCCTGTGGGGTTTGAGGGGACAGTGATGGCCCAGTGCAGCTCTCACATTCCATTCTCTGGTTCCAACTCTGAGACTCTAAGTTGTGCACTGCCCCCCTCCAGCCAGTGCACCTGCCATAGGTACAGGATGTACTGGCTGCGGCCCAGTTTCTGGTATGTGTAGAGGACAAGGTAGCAGCTGTTTGAGCACAACTGTCCATGCTGCTTGGAGTCCACGGGCTGCCTGCATGAGTCCTGGATGCACCACACCTGAGGAGAAGGGAACCAGTGGGCAAAGGTGGCTCCTCTACCTGAACCAGCCTGCCCATCCACAACTACCCAGAAAGCTCTCCTCCATCCACCCCGGAAGCACTCCTCATCTGTGTGGGCAAGGAGCTCACCCCAGCTCTGCACCCTCCCCGTGCTGTGCTGATGACCCTTTACCCCCATGGAACCCTGGGACCCATCACACCTGAGCTGATCTGCTCTCAGCCAAGACTGAGTTTTTGTGTAGTACCTGAGTAAACAAGTGGCAAGGACTCCGAAGGCTGTGACATGGACCCACACGGCCTCACACTCACCCCAAGTCCCAGCCTTGGTCAGGGGCTCACAGGACCTTACACAGACACTCACTGCTCAGGCCAGGTCAGCTTCTGCAGACCTTGCAGCACTAGGGAAAATTCCCTTTTTTCTTTCAAGTGTCATTTAAAAAAAAAAAAAAATTTTTTTTTCAAAGTTCAAAGTCTGAGAGGAAAACACTTCCTCACATTTGTCAGTGTGATCTTTTCCCCTGATTAGCCACCCTTTAGAGCCAGGTAGACCCTGGTCAAATCCCAGGTCTGCATGGTTGGCAGTGAGACCTTTGAAGTTTCTGGTCTCCCATCGGCACATTGGGGATCACAACACCTACTTCGCTTTGCCTCTACAGGCCAGGAAACAATGCCTGGGCATCCTTTACCCAACAGAGCCCAAAAGCTTCTCTGGGGGAACTTCCCCTCCAGACCGGAGCATCCAGAATCCTGCCTTTTGCAGAGGATGCTGATCTGGACCACTCACCCGAGAGTGGCACTTACCTTGTTACCAGGCCTCCTGCCTCAGGCCTCTCTGCCTGCGGCCCACCTGCCTCTTCTCCCCGCCCTCGTGCTTGGAGCCTGGGACCCAGACTCTCCCTCTCTCACTCCCTTGCCCAGCTATGTGATTCCCTGCCTTGCTTGCTCCATGCTGCCCCCTCTCTCTTTCTGTGTACCCCTTTTCCCCCACCTAATTTTTCCTTGCCCTGAAGACCCAACTCTCCTGCTCTTCCACCCTATCTCTTCCTCCTTTCTCTGTCTCTGCCCACTTCCTGCCTTTCCCAGTCTCCTTACCCACCCACCCACTCACATCCTGTCTTCCTTTCTCTCAGACGTTTCCTTTCCTTCCTGACCTGCTATTTCTCCTCCTCCTTTCTCTGGCTCTCACCACTCACCTTCTCTGCCCATCTACGTTAGGGCAAATGTAGGAGAAACCTGGTATTTCTCTGACCTCAACCTTTCTCAAGAACTAGGACCCTTACCAGTGGTCCCATCTCTGTAATTCACAGCATCACCACGTCAGTCTTGGGACCAGACGGGATCAGTTTCTGCCCTCATTTTGTAGATTTAACAATGAGGCCCAAAGGGAACCAAGGCCTCTGCTCGAGGGTCAGTCAGCAAATCAATGTGCAATCGTGTGCTGCATGGAGCCTGGGCCCTCAACCCCTGCAGCTCCCAGAACGCTGGTCTGAGACCAGATGAGTGGTTCACAGTTTATGACTCTGTAGGGGGCTGGGTGTGGGGGGCTGAGATAGATTATGTGTAAACAAAACCATCTGTGTTGGTGTCTCCCTGAGGGTTGACCCTTGTGTGACTGTGGTCATGTGTGATACCGAGTTTATGCAATTTCATATTTGCACTTGTGATTATGCAATTACAAGGTGAGAGTACCTGTGTCTGTATTGTATGTGTGGGTTTATCGTACATATGGTAACAGGGCACAATTAAGTGTCCAAGTGTCATACCGTCCTGTGTCTCTGATTGTTACATATGTGTGTGTGAATGTGAATGCCCACACCTATGTATGATTAGGCTTGACTGTCTGAGTCCGCTGTCAGGCAGTGTGTGTGTATGTCACGGGTTACTGGGTGTCCCCAGTTGTGTGTGGATGTGCATCCGGTGTCCCTGGGTCACCTTAGATAGCACCCGTAGGTAGGGTTCACCATGCGCAAGGTCTCAAGACCTAACCTTGTGTGCATCACCTCTGCCAGTTAAATCAGAGCCCCTCACCTCCACCTTCCCAGAGCCGTCGTCCACCATCCTGAGCTGGGCCGCTAGCTCTGGCTGGCTGTGCAGCTTGCCCACGTCCAGCTTTACCTGAATCGATTTACCTGAAGATGAGGCAGAGGGTGTCAGTGGAGTTCAGCTCTGGTCCCAGTTTCCACCAGCCCCGCCCCGCCCACTCTTCACCGGTCCCTCCTGGACTCCAGGACCGCCCTGCTCGGTCCCGACCCCTCCGGCCACGTCCCTTCACCCTTCATGCGGGGAAGTTCTGTCCCACGCCCCTCGGGCCAGGCCCCGCCCCCTCCCGGCAGGCCCCGCCCCAGGCCACGCCTCGCCCGCGCACCGGTCCCGTGGAGTTTTTTCCTGCCCCGCTCGCGAGACCACGTTCGGAAGATCTGCTTGAAGGCGGCGGACTCGGCGCCGTCGTTCACCACCTCCACGCTGGTGTAGGTCGGGTAGCCCTTGGCCTGGATGAAGCCCTGGGGCGGGGGCTCTGTCAGACCCGCGGGCCTCCGGCGCGTTCCACCCCGGGGGACCGCCCCCCACCACAGTGGCAAGATCAGCCGAGCTCTGAGACGGTTAATTAACAAGCCCGTGACCCATTTAACAAGCCGACACTGTCATTACCGACTTCTCTGAGATCCCTGTGGGCAGACAGAGGCCCCCAAGTCCCAGCTTAGAGAAGGGCTGGCCATGACAACCCATGCAGACCCCAGGCTAAACCACCTCTGTCCTCCACCCCAGAAAGGAGAGGACACCCAGTGCAGGAGGCTTCCAGAGTGAGCCACGTGCTGTGTGTGTGTGTGTGTGTGTGTGTGTGTGTGTGTGTGCGCCCTTTCAATCATGGCAGGATGCATCCACTTTCTGGATCCAGGATAGGGTTCCTTCTCCTTTGGGACCCCAGGATGTGGATATGTCACAGGGCCATTTCCTCCCTTAGATCCCAGAGAAGGGAGCCCCCTTCCAGGTTTCAGGACCAGTCACTTCCCTAATCAGATCCCAGGGCTGTGCCGTGTCTCTTGGACAGGGCCCAGGGCCTCACCACAGCCCTGCTGAAGGCAGCCTTTTTCTCCTCAAGGTTGGACATACGTCCCTGCCATAAGTAGATCTTGAAGCCACCCTGGTCCAGGATGTAGCAATCCTAGGAGGCAGGATGGGGCTGGTCAGTAGGTGGTCCAGACGGCTGGGGTTGTGTGGTAGGGATGAATCAAGGGGCTGGGGGCTTTCCTCACCTCCTCCTGCAGCAGGTCCTGGGTCAGGGGGCGGGTCGCCAGTTCCTGTATCACCAAGTCCTTGCCTTTCTCGTAGACACTGGGGGATAGGCATCCAGGATATGGGTAGTCCATTCCCTTCTTGGCCTGGCTTTACCCTATCCCTGTTTAGAATTTCTACTTCCCCAGAGACAGAAGACATGGGTGCCGAAGCCTGAGTCGTGACCTTGCTATGGAACCTTACACAGCTCCTCGACCTTCATGGGGCCTCATTCCCTCATCTGTACAATGAGTTTCTTGGCAAGGATCACACATCATGCCAGTGTATAGGCTAGACCCAAGGTCCCCCATACCAAGTCCCAGAAATTCATCTGCTTTTACTGGAGGGCTTTCTAGAGATGCTGTTATTGCAGTAATGCTGAACAAGTCGTCCTGGACTGTTCTGCCCACCCTGTCCTCCCTTAATTCTGCTCACTGGTAGAGGCGGACATTGGCCTTCTGCAGCTGGTTAATACTCTTGCTGGGTACGGCTGCATGCAGACTGCCCACTCTACGACCCAGCACAGCCTCCATGATATGCATGAGGTCAGTGGCTTCAACTTGTTCATCCACCACGCTGATCTGTGCGCGACCTCCACGTTCCCTGTCCCGGATGCTGCAGGTGAGGAGCAGGCCCTGTGGAGAGGAACTGGCAGTCAGGCTTGCCAGGCATGCCCTCACTCTGACAGCCAGCTCAGATCTTTTCCGTCACTGCTCAGCTCCTAGAGGGAGGGATGGAGGGGAGAGAAAGCTGGTGTCTCCTCCCCCTGGTGTCTTAGGGGGTCACCACCAGTGCAGTGGCTGAACTCAACTTTTGCCTAGTGGGTGCTTCACAGATTGAAGTGGAGAGTCCAGCCCACTTCTTGGGGTAGCCAGAGAACAGGAGGCTGGAGGACCAAGTTATGCATCCCTGTTTCCTAGGGCAGACACTGACCCGAGACTTCTCAGAAATGCTGATCTTGGACCCATTCCACTGAATCATCACCATGCCCAGGTCCAACAGGAAGATGTCACCCTTATTAAAGCTGTTCCAGGACAGCTCCACCTGCCAGAGTCAGGAGGAACAGGGAGGAAAAGAAGTCAGAGGGGAGCATAGCTGGAGTGTGTCACTTGGACACATGAAGCCCTGTGACTGTAACAACACCTATCATGGTGTGCAGGCATGTATCTGTGTAATCAAAAGTGACCTTGAAGGTGGCTCTGTGTGGCTGTGTGCCTGTAGGCAGTGCTATATCCACAGGGTATACATGACTAAGAATGACACTTTTCACGCGATGCATGTCTAACGCTGCACATGTGTACACAGGTGTGTGCGTTTATTTGTGTGTAATGTACGTGTGTGGGAGCATAAGAGCAAGTGTGTGCTCATGGTGACAGTGCATGTGGGCCAGAGTGGGGACAGTGTATACCTATGGATGAGGATAGTTATCCAAATGGAAACACTTCTGAGGACAAAAGGGGGCACTGTAAATAATTATGCCAAGATAATTGGTGAAAACTAGTGTTGTATGTTGTCCCAGCATGACCAGGGATGCATGGTCACTGGATCTGCGGGTGACAGTGCAGAGGCTGTGGAGGGCTGTGCCTCATACTGTGCAGACTGTAACATGTACAACAGAAGGGCCATGGTTCACTGTTGACAGTGTACTCCTGAGTGGTCGTGACATCACATTCTGGCCTGATGGCAGTATAATGACTTGACCTAACAAGATCAGTATCTTCCTAAAATTTCCCGACAGATGGAAGTAAGGGTTTTTCTGTGCTGCTTTGCACAGAAGTAGGGTGTCACATGGACTAGAGTAGCACTGAGGGTGTGAGGAGAGACAGTGTGGGTGCCTGTGGGTGAGAGTGACAGCGGATGTGAGAGAGCACGAGGCTCTGCACTCCTTCCCAAATATGCTGCCTGCCATTGTGCCGCTTACAAGGAACAGATGCACAACCGTATCTGCCTCACCTGCCCAAATTCCTAACGTGCCGATGAGACAGATGAGGAAACCAAGGGTCCGGGAGCAGTGGCAGAGGTGGGGTTAGAAGACTGGCTCTGCCTTCTGGGAATGCTGACAGCTCATTCCCCCCACGTTCCCTGCCAACTTCCACACTTCCTTATCCTTTGGTACACTCAGTCCGAGCTGAGTCCAGAGGTCCAGTGGTATTCCCGGCTGCCTCACCTCAGTGGCAGACACATGCTTCCTCGCTTTGATGTGCAGCAGTCGCTGGATGTTGTACATGTTGGTCTCCACATGCTTGAGGTCAGAGGCTAGGCCTCCCTTCCTGTAGCTGAGAAGAGAACAGGTCCCACTTAGGGACACACACTTCCATGTGCAGGAACAAATACAAATGTGAGCACATGTACATGTGCACAGGGGATTGCATGTGCCTGTTTGGTACATGTGTTAGAGTAAGCGTGAACACGTGTGTGTGAGTACATGGGGACACACATGAGGCATGAATGTGTATTTTATCCATGTGTAGAGATGTGGACACGTGTGCATATATGTACATGTGTATTCATTTGGGGTTCAGGGTATATCTATTTACCCATGTAAGTCCGGAAGTGGATACATGGAAATGGGCAACAACATATATGTGTGCTGGAGGAAATGAATACTCACGTGTGTAGGGGTGTGCCCATCCATGCACAGTGGGTGGTGTGTGTTTCTGCATATGCATGTACACTTGTATGCATGTGTTCATGTATATACTATATGTAAATAGAAGGCCCAACTCTATGAAGCAGACCTGGTCAGATATTGATAATTTCCAATGTTCAACCTAAATATATTGCAATTATTAATTTAAAAAATATTCAAAGTAATTTTTAGCAAAAAAACATTTCATAGATATATGTGTATATATATATATATATATATATATATATATATATATATATATATTAGTTGCAGATGGACACAATGCCTTTATTTTATTTATTTTTATGTGGTGCTGAGGTTCAAACCCAGTGCCTCACACAAACTTGGCCAGTGCTCTACCACTGAGCCACAACCCCCAGCTCCCCAGACAGACATTTCTACCAGCACAGCAACATAAAAGAAAACTCAAAACAATATTGGGGGCTGTGGTTGTTGCTCAGTGGTAGAGCCTAGCATGAATGAGGCACTGGGTTCTATCCCCAGCACCACATAAAAAAACTAAATAGACAAAATAAAGGTATTGTGTCCATCTACAACTAAAAATATTTTAAAAACCCCAAAACAATATTGGTGTTCACTCCAAGGTATATGCCCCAGGAAAATTAAAACATTTGCCCACACAAAAACTTGTATACAAATGTTCATGATAGATATGGCCCAAATGTCCATTAAGTGAATAAATAAAATATGGCATATTCATACAATGGATTATTATTTGGCAACAAAAATAAATGAGTTATAATGCATGATACAACATGGATGAACCTTGAAAACAGTATGCTAATTTTAAAAAGCCAGTTATGAAGGACCACTTGTAAGTTGCCACTTACTGGACGAGTCCAGAATAGGTAATGTACAGACAGAGACTAGTGGTTCCTAGGGCAGGGGAAAAAGGGGTGTTGGAGGGAAATGGAGAGTGACTGCTAAAAGGTATGGGGCTTCTTTTTAGGTTGATAAAATGTTCCCAAACTGGTCGTGGTGCTGGTTGGGCAAGCCTGTAAAAAAATCACTGAATTACATATTGAAATGGGTGCATTGTAGAGTATGTGGATTGTATCTCAACAAATTCTCTCTCTCTCTCTCTCTCTCTCTCTCTCTCTCTCTCTCTCATACACACACACACACACTCTCTCTCTCTCTCTCTCTCTCTCTCTCTCTCTCTCTCTCTCTCTCTCTCTCTCTCTCTCTCTCTCCATTTGGCAAATGGAGATAGTCATCCCAAGGCAGCCCCAGCCTAAGCACTGGATCCACCACTCTGTCCTCCCACTCTGTCCCGCACTCACATGACTCCGGGGTGGAAGTAGCTGTGGAAACAGTCGGACTCATGGCCCTGCACTTCCCGGTGTTGCACTGTCCAGTCCCCTAGCTCTTCTTGCAGGCGCTGCACAAAGGTGCCTGCAGCTGCCTGAGCCTCAGCACCTGCCTCCTTCCCGATCCAGTAGTGCAGGTCACTGGATGCCTCCTGTGTGGCCTTTGGGCTCTGGGGGACCTAGGGTCCATGCGTTTGTGTATATAGAGTGGGGGAGAGAAGAGCCAGGAGCAGGGAGAGGGCCAGGAGTCAAGGCCGGGATGGAAATCGAGGTAAAGGGTGTACCGTGGAGGAGATGGGGGGCAGATGCTCTGTGGATAGGAGATCACGAAGGGGCAGCAAGGGATAAGAGAGGCCTCAAGGCAGCAGCCCCCTTGGGGAAAGTGATTCTGGGGCTCTTAACTTGCTTCTTTCCAGGGCAGAAATTGTGTCTGCACCTTGGGTTCTCCAGCCCTGGGCCATGTCACCCTCTACCCCAAACAATCCCCACATGACTCACGTGGAGGATGATATAACAGTGTTTCTCAAAGAAGTTCCCATAAGCCTTCTCAGGTACTGGAACCATCTTCAGGTTCTAGGAGAAAAGGGTGCCATGTGACAACTCAGAGCCCCCTCCACCCATGACCCCTGCCCCTGGTGTGTGTGAGGGAGGGAGTTCTGGGTTGGGGGCAGGAGGAGCCTGGTTTCCAAGACCCCGCACTTCCACGTCACCATCTGTGCTGTGTGTCATACCCCTTACCTGAATGATCCATATGTGGAGGTCTCTGTGGCTGTCGATGGCTGGGAGGCCTTTGCTGTTGTCCATCCTAGGCCAGGCAGGAATGAGAGAGGACACAGGGAACAAGAGCGAGAGCTCTCAGGTGGGGGGGTCACCTCCTGGCCACCTGTTCTCTGAGCTCCAAACAAGAATTCTTCCCACCTACAGTTCTCCAAAGCACCTTCATCATGAAATGTGACTTTTGTTAGGAGGCTCTGTGAACACACAGATATCAGAAAACCAGGACAGGCACCATAGACCAGTATACAGAGACATTGCAAACAGAGACCTGGGTGTGCTCTTAGAGCAGGGCTGAGCTCTCGGGACAAGGGCAAGCTCTCAAGCCAGCAACCTCTGCAAACTGGGAGTTAGAAACAGGCTCTGCAGACAGATGCAGGATCTGCTATCAGGGGCACTTGCTGCAGACAGTGGTAGGTTCTACAATCAGGCAAAAGCTCTGCCAATAGGAACAGATTCAACAGGCAGGGACAGACTGCCAGCGGGGACAGGCTCTTGAAATAGAACTCAATCCCAGACAAAGACAGGCTCTGCACACAATCAAGCTACAAAGAGACACAGGTTTTCCAGGCAAAGTTAGGATCAGGCTATACAGATTGTCAGGGCCTACAGACCGTGACAGGCTCTGTGGATAGAAAAAGGTTCTGCAAACAGGCTAAGGCTTTGCAAGCAGGGACATTTCCTTAGACCGAAGAAAGGGTTGCAAAGGCTCGGGTTCTCCTAATGGAAATGACTGTGCGTGAGTGCAGCAGACACAGGCACTGCCCAGGGCAACTCAGGTCGCACAAACCAGCAATGACTGGGAACACTAGGACTTCATCAACAGCTACAGCTGTTGCAGGCATATGGGAGTTTTGCAGACTGGGAAGAGCTCTGCAAATGTAGATAGGGACAAGCCTTAAGACAGGGACTCTGTCTAAGGCACAGCTTCCACAGATATGGTACATAAATGGGCAAGGCTCTGCAAATAAGTGTCCCATTTTTGACCAGAGAAAGGCCTTCCAGATGGAGACAGGCTCTCTGTAGGCATGAGCAGGCTCTGTATGCAGGGTAGCCTCTGCAAACGGACTCAGTTCCTACTTACAGGGAGATGGGAATAGGCCAAGAAAACAATCATGAGCTCTACAAAGAGATCAGGTGCTGAAAAAAGACTCAGGCCCTGTAAACAGAAAATCCATAGATGTGATTTGCAGATAAGAGATTTTATACGCCAACACAGGATCTTCAGACAGACAGGCTCTGTAAACAGTGGTGGCTTTCAGAGAAGGACCAGTGATGCTGAGGGAGTAGCAGGAGTCAACTTTGTGTGCACGCACATTTATTCCACATGTAGGCAAGACTGAAGCAGGGCTGGGTTCTGTGAGGGCCCTAAGCCCTAAGCCCTGCAAACAGAATGGGCTTTACAGAAGAAGGGGAGTTTGGAGACAGGTAAACATTCTGTAAATAGGGACAGGGTCTCTAACAGGTATACATGGCAATAGGAATAGAGTTTTGTGAACAAAGGATCTGAAAACAGGTGTGCTTTCCAGAAAGACACCAATGTTCCCAGACAGACACAGCCCTCCCACCCCACAACAGGGTAAACTTCATCAGAACAAATCCTACAAGAAGAGTCTACCCAGGGAAATTCAGATAGGCTGTGCAAACAGGCAAAAGTCCTGACAAATGCCAAAGGTGCTATCCATAGGTCACAGACAGAACCCAGCCCTGAAAGAGAAAGAGGCTCTGTCATCAGGGACACAGTCTGGAGGTAGAGTCACTTACTGCAGAGGAAACAGGTTCTGCTGAGGGGGGACAAGTGCTGTAAACAAAGCTTTACAAACAGAGGAGGTGTCTTTAGGCAGAAAAAGGCATCCCAGACAAAGGTACCAGACAAGCTCTGCAGACAGGGATGAGCTGAGCATGCATGCAGCTTCTGCAGAGAAAGCAAATCTGATGTCCAAGGAAACAGGGACCCACTGTTGAAAGAGTCCTAGAGTCTGAAAACAGACAGAGACTTGGGACAAAACCAGACAAGACAAAGTTCTGTAAATCCAGGGCAGAGTGCACATAAGAACGGTCTCTGAAGACCGTGACAGAGTGTAGTAAGCCACAGGCTTAGCTGGCCCGAGCACTGGGCAAATGAGGCATAAGCACTCTTGACAGATTCTTGAAACTGGGCTGACCTCTAACACAGAGGCTCTGCAAACAGTGACTTGGCTCACTTGGGTCTGGACTCTGGTTCTGAGTGTGCAGAGGAGGGAGAGAAACATGGAGTGAGAGGTATCAGAGGAAGGAGGGCTCTGCATTCTGTTGATTTTCTTAACTCTCAGCAGCAGGTCGCTGACCCCCTAGGGCTCCCCTCAATTGTGTGTATGAGGGTCGGTCACTCTTTCCTGCATGGAAATCTTTCTACATTTAACCTAAACCCTGCCAGCTGCAGCTTTTTCTCCTTGCTGTTGCCTTGCTGAGTAGACACCCAAGTCACTTCTTTCTGAGTCTCTCCCTTGGGCCCTGGTGAGGTGTGACTCAGCTCCTCTGGCCCCTGCACCTCTCCCTGGCTCTGCTGTCCTCATATGACCAGGGGGAGCCAGGGCAGAGGAGAAACACAGAGTTGCAGAATCAGAGGCACAGAGCTACAGGTGGCAAAGTGGCTCTCACTCTACTGCATTGTCCGGGGCTGCTGTGGCTGCTTAGGCCCTGGCGCGCTCACAGTGCACAGTGCAAGGTAGCCGAGGGTATATGTGGGGGACGGGCACTGCCCAGAGCTGAGTCAATCACGAGTCAGCCAGGGGGTTAGAACTCTGTTTGTCACAAATGCAGCCCCTCCTGGCACCCCATGGAAGCCATGCATGCTGTTGGCTTTGGGCTCCCACACAGGAGCAGAAGATTCCTGGAGGCAGTGGCTTGTCCTCTTAGGTACCACAGAATCCCAGCTGCCTGGCACCCAGCAGGTGCTCAGCAGACAGGTGGTAAATGAATGAAGTGTGTTGCTAGTGACTGAGTGAACATGGATACAGAAGAGAGTCACCCGTGCATCCAACTGCATCTAGAACTGTTGTAGTGACGGCCTGTTGGGGTGACAATGACATGTGTGGACAGGCAGGCACAGTGACCACGAAATGGTGATCTTGAGCAACTGATAATGTGACATATAGTTACATACAATGGTGACCCTGCAGCAGGACCCTGAGTGACAGGCAGAAATGGTGATCAGTGACAGTGACCAGGGACCTAGGCAGGCAGAGGTACAGACAGACAGGACCTATGGGGTGTAGTTCACCTAACAGGATGGCAGCCTCAGAGGGACAGGAAGACCACACGTGAGACAGGAAAGACAAACAGGCAGTCAGAAAATTGGGAGTAGGCTGGTTTCACTGGGGTAGGGGGCAGCATGACCCCCAGGGTGGCGGGAGGATGTCCCAATACCCAGTTCCGCCCAAGGAGCCAGATTCAGGCTGGTCACCTGTGCTCACCATCTTCCAACTGGGCTCTGGGAGGAAGGGATGCTCAAAGAGTGGGTGGTTCTCTCTCTCCCCTAACACCCTCTTCGTCATCCAGGCTGTCCCTTTCTCCTCAGGGGACCCCCTCCCTCCCCAGAGCAGGGTCTCTAGTTCCACAAGACCCCCACCCGTGTATATTGCCTTCCCCCTGTACAACTCCTTTCTACTGCCTCCTGCGGTTGGGAGCCCCTCCCGCCCTGTGTGCTCTTCTCCTTTGGGAAGCCCCCTTCTCTTCCTGGGGTCCCCCTCTACTCAGGGTCCTCTTTCTCTTTCTTCTGCATTTGCATTCTTATCTGGGATTCCTTTCTCGCCTTTCCTCCTTTCCCAGGGGGCCCTCTTCCCCCAGCCCCTCCCTGCTGGCCTCCTGGTCTCTACCCTGGGTCACCCCCACTCCTTTCCTCCCCCAGACACTCCCTTCTCCCTCACAGTGCCCCCTCTTTTCCCTGAGTCCCCCTTTCTCTCCTCGGGTGCCCCTCCCTCCTTCAGCACCCCTTTCTCTCCCCCAGGTGCGTCCTTCCTTCCGACTTTGGGACGACTGTTCAAGTCCCAGGACGGGGGAGGGGCCCTGCCTGCTGGTGTAGGAGGACAGGGGAACCTGGCCGGGGGCAGGGGTGGGGTCTTAGGCAAACCGACTGTGGGTGTCAGAGACCCCACTCACCCACAAAATCTGCCACTTTCCTTCCCTGGGGCTGCCCGGTCACAGTTGCCCTCCCCCTTGGTGATCTCACCTGCTGGGCTGGTGGCTGCTCCCCCAGTTCTGCTGGTCTCTGCTCTGGGACTCGCCTGGGCTAGGAGCAACCCCTCTCCACCCCGTTGGTGCCCCTCTGCCCGGGCCTACCTGCTGGAAATGCTCCCACCTTCTCCCTGCCCGTGGGCAGGGCTGGCCTGGCAAGGGGCCAGGCTCTGTCCGCTGCCCCACCTCCCCCACAGTAACTCAATCCCAGCTCCCGCCCTGCAGGACACACCCCACCACTTAGTGCTCAGAGGGCTGGGCCTTCATACTTGGTCAGTCAGTCAACAAATATTGACGGAGTTGTCTGGGAGCCGGCCCCCTCCCCACGGCCAGGCAGACTCACCTCCTGGGTACCAGTGGTCAGAGAAGTAGGGGATGGAGACCAGGGCCGGGCCGAGACGGGGAATATACTGGGTTTTCCTTCTCTGGAGCCCAGATGGACTCCTCCCGGGCCAGGCCACTGAAGCGAACTTTAGGAGGAAATGGAACTAAGGGTAGGAGTTGTGGGTAAGGCCCTGTGAGACCCAGGTCACTGCAGGAGATGGGGAAGGTGGCCACAGCTCCCTCTAGGCCTCTCCCTGTTCTCCCCACCCCATCTCTGAATTTGGGCTGGCTGCCCGGCATAGCCCTCCCCAGGGAACCTGATACCCATCGTGGGAGAGGCCAGTCCAGCTCTTGCAGGGAAGTCACCTCTCCCATACCTCTGGCTACACCCATCCTACTTTCCCACTGAGACTGTGGGGTGCAGGAGGTGCTGGAAATAGTGCCTTCCAGAAATTCCTAGGGCACAACCTACCTTTATCTTAGGCCACAGGCCTCGGTCCCAGCCAAGGCCCAGCCAGGGTTGGCAGCCCCTTCAAGGACATGCCTGCCCACTGGCCCCAAGACCTGTTTCCTGTGTCCAGTCTTCATCCCACTGAGGTCCCTGTCACAGAGGTGAGGGGATCCAGGAACTCTGGACCAGTCTGTGCCTAGTAGGACCACATCCAGTGCCTGCCTGTGTTTAACAGATGCAGTTGTGGGTCCCTGTGTGTGAAGGACACCTGTGCCACAGGGTGGTCCTGTGTCTCAGTGCATCTGTTTAATCCCCATGTGACAACGTGCCTGTCTGTCCCTGGACATGACAGTTTGAGTTTTTAGCTCCGTCTCTCCATACCTGATGGCCTGTCCCTGGACCGAGCAAAATTCTGTGTCCTGGCTCTTCCCCACTTCCTCATCTCCTGGTTCCTCCTTCCTACTCTTTTGGTCTCTGACCCCACATTCCCTGGAAGTGGCTTTCGTAGATCACCAGTGGTGGCTGGTTCTGTTAGCTTTGTCGCCTCCCTCTCATTCCATCTCTCTCCTTTGGGCTTCTAAATGTCAGGGGACACAGAGCTCAAGCTGTAGCTCCTGTCTCTTTCTAGTTGCAGTCCCGAGGTGGTCAATACCACGGCAACACTGCTGTCTCTCCTGATGCCGACGCCCACTCCCCTCCCCGCCTGATCCCAGCCTCCGTCTCCATCCAACTGTCCAGTCGCAATTCTCCTGGCACTTCCAGCCTCACACTTGACATTCACCTTAGGTCTCTCGGATCTAACTTCCTGGTGCCTGAGGAATGTGTTCAATGGACACCCAGAGGGTTGCTCAGCCCCAAACCTCAAGCTGTCCCAGGGTTCTTTTCCCTCACGCCCATAGCCACTGGACAGTCAGTGGCTGGTTCTGCACGGATCCTGGCCAGCCCTCTCCTGACTCTGACCCTGTTCCAGGAGCCAGCCTCCACCAATAGGTAGTATGAACTGCCCTCTCAGTCTCTGGCCTCCCTGGCATGATGTCCATTCTGTCACAGTAGCCAGGGGAATTTTTTCCCCCCAAATTATAAAAATTACGGTAAAATTAGTCATTCCTTGGTATCCACAGGAAGATTGCTTCTGGATCCATTGGGGATACCAAAATCTGTGGATGCTCAAGACCCTTAGGTAAAATGGAGTCGTCTTTGCATAATAACCTGCACAATCTTCCCACGTGCTTTCCGTGTCTCTAGACTACTTACACCTAATGTAATGTAAACGCCAGGTAAACGCTTGTTATCCTGTATCATTTACAGAACAATGACAAGAAAACAGCTTGTACAAGTGCAGTACAATTTTTTTCCCTCAATTATTTTCTATGTGGGGTTGGTTGAATCCATGGATGTGAAACTCACGGACATGGAGAACGAACTGCATACTTAGTAAATATCTGTTGACATGTTCCTATGGCTTGGGCCTGGCCCAGTGGTGTGTGTGTGTGTGTGTGTGTGTGTATGTGTGTGTGCGCGCACGCGTGTACACTTCGAGGGGCTCCAGTCCCTGCCCTGGCACCCACTGGCCGAGTGGCTTTGGAGACATTTCTCAGACTCTTTGAGCTATTTCCTCCTCTGAAAGGCCACAGGGATGACACCACGACAACCCCATTCTGGGCAGGATATCCCACCTTGCATAGCCCCACTAGCTTAAGGGGAGTTGGCACTAGAACCTCTCCAAGGTCCCTCCCCTCAGAGTTATCTGGACCCTGGGACCCAGAGGACACTGCCTGGGCAGACCTACCCAGTGACAGAATCACGTTAGTAGACCACCTGTGATCCCAGCCCCAAGAGCGGTGGCGGGAGGGGAGAGGGCCTGGCCTTTGCATCTGCCCTGACTACTCTCTGCCTCTATCACACCTATGGCGCAGGGGGAAACAGACCTAGCGTAGCTCACAGGCAGCACAAGGATGACGGGGTGGGCCCCAGCCTCTCCCTCTCCCCTTCTCCAGGGAAAGAAAAGGGTCTCACCAGCCTTCTCCCAGCTCACTCACCATCCCACGGACATCGTCCCCTATCCCAACCTCCCCCAATGCCCTGGCACTGAGTACCTAGTCCCACTGACCTCTTCCTGTCCATGGGGCCCACCACCTAATGGATATGGAGAATAGGAAATTCCCAAAATAATGAGGCCTGAGAAAAAGAAGTAAAAATGAAGGCCAAGAACTGACAGCCTTCATCTCCCAGGACAAGTTCTCCAGGTGCCAGCCAGCGGCAGACCCTTAGAGGAAACAGTCTCTGGGAGGCCTTCATCTCCTCCAAAGTCAATCCTCTTCAGACCTTCCCACAGACCTTGACCAAAAAAGCTCACATTCCTGAGCGTCCAAGCAAACCGACATATGTTCATTAGACCACCCCTCAAAATAACCTATAGAAACCAGTCCCTTTCTTTCTTGGTGGCTCACTTTCCACCAGGAGAGTGGGTCCACGGCACCATTTCATCCCCCGGAATAAAGAGCTGAGGTGACGCGTGAGGTTTGCGTCCTCCTGGTCTTTTTGTGCTAACACCACCAACCTCACCTGGCAGGTTCCCAGAGCTACTTTGTTCCTGCGGGTCCAACCTGCTCTGTGTCAATATTGACCCAGGTGGGGGAGTGGCCCCGAGAAAACCGGCCCCTCCCACCCTGCCCCTCCCGGCTCCCCCCAGGTGCCCTGGCTCCCACTCCCTGGTGGTGTCCTGGCCTCACCTGCAGCTGCCGAGCACTTCCTCCCCAGGAGTCCCTCCCGAGGGACAGGGGGCCCCGCGAGCGGGAACTGCTAACTGGGGTTCTGGAGCCCCCTGCCTGCCGAAGGCCTGGGCCCTGGCTCTGCGGTGGAGCGGCTGAGGGGGCCCACGGAAGGGGGGCCTTCAAGTCTAGCTGCAGGTTGTGGGAGGAGCAGGGACTGAATCCCCAGGCGGAACCACCTCCAAGGGGGCTGCGGGAATCCCAGGGTGTCCGGAACAGACCAAAGGCTGGCCCTTGGCCCCTGCAAGGGGGTGTCACTCACTCGCCCATGTGACAAGGGGTGTGTGGTACTGCCTGGCAGCACACCCACCCAACAGGGCAGGCTTGGGTCAGAACAAGCCTGGGTTTCCCCCCTTATTGTACAGCAGTGTCCACAGCTGGGTTCTGTTCCTGAGCAGTGTGACCTGGGCTCTGATGTGCAGTGGGGAGATTTAACCTGCTGCTCACCTCAGTGTGACGGTAGGGGCTGTCAGCCAGCCCGGGCTCTCATCAGGCCCCTGCCTTGTTCTCCAGTTTGGGAGAAGCTCCCAGTGCCCAAGTGAGGCTTTTTCTGAATTTCCCTAATTTTTAGCACTAAACACGTATGACCTTTCAGGGAAAGCAACCCAGGTCGTTCTCCCACTCATGCCCATAGAGCCTTTGCCATGGCTGGGCCTCAGGCCTGGACATTTTGGGGAACTTCCAGGAATGCAACCCACTATCAATGATTCTAACATGCAGCCAGAGCTAGAGCTTTACAGGAGGTTTGGGTGGAAAGCTCTGGGCCCATTTATCCTCCATCTGACAGCTTGGGGTCCAGTCTGTTCTCAGAGATCAGGCTGGTTGGCTGTATCGGTGGGTGGCTCTGGACCTAGAGTAGCCGATGACCCACAGCTATCTCTGGCACAGGGTTTATCACATAAACATCTCTGATTACCTGGGAACTCTGCCCCTAGCCCCAGGGCATTGCTTATCGTCCACAGGCTCAACAGACGGTTCCTCAACTAACTGGCCATCCCACCCAACTTGCCTTTCCCAGGGGCTCCTTTCCATCCTCCCCAGCTTCCTCTCATTCCTTGATCCTGTAATACGGACAGATGATCTGTGTTTAGTCTGGAGAACTTCAGGAGGGGAAATCTCAGTGTGCCCGAGTGTCAAATAAGTGCCCTTTTGATGACCCTCCCCTGGATGCTCACTAGGACACTCGGCCTCGGGGCTGCTGCCATTCTCAGTCACGTACCTGCTTGCATGCTAGGGTATGAAGCTGCCTGGGGATGCAGCTGATGGCAGAGAAGGCAAGAGGAGGGAAGGAAAGGCTAGGGAGCGGCCTGAAGGACAGACAAGGGACATGGCCGAGGAGCTGTATCCAGAAGTGACTTCTCTCTGGCTGCCCTACTGTGAAAGACGTAAGTGGGGCACAGCACAGACTAGCTTTGGGCATTTGGGATAGCAAAATACTGGATTGTCTCCTGGACCTGTGCACATACTGGTATGGTCTAGCTCTGGATGTCCTCAAAAGCTCATGTGTTGAGGGCTTGGTCCCCAAGGAAGCAGTGTGCAGAGGCGGGGATTTGGGGAAGTGTTGGATCACGAGGGCCCTGATTTCCTCCATGGATTAATCCATCAAGGGACTCACAATGTGAATGGACAATTCACATTGTGGAAACTATAGATGGTGGAAGGGAGGGAGTGTGCCCTTGGGGGACTCTATCTTGTCCCCAGCTCCTTCCCCTCTGCTTCCTGGCATGAGGTAAGCAGCCTTTCCTTCACCAAGTCCTCTTGCCATCATGTTCTGCCTCAATTTGGCCCAAAGCAATGAAGCCTGTGACCATGGACTGAAACCACTGAAACTGTGAGCCAAAATACATCTTTTCTCCTTTTTCTCCGGTACTTTTCCCAGTGATCGAAAGCTGACCAACACACACACTGTGTCTGGGTTGTCAGAGATGAAGAGAGACAGCCCTCAGTATCTGCAGGGGATTGGTTTTAGGATACAAAACCCATGGGTGTGCAGGCTGACTGGACATGACTGGCAGAACCCCGAATCCTGTGACAGAGCAGAGACTGCAGAGCTTTGTTTTGGTGACTGGTATTCATTCATAAAATGGGGATAAGACCTACCTGGTGAGATTTTGACACTGGTGGTGTTTTCTGAATTAAATATCATTAGGAAGAAACAGGGTCCTGAGCGTGGCAAGGCCATGCCAGGAGTCCCAAGAAGAGGGGCCCTTGCTGTTTGTCTCACCTTCACATAGAGAAGGGCGGGGCTGACGGCAATACCTGCAGGATGTCTGGCTGTGAGCAAACTGTCTGCTACATCCCTCTTTTTCTGACTCCTTGCTGTGCTTCTTCTAGTAAGCATAGTGCCTCAGCTAGTGTCCTCAAGGAGTGTGGGCTTGTGCATAAACACAATGCCTGTGGCTCTTATGGCACAGGGTGGGGGACTACAATTCTCTTGTGCTGCATCTGGAAGCCTCTTGGTAGGGCTGGAGTCCTTGTGGGAGGATGGTGAGTCAGACTGCTTCCATCTGGGGAGAGGAAGTCAGGGAGCCAATCAGTTGTCACTTTTTGGATGACAAGCAATTTGGGCAGAACGTTTTTCTAGCTTCTCCTGGGGTCAAGGCCTGTGGCCCCTCCTGGGGTCTTGCAGCCTGGCTCCCATCCACCCTGCTCTCTAGCAGTGGTGACGTTAGGAGACTCACGGTGCTGGCGTGAGGCTGTGCAGGGGGCAGAGTGGGGGGAGGAGAGGCGCTGCCACTGGAGAAGCAGTCCATCCACAAGAGAGTGTAGTTGCATGTGTTTATTTTTGGCAGGAAGGAAATCATTGCAAACCTCTCGATTGACAACACTCGCCTCTGGGAACGTGCACAGTCCACACAGAATTTCCCAAGTAATGCTGGATAGTTCATCACATTCAAATGTCCACCAGAAACCCATGACTACCCAGACACCAACATCTCCACTGCTGGGAAGGGGGGGGGGTGTCAGTCTGCAGAGCAGCTCCTGGGAGAATGGACCTGGAACAGACACCATCGGATTTACAGTAAAATGGGAACAGTGGCAGCCGGTGGATTTTGCACAGGTAACTGCATATGCATCAAGGCATCCATTCTTCTCAAACCCTGGCATGCCGACTGTCGAGCACAGCACCTTTAAAAGCAGAGGCACAAACGTCACGAGTGTTTGACCACAGGGCTGTGTGTTTCTGGATTTTATTAGAAAGCCATCTTTAAAATACATGGTTGTAAATTGTTGCCAACCTTCAGACTTACAGACTTCTCCTTTACACCCAAAGTTCAAATGCTGCAACCGTGACAAGTCAGTGTCATTAGGGCATCATGTCCCCAAAGTCATCTCATCAAAATTGCACCATGTCAAAGGAGCTTCCCCACCAACCATCAACCATGACAGGTGGTGTTTATTATTAGTATACAAATGCATTGTTTAAAAACGAGCTAGTGCGTGAAACCACAGACCAACACATAGGATTCCAGAGCAAATGGAAGACGGAGCATTAACATTATCAGGAGTGCCGGGGCACCCCCAACTCTAGGCCTGGCCAGAGATGTCGTAACATCTAGTGGGCGGGAGTCCACAAACCCAAGGAATCCTGTCCCAGATCTTAATGTAAAAAATACTTGCCCAGAAGGCTACATTGTAATCTGGTACCGAGAGGACCATGGGAACTGGAGGTCAGACTTCTCTTTTAGCTAAAAAGTCTGAGCATTTTGGTAACGTGGGAAATATATGGCACAGAGAAGTAGATAATAGGTTTCATTAGGTTTTAAAGCCCACAATTTAATAAAAGGTAATAATTAAAAACAATACCCGTATTTACCTTTAAAAACCATAAACCCCATTTGCCTCATTTCTTGGCCTTGTTAGAATTCTATTGCTTCATTTACATGTAGATGATTAAAAATATATATATATATATAGATAGATATAGATATTTTGATTATGTACACAGAGCAGAATCAAGGGTTAAAATAAAAATGGAATTTTGGAGTGTGGTTAAATAAGGTGCACAGATTCCAGAACCCTCAGAGGCTTTGGTGGCCCTCCCGTGACATTCTGTGTCTGTGGTGGCAGGGACCGGGCTCCCTTCCCAACAGCTCTGCCCTGGGTTAGTGCGCTGGCATGAACCACGCTCTGGGGTCCAGGAGCTGGGAGGTGAAGAGTTTGGCTCAAGCTTGCCAGAAGGGGAGCTCTCCCCTGAAATATTCTGGAACTTCAATCCTCTCTGCCCCTCTTCTAAATAAGGCCCTGTGATGCCAACATGGAAGGGGGCATGGTGGAGGTCTAAGGCTCCTTAGGGCCTAGTTCTGGGTGGATATCCACACCTGACAGACACTTGACCGGAACATTCAAGACATTTAAGGCAGCGGGGTCATTGAATGACTGGTTTTCCAAATGAAGGTTTATGGCGTGGACAGATCTGCCATGTAACTGTCATTATCTGTGGTAATGCCTAGTAAGGGGCTGTTTCTACTTTAATTGGCATATGGATTACTGGGTTTGGAACACTCTGAATGCCAGGAGACCTGGTTACCCCTGAATATTTCTCTCCTGAATGCACAGCACTCCAGAGACCAAAGTGCTGTGGTGGGGGATGTGACTGGCAGTCGGCTTCGGCATTTTCTGAATGGAAAGCACAAGAAGAATTTTTACTCTGACCCCCAGTTTCGAGCCTTGCTAGTACCAGTCACTCCCACCAGCACTCTGGCTGAGGACAACCCACAGAGGACTAAGGCAGTGGTGCCAAAACGAAAGGGGTCTTTTTAGTTATTTTGAAGAGCAATACTTTATAGACTGTCTTGTTGTCAAACAAGGAACATGGCACTGCTTAAACACCAAACTGGGAGAGGCTGAGAGGAGAGCCTGGCTCAGAGAAGGAGTCCTTCTTCTCCCTGGTTTGGAGCGGGTCTCACATCTAGACAGGCTTCCCCACCCTTGGCTCAAAATAGCTGTGCTTCCAAGGAGACCAAGAGATGGACTCGGGCCACATCAGCCTGGTGGCTGGTTGAGGCCACGGGTTCTCCAGTGAGAACAGTCAGCTTATCACAGGACCTGATGTGACTGCAGTTCAAAGTGAATGTTATAGCTGTGTGAGGCTCTGGCCCTCCTGCCTCTGTACACTTCTGCTTCCTGGCGGCAGGGCCAGGGAAGGGAGAAAGTTGGTGCAGTCTGCCAGGGGGTGGGGCGCCTGTTTTTGACCCTGTCCGAGTTTGCAGCTTAGCAGTGAGCATGTTCTGAGCATAGGCACAGTGGCAAAGAACAGTGTAACAGCCGCTGGTCAATTCCATTTGGTGGCAGCACGGTAGCAGCAAAGAAAATTCCCAAACAGCTCCATGTGTATCCAGCTTTTGGAAAGGAAAGGAATTAAAATTCAATAAACAGGTTTTTTTTTTTTTGTATCCAAGGGTTTTAGGGTTCCTTGTAACTGTTCTACCAAAATCAATAACAAGAGAACAACCAAAACACACAGAAAGTATGGCAGTAGTGTGAAAGCAGAAGTGACGTGATGTCACTTTTCAAGGGGAAATGTGATCTCAGGACAAAATCTGTCATCATCAGAAATCATACTATAAAAGAATATGGTTTCCTAAAATGTTGAGCCACACAATTGCAGATACATTCCAAACTGGGTCAGAAATGAGTGGAGACAATGACAGAGTCACAAAAAACTCCTGTCCATGGGAGCCTGACCCTGCAGCATGCCACGGGTTGTCAGAGCAAAGTCACACCTGTTGGGAAACAGGCTCCAATGACTCTCTCCCCTCCCTCTCCCCCCCACCCCATCATACACACACTACCAGGTTCTAGAAAATTGTCATGTTCATCTTCTTAGAGTATCTAAGACAATAAAAGGCTAAAAGATGTCTGGAAATATGTTGTGTAGAAAAATTAACTCTCAGCTTAAAATAACATTCAAAAAGGCACTTCATCCTGTAGGAAAGAGATTCTGAGTTGGGTCAGCTGCTCTGAGCTGGGACAGATGGGGATAGGTTGTCTGTTTAGAGGGAAGGAGAGTTGAAAGGAAGTCTGATAGATATCAAGCTTTTTATCCCCCCATTTTTTTTTTCTTTTTGGTATGTTTTAAGAAAAGCAAATCCAGTAAAATGCATGTCGCTTTATGAAATTTGTTAAAAGAGTTCTTTTTAAAATAGTTGTTTCTGTTCTTAAAAAACAAAACAGGTAGGCATGGCCACATTCACCCTGTGGCCCGGAGCATGGAGTCTCCTCACTTTCAGCTCCTGGGAGTTGGGGCCAGGCAGGTCCCCTGAGGCCAGAGGTTCCAGAGTGCACAGGCAGGAGGTGGGCCGAGGCCAGGGCTACCTATTGCAGAGCCTCTGCAGCATGCTGTACACGTCGTCCTCGCGGCTCAGGCCCTCGAAGAAGGGGATGAGGTCCAGCAGCTCCGTGTCTGTCATGTCATCGAACCAGGACTGCACAGGCACCTGGAAGACAGGAGGTGGCACAGGCAGCACAACTGTACCCAGGGCCTGGGGCTTTACTCCCAGCCTGCCTGGGTCCCCAGACTTTTATCATGTTCTTTGATAAAGAGGACTAGTACCTATAAACCATCACCAACAACTTCATGACCATCATTCTGTTTGTTCCCCTGTTCTAACCAAGGTCAGTACAGAGCTCCGTGGTTCAGGATCACTCAGGGAGCCAGAGTGGACGGAGGGTGTGTGCATTTGCCTGTTTAATTTTCCTGCCACAGCAGAGGCAGCCAAAGCACTAGGCTTGCTACTTGAGAGTTTCAAAAAGTTCTTTATACCCCACAAAGTCAGCTCCTTGCGCCTGGGAGCACAGAGCCAGAGGTGATGCGCCAACTCCTGACACCAGGAGGCGCCATCTAGGCACAAGGGCTGCGCCGTGCTGCATGGCAGATGGGGGCATTTCCCTCCCTCATGCCTAGCAGTGGCCCGGCAAAAGTGGAAGCATAAGATTTCAGAATGCCTTGACATTTCTGCAAAGACAGGATTTTCCTTACTTTTAGGCTGAGAAGTAGGGAGAGGGATGGTGGGTGTCGGCCAGGGGTACAGAGACAAAGATTTAAAAAGAAATTTGAGAAAACCAAAAAGGTTTATAAGAAACATTCTGGCCCTTTTACAAATCTAAAGACAGTTTAGAAACATAAAAAATTCATGTAATTTAGAAAAATAAACAATAAAAGAATGAATAGAAAAATGAGCACTCCTGGGGGAAGGGAGAGAATGGAAGAGGGCAGACATGGGCAAAGACTTCTCTAGATGGAAGTGTCTCTAGATCTTCATGGATAGTTTTGATGATGGAATCATGTAAATGTGTTACATAATTGAAAGAAAATCAAACCATTAGGAAAAAGGCAATTAACAAATGAACCTAAGTTATATAAAGCTGGTGACATGATCACACAATTATTTCAAGTGATTTTCTTTTTTTTCCCCAGTGCTGGGGATCAAACACAGGGCCTTGTACATGCTAGGCAAGTGCCCTAACCACTGAGCTACACCCCAGTGATTTCAAACACAGTGTCTGACTGTCCATCTCTCCAAAAGCCTCTAAGCTGCATTTAATTTTTACTACCAGTAATTAATATCAGAAATGCTATTCTGACTTAAATGTATAGTATAGAAAAAAATCAAATATGTAATTATGTCAATGTCCTTAGAAACCAAGCATTTCAGCAAGAGAGAGATTCAAATACAAAAACGAAGATGTAAAATAAAAGTTCTGTTATCTTAATGTTGAATTTGAAAAACCAATATGAATTTATAATTTATTTTCTTTCTAAAAATAAGTATTTTGGTTCTTTTTTTAAGCTCTGATTTGTAATATGGTTAGAAGTAAAGGACAAGCCATCCCAGTTGTGGTCTGTAAACACCATTTTCACCAACGGGAACACGCTTCACAGAAAACTGGCTGATTTCAGGGCTGAACCAAGAAATGTTCAAGAACAGCCTGGAATGTCTCTTCCTCTTTTCTTTTTGTGCTGGGGATGGAACCCAGGGTCTGTGAATGCCAAGTACACAATCTACTATGGAGCTGCACACCTAGCCTTAGGCCTGGAACATCAGAAAGCAAGGAGGCTATCAAATATTTGGAGGAGTCTCCACCGGTCAAAGGTGAAAATGTGAGCATCCAAAAGAATAAGAAATGGGTTGGATTGAAACAATAAAAATATCTATGAGCGCATATAACGCTAAAACTCACTGGCTACTTCTGGAGATTGTTAGAGCCCATTACTCTAAAACACACACGACTCATGCACACACACACATAGACTCATTAGCCTGAAACTGCAAAATTAAAGAAAAAGAACCAAGACTTTTATCCTGCTTTCCCTATTCAGATATTCAAATTGTATTTTAGGGAAAGCAAGAAGACAAAGGGGGCAAGTTCTATTTTATTTTATTTTTCTTAGAAGAAGTCTAGCCAAAAAAGGCAGAAGGAATGATAAGATTTAGAAATCATCATTTTGCAATTCTGAATGGAACAGTGGATGTAGGCAACAACTGCTATGATTATAAGGTGAAAAGTTAATGGGGAACTTTATAATGGATGAACCCAATGACCAACTTTAAATCTTTAGGGGCAATCTGACATTATAAGCCTCCTGGTTTGATTTCAAAGGAAGTGTGCAATACCACCTATGATGTGTCTGTGGGGAAAAAAAAAAAAAAAGGAGAGAGAAAGAGAAAAGAAAATGAACCTGAATCTAACCAAGTAGCAGACAGAGGTCTATCTCCCTGTTTAAAGGGTATAGGGCAGCTGGGAAAACATACTGAACATTACCAAACAAATAAGCAGACTCAGAATGCAGGAAATTTCTGTAACACAAATAATCAAACCTTCAACCAACCAATGGCATAGAAGACCAAGAAAGGAAAGAAGTGTTCAAATTACAACAGAATCAACCAATGCAATGCATGAACCTTTTCTGGATCCTGATTCAAACAATTCAGATGAAAGAGAACATTTTGTGATGATGGGGACAATATGAATACAGTATGGACAGTAGATAATGTAAGAAGTTGCCATGTTGGATCACAAGTTTAAGCCCAGCCTGGGCAACTTAGCAAGACCCTGTCTCAAAATACAACAATAAAGAGCTGGGGATGCAGCTCAGTGCTGGAGTACCCCTGAGTTCCAAACCCGGTACCTCAAAAAAGAAAAAAAAAGTAATCCTTATCTATTAGGGACATATTACCAAATGCATTATGTTGAATTTGATTTACTTGTTAAAGTATTATACTTAAATGTAATGCATTTTGAGTAAGTATTAAATGACAATGCCACACCAGTTAACTGAATCTAGTTTGAATTTTGTTTGTTTGTTACTAAGTGAAGTTAGACTTCTGGACTCAAGGAAGGGACCTCTGTAAGCTGGGATGAGCTGAGAGGCATGTGTGTGGGAGGAGGCGTCCCCAGGGGAACTGCCTGAGCAGAGGGTCTGGTGTCGCAGGCACTGCTGAGGGGTCAGCAGTGGCTGACTTCTCTTCCCCTGGAAGAGTGCTGAGCGGGCAAAGGAAGGGCACCGTCCTCTGCTGAGGAGGCGCTGGGAGCTGCCATGCTCCCGGGATTTATGTAGACAATGTTCCCATGGGTGCTTCTCAGACATCATTCTGCAGTGTAAGCCGACAGACAGTGTTATCTGAAGACCTTATTAAAGTGTTTTATTCATTCTTGTTTAAGATATACTTCTGCTGCAGGGGTCACCCAGCCTGCTGAGTCTGCAGGGGTCATAAAGTGCTGGGCGGCAGCCAGTTCCGTGAGGTTAATGGCAGACAACTCTCCTCAACCACCCAGCTAAGGAGAAAGAGCGGGGTGGAGCCCTTACCAGGGCAAGCCCTGCTCTAGTTGATTTTCACCTACTGCCCACGAGGCCCCCATCAACTCTACGAGATCAGCATTCCCAGAATCCCCACTTGACAGATGATGTACCGAGGCTCAGTGAGGTGAGATGACTTGGCCAATGGCCCGCAACTGCTAAGAGGCCGAGCTGGGATTTCACCAAGGAAAGGCTCCAAGACCTTCTGGTGGGGGTGTTCACGAGGGGTGCTCGCCAGCCACGACAGCTCAGATGCAGCCCTGACATCTCGTCTCTCGGGCAACTTACTGCATTCTCAGGATGGAAGATGTAGGAGGCAGGAGAATTGTCCACGATGATCACTTTGCTCAGCTCCCGACCCAGGCGACTCAGGTCCTTCACATAGTTCCCACGATGGAAAACACAGGACTCCCTGAAGAGCCGGGCCCGGAACACACCCCAGCGGTCCAAGAGGTCAGCCACAGGGTCTGCATACTGGAAAGAAGGTGTCAAGAATGAAGGCTGGCTGCCCAGAAGAGCCAGACACCAGGCCTACTGCAGCAATGCCTAGACTATTTTTTAAAAAGAGGATTTAATAGCTGGAAGTGCTTTAGGATCCTGGTTATTTTCCTCTCCATGTATTAAGACAGCACTGGATTCTTCCATTTCTTACATCTAGTCCATCAGAATACCTTGTCAGTTTTATCTCCAAATTATCCTGACTCCACCTGCATCTCTCTAGTTTTACTGCTACCACCCCAGGCCAGGCCTCTACTCTCTGGCCTGGGAGGTTTTTTCCAGCTGGGCCTCCCTTCCTAGCCCATTCATCTCAAACTGTTGGACTGACCAATGGAAAACATACTTCCCATCACATGAGCCCCCTCCTTAACACTCTCCCCTGTCTACCTCTGCACCTGGAATGAGGTCCATGTCTTCAAGCCTGATATGAGGACAGGCCTCAGCACCAAGCCAAAGTGAGGGCACAGCCAGGCATTGCTGGGGACTTGTGACTCTGCCAGGGATGCTGGGAGCCACCTGCAGCTGTTGAGAGGGACAGAGATGGGTGGCATCTGAGTCCATGGGCAAGTCCTTTCCTCTCCAAGGTGTCCTGAGGGAGGCAAGCTCTCCTACTAACCGAGTGGGGTGAGAGTCTGGAGCGTTGTTTCAGTGAAGTCAAACAAGGGTCATGTGGGTGGGCTACTGGGGGTTGGCTCTGGATGCGAAAAGGTGGTTAACTGCTTCATAATCATTGCCACTGGTGGTGGTGGCACTCATCTTTCAGGGAAGTGACTGAATCTGGGGACTGTAGGCCTGAGAGATGACTGTGAAGAATGCAGGCCGCAAGGGGGCAGGGACTGTGTCTCTCTGGTTCTCTGCTGTGTCCACAGTGCCTAGTACTGTGTTTGGCACACAGTAAGTACCAAGGAAATTTGTGTTGGGGGAATGAAGGGTTGTGTGACAAGGATGCAGGTCCTAGAGGGCTCCGACAGTCAGCGGGGGGTTTCTGAGGCTTTGGGGGATGGGCAAAATGCTGCTGGCAGGGAGCTGAGCTGAGCCCGGAGCCCAGAGCGGAAGCAATGACCACCACAGGAGAACCTGGACATCAGGGAGGAAAGGGGTTGGAAGGCTGCTCTTCGGAGCTGATTCTGCTCAGCCAGGCTGGAGTAGCAGTGACAGAAGGACGGGAGAGACAGATGGAGGGCCCGGAAGAGAAGCCCAACAAGGATGTTGAAGCAAATACTGGGGACAATGCCAAGGAAAGGTTTTCAATTTTGCCAAAGGAAAAAAAAAAACAAAAAAACACAACAACTCCCGGTCCAGTGCACCGGTGCAATCTTCCTGTTTGTTATTTCTTTGATTATTACTTCAGGTTCCTCAGCATCCCAGAGCACTGTCAGAAGAGCCATGGAAGCTACAGATGCAATTAAGTCTTGCTACCACTCATCTGGACGATTACCCGCTGGGGAAGACTTTGCTTTCCCCGAGGCCTCACTCTCTTCCTGGTACGCAGAAGTAAGGGCCACGTTTTGGATTCCCCTCCAGAGGTTCAGGCTCTGTGCAGGGATGAGACTGGCAGGATGCTGTGCAGGAAGGGCTCTCTCTCACTTTGCTCAGCACAGAGAGAGAGGGACTCAGCCAGGAATGCTCAGGTGGCAGAGCAACATGCCCAGGACCCTGGAGTCAGAGGCTCCAGCATGCAGAGGAGGAGTGTGGGCCCCAGGGTGCAGGGAGCCCTCCGGAGGCTGGTCATTGGAAGCAGGTGCTGCGTGTGTTTCCCTGAGGCAGATGGCTAACCTAGGTCCCACAACATCATCTCTGGGGGCCCTCAGAGTCCCCGAGGTACCCAAGAAGACGTTGGTGGTGCCACTAAGTGGATGGCCCTGGCTTCCTTAGAGCCAGGGTTTAGGAGATGGTCATGACTAGGATCTTGGAGGTGGAGCAAGGGCTCACCCTGCTTGCCCTAGACACACACAGCACCTGTTGCACCTGTGAAGGGGGAAACTAAACCCTACCAGGGTGCTTGGGAACTATTTGCTTCCCTAAGTAGTGGAAGAGGACAAAGAAAGCCACTTGGCCAGAGGCAGGGTGGATGATGGGTCAGAGATTCAACCTAAGTTGTAAGATCAAAATATGTTGGAATGGTTTTTATCACCATTAACACTTAGGATGCTCAAGACTGACCATCAGGAGCACCACCCTGTGACAATGACCAGCACAGTACGTGAAACTAGCCAAGTGCTTGAAGAGCACTTGCCCAGCATGTCAGGTGCCTTGCTAAGCCCTTTATACAGGCTGTTTCATCTAATCCACCCCACGAGGCAGATGCAATTATCCCCACTCAGAGGGGAAGAAACCAAGGTGCCAAAAGTGAAGTGACTTACCTGAGATCACAGAGCAACTTAGGGCAGAGCCGGAACTTTCACCAGCCCATGTCTGTGGGTGACTCTCTACATGTCTCTCTCATTTGTCCCTCCCCTGAGCCCGTGTAAGCTAAACACAAGGTGCAGGTTCTCCAACATTTGGATGCCAGTCGGTGGAGGAGAGGGTGCCAATGTGCTTGAGGCAGGCAGCCATCCATTCGCGGCCACACTGGGCATTTGCGATATCCTCGTCTGTGGACAAGCAGCTTCAGGCGACTGTGTACAGCAACTTCATGGAGCATTTGCTCTAAGTGCTCTCTGTCACCATGGTAACCAGAAGCCTTTCAGACTGGCAGTGTGCACATGGCCCGTGTCTGTCCCATCTGGATGGGAACCTGTCACCATAAAAACAGCTTTCCCCACCTTAACAAAGGCTTGCGACAGATCAGGGTTAGAGGTGGGGGAGGCGGGCAGAAAGCTGGGCTGGGAGTCGGGTGAGGAATAGGACGCACCTTGGCCAAGCTGGCAGTAAAGAGCACGCACTCAAAGAGCTGCCCCATCCTCTGGAGGAACTCGTCCACGTGAGGCCGCTTCAGCACGTACACCTGCAACGGCAGGAAACAGCAAGCTGGTCAGTCCTGGCAGCTCTTGGGATGCCTGGGCCCAAATGCCCACTGTAGGAAGAACTGCCCCAAAGGTCCCTGCTTCCCATCACTAGGTCTATGTGTGGCCTGCAGAGACCCAGACTAGGTCATCAGGTGGGACACTCCCCCGGTGGGATTCCACATCCAGGTTCACCGTAGACGACCCTTCTAAGCGGGAAAGGGAAGCTGGCTGTGGAAGGAGGAGCTTGGGGATCTTCAGAGCCAGCGAGTGGAGAGCAGGTGCCATGTCTGTGTGAAACCACTCATTCATTTTACATGTGTGTCCTGGCACCTGTTGTGGGTTAGGCCCTCTGTGGATAAAGGCCATGGTCCGGGTGCTGTCCTTTTGGAGATGCACAGCAGTCTAGGATTGCTCCAGCTGCCACCTCTACTCTGAATGGAACCCCTCCCTCACTAGAAGGTCTGGGGTTAAAGCACAGGCCCAGCAAAGCTGCAAGAAGGGCCTCCCTTGTCAGTGTGGGGGCTGCCTATTTGAAACCATAGGCTTATTCTACTTGGGCATGGTATAGAAAGACATTTCAGGAGATGTGAAACCAGCTTCCTGGGACTCAGAAAAAAGCAACCTTGAGGGGTCTCTGTGTCAAGAGTAGCCTCTTCTAGAATGGCTGGTTTCTGTGCACCCTTTTGGCCAGGCAGGCTGGGCGGGGCTGCAAGGCAGCCAGGCTTCAGCTCACACATGAGCTCCTGACTAGGAAGCCTGAAGAAATCAGAGGAAATTGGGAGATGGGAGAGAAGGCCAAGCTGGTGAGAGGACAGAGGAAATGGGAGGAGGGAGGAACCAAGTAAAACCTGAATAAATTCCATTTGAAATTAGCCACTTCACTAAATCAATCACACTCTTAAAAATTCAATTCAACCTATTTACCTAGCTGCAGCTCAGCTCGATGTGGTTACAAAGATGAATCAAACACAGGCCTTGCCCTCGAAAGGCTCACAGTCTACAGCAGACGCATGCAAAAGTATAAAAGAAAACAAGGCATCATGAAAGTCACAGTAGGGGGACAAATTAAAGAGTTAGCTGCCTGTTCAGGGGAGGGAATCCCAGAAGGCAACATTCAGCCTGGGCCCTGAAGGATGAAAATGTGTTCACCAGGACTGAAGAATGAGAAGAAGCAAGTTTCCAGGGAAAGGAAAGTATGAGCCTGAGACTTGAAATACCTGCGGTGCCAGACGCCCAGCCCAGCGGAGGCTGCGAGAGAAGACAGGGAGGTGGGGAGGAGGTGGCTGAAGATGGAGTTGAGAGGCAGGTCACAGCACCGCTAAGGCCTTAAATGGCAGATGGAGCAGGGTAGATAAACTGCAGATGTAGCAGAGGTGAGACGGGGGCTCTGTATTCCATGGAAGGACACAATGCTGGCAGAGGAATTCTACCTGGAACCAAGTAACTTCCAACATGCCAGATACAGGGACCTCGGGAGGACCAGGACTTGGTGGGAAACTCATGACTAACAGTAGGGTGGGCATGGGTCTGTGGCTCAGGGTAGTAGCAGGGCACAGAGGAACAGGGTGGCCTAGACATAGGGCATCAACATGGCTCTGAGAAGCTGGGAGGCTGGGATGGGAGTTGAGGGCAGGGCTGAGGCTGTAGGCATCCATGCCCCACAGTGCCCATGAGATTCCTTGGTACCAGTGCCAGCGACAGACTGCAGCCTGTGGTCCTGTGTCCTTGGGAGTACTGCTTGAAAAGCAAGCGGTGTTACATGCAAAGGACTGATGTGGGAACTCTGGCGTTGGTGCCTCTGGCAGAGAGGAGGGTCCTGGGCCTGGATGCCGGCGTCCAGGCTCGCGTCCCCGTGCAAGTAACCAAGAATAGGCCCATTGGGACCTGCACAGCCTATCCTGGATTACTTGAACGAGGCCACGGCCTTCGCCAGGGCCTTGGTCCTCCTGCTCTTGGCACCTGTGGCTTCCTCCCTCAGCAGAGTTTCTGACCCCAGCCCAGGGACCCTGGAGTGTCTAATGCCAAGCAAATCAAAGCGTGGACAGGAGGGAGGCTAGGGGTGGCTCCTGCGGGGCAGGCATGCTCACAGTCACATGGTGTGAAGGATTAATTCCTCTCCTAAGGCTTGCATGCCATTGGCAGCTCTCCTTTGTCTCATCACGAGCACTCTGAGACACCAGCCAAGATGCATTAGTCTTAATTGCTTCTCAGATGCTGAGTTCATTCAGTTGATTTTTTGCAAATGTTAAATGCCCAGGTGCTTGCAGTGTTGGCCCCGTGGTGACTTTTACAAGCATGAAGTGTAGAGACAGTCCCTAGCCACCCTTCCCAAGGATTGTTTCCTGGCAGGATCTCCTGGAGAACAGGCCAGAAAGCAAGGAGTAGGTGGGGAGTGGAGGGGAACCTGAGAATCAGGAAAGAGTCCTGGGCCAGGAGACAGAGACTGGAATTCTCATTTTAGTTCTTCCCATTGCATATGACCTTGAGCCAACCTTCTCCCCGGCTGAGCCTCAATTTCCCCATCTGGGCAATGAGGTGGTTGGGCCAGCTGGTTTCCAAAGCCACTACAGTTTTAATGCCTGCACTCAAGAGCCAGAGAATACTGACATTGTTAAAGGAAAGACATCCTGTTGTGGCCCAGGTACCAAGAGAGATTTTCCTTCCTGCAATACGAGGCCAGAAACTCTCCCTTTAAGACCCTGTAGCTGGCAAGGAAGATGGTCAGATCATCCCTGTGGAAAACCTGACAAAAGCTACCCGCTTCAACCTTCAAGGCTAGTTTTCCTGCAAGGTTTCCAATATGTTCATAAATGAAACTATTTCCGGAAGAGCTTCATGCAGATAAGGAAAAAAAAATTACAAAGAATGAAGATGACGTATGACAACCAACTATGGCATCTTTATTCATAGCAGCCTGCTGATTCAAAAACTCACACCCTTCTCCCTTGTTCCTTAGGGTTGGGTATTTGCTAAAGATCCACTGGAGAATGCACAACAAGATCAGTTTGGAGCAGCTGGTATTGGAAAAGGACACCTTTCACCAAGAATTCACTGTAAGTGAGTACCTTGTGGCATTTTCCTGTTGCCTGCTAGGAGAGTAGCCAAAAGCAATTACATGAGGAAGTTAATTAGACCATCAAGCTAGGCCAGTGGGGGAGATGGAAACTTCTGAAAGTCTGCATCAAATCAAAGAACTATTTGAACTTGCAAGCACATCTAATATTTATGAACAGATACAGTTTTCCTTATAAAATCAGTATAAACAAATTCAAGTAAGTAGGGAAGAAAAGCAGAAAAATCATTGTATTTATTATTCAAAGTCTGTTTTATATTGAATAAAATTATCACTGAAATAGGAATTAAGAAATACAGTTCACAGGGAACGTAACTCTAAAAAAACATGCTCACTGAACGTCAAATTTAGCTTTGATTTTCTTACCTGATGTATAGTTCCATCGATTTCAACCGGAACAATAAAATCAGCATTACTAATAGGCTAGAGAGAAAAGAGACTATAATTAATACATCTGAAAGAACAAGATAAAATTGGAAATTTTAGCAAGAAAAAAGCTTGCCTGGACCAACGTTTTGATAATTGGAAAAAACAGTTCAGGAGAAGGATGTTGAAGCATGCCTTGGTTCCTTGAAATAAGCACAAGCAGGAAAGCACATTCTTTTCTGTTCTGAATGTCGTGACGTTTCCAGCATCCTGGTCCAACCTCTTGGTCACCTGCCTGGCCTCAACCACAAAGGGGGGCACAGCCTGGCAAGAGAATGGGGTTCCTCAGAAACTCCAGCCCTTGCCCACAGCCCTGCCAGGATGAGGGGACCACTGATGGCCACTAGGGGGAGGAGATGAGAACCCGACAGCCAGTAGCCAGTGCCACCAGGGAAACTTGGACTTTGGACCCACAAGTGTGGGATGGCTAGACAGGAGATGCTCAGCACGCAGACCCACAACAAGGCCAAGGACATGCGGGGTGAAGTCAGAGGACACAAACCACAACCTTGCGCATGTTCTTCCCCTCTCTGGACTTCAGTGTGTCCTCTCTTCCACAGGTACAGTGACAGAGCTGATGAATGCCTACGGCCCCTGAGGCTCCTTCCAACCCTGAGAATCAGTGATCTCAGGCCCTGCCTGGTGGTCTGGCACAGTCTCCTGCTCTGCGGGCAGAAGGGAGGGCAGCCCTCCCTCAGTTGTTCTAAGGAACACAATACCCAGCATATCCACAAACTTCTCGATATTTAATATAACTCTTGGACAATATTAATGACACTTAAAAATCAAATACAACTCTTCAGTCATTCCATTCTCAAAGATGAACTTATACACAGTTCTAAATGGAATTCTGCAAATTAGGTAGAAAACCACGTAAATGAAGAGGCCAACAGAATCCACAGCCTACAAACTCTTGGGACAAGAGGAGACAGAGAGGGAAGGGGAAGGTGTATGGGGTGCAGGGTCTGAAGCCTCTTGTTAGAGCCTGAACTGGGGGTCTGCCTTTAAGTCCGTCATTGTACACGCAAGCATTTCCTTTGACAAGTAAATTGAAAAAAAAAAAGGTGAAAAATGCTAGGTGAGTCGCACCATTACTAAGCACGCAGTTGTTAAGAGTGCTGCTGCCAAGATCAGTTTACCCCCAGGATTACAAGGCCAAGGATGAGCTCAGTATTTTATAATTTCACAACTGAAGTACAGAATTATACTGAAAAAACAAAGAAGAAACTCTCACAAGGCACTGGATTGTGAAAGCCTATTCCACAGAGCACATGAAATGAGGAAAACCATGCCCAACTGCCACCCGCACTGTCCTTAATCCCTCGAGCACTGGTGTAAAGAGCCATTCTAAAGCCAGGGCTGTTATCTGGGGTCCATGAATCTGTGTCTCATACAGTTGTCTATTTTCTAGCGGGGGGCTCACAGCTTTCAGATTCTTAAAAGGTTCTGATCTTCCCAGAACATTAAAAACCTTATGCTAAAGAACGTTCTGCTTGCACATGAAAGCAGGCCAGGGGAGGAAGAAAGGAGGAAATGCTACTGCAGCTGGTGGTATCAAGGCCCCCTGAGCGAGCCCTGGAGGCTCTGCCTCTGGAGCCAGGAACCTTCAGGAACCTTGGGCAGCCTGGTCAGTGTTACCCACACTCTCAGAGCTGCCTGGGAAGATGCTCTGTATGCTGTCACAGTCACTGACCCCTGCTCTGAAGGGCTTTCCCCCAGAGGGACTGAAAAACAGTCCTGAACAACATGCCCACAGGGGAGAAAATACTTCCAATGCTGTTCAGAGCTAAGCTGGGGCACAAGGCCACTGTGGCCCCAGCCCTCGGGGTGCTGAGGAATGAGGAGGTCCCTGCGTGTCTCACTGGCCAGAAGGAGGCCATTTCTCCCCGCTAGAAGCCAGTGTGCTCCTTCCTCCACTCTCTGAAGAATTCAAAGTCAACCTCCTGGCCTTGTCCTGTCACATGAGAAACAGCAGAAGGAAGGATGTTTCTGGCAGGAAGGTATTCAGGCAAATTTGATGGCTCCTCTGCTCGCCATACAACCTGCCAGGACCAGCAATGGCTCACGTGAGATGTGCAGCCCACGGCGCCTTTCGTGTCTCTCGGCAAAGTTGGGGGGAGTCCCAGGCTGGGGGCAAGAGGAGGAATGGAGTAGCACTGGCCAGCAACAGAGCGGTTCCACCGCCAGAAATAACCCCAAGGCAAACAGGACCAGAATCTTAAAGACCTGCTGTTTCTTCCCAGCACACCAATTTCTTCTTTCCGTTTTTTTTTTTTTTCTCATCATTTGCCTCTTTATAAACAATTTATTCCATTTCAAAAAAATGGTTAATTATCTCATTTCTTTCTTTTTTTTTTTTTTTTTTGGTATAAGGGGTTGAACCCAGGGACACTCAGCCATTGAGCCACATCCCCAACCCTTTTTATTTTGAGACAGGGTCTTGCTTGGGGCCTCACTAAGTTGCTGAGGCTGGCCTTGAACTTTCAATCTTCCTGCCTCAGCCTCCCAAGTTGCTGAGATTATAGGCGTGCACCACCAGACCCAGCTGGGTGTCTCATTTCTTAATGGGGTTGTCACTGCTATCCTGCAACGGAGGTCCTTTGGGTGACCTGTCATTTTTGCTGTTTGGCTGGTGGGGAGATGGAGTGGGGAAGGTGACAAGACTTTCTGCAGCCCACTTTGATATCACTGCAGTGCTACATCCTTCATGAGGAAAGGCGTGAGGGTGGGTGCTCATGTAGTTTACCCTCAAAATCCCAGGAACCTCTTGCCATGGAAATAATCAGAAATAAATGGCTGAATTTGTTTAGAGGCTGTTAACTTCAGAAGGCTTCTTCAGAGTTGGATATCTTTCAAAAATGGATCTGGGAACATTTCCAGGACAGCAGGGTGCCTGACTGTTTGCCACAGTGTCTCCCACGCCCCTCCCAATACAACACACAGCACTCCGGTTACCTTGACAAGTCTAGAATCCTGGGGCACAATGCGTGGACTGCTTGTGCCACCTTGAAGAATTCCCGCAGGGGTTAGTGTTGGAAAACTCCAACCTTGTAAGTACAACGAGGCCTCGGTGGTACTGGCAACCCAGTGCTTTCTTTTCCCGACTGATGTTAATATTCAACTACTTTAGCTAATGTTTACCTGGGTTAGTGAGCAGCTGTTGGGATTTCTGGAGGAAGAATAAAGTCATACACTAACAACCACGAGCTTCCATTCTCTTTATTTTTTTTCCTTTCCAATGCAACTGGGTCCAAATCACAAAGACCACAAAAGATTTTTTATATTGATTTACCTTAAATGAACTGTGCACCAAGGTTTCATCTAAATCAATGACCACACATTTCTTTCCATAGTCAAGCACCGTCACCTCTGGAAGGAGGTATTTAGCTGGTGGCTGAAGGGAAAACAAAAATTGCAATTATTATTTCTACATGAGAGACAAGTCAATTCTCTTATTATTGTATTATACTTTGTTAATGTGGGTATAAGTGAAAGCAAACATTTATATGCCTGGTCAAGTACATCATGTAATTTTATTAAGAGCAACAGTAATAAGCAATTCACAAGGCAAGTTTTACCATACTCAACTGCCATGATGTGACTGACTACTGTAAGGCTTTGGCACCAGAAAAATCTGGGGTCTGAACATCAACTCTGGCATGTTCTTGGTCAAAGTTTGAACAATAACACTTTCTGTGAAAGGTTGCTATCACTGTTATAAAGGCAGTGAAATGCCCAGCATTTTGACTGTCATATGTAATATGGCTACTGTTATTAGTAACACAGATTACATAAGAATGAGTGTTTAATTAAAAGTTACTCTGACTACACATTTTGCCTGAAATTTCTGAAATTTACTGTGGCATTTAAGTGCATTTTAGACCTTTGTGGAATCCAGTTTCTTTTCCTTTTTTTTTTTTTTTTGTGTGTGTGTGATTGACATTTTCATACATGTGAAGATAAACCATAGATCTACCAGCAAAATTCAACCCGAAGTTAGCCTTAAGACAAGGAAACAAATAAAACTGGTCCAAAATACAGTACCTGCCCCACTGTGGTATAATATTGAGAAAATGTGATATTTTTGCCCCTTGGGGTCTCTGTCTCTGAAAGTTATACTTCAAACCACAGGCTCTGGATTCACCAGAAAATCTATTTAGATATCTTTATAGTAGCTGACTCCAGTCTTGTAATTAAGAAGTCGTAGAGTGTTAATAAAACCTGGGTATCTTCGGCTAACCTCACAGTTCGGAGTACTTATTTCTTTGGGCCTTGCCTCATTCCAGAAATAATCTGAAGTATTTTAGTCTACTGGTGGCATTTTTGGTGTCCAATGGTAACTAGTTAATTTTCTGTCCCGGAAGGTCAAACTCTGTTTAATATTTGATGCAAAACAAAACACAAGAAATATCCCTAATCACTGAAGAGTGGAGAAATTACCAAAAAAAAAAAAAAAAAAACCATGAAATCAAGAGGTATTCTCTTCGAGTAGCTAGTTCTTTTTTTTTGGTTTAAATGAACATTAGTCAATGATCAAGAGTTATTTTGAACTTTGGCTGGTTCGATAGTGAATGTAAACAAGCAATCAACAGGGTAGGTGAATTTGCAAGAAAGAGGCTCTCTGTGGGAACATAAGTACTTCTAGCTCTAAAGGGGTTTGGTGAGTGTGGGTGCAGCATCCTTTTCCAACATCACCCAGGTGGAAAAGCCTTTAATGCTTCCCATTCCTTCTGCTCTAAGTCAAGTCAGACCAGCAGTCCTTCCTGACCTTGGCGGCACTGGCAAGAAAGGTGGCATGTGTCTCCTTGTGAAATTTGGGGACCTAGAAAGGACTCTCTCACTCTACACTAGTGAGTCAGTAGGTTATTATTTTTTTTTTTTAACTGAAACTTGCAAGAAGTTTTTAATCAAAAAAGTGTTTTTAAAAGGCTGGGCGTGACCTTTCTAAAGGTCTGCAAGTGACCCCACAACAGAGAGGGCTGGGATTATTTGTTTTCTGGGCCCCAGCAAAAAGCATGTGTATGACCAGCACAAAATTTGTTTTATTTTTTATTACATAATTAAGTTATAAAAACACATTCTTGCTATAAAGAATATAGACATGAGAGAGTAAAACACAATTATTATCATTTGTGTTCTTTCTTTTGAGTCTAGCATTTATCTATCCAGTTCTTCCCCTATGTGTTTATGTTCTACCAAAACAACCTTTTAACTTAGTAATTTAATTGCTAGCATGGAAAATAAGGATCTAGAAATTCTATCCCTGGTATATCTGAAAACATCAAAGATCTGCCAAAAGTTGCTCAGTTATTTTCTAAGCCCAAGAATAAAAATACTCTCTTAGCATATTTAACCCAGACTTTACTAGCATTCTTTGAGTTAAATGTAAATAAAAACACCCTTCACTGTACTATCCGAGAGAGAAAAGATCAGAAGTGTGAAACTCCTATTAGGCAAGCTATTGATTTTGCATTTGTGCCGTAGAGAACAAGGCCAGGCTGGAGGGCAATGGGCAAGGAGGGTTCCATTAATCCTTTACCCATTTTCTAAATGCACACAGCTTCTCTGAGAGCCTGGTGTTAGATTTATGCAAATTCCTGTCCACTGGTGAGAGTTCTGAACAGCTGGGTCCTTAGAAACGCAAGGATACTACGCAAACACAAGAGTGCTTTGCTACTTCAATTCATCTATTCCGGTGAAGCTTGAATCATTAACTCAATGACATCTTCAGGCACATTTTCTCTGAGGCCATCACGAAGTTTGTTTTGGTTTGGATGTGAGGTGTGCCCCAAAAGCTCACGTGTGAGACAATGCAAGAAGGTTCAGAGGAGAAATAATTTGCTCGTGACAGTCTTAATCCAATCAGTGAATTAATCCCCTGATAGGGACTGACTGAGTGGCAACTGAAGGTGGGTAGGGTACGGCTGGAGGAGGTGGGAATTGGGTGTGGCTTTGGGGTGTACATTTTATCTGGTGAGTGCCATCTCTCTCCGCTTCCTGATCATGATGTCACTTCCCTTCACCACCATGATGTTCTGAGCCCCAAGGAATGGAGCCTGCTGTCCATGGATTGAGACCTCTGAAACCATGAGCCCTCAAACAAACTCTTCCTCCTCTACAGTTGTTCTGGTGGGGTACTTTAGTCATAGCAGTGAAAATAGCTGACTAATACAAAGTTCAAGAATGAGAAACATGGGTTATATCAAAAAGGGTCTTTTCTATACAAAGTCGTTTGCTCAAGGCATGCAGGGAGCATGGTCGGGGCTTGGGGGGCAGAATCCTATGGTGTGTGGGGTTGGGGAGGAGGAAGGGACTGTGGCTTACCACCCAAGGTTTGGGAATGGTGTTCGTTCATTCCAGTTCTCTTCCTGGGAGTAGATATGAAATTTCCTGTCCCTGGCACTAACCTAGCAGCCATAAATAGTTAACACTAAGGTTATTAATATCCTGTGGAGTACCTGCTCCACAAATCCTCATCTATCTTCCAGCGTTAGTACCTCTTCTTAGTACATTAGATTCTTGTTTTTTTAAGATTTCTTTGGCTCAGGGTCTGCACACTGCTCTCCAAGTCGCAGAGTTTAGGGCAGAGTTCTCAGGGCCTGAGGCAGAGAGGAGCCAGGAAAGCCCAGGCTGGTTTTAGCCAGCACAGTCACCCTCCTTGTATGTTCTTAGTGTTTTGGTGGAAAATAGTGTACTCCCACTTTATTAAAAGCCTTAGGCAAATAGCTCAGGAACCTGTTAAAATAAATCTGCTCTCCCCTCCTGTCTCAGTATGTTCATGGCTCAGCTGCACTGCCAACCCTGAGTTTGTGAGCATCACGTGGTGTGTGACTTTGGCAAGCGTGGGAACAGTAGGACTCAGAATGCAGCCCCCGTAGCACTTCTTACTGATAATGCCAGGCTTTGTGCACTTGCCTCAAGCCACGACCACCCAAACTTCAGTGATGTTGACACTTTCTGTCCCTCTGCATCTTTTCCCTACCCTTGAATACCTGACTTTAACCCAACACATCCTGAAGCTTCCCCATGAAGAAGGTCCTGAATCCCAGGCCACGGCTGGAACCTTTAATAGTCCAGGTAAAGAGGTCACTTCCAACAGGTTAAGTCAAAGATGACTATTTAATAAATGGTTCTGGGACAGTGGAATAACCACTCAGAAAAGAAATAAGTTGGACTGCCACTCCATGCCTTCCACCAACATTTATTCCCAAAGGATTAAAGATCTAAGTGTAATGATGAAAAATATCAAAATATTAGAGAAGAAAATACGGGTCACAGCTGCAGAGTGGGGAGACCTTTCTAAACATAAAATCCAGGAGCCGTAAAGCATGAAATTAATACATAAAATTAAAACTTCTTTTTGGATGAAATAATTACAAATGAGGCCAAAAGATAAATCATAAAGTAGGGGAAACACACCGCTTTCCTTAAACTTTAAAAAGATTAAAAAAAAAAATAGTACGAAACCTAAGAGAAATTAGCAGGGCAGAGGAAAAGACATATGGTCATGAACGTGTGAAAAGCTGTTCATTCTCATTCATAAAGAAATGCAAATCCAAGCAATACATCTGCATCATTCTTTACTTTTGGATCAGCAAAGGTTAAAACATTTGCTCACCATTTTAGGAAGGGAACGGAGCACTTGTGAGGACTCTTTCTGGGAATATAAATTAGCATAGGCTTCTGGAGGAGGATTTGTCTTAAATATACCCACAACGCAGAACACACCCCTTGACCTACCAATTCCCCAGTTACCAGTGATCACATAGGACTATCACGCAAGTCCACATACACCCAGGTTCAAGGATATTCTTAAGAAGACTATTTGTAATAGCATTGAAGTGGAAACAAAGTAAATGCCATCCATGATTTGTAAAACAAGGAGGTGGGTATATATGTACTAATATTTGGAAAGATATTCACGGCATCTTGTTAAAAGAAACAAACAATTTGCAGAACGGTAGGCCCAATGCAATCTCATTTGTGTAAATATGCTTGTGTTTGCAAAATTTCCCAAAACATACATAACAAATATTAAAAGTGGTTATTCTAGGAATGAGTGGGAGGTTTTTTCTCTCTCTAATCTTTCCCCATTTTTTAAAATTAACCACTGAACTTGAATTATTATTTACCAAAAGGTTAAAAGATAAAACCCATGTGCCTAGGTTTGTGAATGAATGACAAAAAAGAGGTGTGAGGTGAGAAGCAGAGATGGGGGAATCTGGCTTGAGCTGCTCTGGGCACCCAGAGGTTCTGAAGCAGCCTTCATCTGCAGGGCCTGGAGAAAGCACTGAGGAGGCTGAGGGACCTGGTTTGGAGGCTCAGCACCAACCCGACTGGATTGCCAGTCCTGTGGTACAGCACCCAAGCTCTTGGGCACTCCCAGCACTGACCAGGTCCCATTCTGGTCCAGAAAGGCTGGGATCACTCTGCTCATGTGATCTGGGGCCTTGGCAGGTGGGTGCAGATCTTGCTGGGGATCCTAAGATTTGAATCCCAGGGATGAGCTGTTCCCAGATGGTTGAGCTCAGTCCTGCCTGCGAAGCAGGCAGTGGAGATCATTTGTGCCTGTCAGCAGAACTGCTCTCTGCAGGTCCTCAATGAGGTAAGGTACTTTAGTGAGGCTCTGCTTCTCTGCAAGATAGTTCCAGGATTCATAGGGCCTGACCCAGTGTCTCACATGCAGGAGATGGTTGGCAGTTTATGGATCTAACGCTGAGATAATTACACAAGGAACCTTCTTCTCCTTGTCTATTTTATTCTGGAATTCTGTATATGACTGAGTCTTGATCTGTGGGAAAAGGATCGGTTTCCTTAGTAAGGTTTACACGGTGGGCAAATGCTTTCATCTGGCACTTAATTTTACAGATGGCCTTGAATGAACACTGAGAAAAGACAACAGTGGCAGTGAGGGCAGGGGTGGGGGATGATACACGCCGCCTGCTTAGTGGAAGCATGTTTGCAAGAAAAATATATGAAATTACTATGTCAAAGAAAGTCCTCTGGTATTAACCCCACTAGGCATCTCCTGCAAACACTGGGTGAGATGTCACAGTGCCTGATCAACCTTTTTGATCAAAGCCAATTTCCCCACAGAGGCCAACCCTCAGGCATGCTGGCATCATCACTCCACACATTCTTACAACTTGTTAGTCAATGGAGAATTAAAGTTTTGAGAAAAAAAAAAATCATCCAACCCTTTTTGGGCCAGTTGTAAGTGACAGGCACTACCAAAGCCTCTGGTCAACCTGAACTCAAGATCCATTCTTTACAGTGTAGGATTTTGTGTCTCTCGGATGTTCCAAAGTCCGAGCACAGAGAGATGAACAGATTTGAGCCAGGTAATCTGAACCAGATAATCTTTATAGATCAAAATAACCGTTTATGGACCTATTTGAAGAAAACCTAATTTCTCCCCTGAGGATACAGAATTGTTTGAAAGGTCTTGGACAGGGATACTGCCACTGCAAGTTCCTCTTGGGAGTCAGGCCCAGGGGCTACTGGATGCCTGGCCTCAGGCTGGCTGCTCTGTTGGCTGAGAATACTGGCGAAGTTTTTCTCCCAAATTCCAGGGCTGAAAACAGAACTGGGGTGGCCCAGAAGTGCCCAGTGGAGGTGGAGAAGCAGCTCAGCTGGCCTTGTGGGATGGGCTGGTCCTTTAAATTCAGGGAGTCTAAGTAGTGGAATTTCTCTGATACCAGAGCTACTGCCAAGCTACCAACACTGTAAAAGGAGGTAGAAGTGGTCTGGTCACCTAGGACCTGGGCGTGCTGATCCCAGCCCCACTGGGACTGAACCTGCTGCAGAGAGCTGTGTCTGGGCAATCTATGGAGTTCTCTGCAATCTGTGGGGTTACTGCTAAGCTGCTAAGGTGTGGGGGATGCTCCAGGTACCTCAGATTATGAAGACCCGGAGGCCCTTTCCAGAGAGAAAGGAAGGTGAGAATTTGGTGAGTGTGGGAAGCTGCTTGCTGTTCCCAAGAAAGAAAAATGTCTCTGTACACAATTTCCTGCTCACAGTGTAAAATGTAGCTTCATTTTCCTTCTTCCTTCCTTCCTTTCTTTTTTTGTACCAGGGATGGAACCTGGGGCACTCAACCACTGAGCCACATCCCCATCCCTTTTAAATTTTTTATTGTGAGACAGTGTCCTACTATGTTGCTTAGGGCCTTGCTATATTGCTGAGGCTGGCTTTGAACTTGTAATCTTCCTTCCTCAGCCTCCTGAGCTGCTGGGATTACAGGGGTACACCATTGTGCCTGGATTCATTTTTCTTAACAGAACTGAGTTGTTTATACCACATGATAAAACTCAACATATACAAGAATATTTAAATTTTTTTTTTTTATATTACAAGGCCCAAAGTTCCAAGAATCTACAAATGTTTCAATAAAAATTGGATAAATATACCTACACTTGGTATGGGAATGACCTGCCTCTGGTCACCCTGAGGAAAAAGAAAAAAAAAAAAATCATTGTCAGATTTGAAAAGAAAGAGATCATATTATCAAAAGAAACTTACGAATACTCAAATACAGTATTTTGGTGGCTTTCCATTCTCTGTACCTTGGTGGTGTTTAAGGAATCGACGAAGGACCTTTCACAGAGTGGGCACCAGGTCCCCATGATGCCTCCCAGAGGCCCCTCCCCAACCACAAAACTGCCTTGTTTATTTAAATAGCATCTCCCTTACTCCCAGAAAATCAGCCCTTAAACATACAAATGAAAGCTCATACTTTATTTTGATTCTTGATTCCCTCTAATAATTTGTTCTTGTTTTAAGCAAGTCTTCCCCTAAAAAGACTAAGTCAATATAGCATGGAAGGAAAGGAAGATAATTTCACCAGCTGACATGAAACTCCCTGGTTACTCTAGGTCCTTCTCAAGGGTTTGGAGACCGGGGGAGGGCACAAAGCAAGGTACAAGCAGTTCCCTTATGCACATACCATTTCTCCTTTAAAAGGGGAACAGAAACTGTATTCATGGAAAGTGTTAAGAAAGTTCAGGCCCCTCAGGGAAGGGTCTCAGATATTCCTCAGCTCCGAATGCCAGCCATCTCAAACCTGATTCACAGAAACACCTCATTTTAGACTAACAAATGCTCATAAAAGAACAAATTTATTTTCATGCAGCATTTCCACTTTCTGTGTTGTTTCTTGTTCAGATGGCCTTATCGGGAGATGTACTGCTTCACACCATGACTTTGTGGATTTGTGAAAAGATGTGCCCACTGCTACTGAGGGGGGTCACCAGTGACAGAGTATCATGTGAAGGTCAAACTTGATGGTCAGCAATGGCAGGTGGCTGGCTAAGAACCACTGAGCACGTTCCTGATAATGTTCGAGCTTTGGTCATGCCCTCTGTGGAGTCACAGCAACTACTATTTCCTCTTGACATGATACTGATGGCTCTTTCTTTTTTCAGGAGATTGGGGCTTGTCTGAAGGACACTAAGCTGCCTTCTGACATTATGCAGGGCACAGCTGTGTTGCTCTCTAACACACTGGCATACTCTCATCAAGTCCCAGTTTTCAAGAAGTCACATAGAGAAATTCATTTCAGAAGTTCCCAAGTAAAATTATTCCCAACATTTGGCCCCAGGAGCAGGTCCCTGTCCTTGGTGGGGGAGATCTTAAGAAGCTCCCAAGCCTAGTGGGCCATTTTAGAGGGGGGCTTCTCACTCTAGTGACACTCTGGTTGAATGACCCTGTTGTAGGACTGTCCTGTACACTGCAGGTTTAATAGCATCCTGGGCTTCTACTCATTTGATGCTAGTAGAACTGCCCAGAGCAGTGACAATCAAGTTTCTAGGCATTGCTCTATATTTCCCAGAGGGCAAAATCATCCTTGGTTGAGAAGTATGGCTTCATTTATGTATTTAATTTGGTCTTTTTAAATACACATAACAGTAGGTGTATTTTGCCATATTATACATGCATGGAGTTTCACTAGTGGTATATTCATATATGAACATAGGAAAGTTATGTCCAATTCATTCTACAGGTCTTTCCTATTTCCATCCCCCCTCCTTTTCCTTCATTCCCCTTTGTCTAATCCACCTGAACTTCTATTCTTCCTTCCCCCACCCTTGTTGTGTGTTAGCATCCACATATCAGAGAGAACATTCGACCTTTGATTTTTGGGGATTGGTTTATTTCACTCATGACTGTCTCCAGTTCCATCCATTACCGGCAAAAGTCATAAAGTCATTCTTTTTTTATGGCTGAGGAACTCTCCATTTGTATATATGCCACATTTTCTTTATTCATTCATCTGCTGAAGGGCACCTAAATTGATTCCATAGCTTAACTATTGTGAATTGAGCTGCTATAAACGTTGATGTGGCTACATCACTGTACTATGCTGATTTTAAGTCCTTTGGGTATATACCAGAGAATAGGATAACAGGGTCAAATGGTGGTTCCATTTCAAGCTTTCTGAGGAATCTCCATACTGCTTTCCAGAGTGGTTGTACCAATTTGCAGCCCCACCAGTAATGTATAAGTGTACCTTTTCCCCCACATCCTCACCAATATTTACTGTTCCTTGTATTCTTGATAATTGTCACTCTGACTGGAGTGAGCTGAAATCTCAGTGTAGTTTTAATTAGCCTTTCTCTAATTGAACATTTTTCATATACTTTGTTGAACATTTTTTCATGTATTTGTTAATCATTCATATTTCTTCTATGAAGTGCCTGTTCAGTTCCTTTGCCCATTTATGACTGGGTGTTTTTTTGTTTTTTGGTTTTTTTTTTTTTTTTTTTTGGTGTTAAGTTTTTTGAGTTCTTTATATATCCTGGAGATTAATGCTCTATCTGAGGTACAGGTGGCAAAGATTTTCTCCCATTCTGTAGGCTCTCTCTTCATGCTCTTGATTGTTTCCTTTGCTGTGAAGAAGCTTTTTAGTTTGATATCATCCATTTATTGATTCTTGATTTTACTTCCTGTGCTCTAGGAGTCTTGTTGAGGAAACCAGTTCCTAAACCAACATGCTGGAGAGTTGGGCCTACATTTTCTTCTAATAGGTGCAGGGAGAAGGTAAAGCTTTAATGGAAAACTACAGATGCCCCCTAAGAGGTGCAGCAGCTTCAGAAGAACACTTCTGATGAGATGAACACATCAGTGATGAGAGAGACCAGAAGAACACATCTGAGAGGCAGGACAAAATGAGGAGCAGGCACAGTGCCAATTTAGACAGGTTCCTGGGCTTGGAGATTACCTGAGAGGCTTGCATGCACATATGTGTGTGTGTACATGGGGTATGCATGTACTTGTGAGCCCAGAAGTCCCATTTTACTCTGTCCTGGCCCTCAGAGGTTCCTCATGGTCTCTGCCATTGGTGTCTTCCAGGTGAGGACTCCTCTGAGCCTCTGGAGGCTACTGGTCTGCAAGTCCAGGATGCAGCTATGATGGTGGCAATGGCTGCCACTCCAGGTCACTGCTGCAGAAGTAATTTGAAACCAGAAGGTTCAAATCTTCATTTCATCAGAGCAAAGTAAATATGCAGGGTGGATGGATCCCTTGAGGTCACCTGTCCTGTTCTACCATGGCCTCCCCTCTTCCTCTGGCATGCTGAGATGCAAGAGGAAGGGATACCTGAGGACTTAACAGTAGAGTCAGGCCTAGAATCTCTTCCATACACATTGGGTCTGAACTTTGTGTTCTCTGGGTGCTGACCAGGCTGAATGCACAGGGCAGAGGGTCCTTCTCTGGGAATTAGTTGCCCCTCTGACGTGATGGTTTCTTGGGGGCCTGTTCTCACAGACAGACTTGTTAAGTGTTATGCAAAAAAATGGATCAGCCCCATTTCAGATTGAACTCTTAACTGAAGCTAATTCTTTAAAAAGTCATTTTGACAAATGTTAACAGAAGGAAGTCATGAATGAACACTAAGGCCAAGTGAGCTCAGCTCTGCCAAAGGAAGTCCCTTTAAGGGCATTTATCCCTGATAGAGACAACTGGCTATTCCAGGAAACTTTGGGGTGCAACACCATTTCCTCATGTCATTTCATCTAGGCGATACTACTTTATAATTAACTTTTACTATGACAGCAGCAATTCTTCACTAAAGGCAATTCCTACCCTGCTGATTTTTATGTTGAGGGGAGGGTGTGTGGACAGCATGCAGACAGGAGATCCAGGATCTGGGGCTGGGGCACAGGTCACAGTGAAATCTCACTCTCCATCCTCCACTGATACATTTGCCACACCTGTGTACAGTAAGGCTTAACGTCTGTCCAGGCGGGCAGGTTGCCTCATGATTTTCTTTCCAAAACTTTCTCAGTTATTCTTTGTATTCTTCCTCTTTACGAATTTAGTTTCTCTATCCAGAAACATAGCACATTTCTCTATAAACAAGAGCTGCCCTATCAAAATCTTTTAATGATTCTAAAGAATTTTTTTGTAGACATTTTTGGGTTTTCTAGGTAAATAACCATGTCATCTGCAAACACCTTTTCCATAGTTATACCAATTGTTTCAGCTTTTGGTTTTATTCCATTAGCCAAAACCAACCAATGATTTTCCTATGTTGTTTGCTGTTAATTTTTAGACAAAGATTTTTATCTTATTTAAGCAGTTTTCTACTTGTATTTGGCTGTACTGTTGATTATATATAAAGGTTTATGAGTGATTGTATACTTCATATATTGGACCTTTTATCATTTAAAATATCTCTTTTTGTTTAATACTTTTGACTTAAAATTGTACTGTCTGATATTAATATTGCCTTGATATTATAACTCTTGCTTGCTTTCTGTTTGATCTGTCTCATACATTTTGCCCATCCCTTCATTTTCTTCCTTCCTTTATTACGGTATCTTAGAGGCTGTGTTGGAAGTTATCAGTCACCTACCATAACAGGTATGAGCACTGTTTCCAAATAATTCCAGTTTTCCTTCTGGAATTATTATATGGTAGGATTACACTTCTGTGCTTTTGAAGTTAGATGTAGCCACGTGACTTGCTCTGGTCAATAAAATAAGTTGAAATGAGGGGTGTTACTTCTGGGTCAAAACTTTAGGAGTTTGTGTGATTCATCATATTCTCTTTTTCCTACTGTGACAATCATGGAAGCAAAGAGATGGGGCTTTCCTCAGTCTAGGTCCACAGATGAGGATGAGTTATGTTGGCCAATACGGCAACTCCTAGCAACACATGGCTGCTGAGCAAGTGAGAGGCAGCACGTGAGATGTCCAAATTAAGACATGTTATAAGTGCAAAATACAAATCTGATTTTAACAAACTAATAAGATAAAAGTAATGTAAATTATCTCATTAATATTTTATATTGATTACATGGTGAAACAATATTTTGGATATATCAGTTTAAATAAAAATTCAAATTAACTTCACTTATTTAAAAAAATTTTTAAATATGGCAAATAGAAAAGTTTAAATTACATATGTGACTCACCTTATATTTCTATTGGTTAGTGCCACAGAAAGCTGAGCCAGTTCATGATAATCAAGTAGCAGGATGGGAAAGAAACTTATATTGTTTTAAGCCTCTTGGGTTGAGGTGGTTACCCCAACATTACTAACCCCATACTAACTAGCACTTCTACTCATTAGTCATTCCTCTTTTTTCCTTTGTGAAAGAGCTCTGATTTCATTAAGAGCAGGAATATGCTGGGCTAAGTTCTTCCCTTTCAGGGCCCCCTTGCTTGTAGCCATGTGACAGAGTTCTGGCAAAAGTCTCCTGGGGTTTCTGCCGCCTGTCCCTCCCTTGCAGATCTGGTCTGAAGTCTGCAACTTGGAGAGAATACCCAGCAAGCATGAGGATGAAGGCCAGCACGCCCAGGTTGGAAGAGCAGAAAGACTCAAAGACAGAAGAACAAGAAGAGTCTGGGTTCCTGATGGCATTTTCAACCAGCCCCAACTCCTGCCTAACTAGGGCCTTTTAAGTGGGAAAAATAATCCTGTTTGTGTAAGCTACTGGTTGTCAGTTTTCTTTTACTTGCTGCCAAAATCATTCCTATCTGATGACAGGTATATTCTTGGAAATAGCATACAGCTGAATTTTTCAGACCAATCTCTCAGATAGTCTTTATTCTTGGTAGCAGAAACTGGTTTGTTCAACTTAGTTTTATGTCTATTCTTTATGTTATATTTACTATTTATCTGTTATTTGTTCTTCTTCCCTGTCCTCAATTTTGACAATTTGTTCACATTTCTGTTTATTTCTCCTTTCTCCTGTGAATTTTGAGGCTCTATTTTCCAATAGTGCTACTTGTTACAGTTCTATTCCCAATCATTGTATTTACTCCTACCCTTTCTATAACTTTATCATAATTGAATATCAATCTCACCCAGATTTTAATTTTTGGCCCCTTTCTGAATCATGACATGTCTGACAACATACTTCTTTTGCCTCAATAGATAAAGGCCAGCTTGGTCACATAGAGGATTTTTGCTTTGTGATTTTTGTCTCTCAGGGACCTGTAAAAGATTTTTACAAAAATATTTTTCAAGGGCTGGGGAGATAGCTCAGTTGGTAGAGTGCTTGCCTTGCAAGCACAAGGCCCAGCACTGCAAAAAAAAAAAAAAAAAAAAAAAAAAAAAAAAAAAATTTCAAAATCTTTTGGCCTTTAGTGTTGCTGATGAGAAATCGTATGTTAATCTAATGGTTTTCCTGAAAACACTTTGTCCTGGTAGCTTGTAAGATTTTTTTCTATATACTGCAGAATTTCAGTAGTGTATATCTAGGCATGTGTTCCCCCCTCTTGCCTGCTCTGATCCTGCTGCAGACTTGGTGGGCTACTTCAATCTGCAGAATCAAACATCCCTTTCCAGCTCAAGAAAAACTTGTATTACCTTTTCTCGTTCTGGAGTTCCTTCTGTTTGCATGGTAGGTCTCCTAGATGCCTTTCTCCTCCCTCACAATTTCCATCTTTGTTTCTAGTCTGAATTTTAAGATATTTCTTCCATTTGCTTTTCCAGAACATTAATTCAGTTCTCAGAAGTGACTATTCTCGTTCTCCTTTTCAAGTTTGTTTACTGAATTTTTATATTTAGAAACCTTAAGTCTTTTAAGCTCCACAAGTTACTCTTGTACTCATAACTGATGTCCTCCACTGTCAAACTCTCCTTTATCTTTTCCACTTCTTTTCCCCCAGGAGGAATCTCAGATTCTAGTTTTTCCAACTTGAGTTGAGGCAACATTCTTCTTTGGTTGTGCAAGGCTGTGTGTTCCACTACTGTCTGTTCAGGTCAGTCCACTGGGATCTCTGGGAAGTGGTAGATGGGGGAGTATTGCAAAGTCCAGCAAGTTGTGGTTTCCATGGACCAGCAGAGGCCACGCTGACGAACCGCAGAGAGATGAAGAAAGCCTCATACTACTGGCTCCTCTAGGGCACAGGAAATGAAAGGCATCTAGTTCACAGGTGCAGCCTGCTCAGGGTCCACACATAGTGAGCTGTCAGTATAGGCCTTTTCTAAGGGGATCCACAGGCTCCCGCTGGCTGGCTGACCTCAGGGACTGTCCGTTCCCAGTCCCTGTCTTAGGACTCTAGGAGAGGCAAGCATTTTCCTCTGCTGGTGATTCCTTGCTTCTCACTGAATACCAGGAATGAATTCTGTGCCAGCTCTTTCCCCTGGGATGTCAGGAAATGAGGAGGTGATACACTTTCCAGGCTCCACCAGCAGGACCAACTGGGTTTACCCAGAGAGGGAATTTTAATGATCAGAGCCACATGCACACGCTGACACTCTCCCAGAATTCCCTTCCTTACATCCAGATGTACTTTAAAAATACATTTACTTTTTAGTCATAAAAGTAATTTAAGCTTATTTTATGAAAATTGGGGGAAAACAAAGGAAAAGGAGAAAATCCTGTATATATTCTCACCTCTTCATATTTTGGTTTATGTCCTTCTAGTTTTATAAGTGCTGTGTGAGGAAGAGAGAGAGATTGTATATGCTCTGAGGACATATTCGCTTCCCATATCTTAGCCTGCTTCTTACTAAATGATACATTGTGAACATTTCTTTATGTACATATTTATGACCTCATATATTTGGCTCTGTCTTTTTTTTTTTTTTTTTTTTTTTTTTTTTTGCGGTGCTGGGGATTGAACCCAGGGCCTTGTGCTTGCAAGGCAAGCACTCTACCAACTGAGCTATCTCCCCAGTCCTGGCTCTGTCATTTGTAATGCTTACATAATATTTGTATGGTTATTTTGTATTTCTTTTAACCAACTGCTTATTCTTGAACATAAGGTTGCTTGCAATTGTGCAATATTATAATCTATGTTACAAGTCTCTCATGGTTTAATTTTTGCACATTCATGATTATTAATTTCACTAAAAAGTGAAATTGCTTTTGTCAACAAAATGACATATTTTTAAGATTGTAGGATAATGCTGCCAAATACCCCTCTGGAAAGGTATATATAACCAATTCATATTCTCACCAGTAACCAATTTAATTCCTCTACCTTCCTTCTTACCAACCCATGCAAAAGCCAAATATTATCTTTAAAGATATCTTTGACAACTTGTTAGAAAAGGGTGTGTCATTGTTTTAGTTGACTTTTTTTTATTATTAACCATATTGAACATTTTTTCAAATGTTTTGAATTTTTTCATGTTTGACCAACTGTATTTCTTATATTGTAAATTATGTGTTTATGTCCTTTGCCCATGTTACTGGGGCAATAAAGTTTTATGACTTTTGAATTCTCAATCTTGATTTTCTCTTTTAGTAATTTTTACCTGAAAATTCTATTTTGACTGAGATTAATACTGTAACTATTTTGGGGGGAACGGGTACTGGGAATTGAACATGGGGCACTTAACCACTGAGCTATATTCCCAGATCTTTTTATTTTTTATTTTTATTTTGAGACAGCATCTTGCTAAGTTGCTTAAGGCCTACCAAAGTTGCTGAGGCTGGCTTTGAACTTGTGATCCTCCTGCCTCAGCCTCCGGAGTCACTGGGATTACAGGCGTGAGCCACCATGCCTGGCACAACCTCTGTTTTTACCTACACTTTGATGTCTCTTTGCTTATCCTTTTAATTGTTCTGAGTCACTTTGTTTCAATGTGTCTGTTAGACATTATTTGGGTGAATTTTGGCTTCTGACATCTTGAGACAATATGACATTTGAACATATTTAACATACAAAAGAATATATAAAGCATATTGTCTGTTACTAAACAAGGGAGTTAACTCATTTATACTCATTGCCAGCTCTTTTTCATGCTGCTTATCACTTCTTGTCTTGGTATTTCTGTGTCTGCTGCTACTGGTTCTTTAACTCACTAGTTCATGCATTCAATTTCCCAAGAGAGAATGTTATAAAAATTTAAAGTGACTCTTATAACTCTCATTAAACAAGTTCTATAGTTGCTAAATTGGGATGCCTGAGATATACTTTATCAATAAAGATATGTGTATATATACATATATATACACACACACACACACATTATATTTATAAATGTGTGTGTGTACACGTATATATATAAAATCTTAAAGTAAATGGCTGCACACATACCGTCACATACTCTTATCAAGGCTATCTGTCAAGGATGGGATCGGTATGCTACCAATGCAGTTTTATTGTGCACACAGTTCCCCATCAGTACTGACCTTTTGAAGCCCACCATTCTCCTCCACCAGTGGCGGAAGCACACTGGGACTGCTGGATGGAGGGGCCTCCACATTATAATCACGGAAGCAGCAGAAAAAGGAGCTAAGGATGCTGCGGTTCCTCTGCTTCTTTAAGCTGACATTGCACTGGGAAGCTGGAAAGAGAAATAGAGCACACTGTGGCCAACTGCAGCATGTACTGATGTGCTGTGGATACTGGAAAGTGCAGTTGCCCCCCAGGACCCTGATTCCAGGGGTCCTGCTGGGCCCGTGAGGTCCAATTCCGATGACTGGACAAAATCCCTCTGACCTCGGCCCAGTGGGAGCTACTTGCTCATTAGTTGAACCATCGGCAGGGTGGTTGCCGTCTGCATTCCTGAGCCCAGCAGATGAAGTATTCCCACTATGCATTAAGCATTACTTCAAAGCAAATGTCTTTTTAGGTACCAATCAGACTTGACATTCCCTGAGAAAAATTTCTTCATTACTGGTATCAAAAAAGTGTCACTTTGAAACTAGCTTCTTGGACACCCCCTGCTCACTATGGAAATGACCAACTTCATGGATTAAGAAATATAATATGGCCAGGAATGGTGGTGCACACCTGTCATCCTAGCAACTTGGGAGGCTGAGGCAGAAGGATCACATGTTGGAGGCCAGTCTGAGCGACTTAGGGAGACCCTGTCTCAAAAAAAAAAAAAAATTAAAAAATTAAAAAGGGTTGGTAAAGTGCTTGCCTGGCAAGTCTGAGGGCTTGGATTCGATCCTTAGTACCACAGGAGAAACAAAAAGAAAATATGTAAGGGCACAAAGGAACTCCCTTCTTGAACTCAGCCTTCTGTCAGAAGTTGATGGGGGTCTGGACCCACCAAGCTCAGGGTTGAAGGTTTCTATTACCTTTAAAACAGACAGCAGGAGATGTGGCACGGACAACGTGAGCTTTGGCCGAGCAGGGCAAAGCCCATCTTTATGAGATCAGGGCAACGCTGTGCCCTGGCCTGTCCTGGACTAAAACACCAGAGCGAGTGATGGATCCTTTCTGTTTATCCAGGGATCAAGACAAGTTGCCACAAGTCAGAAATAAAAGGCAAAATTTGGCGCAGATGGAAAACACACCTCAGGGCAGGGGACTTGACAACTTGGAGGGGCAGGAGCCTTTTGCAGGGGAATGCAGCCAGGGCCGTCCCACCACATACCGTGGTTGGGTGGGTCAGCAGTACTCTGAGTGGAGGCCACAGGCAAGAGACCCTGCTGAGGGTTCATGGGAAAACTGACAATGCAGGAAATGATTTGGGTCCACATGGAACTCTTGGAGCTTATCTCTCCCAAAAGCGATTCTGGCACGGTTCTTCATTTTGTGTACTCATGAGTGATTTGTGCAGTACCTTTCCTCCCAAGAGAACACAAAGCCTTTGCTGAAAGTTTTGGGGGTACTCTTGCTAGCAACAAAACCAAAAGTATTTAGATGGGAATTCTGCAAAACTGTTTTTTGAGCAACTCTATAAACATGGGTGGTCTCTACCCAGGGTTTGGCCAAAGGGCCCAGTAAGTTCAAATTTAAGATCCCCATTAAAGATGTGCTTTAGAACCCTCCCTCTTTGGGAAAGCTGGCTCTTTCTATTTTCCACATGAATCCTTGGGTCAATGTCACAGAATGCTACTGGTCTCACTTTAGGATCCAAATGCTTGGTCAGGTCATTGGAACCAGTTGCTGGACCGGGTGGCTTATCAGGAAGGAGTGGTAGGAAGAGATAATGACTGCTGCTGACCAGGGCCCACCCTCTAGGTAACACTACTTCACGAACCTCATCTGACACAAGCTTCTGGCTGCCCAAGGAGACAGGTGTCACTGCTTACATCTCACTGCTGAGAAAACTTGGCTAGTGACTGCTAGTGCCAGCATTCCAACCTAAGTGGGCCTGCTTCCAAAATGTGAGATTTCCCTGCATGTTATGCTGAAGGCAACCTGGTTTTTTTTTGTACTGGGGATTGAACTCAGGGGTACTTTACCACTAGGCTACATCTCTTGCCCTTTTATTTTTTTATTTTGAGATAGGATCTAAGTTGCTGAGGCTAGCCTCGAACTTGCGATCCTTCTGCTTTGGCCTCCCTAGTTGCTGGGATTATAGGCATGTGCCACTGTGCCCGGCTCTGCTGAAGACAACCTTGAAGCAATTTGGGTCAGATTCAGGAGGGAGCATGCCAAATGGAGAGAAAAGCATTGCCATAAACTCGTATTTAATAAAAATGATTGGTTGAATTATTTCATTGTTACTTTGGGTGCTTAATTTTTGTGCCACACTCATATAATTTAGCCAGGGGCAGAAAGAGACCGACTTTTCCCTGGCTGACAGCACATTTTTCTGCAGGCAAACTGTTGTTCATGTCTTAGAGACACTGAGCAGTCTGAAAAAAGCACCTTCCATGATCCTGTTTTCGTCCTTAGATAACACAAATCTTTCCCACAACTAACTAATTAACAAACTAACATATACTAAAAAAATACAAAACTGAGAACGCGTAAGCTACTTAAAAGTTCCACCACATGATTCAGTCCTGTACGGAAGGTACAAACAGAGCTTCAGGAGTCAGTAAGTGAGCTTGAGTCACGGGGAGGCCACTGTGCCCTGACAGGCAAAGGGCAGCCCAAGCACGTTCTTCCTTTCTCGAATACAGAAGGGAAGCTGCAGGGTCTCCCTTCCACAACTGTGGGAGGTTCCAGGGCTCTTTCAGTTCAATAAGGCTAGTTCTAGGGTGTGGGCACCTCCAGGAAGCTAGGGCCCAGCTTCCTCATCCCTCCTGGGCTGGTCTGCCACTGGACATTAGGTGGGAAAATGGAAGGGGGTCCTCAGGACCTGCACAAGACCCCCACACCCTCAGCATTCACTTGTCCCTGCACCGGGCTGGAAATGGGCTGCCAGGGACCAGCACCCCACTGCCTTCCACCCTGATGCTACCTCTCGCCCAGCTGGAATCTAGAAAGGCCTGGATTTGCTCATAAACTGGTAGAAGGGTTTTGGTTGATAAATGAAACTAAAATCTGTATTTTAAGGACAGCTGTTTATAACATTAGCTCAAAAAATCTAGCCACATAATTGGATAAGGATCTGATTTAATTATGATCATGCAAAACAAGCTAAAAAAGATTAGAATCAGGAAAAAATCAGCAAGAAAGGTGTCCAAATGTTAATAGTGGTTGTCAGATTATGGGTGCTTTACATTTCTTCTTTCTATATTTTCCAAGTGTTTTATGGTAATTGTGTAATTGATCATTAACAACGGGGGAACAGTAAACAGTCTTGTTAAACTTTTTCTTCTAGCAACTCTGAGAAGCTCAGGAAAAACCACATCGTACTTATAAACTAAACCTTCGGACTTGCTCTGTGCTTCTCCAGTCCAATCCTATGAGGCAAACAAACCAGGTAATAGCAAGAAGTGTTGTTTTCATTTTGTTTTTTTTTTTTTGATATTTGGGGTTGAACTCAGGGGCACTCAACCACTGAGCCACATACATCCCCAGCCCTATTTTGTATTTTATTTACAGATAGGGTCTCACTGAGTTGCTTAGCACCTTGCTATTGCCAAGGTTGGCTCTGAACTTGAGATCCTCCTGTCTTGGCCTCTTGTGCACAAGAAGTGTTTTGAGCCCTGCAAGAAGTCCATGTGGCCCGCACCAACTGCTGGTCTATGACACCAACAAGACAGAGCATAGTGAGCAGCTCAAGACCAGAGGAGGCCATGTGACAAGTAGTTACCAAAGAAGTATCCTTTCACTGGTAGAATGCAGGCCATCCATGCCCTCCCATACCCACACAAATGCGTCCCAGCGCTTCTCTGTTCTTAAGCATCTGCCTTTTTCCACCTTTCCCAGTGCGCTGCTTTAAGTGATTCCACTGATAAGACATGTCTGAGTAGTGTTCTGTTGGCCCAGGTATCCAGGAACAAGGTCTTTGAGAATATTAGAGACAGCTGAAGCACAAAGCTCCCTGTTACATTGGCTTTAAGAAATTATTTTGGAGGAATAGAGGAAGAGCAACTCCGAACATGAATCTAAAATATTTTATAAAGACTTCTGTTTTTATCCGACTTAGAAATCATCAAAGATCACTTCCAAGCTTTCTGTCACTTTCCCTGATAACCTTCCTGCTCCTGTCCACAGTCAGCACCTGCCCACCTCACTCCCAGCTTCCTCCACGAAGACTTCTCAGCACACTTACCTCCCTCCTTCCCCATGTCCACTTCTTGGAGCATCCCTGCGGTGCAGGGGCAGAAACAAAGCCAACCTCTCCAGTGGAAGTGATTTGTTCCGTGGCTACTGACCTCCCAAATGAACGTGTGTGTGCTGGGTGATCCTTGGAGCCCATACCTCCTCCCTACCTTTCAGGCCAGGTTATTTCCTCCGTGTGCCTCCCACCTGCACACCTAAATGGGGCCCAGCATCTGCTCTCTTCCCCCAGGGGGAAGCACCAACCCTCTAGTCTAAACACCCCATCCTCTCCCTCTCCAAGTTGCTGGTTCTGTCCTAAACAGCTCTTCAATCTGTCCTCAGCAACTCCTTGTCCCTGCCCTACTCAGACTGAGGCCCTCAGCACTTTGTCCCTGGATCACAGCGACACCTTCTTGAATTGTCTCCCTTGCTTATTTTGTATCCCATGATGAATTCTCAACCTGACCCTGGTAAAGGCCACCAAGTTACCAGACTGTGGTGGTCATGGATGTTGTCTCAGGAAGCAAGCCCATTACGGTGTGAAAGCTGGCTCAACCAGAAACAGCAGGGGACCTAGACAAATTATGTGACCTCTTTGAGTCTCAATTTCCTTATTTTTAAACTGGGGATAAAAGAGACAGCCGCATCTTATTAAGTCTGTTGTTGAGAATTAGGTGAGTTACTCAGAACAGTGCCGTGTACAAGGTAAGCAGTCCATAAATGTTAGTTCTTAGTATCATTTGTCTCTTAAAAGCTTCTGCTTGGTAAAGGAATAGGGGTTCTGTGGGCAAATCCTGGATCAGGGATGAATTCTATGGGCACAGGTTTTTTTCCCCTGGCATATGACACTGGGAGACATACTTACCATAACAGATTTGAGTTACATAAACTGTAATTTAAAAGCAAAAACTAGAAAAATATCAGGAAATAATTCTACTCAACTGCTCTAAAAATTGGATGCAGAGATGGAGAAGGAAAAGGGAGGGGCTGAGGAGCTAAATGAGCTCTGCTGGGTATTGCTCTCCTCAGGAAAAGAACAATGCCCAGGGGAGGGGGCATCCACGCGCCCCACCCCCTTACTCACTCCCCTCTGGGGCTGCACTTAGCTCTCTCTGCTGAGCTCTGCTGGGATCCCAGGCACTCCTTGCCCTAAGGTGTGCGTCAGGAAGGACACTGAGGAGGACCAGCCAGAACGACCACGTGAGGAGGCTAGCTGACCCAGGTCTTCTGTGCCAGCTCCCCTACTGGGCCTTTACAGGAGGCCTGATAGACCTGCTTTCTCTTCCACAGCCCCGCTAATGAAGACACGTCCAAGGCTGGCCCCAGCAGCTGCCCTTTCCTCCATACAGATGGTTGGGCCATGGGCATAAACACCCGACAGGGTAAGCAAAGGGATGAAATCATTGACAGAGGCAGATGAACTGACAGAAAGGCTTAATTTTCTCCATTTTCTTGAATAGGCCTGGCTGGGTGGAGCAGAAATTCTGGGGATGTTTGTGAACACCTAGAGATGGTAGACATGGGCCTGCCTTGTGGTCCTTGTGTGCATGGGAAGGACAGCCTGACACTGAGGGAAAACAGGCATGTGGATCTGTTTTCCTGAGTACACCTTGGAGGTAATGCTTCTGTCGAGGTCCCTGGACCTGGTGTTACCTCAGTCCAGCAAATAAAGACCATTTCCCGCTTCTATGTGCATCCCTCTTTTTCTTACTGCAGGGCTAAGGACATCCCATTGGCCAGTACCAGGCTTAGGGGGAGTCTATGAATGAGGCAGCTTAAAGTGGACACGTTGATGATTGCCTTCTTCTCAGAGGAAATCAGTCCTTGATCCTGAAGACAAAATGGGAAATACCTCTTGGGTCCCTATGGGCAGAGTGTTGACCCAGTAGCAAGAGCCTGCATCTTCAGAATACCAGTTGCAGAAGAGGAATGGAGTATACATGAGACATTTCTGCCTGTCAAATCCCATTACCCTTTCTGGCAAAAGTTCCTCACTTTTCCACTGGGGAATCACTCTCAGCCATGGACTTTCAAGTTACTACCAAGACTTGGCCATGTGATCCAAACTGGGCCAAGGAGAGTCTGCCCTGGGATTCATGCTAGAGCCACTGGAGGAGACAGAGATGTTCTTTTTTTTGCTGGGTTTTCTAAAGTGGTTGAATTGAAGCCTATAGTCACTGGTGACCACCTTTGCCATCCAATGAATGGTAAGCAACTACCTGAGTAAGAGCCAAAGCAGAGGAAAAAGCAGCTGCAATACAGAAGATTTTACTTAGACCAGACTCTTCTGGAATTTTTGTTATGTAAGACCACAAATTCTCTTTGCAGGCTCCTGTGCTAGGCAGAGCAGAACACAGGCATGACCCCACTTCATGAGGCCCAAGTCTAGAGGAACGGACATTAGAAATGTGCAACCTGGAGAGGGAATGAGTCTTGTTTTGATGGAGCCGTGCCAGGCACTGCTGGGGCCCAAAGAAGAGCACCAGTCCAGACTGCGGGTCAGAAGGTACAAGCCTGGCTTCTTGGAAGAAGAGTCCTGCAAGTGGGGCTAAGAGTTACAACTGCCGTGGGAAGAGCAGGGAAGTCGAGAAACAGTCACATGCTAAGGGTCTCATGTGAGAGACAACACGAAATAATTTGAGAAATCAAAGTAGTAGCAAGAGGGGTGAGATGGGAGTGACTGACAGCAAGAGCCTTGTGTACTATGCCAGTAAATTTGGATTTGATCGTATGAAAATGGGGAGTGACAGGAGCAGATGTGTACAACAAACATCATTTTTTTCCCCTCTGTGACTGCAACTGCTGAGATGATTTTTTTTTTTTTTTTTTTTTTTTTTGTACCAAGGATTGAACCCTGGGGGTGCTTTACCACTGAGCTACATCCTCAGTCCTTTCTATTTTTTATTTTGAGACAGGGTCATGCTAAGTTCTTAGGACATTGCTAAGTTGCTAAGGCTGGCCTTGAACTCGTGATCCTCCTGCCTCAGACTCCTGAGTGGCTGAGATTACAGGCATGTGCTATAATACTTGACTTGAGATTAAATTTTAAATCATGACTAACTCAGGTTATCAACCTGTAGCAAAAATCCAGGATATTTGCAAATCAGAGCCATTTATGAGCCTAGAATGAAATTTCTCATTTAGACACTGACTTTAAAAGTACTTATAAGTTACATGGAAAGAAAACAGGCTTTGGAATTGCACTTGTGTTCAAGTCCCAGTCCTGACACTTGTTAGCTGGTGTGAGTTTGCCTACCTAAATAGCAATAGTGATGTGGGAATAATAATACATACCCCACAGGATAGCTGTATGGCTGAAGCAAAAACACACATTTGTGTAAGAGAGAACATACCAGCAGCTTACAATATAATCACAAAAAATTAAACTCAGTTTAGATACAGTGCAGTGTCTCACTGGGAACACTAAGAATTTAGCTTGTATCCAGACAACCATCCTCCCAGAAAGAGCCTGCCTTTCTGAGAACACATGTAGGCAGATCCATTGGATTTGGTTATGTGAATCCTAAACTTAGAACATTAAGCAGCTCTTTCCAACTTTCCCTTCTATCCAGTGAAGGTTTCTTTGTATAATAATAATGATAGAAACTAAACCAATAAAATGCAGCTTCATATGTGAGATTTAAACCCTAGGGCTCAGGCCTCTTCTTGTATTAAATCTTGTATTAAATATGGTTAGAAAGGAAGTGCTGTAATTAAAACCATAAAATGTCTAGGGTGAAGTCCACCAAGGCTGACGGTGGGGTTTGGTCCTTCAGTGGCCCAGGAGGACGCGTCTAAAGAGCACGTGACAGAGCTACTAGACATGTTGATGCCAGCAGAGGGAAGCCACATGGAGTGGCCCATGCACAGGGGGGACGGGGGCATTTCTGGTCATCCTCTTGTATTCTTGACCTTACTGCTTCCTTTCAGCATCCAGAAATTGAATGTTATTCCCAAACAGCCAGTGCTGCTTACCTAGTGTGACACTACCCAGGCCACATAACCACTGACCTTCTACAGTTCCTTGTTCTGACCTGGTTTAGAGTCAAGAGAACGAGGCTCTGGAGCCATTCTAACCTCGGGGGTCTGCCCTGATTCCGAGCTTGCCGTACTCACCTACCTGAGCACGTCCCCTCCCACCCACCAGCCCTCGGCAGTCTTCTGTCCCCTGGTCTAAGTCCATTTCCCAGCGGCCCAGAGCTCTGTGCACTCCAGAAGTAACCCAGGGTGAAGATCAGAGTCAGCACAGTATGCTTTTCAGGACACTGACAAACATCCTTTGCTTAACCAAACATCGGTCAGACTCCAGAACCTTCTCTTAGGTCTACCTATATACTTCCTTGTAGAATCCAAATTTCCAAATTTTAGAACTCTAGACCATGGAGGTCAGTTGAACAGGAATCCCCATTCTTCCTATGCCATGGCTCCTGATATAGCTGGGGCCTTCACCTGCCCTCTCCCCCCAGGTGGACGGATGCCTCATCAGCCCGACCTGAATTTACCAACAGCCTTGTTGGGGCACTTTAGCCACAACAGCCCTTTCCTCCTGATGTTCCTCCCAGTAAGTTTCTATCCACTGACCTTCACCCTGCTCCCTGGCTATAAATGCCCACTTGTCCATGATCCAGAACTGAGCCAGGTTCTAGACTGAAGTCTCTTTTCCTCTATTGCAATAGTCTTGAATAAAATCCTTTTTTTTTTTTTTTTTTTGCTGTTTTCACTACTGCCCAGCACGGGTTTCCTTCAACAACGCATCAAGTCTCCTGGTAATCTGTCAAAGCATCAAAAACCTACCTTCAAAATCTACTTCTTTCTTGTCACAAGGGCAAAATTTAAAAAATAATCTATACCAGATTAACACTGATCAAGTACTTAGGGCGGAACATCAAAAATGTGTCCTGTACAAAGCATCCATGGAGACATCAGCGCCATTAAGACTATAAAACTGAACACTGAAATTGCCTCAGTTAGGGCTATTTTCTCACAAGCAGGAATGTCAGAGTGCATTATAACCCTAAAGAGACCCATACAGCTGAATTCATAACTATATGATTATGGAAAAAGCTAAACACCTTTTTAAAAAAGAGGGGTGTTCTTCCCAGAGGCCAACATTTTAATGAATGCACCATTTCTTCTCTCCTAGAGTTGGGCTCCTATCTCCGGAATGCATCCCAGGGCCGTGGTTTGGAATGGGTGTCTAACAGGAAATTCTGGGCAGTCTATGCATACATCACATTCCTTTCCCACCCTGAAAGAGTGGTCAACAAACACAACTTTCCTCTGTTCGAAGAAAAGGGGAGTGTTGGGTGTAGGGAGAGGCCAGGGCATAGACCGCACAGAGTTCAAAAGCAGACGTGGCTGCTGAGAATCCAAACAACCTCTTTGCCTAGAAAAAAGACTCAGTTACTCAGAGTCACCTTTTGAGATATCCAATCAGTCCCTGTTTTGTTTCCATGCAATAAATTTCCCCAGGAGTCCTGCAGGGCACTCTGAAAGCAACCACCCCTCGCCAGCTCAGGTGCCCTGCAGTTCGGCAGGAGTGGCCCCAGCAGGGCAGAGCGCAGTGGGGCGAGCTGCGGAAGGCTGGGCAGGAGGAACGCGGCCTCCTCCTTCCAGGGTGACCCCTGTCTGCTGCTGGCTCCTAACAGCCCCCGTCTGTTGAGTGCCTCGTCTGTGTGAGGCCCTTGATGTAAATCATCTCTGGTCTCCACAGTGTGCAGTGCTGACATGACCACCCCGCTTTCCCATGAGAAAACAGACTCTGTGCGTCCTCCTGAGCCATGAGCGTGCTGGACTTCAAAGTCGGAGCAGCTGGCTCCTTCTTCCTGCCACCCTCCCTGCAGAGCTGCGTGGCACTCTTCTGGGTCTGGGTCTCCTTTCCAGGGAGAATCCTGGAATCTGAGGTGCCATGCAGCCTGCCTGCACTCCAAATGCCACACGTTTGAAAATCCAGGATGGATTGGTACTAGGCAGGGGGCAGCCTTACCATGCGGCCACACAGTGCTCGCATATACCCAGGCCACTGGCCTCTCAGGGACAGCTGCCCAGGACAGCCCCTCTGCTGGGAATGCCCTTCCTTGCCTCAGCATTTCCCTGGTCCAGTGGCCAAGGTCACAGAGCTCTTAAGTAGCAGGGCTGGATGGAAACCAGGTCTGGGTGAGTCTAGAGTCCAAGCTCTTAACCATCACTACAGAGTCTGTTTTTGACACCAAGAGTCAAAATAAGTAATGGAAAAAAGGATTTAAGCAGATAATGCACTGAAGAGGAAGTAAAGGTTAAAATTTAACAGTAACCAAATAAACGATTGTTTAAATACAAAGCCCAGTTTTGTACCCATTTAGTGAACACAAATGATAAAAACATCAGCCAATGGGGGTGAATCTTTGATGGCACAGGTCATTCATTCACATGTTTCTGGTCAACCTAAACCAGAACAAGTCATTTGAAAAATGAGCAATCAAGTATCAAAGACCATGAAGTGTTCATGCAAACAATCTGAATGTGCAACAGAATAGGAATGGTTAATTAAATTAGAGCACAGCAACAGGAGAGGGTACTGTGCAGACAGGAGGAGCGATTCTCATGGAGACACAAGGGGCAGTGCTGGTCTGTATGAGATGCAGCACCTCAGACATTCTGGAAGGTGGGCTCCTGGGAGATTTTACCTATCTTGTTCATGCCTGAGCCTCCGGACCTATAAACATGCTTGTACACACAGACCTATCATAATAGGTGTTCACTGCGTGAATGAGCAGAGGGACAGAAACTTGGAACAATGAAAATAACAAGGGCTAGCTCCTGCAATCCCGAAGAGAGAGCTTGGCTCAAACCGCACCCCTTGAACCCTCTTGTCCCTAGCAAGCCTTCCTTCTCCAAGTAGCTTTAACCTGTGCCACCCACATACGGCCAGCCTTACCTCTGCAGAACTGACTCCTCGTTCCTGCTACTTTTAGCAAAGATGGTTAACTGCCACTTCCTATAAAATAACTAGTGCCAGTTTTTAGAAAGAGAGATTATGTAAAATACGTCAACATGTTAAGTGTGGCTATCTCTGCACTGTAGGATCCACATCACACTTATTATGGAGAAAATCTAGTGAATTTTATTAAAAATGCTTGTTTCTACTTCATAAAATATATATGAACATTTTCACCTATCCTCAGCCATCTTATAACCTTATGTTGATAGTTTATACATTGTGTTCCACTGTATGAATATGTACTGTGCCATAATTAAATTACTGATGTTTACATTGTGTCCTTCAAAAATAGGTGTCACAACAAACACTGTACTTTATTTACAACAGCAATGTGGAAACAATGTAGTTGTACATCAGTATGGAAATGGTCAGACAAAGCAGAATACATAAATTGCTTGCCTGGAATATTATACAGCTGTTAAAAAGAAGGATGCAGCTCCACATGTACTCCTGATAGCTAACACTTACGTTAAGTGTGCCAGGCACTGTTTTATACATGTTGCACACAGTGGCTCATTTAATAATTAGTTATCCTATGAGGTAGGGACTACTATTGTAACCATTTTATAGATGGGGAAACTAAGGCACAGAAGGTAAGAAATTTGCCCAAGACAAGTTTGCTCAAACCCAAGTGGTCTGTGCTCCCAGCCTTGCGCCGCATTGCCTACTGATAATGGAGAACACTATGAAATATCTTAAGTAAGTAAAGCAAGGTACAGGTAATGCATATAGCATGCTGCCACTAATTTCTAAGCCCAAAATGAAGTATATAAGTAAAAAGCACACGCATGAGTGTGTTCTTGTTCACACAAAGAGTATCTCTGGAAGGATTTATAAGTAACTGGATGCCTTGTGGGAGAGAACCTCGCGGAATAGAGGTCAGGACTGGGAGCGGGAGGACGGGGCTGTAGCTCAGTGGCAGCGTGCTTGCCTAGCATGTGTGAGGTACTGAGTACGAAACTCAGCACCACATTAAAAATAAAAGAAAAAAATAAAGGTATTTGGGGCTGGGGTTGTGGCTTGGCGGTGGAGCGCTTGCCTAGCATTGTGTGAGGCACTGGGTTAGATCCTCAGCACCACATAAAAATAAATAAAGGTCCATTGCCAACTAAAAAATAAAATTAAAAAAGAAGAACTGGGAAGGAGAATGATTTTTCACTCTATTCTCTTTCATATCTTTGGAATTTTGTATCATGTACTAACAAACTATAGAAATGACAGCATTGCATCATGCTAAAATAATAATTTTGCATCAGGTGTCATGCATTACAGGAAGTGAAAATTCAAAATGCCAAAAATAACACTACAGTGAACATCAGTGCACTTCATTTTTACATGCATGTCAGATTATCCCTTTAAAAGAAATTCTTAGAAGGCAAGGGCTGGGACCAAAGTCTTTGAAAAAAGTCAAGCCTCTTTTTTTTTTTTTTTTTTTTGGGGGGGGTACTGGGGATCGAACTCAGGGGCACGGGACCACTGAGCCACATCCCCAGCCCCAGTTTGTATTTTATTTAGAGACAGGGTCTCACTGAGTTGTTTAGCACCTCACTTTTGCTGAGGCTGGCTTTGAACTCGTGATCCTCCTGCCTCAGCCTCCTGAACATCTGGGATTACAGGCATGCACCACTGTGCCCAGCAAAGTTAGGCCTCTTGATGCCCGTGGACAACGTACCACCCAGACGGTGCTGATGCACAAGTGCTCTTGGAGAGACCAGGCTGCTTCTGCAAACCCGAAACGTGAACCTGGTGACTCACGGTGGCTTCGTTTACACTTCTTTAATTGCCATCCAAGTTCAACAATCTCTTTCTGCTTTTTTGGCCATTTCTACTTCTTTTGAGAACTGTGTTTATATCTTCTTGCCTATTTTTCTAGATGATGGTGAGGGTTCTCTTGTCACGTATTAGAGGCATAATCCCTCGACTGTTCTGTACACTGGAAATACGATCTGTTTTAGGGCTTAATTTTGTTTAGAGTGGTCATGGATGTGCAAAAGCTTTACATTTTTAGGAAGTCAAATCTAGCAATCTTTTAAAAATGGTTTCTTTCCACCCTAATATGATATACTATCTACTTATATTTTCTTTTAGTAAATATCTTTTGAAGTGAACATTTTATCTCTTTGGGATTTGTTCTGGAACACAAATTACCATTTTTTCTCCCAAAGATTAATCCTAGTATTTATTGAGCAACTCACCCTCACACACTGATTTGGGCATTCCATTCCATCCTATCCTATCCTGTCCTGGCCTGTCCTATCCTATCCCTCTGCTTGTGCCAGTAAAACAAAGTTCTGCTACTGTGGATTTATTGTTTTACACTTCACTGAACTAGTCCCCCTTTATTTTTTTATTTCAAAACTTTCTTGGCTAGTCTAACCCTTTACACTTCCAGATGAATGTCAGAGGTACTTCATCAAGTTCTTTAAAAAATACCACTGGGATTTAGCTGCATCAAACTCATAAAATATATATCTACTAATGCTAGTTAGTCCTATTTAAAGCAATTAAACGAAGGTTAAAATGAAAAAGTTAAAAAAAAATCTATTTTTGTACCTTATGCCTAAAAAGATGAGGAATGGCTTTATTTCTCGACCTGAAATAGGTGATTATTCTTGTAAAATGTTCTATGTAATTCCCATGGTAATCACAACAGAAGATAAATGAAAGAAAATGAGAGAAATTAAATCATGTCATCACAAAGTAAATCAGTGAAACACAAGATAAAAAAAGAAGTAACAGGAACAAAAGAGCTGTAAGATAGGTAAAAAAAATGATGAACAACATGGCAATAGTAAGTCTTTTTCTACAATAATTACATTAAGCATCAATGGATTAAACTCCCCAGTTTAATCAGCCACTGAGTGGCTGAATGGAGGGGGGTGGGGAACGAGATCCACTAATACGTTATGGACTCACTTTAGACATAAGGGCGCACACAGGCTGAAAGCAAAAGAACGGGAAAAGGTATTCCGTGCAGACGGTGCCAAACCCAGAGCAGGGGTAGCAATGCAGACGTGCCATCAAGAGCTGCCAACAGACAAAGGACCTTATATGAGGACAAGTTCACTGGGAAGATAAAACCGTTATATTTGCACCCAACAACAGAGGACCCAAATACAGATCTGAGGAGAGAAGCAGCAACACAATAGGTTTCAAAACCCCACTTTCAATAATGGAAAGCACATTTCCGATAGAACGTAAATCAGGAAACAGCACATGAACAATACTATAGACTAAAGAACCTACCAGACACACAGGACATTCCAACCAATACAGAACACATGTTCTTCTCCGACGCATGCAGAACATTCTCCAGAACACATCACGTGTTGTCACAAAACAAGCCGTCAAGAATTTAAGAATGAAATCACACCAAGTATCTTCTCGGACCATGGTAGAAGGAAACTAGTAATCCACAGCAAGGAAAAAACAAAACTTGGAAAATTCATAAATATGTGGAAATTAAATAACACATTCTTGAACAACCAAGGAGTCAGAGAAAAAAAAAAAATCAAAAGGAGAACTGTAAAACATCTTAAAAGAGTAGCACAAGGCCACAGCATACCAAAAGTTATGGGATGCAGCAAAAGCAATACTAAGAGGGAAGTTTATAGTTGTAACTGCCTACGTCAAACAAGAAGATTTCAAATAAACAACCTAACTACATTTCAAGGAACAAGAAAAAGGACAAATTAAGCCCAAAGTTAGCAGAAGGAAGGATGTAATATAGCCTTAGGTGGCTGGTTCAATAACTGGCATCAAAATAAACATTAGAGTAGAAACAAATGAAACAGAAAACAAAAAAGAAAACAACAGGGGGAAAAAATCAACAAAACTGGGCTTTTCTGAAAAGATCATCAAAATTGAAAATGTTTATATAAACTAAACAGAGAGAGAGAGAGAGAGAGAGAGAGAGAGAGAGAGAGAGAGAGAGGCTTTAACAAATAAAATCAGGAAAGAGGAGACATTAGAACGGATGCCACATAACCCCACAGGAACCAACTGCACACCAAGAAATCGGGCACTCTGCTTCCGTGTTGCCCCTTGATGGTGAAAATGCAGTCGTTAGCTATGTTCTGCTCTCTCTCTGGTCCAAAAATTGGTTGGAAACTGAAAAAAAGGAATAGCTGCTTCAAATATGTCTCAAGAATCTTCAATAAATCCTCCTTGAAGACTGACATCAGGTAGGCCCCAAATAAAAGTAATTCTGTAACTGATGGTGTGTTTGATAGCACTGCCGCGGGGTCATGGGGCGGGGGGCAAGAATGAAAAAGCTCGCACTGGTCCCCATGAGGCCTGGAAACCTGCGACCTCACCCTCCAGAGCGGCTGCTCGGGTTCCCTGGCGTGGCTTGGGGCAAGGTCTCTGATTTGCTCCCTGCTCAGCTCATTCGGGTTCTCCTGGTCTCAGCCCCCACTTGAGTGGTGCCTTTCAATCTCCCCTTGTCAGCCAGTTGGCCGTCTCCTCTGTGACTTTCCCATGGTCTCGCAGACCTCTCCCCGGTGACCACTGTCCCTTCTCTGGTCACCTCAAGTAGCAGGACTGTGAGTCCCACAGAGCAGGGGAGTCTTCCAACGCTTGTTTATCTAGGGTTTACTGGTGTCGGGCAGCGTTCTCAGTACTGGAGAGCAGAGCACGGTACAAACTTACACACATCCCTGTCCTCACCAAGCTCACAGGCCACTGAAGGAGACGATAAATACATACGTAAAATGCCCAGTGTGCTATGTGGTGCTCAGTACCTTGGATCAAAGTACAGCAGGGAAGAGGTTCTAGTATGTGTCCGTGTGCTGTTTCACAGAGGGTGTTCAGGGAGGACCACGCTGACAAGTGACATCTCAGAAAAGGCCTCTGGAAGGAGGAGAGGGTGGGTTGTCTGGGGAAGGGTGACCCAGGCTGCAAGGAAGCCAATGCATATGCCCTGTGTGGGACTTTCGTGTTCAAGACCAGAGAGGGGGGCTGATACGGCTGCTGCAGAATAACTGAGGGACAGTGAGAGCAGAAGAGGATGGTGGCAAAGGGACAGGTCAGATAGGACCTTCAGGTCACTGAAAGAACTTGTCTTTTCTTCTAAGTGACATGAGGTTGTTGTTGGAATAGTGCCATAAGGTAGCAGGCGTGGCTGATTAGGACCAAACTCAGGTCCTGTGCGGTCACCACCCCTGAGGAATGCTCCTAGCTTTCGGTAGAAGAGGACTGTCCCCCCTGCAAGAAATGTGCTTCACCCCACGGCATCCCCTCCACATCTTCTCCCGTGCCACTTCTGCTCCACTGGTCTCACACGTGCTCCACCCAGCAGCCCTCTGTGACCTTCCCACCCTCACCTGTCAGCACCTTCTCTGTTCCCAGGACTGAGCACATCGTTTGTGGAATTCAGCACAAAAGAAAATGTAGGGCTCCTTGTTCAGAAGACAGGGAGAGTTTCAGGACAGTAGCAGCAGAGTATTAAACCAAGGGTGGGACCCTCTGTGGGGCACACGTGACATGCCCAGAAAGCCAGCCCTGCTTGCTCCTGCTCCGCTTGGGAAGGCAGGCGAAGGCCGGGCCCTGTGTGTGCAGGCCCCACTTCCTCCAACCAGCCCCAGCGGGAGACCCAGGCTAGCAGCTGCCATTGTCACTTTCTACAGAGGGCTGCAAGATCCGAGTGGAGGGTAGACCAAGTCCAGGAACCAACGCTGGGAGGGCCTGAGGACAAGAACCTGATGCCGAAAGGGAAATGTCTCCTAGGCGCCTCGTTTGTGCCGTGCATCGAGGGAAAAAGACATACAGTTGGTGCAAATATTCGGACTGGATGAACAAGGCGTCCCTTGGGCTGGGCAGTCTCCCCAGGGAGATGGGACTGCAGCTGAGCCTGGAAGGATTGTCAGCGGGGATAGGGAAGGACATTACGTGGGAAAAATGGAAAGTTGCGGTGTGTTTAGGAGGCAATGAGGAGGCCGATTTGGCTAGTGGCGGAGAATATACACCCCAGGGAGACCACAGCGGGGAGGACCTGGGCCTGAAGGTGGCAACAGGGGGAGGTAGTCAGTGAATGCTTCTGGGAGGAACAGGGACAGGGTGAGAGCCGTACTCTTGGAAGACTTGTCTGGCAACGTCTGCGGGGCAGACGGTGGGCTCGGCTCCTCATCGGCTGGTGAGGGCAGGCGGCGGAAGCCTACCAAAATCACCCAGGCAGCAGCAGCGGGTCTGCACAGATGGGCAGACACAGAGGAGGTCTGGATGCACATTTCTAAGCAATAACAAGAAGGAAGAAAGCGGCACATCTCTGAGACAAAGTTCTCCGGCAGGATGCCCCGAGCCACGTGCATCCCGCAGAATTTCTAATTTTAGAAACCAGACTGGAACTTGTCTGACCAAAATAAACCTGGCCCCAAATATTTACTTTTGTCATTATTTTCCAGTTGTAGAAGCAGGAAGATCAACATGAGCTGCAGGGCATTTCATATGTTACCCACCAGGATTATTTCGTAGGGTCTTCTCTTGTGCATCCTTGGTAGGAAAGCTGGCAATTACTGTTTTCCAGGTTCTCAAATATCAACCATCTCCGGATTCCACAAACTTCTCAATTTCCTTTTCACATGGATAAACAAGTCTTCCAATCATGGGACAGTAACCAAAATGGACAAAAGAGCAAATGGCAGGCCTAGAGAATTTATTTTCATCATATAAATAGGACACACAGTACTCTTTTCTCTTTAGGCCAAATAATAGAAATAGCCTATTAAGAATATAATGAATTCTGAATTTAAATAAAATTTTTAAACTTTTTTAAAAAAATATACATACTTTAGATGTAGGTGGACACAATATCTTTATTTTATTTTATTTTTAATTTTTATTTATTTATTTATTTATTTATTTTTGGTGCTGGGGATCAAACCCAGGGCCCTGTGCTTATAAGGCAAGCACTTTACCAACTGAGCTTTCTCCCCAGCCCTCTTTATTTTATTTTTAAGTGGTGCTGAGGGTCGAACCCAGGGCCTCACACATGCTAGGTGAGTGCTCTACCACTGAGCCACAACCCCAGCCCCCATGAATTCTGAATTCTTAATGCAAGAATTTTAAGAAGGGGCTGGGGAGATAGTTCAGTTGGTAGAGTGCTTGCATTGTAAGCATAAGGCCCTGGGTTCGATTCCCAGCACCACCAAACAAAAAAAGAATTTTAAGACAAAGAAAATTCCACTTTGGGGACTGAGGATGTACCTCAGTGGTAAAGCACTTGCCTAGCATGCACCAGGCCCTGGGTTTAATTCCCAGCTTGGGAGTGGGGAGAATCTCACCTTGAAATAGTTTGAATGCTCTAAGACAAGAGGCCTGTTGTCCTTGTTCCCAGTTTTGAAACACAGAAACTCTTCCCTGTAATGTTTTGTTTTAACAAGAGTAGAAGAGTTTATTCTGATTCAAATAGGCATCCTCCCTCCTGGATATACATAGATGTTTTCAAAGATGTTAATTTTGAAAATGTCATTGCATTGTATCTTTGTGTCTTTTCCTTCCTGTTATCACAGTTTTCTGACAGAGTGATTTAATATTATTTGAATATTTATTGCTTTGGTTTACAAGAATGCTGTTTTATTTTTTTAAATATACAAAGTATTCTAAGGAATATGTAGAAGGCTTATATCAACTAGCTAACAGGTTAAAAATTTGGATGGAAACATGCATTAAAACGTCACTGACAGCCTGCAGTTTTTATCTGTGTAATTTGGATTCCCATAAGAGTATGACTTCTTAAGAAATGTTATAAAGTCATCTGTTCCTTAAGCAGGACTTTTCTAGGAACTAATGCCTTTATAAATGGAAAAATATATTAAACAAATGACCCCAAGAAACCTCTCTAGATAAAATTGCATAAACCACATATTTCAAAATAGATACTGCACATTGGGACTCAACATGGAATAAGAAGTACCACGTGATTCTTCCTACACAGAGCCCCACTCTGCCAAGGAGATCAGATATTTTAAGAACACACTTGAACTATCAGTTGGGATGGCAGTTCTCTGGAAGTCTTCAAAGCATTTTCAGGGTTTTCCAAAAGAAGAGCTCAAGATCCCTCTCTCCAGCTGACGATGTCAATGTCACTCCAAGAACGTGAGTGTGGATGCCGCCTCAGCTTTTCCTCCTGCATCCCCAGCAGCCAGCCACCAGGCCCAGGCTCCGCTGCCAGTCTGTTCTACGGAGTCCTGGGCCACACTGCAGTCCTTCCCTCCCTGGGATCTTTTCAACAGTCTGACTGACTGTAGGTCTCCCCTCCTCTTCCAAAGTGATGTTTTCTGAAAAGCAGATGTGGCTGGCTTCCTTTCCTGCTTTCAACCCCTTGGAGGCTCTACATGGTTTGAACCGGGCTGTTGTCATGTGACAATACAGGGTGGGAAAGGATGCGGTGTGATCTCACCCTTTTCTGTACATGGTGGCAATGCTGTCCTGGCCTGTCAAGTATCTACAGACTTGACTATCCCTGCCAGGCCTGTGAGCCCAGGTGGAGTCGGGCTGAAGCCTTGAAGGCGGTCCTCACGGAGAAACACATACTTAGCACTGCAGGCTGAGCAGGCTGTGTTCACAAGCCTTGCTTGCCAACCACTTGTTTGCAACCTGGAATGCTATTTCCCATAAACACCATGTGATAAAGAGTAATGAGGTGCCATGCTGGCCCAGAAGAGCTGATTAACTCGTAAGTCAACAGAACCATATTTGCAAGGAGAAAGAATGGCAACCTCTTCAGTAAAGACTTGTTGGGCAACTGCTGCAAGAAAACCTTGCTAGCTCCTTTAATAACACTCATCTTTCCACCATGGACAGAGGACAGAGCATCTCCCCATGAGGTGGAGCAGGTAGAGTTCCTGGCCATTCACCTTCCCTTAAGGAATCTTACTATCACTGTTGTCTCTGCTTCCAGGGCCTCAGGGCACTGTTTTCCTGACTACTCAAGCCAGGTTGGGGACAGGGCCTGCAGGATCCATGGCACTGCAAACCTTCAGGTGAAGGAAGCATCCAGAAATCAAACAGAGAGTAACTTATAGAGGCTGCTATGGATCCCAACTACCTCTCCTCCCCCAAGCAGAAGCCTTCATTCCCATGACAAAGTCCTCAAGCACATGTGACTCCATGGAGGCAAGGGCCAAGACAACTGAACCCAGAGAAAGCAAACAGTTTGTGTCCTTGTCCCAGGATGACCGACAGAGGTAACAACCACTTCCCTATAGGAGGTCTGCCCCTCACTAAAGGGGTGAGGTCTCGCAGAGCTTAAAAAGTCACAAAAGGCCAATATCAGCACACAGAAGCTGCTCAACTGAGTGTGTATAAGCAGGGGTGGGTGGGGCTGGGGTTTCTCACAGCGACTATGTGCCAGGTGCTGACCTAGGCGCTGAGAGATGGAAAACAGTGAAGGAAGGCAACGTTCCTGTCTTCAGGGAACTCCCAAAATAGTGGGAGGAGACTGACACACATCCAAGGACCTAGGTGGCTGGAACTTGAGGGTGTTAATGATGATGTGGGTTGAACAAGTCGGACAGTGCAGGCACTGGCCTTCTGCTGTGAAGGTCACCAAGCCCAGCCAGAGGCGCACCTCCTCAAACAGGAGCGGGGAAAGAAACTGGACAGCGTGTACTGTCCACCATCATTTTCTTTAGGCAAGTCACTGAGTCAGTCAGAGGCTAACCAGTTATCTGGTGGGGTAAAGGCCCTGGGCTGCCCACCTCCAGAAGATGGAAGAAAATGGTAAGACAATGGGTAAGAAAGTCCTAGGACAGCTGAAATGGGCAAGGGTGGAGGAGGATGGTAGCTCTGCTCTCCCTGCCCCATGCCATCCTGAGGTACTGGCTTGCTGAGGCTCACGCAGGCCCTGGAGCCAACAGTTCAACACCATGGCCGGCACACAGGATTCAGCATGACCAGACTCTGGCCCTTGAGGCTGAGGAAGTGTCCAGGGAGGTAGGTCTCACAGGTGGTTTGGAGGCAGGGAAGAACTGTGTTATTAGATCATCTTATACTTAAGTGAACTAATCAGACTAAACCATTTGTTTGCCTTACTTCATACAGTCAATGGAATGCACTCACCTTAAATCCCCTAGACTTACTGAAAGTTCTACAGTAAAGGGGTCAAAATGCATGTACCATCTTAAACTAGATGCTATACTTCCCTAACAGAAGGTCGCTTTTTGAAAATCCTCCTCTTTAAGGTGATGTTTCCAAGTTGAAAATGCCCTGAGTAACTGGCTCTTCACCATCCACAGCCCAGGTGGGAAAGAGCGAGGGACTCCCACATACCTCTGCAGGGCACCTGGCAGGAGTCTCCATCCAGCCCCCTCCTGGTATAAAACCATTAAGGCAGATGATGCACAGCCTGGAAATATGGTTGGTTGGAGTAGAGGCAGACCTATAGAACAACCCCAAGCTGCCAATTGAAAGGAGGAGAACAGTTTCCCTTTTAAGCAGCTGTAACAGCTCAGACTCTTGCTTCCCGCCCCAGGCAAGCCAGCTGTGGAAAGAGCTGTACCCACAGTGCTCAGCCTCACCAAGACTTGGTACACACCACAGAACAGTCCATCTGCTGGAAGGAAGATCTGGAGACCAATGGCAACAGGCCAGCTCGGTCCCCAAGACAGTGTACCCTAGCATGGCCTCAAAGAGTTCAAGCAGACATTATGAATCCTTCTTTCATCTACAACTTTTTCCTTTGAACAGTTTCAGGAGAACAATTCTCTCTGTCAGATGGTAGGCTGAGTAACACTTCCTCCAAAAGACAGCCACATCCTGATCCCCGGAACCTGTGAACACGTGTTGCTGTCCATGGCAAATAGAACTTGGAGATTTGGATAAGGATGCTGAGATGGGGATATTATTCTGGATTATCCAGGTGGGCCCTAAATGTAATCACAAGGGTTCTTGTAAGATGGAACCAAGGTCAAAAAAGGAAGTAGGAGATATGAGATGGAAGTGAAAGGGTGAAGTGATGGGAAGAAGGCCAGGAGCCAAAGAATGCAGGCAGCCTCCAGACCTAAGAAAGGTAAGGAAATAGATTCTTCCTGGAGCCTCCAGAAAGAGCCCGCCCTGCCTGTACCTCAGTTTTAACTCAGTGAGACTGCTTTGACTTGAACCTCTAGAACTGTTAGAAAAATTTGGGTTTTAAGCCACTGAGTATATATATGGTGGTCCTTTCCAGTAGCCAGAGGAAATATAAGGCCCCAGCAAGAGAAAGAAGACTCGCCTGCAGGGCTTCCATAACCTCCCATCTTCTTAAATTAGCTCTCTGGACCCCTGACTGCTCCAGTTAGCTCCCCTCTCCCACTGAGCTGTGGGCATCTGGTTCATGGATACAAACCAAACTTCCTTCTCTGTCTCCCCCAGGAACCTGCCAAGTACTGTTCCTGGAACCCAAAGAGACCCCGGAAACAGAGACTCCATTCTCCTGAGGAAGGGGAGCCCTGGCCCCCTTTCCCAATCCACCCTGCTGATCCTTCAGCTACAGGCTCTGACCTGCTAATCAATCAATTCTCTAGCTCTTGGAATCACCGCCTCCTGCCAATTCCTCAACTTCTCTAGGACCTAGCTTTGGATTAGAAACATACAGTCTCCTTAAATAATCTGTCCCGGAAACGGCTCCCATCACCTGCCCCACCTAGTTCCTATTTTGGTTTCTATCTCACACTTGACTTTTAAATAAAGATGGAGGTGAAAATATATTCAGAGAATCTATTCTGTCATATTGTGTTAATTATCAGCTTGAGGCAAAATTCTAATACTGTTTTCCCAGAGAAGAGAATGCTTAAATTCTACGTTGGGGAAACTGTTCTGTAAGTCCAGAAGTGAGGGCTCCCATCTCAGAGAAGCCCCTGGGAAAAGAGGTCCCTCTGCTCACAGGATCCCTAAAGGCCATTTCCCAAGGGAATCTACAGCAAAGTGTCTGCTATAGGAAAGAAGTTTTCAAACTTTAAATATAATCTTTTTAATGATAAGTAATCCCATTACCACAAATTCTAGTACATTTGAAGGCCTCTGCAACTCCCTAGAATGTTCCTTACTGTTCTGTTCTTATCATCATGTGGGGCCCAACTCCCTGGGTAAAGCAGGAACTCCCTTGGGGCAGAGAAGGGTGTTTGCTTCACTAACTGACCTAACCACCAACAGAGAACCCAGATCACAGACAGTTCTTAATGTTTATTGGTGAATGAACTGATTTGTTTCCAAGTTCCAGCCACTGTCCTTTATTTAGGCATATATTAAATGCAAACAAACAAAAAACAAACCCCACAGGGTCTGGTGGTACACACCTGTAATACTACCCAATACTGACTAAGGAGGCTGAGGTAGGGACATCACAAGTTCAAGGCCAACCTGGGCAACTTCCTAAGACCCTATCTCGAAATAAAATAAAATAAATAAAGGAGCTGGGCTCAGAGGCAAAACACTTGCCAAGCATGAGCCAGGCCCTGGGTTTATTCCTAGTACCTCAAAACCCCAAAACTCCACCACAAGCAAAGAATACAATTGCTTAGAGTCACTGTTAAGGCAGTGCAAGGCAGTTTCAAGAGAACCATTAAGAGAGCTGACTGATAGGAAAACAATGTGACTGGCTGGACAGAATGAAAGGGGAGTATCTCTGATAATGTCAGTCCTGATGACAATCCTAATGACAGATAACATTTGTAGGCTCCAGGAAATACACTCAATGCAAGAAGACTTGGAAATACCTCACATGAGGCCATAAGGATCCCAGTATCTGGAGCAGATGGAGGGTCTTACAAAGCTGTCAAAGGACTTGACTGATGGCAATGGGGGCAGGCTGGACCAGCGCAGAGGGGATCCAACAAATTATGTTTTGAGGCATTTCCTGATGCCAGGTGGATTTTTGAGTTCCTTAATAAAGGCACAGAGAAACGAAGCGAGCTGCCCAGTATCAGAGCTGGTTAGAGGCAGAGAGAAGACTAACTTGGATCCAGGTACTAAAGTGTTTCTTTACTCAACTCGCAACAATTCATGTAACCGAGTACATAGCATCTGTTCCCCCTGGAGCACTGTTCTGTACACGTCTCTGAGATCCTCTCTGACTCTGCATCTGCTCCCCTTCTCCCCTCAATTACCACCCCCAGGCCTCCCTTGATCCCCGACCTGTTCTTACCTTTTAAGAACCAGTGCTATGAAACTCAGAACTTTCTCCCTGAAAACCCCATGCCATGCTTCTCTTGCCTCGTTCCTACAATGCCCTTGGGCCCTTGGCTCATCCAGCTCTTTTCTTGAATATCTGCTGTCAAACACAACAGCAATGAATTTTATACTTTACTCATTCATTTATTATTCAACACTATATCCCCAGTGCCTGGATGCTTAAATTATGGTTGAATGAATTAAAGAAAGGAGGCTTCATTGCTTACAGTTTGTCTCTGGCTGAGAGTAGAAACTGCCTTTACACCCCTCTGAAAGTTCTAAATAAAAATTTGATAACCGAGTGACACTGTGTACTAAATGGAAACATTTAATAGTAAAACTATGTCAGTACATTGTGGTCTGGCCTTTGCTGGTAAGGCTACATTTTCAATTTAGATGATATCAACTTTATAAGGTCTAAATTTATTCATCTATATTGGGCTATAATTTAGAACATCATATTAGCAGATAATTTTCCAAGTAATGAAAACGTCTCTAACAGGTTAGGGCAAAAGATGTGCCATAAATATTAAACAGGATATACAAATATTTTCTTACTCTTCACTTGTATATAAACCAGAGGAAAATCCACTTTATATTTAGAAGGTTGTTCACACTGTACTAAGTTCTAACTTAAAAGCGAAAATATTGTGGTGTCTCAGTGGAACAGAAAGAAGCCAGACACCCAGGTGCTATACAGACTTTGCCAGCCCTCATGGCACCCAGAGTATAGAAGCCTCCTCTCTGAGCCTGTTTGTCTCTCTTTTCTGGTACTGAGGAGTGAATCCAAGGGTGCTCTACAACTTATTCCCAGCCTTTTTTATTTTGAGACAGGGTCTCACTAAGTTGCCCGGGCTTGCCTTGAACAATCCTCCTGCCTTAGCTCCTAAATCACGGAGATTACAGGCATGTGCCACTGTACCTGGCTGTTTCTGTAACTCTGTTCCCACCCAGCATCCCCTTCCCTCTTGCCTCCCTGCCAGAATATTTCTGCAGAACAAATAAGGTGGTCCATGGGAAAGTACTTTGTATACTAAGAAGTACTGTATTAGTTTCCTAGGTCTGCCACAGCAAAGAACCACAAGATGGGTGGCTGAAATTTGCTGGCAGTTCTAAAGGATGTAAGTCCGCAATCAAGCTGTTGGTAGGGGCCAGGCCTCTTCCTTGCCTCTCCTAACCTCTGGTATTTGTCTGTAATCCTTGCCTTCCTGGGTTTACCGGCACATCACTCTAATCTCATCAATGCAGGGCCATTTTCTCTCCTGTGCATCTCTGTCTCTGTGCCTCTTCTTTTTGTAAGGATTCAAAAATCACCTGGGATTAAGGGCCCACCCTACTCCCAAATGACCCTAACCACCTACATCTGCATTAAACAGACCTTTCAGATAAGGTCACCTTTTGAAGAGCTGGAGGTTAGGACTTCTATATATCATCTTGGAGGACACAGTTCAATCCACAACTTTTATGAATAAAAGCACCATATTTAAAACCCACTGAGAAAACGTTAGCCAAGGTAATTCAGACTAATCTTTCTACCGGGAAGGAGAACAACTGGAAAAAAAAATGTAAAACTTCGCTTGAAGTTATGAGGAATTAGCAGGTAGTAATGAATAATGGGGTCAAGATTGAGGAGAAGAGAGAAATCCAGAGACATGAGTCTGGTATTTGGAGATGCTGTTCCCATGGGAATGCAATGCCTGACACTTTTGGAAGAAATGGCTTAGTCTAAGAAGCTGAGCGGCATTTCAAATAAGTTTGTGAAGTCCCGTTCCCAAGGTACTATGCCCTAAGCAGACTGGTTTTCACAGGTACAGAAGCACCCTCAGTCCCTAGATTGGAAGGCTAGGTTATAGCCATACCAGCTTACTGGTGCCCCAAGTGCCTGTCAGAAGAAAGCATAAATTCTCCCTAAAGAAGTCCTCAGGTTACTTCTATAAATTATCACCTATGATACCTGGCACTTAATCAAAAATTAATAAATATAAGAGGATATGAGACAATGCAAATGTATTCCAAGTAAACCAATAGGCAATAAAAACAGCTCACAAGGGCTACAAATAAATGTTGACCAGATGCTGAATTAAAGAAAAAAAGTTTGAAGAGGTAAAAAATAAAATTGAAAAGTTTCTAAGTTTCTCAGGCATCCACAGTCAGAACAAAACAAAAAAAAATGTAACAATTCTAGAGTTTAAAAAAACTAAAATTAAGAATTTGATAAGTTTAGTCAAGCGTGGTGGCTATAATCCTATAATCCAAGCGATCTGGGAGGCTGAGGCCTTAAGTAATCCAGCGAGACCCCTGTCCCTAAATAAAATATAAAAAAAGGGGCTAGGGATGTGGCTCAGTGGTTAAGGAAAAAAAAAAATTCAATAGGTTTAATAGCAGTTTAAATACAACCACAAGAGCAAATTAGTAAGCTAAATGAATGATAGAACTAAAGAAAATATATGGTTTGAAACTCAGAGAGACAGAAGGATAGAAAATAAAGATGAGAGGGTTAGAGCTACACGGTTGCAGTGAGAGGGACTAACAGACATGTAATTACAGTCAAAGGAAAGAAGAGAGACAACTGGCAGAAGAAATAGCAGCCGAGAATGTTTAAAAACTGAATAACACCACCAAGCACAGATTTAAGATCTTCAGTGGATGAACCCCATACAGGATAAATAGAAATAAAACTAAATCTACGCATATCACAGCAAACTGCTTAGAAATGAAGACAAAAAGAAAATCTTAAAAGAAGTGTGTGTATATGGGAAGGGATTCAGATCATTATTACAAAATGAACAAGATTGACACTTGATTTCTTAATGAACAAACTAAATGGTAGAAGGTGCTGAAATATCAAAATAGAAAATATCCAAACATTTAAAGAGTGAATAGTATCAATAATAAACTCTTTAGAAATAACGAATTTTATACAAACTCTTTCAGAAAACAAAATAGAAGGTACTTCCCAACTCATTTTCTGACCTAAAGCTATGATCTAAAAACATGGCAAGAATATTGCACAAAAGTAAAATTATGATAAAAAATCCTTTTCATGAGCAAAATCCTACATATTAGGAAACTGAATGCAGGAATATACAAAAATGATAATATACCATTAACAAATTGGTTTTGTTGCAGGAATGGAACAAAACAGAGTAAGTGGGGGGAGAAATCAAACGATCATATTCATAGATTCAGGGAAAATATTTGATGAAATTCAACATCCATTTGTAACTTCTTGCAAAGTAGGACTAGATAGGAGCTTCCTGAATCTGATAAATGGTATTTATAAATAACTACTACACTCATCATACTTGGTGAAATAGTGAAGGCTTCCTGCTGAGATCAAGGGCAAGACAAGGAAGTCAGCCTTGCCTGCATTCAACAGCAAGCTGGAGAAAAAGAGGTTTTTATAAAAGAGTCGAGGCAACCCCACATTCACAGATGCTATCATATTGCACATTGAAAATCTGAAAGAATTTTCAAATAAATTTCTAGAATCAACAATTAGTTGGGAGCTATGAGGTTAGTTTGAAAATATGATAAACATTTAGAAAAGGAAAACATTTTAAAATTGTAATGCACATGAACATCAAAATATAAAATATGTAGAACGGAAGCAAAAGATATGCAAGACCTCTTACACGGAAAAGTTTTAAATGTTATTTGGAGAAGTTTTAAAAGTCTATAAACAAATGAAAGGACATGCTATGTTCACGAATTGGAAGATTCAATATTATAAAGATGTCAATTCTCCCCCCAAACTGGTCTACAGTTTCCATATAATCTCAATGAAAACCATAACAATTTTTGTTTGTTCATTTTCTGGAAACTGGGGCAGACAAGTTGATTTTAAAATGTATGTGGAAATAAATGCAAAGGACCAATAACAGACTTAATCCAGTGTCTAATAAAACTCACCACAGAACCACAGTAATTACAACAATGTTGTTTTGGCAAAAGAACTGACAAACAGAGCAACAGAATGAACAGAAAGCCCAGAAACTGACTCTGGTACAGAGATGTTTGCTGCTGGATTCCTGAAGCAACAACTCAACTCTCTGTGAAATCGCAGGCAGGGTTCTTCCCTTTTCTGAACCTTGGTTTCTCCATCTCTACTGTGAGGCACTTGGACTTGCTCACCATAATTCTGATTTGAAATCAGAATTAAACAGATTAATAAACATTTCCAGATTGCAAAGTCTCCCCATTTCTCACTTGCACCTCAAAGCAAGACAGTCTCCTAGGAAATCAAGCAATGTTCTCTATTTTCCAGGAAAAAAGAAAAGCAGGAATTTTGACCCTGTGTCCTGCCATGTACAAATCTTACTTAGTCCAAAATATCCCAGGTAGCCTGAGTCTAGAGGGCACACCCACTGAGACTTGCCTTGGTTGCCCATTTGGAAGGCACAGGAGGCAGAGTTGAATCAGGTAGCCCTAGGTTTTAAAATACTATTTTTAATTTACACACTTAGCACATTTCTAACCAAACTACGTGATCTCTCTAAGCCTCAGTTTCCTTATCTGTAAGAGGAAAGTCATTGTGAAGATTAAATGGAATAATGCTTATAAGGCACTTAGGACAGTATCAAGTACCTAGTAATTATTTAATACCTGGAAGCCATTATGGATACCATCCCAGGCTATGATGATGAGGAAGACAGGATAATGGGAATAATGAACTAGACTTGTCAGGATTTATCACATAGTGACTTACGTGTGGTTGATGCACTGCGTGCGCGCACACACACACACACACACCCACACACACACACACCCTGGCCTTTCTAATATCCTTTCTCTCCCTTCCCACCTGTCTCCTGTGGTCATGTATAGATGGGTTAAGCCCTAGTTGGTTTGCTGAGCCTGTCCCTTACCCAGGGACTCCTTAACTCAAAACTGCCTATGAAGACTGATCTCAAAACCAACAAGAGGCTTGATACTACAAAGCCTATTCCAGACCTTGTGCATTAGGTCTAAAACCACCTGCATGGAATGAAGATGGTGGCCAGGAATGACTGTAGGAAGGAGCTGGCCTCCTTCCTTCCAGCAAGAGAGATACACCACTCTTAATCACTCCCTAGTGGGACAGTGGAATAATCACCTCTGGACCCCATCATGAGGGCTGCTTAAGGAGGTTAGGACTCCCCACCACCTCCGAAGACACCATAAATCAAGATGCTTTGAAGTCACAGATGAATATGCTAAACTATAATTAACTGAAGAGGTTTTCCCGTACAGTTTTTAGCTTGTAAGCACATCAGAATCCTGCTCCTCCCTCCCTCTGTAGAGAGGGTCACACCCTCCACGCAGGTGTTGGGTTGCCTCCTGATTCTTGGTGCTACTCCTCCTCTTGCCCATCCAGGTAAGAGTTCTGAAATCTGTCTTAGAAACTCCTTACAATGTAAAGCAAAGCAAACCACACAAACATTTTTTTCTTCAACAAATCTGTTATTTGCCTACAGATCTTCCTGTTGGGTGGGATCAGGAATACCTAATGACTCTGGAGACAGTCTTCCAAGTTCAAGCAAAAGAGCGGCTTTACTTCACCAAGGTTCTTCCCTCCCAGATCTTGCTAGCCCTGCTCTGAACCCTCTCCCTGTTCTCAGAGTAATAAAAGGGAAGTCATCCCTCTGCAGTTTCAACTTAGTTCTTAAGTTCCAAACGCATGCAAACTGTTAGTTGTGATCTTCTCCAGTCTGTAAAACCTACAGAATACTATCCTTTAATGCACTATTCAGTCACCTTGGCCAACTGCACTGTGCAGAAGTGAACACAGCAGCCACTGTAACTGCATCCAGGGCTCACCCTCACCCCTGCTTTGATTTCCTGAGCACAGAGGCAAACCCAATCAATCTTCTGTGACAAAGAGTTCTGAAGGAAGCAAGGGCAGGCAGTGATTTCAATGACGGTGCCTGCTCGCTCTAAGTTCTGCATCTCTACTAGCATCCTTGAAAGATATGGGACAACCATTTCATCCAGCAAACACATTCAGTCATGAACTAGGGGCACAGCCTGATTTGCCATAGCAGGGCAGAAGCCTCAACTCTGGGACCAGTCAGTTCTTGAGAAGAACTGCAACCCATCTATGTCACCGTCTCACTCCCCCAGAGAGCAAGAACCACATTCACGTGTGGTGAGCTCACACCTTGCGCCCTCACCCCTGGGCCCCGCCCTGTGGAATGGAGTAAGTCAGCCTCTATGTGCTTCCCTGGGACAAAGGGACATTTATTTTACCAGCAAGCCAACTTTCCCCCTAAATTTAAAAAACTAAAGCAGATAGAAATATTTTATATTTTACGACTAACTTTTTAGAAATTCATCTGATATGCTCTTGCAGATTCATCAATAATTGTCTACTTCTCATGAGCTGAGAATTTCGTCCAATTATCTTTAAAATGAATTTCCAGATCTCTGACCAAAAGGATGCAGGTTAGCCTCTGAAAGCCATGGATTCAACTGGAGTTTATCAAGTAAAATCCTTGGAGTGCATGCTAATCATTGTGTGGTTGGTTACTATGGGGCTCAAAACTCTCTTAATACTTTACTCATGCTATCTTGTTTAGTCCGGGTAATAACCCTGTGAGGTAGTTACTATTATTCTCCCCATTTTACAGATGACAAAAACGAAGCATAAAATGTTTAAGTCACTTAGCTAATAAAAGTGGTGGGGGTGGGATGTGAACCCAGGCAGTCGGTGCCCCCTTCTTAACCACTCTTTCAAGAACATGAAGAAACAGGAATGACTAATACATTGACTTTGTGGGAAATTAATGTTTAATGTTTAATCAGCGTTATGTTTAAATACCATTAGTGTTAATTCACGGGCACCACTAATTTTGAATTGCAAGCAATGGCGATGTGCTGTTCCTTCACTCCCTCCCCATATGCGTGACCTGTCGTCATGGCTCTGCTCAAGGTCACAGAGCCCCGTGACTGCACAGTCCCTGGTGAAAAGGGTCATACTTTTTCTCGATGCGGGAGGATTAGGGAACGGAGGCTACCCATGCAGGACTGTGTCTCTCCCTCCTGCTGCCGATTAAAAGAACACCACCACACCAGGAAAAACAGGAAGCTGGTTTCCAGATAGGCCCGAACAACAACTCCACTGTTCGAAGTTACTGGCAAGAGGCACAGTCACTGCCTGTCCCTGGGCCTCCTGCCTGGAAGGAAATGGTCAGCCTCAGGGCAGCGCTGGGCAGGCCACAGGCAGGAGGGGCGAGTGCTGTCGCCTGCTTCTTCTATTCAGCTGCTAAGCCACCCTGCTTAGCCCAAGGCTCCAGAAGGCAAGGAGCCTCCAGGTTACTGGGAACCCACTATGTCTGCTCATAGTCCCAGCCCCACACCTGGATGTTGGGTATCTTAATTTCCATAGTACGAATGCAGACAGCAAGGCTCAGAATAACTGAGTGATCTGCTCGGCTAGGACATCATAGCAACAGGGAGTAGAACCTGGCTATGTCTATCTCCAAAGCCCCTAACTTGATGCATTTTTCATTATGCCATACTGTAAATTTTCTTTCTTGAATTTAGCCAAAAGGGTATCTTGATTTTTTATTAGCTAACAGAACAGAGATTCCTATGAATTGGTATCAGTTTCATTATAAAGAAAAACTCAAGGTAAATTTTCAAAAATTCTTAAAGGGCAAATAAAACAGTTGTAGCAGTTACGACAAAGACAAAATATCACTACTGGATAAAATCTACATATAAATTGCAAAGAAAACCCCAAGACCACTCCCAATAGTAATCTAAACAGAAATACTAATCTCTAACAAATATGGAAAAATTTTCAACTTCATTATTAATCAAAGAAATGCAAAAATAATCTCACTCATGTGTAGCTTCTACAGATGATGATCTCACGGTAAGTTGAGAGTAGAACGGAGGCTGCCAGAGGCTGGGGAGAGTGGGAATGTGCAGGGATGGGGAAAGAGGATCAGTGGGTACTAAGTGACAGACAGATAGCAGTAAGAAGTTCTGGTGTGCTAACACAGCAGGGTGACTACAGATAACAGTGTACTGTACATTCCAGAAGCTAGAAGGATTTTGAAAGTTTTCACCATAAAAAAAAAATGGATGAACATTTGAGAAGTTTAATCTGACATAAACATTATACAAGGTATACACATACTGAAACATAAAATGGCTTCCCATTAAGATGTACAATTTTTATGTTTATATATTAAAGATAAATTTAAAAAATTTTAAAAACCCCAAAGAAGTGCAAAAATACTATTAACATCTGTTAGCTACTATAATGACGAGAACCTACAGAATACAACACTGATACAAGAGTAGATTGCTAGTGGAAGTTTAAATTGCTACCATTCTTTTGGGAAGCAATTTAGTAATCTGTACCAAGAGTCAGAGATGCTTTTGTATATTTCTTTACCCAGTAGTTCCATTTCCTGAGTATCCTGGGGGATTAATTTAAAATATGAAGAAGCTGTATGCAGCATGGGGACCTTCCTCTCTGCATTACTTATCCTACAAGTAGGATAAGCAGAAAGCAGTCTAAATGTCACACAGAGGGAGAATGGCTAATAAATGTGGGTATATTACTCAGACATTAAAAATGATGGTGGTGGAGTCTACATAGCAAAACAAACAAAAAGGCAGTTCACTGCAACATTAGGAAATAATAATTGGGATAAAGGTTAGAAATGTGGTTTGTGTAAGGTGTGATGCAGTGTAGATGTGTGATTTATTTTAAAAAATTACACATGACAAGAAACTAGAAAGAAACACACAAAGGAGAGAAAAGAGGGTATATCATTCAATATATTTTATGCAGTCTCTTCTTGTGGCTTTACATGTATTTGCCATAGCTTCCACTTTTATCAGGCAGTTTTTTAACAAAAGAGAACCGCATTTGGAATAGTCTCTGCTGTGATGGACATTTGCCCGCTTGGCGGGTGCTCCCAGGTGGTGAGCTTCCAGAAGCAGGCCTGAAGGGCGGCTCACAGCATCCCTTCTTTCATGCGGTTTCTAGGCAGCGTTTGTGCTGTGTTTGTGTTCCCACCCTACAAAGGGTACTTTTGTTCCATTAACCACTTGTGGTTTAGCTGCTACTCTAAGGGTTATGGGGACGACCATGCAAACCAAACAGTAGGAGCTTTCAGGTTTCTTAAGAAAAACCCGAGGACTTTCTATGTGTTCGGTTTGCACCTCAGGAACAGAGGCTGCATTTACCATGGTTCCTGGCACATTACTGACGCTATCTAGGCAGAAGCCCTCTGTGTATATATGCTTTCATTTCCTTTTATCCCTACAGCCTGCTTCCATCCCCTCAATCCATAGGCAACTTGATAATGTGCTTAGAATGAATCTTCATTTCTGTGCGTTGTATTTTTATGAGCACCTATTTTTAACTCATGAAAATAATAGTTTGTGCATCTCATTCTTACTTTTTCCATGAAGTGCTGTTTTCATTTACCCACAGTGCCGCATGCATAATTCCTAATGTCTGTGTAATAAATATCCTGTGGTGGGCATCCTTCATGGCCTCTCTGGCCACGTCCTCTCCAGATCTGCCTGTCGCTCTGTGGTTTTCTCCTCAAGCATTTCTACTTACCCTACACACGACACCCATGCCCTATTTGCATAAGGCCTAACACAATCCTAACAGTATCAAGTGATGAGGACTGAAGTTCCTAAATTTTTTAAAAGAGAAAATTGCATGTGACAGGTAATTTTCAAAGATGTCTTTTTCTTTGTGTCAGGAAGTCTCTGTGCTAACTTGAATAATTAAGAATATATCAATAAAAAATCATTGGTTTCCTCCATCCTGCCTTAGACCTACTTTGAAGCAGCTGCTTTCAGAAACGCCACAAATGGTCACCTAAGACCCTCAAGGTCAAGATCTAAATTCCAGAGATGTTAGAAAGCCCTCACTGCTGCTCCATGTCAGGATTTTGTAATCTGATCTCTCTGAGGTCATCCTTTGATCCTAAAATTGACACTGTGGGAGCTATGTATGTCTCAGCAAGGCACACATCAGGGAAGAGGAGAGGAGGCAGGTTTTTAGCAGGGGTATGAGCAGGGGTAATGGCTTCACTTGGTCAAATGTCCTGTCTGTGACCCCTACCACAGTGTGGGTGCCTATGACTAAAACACTCTTCAATTTGCACTATACAAAGCAGGGCCACACAGGCTTCATATTAACAAAGTGGTTACATATCTTCATTTAAAACTCACAGTCCCCGGTGGGTATTACCCACACAGGGTTAGGAGGGAAGAAGGTAAGGCTCAGAGGGCGAAGTCACAAGGGCAAAAGGGGGGTGGGAGTGACAACAGTCCAGCCTCAGTTGGTGTGATGGTCCCTGCCCTCTCCCCTCATGCAGTGGACGGTACTCCAGTGCATTCTTTGGAAATCGGGTTCTACCAGTATGTGCCGACCAGGGCACCAGAGACTCCTGTTGCTCTGGAGATCACATTTCTACCAGGTCCCTGCCCACCCCAGGATCTTGGTGAACCATCAGGGAGGCACAGATGAAAAATGGGAGCCCCAGAGGGCTGGCTCCTCTGCGTGCAGTCAACTCTTTACAGAACTGGAAAAGATCTGAGGAACCTTATCCACCAGGGTTCTGGCAGGAAACAGATGGCACTCCCCAAATGGGTAATTTGAGAAGAGTTTAATAAGGGGACCATTTATGGGGGACCAGAGTGCAGTGCTCGGGAGCAGTAATGGTGGTGCACTCACACCCCTAGGCTGGAGAGGGTGAGGGAGGAGAGGCCCCTGAGACACAGTGCACCTGGAAGGGGCACAGGACCTTTGGTGAATTCAAAGGGTGGGACCACATATGGTCCTTACTGGTCAGCTTCCAGGGCACAGGGAGGGTGGGCAAGGGTTGGGAGGAGCTCGGGAGGGGTAAACAGAAAATGTCCTGCACAAGACCTAACTAAACCAACCTCCCGACTTGAAAGGCACTGCGCTAGAGAGGTGGGGCGCTGGCCCAGAAAGTCAATGGCGAGTTGCGGAGTTGGGCTGGGAACTTAATCCCTGGCTGCCAGTCCATCCTCCTCCCCTCTCCATTTGATTCAAGGATACCTTTTCCTATACGCATTGAAAACTGACAAGCTTGAAACTGAGCCTTGAAAACTGACAGGCTTTCACGTTAGCCAGGCTTCATAGGTCGTTCTGTTTTATGGATGGTGTGTTCTGAAGCTACCCCTCCAAGGTACAGACTACACTCCCCGAGTGACTCCCTGGACACCTACATGGTTCACGGCTGTGTGCTATGCTTTTGACACAAGAGTCAAGCCTCCTTTAAACTGAGAGTTTAAACTCCACTGTGTTTGAGGTACAGGTGTGTAAAACACGTGGGTCTGGAGAACGCATCTGCAGCTCTGCAAAGAAGCCCAGCTGCAGAACGGAAAGGAAGCAAGGAGCACTTCCACTCAACCACCCATCTCAGAAGACCAGGCCCCTGACCTTCAGTGCGTTCTCCCACCCCATGGACATACAGAAATAGCTGTGCATTGACCCACGAGTCGCCCAGGCCTGGAAAAATACTCCAGGATATTTTAAAAATCACATGTTCTTCCAAGCCTTTTTAAACTTGACTGGAGAACAGGCTGGCTAAAAAAAGAATGAAATCATTGAGATCCTTTTTGTAGGCATTATCTGAGTTACAAATTCAAAATGAAATATCAAAATGTTGATTCTCAATTTGCTTTATAAATTCTATCAACGCTGCCCCCTTTATGAAGTAAGGTAAGTTTACCAATTCTTTGGTTAACAAGTTTTTATCAAGAAAACTCTGAAAAGACTATTGATGATTAATCTCATATAGATATTTGCATGATGACCCTATAACTACAAAATCCAAAACACCAGAGAATTCTTGTTTAGCTTCCTAATTTTTATATTCAATTCATTCCATCTGTAGATGTTTCCCGAGGCCCTGTGCTTCATGCTTGGCGCTGTGGGCAGAACAAAGTAACGAGTTAGCAAGGCAGGTGAGGGCCAATCACAAAGGAAGGTTCTCCCACCTTCTTCTGTTTCCTGTAGGCAGTGAGGAGGCACTGACGGCTTCCGAACAGAGGAGTCATTAGACCACGTCGTGTTTTGGCAAGTTACACTTTACAGGATGACGAGGAGAGCCAAAGGTAGGAAGCCTGGGGAGGAGGCTGCTGTAATGTTGCAGTGGATGTAAGGATGCACACAAATCAGAGATCTGGACCAGGTGTGCACAATGCAGAAGGAAGATGTGTCCCAGACACATGGGAAGTAAAAGACTGTGGCCAGGGTCATGTTTCCTTTGTAAAAAGGAGGCTGAGCAGGGAGCCATAGGCTATAAGTCAAGAAAAGAGGAAGTTATGTCATTTGCAGGGCCTAGTCGTAGTCGTAGAGTGTGGTACCCAAGGTACTGATCCTTGGGGACACGCAGTGGGGTAGTTCTCTGGTTAGGGAGTTGGAAGGGACATCTTGTATGACAGGGGTCCCCTATATCTGCTCTGGTGGGTCACCACCTCCTGGGGAGCCATTTCCTCTTTGCACAGCTCTGTACACCGTAAGGTTACTTCTCAGCGTGGGCAAGACCAGTACCCTGGGGTTGCGCATCCTAGGGCTGGGTTCTTTTCTCTAAAGCATGATGAAGTGAACTGCTCCGGCCGGGTGCCTGAGAAGGGGTAAAGTGCAGACTCTCCCCCAAAGGGAATTAGTCCTAAACAACCAAAAGAAACAAAAACTCCATAACCAGCTTGGTGCTTCTCAGTAATCTGGCTGCCTTCTTTGCTTTAAGTTGCAAATGTCACAGAATCAAGTTCAAAGTTTCAGTGAAGGGCTGTCCTGCTGGTGCATAACAGGCAGCCAGCTAAGGAGTCAACTTTACTCTATGACATTCTTCATCATAGGAAGATCTGCTCTCCAGCCTCCAGGCCTGGACAGGTTGAAGCAGTCCTACAGGCACTGGATCTTGGGAAGTTATTTTCTGCTTTAACCTGTTACAGCCCTTGTCAAGACTGAATAAACCAGTAACCCAGTGGCAGCAGCAGTGAAGGCTGTTGGCTTGGGCACTGGAATCAACCAAAAGCAACTGCACATGGGATTGACAGGCAGGAACTCTGCCCAGCAGGGGCAGCACCCTGACCCACTACAGTTTCTCTGGGGAGGAGTATAAATGCAAGGTGGAGAGAAGAGGGCCTACCTAGCTTTCCCCTGGAGAGGCTATGAGCTTGCACCTGGTACTATGAAGCCACCTCAAAGTTCAACCTGAGAGGAGTCTGGTGGGGGTGTGTCAGGCGGTGACAAATTCTTTGATAAGTTTGTTTGCCTGTACAGGCTTGGGATAACCCTTGTGATAGCAAGGAAACCTCTGCTTGCTGCTGGCATTTGACCCCAAGGGCCCAGATGTACTATCTGTGTCAAAAATTGCACAAATAACCCAAAACACTACTGAAGAGACAGAGGAGCACTATGTATCAGTCCTCCTTGTGTCCCCTTCTCTGGTTGCTGAATGCAAGCTCTCACATCTGTGTTCCAAAAACTCTCCCCCACTCCCTCAAAAGGCAGCCTTACACCTCAGGGTTCAAAGCTATTTTGCAGCAGCAGCTGTAATAACAGCAACAAGCAGGCCTCTCAAGTGAGTCACTGTTTGAAAGTATGCGCACACACATTCCCTCATCTGTCTTGAGGACTTGCACCTCACCTCTAAGCAGCTTGAGATGAAGCTTCCTTTTCTAATGACAAGGTTTGCCTCATGAGTGCCAGCACTCTTTCTGCTCCCTTTCCTCCATCTTTGCATAGAACCCACACTTCTGACTGTGTCCTGGGGTTGGTAGACCAGTTGCTTGGTCCAGGCTTGTGCTTAGTTCTCTAACAGTCAGAGAACAAGAAGCCCACCACCATCTCAGTCTCCGATACCTCAGGCCCACCGAGGACCAGCACCACCATTACTCGGCTGCAGGGGATGGTGCTTCCTGAAGCAAAAACCACACAGGTTGAGAGGTGGATGGTGCCCCCTTGAGTTGTGCAATGCTGTGCACTTGAGACTCTGCAGTAATGTACTGGGGAGGATGTGGAATCCAGCCAGCACTTGTCACCACCACAGTGGTGGAGAGTACCCACAATCTGTCCTGTGGCCATGGGGCAGCCTGGTGTAAGACTGTCTGACTGTGTGTTACTCAAAGGTGGCCACTGACCGACCCAAGACATCATCTTTTCTGGGAAGACTTAATGTGAGATGTAGTAGTGGCAGCAGAGACAGTATTTGGGGAGAGACAAACAGAGACAAGAGGAAGAAGTGGGTAAAGACACCTAGAAGAATCCCTAGAGTGGGAACCCATGGGTGCCCAATTCTAAAATGATGGCATGGTGGTGGGTCCCCAGAGTTCCTGGCTCCTGAACAATGAGATGCCAATGGGCCCACTAGGAAGTACAGAGACCCATGATGATGGACTCTTTGTGTCCCCACATCCCTGGGGATCCTCATGAGGAGCTCCCATCCCCTGAGGCCAATGAGGTCTAACTCTGGTAAGCTGAAGGAGCCTGGCTAGAATAGGGAGAGGATTACTGGAGGAAACTGGGCTTCAAAGAGATGAAATGACTTGTCAAACCGACACTGAAGGCGGCTAACCTCTCGCACATTCCCTCTTCTCCCTTCCTGACAGAACCAATTTTTTGAGGGATGGCGATATGCCCTGCACACACTTCTCCCTGGCTTACAGGTGACAACGTGACACAGTTCTGGCCAATGAGGATTTTGAAAAAAGTGTTTGCTCTCCCGATCCAGGGATCGCCCTTTCCTTCTACCCTACTTCTTTATGCTTGAATCACTCAGAGAAAAGGCCTCAGAATGCATCAGCCACCCTACACCATGATGAAAGTCACTTGGCAAGGACAGTACAGGTAGGAAGATAACTGACTGGGTCTCCTATGAGCCCTGGTCTAGCTTCTTCCAGAATTCTCATTATGTCATAAAGATAACCACCAACTGGTTTATGCCACTTGCTACAGTTTGGATGGGGTTTGTCCCCACTTGTTCATGTGCTGAAGGCTGGTCCTCAGTGAAGCAGTATGAGAGGCAATGGAATTTTAAGAGGTGGAATCTAGTGGGAGGTCATTAAGTCAATGGGGATATGCCCTCAGAAGGGATTGTAGGACTGGGTTTCCTGTCTGGTGATGCTATCTCTGGCTCCTTCATGTATTCCCACCATGACATCATCTGCTGAAGGCCTCACCAGAGGCAGAACCAATGAGGCTACCTGATCTTGGAATTTCAACCTCCATAACTGTGAGTTAAATAAACCATTTTACTTCATAAAATTAGCCTGCCTCAGGCATTTCATTAGAGTAACAGAAAATGGACTCATATACCACTCCACTGGTTTTCTAATTTTTGCAACTAATCCAAATACCTGCCTATACTAGTTGCTGGCAAATGGCAGATCTACAACTCTATCTAAAGTCTACAGAACTCTAGAGCCCACTTCCCTTATTTCTATTTGGTAACACTCCCTCCTGCTCTCAGAACAAAAGGTCTGCAAATTGAATGAGATGTTATATTCAAAGCACATCACTTTGAATGCTCAAGAAATATGAATCCCTGTTACCACTGTTATTATCTGGTTGAGTGGGATCCAAGTCACTTAAAACTCCTCTGTTTTAACACCTTACACACCACATATACAGACTCAGAAAGTGGTAACTCTTTCAGAAAGAGAGAATAAAGAAGGGATAGGTCCTTTGGCTTAACAGGGTTCCTAGGAACAGAGGGGTTGTCCTTGAGATGAACTCCTATTCCCATTGTCTGCTTGTCCCCCTGGGAAGAACACATAGACATAGAGGCCAGAGTGAACCCTGGCATGATCAGTGGATCTGAATATTCCCCTCCTGTTCCCTCTACTTGGACTCAGGCCCCTCCAGAAATTCACAGAAAGTCAGAGTCCCTGAAAAGGGACCAACCAGATTCAGTTAGGGGCATCAGACCCTCTGGCAAACCCACATTTCTCCTTCCGAGGCACAGAAGTGTGCCACCTGGAACAAAGGATATCACCACTTTTACAACAGGAAAACAATGAAAACGACCTAAATGTCTAAGGAGGTACTGTTAGATAAGTGCTGCTGTGTCCACAAAATGAAGTGGACACCTTACATCTTTGACTATGATGTTCTCTACAGGTTTTTGGTAACATAAGAAAAATTCTTATGGTGTGTAAAAAACAGTTGGTAGAGGAGCTAGGGGTGTAGCTCAGCAGCAGAGTGCTTCCACAGCATGTAAAAGACCCTGGGTTTGAGTCCCAGCACCATAAAAATAAAACAATAACAAAAAAGAGATGGCATCATAATAAATATCTGTGTCATAGTTCTGATGATCCGCTTATGACATTTATATGCATTTACATACATATGTAGGACAAATTTAAAGGCAAGAAGGAAAAAACCTTTTAAAAACCAAGGGTGACCCAGTGGCTCAGGAGGCTGAGGCAGGAGGATTCTATGTTCAAAACCAGCCTCAGCAAAAGAGAGGCACTAAGCAACTGAGTGAGACTCTGTCTTTAAATAAAATACAAAAGAGGGCTGTGGTTGTGGCTCAGTGGCTGAGTGCCCCTGAGTTCAATCCCCAGTACCAAAAAAAAAAAAACCAAAACCAATAGCAATTCACATCTTTAGGTTGTTTATTGTGGATGGCTGTTTTTTCTTCACATTTTTTCTATATTTTATAAGATTTCAATAGTATCTTTTATAACCAAAAAAGCCTTATAAGTTAGTTTTCTAAAGCAATGCCATAACTTGTCATTAACACACCCCCTTTTCTCTCTTTACATCCTTACATCAATAGAAGTTAAAAATATTGTCAAAAGTGACCCTTATCAATAAAAAGTATGCTAAAACTTCCAAAATGACAGGAAGAATGGTTGATCCTAGAATATTTACCCACTCTGAATCTCAGACTCCTGACAAGGTAGCAGGGATATGATCTACCTCACAGTCTCCCCATTGGTGGTATGAGAGAGAGTTCTTAAGTTATTTAAGGAATGAAACAGCTAAGACTTTCTGAACATTATCTGTGTGTTAGTAACTGACTAACAGCTATTCACGTGTATACACCTGTAAGTCCCATTATTTTCCCCATTCTACAGATGAGGAAACTGAGGCCCAGAAACATTAAGTAATTCACCCAATATTATTTAGTAAGTGGCAAAGATTAACATTCAAAAAATGTCAATCCAGAGCCCATGCTTTTAACAATCTTACTTTGCAATACCTCATTTCAATTGCCCACATGGTCTATGACAGAATTGGAAAGTCTCTGGGACACAAGTCCCCCTCTGAGGCTTTGCTTCCACTGGCACATCTGTGATGACCCAGACTCCTCACTTCCTTTTCCACTATCTTCTCTGATCCTCATGTCTTTGGCTTGTACCTGTCTTCTGCCTTTCTGGTTCACATTTTCCTCAAGGCCTAAGTGCCAGCACAGTGGATGTCCCAAGCCTGGTCTCTCAGCTTTTTGAGACCAGACTCCACAGGAAGCAGCCTGACAGGTTTCTGTTTTGGCCCAGACCACAGGATGGTCACAGTTCAGGCTGTGAGCTGGCAGCTCCTGCATGCGATGTCCTCCTTGGACCAGACCCTGTGGGGGCTGATGGGGGCCGTGGACTAGAGACTGCAGCACTGGCTCTTGGCCCATAGGGTCTGATTTCCTAAGGCGCAGGGTCTCTGGCTTTGGTGTGGGCTACTGTAGGCTTGGAAACTCACTTCACAACCTAATGGCCGCATTCTTCAAGACTGTTGACTCTCTCTCTCCACGAGCACCTTTGTTCCCGTGAGTTTAAATATCATCTAGGTGCTGGTGCCCTCAAGGTCACATCCCCAGCCTAGACCGCTCCTGCAGGTTCCGGCCCAGGATTTCACTGCCGACTTAGCACCTGTCCCTAAAAGTCTCACAGACATCTCAAACCCTAAGTGTGTAACACAGAAAGGGCTGCATGGCCCTCTGTATAAAACCTGACCCCGCTCACCTCTCCAAGTTCACCTCCTACTCACTCACTCACTGGGACTGAGTTGGCTCCTGGATCATCCCAAGCATTTTCACACTGCATGGCTTTAGCACCTGCTGCTTTCTTTGCCCTAGACTGCTCCTTAATGGTAACCGTCCAAGAGGTTTCCCCGACCACCAACAAGACCGGGGACCCTGATAATATCTATCATAGTTACTGGTTTACCACTTTCCTACCTACCATAATCTGTAGTTAATCAATTTAATTTATATTTATTTGCTATCATCTGCCCTCCTAGATAGTGAAGTCCATGAGAGCAAGAACTCTGCTCATTGTTGTGTATTACTTGGCACATAGCAGGTCCTCAGTAATTACCGCAGGATAACCAAGTGGAATGTGGGTCAAGCCAGTAATTAAACATATTTAACATAATTGAAATAAGTGAAAGTATTTGTGTAAAGTTCTTGGCACAGGGTATATAGTAAGCACCCAATAGAAGTAGCAAGATGGCTACTGCTATTGTTGGGTTGAAACATACAAGTAATATTTGAACTTTACCTTTTGCAAAACATCAATTCCATATGCTTCAACCAAATGCTGTTATTATTTGGACAATGTGACTTCAAACCATGCTGTCTGCTACCAGTCAGGAAGCACACACTTCAATGTGACATTTTTCAAATAGAAGGAAGTCTCTGATGCAGCCCTCTGTTTCCTCGGAGTGGTAACCTGCCTTATTCCCAACTGGGGTCATGGCTTGAACTCACTCTGATCTGAGAACGGTCCCTCTGGGAGAAGACTCTCTTTGCCAAACACACCTGTGCTTCTGACATCCCTGAGGACTCATCCAATCCATGAACATGAATACTAACCATCTCTGTCTAGTTGTCCAGTTCTTAGAGGATAAAAAGGTGAAAATTTTATATGGTCAGGATGAAGAGCAAACAGAAGTGAAGGCAAATGTCTTTTGTGCAACAGTCCTTAAAGCTAGTCATGAAGCAGAGTAGCAATGTATGTAGCAATATTGTATGTGTCTGAGTAGCAGAGTAGCAATGGCAAACTTACTAATGGGAGTGCTCTGGGCTACTTTTTTTCTGTTTTTTCCTCAAAGAGTTTGTGTTTCCACATCACACAATCTTTCAATTTTTTCAGCATATTATTCCTTTTCCCCATGGGATGCCTGACCCCAGTGATCTGAAAATATCAGTATTTCCAGTCCTTGCCTTCCTTCTTGACACAAGCAGATGTCCACCTAGATCTTGATACTTAGAGATGAAAAGTTAACTTTTCATTACTCATCCAATGATTCAATATATTTTTGGGAACTTACAGTTCTGTGACAAGGACCAAAACATGTATTCTATTAGAGATAATAACAACATTAATAAAACACAATAAGGGCTTTTCTTTTCACAAAAACAAATGGTGCTGTCCCATACAATTTTAAGATCCCAGTTCCTTGCGTTTGGGAATTAGCAGAATACTATGAGCATTTTGTGCTGAGCATCATTTTAAGCAGGGATTACTCAGACTCACCTGAGGCATGTGCAGATCCTGTAGGAGAAAGAGTGTGAGCTTTCCCCACGGCCCCCAGCCAGCTCAATACACAGGCAGCCTTTCTCTCATAGAGGAAGGTTCTGCAGTTTGAAGTGGTGCAGCTCTGAAAAGCAATGGCCACCCAGTGTTGGCTCACGAGCTCTGGCACTCTGAATATGGGCTTGGCAATTTCTACCAGTACGATCCAGACGAAGCAGCATTAAAAGAGGAAACGTATGTGTCTGAGAAACAACTTTTCAAGTAGCCATCCAATGACAGAATGCTGCCACTGGAAGGATCTGGAGACTCTCTGGGGCAGCTCCTTCAGGTCAAAGCAAGCCAGGCATCCCAGCAAAAGGGTGTGGTGGAATAAAGCCTCACAGGAGCATGAAGGCACGCTCCCACCTGGGCTTCCTGCATCTGTGTCCCAGGTAAATACCTGCATGTGAAGGCATTCATGGATGTCTCCCATCTCTCTTCTGAATAAAACCCAAACCTGTCCTTCAAGGCCCTGGTCCCACCTTTCTAGGTCTATTTTGCCTTTCCTCAGACAGTTACACCTGAGCTGTCCTGCCCCGCTGAAGCCCTCCACCCCACACCGCCCCTTCCTCCGTGCAGCACCCAGGTTCCTCTGCTATGCTCCTGCTCTCCTGAACAACACGCCGGACTGTCTGCACTTCTGAGTGAACGGATCACACTTCATGTTCAATTATTTGTATAATTGTCTTATATCCTTCATTAGATTGCAGATTTCCGAAGGGCAGGGAAAAAAAATTGATTCATATTATTTACTTATTCCCCAGTCCTTTGCTTATAGTAGCTCCTAAGAAACTAAGAACAAACGTGTTGATGACACCTTTTTCTTATTCATTTATAAAATGAAGCCTCAACCAAATGTGGTGATTCTGTGTACATGGAATTAAAAAGCACTCTTTTTCATTTCTTCTCAACATTCCTTTATGAAAGTTTTCAAACATGTAACAAAGTATGCCTAAGGCCACCTAGACCCTACCATTAACATTTACCACACCTGCTTTATCACTTATCTATGCACACATCCATTCTTCTATCATCCATGAATCTACCTAATCTCAATAATGTATCGCAAAACAAACTGCAGATATTATTTTACTTCCCCTAAATAATTCAGCACATCCATCATTAAATACAGTTCAACATTAATTTTTTTTCTTTTAAGGTAAATTTTACATTTGGAGAAGTGCCCATTTAAGTATAGGTTCATTGAACTGAAGAGTATCATACACACCTAAGTAACCCTTACTTCTCCATTTGAAATTAGCATTTTGATTTTTTTCCCCATGCTGTAGACTAGGTTTGCCATACTAAACTCTCCTGGAGAAAACTATAAACTCTAGACAAAATACGAAGCATAACTATCTGAGGCACTGTAGGAAGGAAGTGGGGGGCTGACACCAGGAAAGATGAGAGAAGATCGAGATGTCAATTTTAAGACCATTAGCCTGGTGGTAGGCTGCAATCAGTGTCATGCTGGGTGACCAAAATACCATAAGCATGTGGTCCTTGGGGACAGATTTCAGGATAAATCACGGTCACTAGAGAGTGAAGCAGCAGTTCAGAGAGTACAGAGATAGAAAGGAAGAGCCCCAAGTTCTGTGTAAAAACTACCCACAACTCTGGCTGAGCCCTGAGTCATGATGCACAGAGCAGACGCTAAACAACCTGGCTAACGATAATAAAATAGGCAAGCATCGGGAGCTGCCCAAGAGACAGGGTTTGCGGTTTTCATTTCACCAAGCTAATTGCTAGTACCTAGAACAAACAACGTCTCACTCCCCCAAAAACCTCCTCAGAGAAATAAAATAGAGTTCAGAGTGCTCTACAATAGGTTATGCACAATGTCCAAAATATGATCCAAAATTATCCAATATGTAAATAGGAAAATGAGACCTACCTTCAAGAGAAAAGGACAATCAATAGAGATCCCAAGATAATTCAGATGTTGCAATTAACAGATGAGAATTCTTAAAGCAGTTTTGTAATTATGTTCAATGGCACAACGGAGTACGTGAACTATCTAGGAAACCTTGGCAGAGAGATATACCATGAAAGAACGAACTGGAAGCTCTAGAATTAAAAACTACAATCTATGGAAATGTTTAAAAATCATTAGGCAAGCTTAACATGATAGAGATGATGATGAAAGCATCGGTAAATGTGAAGACAGACCAACAGAAATTACCCTGTCTAAAGAACAAAGAGGGAAAAAGACTGAAAAAACAGACCTCAGACCTGTAGGACAACATCAAAAGGTCTACCATAAGGAAGTGCAGTCCCAGAAGAAGGGAGAAAGGCAGGACAGAAAAAATATTCAAAGAAAGAATGACTAAGAAGTCTTCAATTTTACAGAATCAAGAAGCTCAGTGAATTTATAGATTCAAAAACCTCAATTAACTCAAGCAGGATAAATGAAGTGAAACAAAAGCAGGGGGAAGGGCAGGAGGTGGGGAACTAAAGAGGAAAAAATCATGAAAGCAGTCAGAAAAATTATACAAATCATAAAGGTAACAATGAATGACTCCAGGGACTATTAATTTCTCATCAGAAACCAGCAATGCCAGAAAATAGTACTTAAAAAATTCTACATCTAGTGAAAACATCCTTTAAGAAGGAAGGCTGGGGTTGTAGCTCAGTGGTAGAGTGCTCCCCTAGCATGTGTGAGGCACTGGGTTCGATTCTCAGCACTGCATAAAAATAAACACATAAATAAAAGTAAAGGTATGGTGTCCATCTACAACTAAAAAAAAAAAATTTTTTTTTGAAAAAGAAAGAAGGGGAAATAAATATATGTTAACTTCACTCTGTCTTTTAGTCAAAACTTTTATACTAAAAGTTGGTGAGCCAAGCATCAGTTTGCACACCAATTCACACAAACTTTAAAATACACATTTTAAAATTGATGGTAATTAGAAATATGTGGGCTGGGGAAACATCAGCAAAACAATCTGCCCTCAGTTTTTCCTTTAATAGTGAATAGTGGGCAAGAAGTTACTTTGATGTGATCTGAACTAAGACTGAGAATCATTTACATTCTGCTACAGTCTCCTGGTCTAGACTGTCCTGACTGCCTCTTCTCCTCCCCTCTTTTCTGCAATTACACGCTAAGAAAATGAAGGAATAGATGTTTTTCCTCCTCTAAATGTTATTCAGACCTAGAGAAAGAATGCAGAACTGACCATTAAAAAGCCCACCCGCTAAGAGTTCAAAATAAAGGGAAGGCAAGTGACTACATATGAAGAAAGAAAACAGAGAGGCCAAGATATCCTGAAAAGACACATTGAAGTCAGCGAATTAACTGTAAAGGTTGAGACTGAGTCAATATTTGCATTAGAAATCTAGCCTGAATTAACACGTTTGTTGGACTTATTGGTCCAGGAATAGCTCCCCAGAGAGCTCTGGAAGTGTGATCTCCTGCACATCTGCTCTGGCCTTTATGAGTTCCCTTAATACTTTTTAAAGTTGCTGTTAAGTGTTAATTTTTGTTCAAAGAAGGATTACTAAACAACCTGTGGGGAACACAAAGATTCCCTTCATACTGTTCTTCTGGCTTTCCTTAAACCTAGAGGCAGACTGTTTTTCAAACTGTTAACGTCCGAGTTGACTGCCAAACTCAGTTATTAACTAGCCCCTGACATCTAAACAACAGCTGTGTTCTGTCCTGCGAAAGGGCAGCCTCACCCAGACAGTGACTCTCCAAAGGTCAGCTGTGTCCTGCAGCAGGAAGTCCACTCCACGGTTGGTGGCACATGCCGGCACAACGGAACAGTCTGTGTTTGTCCCAATTCCCTTTCCTCCCTTTTGGCTACTCTTCACTGGTCATAAATGTTCAGCTCGCCTTGCACAGGAAGTGGGGGCCGCAAGCTTCATCCTGCACGTTCACTGCTGCTCTGGCTCTCACACTAAGGCTTTTCACCCAAGACATCTTGGAGCTGCCCCTAAAAACAGTGCTGATGGCAAAGGACCATGAAATAAAGTTAAAATACTCATCTCAGAAGCAAGCACACTTACTAAGTATTTACCAGCTGTCAGGCACGGTTCCAGGGCTTTCTTCCTCAATGCCCTCACTCCTGTAAGGACCAGCCCTCCTGCTCAACAGGTAGGAAAGCAGCAGGGCTTGGAGTTTAAATGTACTGCCCGTGGCCATGTGGCTTTGGAGGGATGCCAAGAGAGCATTCAGTTCTGGGACTCAAGTCCAAGGGTCTTTCTACACTGGGAACTTTCAAAAGTAGAGATACTATCCATAATTACAATTGGAGTTTTTTAAAAATTGTGTCATATTGATATGAAATTGGTACACCACTGATTTTAAAACTTAACCTTGAAGAGTAAATGCATAGGAATAGCTAAAGCCATTATAATAATGATGATGAGGGAGCCGTTGTCTTCACAGACATTAACATAAGGCCAATCACTAACAGGGTGCTATATGTCTACCTCCATAATGGCTGGCTGATAGTGAGAACCCAGTAAATGTCAGTTATCACTACTGCGTTATGTTAAATGCATTATATATATTATCTCACTTAGCTTTTTCCCACTTAGGCACACTGTGAGAACAGTTTCATTCCTATTCTATAAATCAGGAAACTGAGGCATAAAGGGTTTAAATAACTTGCTAATGGTCACAAAGTATGTAAATGAAATGTCTAGAATCTGAGTCTGAGTTCAGAGGTAAGCATGTTACTGCAGCACTGACACTAACATCAAGCTCTGGAAGACTGTAAATGCTCATCAATAACAGGGACTGAGCCAGGCGTGGTGGCGCACGCCTGTAATCCCAGTCACTCGGGAGACTGAGGAAGGAGGATGGAGAGTTCAAAGCCAGCCTCAGCAAAAGTGAGGTGCTAAGCAGCTCAGAGAGACCCTGTCTCTAAATAAAATACAAAATAGGGCTGGGGAAGTGACTCAATGGTTGAGTGCCCTTGAGTTCAATCCCTGACAACCCAAAAAAAAAAAAAAAAAAAAAAAAGAAATAACAGGGACTGCTTAGACAAAATGACATGCATCAGAATAAAGAACATTCTCCCCTTCACTCTCAAAATGTATAAATGCATTCTAAAAAAATAATAACATTGAGAAAAAAAGATACAAGTGCAAATCAGAAATTCAAACCACATTTTTGACTTTTAGTACATTCTATATTATTTTGTCATAGCCAATTTTTTTCTGATTGGTTGAAACAGTGAACACATGCCTAGTTTCTGTGGAATAAATGATAGGACAAAAAAAACCCAGAATATTCCTGAGAATGAGGCAGACCTGTAAGTTCTGATATGAAGATATCTATGTCAACAGAGCAACAAGTTGCAATGATCTCATTTTTGAACAACTATATGTGAATCATCACAGCCATCTGTGAAGGTACATAGTATGCATTCATATACATGTTCCACAGAGTTGTACAGATACACCATCCTTTTCCTCTACGGATAGTATTGGAGGGGGCAATCCTTTTTAAATGCACTTTTGTATTGTTTCAATATGTTACAAGCACGCCTTTTGTAATAAACAAGATTTTTAAAGTGACTCACTACATTAAAAAAAGAAGAAGAAAGAAAAGCAAGGAATGTTCTTTTCCAAGGAAAATGCTTCCATGAAGAAGCTGACCAGCCAACTGACAGTGCAGGGGGTCCTCCCCAAGGAGGAATTTGGTACCATAGATCCCAATGTAAAATGGCACTCCGTGCCTGGAGAAGAGGACAGTCTGGGTTTTAATGCAGGCGTTTCCACAAACAGCTGTGTCCTAGCTTGTGGCTGGCCCGCTGCCCTGCACACCTGTGCGTAGGAGTAGAGCGGCTCTTCCCTTTACAATCTCTTCTTTCAGACAGTGCGGTCAACAGGAGTAGGGGGTACAGACGCAAAGGGCTGCTTAAAGGGCCTGTGGTTTGGGAGGGGGAGGTTTGATCATAACTGGACTCAATGAGCCCAGTTGTACATCAGCCTGATCTGGGGTAGGCCAAAGACTCAGGATAAGGCACCGCAAGACAGCAGTAGTGATGGATGGACAAAAGGCCAGCCCCTGGGGGAGGAGGGAAATCTGGGCCACTCTATGTTCTTAGACTGATCACTGACCACATCCAACCCCCACTTGAGAGCCCAATGTGCTCATGGTCAGCTCCACACCTGGGGCTGGTCTAAAGACACATACTGAGTCACACGCCAGGCAAGTTTCAGATGGTGAAGAAGCGGCATTGTCATCTGATGCTATACTCAGCTGGTTGGGACATTTTGGATAGAATTTCCCTGGAGCTGTTGCAATAACAAAGTGGCAAATCGTTTTCTAAATCCATCTATGAAGGGAATTTTCTCTCCTTCCTTCCTTTTCCCTCCCTTCCTTCCTGATAGGAGGCATACACCATATACTTGGTATGACTTTGACAGGTGATAGTCCAATCACCTGCCAAGGGACAGGGGACATCCTGTGACAAAGAATCTCAAGACAGAGAGCCTAGATCTGGTTAAGACTTTGTGTTCTGGGGATGCCTGTGGTGACCAAAGCTATGTGGATGACCCAGGCTTAAGTTTTCTAGGGCCAGTCAAACTTATAATCTTTTATTTTTAAAATAATTTTTCATTTTTATCACAGCAAATAAAATCACAAGGTTTAAATTAAGTTGCTCAAAACAACAAAACCTCCCATGAAGCAAACTTTCAATACTTTTAGTTTTTTTTTTTAAACCAAATAATATGCTCGTCGCCATTTCTCAATTTATCTATAACTTCCAGTTATAATCATTTACATTTTAGCTCTTGTATACCATCTACCACATTTCTCTTCCCTTAAATTGCCATAATTAAGAACTGGTTACTAAAAAGTCAAGGAGTTTTATTTTATTTTTCCTTGTATAATTTTTTTCTGTTAGTGTTAACACTTGCTCTTTATTTCATTTGCCTAATATAGGACCTATATTCAAATTTTCCAAATATTCTACATTATCCTATTTATCTATATATAATCTATATCTATCTATATCTATCTCTCTATATATGTGTACATTTATATATATATATATATATATTATATATATAATTTCTCAAATCACCAAGCATATCAGATCATCTGCAAATTTCAGAGTAGCTAGGTCCATTTCACAAACCATTGGGCTGCTTTTGGCTGTTTTCCTAGGATTGTTCCCTGCCTCCTGGTTCTGTTTCTCCCACTTGGTTGATTTATTTCCTCATTTTGCTGAAGTACTTATTCTGGTTACTTCCTAGAAAACGATCCATAGAAAGAAAAATTTTGAGTCCTTGCACATTTAAAAATGTCTTTGTTCTAGATTCACACTTGATTGAAATTTCAAGACTATAAAATTCTAGATGGAAAATAATTCTCCATCAGAATTTTATGGATTTGGGACTGGGGTTGTGGCTCAGTGTTAGAGCACTCGTCTAGCATATGTGAGGCACTGGGTTTGATTCTCAGCACCGCATATAAAAAATGAATAAAATAAAGGTCCATCAATATCTAAAAAATTTTTTTAAAAACATGATATATATTAAAAAAAAATTAAAAAGAATTTTATGGATTTTATTCTGTCTTCCAGCTTCCAGTACTGATGTTTGGAAACCTGATAGCGTTCTGGTTTTGCTTTGTGTTTGTCTGTGACAAGTTTCCCCCATTCAGATGCTTTTATAATTCACTATTTCTAGAGTTTTGAATGTGGACCACTAATGTGCCTAGGTATGAGTGATTTTTTTTAAAACCCTGTTTTGGGCCCTAAACTGAAAGCATTTTTCAAAAGAAAGTGACTTGACTGTCAATTCTGAAAGTTTCCTTGTATTATTTATTATTTTCTTTTCTCTATTTTCCATGTTCTTTCTCCTTAGAATCTTACTACCCAGATATTGAACTTCCTGGATATGCCATTTAAGTTTTTTATTTATTATTTCTCTTCTATTTTTCATTTCTTCAACTTTTCTTTGTACCTTTTGTAAATTTCCTGATTTTGTTTTCTTGTCTTTCAACTACATTTTAAAACTGTTAGGTTAGTTGTATTTTTTATTTTCCAAGATTTCCTTCTTGTTCTCAAATATGCTGTCACTTTTTAAAAACATTATTCTGAACAATTCCAATGGTTTGGTATTCAAAGTAATGCCCTACATACATGTGCTCAGTGAGACTGTTATGGTCACTGTCCTTCCTCTACAGCACAGTGTGGCCCATGCCCTGCACTAAGGAGGCAGACTGTGATTCAATAAAAACCTGCAGCTAGCTCAGGCTGCCTACCCACTGCCTGCTACCAGTCTTCCAGCTAGTGTTCTGATCTCCCACACTGCTTTGACAGGCAGCAATGAAAAAGAAAATACTCATTCTGAATTTTGCTTTCAATTGTAAATACTAAAAATTGTTTATTTTTAAAGACCCAGAGATAAGATTATGGGTTTCAATCCAACGAGACTTTTCTGAGTCCCATCCATTCCCAGAGACTCATTCCATAGCAGCTTCTTGCTAGTGCAAATGGCAGGCTGTTCCCTAGTGCTGGGGCAGAGCCAAAGCTTTCAGCCCAGCTCTGTGGGCTGCCATCCCCTTGAGGACCCTCCTCACCTGGTTTATAGGCCCCCAGCTGGAGTATCACCTCCAAAAAGGTTTGGCAACAATTGGATTGTTCTGGCTGCTCCTAGGAGTTCATGATGATGTGTGGCCTAAAGATTGTTCCAGAAATAAAGCAGTTTCTGGTCTCTAAAAAAGTTTGAGCCTTATGTGGTAGCAAAGCAATTTATTTAAACCAGTTGGTTCTTTTTAAAGAGGTACTGTATGACTCAGGGTAGTCTTAATTATTTTAGTGATCAGCAGACAGAATCCTTTAGTTAAATGCTCAGATTCACATCTCCCACCCCAAAACTGAAATAAGCCACTGGAGCCTGCTTTCCGACACCCCTCCAGAGCCTGAAAGCTGGAGTCTTTGCTTGGAATCTGGAGGCTGGCACCACTGTGTCTGAGGCATCAAGGAAGGCTAATTTGGCAATTTGATACAGGAAGGTGGCGACACATAAGTTGAGTGCTTTACAGGGGTTTGATAAAACACTCAATTTTTGAGATTAATTGAGCTTCCTGTCACTTTAGAGACTGATGCAATCTTACTTGTAGCTTAAAAACATGACCAATGAGTAAGAAAACACTGGTGATATGGCAAATAGAAGCACACTTTCATCCCTCCCCTTGGTATTTTCTGACAGTAAATGTCAGGAGATGTTTTCCCTGCCAAGCCAACATGTCTAATGGCATGGGGCGTGCGTGGATCTCCGAGACCCACACTTCACCAAGACTGTAGCTGTTGCCTGTCCCTTATCCATCACACCCTTCACCAACACTTTTCAAAGCATCCTCTCCCCCACCTTTGGCTCTGTTCATCTTTGTGGTTGCAGCCTATTATGTAACTGCCACCTTATCGAAGCACCAAAATGCAGAACTGCTGTATGTGTCTTAAATTATGCAAGGCTTGACCTTCTCACTGGCAAATGCCTAGCATTTTTGTCCTCAGAGGTCTAGGCAGCATTGTGAAGAGCTATTACTACACTGCTCATCATTCCTCTGATGTATGCTCGCACAACAAGCAGAGAACTGATCATTTCTAGATGGGTACCTGTGTAGTGCAGTGAGTCATCTCTTTAGAGTCTCATCATTTTTCACAATCTTCATGAAATAATTATAATAGTAAGACCTCACTGAACACTTACTATGTGCCAAGTACCTTACATACATTAATTTGTTATTATTCCACCTTGCTAGATGGGAATTATTTTTATAATACAACTGTAATTGTTTTTATAGCTTTTATCCTCATTTAATAAATGAGGAAATAGAGGCAAAGGGTCAAAGGTCATGCTGTTGGAAATGGGGGCACTGGGATACAAACCCAGGCAGTAGGCTTCAGAGTTTACCCTCATCACAACACAAACCGTGTCCCCTCCTCTTGGCCAGGGCTGCTTATGCAGGACTTGGCAAGCCTGAGGCACACATTTGGGTCTGATTTACTTGGGTGTGTTGGGGTGCAGACTGCTCACACCTACCTGAGCAAATGGGAGGCTACTAACAAGAACTCTACTACACTCAACACTTTACTCTGGTATGGCTAAAAATACTTTGAAAAATAATTTGGCTCCCAATTAACAGGCAAAGACAGCAGCTTGGGTCCAGGCCAGTTTGCTTAAGAAGGTGCAACTTGCTTGTTCATCTGTTTGGGAATCCAGTTGCAGAGTCACCCGTGCAATGGGAAAGCTTCCAAAAACCTTAACAGAGTCCGCAAGGACAAAACCAGGGAGCAGAACCAGAATCAAGGGTGATCTGAGAGCTCCCTACATCAGGATCATCCAGGGAGGGTGTTTTGTTTTGTTTACAGATACTAGGATCCCACCCTAGACCTAATGAATCAAGGTTCCTCCCTATTGGGCTTAGGCCAAGATTTGTAGAAATCTCCTCAGGTAATCCTGATATGCTCTGAACTCTGATAACTTATGGGTCTCTAGAGCTTCATGGCTAGGCAACAGAGAAAAGATGTATTACAAAAGTAATTCTCAATGAGTAGCATTCAGGTTTGAAAATTGGGGTTCTGGTCTCGCTCGGCTGAACTAATAGCTTGTTGGTTGACTTTGAGAATGTCCCTCAGCCTCTCTGAATCTCAGGCTTCCTATCAGTGGGATCAGGACACAAGGTTCTAAACTCCCGTGCATTCCAAGTGTTTACTGGCACAGAACTGATAAAAGTCCCAGGAATGGTCAGATGAGTACCCAGCAGGGTGAAGATCAGGGAGTGGTCTGGAGGTGGGCGTAGGGCTTTGATAACTGGGAGAGCCTGTACCGCGCTGGTCATGGGGTTAGGGCGGATGTCCTAGCAAAGGGACAGAGACTACTGTGAGGCTGTGGGAGAAGTGAGTTGGCAAGGAAAGGAGAAGGCAGAGCTAACTAAAAAGAAAGGCTGGGAAACAAGGGTGGGAAGGCAAGATGGCTCCAGGTTATAGACACCCTGCCCGCCAGGGAGGGGACTTGGAATACGACAGAACCTAAGAAGGGTGACAAAGGAAACATGGTGTTTTGGAAAGATGACTGTGGCCACCCACGCATGACAGGAAGGCTGGGATGGGGGAGGGGCGCGTAGCAAGCCCAGGACAAGCTTATTCTGAGACCCAAAGCTGTGGCTGGCAGTGGGGGCTGGAGGGAAAGAACCTGTCCATGGGAAGAGCTCCAGGACCCTGGAGTGGGGAATTCTTACTGCTTTTTGTTTAGTTTTTGCTTTTGCTTATCTCTAGTTTCGGTTCTCTCTGTAGTGAGCAGATACTGCTTTGTAATTAGAAAAAGAAATCTACAGTTCAGCATTTCCTTTGGAAAACCTGCATACAAATCTCTACCCTCTGCAGCACAGCCCTTCCGCCCATCAGTGTTTCTCTTTAGAACCCCTCAGTGCTCCCGGCCCACTCATCTGCATCCCACACTCCGTGTCCTTTGCTAAAGGGTTTTTGCAGAGCATCCTCCTCTTTTTCTAGACCATTCCTCCTTCCAGCCTCCTGTACTGCAAATTTGGTTTTGCCCTTCAGCATCAAGCAGAGGATTCTTCTAGAGCCCTGACCTTGGGCAGAGGGTGAGTGAACTCCCACCACCTCAGAGTGGTGGCCCAGGACTCTACCAGTTCTCTTCATCAAGCCCTCTCTGAGAAGTCAAGCTTCTTTCCATCTTTGTAACACCTTCTCAGGGTCTGTCTCAAAATCTTCTCCCAAAGAATACCTGTCAGCCACATGGGAAACGCTTCCATCCATGAGGAAGAACGTTGAACCTCCCACATCACCATCCTCTGGTCTGCCCAACTTCTATCACTGCTCCTCTGCTTCCTAGCCGAGTTGGTGTCCCCAACGATTCCTATAACATGTCAAACTCCAATTCTGACCACGAACTCCTACCCTCTGGCTTCCTGGATATGCATATCCCTACAAAATATCCAGTCCTGGGCACTCTTTCTAATTCCCTTTTATCCCGAGCACCTTGGATTCTAAGGCCAGTCATTTCAATTGCCCTCATCAGTATGCTGGATTCTCTCATCCTTGGAAGCTCTGCGACTCTGCTGTGCTCCCCACCCTGACCCAGAAGCATCACGCTCTCCCTCCAGAGAAAAGCTGCCCAGCTATGCTGTGGGGCTCCCTTACATTGCAAGGATTACAGTTCCAGCAAGATCCCCCGGTCAGCTCAGCTGCCCACACCTCACTGGATTCCTCTCCTGCTGTCTGTCAGTTCCATTGAAGACTCTCAACGTCCCTTTCTAACCTCACTGTCCCCACTCTTGACAAATAATCACAGTCCTGATTTTCACCAAGAAACAGAAAACCATAAGGTATAAACATTCTCATTTCCCCTTCTCTCCAGCTCTGAACTTCCCTGTATCTTGGATCATTTTCTTTCTGGGAAGAAATGGTATCCCACTCCTTTAAAAAGGCTGACTTAGGTGCTTGAGTCCAGGCCCTCCCCTCTTTCTCAAGCCTTCAATCAATTGATGATCCATTCTTTCCTACAGCTTCAAAGTTTCCTTCCCCGGCTGTTCCCCAAGAGGTGACAAAAATGGTGTGATACTTCCCTCCCCTACCACCCTCTCATCTTCTTGCTCTTGCCAAGCTCTTTAGAAAGTTTTGCTATTTTTATAGGAATGATGCATGCTCATGCAAACATTTTAAACAATACAGAAGAGCAAAAAGAAAATAATCATTACCCAACATCCTACCAACCACAGATAACTGCTATGAGAATGGTGATCATGCTTCCAAATCATCCTCTATGCACATTTGCACGGAGGATGTATCCCATTTCACAGAGAAGAGGCTGCACTGTACCTACTCTTTTGTGATCTGTTTTGTAACTAGTGCTCTTTCCTGTCAATATATTATATTTTGTGATTGCAAGTTATTCAAATCAATATAAATAGCAAAATTACTTCCTTGTGCCCTATCGATTTCCATTTTTTCCTATTGTAGATAACACCATCTTGAATATTTTTGCATCAATGAGATAAATATTCATGGAAAATTCCTTTGAAGAGGTTGTTTTGACAAAATACACTCACATTTCATGTTTGATAAACCCTATAGAACAGTCTTCTAGAAAGGTTGTGCTAATTTAGACTCCTATCAATGTTCACCATTTCCATAAGCCCCTAAAAACCCTGAGTTTTATTAATGTTTAGGGTTTTTACCTAAATAAAAAAAAGGACAGCATATTCTACAGATGGAAAAGAGATACTTTGAAAAACTTTCACCTATTATTTTGAAAATGTATATAAACTGCACAAATTCCTAGGAAGAAACTTGCCAAAACTGATACAAGAAGAAATAGAAGATCTGAACTGTCTTATATTCATTAAGTAAATTAAATGTATATTTAGAAATCTTTCCACAAAGAAACTCTAGGCCCCAAGGGCTTTGCCAATATATTCTATTAGTATGTAAGGAGGAAATAACATTGACTGTACACAATTTTTGCAGAAAATTAACCCCCCCCAACTTGTTATTTGAACTGGCAGAGCCTTGACATCAAAACCTCACCAGGACTTTTTTTTTGGGGGGGGTGGGGGGGTAGTGCTGTAGATGGAACCCAGGGCCTTGTGCTCACTAAGCTATACCCCAAAACCCCAATAAGGACATATAAAGAGGAAAATCATAGGGCAATATCTTTTGAACATAATGACAAAGTCACTGGGGCTATTAAATACTAAAGTGGGTTGTTGCCTACCTTCATAACAGAAAAAAAGGCTGAATTTTAGTTAGGGGTCAATGAAAATTAAGATGCAACATTTTTTCTGTCCAAGTTCATGGACTTCCTGAATTCTGTTCATGGACCACTAAGGGAATCTATGGACTCCATGTTAAAAATACACAGTACTGGAGGTAGCCTAGACCACTAGAAACCAGAGCTCCCATCCAAACTGAAACCCCACCACGTGGAAGCGTTAGTGGAGTTTCTGTGCTAGGGATGCCACATGACTTCAAACAATTTTCCAGCTGCATTTCTTTTAAGATGACTCCTCTTGATTCTGCATTTCACACATTTATTCTTTTTTCCAATATGATTTTAAATTTTATTATTTAAAATTTTTATTTTATTTGTTCTAATTAGCTGCACATAACAGTAGAATGCATTTATACATTTTGATAGATCATACATAAATGAAGTACAATCTCTCATTTTTCTGATTATGCATATTGCAGGATCACATGGGTCATGCAGTCATACAAGTACATGAGGTAATAATGTCTGTTTCACTCTATTATCATTCCTTCCCCCATACCCCTTCCCCTCCCTTCACTCCCCTCTATCTAATCTTAAGTAACTCTATTCTTCCCTGTCTCCCCACCCTTATTGTGAATTAGCTTCTGCATATCAGAGAAAACATTTGGCCTTTGGTTTTTTTTGGGGGGGTTTGGCTTATTTCACTTAGCATGATATTCTCTAATTCCATCCATTTACTAGTAAATTCCAGAATTTCATTCTTCTTTAAAGCTAAGTAATATTCCATTGTGTGTGTATGTATGTGTGTGTGTGTGTGTGTGTGTGACATTTTCTTTATCCATTCATCTGTTGAAGGGCATCTAGATTGGTTTCATTTGATTAATCAAAACAGTTCCTTTATCCCCCAAATTAATTCCCACGATAACAGGGTAGAATTGGCAAATCAAGCAAGTTCATTTCCTTTGATGATACCTGTACCATTTGGCTACATGCTTGTAAATAGGACATTTAAAACTCTTTTGTGGCTAGTACTTTGTACAGAGCCAATCTGGCTTCAGACCAAGCCTTCATTCCACCCTTAGAAGGTCACTCGGAAGAAGCACACCAAGAGTGGGTCTGACAATGCTCCAGCCCGCACACCTGGCACAGCCTGGTGAGCACTGAGGAGCTCCTGAATGCCCTTTGGAAAGCTCCATTACCTAGCATTTTTGCTATCTTCCTGGACACTTTCCTCTTGAAGAAGAACCAATTAAATGCAACGACTGCATTATTACCACTTCTTTTAAATTCATCTCTATGTAAAGGAGAGAATATTTTTTAAAATTTATGCTAATGTTCAACCAGAGTCCAGGATTCATATTTTTCATTATGAAATATTTAAACAGAGAAAATACAGACAACAAATTTAACAAGTATGTATTGGGCTCTTCAACTACCTAGCTCTAGCAAATCTTAATGTTTTATTCTACTTGTCTGAAAAAAATCTCAGAAAAAAACAAAACATTAAGGGTACAAATGTGCTATACGGAAAAAAATTTTGTATGCTTTCAAATTTTACAAGTATGGTATCACTGTGTCATAATGAACTTGTGTTTTGGTTCAACATTACATGTTTTAGTTTTAGTCATGATAATAGACATGATTCTAATTTATTTCTTTTAATTTCACTGGACATGACTCAATGTATTTATTTAGGATTTTGTTTTTATATGATTTCTTCTAAGTAGATCTTAACTCAGTCCTTCAAAAGAGCATATGCCTGAAGACAATCAAGTGAGCCTGTAAGAATTAGTCTTGCTTAAGTGTAATAATCAAAATTTTTTTACTTCTAATAATGCAAGGGTTAACAGGGAGATGATTCTCAGTTGAATCATGACCAGGTGAACTATTTCATTCCATGGTGTAGCTGAGCATATTTTCTGGCCATAGAACAGCCATGTCTGATACTTTGGTCACATCAAACATCTCCTAACAAACTCTTTATGGTCTAAAATATTTAAGTGGATTCCATGGTTTTCAACTAAGAACCCTGACCAATATAATGGAATTCAAGCATCTTTAAGAGTCTCCTTGGTATGTTTCTCTTCTAAAAGCATCCTAAAGCTCCACTTTTATTTAGTTATACACCCAGAAATAGTGTGTGCATGAGAAGAGTGAGGTCTATCATTTCTTCCAGTGCTACTGTATTCTTGACTTTTGCTGTAAATTTTGAATTCTCTCACTTCTAGTATTTGTCGTATACAAGTGAGCATGAAGAGTGTCAAGAGTTAACAGCAAGACTCAAGGAAACAGGATTTGTTATAAAAACAACAGAACAACATGCACTGTAAGAAAATGTGGCCTGTCATCTTGGACATGCCCTAGTATTTCTCCTGTTATGTATACTGCCTATGGCAGAAGCAGAAAGAGGCACTTACTATCTTTCAAGATGTAAATCTGAAAGGGCTTCTGATATTCTCCAAACACTCCTTGAGTTTCCTTGCAAAAGACCACCTAGGTTTAACTTCTGGCTCTACTACTATCTGGTAGGCATGCAGCTACATCATCGGCAAGTGACTTAACCTCTCTGATATGCAATCTCCTCCTCTGTACAATGTGGTTAAATAACACCTACATCTTTATGTGGATGGAGGATGAAATAAGATATACACATAAAGAATTTGGCATATGGTAGTTATAAAATTAGAGCCCCTGTAGCTCTGTGCATGTTCTTTCCTTAGAGCATGAGCTTGGGCACTTCAAATGCAATGGTCAGGTCTCATTCATATGCATCCCAGGCATCTGGTACAAATGAATAGCACAGTGGTGCTCAACAAATGTTTACTGAAGAATTGAATTTGAGATAATATTAACTAATATTAGTCAATTAATTATTAGATAATATTAATAGGAAGTGTTTATGACAAGTTTATATGCTTTGATATGTACTTTATATATATTACAAATCATCAAAATAACTGTATAGGGTATTTACTGCTATTAAATTAAGGCTCAGAGAGATTCAGTAAAAATTGTAGAGCTCATGTAACTCCTAAGTGGTAGGAGGAATCCAAACTCAAGCCCATGCCCTGAAATGTTATATTCTTGTCACCATGTCCTGCATAGACAGGGCAAAGATATCAAAAGAAGTTGGATCCTGGAGGATGACTAAGAATCCCTCAGGCACATAAGGAAAAGGCATCCCAAGAAGAAGAACCAGTACCTGTGGAGTGGAGTGAAGAAGCACGGCATGTGTGGGCTCAGGAAGTGCTTCATTATGGCATGGAAGGGGATCCCAGGACAGGAGCTGAACAGGTGGTCCCGGGTTAGTCGGTGAACTGTGTAACCACATGTTTTTATTTTGGGGCCACTGAGAAACAGTTTTAGTCAGACAACAGCAGGATCAGAAATTTTTAGAAATTCCTGGCCAGCAGCCACAGGAGGAAGAAACTGGAATGAAAGTCACCAAGAGACAGGAGGATAGGTAGAAGGAATGTCAGCCATTTGCTGGGTCTTTGCCCTCCCAGAGATTCTGGCCATCTCTATATTATTTTCTAACCTGTGTTTTAAAGCCGGTAGAAATCGCAACTGTGGACTCCATACAAACTGGGTCACATATCTGGGTGAGTAGTGCCTTCTCAGGAAAGTTTCACCTGGTTTAATTACCTGGTGGTGCCAGAAATCAAGCCACGGAGAGGATGAGACTGGTTCTTGTTCTTCCCTTTTGTTTCAGGCTGTGATGTACTTTTTTCTTTTTTCTTTCTTTCTTTCTTTTTTTTTTTTTTCTGCAGACCTTTGTGGATAGTCTGAAAGGTGCCCCACATGCCCTCAAGAGCCCAGGCCCTCTCTACAGAGCTGGGGCTTTAGCACATTTATTTCTGTTCTAGTGATACCCGATTCTTTCGTTCTCTTAGGCCCTATATCAAGATTGTCGCTATTTTTATACTATTGTATAATGATATTTAAACTCAAGTGCCTATTTATCTTATCTTTTGCTCTTCTATTAATGTTCTACAGAAGGATACTCAAGATTAGAACAAATTCTCATCCCCAAAGTTAAACCTGAAAAAATATACTATTATAAAATCTGTTTGGGTAAATTCCCCAAATAAAGAACAGATTAAAATAAAAAAGAATGGATAAAATCCTAGGTCTTGCCCTTCAGAGTCCCCTCACTATAAAATGCAGAATAAATCTGCCCTATCAGATTATAAATGTCTTCACTTTTTCTTCTGCTTAAATCATGAACAAAAATTTACTCAGGAGGGGAGGCTGGCACAATATTAAATTTAACACCACTACACATTAAGGAAGGTGATCAGAATCGGAGAAGAGAGTTCATAAGTAGATCCACATATATATAGTCAATTGATTTTCAGTAAAGGTTCAAAGTCAATACAATGAAGGAAAGATGGTTTTCAATAAACGGTGCAGCATCTATTGGACATCTGTGTGCAAACAAATTCCCCTTGATCCATACCTCCTATCTTATCTAAAACTTAATCCAAAATGGAATAAATGTAAACCTCCTTTCCTTCTCCCAAACAAGCTTCTAGAAGAAAACACAGTAGAAAAATTTTGTAATCCCAGGTTAGCAAAGATACCTTAGTTATAATACCATAAGAATGATCTACATCAAAATGAACATCAAAGTTAGAAATTTCTGCTCTTCAGGAAACATTATTAACACTCACACCCATTAGGACGAATACTGTCAAAAATCCCAAAATAAGAAAGTGGTAAGGATGTGGAGACACTGGAACCTCTGTGTACTGTTGGTGGCAAGGCTGTAAAAAACAGTATGGAGGTTCCTGGAAACAATCCAAACAGAATTACCACGGGGTCCATCAATTCTACATATGGTATACCCAAAAACACTGGAACCAGGGACTCAGACAGATGTCTACACACCACATTCATAGCTGCATAATTCATGATGGCTAAACTGTGGAAACATCCCAAGTGTTCATTGAACAATGGATGGACAAGCAAACTGTGGTATACACATACAAGGGAATATGAGTCAGCTTTAAAAAGGAAGAAAATTCTGACCTATGCTACAACATGGATGATGCTTGAGGGCATTCTGCTGAGTGAAATAAGGCAGTCACAAAAATACCCTCTGATTCCATTTACATGAGGCCACTGTAGTGATTGAATTCACAGAAACAGAAAGTATGGTGGTGGTTGCCAGGGGCTGGGGAAAGGGAAACCCGGAATTACTGTTCAATGGGTAGCTTCATTTTTGTAATACAAAAGAATCTGGGGGATGGAATAATATGAATGTACTTAAAATCCATGAACTTAAGAATAGTTAGGATGAAAAAAATCTAGGTGTGTTTTAATCACAATAAAAAATTGAAAAAAAAAGAAAGACATTGCTAAGACTAAAAAGACAAACCACAGCTTGGCAGAAAATATTTGCAAAACATATTCAACAAAGTACCTGTCTGCAGAATTACATATTTTTTAAAAACAACTTTCAGTAAAAAGAGATCAAACAATCCAATTAAATTTTTCTTTTAATTTCACCAAAGAAGTTGTATGCATGGCAAACAAGCACATAAAAAGAATCTCAGGACCATCAGGGCCCTGGGGTGGAGCTCAGTGGTAAAGTGTGTGCTTAGCATGCACAAGACCTTCGTTTAAATCTCCAGCACACACACAAAAAAAGTCACGGTGCCGTCAGAGGTGTAGGAAAGACAAAAACAAGACAAACACCATGACAAGATACAACTGGACAGCCATTAGAATGTCTAAAATAATTTTTAAAAACTGATAAAATCAAGTACTGACAAGCACGCATCAGCTGGAACTGTCCTATGCAGCTGACAGAAAAGCAAAATGGAGTGCCATAGGGAGTATTTTGCGGGTGACAGAAACATTCTACTTCAATTGTGCTGGTGGTTATACAGCCACAGGAGTTTATCAAAACTCACAAAATTTTGTAACCTTGGGTTATACCAAAAAGAGTGATTTTTACTTTGAATTCACCTCAATAAATACATTCAAAACATTTAAGGATTTTGCACTTGTTTGATGACTACTATGAAACACACTGCTGTAACAAAAACAAAACGAAAATGTTCAGCTATTTCCTCAAAAAGGGGAAAGAAAATATGGTCCTGATTGAAGTCTTTGGAACTGAAGTCCACGGTTTTTGACTTGTACACAAGGGAGCCAAATAATTAGAACAAATCTATAATATGATAAGCATGAAAGCTAAATCTTGACTGGAACGGAGAGAGATATACAATTTAAAGCACAGGTTTAATTCTTCTTGGTATTAAAAGGCTATATTTATTCAAGCCATGTTGACAAAGTGGTGCAGTTTGTTCAAGATACTTTGCAGCATTGAAAGCTTAGGTTAAACACTAATTTTGAAAAGTAAGAATAGCATCAGTCATCAAATGTTAAGCTGCTTCTTTTCAATTTTTAAAGTGATTTTGTACCAGGATTTTGGAACGTTTTGGCAAACAGCCTTAATACAAAGTATAATTACAAAGAAACCTTTCAGTTTTTAACTTGAAGCAGCTACTTAGAATCAACATGAACTGTTACTTATGTGATTACATAATCCTTAGCACCCATAAAGACCACTGTTTATTAGGCCCTGGTTTCAGAGGACTATACCACCAGTGTTTCCAGTCCTGATCCCAAATACAAAAATGTCCACATGCCAATACAGTTCCTGAGCCTTGGCTCCACGGAGTGATGTTATTTCAGAACCATAAAGATAAATACTTGCTAAATTTTATTTTAAATAAAGCAATGAATATACATCTCCATTTTTAGAAAAGAAACAGAATATATGTTGGGGGATAAAGCAAAGAGAAATGTTTGAAGAAAGTACATATTTTAAAAGAAAGATAGGTCATTTAAAAAAACTTGAACTTTAAATGTCTGATGAGTCAGGATTTAAGATGTGGAAAATAAGTTCTAAAGTATACATTATCCCTTCAATATCACCTAAGAGAATTCTTCATTTGCTTTTTCAGTAGCTAGATGCTGCTTACCTTAGGATATTACTGCCAAAGGCAGTGAAAAAACTCACACGTGCTGTGCGTGTTTCTGGAATCATGTGTGGCCAGAGTGTTTCCTGTTCTCTGTCACAGTATGGCTGAAAGGTCCAGTAAACCCACCAGCACCCGGTCACTCCCGCCCTCCACTCTACTGAGGAGGGCAGCAAAAGAGAAAAAGCCAATGATGTGGGGATTAAACCAGAAGTTGTGGGGTCCTTTCTGAAAATCCTTTCCTGTCTTTCTGAATAGGGTTTCTCCTCAACCTGGTATGCACCAGTTAAGAGCAGCTTAGGGTAGGTTTCTGGAGTCCACAGGTGTATTTCCAGGGCAGTCCAGACTAGAAGACTCTTCCAGTCATGGGCTAGCAAGCCCTATCTAGAGGCCATTAAGGCTAAATCCAGAGACAAGATCCTCTGTGTTTACCCCAAGAAGACATTTCTATTTATTTACATAAATGCTTTCTAATTGAGAAATAAAATAAAAGATATCCGGTTGGACAAATTTGCCAAACAAACAGAATAACAGATCAAAAATGCATTTAAATTAGGATACTTATGAACTTGAAGCTAAAATTTTGGTGTTAAGACCAAAGCTTATGAGTGCATCCTTTTAAGATTGGTTAAATAACATTTGTCACTGAAGCCCTACTGATCTAGACTTGATTTCACACTAAACTCATTATTATTTCTCTTTTTAGGATATAACCAAGAGTCTCAAAGCACTAACTGATTTTGACTTTTACATTGGTCATTAGCACAGTAGTGAAATAAATCTTTAAAATGACAACTTTCCAACCCTAGTCTTCTTTAAAATATTTAATTTGGATAGATCTAAAAGTTAACCAGGGGACTACGAAAGATGGAGTCGACATACTACTTTCTATTCTTTCCACTAAGTGCAACTAAGAACCCTGGACATTATAAACTGGGCAAACATAAGAAGACAGATCAGCTATGGACCTTGTTGTCCAAGCAACAACATGACAATGATTTCCCTAGGTTTTCTTTTTGCCTTATGGAGCCCTGGAGTTGAAGAAGTTGGTTATGGGGGAAAACCATCAGTTGCACACAAAAAGCTTCCTCCCTGTAACCAAAGGGCAGTCTAGCAAGACCGAAAGCTTTCTGATAATAACCTCTCTGCTGCAACCAACACCAACCCCCACCAAGAACTATAGGCCCACCTGACCCAAGCCAGCAAACATTTCAAGGGTACCAAGAATTCCACCCTCCTCAGTGTGCAACCACCCTCCGTGGAGTGCTGCCAAAGAAGTTCTAAGTGCCAGAGTAGGCTGGCGACAAGCCCCCTCCTCTGGTAGCAGAGTAAGTGGAGAATGCATGGCCAGCTTGGACTTCCACCCCCATCAGGTGGTAACCATGTTCTCGCTCCCATGGTGGTGGTATCAGAGGAGGCCTAGGAAGAGTCAGGGTTTTTGCAACACCTTTGGCAATGAGATCACCCCCACTGCAGTTTAGCAGAGACCTTGTGGAGGCTGAACTCCCTTGCTCATCTAGCAGGAAGTCAGAGAGGCCAAGGGAGAGCCTTGAGGTCTATCCACCTGACAGCAACAAGGCAGGGCTTCCTTTCCCTGCTAGAGCCACGTCAGAGAAAACCAACTAAAACAGAAGGTTTAAATAAGCCCAAGAGTCTCACGACATGACACGAAAATAAAGATCCAGGCCTCAAATGTAATTAACTTGTTATATCAAGAATCAGGAAACCTCAAACTGAACAAGAAAGGACAATCAATAGATGCCGATACTAAAATAACAGAAGTGTTACACTTATCTAGCAAAGATATCTAAGCAGTCATGATAAAAATGCTTTAATAAGCAATTAGGAGCATTCTTAAAGCAACTAAAAAGAAAGTCTTAGTAAAGAAATACTATCAGTAAGGCAGAAGACATCAAGAACAAACAAATAGAAAATTTAGAACTAAAAAATACAATTACTGAACTAAAAATCTCAGTATATGGGTTCAATAGCAAAATATAGAAAACAAAGAAAAAAAATCAATGAACTTGAAGATGGATCAATTATTACCCAATTTGAATAATAGCAGTCTCTTCCAAAATTAGACAAAATACTCTTACCACAAAATCCAACAATTGGGTTCCTCGGCATATACCCAAGTGAGTTGAAAACATGTCTATACAAAGAATTGCTGATAAATTTCAATAGCGGCAGTTTTATTCATACTTATTAAAACTTAAAAGCAACCAAGATGTCCTTAGATATAATAAACTCTTGTACATTCACATAATGGGACATTATTCAGCACTAAAAAGAAATGAGCTATCAACTCATGAAAAAACAGAGGAGATTGAAATGCATATAAATGAAGAAAACTCATCTGAAAAGGCAACATATTGTATGATTAAAATTTGTATGACAATTTCAGAAAAGGAAAAATCAAGCTGAGTGCTGTGCATACCTATAATCTCAACTACTTGGGAGGCTAATGTAGAATGATTGTAAATTTGAGGCTTACCTGGGTAAGCGAGATGCAGTCTCAAAACAACAACAAAAGGGTTGGGAATGTAGCTCAGTGGTAGAGCATCCTTGGGTTCAATCCCCAGTACTAAAAACAGTGGTTGCCAGGAGATGGGAGAAGAAAAGGATAAGAAAGTGGAACATGGAAGATCTGAAATTATTCTGTATGATTCTATAAGGGCAGATATAGGTCATTATACATTTGTCCAAACTTACAAAATGTACAACAACCACAATAAACCCAATGAATACTTTTGGATGTTCGTGTCAATGCAGATTCATCAACTCTAATAAAGGTACCATGCAGGGACGGGATATTGACAGCAGGGAGGCTGTGTGGAGGTGGGGTCTGGGATGATACTGAATTCTGCTTTCTGCTCAGTTTGTGCACCTAAACTACTCTAAAAAAAATCTGTTTAAAAAAATACACTGAACTGAATGAAAATGGAAATACAATGTATCAAAATTTGCAGGAAAAGCTATGGCAGTACTAAGAAAGAAATCTGAGGCACTAAATGCCAGAATCCAGGAACCAGAAGTAGTTTCCAACCATTTGAGCTCTCCTCTAAGAACCTAGCGGGGGGGAAAAGGGAGCAAAATAAACTCAAATCAAGCAGCAGAAAATAAACAAAGATATAAACAAATCAATAAGCTTGAAAACAGAAATAGAGATAATCAATTAAACAAAGAGCTAGTTCTTTACAAACATAAAGGCGACTGAGAGCCTTCTAGCAAGACTGACAAAAAACATAAGGTGGAGCACGTGAATTACCAGTGGGCTTATCACTACAAGTTCTAGATGCCTCAAAAAATAATTAATTAATGATACTATGAACAACTCTATATACACAGATTTGACAACTTAGAAGAAATGGAACACATCTCAAGAAATAAAAACTGTCACAGCTGAGCACAGTGGTGCACACCTGTAATCCCAGCAGCTTATGAGGCTGAGACAGGAGGATCATAAGTTCAAGGCCAGCCTCAGCATCTCAGTGAGGCCCTAAGCAACTTAGTTATCAAAATAAAAAATAAAAAGGACTAGGGATGTAGCTCAGTGATAAAGCATCTTTGAGTTCAATTTTTGGTACCAAAAAAGGAAAAAAAAAAAAAAGAATCACAATATACCCATTATGAAAGAGATTATTTGGATAGCTTTTCAAGTATTAAAAAACAAAACAAATAAAACAAAAACCTGAATCTGTAGTTTTAAAACTCTCCCTGAATGAAATCTCCAGGTCAAGATAATCTCACTGAAGAACTGACACCAATTCTACAAAATCTTTTTTAAGAAAACAAAAAAACAATTCCCAACTTATTTGATGAAGCTGATATCAAACCAGTTAAAGACAAAGCCAAAGAAAAAGAAAAGTGCTGACCAATACCACTCACAGATGTAAAATTCTTTAACAAAATAATAACAAATGGAATTTACCAATATGTAGAAAGAATTAAACACCATAACCAAGTAAGAATTATTCCAGGAATGCAAGGCTGGTTTGAGAACCAAAAATTAGTTCACTCTATCTTATTAACAGACTAAAGAAGGGGGAAAAAAATCACAATTGTATTTAGTTAGGCAGAAAAAAAAGCAAATCATAAAATTCAACATCCATTCTTTTTTTTTTTTAAGATATCTTTATTTATATTGTATGTGGTGCTGAGAATCAAACCAGTGCCTCACACATGCTAGGCAAGCACTCTGTCACTGAGCCACAACCCCAGCCCTCAACATCCATTCTTGATAAAACTTTCAGAAAATTTGGAACATAGAACTTCCTCAAACTGGTAAAGAATTTAAAAAACATACTAAAGTTGACATTATACTTAAAGGTCTGAATGATTTCTCCTTAAAACTGGGAACAAGGCACAGATGTCCATTCTCACCAATATTACTCAGTATACTGCTGGACATTCGAGTCAGTACAAGAAAGAAAAAAATAAACAAAATCAAGGCATACAAATCAGAAATGAAGCAATGTAAGTGGTCTTATTGATGACATGTTTGCCTACATAAAACTCCCAAGGAATCTATAAAAAGCGTCTTATAACTAATAAGTGAGCTCCACAAGGATATAAGTATACAAAAATCTATTGTATTTCTATATACTAGCACCAAATAATGAGACACCAAAATGCAAAATACAGCACAATTTGTATTGAGACCACCTAGATGTAAATCTAATAAAACAATAATAGGACTTGTTTACTGAAAACCATACAACCCTGATGACAGAATCAAAGAAGATATAAATGAAAAAAGTGACATGTTCATTGATTAAAAGACCTATAATGGTAAAGATATCAATCCTCCTCAAACTGATATACAGGTTTAATTCAGTTCTTATAAATATCTCAGTAAGGTTTTTTTTTTTTTTTTTTAGGTGTAGACAAGACTATTATAAAAGATATATGAAAAGGAAACAACTTTTAACAGCTAAAATTCTGAAAAAGAAAAAGAGTTGGAGGAGTCAGTCTATACTATTTCAAGACTTATTACTTAGCTACAGTAATCAAGATTGCATAATACAGAAATAGGGATAGCTACACAGACCACTGGAGCAAAATTTAAAAACCCCAAAACAGACCCACACATATGCTTGATTGATTTTCAACAAAGATACAAAAAAATTCAGAGGAGAATGATAAACAACCTTTCCAAAAAAAGGAGATGAAACAATTAGAAATCCAAGGGTAAAATACTGAATCTAAGTTTCATACCTTATTTAAAAAAAAAAAAACAGGGCTGGGGAGATAGTTCAGCTGGTAGTGTGCTTGCCTCGCAAGCACAAGGCCCTGAGTTCAATCCCCAGTACCGCAAACAGACAAAGAAGCAACTTGAAGGTTCAAACAGGAGGATCACACGTTTGAGGCCAGGCTCTGTAATTTTTAGTGAGGGCCTCAGCAACTCAGTAAAACCCTGTCTCAAAATATTTAAAAAATAATAAGAAAATAAAAAGGGTTAAGGATGTAATCCAATTGGTAAAGTGACCCTAGGTTAAATCCCCAAAACAAAATAAATTAAAAGGAAAAAAAAAAAAGATTCAGAATGGATCATATACTTACATATAAAATGTAAAACTATAAAACTACTGGGGGGAAAAAAAAACAGGAAAAAATCTTTGGGATCTGGTGCTAAGCAAAGAGTTCTTAGTCTTGACCCCTGAAGTACAATCAATAAATTGCACCATATCAAATTTAAAAACTTTTGCTCTGTGAAAACCTCTGAAAGAGGATGCAAAAACAAGCTACGGATTATGAGAAAACCACACATCTAAGGATTAATATCTAGAATATGTGAAGAATTCTCAAAACTTGGCAGTTAAAAAAAAAGAAGAAAAAAAATCCAATTAGAACACAGGCAAAAGACAGGAAGAGCTATCTCACTGAAGAAGATATACAGAAGGAAAGTAAGCACATAAAAAGATGTTCAACATCATTAGTTATCAATGAAATGCAAAGTCAAACCACAATGAGCTACCCCTACATGCCTACCAGAATGGCTCATTTAACAAAAAAATTGACACCACCAAATGCTAGCAAGACTGGCGAAACTGGATTCCTCTACACTGTTGATGGGAAAGCAAGATGGTACATTTACCCAAGAAAACATTTTGGTAGTTTCTTTAAGAAGTAAACATGCAACCACCATGTGATCCAGTAAAAGAACTCACTCGTGGTCATTTACCCCAACCAGAGAAATGAAGACTGAGGTTCATACAAAAAAGTTTACACTAATATTTACAGCAGTTTTATTCATAGTATCCAAAATCTAGAAAAAAATAAAACCCAAATATTCTTCAAAGGGTGAACTGTCAAACTGTGGTATATCCATGTCACTGAAAACTATTTAGCAAAAAAAAAAAAAAAAAAAAACTATAAACACAAGTAACAAGCTAGATGAATCTCCAGAGAATCAAGCTGAGGAGAAAAAGCAATTCCAAAAGGCTGCATATTATTTGATTCCACTTAAACAACACTCTTAAAGTAATAAAATTTCAGAAATGGAAAACAGATTAATGGTTACAAGTGGGCTCAGAAGGGGTCAGGGACAGGAAGGAACAGGGTTTGGCTAGAAAGGGCAACATGAAGGATCCTCCAGATGATGGAACATTTCTGTCTTGGCTACGTCAATGCCAACATCCAGACTGTGATACTGTTAACTATCGTTCTGCAAGATGTTAACACTGGGGGAAACTGGGTAGAGAGGATAGGGGATCTCTGTGATCTCTTATAACCACACGTGAATCCATAAGTTATCTTTAAATAAAAAGTTCAACCTTGAAAGTTAAATCAAACTGAACCTAATTCAAATTTGTTCTGTCATCTGAAACAATTTTTACTTCTAAGAGTCTTCTCTTTGCTGTAATTCTGTTGGCATCCCAATGTTAAAGGTTTCTGGTTTAAGGTTAAGTGCTGTAAACATTTGGAGGAAGCATACCTCCCACCTGGACCAATGTATCACTGATCTATTTCCCTGATGAGATTTCTGTGAGTTTGTCTGCAGAATGTATTAGCTCACCAAATAATTAGCTGTTTAGCTAGCAATGATACGTTCTTGCTAATACTGCATACCAATTGAGGTTTCTTGGTTTTGTTTTATTATTGTGCAATTCCCTCAAACTATTTCTCTCCAAAGAGCTATGGGAAATTTCCTTTTTTAAACTTAAAAAAAAAAAAAGTAAAACACAAGTATATTTTCATTAATATTAAAAGAAAAAGACAAAGTTCTATCACTTCCCAGCTCAGTTCTGTCCCCAGAGATAATGGTAGTTGACAACTTATTTCCTTCCAGATTACTTTTGTGTATTTCTTGACATATATACAGTTATGAGTGATTTTTTTCACAGAGAGGATCATACTGTTTATATCATTTTTCAAATTCTTTCTCTCCCTTTAAAATGTCTTGGAAATTCACATGTCAGTATGTTTAGATCTAATTTAACTCATTCTTTTCAACGGCTTGCAGTAGTCTGAAGAACTGATGTACCATGCTCTAATCATTTGCCCATTGACACAGAATGGTTCCAGTTTTTGCTATTGTAAGCAATGCAGCCATCAGTGAAAATCCTTGCACATGTTTCTTTCAGGGAAAATGAGATTATTTCTCTAGGACAGAAACTTAGAAGGAGAACTGGGGCTCTGAAGCATAGCCAACTCTGTCAACTGGCTGAACCTGCAACTCTTCCCTTCCATTTTCAATTTGCTCTCCTGCCTCCTATAAAGGAGGGAAAGCTGGAAACATTTTCCTCACTTTGCTTGCAGCCAGGGGAGGTCATGTGATCCAGTTCTGGCCAATTAAACATGAACAAAAGTTTGCAGGGCAGTCTCTAGAAACGTTTTTGCTTTCCAGGGAAAAGGGAAAGATATGACTGGCACTGTCTTTTTTCCCCTGGCCTGAAGATGGCTGTAGTGTTTGGAGGGGTTGCAGCCACATTACAATGTGAGGGAAAGTCAAGAGAATCACTGTGACATTGGCTCTGATAGCAACAAGCTGCGGAACCAAACCCAGCAGCAGCCTACTTCCAGACTGCTTATTATGTATGAGGAAGAAATATCTATTGGTCTAAGCCACAGTTAAATCTAGCTTTCTGTTACTTGCAGCCAAATGCATTCCTGACTAATTCAATACTAAATTACTCTTTTAAAAGTCTGTACTTGTTTTATTTTATCACAAAAGTCTATTGAGTACCTATTTCACAAACCTTTATCTACTGAATATTGGCAGCTTTTCAATGTTTATTCAAGCTGACACCTGAAAACATTTCACATGAACAGAAGGACTTATATCCATTGGCCTTTCAGATTTCCTCCCCCATGGCTTTCTCATTCATATCTTTTGTATACTTATCTACTGTACTGTTTGACTTTTCTCACTGATTTTAAGAGAAAATTTCCAGATAGCAAAATACCCCGAGTTAAACTTCTGGGAAATTCATCTTTGCAATTTTACTCTATCAACCAAATCAAACACGACTGTAAGAAATAAATCTTACATGACAGGCTAGGTTGACAGTGATTGTCATCTCTGAGTGGTGCACCACCACGTGGCAAAGTGTCAAGAAATTCAACTCTTGCAACACACCACAGACTGCACTTCATATTTCCTTTGTAAATCTACACTGAGAGAAGGGTTTACAGGATAGTGACACATTGGTGGAACAGGCACAGTCCTCAATGAACACATCTCTTTTGACCCTCACATCAAACCCAAGAGATGGTCACTATTATTCCTATTTTACAGAATAAATAATAAAAGTAATAAGTTAAAACCAATTGCTTCTTTCCTACCACAAAAACTCCAAACATTCCAGGCCTAATATTTTAAAACAAAATAATTGTTCACCTCCATTTAAAATTACATAAAATATCTTGTGTCTATCTGAAGACATCAACATACTTAAGCTAGAAACATTGCTGAACCTGTTATTAATCTGAAGAAACTGTTCCAAAATTTCACTCAGGTTTATTGTCACACTACAGATGACCAAAATTATACCTACTTTTGAAAGTAAAAATTATACCTACTCAGCTGAGTAGAATTTTAATGCTTCAACAAGAAGTGCCTACTAGCCAACCACCCCACCCTAGGACAGCAGGTAAGGAATTCCCCTAATCAGTTAACAACCAACCAATCTGACACTGGAAAATAAAAATAGGTTATTAAAGATATTTATAGGTTGTTATGAAAAGCAATGTAAATAAGTTGAAAACAAGCACTATCCTTGAGTATGTATACATGCTTTGGATTTTGGATTGACTGACTGAGTCTTAAGTGGGGGATGCTAGGGAAGAATAGAGTTACTTTGGATTAGGTAGAGGGGAGTGAAGGGAAGGGAAAGGGTATGGGGGTAGGAAAGATTGTAGAGTGAAACAGACATTATTATCTCATGTACATATATGACTGTATGACTGATGTGATACTACAATATATGCCATCAGAAAAATGAGAAATTATACTCCATTTATGTATGATTTATCAAAATGCATAAATGCATTCTACTGTCATATACAACTAATTTAGAACAAATAATTTTTTTTTTTTTTTTAAATCTTAGTAGTCAGAGGAAAAGGGAAATTTGGCAAAGCGCCTGCTCCTGGAGTCAAGTGGGGGCAACAGCAGGGCTGAGATTCTAAATATTTCCCTGTGTTATGAATGCCTCTCCGAACAAGACCTGAGGATCCTCTGGCAAAGCATCACACAAAGCACTCAATCCACACCAGGTAAGTAGCCAGGCAGCATGCCTCCTGCCAAACCTTTCCTGGGAGAAACACCCACCTGGGGTCCCCAAAACATAGCCCCCCCCCCCACAGAAGGCCAGACCACCCAGGTGTTACCCACATGGGCACCAGGGAGACATGAGCTTCACCCAGAGTGCCTACTTGCAGAAATTTTTAGCCAATCTGTAAAACATAGAAAACTGCTTGGGAAAGTTTTAATTCTTTATTTTATATAAAATAATCAGTCTGCAGACACATATGTTTACAGTCTAGGAAAGTGTAAATGGGTTGACAAATCCCCTTCCTGAGGGTACCTCTGATATTTCCTTCTATTCCCCTGATGAACTTGTCCAGGGACCTCTACTTGGGGAGAGGCAGTAGAATGTTCGTCCCAACCCAACGCAGATTCCTAGTAGGGGACACACTCCTAGCTCACCAGTACAGAAAGGGTGGAAGCATGTGGAAAGAAATCTGACCCTTTTCCAAAGTCTGCTGTGGCCAGGTCAAGGCTGGAGAGGGCACAGGGGCCCTGGAGGGTCCAGGTGTTTGCACAGCACAGGGCAGGAAGAGTGAGGCAAGCTTTAGTCAACAGAACAAAACAAGCCAGATTGGTTGGCCCTTCAAAACAGTCTCTCCAAGCCTCGGGACACTAGAGGGGCAGAAAGCAAGGCACCTGAGAGAGGGGGACACCAAGTCTCTAAGGAGGCAGAGACAAACAGCAAAAGAGCAAGAAGGAAACAGAAGTGAGGGACTGGGGCCAAAATCAAACCAGGTACTGCAACACAGCACTGGCTGAACCATTGGTCAGATCTCTGGGAGGGGATACTTCTGGGACCTTAAAGACTCCCCAAGTGCCTGTTAGAGCTGGGTTCTTAAAGGACTGTGAGAGGGTTAGGCCTTTAGATCCTTCCAAAAGGCTGGTGGCCCCCAGACAAGGGCCCAAAAGAAGGAATGGCTCAGCACTACCCCTCTTCCCCCCCCCACACACTAGCCAACTAAATATACACAGACACATGGCCTCCCTGTCTCGTGCACAAGCATACACACACATTTGTACGCACAGGTTCATGGTCAGGCATGTAGATGCACATACAGCCTCACTGTGGGTGAGTACACACACACACTCCCAGTGGAGGGACATAACACATTCAATCTGTTAGTTGGGTGGTACAGGCGCACACACACACACACACACACACACACACACAAACTGTCAGAAGTGAACACAACCTCTCTGCAGGTTCACACTACTGAACACAACAGTACATACAAACCTCTACTTAAGATACGTCCACAAACTCTCAGCCTGTCAGGCAAACATGCACTCACAACCTGTTAGGAGGACACACACCCTTTCCTACGGCTCTGTTAGGTGCACACATAAAACCTACCCGGGCACACATACAATTGATCACAACTTCTCTGCGGGCGCATGCACACGCACACTAGCTCAGTCGGCACACGCACACTCTGCTCCAGGCGCATCCCACACCCACGCACCCTCCTGGCCGGGTGCACCCTCCCCCAAGCCCGTGCCAGCGCACACAGCGAACTCCGGCAGCGCGGGTGTGCACACGCCCCCCACCGCGGCCACCCGCGCCCCTCCTCACCTTTCTCGCCCGCGCCAGGCGCCCGGCCCTCGTCCTCCTTGGGGTTGGTCACCTGGGTGATGATGGCCGGGCCGTCCATGGGTGCGCGGCGCGGCGGTCGCCCGCAGGCCCGGCCCCCCGCAAGCCAGGCGCGCGGGGGCGCGGCGCGGGGGGCGCGCGGGGGCGCGGCGCGGGGGGGCGCTCGCCGCCGCCGCCGCCGCCTGGGCGCGCCCGCCGCCCGGCCCCGCGCTCTGAGAGAGGCGGCCGGGGCCCGCGCCCCAGCTCCCGCCGCCGCCGCCGCCGCCGCCGCCGCCGCCGCCGCTGGGCTTGAGCGGCCGCCGCCTCGTCACCATGAACCCCGGAGCCGCGCCCGGGAGAGCCGCGCACGAGGAGGCGGAGCGGGAGGCCCGGCGCCGCGGGAAGCAGGAGCGGGCGGGCAGCCGAGAGGGAAGGAGCGAGCGAGGAGCGAGGGCGGGCGGGAGGGAGGGAACGAGGGAGGAAGGGAGGGAAGGAAGGAGGGCGGGCGGGTGGGTGTGTCCCGGCCCGGGGACCGGCCTCCGCCGCCGCCGCCGGCGCTGCCCGCCCGCCCGGGGGGGAGAGGGGCGCGGGGCCGAGACGCGGGCGGTGAGTGGAGGCGGGAGGGGGCATCCGCGCGCAGGGGGTGGGGTCTGGGGCAGATGGGTGGGGCGCAGGCTTGGGGTGAGGGGGTGTCCGAGGGGCTTTGGGGCGGGTGTCGGGGGACCTGGGTAAAGGAGTGGGGCGAGCGCTGGGGGATGAGGCTGGGGCAGATGCGTGGGACGAGGGGTGTGGGGGTGGACGAGCAGAGGCCCGCCAGTGTGTGGGTGGCCTTCGGCGCGGTGTAGGCGCCCAGGGCTGAGGCGGAGTCGCGAGGAGGCAGGAGCGAGGGACCCGAGAAAGGGTATTTGCCCGGAATCTGGTAGACGTGTGGGATCGGTAGGGGATGGGTGAGGGGCGTCCTGGCACCGTAACCGACAGGCCAGGTGTGTAGGCGCGGAGGCCGGGGCTGCAAGGTGGTGGTCCTTTACACCCAGGCGACCCGCAGAGGGGTGCGAGTGGAACTCTGGGACGATCAACCGCAGGGGAGTGCGGGGAAGTTTCGGAGAGACCTGGGGGTGACATGGGGTGGCGGAGGGGTCCCCGGATGAGAGGGCAAGGAATGGTCCGCCGGGGAGTCTGCAGACGCGGCGTGGGGCATGCGGACGCCGACAAAACCCTCATCAGCACTAGAGCCAATCCAGCTTGCGGGGCGGCCGGTCTTCGAGGACCGACCTTCTGGCACGTGGGGGTGTCGACACCAAGGAGGCCCGGGCAACGGGCATTTCCGGATCATCCGCAGCTAGGGGATCAGGGGGCTTTGACAAGAGCTAAGGAGTGAAAAGGACCTCTGGTTGACCGCGCTGAGCAAGGACAGTGCATGTGCTGGGAAGCCGGCCATGGTCAGGCTCGGGGCGACGGCCAGAAAGTGGATTTGACGGGAAAGCGCCCCCTCCACCTTGGAGAGTCTTGTCCCTTTGGCACCCGTGCATTTTCCGTCCAACTTGCAGGCCACACTCGCGGCCCAGTAAGCCAGTGGGCGGGACAGTGCCGCAGGAGGGCGGACTGGTGTGTGGGGGTGCTCTCTCCGCCAATCAAGAAAGCTTGGGCGGGCCGGCGGAGCGTGACGTAGATGGGCGGGGCTGAGTGGGCGGCCTGGCAGAGAACTCCAGGCCTCCGCCCGCTGCCTTGAGCGCGCGATTTGGGCCTTGCAGGCAAGTCGCAGCTGAACCCCTAGGCTTTCAGGAGGCAAGACTGAGAGGACCTTTCTAAATTTTCCGCATCCCCTGGAGCCTGGATCTGGATGCAGTCAGGTCGCGTGCTCCCCCAGGGACCAGGGAACCTTCCCAAAGTTTTAAAGAACACTTCTTAAGCGATTCTGCTGGAGGTCAGTCCAAAGACCTCACTGGCCTCTCTGGAAAGAGACCTGGGCCAGGGCTGCAGAGAGTAGGCAGGTAGGGAAGCACTTAAGTGGACATGCGGTAAAAGGTTAGATAAGAGGTGGGCATTTTACCCTCAAATCCAAGACCACAAGTGGCATTGTGCTAGGAGGTGGGGATGGGGGTGCGATTGCCAACTACCCTTGAGGTATGCTAACCCAGGAGTAACTAACAAAGGACAACTTTGGAACCCCAGTGAATAGCCTAGGGCAACTGAGCCAAGAAGATTGAAGTGCCCTTTTGGTTAGGGAGGCAAACCTAGGTGTAAGTAGACCAGGCTCCAGGCATGACCTCTCTAACCTTCCCAAGTACAGACTGGATTAGGGCCAGGACACGCAGGACTTCCCTGGTCCCAGCTTTTGATACTCTTCACGTTTGTTGAGGGTATGCTGGCCATGTGGCCTGGTGAACTCAAATGCTCTCTGGATTCAATTGGAAAAGACTACTGAATTCTAAGGAGTCAGAAGGGGATCTTACAGAGATAGGTGTTTGGGGAGGGTCTGGGGATACTGTGCTGCAAGTTTTGGTAAATCACCACAGAGATCTGCGGCTCTGCTTTCTGGTTGATGAAGCATCCCAAATAGTCCACTAGGAAGGGTCAGTTGACGGGAACACTGGGACTCACAACCCATAGGGATAAGGCTGGTATTCCTTTGGAGGCAGATGGGTGAAGGTCCTTCCAAAGGTTCTGTTCGCTTTACTAAGGATAGGAAGGAACTCAACACTCCGGTGTACAGGGCTGCAGGAAGTGATTTTCACATGTGGAGTATTTATGGTTTGGCCTCTTCTGTAGCAGTGACTGCAGGACCCTCCAGTAACAATTTTCCCTTACCTGCAACCTCCACCATTCTCAGCTTCCTGAGACCACCTCCCAAAAAAAACCCAAACCTTTGTCTCAAGCTCATGCAGGAAAACAGTTTTCTGTCTTTTTAAGCCCTTGTTCCTTTACATATACTTCATTTAAAATTTCAATTTATTTATTTTATAAATCTTAATAGAAATCAAAGAAAAATATCACCCCAATCTTATCCTATCCTCAAGACAATCTTTATTTTCCTTCATTTCCCCTGTCCTTATCTGTATGTTGATTAAATTTTTATGTAACTATAAAAAGTGTTTAAAATTGTAAGGTTAGCATTTTTCCATATGGTGACATAATCATTGTGTCATAAATGATTGCATAATACCTTACTAAAAGGGCCTTAGATAACCCACTATCTTGGTTTTACAAATGAGGGAAACATAAAATTTATTGGGACAACTTGATTACCCATGAAGAGAAAATATGTCTTTACTGTAGTTGTTACTCTATATTCAAGACCAATCAAATAATTAAATATAAAAAATTAGCAAATATACCAGAACGAATTTAAGTAAGTTCTTTTTTATCTTGGATGGGAAATAAAGACCTAAGAGTGATAAAAATTCCAGAAACTTCAAAGGATAAGATTGACAATTTGGCTACATTTGTTCATTCAACAAACATTTATTGAGTGCCTTTTGTGTGCTAGGTTCTATTCTAGATACTGACGATCTCAGCAGTGTCCAAAATGAGAATTAAGGAGTTGAGCTCATTCTCTCACACAAGTCAGTCATGGCCAAGGATCATGGGGAACCTTAAGCCTCCAAGCATTTGAGGGCTCTCTGGGAATTTGAGTAAAGTGGCCCCAGCAACCAGAGGACAGCTGGGTGACAGCTATTGGAGGTCAACACATAATAAGCCCCAGAGAGGGAGAACCAGAAACAGTAAAAAGGATCCAAGGGATCTGGACAGATCACCAAAGTGTTGGTGAAAGTCATGATTCCCAGACTCCCATCATGCAATGTCCTTGTACCACCTGTACAAGGACAGGTTTAATGTTTAACTTAATTTTTATTTAAATATATTTTTAAGCTGAAAACTAGTAGATAAGATTTTTTTTTTAAAGGCAAATGGAAAATATAGGAAGGACCATGACCCTAGAAAGAAAGTATTGCAATGAGTGGCAGAGATTGGGATGCCAAGGGCAGGGGAACATGAGGCTAGGGCTGGTGAACCTGATCCCAAGGGGCCAAAGATAGGAACAGATAGGAAGGTAAAACATTGGTGATGGCAGCCTGGACTGGAGTCTGTTAGAGCCCAGGAGTAGAGCTCTAGTATGGGAGGGGCTAGGTAGACTATTAAAGTAGAGATAAGACTGTTGTGGGGTACTAGGGTGAGGAGTAAGTGAGGTTGCCCCTGAGGAAAGAACATTGGATATTGGGATCAAAGTCTGAGATGGCTGGGTTTAGGGTTTTGGTGATGGATAGGGCTCATATCAAGCAAAGCCTTATACACCAGGAAACACATCTGGGCTTGATTTAGGGAGAGGGGGATGGAAATGACATCATCAGACATGTGTTTAGAAAATTCCTGCAGATTAACAGAGCGGGTTGGGACAATACAAGAGGCAGGGAAACATACAAGAAGATGCTGCACTAATACATAAAGGAGATGATGGCATTTGTGGGGATGGAGAGGACTGAGTCGACTCCACATATATTTTGGAGAGAAGATGAACAAGTCTTGCTTACAAATTGGGTTTGAGGGGTGAGGGATGAGCAAGGAGGAAATGGCCTCCTGCTTTCTGGCTTGGGCACCCAGGTAGGGTTGAGGGTCCTCTGAGATGCTCACTGCATCTGTCACTTCCAGACTATTCCAGTCTACCCTCTATATTTGAATTTCTCCTCCATGCTGTTTCTTGATCTGCCTTGTCTCTTCTCTGTTTTGTGTGTCTGCTACTCTGTCTCTGGGTCTCTTTTTCTGACTAGCTTTACTGGATCTTGCTGGCTTAGTCTTCCCACCTCCTTTCAAGAGCTGGGCCTGAGGGCAGCAGGTCTCTTGCTGGGAAAGGAAGGAAGTAGGATCTGGACAGAGACTCCAGGTGGCTAGTCAAGTGGATATATGACCAAGCCTGCCCACAGGTCTCGATCTTGGGGTCACCTTGGGACCTGAATGAGGTTTCTCCAGGCAGCAGCCCTACTCTCCTATTGGGCACTAGGTCCAGAGTCTGCAGCCAGTCCCAGAGAGGCATGCTCTAGCCTACACAGGCCAAGCCACACCCACACCAGGTATGCATGTGGTGCCTTCAAAGTGTCGGGCTTGGGCCAAATACAGTGGACAAAGCACTGTAAGGGGCCCACAGCATAGTGGAGGAGGCGGAGGAATAATCAGTGGACAGTAGCGTAGAGCTCATTTATTCTCCTGGTAGTCCAGGGAGTCACCATCTAGGAGATGATGCCAATAGTCTTTTTCAGAGGTTTCAGTTTTCGCAGTGAGAGGACTTTTCCATCCAGGGTCCACAGAGAAGGCTGCATCAAGGAGCAGTAGGACATGATAGAGGAAGGTATTGGGGTCCCAAAGGCCTAGCTGACTTTGGATTTCACCTGCATAACAGGGAGCCACTGGTGATTTCCTGAACAAGGAATAGGTAGGTACCACTTAAGAAACTAGAGCAGATTTGTGGGTTAAAGTGAAAACTCAAACCAGGTAAGCAACAGTGGGGATGCTATAAGCTCATGTGACCAAAGAATGGTTACATGCCAGGCTGGAGTGGTCTGGAAGCAGTATACCTGAAACAGGGAAGTGGAAGTCCTTGGGCGGGTGGGTGAGAGGTAAGCAATGAGCCCCAGCTGGACCAGGAATATTGAAGTGTTGCTAGGAAACCAGAGGGCATCTTATGCCCCAAGATACCTAGTCTTCCCACTCAGGATACCCTAGGACATCCTCCGTAAGGTGTCTCCAACAGCTGATCCTCTTGCCCTGACACCCTTGTTTCTTCAGTATCCCAATCCTTCCTTAATCCCAGCCCTCACCATCACATATGGATTCTTTCAATCGAATGCCTATGTCCACTGATACCTGGGGCTTCCTCTTTATCTTCTCCTTCTATCCTTGTCCCCAGGGATGTCATCCACTTGTTCCTGGGTCTTACTTGTGTATAGCATTCTTCCTTCCAAAAACAGGCCCTCAAATGGGTCAGTGGTCCAGCAGGTTCAGCCTGCCCCCTGGTGGCTACCATGTTATAAGGTCTTTTTTTTGTGTCTAGCTGGATATGGAAAAAGACTTGTCTACCTGCCAGCTCATTGGGGTATATCATAGCCAGAGTGGGTCCAGTCATATCTCCCGCTCTACCCAGCTGTCATGATCTGCCCATCTTGTCAGTTTTCCCCGAGATTTTAACAGGAAAGCCCTCAGGAATGTGAGGGCCTGTGTGCTTGTCTGGAAGATTAGAGAGCAGGGGACCTGGAGCGATGTGCCCCACTTGGCAGCCAGTCTTGGAAGAGGGAGTTGAAAAGGAAGAGTGGATGCTGGCTGCTGGCAAAGGAGAAAAGGGCAGCCAGCCAGGACTCCTGAGCACTGAGGAAAAAGGACATTTGGTCTAAAGTTGGTAGTTACAAAGTAGGGTATTTGAGAGCAAGACACAGTCTGGTCTGAGATAGACTGAGACCTTGGGGCTGAGATGGAATATTTTCAGAGTACCCAGAAACCCAAGAAGACTTGCCAGAAAATACGCCTTTCTCTTCCCACTACCTCCAAAATTCCAGACTTTCCCTACCCAGAGAACTTGTATACAAAAAGGAGCACAGCCCAGAACTCAGCCCCAGTGGCCCTGGGTTTGGGGAAGACATGCCTCAACCTGAAGCCTTATTACAAGAGAATAACCCCCTGGGGCAGTGTAGGAAGGCCCTGTGTGTCCTCAGCCCAGGAGTGGCTTTGTCTCTTAAAAGAGCAGAGTCTTCAGTTGACTAGACCTACTGAGCCCCTTGAAGTGGGACCTCATACTTTTAAGTCCCACATGGATTGCCCCTTTAATTTCTCTTACATGTCTCAGGTACAGGCTATCACCTGGCCAGGCTGATGGGGGCTACTCTTGCTTGGCTAACATCTATGGCCTCTCTTACGCAGACTTCCCAGGTCCTGGGCTCTGGCTTAATCATAGGTACCCCACTTTGTTCCTGGTCTATGCCTAAACAGGCTCTACTGGAGTGGAGGTAGAGAAGATATGGGCAAAGTTTGCAGCATGAGTTCTATGCTGCCCATCATCCCCAGGCTGCTGATAAAGAGTAAACATAGTACTGTGTGTGTGTGTGTTCACTCTCGTGTACAGCCCCACCTGGAAAGGCTGCTGCCTTCTCAAGTCATTTAAGTACCAGCTTTGACAGGAGGCTGCCCATGGCAGCACTTCCGGCTGGCACCATTACCATGGGTGGAGCCCTGGCCCAGCAGATCTGGCCTGAGATGCAGATCTTGGCACATGCAGCTACATGCTCATTTGTACACAGACTCATTATACATGTCAGGACAAAAGGCACACGTGACAAGATCGAGTCTGCCCAGGCTGGTTTCTCTATGTTGGTTCTGCCTATTTCCCTCCCCATCTTCCCATGCGGCACACCTGACACGCACTACCCTACCCCTTGAGCTGTCCTCAAACTCAGCCTCCTGCCCTCTTGGTTTTGGACAGGCTCTCAGAGCCTCCCTCATGTGCATGATCACAAGTGAGCAAGGGCACCGCTAGAGGCAATGTCTGCTTTTCACCAGGACTTCCCGAGAGGCCTGGGAGAAAGAGGGCTAGGCCTCTGGGGATGTCCCCTTCCTGCCTGCCCACTTTCTCTCACATGCAACAATCCTGTGGTTTCCCCAACACACACACACTCAGGTACCCCTGTGTACACTGTCCGTCTGCCCCACACACTCTGCTATACTTGATTTTTAGATGGGGCTCTTAATCCCAGTGAATACCAGTGTGGCTCGGATCTTACCGTGGCCACGGGAGGTGTTCCCTGTGATCCACATCTGAGTATTGGCTGAAAGGGGTAAAGAAGGAGGTATATAGGGATGCAGAATTGAGGAGGCTCTATCTTTGTTGAAACAGGCAACAGGCAAGCAGTTTCCTCTCCTGGACCTTGCTTCTCTAGGCAGGATCATGCAGATGATGGTCTATTGCCCAGAGGCCTATGGGAATAGTGTAAAACAGAAGAGGGAACCTGTCCTGCTTTGAACCTGGAGATGGGACCAAGGAAGTAAAATTTATGGACATTCTAGAACCATTCGAAATTATTTTTAGGCTGGATATGGTGGCACATGCCTTAATCCCAGCAACTCAGGAGTTTGAGGCAGGAGGATTGCTAGTTCAAAACCAGCTTCAGCAATATAGTGAGGCCCTAAGCAACTTAGTGAGACCCTGTCCCAGAAAATAAAAAGGGCTGTAGATGTAGCTCAATGATTAAACACCCCTGGGTTCAATTCCTGGTACCAAAAATATAGATGTGTATATATTTTTGAAAAATTTAAAAACAATATTTTTGAGAAATGAAGATACTAGCCACCTGGATTTGGCTAAACCTTGAGAGTTCCCAAAGCTCTTCAATGTTCATTGTAAGTCCCTGGTGGCTTTTGGTAAGAGAAATGAAGTGGGGTGTGGCATCCATCTGCCAGCTTATTGTACACCAAGCTCTGGCTGGATACCATGGTGTTCCAAAAGGTGAGAGGCTTCCTTGGCTGCAAGGAATAGAGACTCTCAGGGAAGGACCCATATGAGGGTCCTGCAACTGAGGTCTCTGCCCATCCAAGCCCCCACCCCCAGCAACCCAGCTCAGACCATGTAGAAACTCACTACCTGTCAAGCTTCAGGATGACCACATAGCCGAGCTCTAGAAACTGGGTCATTCAGGGCCAGGGCCAATCCAGACCAGAACTCCTGGTACTCCAGACAAGTCATTTGTCATGAATGTTACACAGCTGCATCTCCCATCACTGCTTCTCTTTTGGTCTGACCATTTATCTTCCTGTTAGCAGCTCAGTAATTTTCCTACTTTAAATTCTGGAGAGAAAGAGAAAAAAAGTAGTTTGGCTAAGTTCATTACCATTTTTCAAGTTATCATAGATGTGCAAAAAAATTATCCCAAAACTTAGTGCCTTAAAAAAAGCAAGACTATTTATATGCCTATGAGCTTGCAATTTGGGCTGGGCTTGGTGGGGATAGCTCATCCTGTTCACCTGTGGTCCTGGGGGGCTGAGTGCTGGAATCATCTGAAGCCTTATTTTCTCACAAGCTACAGTTGATGCTGGCTCTTGGCTGAGACCTTTGGATTTTGGCTGGGGCACCAACAAATGATTCTTTTTAGCCAAGTCTTATTTTCCATATGCTGGTGTTTTAACATCTTGCAAGTCTTGCTGACCTTGGACATACTATCCCTTCCAGAGATGATTCCTGGCAAACATCTCACCTGTGAGGGAGTCTTTCACATGAAAAACAACCAATCCAGCGTTCACACTGAAACCACCTCCTTTATCAAGCACTTCTGTTCCAGGGACCCCTATTTTCTTGTCCTAGACACCCAGGACTGGATACCAGACAATTTGGGACAACCCCTATACCCCAGAGCTGCTGAAATGATTGAAACTTGCAGATCCTGAATCTGTGTACCCTCTCTCACCTGTTCCCTTCAGTAGAAACGGCAACAAAGTCTCTTTCCCTGGTTTCCTTCTCTCCTCTGGCTTCTGGACCAATCCTGACACTTCCTTCCGAGGAGGTCCCCATGGTACGGTGTACCCTCTTCTTTCAGGATCCATGTGTGTAACATTCTGCCTCTTCAGTGTCTCCTGCTCCCCTGTCGTCTTCACCAGATCTGAAGAATAACACACACTGTATTTTTAAATAGTGGTTTCTCCAGTGACCTGAGCCTCCTCATGACATGATGGTGGGTGTCCTCTGAGCAAGAGTCCCGAGTGGAAGCTATATCACATTGTATAATCAAGGCTCAGAAATTACTCAGTGTCATTTCTGTTGCATTCTGTTCATCAAAGCAATCACAAAGTCCTACCTAGGTTCAGGGGGAGGAGAAAGAGCCTGCACCTCCTGAAGGGGCGTGGTGCATGTTGGAAGAGCATGTTCATTGAAATACTGTGGTCAGTTCTGGAAAACACAGTTCAGTTGTCCACTGTCATCCTCTCTGAGCAGAGCTCTTCAGGCCAGCCCATCTCAGAGATCACTGGCCAGTTGATGATTGGGCTGTTTACAAATTAGGTGTCTAATCTGATCCCCAGTGTTGCTCTAAGACATGACCAAGAGGGGCTCATTCAAGCCCTTGTCCTGCTGTCCTCTTCTTCATGAGATGAGGAATTTACAGGATACAATGTGAAGTTTGTGCAACCACCAGTTCTGTTACAGAACGTACTTTGGGTACCCAGTCCTAGAAGCTCCTATCCAAACAGCTCTGAACCCACTTTTAAGAATGAGAGGAATCTCTTCACCAGATCTGTTTCTTGAGGGGAAACCATACTATGGTAAGGAGAGGTGAAAGGGTAGTTAGTCTCAGGGTGGAGTGGGGTGAGGATGCAGCTTCAACATACCTACTATGGAAGAGCCTGCCTGTGTGAGCATAGACCACATGTCAGGGAGAGAGGAGGCAGGTGGCAAACCAGGAGCTGGACCTGCTGTCTCTATGCTGTCTCCGTGCAGCACTCCAAGAAATCTCATCATTTTCAATTTGAACCTGGTCTCTCAGCCACATTAGACTAGATGTGGGGGGAGCGGGGAAACAAAACACTTTGTTCTCTTGTGCCACAAATGACAGAGGTGGTCCAATCAGCATGGTCCAGTCAGCTGTGGGGAAATAGGTGTAGAGAGGATACCCGCCACCCTGTTTTGGATAGATCCTAAGGCAGCTGGAGATGTGTAAAACCCTGTCATGGGACTCAGTCTTCAGGACCCCTCCGTGAGACAGAGATGAATAATGACATTTTACAGATGAAGACATAGGCTTAGCGAGGTTAAGTGGCTTGCTCAGTCTAGCAACGAGCGTGGAGATGAGACGGCAATGACTGCCCTCCTATCTGGGCCTCCTTTCTGTCCAGGAAGCACCTGCTCAAGATTACAGGCAGGTCTCTGGCTGGGAGACCTTCCAGATCTTGCCTCCCAGCTCCTGCCACTATTGTACATTGTGTTTAAAGTAGGATGGCTTGGAAAAGAATCCTATTAGATTTATTTGAAGAAGGGATGAAATTGACAAAAGTCTAGAAAATTACTCTGGGATAAACATAAAACATAACTGAGTGGAGATATATTTATTTGGGGTGAATTGCACATGGTTGGGCTAAGATGGGTACTTTTTCTGCATTCTGAAAAAAGTAGGCCTGAGACTCAGAATCTAGTATATATGTGCTCACTGGGCCTCCATTTCCTCAGGAAGCAAAACTCACAACTCTTACCACCTATCTGTTGAACTTTTTCCAGATAAATATGAAGAGAGATCTGACAAGAGATTAAGACAGACTCAAAATTATATCCATTGTGCTTTTCAGTTCTTTGCATCTGCCTTTCTCTCTATCAGAAATGCCCTTTCCTGCCTCCCAAGGCCTGGATCATCAGCCTCCTACACTGAGTTTAATAATCCTGGTCTGTCCTCCCCTTGGACTTTAAGCTTGTTAATAAGCAGGAAAGAGTGATTGAAGGCTGGGAAGCGGGAGTAGCATGAATGTCCCCTAGATCAGTCTGCAAACTGATTTAACACCTCCTGGCTCTGGCAAATTGGACTGCATGGGCAGAAGTAACCATCTCAAGCAGCACAAGGGCCCTGAAGGAGGCCCTGCTATTCACCTGGGTTTTCCTTCCTATTCTGAAAGGCTTAATATGCCAAGAACAACATTTCCCTTTTCAATAATAAAAACCACTTTCCTTCATAACTTCATTCATTCACTTTATAAGTTAAAGTTTCTTTTTCCCCTTTATTTACATAAACATTTTTTTTCTTCAACAACGGGGCTCTGAAAGATTAGGAGATACCCCTCTAGCACTGTGTGTGTCTGAGACCAGAAACCAGGAGGACAGATTGCTTGCACCTTTCCAAGACAGCTAATGAAATGCAGGCCTTCCGCGGGGGAAGACTGTCTGGACCGCAGCCGCTTGTTTTCATCCCTGAGGACTGGAGCGGCCTTCAGATTTCAACTGCTTTATTGTCAAATTGATTATTTATATAAGAGCTGTCTCTGCTTCCTCATTGATGCTAGTCTAGTTTAAAAGTTCCAGATGCAGCAAAGCATGCCCTAGCAACAGTTGTTATCAGCAAGACTGCTTCAGATCAAATCAAGAAAACAGCTTGAAACCAGAGACTGCAACTGAAGCGAAATCCAGCCCAGCAGCTGTGCTAGTGGCAGACACAATTTGTTGTTGTTCTTGTCGTTTTTGCCTGTAAGGTGCAGACTCTCACAATGTTTTGTTGTCATGGTTCTTTGTTGTCTGTTTGCAGTGCTGGGATAGAACCCAGAGCCTCAGACACACTAGGCATGCACACTACCCCTGAGCCACGCCCCTTGCCCCTTTTAAAAAAAAAATAATAATTACAGACCTATGGAAACATTATGAAAATAAAGAATTCCTATAAACTTCAACTGGATTCCCCAAATATCAATTTTTATTCCCTCAGATTATTAGACTTGAGGATAAGCTGTGGACTTATCCTAAATACTTCACATTTTCCTAAAAAACAAAAATAGCCTTTTCTATAACCACAATACAATGATCAAATCAGGAAGATGCAGTTTGATTATCTAATCTATAGATCATATTCCCATTTCACCAATTGACCTACTCTGTCCCTTAAAGCAATAGAGAAAATTTATTTTTTCTGGTTTAGGATCCAATGAGAGATTATGCCACCAATTTTCTTTGGTGTCTTTCAGTCTGTATTTATTATTATTATTTTGTCTTCATGATTTTGACAGTCTTGAAAACTAGAAGCTAGTTATTTTGTAGAATATCCTTTGGTATGGGTTTGTCCATTGTTTCCTCACAATGAGACTGAGGTTGTGCATTTGGGCACAGACACTCGATAAGTGGTATGTCATCCTCACCAGTATGTGATCTGAGAGGCACATGTGTAGCTGTGTGGCACTATTGGTAATAATAAACTTTGATCACTTGGTTAAGGCAATGTCTAACGTTTCTACACTGCAAATTCTGTCCCTTTGTATTCTTTCCTTTGTAGCTAAAAGGCATTTTATAGGCATGGGGGAGGTACTTGAGATCACATAAACATTTATTTATTTATTTTTTTTGCGGTACTGGGGGGATCGAACCCAGGGCCTTGAGCTTACAAGGCAAACACTCTACCAACTGAGCTATCTCCCCAGCCCCCACATAAATATCTTTATTCTCATCATTTTTGCTTGAATCAGGTATTGTTACCAGATTGACCCAGTTTGGTCAGGGAAGTTGGATCAACTTGGCTTTTGAAGGCTTTTGGAGTATCTCCTTTCTTCTTTGAGTTCTTCCTTACTCTCTGCTATGAGATGCTCCAAGCTCATATTGTCCTTTCCTTGTACTAACCCTGAAATCAGTCATCTCTCCAAGGAACCCTGGTTCTGTTTGGTGGAGAATGGTATTTAGAAACTAAGATCTGGGTACTGGATGTGCTCATTGCTACTGCAGTATCATTGATTTTAGGCTCACTTGATAGACACAGCTATGTAAATTTATATATCGTCATCTGTATCAGTGCATCTATCTGTCTACATCTCTATTAACCAATCATCTATCTATACTCAGCCTACTAAAACCATGAATTTATAAAGACACCTCAAATTCCTATCCAAAAAACCATGTGATTCCTTACAGCTACTCCTTTTACCATATTTGTAACTCCCTTCTGACAGCGATCCCATTATCTATGGTATATTATGTATACATGTACATATACTCAGTCATACAAAGTCCAGAAAGTAGCTTCAGAATTGCTAACCCATTCCACTACATAACAAAAACAAATTCCAAGAAACTCAACTTGCCTTTTGTCAGAACAATTTATTCAATGTTATTTGGTTTCAATCTTCCACCCCTAAATTTGGGTAAGTTTTTTCTGTTTATATTCTACTTTAGTCCTCCCCCTATCCTGTTGATGATTAATTTTTAGGTAATACCAACATGGCTCTGTGAAGAGAGCTACACAGAAAGGTATTCCCAGAGAAGCGTTGCCTCAGCCTCCACCCGACATGCTTCTGCCCGACCACTTCAGGGAACCAGTCTCAGTTTCTGATTTATCTTTCCTATTTTCTGTTTTGTTGTTGCTGTTCTTTATTTGTTGTTTCTCACAGTAAAGGTAGCATACAATAGAGATGCACTTGTGCATCTTTCACTTAACAATATAGCCTGCAAATCACTCCATTTTAGTTCAGAGGGCTTTTCTCTCTCTCTCTCTCTCTCTCTCTCTCTCTCTCTCTCTCTCTCCCATTGCATAGCACATACTCCACTGTGTGGATTTACCATAGTTTATTCAGCCACCCTTCCATGTATGACATTTAGTTTGTTTATCAAATTTTGCATAAAAAAACAACACTGCAGTGACTACTTTCTGTGTTGTTGGAAGAAGATCTTAAGGGTAAACTTCTGGATAAATGGGTCAAAAGGCCAACACCTGTGTCTTTGCTAGGAACTGCATTTCCTCCAGACAGGTTCTATGGAGTGGCATTTCCACCAGTCTCATAGCAGAGTGCCACTTTCCCCCAGCCTGGTTACCAATAGAATTGTTGTTATATTAAAATTTTGGCCAATTTCCTAGGAAAAAGTGACATCTCAGCATAGTTTAAATTTGCATTTCTCTTGTAGTGTGAGTTGAACCTTTTTAAAAAATAGGTTTAAGCCCACTTTAATCTTTTTTAGTGAACTACTTATTCATGTTCTTTGCCCATTATTCTATTCTTTTTAAAAATCTCACCTCTCCCATTTTTGAAAGTTTTTTTTCTATAGTAAAGATTCTGGCCCTTTATCTCTGACACAGACAGAAAATATTTCCTCCAATTTGTCATTTCACTTTTGATTTTGTGTATGGTGTATTTTGCCAAGAAAAATGTGATTTACTTTTTGTAGTTAATCTAATCTGGTCCTTTATTGCTACTAGATTTTGATTCATAGTTAGAAAGCCTTTCTCTATACCCAGATTTTGCAGAAATCCATCCATGTTTTCTTCTAGTACTTGTATGTTTTTTTCTTTTACAGTTACGTCTCTGTTCCATTTGGAGTTTATTCTCTTATAAGGTATGGGGGTATGAATCTGGTTTTGTCTGTTCCACGGCTACACTGTCCCAGCACCACTTATTAGAATCAGTCTTAGACATTGCTACCTTTATTGTATGGTAATGTTCCATATGTACTTGGGTTGATCTCCAGACTTCTTATTTTGTTCTGCTGTTCTGTATATTGATGAACCAATATCATACCATTTTAATTATAAAGGGGTTATAATATGTGGTATGAAACTTCACATCATGTACAACCACAAGAATGGGTTAGAGTAAGTTATACTCCATGTTTACATAATATGTCAAAATACACTTTACTGTCATGTATATCTAAAAAGAACAAATAAAAATAACTGTAGTCTCCACTTGTCTATGTTATTTTAAAAAGTAACTTGTCTTTGAAGGATTTTTAAATTAATTTCCAACATTTAAAATGGGAGAGACATTACATGAAAATCTGGTTTTATTTGAAAATTGAGAAGATCAATCAACACAGGCCTTTTCTCTCCACAGGACCTAATAGTGTAGAGCCAGTAACTGCTACAGCCCTCACATGGGTCTTGTGTCTCCTGTCCCTCTGACCTCTCACCCTGACTCTCACATACTTAAGGTCCCTCATGGCATCTGAGTTGGTGACTCTGCCTTCAGATGATCAGGAGAGAATATCCCATGCCCTTCTTCAGTCCTCCATCTTTTTGTCTCACAATATGAAAGCTAGAAGGGGATTTGTATATGTTTTGTTCACAGTTCCATCTCCAGGGCCTAAGAAGAGGGCATCCCCATGACCATAGTTGGCACTAGGTCAGTATGTGTTCAATGAATCAAAGTTTATAGATAGGAAACAAGGAATGGTCAAAATGTACTCTACACCTATAAAGTCATTGAAAATGTATCAATAGAACCAGAACACTATAGGTGGGAGTGAGTTGGTATAGCCCTTAGAGAGGGCAACTTGGCATCATCTGTCAAAATTACAAATGTATCAACCAATTGTCTTCCCAGTTCCATTTCTAGCAATTTGTCCTGAACTATGTTTGCACTCAGGCAAAATGACAATGTACAGGATTAGTTATTGAAGTGGTAAGAAAAGATTGGAAAGAACATAAATTTCCCTCAAAAGGAGGCTGATTGCATAAATTATGGTTTATCTACATATTAGGAAAATAGAATATTATAGTTGTGAAAAAGAATAAGTATGCTTCCTATGAACTAAGAGGGGAAAAACACAAAGTACAGAAGAGTAGGCACCATAGGCTATTTTTGTGTATAAAGTGAAAACAAACAAAAAGATCCATGTCATATTTGTTTGTAAGTACATAAAGAAAATCTGGATGCACTCATAGGAAACAATAGAGAGAGCTGTGGGTATGGTTCAGTAGTTGAGTGCCTACTTAGCACACATGAGACCCTGGGCTCAAGAACCAGCACCCCCATGAAAAGGAAACAATAGGGAGAAAGGATGATGATGGATATGGGCAGGGGGCGGAATTCTAGCTCTCACTCTTTCTGTGGTTCTGAGGAGTAGGCTTTAAACCAAAAAAAAAAAAAAATATATATATATATATATATATATATTTGCTTTCTATCATTATATATATATATATATATATTTATTTATATATATTTGCTTTCTATCATTCCAGAACTATATAGTTCCTTGATAAATTATTTCCTTGCTGAATTCCCAGTGCAGTTTTCACTAGCTGGGATATTTCATTTTACTATCATGAAGCATCTAGAGGGCCATCCACAAATTGCTAGAAATGGAACTGGGAAGACAATTGGTTGATACATTTGTAATTTTGACAGATGATGCCAAGTTGCCCTCTCTAAGGGCTATACCAACTCACTCCCACCTATAGTGTTCTGGTTCTATTGATACATTTTCAATATATATATATTGAAAATACGTATATATATATATACATACACACACACACACACATATATATATATGTATAAATACAAATACACACAACTATAATAACAACCGTTAAACTAAAGTGACACCTGAAGAAGCCATCAAACCCTGGGGAGCACAACTATCCAATCCATCCGGGACACTACAGACAACTGGATGATGGAGACTCCAGATTCCTCACTGGAATGCTCATCCACTCGTGCTAGAAGATGATATACTGTGCTTGCTAATTCTTTCTGGACAGAAAAGATAATGAAATATGTTTCCACTCCAATTATCTTGCATCGGATGATCCCAGAGAGCACTTTACAAATTGACAGTTAATAAACCACTTCACCCAGTGGAGAGAGAGAGCAGATTCCAAGATGGAATGGTGATACCCAGGCCACAGGGGATGGCCCTCTAGATGCTTCATGATAATAAAATGAAATATCCCAGCTAGTGAAAACTGCACTGGGAATTCAGCAAGGAAGTAATTTATCAAGGAACTATATAGTTCTGGAATGATAGAAAGCAAGATTTCCTAAACTATTGAGATAAAAATTCAAGAAACCTAAGGAGCATATGTTGTATGCAGTCTAGCACGTGGCGTACGATGAATGTAAAACAAATAAAAAAAGAAAATTCATTGAACAGAGTGCTGTTGCTCAAATAAATTAAATAGATGAATCTGTCTTAGTTGTAGCATATATAAAAATATTTTAAATTGAAAGGCCCAGAGAATAATTCGAATAAATACTGTGACAGATAATGTGGATCGGTCTGTGTCACAATAACTTCTGTCCTTTAGAAATTGATAATTTAATATTTTTCTGGGATTGCAATAGTTTGGTGTTACTAGCTTTTGAAAAAAAATTCTTAAATGTCATGCCAAACCTTTGAAGATGTCTGGTAAAAACAAATGTTAATATTTTTGGTAGGCAAAATCTTGGCATTTTAATTCATTATGTCACATCTTAAGGTCATATTGTCAAAGTAAAATATTTACATACAATCAGAAGTATTTTAAATGGATAGGCTCAGAGCACATGGTTAAGCATCCATACACACACGAACATAGATGTGTGAAGGAATCTGCATTAGTTACAAGAAGAACATAAATAGCTTAGAATCAAAGTACTTCTCTGCTGCTTCATAAGGTGTGTTTAAAATTAACATTTTTAAAGTAGTTGCAACAAAATTGTAGAGAAAAATGCTACTAAAAGGTACCCATTAATTTAAGGCATTTTGCCCATTGTTACAAGCTGATTAAGAGTGAATCTCCTTGACAGTGATAAAATGTGGGGGGGGGGAGTGGGGAAAATAGGTTTCACAATGGTATGTAGAGAATGGTCCCTTTTCAGAATGGATCGTGCCCTATGCTTCATCATAATCCTGCATTTCTCAAGAGATTTGCAACTTGAAATGAATGCCCCATTTTAAAGTTGCTTTTGTAAGTTCACGGTTGAAGTGTTTTGTTCTTTTAAAAGCTACTTCCTGATAGTAGAGTGAAACAGACTTATTACCTCATGTACGTGTATGACTGCATGACCGATGTGATCCTGCAACATCTACAATCAGAAAAATGAGAGATCACACTCCATTTATGTATGATCTATCAAAATGTATAAATGCATCCTACCATCATGTACAACTAATTAGAATAAAAATTTTAAAATTATATAAAAAGATACTTGCTTTCTTTTCTTTTCCCATTGCTACCACTAATTTCGTAAATTTCATTTTCTTGATTATTGTCCCTTAGCATTACTTCACTGAAGTTTTAGAAAGTTAACCCATTATGTTCCCCATCCTATATGTAGCACACCTATAAAAACATATAAAAATTTATAGGAGACCTATAAAATTGTTCAATTTGAGTTTTTACTGGTGGCCTATATATAGGATGATAATGGAACATAAGGGAAAAGTTCTGTTCCCGAACACACCCAACATATCCTCACACTCAGCAAGCAGGTGGAAAAACTGCACTGATACGTCCTGGCCACCAGGGGACAGCTGGTAGCCAGATTATTTTATTGATGAGGCGTTGCATTTGAACTGCTTTTGAACAGGTAGGGAGGTACTATTCTTGCAGCCACCTGCTAGCAATTTGATGAAGTGAAGGACTGGGACATTACCCTGGGAAGTCCTGAGCCCTCCCTGATGGACACATTCCCATAGCCAAGCTTAGAATAAACATATGAACTGGCAGGGGATGTTTTCCAGGGAGAGCCATGACCATCAGTAGCTACTTTGGTGCCCATGAAATTTGGATGCAGAGGCTTAAGGCCAGATGCATCTGTTGCCAATGTAGAGGGCCACACCTCTGGGGCTCCGGTGCTATAGTTAATGTGCCAGGCTCTGTATCAGACACCTCTGTGTGGTCCTCCAAGACACTTCTTTGTGTCCTTTGCTCATCAGTGTACCAGCACCTGTCATTGGGTTCTGATGAATAATACTGCAGTGTCTTTGTGAGGACTCTATCTTGCTGCTGCTGCTGCCTCTCAATACTTTAGGACCTAGGCAAGCCTGGTGACATAGGACATGAGATCTGACTCTCCAGCAGCTGGTGAAGGAGCTTATGCCATCATTTACTCCAGGAGTGTGGGACAGTTAACTTCCAGTGAAGCAGACTGTGACCACTGGGGTCCAGGAGATGGAGGAGTGCGGGGAGCATCTATGTTAGCAAAATCAGGCTTGGTTGAGCTGTCAGACATGGAAATCTGGCTCACAGGAACTGGCAATCATTAAGAGATTGTTCCAGATCGTGTAGAGTATGTGGTATCTGCCAGAATTTTCAGTTCCTGCTGGGATAATCCGCTAGAGCAAATGGCTTCCTTATCTCCACCCAATCCTGTTTCTCACAGAAGAAGCTCTTTCTGGTCCCCCCCTTTTACCTGTCTGACTATAAATAAAGGACAGGTGGACTCTTCCATTTTTGTTGGAGCATGGCTCAATCCATCACACCCCCCACTTCAAAAGATAATTGTCTCCTGTGGTTTTTCTATTAAGTATGTTTCTTAGCAATTAATTTACAGCTGGCCCATCCCTCCAACAGAAACCCTTTCCCTCACCCATGCTGGATGTGGACAAAACATGAGAGAGGAGAATCAGCAGATAAACGACCCTCTGGCCATTGAGTTCCACTGTTAATGAGTTGAGCAGAGGCCACTTCTGTGTATTGCTCTCCCTTCTTTGTGCCACACTCCTTCCCCCTCACTTTTGCTTCCCTGGGATCACTCTCCCAGTAAAATGTTCACATATAAATCTTTGCCTCAAGTTCTCTTTCCTGGGGAATCTGGGCTAGGGCAGCCCCGCCTCCACACACGCAGGGCAAATGCCCCTCACACAGGTCCCCTATGACTTGCCCAGGCTCCCAGCGCTGCGTCACATCCCCACCTGCCAGGCACACTTTCTTTAGACAGTACAATTGATTAGACTGACCCTTTCTTTTTTTTTTTCATATTTTTTTTTATTGTGAACAAATGGGATACATGTTCTTTCTCTGTTTGTACATAGAGTCAAGGCATACCATTTGTGTAATCATACGTTTACATAGGGTGATGTTGGTTGATTCATTCTGTTATTTTTTCCCCTTCCCCCCACCCCTCCCATCCCTCTTTTCCCTCTATACAGTCCTTCCTTCCTCCATTCTTGCCCCCCTCCCTAACCCTCACTCTAACCCTAAAACTAACCCCTCCCACGCCCCATTATGTATCATCATCCACTTATCAGCGAGATCATTCGTCCTTTGGTTTTTTGAGATTGGCTTATCTCACTTAGCATGATATTCTCCAATTTCGTCCATTTGCTTGCAAATGCCATAAATTTATCATTCTTTATGGCTGAGTAATATTCCATTGTATATATATGCCACAGTTTCTTTATCCATTCATCAACTGAAGGGCATCTAGGTTGGTTCCACAATCTAGCTATGGTGAATTGAGCAGCAATGAACATTGATGTGGCTGTATCTCTGTAGTATGCTGATTTTAAGTCCTTTGGGTATAGGCCAAGGAGTGGGATAGCTGGGTCAAATGGTAGTTCCATTCCAAGTTTTCTAAGGAATCTCCATACTGCCTTCCAGAGTGGTTGCACTAATTTGCAACCCCACCAGCAATGTATGAGTGTACCTTTTTCCCCACATCCTCGCCAACACCTGTTGTTGCTTGTGTTCTTGATAATCGCCATTCTGATTGGGGTGAGATGGAATCTTAGGGTGGTTTTGATTTGCATTTCTTTTATTACTAGAGATGTTGAACATTTTTCCATATGTTTGTTGATTGTTTGTAGGTCTTCTGTGAAGTGTCTGTTCATTTCCTTAGACCATTTGTCGATTGGGTTATTTGTAGTCTTGGTGTTGAGTTTTTTGAGTTCTTTATAGATTCTGGAGATTAGTGCTCTATCTGAAGTGACCCTTTCTTCATTATAACCACAAATCTGTCCTGATTCTATGGGGCCTGCATTATCCTGCTCTAGATAATTGCATAAGTTTTATCATTTCTTTAGGTAGCTAATATTGTCCTTCACAAATGATTTTAAAATTTAGTTTTTACTCTTATCAAAATTACAAACCACATATTTTAAAGAATCAAGGAATTCTATAAAGTCTGGCACAGATGACTACCTGCCGTCACTTACTTCCATCCCCCCATTCCACAGGGGCAGTCATTTAAAAATGCACATCTGGATGTTAAGCTTAATGCCAAAATACTCATTTCTTTAAAAATATCATTATCTATATTTTACCATTTTATCATTATTTAGGTATTCGTGTCCATCTTTCTAAATAACAATAGGCCTTACCTATTGATTCCCCCCAAAGGAAGATTTAGTTCCAATTTACCAACCACATGTCTGCCTTAGTGCACGCATGCAGACTTCCTGTCCCCTTTCCTCCTAATGTTACAGTGTAATTTAGATCAATATTCAGTGCTTTATTATGACTATATACAGCTGTTGGGAGATGATATAAGTGGTACACTGTCATTATTTTTCCTATTCTGTTCAACTTTGGTTATCCTTCAAATTAATAATTGTCTACTTGGGGCTCCAGTCTGAGTATCTGTGTCCTGCCAGAGTTCATATGTTGAAATCCTCACCCACAAGGTGATGGTATTTGGGAGTGGGGTCTTTGGCAGTTGATTAGGCCATGAAGGGAGAGCTCTCATGATTTGGATCATAAAAGAAAATCTAGAGAGATGCTTGTCTCTTCCACCATGTGAGGACAGAGTAAGAAGCCACCATCTACAAACCAGAAAGTGGGCCCTTACCAGACACCAAATCTATATTTTTAAATTTATTTTTATTTTAAACAAATGGGATACATCTTGTTTCTCTGTTTGTACATGAAGTAGAGGCATACCATTTGTGTAATCATACATTTACCTAGGGTAATAGTGTTTGATTCATTCTGTTATTTTTTCCTTCCCCCCACCCCTCCCACCCCTCTTTTCTCTCTATACAGTCCCTCCTTGCCCCCTCCCCATTATGTGTCATCATCCGCTTATCAGCAAGATCATTCTTCCTTTGGTTTTTTTGAGATTGGCTTATCTCACTTAGCATGATATTCTCCAATTTCATCCATTTGCCTGCAAATGCCATAATTTTATCATTCTTTATGGATTAGTAATATTCCATTGTATATATATACCACAGTTTCTTTATCCATTCCTCAACTGAAGGGCATCTAGGTTGGTTCCACAATCTGGCTATTGAGCAGCTATGAACATTGATGTGACTGCACCTTTGTAATATGCTGACTTTAAGTCCTTTGGGTATAGGCCAAGGAGTGGGATAGTTGGGTCAAATGGTGGGTCCATTCCAAGTTTTCTGAGGAATTGCCACACTGCTTTCCAGAGTGGCTGCACTAATTTGCAACCCACCAGCATTGTATGAGTGTACCTTTTTCCCCACATCCTCGCCAACACCTATTGTTGCTTGTATTCTTAATAATCGCCATTCTAATTGGGGTGAGATGGAATCTTAGGATGGTTTTGATTTGCATTTCTCTTATTACTAGAGATGTTGAACATTTTTTCATGTATCTGTTGATTGTTTATAGATCTTCTTCTGTGAAGTGTCTATTCATTTCCTTAGCCCATTTGTTGATTGAATTATTTGTATTCTTGGTGTAGAGTTTTTTGAGTTCTTTATATATTCTGGAAATTAGTGCTCTATCTGAAGTATGAGTGGCAAAGATTTTCTCCCACCCTGTAAGGTTCTCTCTTCACATTGCTGATAGTTTCCTTTGCTGAGAGAAAGCTTTTTAGTTTGAATCTATCCCAATTATTGATTCTTGCTTTTATTTCTTGTGCTATGGGAGTCTTGTTAAGGAAGTCTGATCCTAAGCCAACAAGTTGAAGATTTGGACCTACTTTTTCTTCTATAAGATGAAGCATCTCTGGTCTGATTCCAAGGTCCTTAATCCAGTTTGAGTTGATTTTTGTGCAGGGTGAGAGATAGGGGTTTAGTTTCATTCTGTTGCATATGGATTTCCAGTTTTCCCAGCACCATTTGAAGAGGCTATCTTTTCCCCATTGCATAGTTTTGGCACCTTTGTCTAGTATGAGAAAATTGTATTTATTGGGATTTGTGTCTGTGTCCTCTATTCTGTACCATTGATCTACCTTTCTATTTTGGTACTAATACCATGCTGTTTTTGTTACTATTGCTTTGTAGTATAGTTTAAGTTCTGGTATTGCGATACCCCTGCTTCACTCTTTCTACTGAGGATTGCTTTAGCTATTCTGGGTTTCTTATTCTTCTAGATGAATTACATGATTGCTTGCTATATTTCTGTAAGGTACATCATTGGGATTTTAATTGGGATTGCACTGAATCTGTATAGAACTTTTGGTAGTATGGCCATTTTGACAATATTAATTCTGCCTATCCAAGAACATGGGAGATCTTTCCATCTTCTAAGGTTTTCTTTAATTTCTTTCTTTAGTGTTCTGTAGTTCTCATTATAGAGGTCTTTCACCTCTCTTGTTAGATTGATTCCCAAGTATTTTTTTTTCAAGGCTATTGTGAATGGGGTAGTTTCCTAACTTCTCTTTCTGAAGATTCATCACTTATGTATAAAAATGCATTAGATTTATGAGCATTGATCTTATATCCTGCTACTTTACTGAATTCACTTATGAGTTCTAAAAGTTTTCTGGTGGAATTTCCCGGTTCCTATAAATATATAATCATGTCATCAGCAAATAGGGATAGTTTGAGTACTTCTTTTTCTATTCATATCCCTCTAATTTCTTTGATCTGTCTAATTGCTCTGGCTAGAGTTTCAAGGACAATGTTGAATAGAAGTGGTGAAAGAAGGCATCCCTGCCTTGTTCCAGTTTTTAGGAGAAATGCTTTCAGTTTTTCACCATTTAGAATGATATTGGCCATGGGCTTAGCATAGATGGCCTTTACAATGTTAAGGAATGTTCCCACTATCCCTATTTTTTCTAGTGTTTTGAGCATGAAGGGGTGCTGTATTTTATCAAATGCTTTTTCTGCATCTATCGAAATAATCATGTGATTCTTGACTTTAAGTCTATTGATATGGTGAATTACATTTATTGATTTCCTGATGTTGAACCAACCTTGCATCCCTGGGATGAAACCCACTTGATCATGGTGCACTATCTTTTTAATATGTTTTTGTATGCGATTTGCTAAAATTTTGTTGAGAATTTTTGCGACGATGTTCATTAAGGATATTGGTCTGAAATTTTCTTTCGTCGATGTGTCTCTGTCTGGTTTAGGTATCAGGGTGATAATGACTTCATAGAATGAGTTTGGGAGGGTTCCCTCCTCTTCTATTTTATGGAATACTTTGAGAAGTATTGGAATGAGCTCATCTTTAAAGGTTTTGTAGAACTCGGCTGAGAACCCATCTGGTCCTGGACTTTTCTTTGTTGGTAGACTTTTGATGACTTCATCTATTTCATTACTTGAAATTGGTCTATTTAAATTGTGTATGTCCTCCTGGTTCAGTTTAGGCAATTCATATGTCTCTAGAAACCTGTTGATGTCTTTGAAATTTTCTATTTTGTTGGAGTATAGATTTTCAAAATAGCTTCTAATTATGTTTTGTATTTCAGTCGTGTCTGTTGTGATATTTCCTTGTTCATTCCGAATTTTAGTGATTTGGGTTTTCTCTCATCTTCTCTTTGTTAGTGTGGCTAATGGTTTATCAATTTTGTTTATTTTTTCGAAGAACCAACTATTTATTTTGTCAATTTTTTGTATTGTTTCTTTTGTTTCAATTTCGTTGATTTCAGCTCTGAGTTTAACTATTTCCTGTCTTCTACTACTTTTGGTGTTGGTCTGTTCTTTTTCTAGGACTTTGAGCTGTAGTGTTAGGTCATTTATTTGTTGAGTTTTACTTCTTCTATTAAATGCGCTCCATGAAATAAATCTTCCTCTAAGTACTGCTTTCATAGTGTCCCAGAGATTTTGATATGATGTTTCTTTGTTCTCATTTACCTCTAAGAATTTTTAAATTTTCTTCCTAATATCTTCTGTTATCCATCATCATATAATAGCATATTGTTTAATCTCCAGGTGTTGGAGTAGTTTCTGTTTTTTACTCTTTCATTTATTTCTAACTTCAATCCATTACGATCTGATAGAATACAAGGTAGTGTCTCTATCTTCTTGTATTTGCTAACATTAGCTTTGTGGCATAATATATGGTCTATTTTAGAGAAGGATCCATGTGCTGCTGAGAAGAAAGTGTATTTGCTCTTGGTTGGATGGTATATTCTATAAATGTCTGTTAAGTCTAAATTATTGATTGTGTTATTGAGATCTATGGTTTCTTTGTTCAATTTTTGTTTGGAAGATCTGTCCAGTGGTGAGAGAGGCGTGTTAAAATCACCTAGTATTATTGTGTTATGGTCTATTTGGTTTCTAAAATTGAGAAGGATTTGTTTGACATACATGGATGAGCCACTGTTTGGGGCATAGATGTTTATGATTGTTATATCTTGCTGATTATGCTTCCCTTAAGCAGTATGAAATGTCCTTCCTTATCCCTTCTGACTAACTTTGGCTTGAAGTCCACATTATCTGAAATGAGGATGGATACTCCAGCTTTTTTGCTGAGTCCATGTGCATGGTATGTTTTTCCCCATCCTTTCACCTTTAGTCTATGGGTATCTCTTTCTATGAGATGAGTCTCTTGCAGGCAACATATTGTTGGATCTTTCTTTTTATTCCAATCTGCCAGTCTATGTCTTTTGATTGATGAATTCAGGTCATTAACATTCAGGGTTATTACTGAGATATGATTTGTATTCCCAGTCATTTGGTTCATTTTTAAATTTTATTTTTTTATTTATTTTTTTGACAGAACTTGGTTCCTCCTTTATTTGACAGTTCCTTTAGGATAATTCCTCCCTTTGCTGATTTGCTTCTTTGTGTTTTATCTCTTCCTCATGGAATATTTTGCTGAGAATGTTCTGTAATGCTGGCTTTCTTTTTGTAAATTCTTTTAGCTTTTGTTTATCATGGAAAGATTTTATTTCATCATCAAATTTGAAGGTAAGTTTTGCTGGGTATAAGATTCTTGGTTGGCATCCATTTTCTTTCAGAGCTTGAAAAATGTTGTTCCAGGCCCTTCTAGCTTTTAGGGTCTGGATTGAAAAATCTGCTGATATCTGTATTGGTTTCCCCCTGAATGTAATTTGGTGCTTTTCTCTCACAGCCTTTAAAATTCTGTCTTTATTTTGTATGTTAGGTATTTTCATTATAATGTGCCTTGGTGTGGGTCTGTTGTAATTTTGTGTATTTGGAGTCCTATAAGCCTCTTGTACTTGATTTTCCATTTCATTCTTCAGATTTGGGAAATTTTCTGATATTATTTCATTGAATAGATTGTTCATTCCTTTGGTTTGTTTCTCTAAGCCTTCCTCAATCCCAATAATTCTCAAATTTGGCCTTTTCATGAGATCCCGTAGTTCTTGGATATTCTGTTCATGATTTCTTACCATCTTCTCTGTTTGTTCAACTTTGTTTTCAAGGTTAAATATTTTGTCTTCAATATCTGAGGTTCTGTCTTCCAGGTGTTCTATCCTATTGGTTGTGCTTTCTATGGAGTTCTTAATTTGGTTTATTGTTTCCTTCATTTCAAGGATTTCTGTTTGGTTTTTTTTCAATATCTCTAACTCTTTATTGAAATGATCTTTGCTTCCTGTATTTGCTCTTTTAACTGTTGATTGGTGCTATCATTCAATGCCTGCATTTGCTCTTTCATCTCATCATTCAATGCCTGCATTTGCTCTTTCATCTCATCGTTTGCTTCCCTGATTATTTTAATTATGTACATTCTGAACTCCCTTTCTGTCATTTCTTCTGCCATGCTGTCGTTGGATTTTATTGATGTAACATCTAGATTTGTTTGGGGCATTTTCTTCCCTTGTTTTCTCATATTGTTCAGGAATCAGTGGGTCATTAAGATATTGCAGATTTCCTCTATTGACTTATAATGTCCCTGAAGATTGCTAGTATATCCCCTCTTATCCTTCAGTAGCCTGCAGTCTTGGAGGAAGTTGATAATGCGGTGCTCCACAAGGAAGCTGCCTCTCTAGGGATGGTGACCCTCAGGTGGGGTATATTCCCTGATACTGGGCAGAGGTGCCCCCACTTGTTGACCAATGGTCATCCAAAGGGGAACTAGGCTGAGGGCTGAGGCATGGCCTGTTTGTTCCTGTGTCTCTGGTTTTACTGACCTTGTGGAAAACCTCACCTGGCGGGGAAGACTCACCCGGTGGGGAGGTCTCGCTGGTCAGTTCCCCTCCTAGAGATTCCCCTCAATCTACAATTACTGCCTGGGCTGGGCTGTCTTCCTCTGCAACATTCCCAGGGGCCCGGACCTACCTCCTGGGCCTGGGAGCCTCACCCTTCGCAGACCAGTCTCCTTAGGCTGCCTCTCCTCAGAGAATCTGCCCGCAGTCCTGGAAACTTCGCTCCGCCCCTAGGCGTGTCTCTGTGCGGCTCTTCCAGCAAGAAGCCGCCTAGGTCCTGTGACCCTGCTCTGCACCTAATCGCCTGGCGATGCGGCCCCTCCTCTGAGCCGCCACCTGGAGCCCCATACAATAGCTCCGAGACCCAGAGACCCGCCACACACCTCCTCCTCCAGACAGCCGCTCGGTTTCCAACACAGTCACTAGGAGTCCAAGCAACTCACTTCACGTCTCCTCCTCCCGCCAACCGCCCGTAGCCCTAGGCAGTCACTCCGAGTCCAAGTGATCCACCCTGTTCCTCCTCCTCCTCAGGGTAGCCCCCCGGGTGTTCAGGAGTGGTCGCTTGGAGACCAAGGGACCCACTGCGCTCCTCCTCCAGGCAGGCCACTGGTATTCAGGAGCGGTCGCTTTGAGTTCAAACAACTCACCACTTGCCTCCTCCTCTGGCAACCGCCTGTGGCTCTGATGCAGTCACTCCTAGACCAAGCGACCCGCCGCGCTTCTCCTCTTCCTCCGGGCAACCCCCCGGTGTTCAGAAGTGGTTGTTCTAAGTCCAAACAGCTCGCCATGCTGCTCCTCCTCAGGCAGGCGCCCGGAGCCCCAGTGGTTGCTCGAGTCCAAGCGCTGTGCTGAGCCGCCTCCTCTACGATGATCCCAGTTGTCCATGTTTACCGCTCCAGTGGGGGGAGGGGCGTCTCGCCGGGCAACTCTTCTTCACAAATTCCCTGCGTTCTGGGGCTACCGCCCCATCCGGGACGCCTCCCCAACGGGAGAGACTCACCCGGCGGCTTTGAGTTGGTCCCAAGTCTCTCACTATCTCCTCTTTTGAATCCTGCGTCCTGGAGCAACGTGAAATGCAGCCGCCCTCTAGTCCACCATCTTGAAACTCTGTTGGTAGGCTTTTGATGACTTCTTCTATTTCATTACTTGAAATTGATCTATTTAAATTGTGTATGTCCTCCTCGTTCAGTTTAGGCAATTCATATGTCTCTAGAAACCTGTTGATGTCTTCGAGGTTTTCTATTTGTTGGAGTATAGATTTTCAAAATAGCTTCTAATTATGTTTTGTATTCCAATCGTGTCTGTTGTGATATTTCCTTGTTCATTCCGAATTTTATTAATTTGAGTCTTCTCTCTCCTTCTCTTTGTTAGTGTGGCTAAGGGTTTATTAATTTTGTTTATTTTTTCAAAGAACCAATTATTTACTTTGTCAATTTTTTCGATTGTTTCTTTTGTTTCAATTTCACTGATTTCAGCTCTGATTTTAACTATTTCCTGTCTTCCACTACTTTTGGTGTTGCTCTGTCCTTCTTTATCTAGGGCTTTGAGCTGTAGTGTTAGGTCATTTATTTGTCGATTTCTTCTTTTATTGAATGCAATCCATGAAATAAATTTTCCTCTAATTACTGCTTTCATAGTCTCCCAGAGATTTTGATATGATGTATCTTTGTTCTCGTTTACCTCTAAGAATTTTTTTATTTCCCTTCTGATGTCTTCTGTTATTCATTCATCATGCAATAGCGTATTATTTAATCTCCAAGGTGTTGGAGTCATTTCTGTTTTTTATTCTGTCATTTATTTCTAACTTCAATCCATTATGATATGATAGAATACAAAGTAGTATCTCTGTCTTCTTGTATTTGCTAACATTGGCTTTGTGGCATAGAATATGGTCTATTTTAGACAAGGATCCATGTGCTGCTGAGAAGAAGGTGTATTCACTCTTCGTTGGATGGTATATTCTATTTATGTCTGTTAAGTCTAAGTTATTGATTGTGTTATTGAGATCTATGGTTTCTTTGTTCAATTTTTCTTTGGAAGATCTGTCCAGTGGTGAGAGAGGTGTGTTAAAATCACCTAGTATTATTGTGTTGTGGTCTATTTGATTTTGGAATCGAGAAGGATTTGTTTGACATACACAGATGAGCCACTGTTTGGGGCATAGATGTTTATGATTGTTATATCTTGCTGATTTATGCTTCCCTTAAGCAGTATGCAATGTTCTTCTTTATTCCTTCTGACTAACTTTGGCTTGAAGTCCACATTATCTGATATGAGGATGGATACTCCGGCTTTTTTGCTGAGTCCATGTGCATGGGGTATGTTTTTTCCCATCCTTTCACCTTTAGTCTGAGTATCTCTTTCTATGAGATGAGTCTCTTGCAGGCAGCATATTGTTGGATCTTTCTTTTTAATTCAATCTGTCAGTCTATGTCTTTTGATTGATAAGTTCAGGTCATTAACATTCAGGGTTATTATTGAGATATGATTTGTATTCCCGGTCATTTGACTCATTTTTGTTTTTTGACATGACCTGTTTTCTCCTTTATTTGACTGTTCCTTTAGGGTAGTTCCTCCCTTTGCTGATTTACTTTGTTGTATTTCATTTCTTCCTCAAGGAATATTTCGCTGAGAATGCTCTGTAGTGCCAGCTCTCTTTTTGTAAATTCTTTTAGCTTTTGTTTATCATGGAAGGATTTTATTTCATCATCAAATCTGAAGGTAAGTTTTGCTGGGTGTAAGATTCTTCTTTGGCATCCGTTTTCTTTCAGAGCTTGAATAATGTTGTTCCAGGCCCTTCTAGCTTTTAGGTTCTGGGTTGAAAAATCTGCTGATATCTGTATTGGTTTCCCCCTAAATGTAATTTGATTCTTTTCTCTCGCAGTCTTTAAAATTCTGTCTTTATTTTGTATGTTAGGTACTTGCATTATAATGTGCCTTGGTGTGGGTCTGTTGTAATTTTGTATATTTGGAGTCCTATAAGCCTCTTGTACTTGATTTTCCATTTCATTCTTCAGATGTGGGAAATTTTCTGATATTATTTCATTGAATAGATTGTTCATTCCTTTGGTTTTTTGTTTCTCTGTGCCTTCCTCAATCCTAATAATTCTTAAATTTGACCTTTTCATGATATCCCATAATTCTTATAGATTCTGTTCTTGATTTCTTACCATCTTCTCTGATCAACTTTGTTTTCAAGATTAAATATTTTGTCTTTGATGTCTGAGGTTCTGTCTTCCAGGTGTTCTATCCTATTGGTTATGCTTTCTATGGAGTTTTTAATTTGGTTTATTGTTTCCTTCATTTCAAGGATTTATGTCTGGTTTTTTTCAGTATCTCTAACTCTTTATTGAAGTGATCTTTTGCTTCCCGTATTTGCTCTTTTCACTGTTGAGTGGTGTGATCATTCAAAGCCTGCATTTGCTCTTTCATCTCGTTTGTTTCTCTGATCATTTTAATTATGTACATTCTGAACCCCCTTTCTGACATTTCTTCTGCCATGCTGTCATTGGATTTTATTGCCGTAGCATCTATGTTCGTTTGGGACATTTTCTTCCCTTGTTTTCTCATATTGGTCAGGTATCTAGCCCTCTAGTAGTGAAACTCTATTGACCTATAGTGTCCCTGTAGATTTCCAACAACTCGCCTCCTAGCCTTCAGAAGCCTGAAGTCTTGGAGGAACTTGATAATGCAGTGATACACAAGGAAGCTGCCCCTCTAGGGGTGGTGGCATTTAGGTGGGGTGTATTTCCTGCTGGTGGGAAGAGGCACCTCAACTTGTTGACTGATGGTCATACAAAAAGGGGACTAGACTACAGGCTGGGGCATGGCTGGTCTGGGCCTGTGTCTCTGGTTCTACCACCCTGGTGGGAAAGCCTCGTCCGGTGAGGAAGACTCACCCAGTGGTGACATCTCACTGGGCAGCTCTCCTCCAAGAAGTTCCTTTCAGTCTAGAACTACCACCTGGGCTGGGCAGCCCTCCTCTGTGATGTTCCCAGGGATCTGGACCTACTTCCTGGGCCAGGGAGCCTCGCCCTGCAATTGAGACTCGCTGGGCAGCCCTCCTCTGTGACGTTCCCTGGGGACTGGAACTACCACCTGGTTTTGGGGGCCAGGCCCTGCGAGGGACTCTCTCTCTGAGCCGCCCTCCTCTATGACGTTCCCTGGGGACTGGACCTACTGCCCAGGTCTGGGACCCTCACTCTGCACCGAAGCCTCTTGCTGGGCGATCCTCCTCTACAACGCTCCCGGTTATCTGTGTTCACAGCTGCAGCTGGGGAGTCTCACTGGGCAACTCTACACCACCAAGTTCCCTGCATTCCCAGACTATGGACCTGTCCCGAGAGCCTCACCCAGTGGGAGAGACTCACCCGCTGCTCTGAGTTGGTCCTGAGTCTCTGAATACCTCCTCTTCTTGAATCCTGAGTCCTGTCAAAGGGCCTCCAGTCTCCCGTAGGTGCCTCAGGAAGGGAGCCGCCCTTCTGATGATGATGGCCACGACCTCAGGAGTAATTCAAAATGCTTGCACCAGCCTCCAAAAAAACTGGGGAGCCCTAAGGAGGGTGCGCTGAGTCAGCACAGAGGCAAGTGCAGTGTCCCTCAGCAGTAGGCGGGCAGGCAGGCAGGCTCCGCGATGGCAATCGACCTCGGCGTGGGGGTCAGTGGACCCGACACCAAATCTATTGATACCTTGAACTTTGATGTCCTATGCTTCAGAACAGTGAGAAATAAATTTCTGTTGTTTATAAACTGCCTGATTTATGGTGATTTACAGTATCACAAATGGACTAAGATACTTTTCTGTTTTTTCAGTAATTCATCCTTTAATTTAGCTTGGGCAGTATGGATCTCTCTCCTGCCCTTCTATCCAAACATGTTAGACATTCTTCATCTTTGATTTCTTTTTTTTTTTTTTTAATTATTTATAGGACACTCAGGTCATTTTTATTTCTTCAGCAAGATGTCATTTGATTATCAATCTACCTCAGCACAAAAAAATTATTGGATGCCAATTTGAAGGACTAAAAATTCCAAAGTACTAGATTTAACAGCTGAATAAGGTCATTACAAACAAGTTTACATTCTGCTGAAAACGCCTGTATGGTTTCAGCACCTAACAAAATCTACCAGGCTCCCAAGACCATTTCAGGTTAAATGATGGCACAACTTTTTAAAAGGAGCCAATTACTTTAGCTAAGTCATTCAGAGCCCAAAATCTGAAGAATGACCAAAATCAAATCTTTATTTTTATAACTGTATAAATGTGATCCAAATGTGTCCACCACTAGTTTTTCCAAAAGAAACATGCTATAAATAAGCAAACTACATCTGCTCACTGATGTGTGTATGGACTTCCTAGATGTCTCATTTGGCTTAATTACAGACCACTCACAGTAATAGATTTTTAGTATAAAGTGTAGCATGATGTTAAGCCATTTTAGCTTTTACACATACATGTTGCACTTCTGGCTGATAATGGAGAAAAATTTGCAGCATTACACTGTTAAGCTAGGTTGCATCCACTCTTAAATGGCGTCAATATCAATGTCATCATCCTTGTTGTCAGCATCTTTGATTTCTTGATGAAGCAGCACCTCCAGAGCCTTCCCACCTGCTCAGTATGATTGCTCAACTCTGCATAGCTGAGTTGGGTACCTGTACCCCCTCAGCACACTAACTTTCCGAAACAATTTCTGAGACTAATGATGTGATTGGCCCCCAGGTGGGTCTGACTTCTCCCAGAGATCTGAATGCATTGAAGGAGTGAGATCAGGGGGGCACACTGAGAATAGGTGACTGCGTTGTTATTTCAGGGTCTTCAGGTAAAATGGGAGTGGCCTTATCATACAAGGGCAGAGGAGGTTCATGGAATCCTCCCACAAGTCCCCATTCCAATTCCTTGGTCCCACTTTTTTTTTTTTTTTTTTAAATCAGTGGCCTACATTTTACATGAAAAATCGGAGGACCTGTGGATTTAAAGGATTTTACAATTTGACCACCCACAGGATTCAGAGTCTAACTTTTGTCAACCTCAATCCTGTGGCTGCCTGAGAAATTCTTTTAGCCCCTTCATACAAGCATCTTGTTCCCTGAACTCACCCTGAACCAAGAATTTTGAATTTGAGCTGCTTGTTCTTTTTCATTAAGTTGTCCAGGGCAATTAGAAATAACCAGGCTGCCCTATGGTCTTTCAGTTCCTGGCACCCTCCCTGGAGTTCAGAACAGTGGCCTCTCCAAGCTTTGAGCCCTCTCCAAGCCTGGCCTTCATTCCAGCGGGCCCTCATTTTGACAACCTGCTTTAGCCTGCTGGAATGTCACCCTTTAACATCTAATCGATCCTTATTCCTTTCAGGCTTAAGATGAATAACAAGCCCCTCCTTGAGGGGCTGTCATTTGCAATCACTCCTGGTCCTAGCATCCAGATCAGACAGGATTCTTAGCTGCAAACAACAGAACACACTTTGGTTAGGTTAAGCACAAAATGAATGTTGACCTAGAGAAAGAGTCTTGATGGCTTCACAGACAGTTCCAAAATGCTGGTTATGCTGCTGAGGAACCTAAGGTATTTTTCCTGCCACTGCCAACTCTGAAGGTTTAGTGCTTCTCCACCTTGACCCCTCCTTCTCTATCACTCACTTCCATATCAAAGTCTTGTCCAGCTGCATTTCACTGACAGTGCTTGGGTCCTTCTGCTGCAAGGGAGGTTGGGAAAAGTGTTTCTGGCTTATAATTTGTAGAGGCAACATGTAAGATGGAAAATCCCCAAGACGTTTCACAAATAGTTGAAAATCTTAACACATTTTCTACTATGGTTTAGATCTAGAACATCCCCCAAAGGCTCATGTGTGAAAGACTTGGTCCCCAGCCCATGGCTCTGTTAGAGGTGATAGAACCTTTAGGAGGTGGTGCCTAGGTCACTGGCAATACGCCCTGGGAGATAGTGGGACCCTGGCCCCTCGGCTCTCTCCTTTTTGCTTCCTGACCACAATGAAGTGAACAGGCTTGCTCCTCCATATGCTCCCCACATGATGTGCTGTGATATCACAGACTCAAAGCAACAGGGTCATGGATCCTGGACTGAAACCTCTGAAACTCTGAGCTAAAATAAACCTTTCCTCCCTTTAAGCTGACAATCTCAAGTACTTTGTCACAGTAACAGAAAGCTGATTAACACATACTTCAAGGACTACATCCTTCAGTGAACTCATACTTGGATAGAGTGATAGTGATCTAAATTATTTGCTAAAATCACTTAAGAGTGGATAAAAATCTTTGTGGCCATCGCTGGGAGACTACTGAGCTAAATTAGGGTTCATTCACTCAGTGGAATACTATGTAGTTGTAAAAACCATGAGCATGATCTCTAAGATACAGTGTTAAAGAGAGTCTAGAGCAGGTAACTCTGTGAAGGAAAAACAGAAATGAAGAAAAGAAAAACCATGGGCAGTCACTTATTTAGGCCTAGAATATCTCTGGAAAGACCTCAGAAAACTGGTCAGGTGTGACCTCTGGGGGCTAAGGAAAGGTAGCATCTCACTGATGAAGGAAGCCACTGTTTATATCATGATAAAGAAGCCAAGGCAGTGGTCCTCACACTCTCCTGGGGTCCCATCCATGAGGTTCTGGGACACAGTAGGGGTTGGAGGTAGTGAGGATTGTGTTTCCACTGATCAGGGCTCCTTCTTTCTCCCTCAGGGCCCCGGTGAGTGTGGCCCTCTGCTGTCCCTGGGTGCTTCTCTCCTGCTGGTCATTCATGTCTCAGAGGAGCTTGGTAAACAGCCCATACATAATTCTGCTATAGAAGGGCTTATTGTGCCTTTCAGTAAGGAGTAAGTGTCTTAGAGCTAATGCCTGTCCTGGGCATATGTGATCCCTTTAGGAAGCTACATCACTCCTTACATTTGGGTTACGTAATATACTTTGTGATTCCCACAACTCAGAGGAGCTAACCTAGCAGGCACCAAAAGAGGGCAGAGACAAAGTCTAAGAATGCAAACATAACCTGCGAATCACCTCCACTGGACCTTTAACTCCTCTCAGAGACCTGACCACCGTTCACTAGTTGAAGAACAACTCGACACAGAAGCAAAAATCACATCATCAGACGACTGGATTCCAAGATACATACTCATTTTCAGAGGCCTAGAGCAACCCAATCCTTGTGGTTCTGTATAAATATTGTTATATTGCCTCAAGAACCTTCAAGGAGCACTCAAGAAATTTTTTGGATTCTACAAAGGTATCCTTTCTTAGCCTGGTATAGAGAAAGGCCATACATTTGTCTGAAGTTATGTATCTTTTCTCAGATCCCACCCTTCTTAGACATTTCCAGTAAGTCTGGGTTTACAATATTTGCTATGACTACATGAGCACCATAAAAATCTATCCTAATAATTATTGCTGCTGATATTATACATTGACAAGTGGGATTCTAATTTATACCCTATTTCCATCGGTTCATATGTTCATACAAGTTTCAGCACACAATTAATCACAAGTGTAGCATAAAATAAGTTTTACTACGTAGAGCTACTGCCAATAGCTACATCAACAGCAGTGTCATTAATAAAACCTTCAACTAAAAGGCAGATCTATTAAATGAAAAACCCAGAGGAAGCAAATAATTTTTAGAAATGTTATACAGTATTTCTCATCTTCTTGCTTTCGGATCTGATAAAAATCAGATTTTAACATATGTAAGTCAGAGTTTAACTGAGTAAATTCTTAATAGGGTACATGAGAATTACTTGATATGAGAAGGCATAGGTTTTGTTTTCATTTTGATTAGTTAAAAATTATGACATTCCAATATATAGAAAAATACAGACTTCCAGCTCTGACTTTCTTGCTGAAATCATCTAAACGTGAAGGATGAAATCTTATATTTCTCTTCCTTAAATAACTGGTGAAATGGCAAGGAAATAAGGCATACCAAGCTAAGCACTCAGTTAAAGAAGGTCCCAGCTGGGGGTTGGAGGGGGTGGTAAGCAGAATGCGGAGGCCAACTTCTGCTCTGGAGATGTTGCAGAACTGGGCAAACTTGAACATCAGTTTTCACATCATGGGGCTCAGGGACCTGAGATGCTGTCCTGGAATCATTCAAGGAGGGCAATCTGAAAGAAGTCTCTTCTTTCCATGAATTGGAGACACCAGAGGGCTGCATCTTCAGTGTGAGGGGGAATCAGAAATAAGCTTCCTGCCATTCCACTCCCAAGTATACCAAGGACACTGCCAAACTGGAACCCTGGTGTTGAACAGAGAGGGAATATCTCCCGAGAAAAATCGCAACCTCAAGCCTGCTCCGACCTCAGTCTGCAGGCTGACTAAACATGTCCTGGGTGGTCTGAAAACCTCAAGACCAGAATTTAGTTGAAAATGGTTTCAGCTTATTAATTCTCCCTGGCACTTTGTAAAAGTAAATGAAAATCTATGGAGAAAACTCTCTCAAATTCCCACAGATATGTTCTAAGGAAAAAGAGCAGTTTACAGTAAAAAATTATAAAGCATGAAAGGGACAAGGCACACACTGAGAGCCACAGAATTCAGCAGACAATGACCCAAAAGACATCAGTTCTTGGAAATAACATTCATGACATAAAATAATTAAGCTTAATATGCTTAAAGCAATTAAAGAAGGTCTTGGGGTCTATAGTTCAGTGGCAGAGTCCCTGCACAGCACTACAAAAATAAAAAGAAAAAATAAATAAAAGTCGAACATATGTGCAGGGATAAAAACAAAACAAAACAAAATAAAAGCCCAAGAAGGGTAAAAAAGAATCGTAAGTTATAAAAATGAAAGATAAGATCGCATTAAGAACTCATATAGAGCTTTTTGCAGAGCCGGCAAGATGCCCGAAGTGGAGCAGAAGAAGTGGACCTTCCGCAGGTTCTTCTACTGAGGTGTGGATCTCCACCAGCAGCTGGACATGTCCTACCAGCAGCTGCGGCAGCTGTACAGCGTGAGCTGGGGCGGCTGAACTGGGCCTGCGTGGGAAATAGCACTCCCTGCTAAAGCGCCTGCGCAAAGCCAAAAAAGAGGCACTCCCCATGGAAATAAATACCAGAGATGGTGAAGATACCCTGCGGGACGTGATTATTTTGCCTGAGATGGTGGGCAGCGTGGTTGGCGTGTACAATGGCAAGACCTTGAACCAGGTGGACATCAAGCCTGAGATGATCAGACACTATCTGGGCGAGTTCTCTATCACCTTCAAGCCTGTGAAGCATGGCTGACTTTGACATTGGAGCCACTCTCTCGTCCGTCTTTAACCCCCTCAAGTAGCCTGCCTGGACAATAAAGGCCCACACAACTCCAAAAACAACAACAACAACAACAACAAACAAACAACAACAACAACAACAAAAACAACAACTCAAATAAATATAAAAACACTGACATTCCGAGGAAAATGCATTCTACCTGAAACTTCATTCAAAATGCATAAAGACAAGACATGTGAATGGGTGGGGAGAGGGATGGCAAATCAAATATAGTAAAATGTTGGTAGACTCCAGATGGTAAGTACAGGTGTTCACTGTAAAACTCGTACAGCTTTTCTGTGTACTTGAAAATTTTTTATAATGAAAATGATACACACTAAGGAGGAAACTAGCTATTTGGAAAGTAGATATTAAGACTTCTGAGTCAGGAATACAGGTAGACCAATCCTCCCAATAACATCAATCACACACTAAAAATAGAGAATAAGATATTTTAAACCACACATTCTATTTATTTATTTACTTGCTTACTTATTTGGTACTGGGGTTTGAACCCAGAAGCACTCTACCACTTAGCCACATCCCCAGCCCTTTTTATTTTTTATTTTGAGACAGGGTCTTGCTAAGTTGCCAAGGCTGACCTTGAACTTGCAATCCTCCTGCCTCAGCCTCCCCAGTTACTGGGAGCAACAAATTCTTAAAAGCATTGAAGACATAACGAAACTGAACTTCTCAAGCCAAAACCTGATGGATGTGGTCATGTTGAGACCACAGTGAAGAGCGTCAGTCTCTTTAGTCCTGAGCATACATTAAACCTACCCAAATTGAGGTTTGATTTGCACAGCCTTGCAGGACTGAGGGGCCATAAAGTGCCAGTGTAAGAGTCAACCCCAAATAGACATGCCATTCCCCAGCCAGTACTCCTGGAGGACCAAGGGACTTTGAGGAATGTTGCCTTTGTGCTGAGTGGAGGACAGGGGTAGGTAGGTGGCCGTGGTAAAGGGAAATTCAATATCTGGGAAGCACCCACCATGGCGGGTCTTGACATGGATTTGTGGCTCACATTATATGGGGTCTCTACAAGCTCAAGGTGTGATGCCAGATGGGGACCTGGCAGGGGTGGAGGCAAATGATCTCTAAAGAAACATATTTCATTCTGGGCCTCAAAGAATTGCCATGAATAATTTTCCAAGGAAAACAAACACTGACAGTAAACAAACAAACAACAACCTACTAGGTACAAAAGGTAAGAAAGCCCCATGAGAGAGAATCATCAGGGAAAAAAGCTCAGAAAGCAGAAAATAGACTCGCACAACCTTAATTGTGTTTATCAGACACACAATAGAAACTATGATTCTCATGTTTAAATAAAATTAACTGGAAATTACAAAAAGTGAGGAATAAAATGGAGAGCATTGATGTTGCTGTATCTCTGTAGTATGCTGATTTTAAGTCCTTTGGGTATAGGCCGAGGAATGGGATAGCCACATCAATGTTCATAGCTGCTCAATTCACAATAGCCAGATTGTGGAACCAACCTAGATGTCCTTCAACTGATGAATGGATTAAGAAACTGTGGTATATATATACAAAAGAATATTACTCAGCCATAAGAATGGTAAAATTATGGCATTTGCAGGCAAATGGATGAAATTGGAGAATATCATGCTAAGTGAGATAAGCCAATCTCAAAAAACCAAAGGACGAATGATCTCACTGATAAGCAGATGATGACACATAATGGGGGGTGGGAGGGGGGCAAGAATGGAGGAAGGAGGGACTGTATAGAGGGAAAAGAGGGGTGGGAGGGGTGGGGGGAAAAAAATAACAGAATGAATCAAACAACATTACCCTATGTAAATTTAAGATTACACAAATGGTATGCCTTTACTCCATGTACAAACAGAGAAACAACCTGTATCCTGTTTGTTTACAATAAAAAAAAAATGCAGAGCATTCCTACTTGTATTTGAAGGAGAACTAATTAGATCATGTAGATGTAAGAATATAATAATTGACATTCGAATATCAATAAACAGATTTGACATAGCTGAAAAGACAGTGGATGCAAAAATAGGTTAGATATTCCAGAACACTGCAAAGGTTAGATATTCAGAGACAACATGAAGAAATAGGAATTGCAGGTAAAGAAGCAAGGAGAGCGATAACAGAACATTTCATCGGAGTGAGGAAAGGAGAGAGAAAGGAGCAGAGTCAGTATTTAAAGATATGAAGCAAACTGATGAAAGACATCAAACTACAGTGGCCCAGTGAATCTCAAGAAGAATAAGTAAAAATAAATTTCACCTGTTTATCCCTCCTCCTTGTCCCCCCCCCCCTTATTTTGGTCTAGCTTCCACATATGAGAGAAAATATTTGATCCTTGACTTTCTGAGTCTGGTTTATTTCACTCATCACGATGTTCTCCATTTCCAGCTATTTACCAGCAAATGCCATTATTTCATTCTTCTTTACAGCTAGGTAAAACTCCATTGTGTATGTAAACCACATTTTCTTATCCATTAATTTGCTGATGGGTACTTGGGCTGGTTCCATAACTTGGCTAGCATAAATCATACTGCTAGAAACATTGATGTGACTGTATCACTATAGTTTGCTGATTTGAGTTCTTTTGGATAAATATTGAGGAGTGGGATATCTGGGTCATATGGTAGTTCTATTCCTAGTCTTTTGAGAAATCTCCATGAAAATAGAAGAGAGATCAACGTGGTAGAGAAAGGGGGTTAAGGGAAGGGAAGAGGATGGAAAAGGGGAGGAAGGATGGAATAGAATCAACCAAACTGTCCTATGTACACATATGGATATGCTAGAGTAAATTTCACCTTTATAGATCAAAAATTAATTTTAAAAACTATAAATAAATGGGAGGAAGACCAGTAGAGTTGAGGAAAGGAGATAGGGGGAGGGAAAAATGGGAGGGGAAGGAGAAGTACTGGTGACCAAATCAGATAAAAATATATTCCATGCTTGTATAATTATATCAAAGTGAACCTCAATATTATGTATAACTCACTAATAAAAAATAAAAGAAGTGACAAACAGGCTGTTTACTGACTTCTTAACAGTAAAACTAGGTGCCACAAGAAAATTAAACAATATATCTCATCCATTGAGAGAAAACTGGTGGCCTGGGATTCCATACCAGTAAAGACTCAAGAATACAGGCAAATTAAAGACAGTTTCATATAAAAGTGAAACATTGCCCTCAGTAGATTCTCACTGAAGGGAACTCTAAAGGATGTAATAGGCATGAATAAAATGATCCCGGGAAGAATGATCTGAGATGGAAGAAGCCATATACATGGGCAAATTTAGACAAACTACAGAAAACTATTAAAACAACAACCTTTGTGGTTAAATATAAAATTTAAATAAATCAAAGATAGCAATTGACTTTAGATTGTGGTCTGTTAAACAAGAGAAGTGAACCTTTGAATTCTATAGTGTCTGGTGTCTGCTTAAATAAAAGGAGAGGGAATAATGAAGGTGAGAAATAGAATGTGAAAAAAAAGAGAGGAAAAGAAACATAAAAAGATGGGTGAAAGAAAACACAAAATAGAATGATAGAAATAAATCCAATATTTCATTAATAACAATAAATATAAATAAGCTAAATAATTTGGCAAAGAGACAAAGATTGCTAGAGTGCGTTTTTTAAAAAAATTCCAACTATATGCCGTTTACAAGTGACATATTCAAAACTTGAAGTTGTAGAAATGTTATAATTAAAAGTATAGAAAAAGATATGTTGGGTAAATACTACTCAAAATAGATTTTAAGACAAGAAAGTGTTACCAGATATAAGGAAGAAAAACTGCAGAGGTATAGAATGTTCAGTTTCATCTGTTAAAAATAATTATAAACTTTTAGTTACACAATAAAATACCCTCCACCCTAAGTAAAAGGTAAAAATGGGCAGGATTAAGAGAAGATAAAGAAAAATCCACAGCAATAATGGATATGAAGAAAGAAACAGGATTGTTTCTGAATGACTCCAAAATCTCCTCAGGCCCTGCTCATGAGATGAAAGGCTCAGATGCTCTGTTTCCCCAGGAGGAGGGTATCATGGCCTGACCTCCCCAAGACTCCAGTAATGGATGTTCTATTGTGCAATTCTTTTGAACATTTGTCACTCAAGTTTGCTTTTACCTCCACTCCCTACTAATACATAGACTCTTGATGGTGCTGTAAAAGGCAGATGGGTTTGTTCTCCAGGAGCATGATTCATGATTCTTCCAGCCACACCCAATACAACATGCCTCTTCCTGGTAAGTGGAGAGCCTGGGAGTCTGTATATCCTCTGTCCTCACTGTCCTATGTCCCAGGCCCTCCTCTCTTGGAGGTGGGAGATTTCCACATGTCTCTCTAAGTAACTGATAGATCAAGCAGACAAGTAGGATTTAGAAGATTTGTCATAATAAGCATCTACAAAGCAATGCATTCCATAGTGGCAGGGTATGTTTTTTCCTAAGTACTCATGGAACAAAGATGAAAATTGACTATATCTTGGCCCATAAAATCTTATCAAATTCAAATGATTGCTATAATACAAATCACCATCTTCAACCACTCTGCAATTAAATAAAAATTAGTGGCAAACTAGATAAAACCACGTTTTATCTTAGAATTTTCTTAGAAATTAAGAAGCTTATTTCTAAATAACTCAGGGAACAAAGAGAAGTCCAAAGGAAAAATAGAAAACATTTGGAATGGTAATGACTAGAAGCATATCCAAATTTGTGGGACACAGCAACAGAGAAAAATGTAGCATTAAATACCCACTGTAGACAAAAAGATGGAAAGGGGATGAGTTAAGCATTCATTTTAAGTTAGAAAAAGAACAAATCCGCTAATTCAACTGATATGCACTGGGTACTTGGAGGTGCCGTATGCTTCACTGCGTCCTGTGAACAAAGCAAGGTAGTGGGGTGCACCGAGATGGGAGCCATCGGCCAGCTTGAGCGAAGGACAACATGGTCTGACTTGCATCACCAGGTCCTGGACCTGCTGGCTGCTGTTGAGAACCCATGAAACCGGAGCACAGAGACCACTGAGGAGACGTGCAATCATCTAGCCCAGCGATGATGGTGGCATGGACCCCAGCAGTCACAGCGGATGTGCTTGGGTTCTGTCTCTACGATTACAGTAAACTTGGCGAGAGTTTTCAATAGATTGGATGTAGGGTAGAGAGGGATGAGTCAAGGGTGACTCTAAGGTTTTTGTTGAGAGCCACCAGGAGAAAACAGCTGCTGAGTCCTGAGATGGGGACAGAAGTGGCTCAGTTTGAAAGTTCTGTGTTCTGAGTAGACATCAAGTGGGCAGTTGGTGAGTGAGTTTAGAGTTTATTGGGACGGACCAGGCTGGAGACACATATTTGGGGGCATGAAGGTGACAGTTCAGGCCAGGAACATGGGTGGAATCTGTAAGGAGCCTCCATAGAGAAGTCTTTAGGCCTGAGCTGGGGGCTCACCCAACTTAAGAGACTGGGAAGAAGAGCAGGAACCAGCTGAGAAGTGGCCAGGAAATGGGGAGGGTGTGTTATTCTGGAAATCAAATGGAGGGAGTGTTCAAGGAGGAGAGAGCGCTTCCAGAAGACGGAACCCAGAAGATGAAGAGATGTCTGTGTGTGGCAACCAAATACGCTCCGACCGAACTTCACACACTTTGTACACGGGATTGGCACAAAAGTCAGATAATTCGTGTTGGGCAAGGATGTGGGAACAGGCACTGCTGCTGAGAGTGTCTACTGTGTGGTCATTTGAGAGGGAACATAGCAGCTAAAGGACACCTGAAGATGTGATACATGTCACACGTTCCAAGAGAGATTCTGGCTGCATGCGTCTGAGATTCTCGTCCCCTATCTGAACCCCAAATAAAGGTTTTCCTCTTGCTTAAATCCTGCCAGACTTAAAGATTTAAAGGTACATGTTCAGAGCTTAAGGCAGCTATCGATTTTGAATATCTTACACCCGGCGGGTGTGGTAACTGTTAGTTGTCTCCAATGTGTACTCTCCTTTTAGTACTTAATAATACTTTGCCCATCATGTACAACCAAATGAAAAGTTATATTTCACTTGTATATAATGAATCAAAATGCATTCTGCTGTTATGTATAACTAAATAGAACAAACAACAAAAATAAATAAAAAGTGAGAATGTAAAAAAAAAAAATACTTTGCCCAGCCTCCTTTGTGGATGGTACATCCATATGATTAATTTATGACCTATTTATGTGAGACTCCTGAGGAGGCTAGTTAAAAGGAGGGGAGCATGTGCTATTTTATCCTCCTTGATTGTTGGCTTGAAATGTGGATATGATGGCTGGTGCCCTAGTACCCATAGGGTACCAAGAGGCAACCCTAAGAATGGAATCCACATGCTGATGTCCTGATTATCCCAGAGATTGCTATACCAGAACCTGATGACTTACATCTGGTCTTTTATGTGAATGAGAGCTACATCTATGTTTAAACCATTATTTTGAAGTTTTCTATTATCTGGAGCCAAATATTCTCCTAACTGATCAGATAGTTCTGAATAGATGTGGAATTGGAGAAAAGTTCATTTTTTCCTCATCTGCCATTTTTTAAAAAAATTTTTTGGATGTTGATAGACCTTTGTTTTATTCATTTCTTTATACGTGGTGCTGATGATCGAACCCAGTGCCTCACACACAGGGGGCAAGCACTCTACCACTGAGCCACAACCCCAGCCCTCATCTGCCATTTCTTAGAAGAAAGGTTTCCTAGAGTTCCTTTGTGAAATGCCTCTAACTTCTTCACCAGATTGGTGTCTTCCAGAGGCAGTAGTTAAACCTCTACTGAGATTTATTTTAATGCTGGATTTTTTTCAATTACTGAAGAAGCAAAGTATGAAATAATTTGGACTAGACTCAGGTGAAGCAGAGGCTGGCAGGAGGCCCAGATTCCAGAGCAGAGCTGGCAATATCACATTTTATGCACTTTCTAGTTGGATGTGTCCACAGACTGACCCAACGTGATCTCAGGGACAGGTGGCCTTGCTGATGGAGGGTCACCAAGTGGTTTGCTAGTGTAGACTCTGCTCTAAGGAAGCAGTTGTGTGAATTCTATTAGCAAACACAGCTACCTGATGAACAGATGGACTTTAAGGGTGAGCAGTAACCCAGTGGGCTGTAAAGTTCTGAACCAACAGGAAGCAGACTCAGAGTGCATGATTTCTCTTCCTCTTAATTTTGTATCTTGTGAATCCTTTGAGTTTGTCAGGGCCTTTTCTTGGCTTAGGAAAAATGAACTGGGCCAATGTAGAGGAGCATGTTTAATTAGCACTAGAGAGAGAGGCAGGTTTATTAAGCCTGGAAGGACCCAGAATTAAAATGTCTGAAACTATTCACTGGGTCACTGTCCTGTAGCATTGGGATCACTGTGCTCTTTGCTAAAGGATGTTTCTTTTCTTCCCAGACCTGCAATTTAGGATCTCTTTTAGCTTAGCAATTCATAGTCTCCTGGATATAATTTTCTTTTCTTCTTTTGTTTTCCACTGATGTGAATTGAACCCAGGGCCTCATGCCTATGAGACAAGCTCTCTACCACTGAGCCACATCCCCTGCCCTCCTGGATGTAATTTTATTTTATTTTATTTTTAGCCTGAATATACTTCTGTTTAATAAGATCTGAGAGAGGAATGTCATACTTGGTACTCAAAGGCAAAAAAAAAAAAAAAAAAAAAAAAGTCTACAAAGAGAGGGAAAGTTATTGTCTATGGTTCAGAGGATTCAACCAGAGATAAAACCTAAACACAAGCAAGTGTGTCAATCAAATAATATAAAAATGAAAGGACTATTCCACGTCATGACTGCTTGTTGGCTTCCTTTTCGTATGCATTCCCTGTGCCGTTCTGCACATAGGATGAACCAGAAGCAAGGCCATACAAATGACCACAAGATTTGGCATCATCAATATGCTTTTCAAAGAACATTTCTCTCATTTTGAAAAAGGCCATTCCTGTAAGCAATGAATCAGATCCTGCCTGATGTTGCAGTCCTATCCAGCTCTAACTGTTGAGCACTTCCTGTAATCTACCTTTGAGATGTTTGAAAGCCAGGTGCAGTGGCACATACCCATAATCCCAGCAGTGCAGGAGGCTGAGGCAGGAGGATTGCAAGTTCAAAGGCAGCCTCAACAACATATCGAAGCCCTAAGCAACTCAGCAAAACTCTGCCTCAAAATAAAAAGGGCTGGGGGAGTGGCTCAGTGGTTAATTGCCCCTGGGTTCAATCCCTGGTACCCCCCCAAAAAAAATTAAAAGATTTTTGCAGCTCTTCATGAGGTATTTCACATCACAAGTGACATGGAAAAAACAAAGAACCTCAAAGAAGTCAAGTTCTTCTTTGGGCAAATTAAAATTGGTCAGAATTTCTATTAAATAGCCCAAGTCATTAAAGGTGAAAGAAGGGGAAAACACTTACCACGCACATGGACTCAGTAAAAAAGAGGGGGTTTCCATCCTTATATCAGATAGAGTGGACTTCACACCAAAGTTAGTCAGAAGGGATAAAGAAGGACATTTCATACTGCTGAAGGGAACCAGAAATCAGGAAGACATAACGATCGTAAATATTTATGCCCCAAACGACGATGCATCCATGTACATCAAACAAATCCTTCTCAATTCCAGGAATCAAATAGACCACAACACAATAATTCTGGGTGACTTTAACACACTGCTGTCACCACTAGATAGATCTTCCAAACAAAACTAAACAAAGAAACCGCAGAACTCAATAACACAATCAATAACTTAGACTTAACAAACATATATAGAAGATTCCATCCATCAACAAGTGAATACACTTTCTTCTCAGCAGCACATGGAACCTTCTCTAAAATAGACCATATGTTATGCCACAAAGCAGCCCTTAGTAAATGCAAAACAATAGAGATACTACCTTGTGTTCTATCAGATCATAATGGAATGAAATTAGAAATCAATGACCAAAAAAACCCCAGAAACTACTCCAACTCCTGGAGACTAAATAATAGGCTATTGAATGAAGCATGGATAATAGAAAACATCAGAGAGGAGATAAAAATATTCTCAGAGGTAAATGAGAATGATGATATAACATATCAAAATCTCTGGGACATTATGAAAGCAGTACTAAGAGGAAAATTCATTGCATGGAGCACATTCAAGAAAAGAATAAAAAGTCAACAACTAAGTGACCTAACATTACATCTCAAAGCCCTAGAAAAAGAAGAACAGAACAACACCAGAAGTAGTAGAAGACAGGAAATAATTAAAATCAGAGCTGAAATCAATGAAATTGAAAAAAATCAATTCAAAAAATTGACAAAACAAATAGTTGGTTCTTTGAAAAAGTAAACAAAATAGATAAACCCTTAGCTACACTAATAAAAAGAAGGAGAGAGAAAACTCAAATTACTAAAATTTGTGATGAAAAAGAAAATATCATTACAGATACCACTGAAATACATAACATAATGAGAAGCTACTTTGAAAATCTATGTTCCAACAAAATAGAAAATCTTGAAGACATGGACCAATTTCTAGAGACATATGATCCTCCCAAACGGAACCAGGAGAACATACACAATTTAAACAGATCAATTTCAAGCAATGAAATAGAAGAAGCTATCAAAATCCTACCAACAAAGAAAATCCCAGGACCAGACAGATTCTCAGCTGAGTTCTACAAGACCTTCAAAGAAGAACTCATTCCAATACTCCTCAAAGTATTCCATGAAATAGAAAAGGAGGGAACCCTTCCAAACTCATTCTATGACGCTAGTATCACTCTGATACCAAAACAAGACAAAGCCACATCAAGAAAAGAAAAATTTAAACCAATATCTCTAATGAATATAGACACAAAAATCCTTAACAAAATCTTGGCAAATCACATAAAAACATATTTTAAGAAGATAGTGCAACACGATCAAGTGGGGTTCATCTAGGGGATGCAAGTTGGTTCAACATCCGGAAATCAATAAATGTAATTCATCACATCAATAGACTTGGTTAAGAATCATATGATTATTTCAATAGATGCAGAGAAAGTGTTTGACAAAATACAACACCCCTTCATGCTCAAAACACTAGAAAAAATAGGAAGAGTAGGAACATACCTCAACATTGAAAAGGCTATTTATGCTAAGCCCATGGCTAACATTATTCTTAATGGAGAAAAACTGAAAGCATTCCCTTTAAAAATGGGAACAAGACAGGTATGCCCTCTTTCACCACTTCTATTCAACATCATCCTTGAAATACAAGCCAGAGCAATTAGACAGACCAAGGAAATTAAAGGGATATGAATAGGAAAAGAAGAACTCAAGTTGTCACTATTTGCTGATGACATGATTCTATATTTAGAGGAGCCAAAAAACTCCACCAGAAAACTTCTAGACCTAATAAATGAATTCAGCAAAATAGAATATAAAATCAATACACATAAATCTAATGCATTTCTATTCATAAGTGATGAAACATCTGAAAGGGAAATGAGGAAAACAACTCCGTTCACAAGAGCCTCCAAAAAAAAAAAAAATACTTGGGAATTAATTTACCCAAAGAGGTGAAAGATCTCTACAATGAAAACTACAGAATATTAAGGAAAGAAATTGAAGAAGATGGAAAGATCTCCTGTGTTCTTGGATAGGCAGAATTAATATTATCAAAATGGCCATACTTCCCAAGGCGCTATACATATTTCATGCAATTCTAACTAAAATCCCAATGATATTTCTCATAGAAATAGAGAACGTAATCATGAAATTCATCTGGAAGAACAAAAGACCCAGAATAGCCAAAGCAATCCTGGGCAGGAAGAGTGATACAGGAGGTATCACTATACCAGACCTGAAACTCTTCTATAGAGCAATAGTAACAAAAATGACATGGTATTGGCACCAAAATAGACAGGTAGATCAATGGTACAGGATAGAAGACACGGAGACATACTCACATAAGTACAGTTTTCTCATACTAGACAAAGGTGCCAAAAACATACAATGGAGAAAAGATAGCCTCTTCAACAAATGGTGTTGGCAAAACTGGAAATCCATATGCAGTAAAATGAGATTAAATCCCTCTCTCTCACCCTGTACAAAGCTCAACTCAAAATGGATCAAGAATCTAGGAATTAGACCTGAGACCCTTCACCAAATAGAAGAAAAAGTAGGCCTGAACCTCCATCATGTTGGCTTAGGACCAGACTTCCTTAACAAGATCCCCATAGCATAAGAAATAAAAGCAAGAATCAATGAATGGGATGGAGTCAAACTAAAAAGTTTTTTCTCAGCAAAGGAAACAATAAATAATGTGAAAAGAGAACCTGTAGAATAGGAGAAAATCTTTTCCACACACACTTCAGACAGAGCACTCATCTCCAAAGTTTACAAAGAACTTAGAAAACTTTAAACCAAAAATACAAAGAACCCAATCAATGAATGGGCTAAGGAGCTGGGCAGACACTTCACAGAAGAAGATAAACAGGTGATCAACAAATATATGAAAAAGTGCTCATCATCTCTATTAAGTAGAGAAATACAAATTAAAACCACCCTAAGATTTCATCTAATTCCAATTAGAATGGCTGTTATCAAGAACGCAAGCAATAATAAGTATTGGTGTGGGTGTGGGGAAAAAGGCCACTCATACATTGCTGATGGAGTTACAAATTGGTGCAGCCACTCTGTAAAGCAGTGTGGAGATTCCTCAGAAAACTTGGAAAGGACCCACCATTTGACCCAGCTAGCCCACTCCTCAGTTTATACCCACAGGATTTAAAATCAACATACTACAGTGATGCAGCCACGTCAATGTCATAGGAGCTCAATTCACAATAGTTAGATTGTGGGACCAACTGAGATGCCCCTTCAATTGATGAATGGATAAGGAAACTGTGGTATATATACACAATGGAATATTACTCAGCCATAAAGAAGAATAAAATTATGGCCTTTGCTGGTAAATGAATGAAGTTGGAAAATATCATACTAAGTGAAATAGGCCAAGCCCATAAAACCAAAGGCCAAATGTTTTCTCTGATAAGTGGGTGATGATATATAATGAGTGGGGGTGGCAGGGGAAGAATAAAGGAACTTTGGATGGTGTAGAGGAAAATGGGGTGGGTGGGGGAAGGAAAGAGAATGAGACAGACATCATTACCCTATGGACATGTATGATTACACGAATGGTATGAAGCTACATCGTGCACAACCACAGAAATGAAATGATGTACCCCATTTGTGTACAATGAATCAAAATGCAGTCTGTAAAAATAAAAAAATAATAAAAAATTAAAATAACTCCCCCCACAAAAAATGAATAAATAAATAAATAGCCCAAGTCATAACTTGTGAAATGATAACCACTGGACCCCCTCACAGAGGACCAATCCTGAAATCATAACGAGTTCTGCAAAGTACTGGGTCTCAATTCCTTCCTCCTCATGTTACTTAAACTGGATACCAGATGCCGTTAGAGTTCAGGGCATATACAGCCTCCATCAAATTAAATTTAAAATTAAACTGCCAGGTTGAAGTTCCTGGAGGGTCTTCTCCTTGTTCGTTCATATATATCATAGCTGAAATATCATTAATTATCCTTAACAAGTCTACATTACATTGCAATAGTTGGTACTGATAGCGTTACTCCTGAATTCTCCAATGGGCCTTGCAACCACACCTGGAAACTCGGTGTCCATAGCAACATAATCATAGTTTTGGGTAACTTGACAAATTTTCTTCATTTCTTCATCTAGGTTACAAGCCCACACTTCACAGATTCCTTGGCTATGATCTACAGTTGCTGCAGATATACTGAGGGCACCAGGAGTCTAGATGCAAGCCACAAAATGTTATATTTGATTGCAGATTTGTTTGATAAAATACTTTGTTCTTTGTGTACCTGTGTCTCTGAGCTTCAACTCCTGGAGGAGTTGCCTCCTCCTCACCAAAGAGGCAGCACCTGGTGGGGTAGCAGGGGAGGTATCGTTGGTAGTAGGTGCTCCATAGACCCCGCTCACCCAGCAACTGGGAAAGGGAAGCCCACACACCATGGCTTCTCACATGTCCTCCTGGATGTCATTTTATTTAAAAAAAATTTGCATGTTTCCCTGTTACAGAAGGAAAAAAATGCTTACCGTAGAAAACTAAAACTCAGTTAAGTAAAAACAAACAATAAAGCAAAGACTGACAATCCCATCTACCTAAAGACAAACATGATTAAACTTTTCGTACCTCTTTGTGGTGTATGTGTGAATTTTAACAATAAAGGCAGTAAAAGAGATTTTAATCTATGCAAAAGTCATTAAGTGATGAAATAGAAGGCAAAAATCAACAGACTTGATTGGTACAGACAAAAGTCTATTCTTGAAAAAGACCAGTGTGATAGGTGGATCTTTGTTGGTTGTATCTAGGGAAAAAAGAAAAACATATGAATGAACAACATCTGAGTTAAGAACAAGGATATAACTAGGCAGGTGGAGATTAAAAAAAAAATCTAAGAAAATACAATAGCTGTAAATGTGAAATATTACTATCAAAGAGCTCCTGGAGAATTGCTTAGGACTGGGGGTCATACACGAGAGAAGTCTATGAACAACGAGGATGGCTGCCTGTTTAATTTGGGCACATTTATCTCCAGATTGAGATCTGAGGTGTAGCCCCAGGAGGTCAAGGACTGGGAACAGTTCAGCCACATCAAAAGAACTGCTCATGTGGAATTAGATGGACACTGATGTGCTCTTTAATGTTCAGGTTTGATTATACCCGAGAAAGTTCTTCTTAGCAGAGAAATTACAGACTGAACTCCTGAATCATTTGCAGTCATTTTTGTTTATTCCAAACATGTATTTTTGTAAACCTGACATTTCCCAAACAGTGCAAGTGAATTAGAAGTGACTGCATAGACTTTAATAAATGAGACATCATACAGAGGAACACCCATCCCACCAAGATTCCTCAGCGGAAATGTACATGGATGCCTCAAGAAAGTTCTGTAAGTGGAGAGCGCGTGAGTGCCTGCCATGCAATTAACCACTCTTAAAGCTTTTAAACTTACGCTGCCAGTCACACCGTGCACATTAGAATTAAAAGCAAAACACCTTAACAAAGTCTGAAATCTAGATCACTGTGCTATAAGGCATTGCACCATGTTGGGAAATTTGTTCCTTATCCTCCCATGTGCTGAAAAGTCAGAAGACATTCTAGGAGGTTCAGTGTGGCCCTATTGGCTTTGTCTCCTCCCTTTAGCCATTCTTTCTTTTAAATATTCTTGACTGTATATATTACTACCCTATAGATCAAAACAAGACCAACTGAAACATCAGCTAAAACTGCACACATGGAGTACTTCTGAAATAATGCTCACTTCTGCCTTCTGTCTGCTAAAGGCACCGTTTCTCCCAAATGGGCAAAGAAACAAAAAAAATTTTTTTGTTATGCTGGGGATTGAATCTAGGGCCTCGCGCATGTTAGACAAGTGCCTTGCCACTAAGTTACATCCTTAGCCCATTCGCCCAATAAGAATTCTTTGTAGCACCTATAAACTCTGGGAAACTGGAACCAGGGAATTGGGCCTGGTTCACCAGGTGTACATTTCACAGGTAGTCAGGCATAACTGCATTACCTGGCCATAATGCCTTACCCAAAAAATAAAAGTCATGAATAACCTTTAAAAACCCACCATGCTGGGGTTCAACGGGCACCTGGGTCATGGGAAATCTACCATGATTGTGCATGGAAGACAGGCCCCAGGTGTTTAGTTGTGAACACTCAACTAAAAGGTGTTTCTGTTTCTTGTCAACCTCCTTACTTTTGCATCTAGAACTGCAGGTTACACATGATTTGATGGAAGAGAACTTTCTAAAAGTTTGCTGAACCTCTGAACACTGGCAGTGCTGAGAGAGGTTTCCTGAGGTGCTCGCTGCCCAAGGACACCTCAGTGGCAGTGATTCTGGATGTGCCTGTCCATCACCACAAAGCCAGTGGACATGGCTCCCTCCTACAAGCATCCCTTGCATCTGAACTTCATGGCTTCTTCTTGATGACAGTCCAGGGCTCACTTTGAGTAATAAATAAATTGAACATAAGGGAATCATTTTTGGAAAAGGGGCATTATTTTGCTCAATATCTACAAAGGTTCTTTTCCATATTTAAAAAGCATGTCAGTCCTTCAATAGATGATTAAAACCATAATGAACACACAACTAAAAGGTGAAGCAGACTGGAATAATGGTACCCAAGAGGATATGTGTGGATTCCACAATGAACTCATCGTAGCGCAAGAAGGGTGGAATGGGATACACGATGGGATTTTGAGAGAATCCTTGGAGAGGTAACACTGACACACTAGCCAGTCCTGCCTGCCTCCCCCTAACCCCAAGACTAAGGAGAGCTTTGGGCTGGACTGGAGCTGGTGAACTGCCCAGAGCACTCCAACATGTCTGACTTCTTTCTCCATCACTGTGCTAAAGGACTACCTCTCAGTCCCTGTAGCCCCACCTGCCACTCAGCAGGATCTGACAAGAGGCACCATCTTTTCCCAGATGGGTCCTTGGGTGTTGGCTTCAGGTATTTGTTCCTGGTAGTATCAAGTATAGTTCTCTTACAAACTGCCTTATGGAGTCTTAGTGACCTCCAGAGTCACTAACACTGACAGGCTGGATGGCTGTCCAGAAGGTCTACTATTCAGAACCAAGCCTGGATCTCAGCTCCAGGACGGCCCACCCTTCCCCAAACCGGAATTTGCCTTCTAGCTGGCAGGACTGAGGGCTTTGCGAGTCACCTTTCTACACTGTGACTGATGTGTCTGAACCCTTTGCAGGAAGCAGGTTAGTGATGATAAATGAGTTTGGCCAAAGCTGCTGATGGAGTTGTCCTGGGTTTACCACCTAAGAATCCTAAATGATTTGCCAAAGGAAAGCATGACAAAATCAATGAGAGTCCACCAAAGGAAATTTGCAAATGGAGTCTCATAACTGAGTCCACACTCTGCGTCCATGGCAGGAGGGCTTGCCATGCTGAGGCCCAACATACCTGAGGTGTTCTCTGGGAACCCTCTGGCACCTATCACAGTGCCCAACACACAGCAGGACCCCCATATGTGGCCACTGAAGGAGCAAGCAAAACCTACTCCAACACTTCCTTTTAAATACATTTTTTTAGTTGTTGATGAACTTCTACTTATTTATACATGTTGCTGAGAATCAAACCCAGTGCCTCACACATGCTAGGCAAGCACTCTACCACTGAGCTGCAACCCAAGCCCTTCATATTGCTTTTGATAAAATTCACAAACTGTGTGAGAACTAGCTTCTTTGCCTGATCCTGCCCTGACCCTATACCTCCGCCCCACAGTTAGAAGAAATATCCCTGACTTCTAGGTTCAGCTTAGCTCATGGCTTTTGCTGTCCATTCTCATGTTCACCAGGAAGGGAAGCATGACATTATCTTCCTGTACCACAGTCACTGCAAAATAACAAGAAACCAAAAGACACACACTCCACACCAGGGTTGTACCTGCCTAGGACGCTCATGATTTGACCAAAATTTCAGATATATTTGCAAGTACTAGCCAAGAAAGTGTATAGAAATGTGTACAGAAAACCTGTGTCCCCTGAAGTTGTCTTTTCAACAGTATTCAGAGACACCTAGCATACTAGTGTCCAGTAAACAAGGTCCTAAAAGAAAGATTCTTGATCTTGTATATAATTTCATGTCCAGACGACACCATCTGTATGTAGCTGGGGCTTTAGCAGGCTCTAATAAGTCATTGAGACCCATTCTCAGACCCTCTGCTTAGCCCCAGTTTCTGTCTTGTTAGATGGTTATCCAGCAATGGGGACAGCAGCCATAGCTGCTCATGGCTACTGAGTGTCCACCAGGGGCCAGGTGCAATGCTGAGCACACTCCATCCAGCCTGTCAGTGCCCTTTTAGAGAATCACACTGCACTTAGAACTGGGCAGCATGACACCAAATACTGTCAAAATAGCTTGCATTCTGATGGCCATAACTCAGCATTCACTCAGGTGGGAGACCAGGGGCACATCAGTACTCTGCTCAGATCTCTGCATCATTTATTTTGCACCACGTCTGTCTTTCTAGGTTGAGGCTGCACCTGCAGCTCCCCTATGGAGGAGAGAGCTATCTATCCCCAGTCCCTGGGCTATGGAAATACCAAAGGTCCACTGGCTTGTCTCCAGCTGGGACAACTCTGAGGCATAACTTGCCCTGAAATGGCCCCTTTGCCTGGCTTCCTCCCTGCCTGGTCTTACTTCCCCTCCTCCCTCACTGGTATCCACCCCCCTGCCCCTTTAACACTTCCTTAATAAGTTACTTGCAAATGAATCCTGTTTCAGCATCTGCTTCTTGGAAATTCCACCTAAAACGCTTGAAATAATCATAGCAATATTAAAGGACAGTTGAATGTCATCTCTAAGAAGGAATCTACAATTAGCATGAGTTGGCACTGCAAGAGTGCCAGGAAATGGAGACCTCTGAACTAAAGGGACCATGGACCATGGAAGGCAATGCCTTATAGCTTTCAGAATCAGGTCTTTGTGTGGGGGGGCACTGATTGAGTCCTGGTGGTGTGCGAATGCTGATGCATGGCGTCCAGGATATGCCACCTTGAGGTTTACCAGATGACCAAATGGCATCGCTCCAAGCTTTCATCTGTCAATTCAAGCAGAAGGAAGGGGAGATGTCTGCGGCATAGAGGTGACACAGAACAGACTTGCTGCTAGGAACCAGGTTTTCCATCCAAATTCCTGTCGAGGATCTTCTATCGAAAGGTACAGATGAAAAAGCACTTATAGTTCTTTAGCACATGACTCCAAAACTTGACTCCAGGCAATAAAGATGAGAAGTGTCTTGGGGGTCTTGCCACATTCACAGTTTCTGTGTGGCACTGTTTGCTCAGTGGATTTGTTTCATGAGGTTTCTTCAGCTTATTTTATCTGCAAGTTTTGTTTTTTTTTTTTTTAACAGCAAGTTCCAAAGTACAATAAGATTTTTGTCCTTTAGATTTTGTATACATGTACTTCCAAGATTTCAGGCCAGATATCAGTGCTTGAGTGAATTATATAACTATTTAATAGAAATAATAAAACATTGATACAAATATAAAGACATAATCAGTATAAAAGGCTTATATTTATAAAAATACTTTTAGGTAACAGTTTTCCCCTGAGGGTTGACCACGCATGTTGCATCCATAAATATTGCTCGGCTCTGTAGCTCGTTTCCAAAGTTCAGAGTTCGTCTTCAGAAGGAAGTGGTGGTGGCTCCGGTCATGTGACCTGGCTGAAGTGGCTGCCTGGGCCTGGCACCTGGGTTTGACACAATGAGGAAGAGAACAGCATCAGTGGGGCCTCCGAAAAATCTGGAGAAGATTTTTTTTTCTTCCAAATATGGAAGATACAAAGATCAAGGACGACAGGCCAGTGATTGGGTCATGTGACTGGTGTGGCAGGTCACTGGTTTTTCTGGACCCAGTCCCAACTGTCTTCGTTCTCTTTCCGGTTCTTCTCAGCTTCAATAATTTCTTTGTACTTCCTGCGGAAGAAGCCCATCTGAAAGGCAGAAAGAGGAAGAGCCGGATTAGTAATGATGGAGGATTGGCTATTTTGATTCCAAGGCATCCTGGCCTATGAGTAGGCGTGACTGACCCTCATAGGTCGGGGAAGGCTCTGGAACATCTCAGATGAGAAAACACACTGGCAAGAGAAGCATTATGTGGAGCCACTTTCAAAATGCATGGACATTCTGCAGGCTATCTTGTGGCAAGTTGTATGTTCTTTGAAATATGCTTCTGGTATACTGTTTCTCAAACTGGGTGCTGTGGAGCCCTAGTTACTGAGAGTTATTCACAGATGTTTGGGAGTAAGAAAAATTTGGGAAATACTGCATTCTTTCTTCTAGAGATTTGTAATCTACAGTAGAAGAGCAAAGCATCTGATAACTCTGGTGGGAAACAAACCCAGGGGTCTAACATTTTCCCAGCTTATTCAATTTTTGATAAACTTATTAATATCCTGAGAGGTATTAGTCATGTGTGGAACAATTTGACAAATAATGCTCTGATGTGGTAGGCTTTTTAAAGTATCTACAGGTCTGCATTCTACCTTGCTATCATCTAGATCTTTCTCTCATGCCTGTGGAACTTGTGAGGTCTTTGCAGCAAAGTCATCAGCGTAGACTCCAGAGCTGATTCTAGTGGCAGCTTAGTTGTAAAAAAAAAAAAAAAAACTGCCTCCTCTTCTGATGTTGATTTGTTTTTTCTTTGTGGTGCTGGGGATTGAACACAGGGCCTTGTGCTTCTGAGACAAGCACTCTATCAACTGAGCTATACATATTCCCCAGCCCTTGAATTTGGTCTTATGACATTTCACATAGGCTAAGACAAGTTTCCAGTTTTTCTCATGCAAACATCATAGGAACTACTGCCAAGCATTAAGCAACTTTCTGTAGACCAGAGCTCACCTTTTCTCCCATGCCTGGAGAGACCTGGCATCTCTTGTCCTTTGCTAACCAGCATTAGAGGCCTCTGTTCCTGAGGTCAGACATCCCTCCTGTGTCTGCCCTTATCCACGACTCACTGTAGTGGGTGCACAAATATCCCGGGGCTCCCTCTCTCCTGGGCTGGGAGAACCCTCATAGGCATGTATTACACATTTTCCCAGTGGGGCTTGCCCACGGTAGTGACCAGCTCCATACTACACCTGTACTGCTTCCTTCCTGTCCCTGTCTCACTTCTCTTTCCCTCAAGTGTTTTGGAGCTCACCTCCCAAATAAATGAGTTGCATTCAAGTCCTTGTTTCAGTTCCCTTGAATAGGGGAATTCAAACAGTGGCACACACTTGACCTGCTTCTGGCAGGCCTGCTACACCACAGGTTTTGGCACCATAAGATCATTAGCTTGTAATTCCCACTGTCATATTTGAAAACCCTTGAGACGAACCATCTCTGCAGTTTGCTGCCAACAGTGAGTGTAAACAAAAAGCCTGCCCTAAACAAATCGTGCAGCAAACCCAGTTCTCACAGGCACACTTAGTGTCTTCGTTGTGTATGTGTCCTCTAGCTTCTTCCCTACAAGTCATGCATTCAAGGAAGCATCCATAGTCACTGTATTAGTTCATTTTTCCATGCTATAATGAAATACCTGAGCCTGGAAACTGGATAAAGAAAAGAGGTTTCTTTAGCTAACAGTTTGGGAGGCTGAAAGTCCCAAAGAGGGCCGAACCACTGGTTTAGTCTCTAGTGAGGGCCTTATGGTAGATGGTATCATGCTGGTAGCCTACATAAGAGGGAGAGATTCCAAGTTCCCCCAAAGTAGAGGAAGCAGGTGGAGAACAGGAATTGCTAGGCAGCACCATCTCCCTGTTGTCCAGAAGAGGGGGTCACTGGCCAATGTGAACATGAGAACTGTCAAGAGAGCTGCCAGATTATTTCCCACATTGCCAAAGGAACCCTGAGCATTTGCTTCAAGTGGAGTTGCCAAGGAAGCATAGTTTGAATGACTGGAGGGTGGAGGGGTCAGAACCTTCCTTAAAACACCTGGCCAGAGTCCTATGTCTTGAGCTTCAATCATGAGACCACTTCTGTAAAGAGACACTGAATTCCCGGTGTCTCCAGCCCTAGAGGTTTCTTCCCAGCAAAAAAGCACGTTCATCAGAACCCAACCTTCTGACATCCCCACTCATGCACTTTTCTCTCTTTAAATCTCAACCACCTTCTTCCTTCTACAGGGGATGAGGAAAGGGGACTTGACCTGAATATTCTGGATAATTAGAAAAAGTTACTGGGTGAGGAACCAGAAAAGCAGAGCAAGACTCAGTGGGAAGATGAAAAGTCTCCCTGAGAAGCTACTGCTTGAACTATTCTTTAGAGATGAAGATGTGGGTGGCTAGAAGTCTCCTTTGTTGAGAAGAATACACTTACAAAACTGGAGGTGGATGTAACACAGAAATGAGAGTCTTCAGTTCATACCTCTGACTGCTGATAGAGTAGAGTCTCAATAATCCCAGCTGACTCAGTTTTAATTGCAGAGAAATAACATATCCCGACTGCAGCGTGAATCAAGTCAAATGGCCACAGGTTGCTCCCATGTAAGCTTCTGATTTGTCTTAGGACTCCTTGAGGGCAGGACTTGTACCTTTTATCCCAGGTCTTAGCATCATGCTGTCCTTGGTACCAGTGCTAAGTCGTAAAAATGAGCACAATCCTTCATGCCCCAGTGTCCCTGCCCTTAACCAAATGTCTGCAGCTATTTCATGGGGCTCTGGACTCGGGACCAGCCTTGACTCTTTGCCAAGGCTTGCTTCGACAGTTGGGTGCGAGGGAGGTGACACTGTATCTGAAGCACCAAGGGGCCTTGCACACTGCCAGTTACTTTCTCAGAATCTTTCCCTGCCTCCATGCAAACAGAGGGGTCCAGCCTATTGAACGATGAGACACCCCAGTGGAGGCCCTCCCAGACCAGTCAGTCTAACTGCCTGCAAGTGCACGTGAGAGTCCAGCAGAGACGGAAGAGCCACCCAGGTTGCCAGCTACTGAGATGGCTGCTACTTTCAGGCCACTGGACTTTAGGGTGGCTGGCTGTGCAGCCTAAGTTAGCTGGTATGGAACTCGGTTATTTGTTGGTTGACTTGGTGAATGAATTGGAGGATTCTAGATGTAAAGGGCATCAATGCGCCTTGTCCTGCAGAACCAGAATCTCTAGGGAGGAAAAAGTTGACTCACTTCTAGCCACGCTAGTGTAAGGATCTGCTATAGTGTGTGTAAACCACCAAATGAGGATGTAGAGCACTTAACTAGTCTAACTGGTGCTCACATGTGGCTCTCCCGTGCTCATGCTTTTCTTTCCTTCCTTTCTCCTTCTTTTTCTTTTTTTGTTTTTGCTCAGTGCTGGGGATTGGACCACGGCCTCATGCGTGCTAGGCTTGCGCTCATGTTTTCATGGACGCCATCCTTGTTTCCAACACAGTGGAGGCTCTGTTATCTCTCCCAAGCATCCAGAAGCAAGCTCTCTTCTTTTAGTAGGAGAGTGGTGTTGGCATTAGGCCTGAACATCCCAGTTGGCAGCGCCTACTGAGTTGCTCTCAGAAATCGCCTTGTATGAGGATGTGGGGGAAAACGTACACTCAGACACTGTTGGTGGGACTGCAAATTAGTACAACCACTCTGGAAAAACAGTTTGGAGACTCATCAAAAGACTGGGAATGGAACCACTATATGACCCAGCTATCCCACTCCTTGGTGTATATCCAAAAGAACTAAAATAGCATACTATGGGGATACAGTCACTTCAGTGCAAGTCATGATAGCCAAGTTATGGAAACAGCCTAGGTGCCTGTCAACAGACAGATGGATAAAGGAAATGTGGCATATACACAATGGAATTTTACTCAATCATAAAGAAGAATGAAATTAAGTCATTTGCTAGTAAATGAATGGAATTGGAGAATATCACGCTAAGTGAAATAAGCCAGATGCAGAACACTATAAGGGTTGAATTTTTTCTCTCCTATGCAGAAGCTAGAAAGACATAAGGAATTAACAAAAAAGAGAGGGATCTCATCTTATGAAAACAGAAGGCCAATGGAGTAGACGGGAAAGAGAAGGAACACTGGAATGAAATTAACCAAACTATGTCATGTGTATGAAGACCTCATAGTATAAATTTCACTTTTATGTATTTTATGCACCAATTAAAAACAACAACAACACACACCAGAAACATCCTTGCAAGCTCCATACCCCACTCGAGCACTGAAGGGTGTCAAGAATCCTGTTCCCAACACAACCTGCATGTAACCTCTTGGATGGAAGGTTGTTGCTGCCACTGATGTACAACAGTCTTCTCTGGAGCCCGAAGATCGTTTCTCAAAACAGGATGCACTCTCATGAGTAGGTGCTCAATTCAGCAATATAGTCTGAGCACTGTGTAGGCAGGGTGGGGTGCCAGGCGCATCAGGGAGGTATACATTTGTTATAACTATTTCCCAACAGATGGCAGCAGAGAGTCTTATTCTGACAAAATCAGTAGATGTCCTGATTTTTCTGACAGATGGAAATAAAGGGTCTTGAAGAAGAGGTTGCTATTGACTAGTTGGCCCCAAAGTGCCATATGGTCTGTCAAACTATATTGTTTCTCACGTGATAAAACCACTTCTAGTTCAGGACAGGAGCATGTTACTCTCATGCTTTGGTTTAGAGACTGGTTCTGGCTTTGATATGAAGCCCACTGACAGACAGCATTGGTTCCCCAAACAATGGTCATCCCAGGCCTACCTGGTGCTGTAAGGACCTACTCGGAAGAGATGTAGGACAGAGATGTGGCAAAGGAGCTCAGAGTCCCGATTATTATACAAGTTCCAACTAAACTCCCCTGCGCCATAAGGAAGGTCATTTTCTGACTCCAAGTCCCAGTGTCTTTGTTTCTGCCCCAAAGATCAAGGACATTCTTGGACCTCTTCCAGCCCTGAAACAGGATGACAACTCTTTCTGCTGGTCTTCAAAGAAAATTCAGAGTTTCTGACTGTAGGCCACATGACTATACACTTTAGATTCATACCAAGGTTGGACAAGGTACAGAATTCTTGACCAGTATGGATTTTTCTCAAAGATTTTTAGAAAATTGAAATCTCAGTTTTTGGGAAAAAAATAAGTAATATAGTTTAATAATATTTAAAATAATTATGAGGCATTTGAATTCACAAAACATGCTGTTATAGTCATTGACTTTTATAGGCTTTTGAATTATGGTGTTTTAATCTCAACTTTACTGATGAGGAAAGCAGACAAGTTTTGAAGGAGCTGAAGCTGTTGATCAGATATAAGTGTCAGAGTGAGGCTTATTGTGTAAGTCCAGAACTTTTAGATAACATAGTGACCTAGAATTTCATCAGGAATGGGGAAAATATCAATCCTATTGTAAAAAAAGTCAGAATGAACAACCCATGAGAACAAGTCACCTAGAGTAATTTCCAAGAACCAGGGAGAACTCTAAGTACCCTGTAGGTGTAATATTGTGCTCAACTGGTCTCAATAAACACAAATCAACAAATCAAGAACAGATCTTCCTAGCTAACATTTTCTAACAAAATGTCAATTAAGAATGGGGCAGTGGAAAACAACTTAGCAAGGTTTTTTGCCATCCCTTGAGATAAATGATAATGACTCTGGTCAGGTGTGGTGGCACATGCCTGTAATCCCTGAGACTTGGGAGGGAGGCTGATAAGAAAAATCACAAGTTCAAGGTCAGCCTCAGCAACTTAGAGAGACCCTGTCTCAAAATACAAAATAAAAAGGATTGGGGATAGAGCTCAGTGGTAAAATCCCCTGGGTTCAATTCCCAGTACTTAAAAAAAAAAAAAAAAAAAAAAGACTGACTTTAACCATCTAATAAGTACTTCTACCTAAGGGACACTTGTTCTATATTATAACTCTGAATCTCTGCTAGAGGAGGCCCATAAGACCCTTCAATCTGCTGTGGAGTCTCATAGCTACTGTATGTACAGCCATTCCCACCAATTCCAGTGGTCAATACACCCCAAAGTTAAGCATTTGAGAGAGAAAATCAGTTCACCCGTCAGGCATGTCTGACTAGAAATGTTGCCTCCTTCCTTTCTTTTATGCATCTTCGCATCATAAAAATTTGCAAACTGGCTTAGGGACTTATAGAGTTCCTAAGGATCATAATCAAGAGAATTCTCCGATAAGCTGTGAGAGCCAGAAAACTGAAAGAAGACACAGAAGTTAGACCCTATAAGCAGCGGGGGGCGGGGAACTATTGCTAGTAAGTAGAGAATCAGGAACATGATATGTTTTCCTTTATGGGGGGGGGGATACAGAGGGGGGAGTACCAGGGATTGAACTCAGGGGCACTTGACCACTGAGCTACCTTCCCAGCTCCCCAGACCTATTTTGTATTTTATTTAGAGACAGGATCTCACTGAGTTGCTTAGTGCCTCACTTTTGCTGAGGCTGGTTTTGAACTCCCAATCCTCCTGCCTCAGCCTCCCCAACTGCGGGGATTACAGGTGTGAGCCACGGTGCCCGGCTGTGTTTTCTTTCTAAAAATCATCCATCTGCTTTATTGAGGCATGACTGACAATATTTAAAGTGTAAAATGTGATATTTTGCTACATGCATACATTATGAAATAATTACTTCAATCAAGATAATTAATATACCTGTCACCTCACATCATAACCATTTTTTGTATGTTTGGTGAGAACACTTTATAAAGATCTGTTCATAGCCAATTTTAAGTATTCGTTTATAAATTATCATCTTTCATGTTAAAGTATGTGTATATTATAAAGCAGAAAGCATACTTAACAAGTATGTTACATCAAGACACGAAGTGCATTTCCCTCCCTCTGCACACATGCCGGCTTCAGTTAGTATTCATGGGTATTTGGGAGAAAAACTTGAGAAGTGCCAGGCAAATCTGCTCTCGCTGCCAACTGAGCCCACACCAAGGCTGCCCGGAAACGATTAATGATGAGGTTAAGTTGTACCCACAGCAGTCCATACTCGCCTCCCATCCGATGGAGCCAATGTTTTCCTGAACTTTTTCTGGAACCTTCTGGGGCTTGTTCTGCTGCTTGAGTGGCAAGAAGCTCTGTTTATAACTATTCTGTTTGTAGCAGAAGAAACAGAAATCCTAGAAGAGGAGACTTCAGCCAAGCTTTGCTCGGCTGGAGGCCCAAGGAGCAGTGTGCTTTCTGGTTTTGTGCCTGCGCTGATCCTAATGGGGGCCTTCCTGAAATGCAGCTTCCTGAAATGTCCTGACAGACTTATACAATCTTCTGATATAACCTTGTATTGAAAGTCTTACCAGGGGCTGGGGTTGTGGCCCAGTGGTAGAGTGCTTGCCTAGCATGTGTGAGACCCTGGGTTCGATCCTCAGCACCCTATATATAAAATTTAAAGGTATTATGTCCACCTACAACCAAAAACATTTTTTTTAAATAAAAAAAAAAAGCCTTCCAGAAAACTTCTGGGGAAACAGCAGATTTTCCCTGAAAAGCTCCATGGGTGGCTGCTATATGAGGCAGGGGACCTAGGAGATGTGGCCTGATGGGATTCTGGGGGTGCTAGCCTTGGAGTATGAGCCTCTTCCTTCCCAGGCCCCTCTGGGTGAGGGGGATGGGTGAACAACTACAGGACATCTGGTGTCTTGGGGGACATCCCTCCCCCACTGGCCTTCCAGTTGCTTCCTGGGCAGCCATTTCAGGGACCTTGGCTTAGTCCTTCTTTGGAATAACTCAAGGCCTCATGTTTACTAGTCTCTTCAGTTACTTGACTATTTACATGGCATGTCTCTGTCTGGAGATGTCTACAATGCGACATCAGACCAATATTTACTTCCAAACATAAACAAGCCCCCGCTGAAGGCCTTTGGCACATGGTTTGAATCGAGGCAGTGTGAGGGTATGTGTGTGCATGTGAGTGCGAGTGTGTGTGTGTGTGTGTGATTTTATGTGGGGATCACCAAGCCTTGCATTCTCTGGGCCATTCCACAGAGGCAGTTGTCTAAGGGTTTCTGACGTCAGAAGTAATGCTGTCAAATACAGACCATGAGCCCAAAGAAAGCCCTAACACAGTAGGTGCTCTGAGGGCGGATAGTGAGCTGGAGGCGGCCTCCTGTGAGCATTGACCAACACGGCCTGCAGGCTGCCTGTTCTCCACTTAAGAAGCAGGCCCGGGCCTTTGGGGAAGACAGCCACAGAACTGGCAGAGCGATGGAACTTGGCTCTGCTGCAAGCCATCTTGGTTAGCAAAAGGATCAAGCAGGGGGGAGGAAAAGAGATGGAGGGTCCTTGGCTAAAAGCAATGGAGGAGGATTTCTCCTTCACTGAGTTGGGGGCAAACTGCACACAAATAGGGACAGGAGGGAAGAGTAGATGGAGGGACAGAGAGGAGAGGAAAGGGAAAATGGGGATCTTTGTTCTAAAGGATCCCTGGAACCCCAGCATCTCTTTGCTGTCTTTCCACAGAGCTCAGGCTGGCTGGTGTAATGAGTTGAAAGTATTTCTTAATGGTGCAAGTTACAAAGTTCTGCCTGCTACCTTTGAGCAATTAAACTTTCTCCTCATAAACAGGCCTTTATAAAGGAGGCACGAGGCCCAGGCATCTTCAAACCCAGTCGGGAGCTGAAGGAAAGGAGAGGGGACTCATCTGGGTTTTTTTTTTCCCGTAGAAGAGTTTCATATTTCAAAGTTTTCTTCTTGCACGGTGGTTTGGCAAGCTAGTGTAATCTTTGCACATAAAATTTAAATTATGGCTCCCAGTGTCTGCTAACATCTCGGTTTTGGGCAGGCTGATTAGGATCCATTTCAGTATTTGAAGAAGGGTCTGGTTAGCTTGGGGCCCCAGTGTGGCTTTTGTGTGGAAGCCAGGGATAGTGGACGCCAAGCATGAGAGAGTGACTGAGGTGCAAGCAGGGGCCTTGTGGAAGGTCCTGGGGGAGCTGAGGAGGCAGAGGCAGGGAGGAGGCCGAGCTCACCTGGAGTTCAGCTCTGAAGAAGGCATTGGCTGCCCTACCAGGCATTTCTGTTGTAGAAAAAACATGTGTACACGTAGGACCAGCCAGGAGCTGGTGTCCCAGGTCAAGTCCTGCTTGGTCCTCAGGGTTCCACTCAGCCACCATCTCTAGTCACTAAACTGCCTCTCTCAGAGAATTTCAAGATTGCATGAAGGACCAGGCATGCCTGTAATCCCAGCAACTTGGGAGGTGAGACAGGAGGATCAGGAGTTCAAAGACAGCCTCAGCAATAGTGAGGCACTAAGGAACTTAGTGAGACCCTGTCTCTAAATAAAATACAAAATAGGGCTGGGGATGTGACTTTGTGGTCGAGTGCCCCTGTGTTCAATCCCTGGTATCCCACGCAAAAAAAAAAAAAAAAAAAAAAAAAAAGACTGCATGAAGGCTCTGTTGCTCATCTCTGTCCCCTTGCCCAGGGCTTGCCACCTGGCAGGGGCCCAGTATTGTCTGTTAAATGAAGGCACCGGCCATCTTGTGAGTATGGGGTATGTAGCCCCGCAGGCCCGTGGGTAGTCTGAGTGCAGACGCTCCACCGGCTGCTTTACTTAGCATTAGTACCACGTCAGGATTCATTTCTTATGAACCACTTTGGGCTGACCACGAGGTCAAGGCAGGGCAAGCAACCACAGGTAGCAATGTTAAGAGCTACTGTAAAAGGAAATCAAGAGGCGTGCCCTATGAAGGGAAGAGGACTTGAACGCTGGCCACCTGTCTTCACATTCCCTCAGTGCAGGCTTTCCAGGTGGGCGTGGCAATTGGCTTCCCTTTGAAAGGAATGGAGGGAATTTGATACACAATATGGTAATGAGCCAGAACCATTGAGACCACCCATGTAAGTCAAATACGGGGCTGGACTGGAGCCCCAAGAGTGGACAGGTTTCAGTGCACTGCTCTGGATCTCTACTTGCTGCAAACGACACTTCATTCTTAGACACAGAAATACGTGTTGATAAGAGATCTATGGCTAAAGTTTTAGGAATATGCAGGTCTCTAAAATAATACTGCATTTCATTTGCCCTTTTCAACCTCTTGTAAAGTCATTATATAGTTTAGGTCTTTTTTTTTAAAGAGTCTTTCTTTATTTTTATTTATTTATTTATTTTTTTTGTGGCACTGGGATTGAACCCAGGGCTTTGTGCATGCGAGGCAAGCACTCTACCAACTGAGCTATATCCCCAGTCTTAGAGTTAGGCCTTTAGGAAAATGTTTTCTAAACAACCTCCTCTGCCCAGTCCCTTACTACCTTATACCTGTCCCTGGACAGCTGGCCCACTCTGACGGGAATGAGGCACCAGGATTTGCTCTTCTGCCATCTTGTCCCCAAAGGAGTTCAATGTGATTTTATCTCTGACACTATGGAAGACAAGTGACATTTCATCTACTTAAAAACAGAGTAAAACTGGTAGTTAGGTGAATTTCCCTTTATAATAATATCTTCAAAGGAAAGAGGAAGAGTTTTGTCCCTACTGCTGGACGTGATGTATGTGGCAGATCAGAGATGGCCACAAAGCCTTTGTCACTCCTCCCATTGAGAAGCAGAGCTACTCTCCCCTCCCTTGACTGGGCTGGCACGTGACTAGTTTGGCCAAGAATGATGCTGAGCCTGCTCTAGGCTGGCCCACAGAGAATGGGCAGCTTTGACTGGGCTCTCTTGGAAGCTCAGCCACCATTATAAAGTCAGAGCACTCTGCTGGGAGGACCACCGGGAAGGGCCCTGAGTTGACGTGGACAGGGAGAAAGACCCTGACAGCCCTCAGCCTTCCACCAAGTTAGGCACATGAGGGAAGCTGTATTGGACTTTGAGACCATCTTGGCCACAGGGAAATGCATTAAGAGACCCCACTCAGTGCCACGTGGAGTAGAAGACTCACCGGCTAAACCCTTCCTGAGTCCCTGGCCCATGCATTTGTAAGATATGAGACATCATGGTTGTTTTAAGTCACTTGATTGTGGGGCAGCTTGTTATGCGGCACTGCTAACTGGATGGAATAAATGCAGCAGCCCCACTCTTGGCCATGGTATTCTGCTGCGGTGAGCACCTTTGGAGGATCTGCCTCAGTTTCTATCTTTCCTGAGAGCCTCCCCCCCACCACCCATTGCTATCCTGCACCTTTCTCCCCCTCCAGCCTGAGATGTCTGGGTTCATGGGAGATAGGCAACCCAAGCTGGGTGGCCCAGGCAGATTCTCTCTGTCAACTCTTGCCTCCAACCACAGTTGACAGAAGTGGACAGAGACTTGACCTGGGTCAGAGAGATCCTCTCTCCTGGACACTTGGACCCAGGAATCAGAAATGGCTGACCCTTTTGTGTGTGTGGTTAGGAGCTGCTGAGATGTAAATCGGGAGGGCTAGAGGCAACCACTTTCTAGTGTGTGTAGGGAAGTGCAGAGAGAGCCAATGCGCTCTGGGAGAAGCATGGTGCGGTCGTTGTGCAGAGGAGAGGCGAGGGGCTGGCAGAGAGGAGCAAGCGAGGGAGGGAGGGAGGCGGCTGGCTGTGGGGAGTCTGGACTTCTCCAGGTTTGGATGTACAAGTTTCCTTGGGATCTGTAGTACTGCCCCTGCCTCCTGAGAATCCTCTTTCTCTTCCTTAAACAACTGAAAGGTTCTCAGTATATTTTTGGCAACTAGAAAAAATGGCCTCTGTGACATAGGAGATAAGTAAGAAAGCTCAGCCCTGGAAACTGCGGAGAAAGCTGCCCAGGCCAGTGAGGTGACAGCACTGTCCTTCTCTTGGTTTTCCCTCTGTTGGGCAGGGATGGTGGCAACTGTGACCAAGTCAAGCCCTGGTCTCCTGCAGCCATCACACAATAGGAAAGCACAAAACTTACCCTCTTTCCAAAGGCTTTCCAGACCTACCCTGTCCTCAAGGGCAGCCGTCCACTGTCTGAGCTAGAATCAGGGAAAACTGCTACCTCTCAAGTTCAACAGGTTACCAGACCCTGCTTGGTCTCCATCATGGAGACTGCTGTCACAGATCTCTGTTGAGACAGACCTGGTCACATCACTGCTCTGCTTACAGACATCCCGTGCCTCTGCTTTGCCCTGCTCAGCGGAGCCTGCACAAGCTATTTCAGGCAAACCCTGCTTATTTTCTCACCTTCTCTCCCTTCTGCGTGGAAAATCTTTCTGACCTTGCCTGCCTGAAAAGCTCAAGCCAAACCAAGTTCAGACTCCACACCTCATCTGTGAAAAGTCCTCTGACCTCCGTTGGGGGCTTCTATGTGCTAAGTGCGGAGTGAAGCATTTTCCCTGCAAAACCTCCACACACCAAGCTAATGTGATGGTCTCCTGTTTACAGAGGGGGTCCTGCAGGTGACGGAGCCTGGCACGTGGGAGACCTAACCGCGGCACAAAGCAGCCAGCCCGTGAGGTGCCAGCTCTCATCCACTGCACGGTTCCACGCGGCCCTGGTGAGGCGGGGACCCTCAGCACCTCCTCTATTTCCAGAGCAGTCGCTACGCCGAACTTGACCCTCTCCAGTGTGTTCACTAGTCCACCTGGGGAAGGTTCAAGGGCAGGGCAGGGGCACGGTCACCGGTGCACCCCAATGCCTTGTCCAGCGTTTGAGTCACAGCCAGTGTCCAAAGAGCTTGGACTGAAAGGAAACGCTGCTCTCTGACGACTTGCAAAGCTGTCTGACCCTGTGGACTCCTGTGACAGCTTCCTTAAAGCCTTCCTTCCACCCCTTGAGCTATGGCAAGTCCCTGGCAGGGTTAACGCATGTAGGGTGACCTCTGATTTCAGTGACGATGCTCTTTCTCCAAGTCTGTCTCAGAGGGTGATGACTGACTCCTCAGAGTCTCACTTTTTGGATTTCACTCAGCTGAGTGACCCCTCAGGGTTCTGGTCACACTATGACAGAGATCTCCTGCAAATGCCCTTTCTTAAGCAAATGTGACAAGAGCAAAGCAAAGCAGATGGCCGATGGGAGCAGAAAGGACAGCACTCACAGGAGATGGGACACCCCTGAGTGACAGGGCATGCACTCCATTGAAGGGATTGGAACATGGCCATGATGTTCCCTGCTCTGTGTCCCTGTCTGGTCCCACACACTCAGCCATGGAGGAGAAAAGCACTTCCTTTCATTTCAGGAACCCCTGGAAAGACAAGGAAGTCACATACACACACACACACACACACACACTCTCTCTCTCTCTCTCTCTCTCTCTCTCTCTCTCTCTCTCACTCTCTCCAGTGGGAAGTCTGTCTCTGCAGATTCCAAATACTGAGCAGGCTTTGTTCTCCACCGCAGACCAGCGGCCCTCCCAGCAGGAAGGAGTTGGAGTTGAGAGAAGGGAGAATTAAGAAGCCATGTGGCAATGCAGATTACATAAACAACCAATTAGTGGATTAAAACAAAAAGGTAATAATATTCACTGTTGGCAAGTATGCAGGAAAATGGACACTTCAGATACATGGCTCATGGGAGGAGTGGTGGTATAACCTTTCTAGAGGGCAATTGGTAACATAAGAGAAGAGACACAGTTATTCCATTGCTAGGGTTTCATTCTAAGGATATAACAAAGTGTTTGTGCAAATATTTGGCTCCAGAGTTATTCACTCTTAAAGGAAGTGTGCAACCAGAGCAATCGAAATTCCAGCCCCAAGGGACCAGATGAATAAACAGCAGGCTCTCTGTATCCTTAAGATGTGGCTGGAAATGGGCTCCTCACAATATGGAAAAACAGTCACAGTATTGTCTTTAGAGGATAATAGGTTGCAAAATAGCACACAGGATGCCTGAAAAGCATGGGAAATGTATTTTCAAGTAAATACACTTAAAATTTCTTCCCCCTCCAGGCACTTTTTCAGGTGAAGTAACTCAAAATTTAAAGCAATGGTCTGATTGCTAATCTGAGAAAAGTACAGTACACACATTATTTTTTCCCTTATTTCTAGACTTCTTGGCTACTCTTCTAAAATATATTTATTCCACTTTTTTTTTCCAGGTTTATAATTGATCTCATTGCTTTAAATTCAGGGATATTTCACCTGAAAATATATCGAGCATGCTACTGAAAAATTTAACTAACACACTATTCAAAACTAAGTTGTTCCTATGAGAACACCTGGTCTATGTTCGTACAGGCAGAGGAAAAGATCAAAAAAGACAATGTTGTACTCATGTGGTTAATTCTCAGATGTTGATATGTAGGTATTTTACATTTTTTCCCTTAATGATATGCTATTATGTTTGATCAATACATATCATTTTGTAATCCCAAAGAAATTAATAATTTGAATTTAATGTATTCAGCTGTAATAATCTAGGAAGCTGTTTCCACCTGCAGCTGAGACCTGAACACTAGAGAAGCATGGACTTTGGTGTCAGGAAGTCCCAGCAACGGTTCCTAGTGCTGTTTTGGAGTTGGGGACATAGTGGGAATACGGACAGACAGGTCCCACTCACCTGGTCCATCCCTACCCAGTAGGGGAGACAGACCTTCATCTGATGACAACGCTGATATCATTGCTGATGAAGATGGAGACTCTGACATAAAAGGACTCCAGATCTCCGAGAGTGAAGCAAAGAAATCACCCTGGGCTTGGGGGGTGAGGACACCATTGTCAACTTGAGAGAATGATGCTTGACATGAAAGATGAGTAGGTGTGCCCTGGTGACAGGGAGGGCAATTCTACACCCTGGCTCAGCTCCAAATGAACCAACCTGGGGTTGGGAGAACTGAGTTCTAGACCGGTGGCCATCTCAGTTACTGAATCTTCTGGGCAGAAATCTTCCTCATATTCCATAGGGGAAAAGGAAAGAGAAAAACCAAACCTGCTCTGTCGTTTCCTTTTTTGTTCTTTCTTTAAGCAAATGGTAACCCACCCTTCTCCCAGCTGTTACCTCCCAAGCTTGTTCTGGAGTTAGGTACCCAATATCCCACATCAGGACTGGCCTAAATCTCTTAGGAAAGAGAAGAGGAGATGAAACTGAGATTTTTGCTGTCTCTCTAAAGTGGTTCAAATGCTCAGTTGTGCATGGACTCAAGAGCAGCAAGATTCCATTCCCTGCCTGAAGGGGACACTGACATCCCCTCTACCTGTACCACAAAGGGAGTTCCCATAGGAAACCTCTTCCAAGGTGCACCCACTCCGGAGAGGCAGGAGAGCTGGTGTCCATGGGTGGGGACTCCTTGGAGACCTGTGATCGCCAGACTCACCTTCCAGAGCAGCACAGCCAGCAGCAGGAAGATGAGGATTCCCACCAGCAAACTTATGGCAATGATCCACCCCACGACGTAGCCACGGGGCTCCAGATTGTGCAAGGCTTCAAAGACCACCTAGGAGGCAAAGCAAAAATGAACACATAAAAACCAAGTCACTCCCAGGTCTTGAAGGCATTATAATGACAACGACCTTGATTTAAATATCAGGGAGTGAACAAAAGTTAAAAAAAGTGAAAAAGTTAAAAGCACACATACGCTAAGTTCTTGATTCAGAACAGATGACAGCAGTCTACCTCACATTTTGGTTTTGAAACAAAGAATGTAGGGAGTTCTCCAGGCGAGTTAATATTTCTTTTTGGGTGTTTGGTTCAATGTGTAAACTCATGCCAGTTTACCCAACAGACTTTGCACCCCTTCAGGGCCAGGATGTAGTCTGTCTTGCATCTCATGACTGGGCCTAACACACTGAAGGAACTCAACCCAGGAAGCCGTGCTGTCTGTGGTTTCTAGAGTGAGCCATACGCCATCGGACCCCATATCTCAATGAGGCAAGAGTGGCCAACTTTTATGGAAATTCAGTGTTGCACTGGAACTGGCTTGTGTCAGCTCATGAGAGCCAAGTATGTGTCTGTTCCCTATTTCGTGTCTAGCGACATTGTGATGGTAGTTTGAAATGGGTCATGTTGGGAATATTTACACCATGGAAACTGGCAAACAAATCAGGGTTCCCCTACCCTCCTGCCAGAAAACCAATTGCTAAGCATGCATCACCCTGATGGTACACTTCAACTCTGCTTTCGCCCCGCTGGTCACAGGGGAGAGTGGTTTTGCAGAATTCAAAGCATCTATTGTGTCCTCTGCTGCTAAATAATCCTTCCCAGCTCTCCCTAACCGAGGGTCCCCTTTAAGCTCCTCCCTGCCAAGGAGACAAAAATCCTAGCCCTGGGTAGTCAACCGCAGGTCTTTGCACAAGCTGTGGCTCTCTTTGGAATTCCCATCCCCTCCTTGGGGAAGGTCAATTTCAGACTCCCTCAATCCTCAAGGTCAACTGACCTTCTGCTTCTGCTAGGAGGTTCCACTGTTTTCTGGAGCCAGGGGGTCCAGTCCCAGGCTCAAGTCCAAGCAGAGACTGGGCATGATACTGCCCTGCTGCTGCCCAGAACAGCTCATTTTACCTTCTTAGGGTCTGGCTTCCACCTCTCTCTAGCATTTGCTAAATGTTCCTCTGTGCCAGGCTCTGTGCTTCTCTTGTGATCTCTTGTCTAATTCACACAATCATCCCGTGAAGTCTTCAACACCTATTTTATAGACATGGACGTCCAGGGAGGACATGACTATAGGTTATGTAGCTTAAGTACAGAGTCAGAATTTGAACCCAGGTCTTGCCAACCTAAAACCTTCAAATCTGAAATTGTAACCAACACCACAGAGCACGTGGATGATGGTGACCTTCTTTCTGGGCTGTCAGTTAATGGGTTATTTGCTCTTTCTTCCCTGGTGGTAAGGCAAGGAAATGTGGACATTTCCCTTCCTAGAGCTGGAGTAGCAGGGAGTTTGTATGTGCTGGGGGTCGGATGGGACAGACATCCATGAGACAGAGAGGCTGCCAGTTGCACCTGTGGATCCTGAATCCAGAATATTATCTCAAGAAAAATAAGGTAGAGCATAAACCACACCTTCCTTCCTGGACATAAATGAGAGAAAGCTGCCTATAAAACGTAGCAGGCCCTTCTGAGAACAGACATGGGGCCTCTTTGCAGAACTTACTAGCTGGGTGACCTTGGGCAAGGTAATTAACCTCTCTGAGCCTCAGTTCTCTCAACTGAGAAACAGGAGCACAACAGACCTCCCCAGAGGATTAAAAGGAATGATGTGTATAGGGCCCCACACAGCACCTGGCAGAGAGCCCACCCTGACAAGTGGGGTGGCATGTTCCTGTAGCATCATTATTAATGCTTTTGAGGTCATGCATGGTTTGCTGTATTTTAGTTCTTAAAAACTACTGAAGTCTACTATACCTAGACAAAAGTGTCCCTAAGCATACAGCCCACTGAATTTTCCCGAACAATGCTAAAGGCATCTGCATAACCAGAACCTAAAGAGCTGGGATGTGACTAACTCTATAGAAGTCCCCTCATCCTCTCTTTTGGTCACCACCCCCACCAGGGGTAACCATACCTTGACTTCTAAGAGCCGGGGTGAGTGTCAACTGCTTTTGCCTTGGAATGGTCCGTGGGAACTACTATAGCAGGTTTCTTTTTCTCAACATTGTGTTTGGGAGACTCAGTAGCACGTAGACTCTTGTATAGCAGTCTACTCCATGGCTACACCTCTGTTTATTTATCCATGCTACTACTGATGAGCTCTAAGGTCATTTCCAGTTTGGGGCTATTATAGGAAGTGATTTTCAAACTATGGGCACTTCTAGGGGAAGAACACCTTAGGGTAGATGTAGGAGGTGGTGGGACAGCAATGGATTCTACTGTCCTCCTAAGCCTACAATTTACTGTGGGGTTCAGATGGGCAATTCCCTGTCTTTAAAGACAGATAGGTTTGTGGCTTTGGGTTCTTGCTGTGGATCAAATCGCCTCTTCCTGTCTTGTTCAGATGAACCTGGAGGTACTACAACCAAGAGAATAGATGTGGGAGGGGGCTGGCCTGGGCCCTGTCCTGGAGTGACCGTGGGCAACTGGGACATGACTCTACCTTCTCCCTTGTGAATGGGGGTCTGGAGGGGAAGATACCAGAGGTCCACAGGAGTGCCTGCAGCCTGGTCGTGTGATAAAAGTCTGATAAGCCTTCTCATTGGCAGAGGAGTGATGGCCCAGGCTGTGGCTTGGGTCGGGGAGGGGGTGAGTTGTATGGTCCAGCCACCGTGTTAACCCAGATGGCTCGGGGACACTGGCAAAGCCATGCTGGAGGTCTGGTTTTGTGGCTACAGAGACAGAGTCGCTGCTACAGTTTAGTCTGGCAAATTCCAGCAGCCTGCCCTGTCACCTCCCTGGAATGCGCCTCATCTTTGATTATTTTCCAGTGATGTCCTTCATCCTCTTGGACATGTGCTGTATGCTTTGGCAGGGCCCAGACTCTCACATGGTGACTCTAATGAACTCGTCTATGGGTGATGATCTGAGTGTCTTGCAGTTCTAAGAAGTCACGTCTTATGTTAAAACCAAAACAGACAAGCAAAAGACAGAAGGGTCAGCAGCACGGACCACACAGTGGGTCAGGAGACGCTGACCACCACGTCTTGACTCTACCACTTGGGAACCTGGTGATCCTGGTTCAGCCTCTGGGCCTCTCTCTGCTCTCCATCTCCTGGTTTCCACCCTCAGTTACTGCCCCAGTTCCCGACTGGTCTTTGCTCACCAGCACTGTCTCAGGAGGTTTGCAGAGACTACCTGCCATTAGAGTTGTCCTTCTAAAGCAGAGTCTCACCAGGTCACTTCTCTCAGTTCACACTATCAATGGCTTCCCTTTTTACAGAGCATCCAATTCAGGATACAGGGTCCTTATGAGTTGGTCTTCTTCCTTCCTTTATGGCTCTTCTCAGGTGTATTCATACTCTAGTCATCTACCCTGTGAGTCCAGGGGTCCCCTGCCTCTCTTCAGGCTGCTTTTGCCACCTAGAATGTCCTTCCATCCTGGTCCCTTTGACAGGCTTCATTATATCTTAAAAATGTTCCTTCCTTCCTCTTTTTTTTTTTTTTTTTTTGTACCTGGGATTGAACCCAAACATGCTTAACCACTAAGCCACATACCCAGCCCTCTTTATTTTTATTTTGAGACAGGGTCTTCCTAAGTTGCAGAGGCTGGCTTTGAACTCACGATCCTCCTGCCTCAGTCTCCCAAGCTACTGGGATTACAGGTGTGCACCACCAACCCTGGCAATGTTCATCCTTTTGATTCACAAATTCTGTACTTGAAAATGTGCTCCAAGGCAAGAAATATGAACTACAGAAGAAAAAAAAAAAACACCGAAAAATTTGATGCTCCCTGCAAAATTATCCATATTGGTGTAGAATCAGAAATATTCTCAATGTCTAATAATTGGGCAATAGATCAATCACAAAATAGAATACCATAGAGTTATTAGAAATGATGACAAAAAAACCTGACAAAGCATATTATTTAGCAAGTTAAAAACATGACAAATATACAATGAATACATGCTAATGATTTATATAATTCAGTACGGAAGAAGTAAGATGGTTAAAGTAGGTCAAAGAAGGATCTGAAAAAAATTTAGTCACAGAAGAAGAGAGTGCTGAAATCAGATTGTTAAATCAGATTAATAATCAGGTTAAATTTATACCTTACAGGATGATAAATTATAATCTTTGGGCTTATGTTTTTGGTCAAACAGAAATTACTTTTATTTTTACTGGCAAGAGTCATTTATAACTTACCAGTATTCTACAAATACATACTTAACTTCACAAAATCTGAGCCCTAGACTGCTGCGTAGACCTGTTAGACCAGTGCTTCTCAAAGTTTACTGTCTATGAGTAAAATGTAGATTCTGGGTTGGGCACCGTGGCACATGCCTGTAATCCCAGTGGCTCGGGAGGCTGAGCTAGGAGGATCTCAAGTTCAAAGCCAGCCTCAGCAACTTAGTGAGGCCCTAAGCAAATCAGCGAGACCCTGTCTCAGAATAAAATATTAAAAAGAGCTGGGAATAAGGCTCAGTGGTTAAGTGCCTTGGTACCAAATAAAGAAAAGAAAAAGTAGTTCTGAATTGGGTGAGGGAGGCCTGAGAGTCCTCATTTCAAACAAGACTCCCATGCTGTGGATACTGCTGATCCATGGTCTATACTTTGAGCAGAAAGGAGCCAGGGAATGCTCCAGTATGTCCACTATGGACATGTAATCAATGTTTTGTCTGATTTCCAAATTTTAGGTACTTCTGAAACCATGGTAATCATGTTGGGAAAATGATAAGTGCTATAACAATAAGAATCAGAATGATCAATTTAATATACAGAAGAGTTTTAAGAAAATGGAAGGAAATTTATAAACAGGAGACTTTTGAGATTGTAGGTAATTTTTTCTCTCATACTTTGTTACTATTTAACTTTTTTTGAACTAAGCATTTTAAAGTCAAGCCAAAAAGTTTTTGTTTTGAGACTCTTCTCCAATTTCTTCTCTTCCCAGAAGCTTACCCCTACTCTCCTTTCCAGCAGAAATAATCATTCTCTGAACTCTTAGAAATAGCAGTTTGCAGCTTCTTCTAGCAGAGGAAATCTCATCATGGCATTCCAATGCACAAAACAGAAAAGGTGACAATCCTCTGGTTATAAAGAAGGTAGGAAACCAAACCTGGCCTGCTCAGCCCTCCTGGACTCCACTCTTCCCGACACCCACCCCAGAAGCCCCCTCCCAACTCAGGGGCACCCAGGACTTCACATATTTAGTTTTACAACCACAGCTGAACATGCCATGGTCCAATTCTGAAGGCCTTCTCACTCTCTAAGGCAATGATGACACTCCTGTCTGTGGATTCTAGGCAACTGTGCATTCTTACAGAAAGAGGGCTTGACTGCATATGGTCTTGTCTTCTAAACCAACATGGTGATTCACAAAGGTACAAGTTAATACATGCAACGTCCTTTCTACCATAACATTACATGAAGTGTGAATGTGATCCAGTCTACAATCAAAGAGATGCCAAGATCTGAAGATAGAGTATCTGAATGTGTTTTTTTTTTTTTTCCTACTTCTAAAATATATTTGTGTTTTTTCTTTTGGGAGTGGGGTTGGCCATCCCCCATCCATCCCTCTATTAGTCCATCCAATAGTTCATCCACCCTATCTGTCCTTCTGTTTGACCATCTGTCTATCCATCTGTCCCTATCCATCCATCCATCCATCCATCCATCCAACAAATGTATGTGTGGCACCTATGTGCCAGATACTGTGGAAATTCACCAATGAATAAAACTGGCAGTCTTCAGCCTCATAGAACTTCCAGAGAATACTGACCAATCAGACAAATTAATGCAAAATTACAACTGTGGAAAGTACAAACAGGGAGAGGATGGTGGTTATGAAAGACGTGGAGATGGGCATGTAGGTCAGAAGAGTCCCTGGAGGGACTGCTTGAGAGATGGCTGAAGGAGAGCAGAAGTTAACCAGTCAAAGAGGGAAGGGAAGCTTGAGTGAGCAACATGTGCAGAACCCCTTTGGTAGGAGCCAACTTGGCAAGGGTGGGATGCTGCTCTCAGCCAGTGGGTTGCAGCAAACAGAATAGACAAGAAGGCACCAGAAGAGGTTTGGAAGAACTGGAGGCTGCATTCAGAATCCTATGCTTGAATGGGAGCTATGGTTCAGTGGCAGAATGCTTTTTAAGCATTCATGAGACTCTGGGTTCAATCCTCAGCACCCACCCCGCCAAAAAAGAATGAAATGTCTAGTTGGGCATAGTGGCACATGTCTATAGTTTGAGTTACTTAGGAAGCTGAGGTAAGAGGATCCCTTGAGCCCAGGAGCCCCAGGTCAGCCTGGAAACACTAAGACCCTGACAATAACAACAACAGAATTATATGCTTTATCTTAAGCAGAGTGGCAAGACGAATGGAGCATCTCCATTGGCCAGGCAGGGGCATGGCATGATTTCCATTTTGCAAAGAGCACTGTAGCTGCAGAAAGAATCCAGGCTAGAAGGGAGAGGTGGGTATGGGAGTACAAGCAACAAGCAGCCCAGGGAGAGGGTTGCAGGGAGCAGATTTCTGCTTCCAATAAGAAAGGAGGTAGTATGAAAGGAGATGCAGGACTAAGCATTGGGGGCAGGGACTCTGCCACCACTGGAGGAGCAGCTGTGAGGGTGGTAGGGGGCTGAGAGATGGAAAGGGCAGACTTTTGAGCAGCGAAGAGATGGGTAATGACATGGTCAAGGACTGCAGTTGAGGGCTTATGGACTGGACACTAATCAAACAAGAAAATGAGCAGCCTGAGGCTTTGTCTCAATGGAACGTTAGAGGAGCCAGGCACTGGGCTCCCTGCCAGCTTCTGTAAAGTTTAATGCACCTGAGATTGGCAAGCTGGTGTCAGGAAATGACCACAAGCCAACTTTCAGCCTGAGGCAACTGGTGAACCTCAACCACAGTATTTGATTCACTCCTGTGTTTCTGGCAACTTTTATGTTCTGACCACTGTGAATACATTTCATGCAATAGCTAGAAATACCCAGGTCTCCAGAAGGCCTGGGACCATGAGCAACATGGGGGTATGGCTGAATGGAGGGTTTCCAGTGATGGAGGAGACACCTTGGGAGCACATCAGAGGGGAGGTTCAAGCCCGGTCCCAGGTCAGTGAAAGGTCAATCACAATGGCAAGATGCTCTTAGTGGTAAACATCACATGCTTGTTTCAACAGAAGGCAGGGAATCATATAATTTTTTTTTTAAGTGGAAAGAGAAGACCATCTAGGACAAAAAAAAAGAGATTTTACATCCAATAGCTAGTGAAGGTGTCAGGGAGGGAGGAGGGAGAAAGGGCCGTGGGGGTTGGAAGAAATGTCAGCAGAACCATACGTTCAAGTGCTCTCAGAACACAGCTCAGAAAGCATGCCAGCTGAGAGGCACAGAGAGATGCATGGAGATGATATAAGTGAACTGTGCATCTGGCAAGGGGGACACTGTAAATCTCTGCCACGATAAGACATGCCCTGTGCCTGCCAGATACTGGGTTTTAGAAATCTCTTGCTTGGTTAGAATTTGCTGAGCAGTGAGCTGGGAAGGTGATAATAATTCCTTTGTTATGAACCATGGGTCACATTTGTGGAATCCTCACTATGTGCCATGCTCTTTGCTGATGTGTTTTATATCTATGACCCCTGATGATGCTCATGACGACTCTCTAAAGGAAAAGGAAAGATACAGCTCACTGACTTCAGGTGATGGAGGGTCTCCCAGGAGGGGTGATTCTTCTCTAAACTGTGGATCTGGAACAGGCCACAACAGGAAGAGTTCCACAGTCAACTGACCACAGTGTCTGAATGTGACATGCTTCTGAAGCCTCCAGAGCCAAGGGACACAGTTATGTATCTCCCTATGATTCCAGCTGCTTGCTCAGGAGGGGGCTCCCACTGCAAAGGACTGAACAACAGGAGCAGGGATTAAAGAAGACTCAGGGTTCACAAGTGGGCAGGTTGGGTGACCAGTCCTGGCTCATCCACTGACAAGCTGTGAGATTACAGGCAGGGTCCTTCATGTCCCAGAGTCTGTTTCCTCAACAGAAAAGTGAAGTATTAGGAATTGACAGGAAATAATCACATCAGAGAAACTGAGCTGAGACCAGCATATAAAAAGCAAAAATACGGACACAAAGCAGAGCACCCAAGGCCGGAGCATAGAATAGTTCCATACGTAGCATGCGTCCTGTCCAGAGCCCCTCAGGTCCTCTCTGTGGGGTCAGAATGTCCAACCCCAGGTTTTGCAGGCTTTCCTTCCAGTGGCTTCGTTGATGCTAAAGTGAGTTTCAACCTCAGGGACAGCCCCTCGTCAATGACCAGCAAGCACAGAGAGATGAAAGCCCAGGTCCAACACCTCAAGGCAGGATGGACTATCAGGGCTTCAGAATCCCCCACAGGATCCAGTAGAGGCGGGGATGTGCCCTCAAATCTTGCCCTCCTTCTCTCTTTCCTTTCCTATCCTGCCCTCCACTTCCTTTTGGATCTCGCCAGGAGTACCTTCCTGCTAAGTCACACAGCGGGTGCTTCTTACTAATCTAACACACCACCACCTGACTTCAGCTTGAGAGTCTGGCCTTCCCTTGTCCACTTAGAACATTCCTTCCACACTTGTTCAGAGGTCACCAAGAAGTTGACGTGACCTCTTCAGCACAGGTGCTGTGGGTACACTGACATATTGTGCAGCAAGGAGTGTGTGTGTGTGTGTGTGTATGCATGTGTGTGCATGTGTCTGTCGTGAGGTGTGCATGTCTATGTGTTGGATATGTATGTGGGTCTGTGCATCTGTGTGTGTGTGCATGCATCCACGTCCACACATGTGCCTGAGAGCCCCTATGTGTGCATGTCTGGATGTCTGTGGATGGTGCGTGTCTGTGCATGTGCTTGTGAACCCAATGGTTTCAGAGGACAAGCAGGACATGCTGTTGTGAACCCTGAGTGCAGGTTTCTTTAGAAGGAAAGCAGGGACGTGGAGCCGAGGCTAATGCTGGGATCTACTGCAGACTGAGAAGGGAAGGCCTGAGCTAGGACGAGGAGAGCCAGGTGCAGCCTGGAGGAGCTGGTTGGGCTCCGCACACACCTGAGCAGTTTGAACAGAGAGGCTTTAAAACAAATCTGTCTCCTTTCCACATTGCCTCTGTCTAGCTCCTTCATCCAGAATGGCTCAGTGCCTTCTCATGTGACTGAGTGGATGCCAGGAAGAGGGGAAAGGACCAACATAGAGTCCTATGCTATCCTTGTCTCAGCCACAGTGAGACCTTGGGCAAGTCATTTCTTCTCCCCACGTGTCAGAGACACTCTGAGTCACCAGAGGGAGGGGCTTAGCGGTTCTCACCAGGGAAGGCACCGTGGACCCTCCTGTCCCATCAATCGGGACAGGAAGCGTTGCTCATTCAAGCACACTGCTTCTTAAAAGAGAACAAAGCAAAGAGTTCACACCCTCCCCAACTATCTTTGGACAAAAGATTTTTGTGTTCTCTCATTAAGACTGCAACTTGCCCAGGAAGCTACCACCACAAAAATGGTCTAAATGATTGAACAAAGACTTTCACTCAGGTGGGGACTCCAAGAGGAGAACCAGCTTGACTGGCCTGCTCCTGACCTTTACAAGAACCAACAGAAGGAAAACCAAAGAAGCCCCCAGAACATCTGAGGGGACAGTTGTCACTTTTCAGTCTGAATTCAAACCCCTTCTGGTGCTGGAGGCTCCTCCCCTGTGTAAGACACAGGGAAAGGTAGGGTTCCTCCTCTCCACTACAAAGTTCAATAATGCCAGTGAGCTGGTCCCCCAGGGATAGAGACCTAATCTCAGTCAAGCAAGTGGCTCCAGCCTGACTCTGGAGCAAGAGGTCAAGAGAGGCTGGGGCAGCTGAGTCCAATGTCTAGGGTTCTGGATTCTTCCTGGGGCTGGACCTGCCAGGTTTCTTGACCCCTCTTTGTGTTTCCAGTCTGGTTCTCTGGAAGTTCTGAGGTTGGGCCTGGATACGTGATACCATGCTATCTGGGAAGTACCCTGGATGCATATATTAATAAATAAGGCAAAGGCCTGAAAAAATGACATATTTCTAGTTACTCATCCAAATGTAAAGCACTACTTGTACCATGCTACTTTTTATTTTTAAAAAAATAAAGAACACAAGAATTGCAGGAAAATTATTTGATTTTTCCCATCAGTTAAATTTACCACCATGTACACTTTCAGTGGCTAAAAATCTGATTGTTTTCCTTTTCTCACCCACACCCTGCTTGATACCGTACACAAATACATTTCCTGTTCATTCCAAGGCCATAACAATTTGGTGCCTGAAATCTTGTGAGGCTTTGCCTGATTTGAATCTGGTGGCTAGCCTCTGTGGAAATTCCCCTTCAGATGGATGGCTGACAGAGAGCCAGGCATTCAGAAGAGTCACGCAGGGAAGAACGTGCTTGTTCTAAAAATGAAAACCTTACAACTTAGAAATGATTTTTTTATTTCCTGCCAGGAAAGTTGAGAACAGATTGCAGAACTTCACCTTAGCTCATGGATTGAAAAGGCAGTCATGCAAAGGAGGGAGAAGGGGACATCACGGATTCCCACGTGTATTAAGTTTTTTTCCTCGGGAGCACAGAGGGGGAAAAAAAATCAGCTTCTTCCCCAGAACTCTTGATCATAAAAATATCACCATGGTGCTCAAAATGGAACAGAAACTGATGGAAGCAGTATTTTGGAGGAAGATAGATGACTCAGAATCCCACAGCGGGATGTTAAGCAACGCCTTCCTGGATCCCACAGCTAGTCCTCTACGAGAAGGCAACGTGCCCAGTGACTTTCATCCAGCTAGCAAGCAATTTCACCTGAAGGAAGCCTGTTAGTTATTGTTAACACGATTAAGGACATTTTAAATCTCTGATGTTGGGCACATATTTCATTCTATAAGACTGTTTTAACCAGAGCTATCACGACAAGCAGGGAACCACTGATCTCCAGGTCACAAGTGAAGGTCCCAATCATAGTTAAATGGCCAGAAGGCAGAGGGAAAAGACAAAAGCCAACTCCATGTGTCTGACCTGCCAGAAGAACTGGCTGGCATGAGTGGGGTGAAGGTTTCGAAGGCCATTCTGTTCCTTTTCTATTAGTAAAACTGGTGCCTGGACAATGTGCCCACGTGACTTGAGGAGCTCAAGTCCACAGAGGACCCTGTGTCCCTGCACGGAGCGTGGAGTGCCCGGCCCTACAAGCAGCACTAATGCACCCCACCCGATCAGGCACCCCTGCTCATTCCAGGCTCCCTGATGTTCTTGACTCTTGCTCACCAACAACAGGAACAGAATAAAGATTTTACTGAAATCCTGAAGGATTGATTTTCTGTAGGAATCCTTCCCAGCCAGGGTCTTAAAAGAACGGGCTTTCGTTTGCTCTGTATCCTGATATTTTAACATGTGGAGTCTCCAGTGTTATCAGAAAACAAGTCAATAATTTTGTGCGTGTGTAAGTACCTCATCTTTATGAATTTACCACTTCTGTAAATTTGCCATAGCAACACTGATCCTTCCAAGAGAAGGCATGCCTCTCTCTCAAGAAGGTAACTCTGGGTTGGTGCTGTGGCTCGGTGGTAGAGTGCTCACCTAGCACACGTGAGGCCCTAGGTTCGATCCTTAGCACCATATAAAAATAAAATAAAGCCCTTCATGGGCTGCTGCCTCCCCTTTCTACTCCCCCAGGGTCTGGGTGGAGGGGGTCAAGGACAGATGAGTCCACTGTCCAAGAACAAGAATGAAAGCAGAATTCCAAGGCCATAGTCTCCTTCCAGCCTCTCCCTCACCCTGACATCGAAGCCTTGAGGTCTGCTGCGCCCTCCCGCGTCCCTGAGGCCTGCACACCAGCTGCACCTTATGGAAGACCAGGGACAGGAAGAGAGTGAAAGGGAAGGTTCCAGGTCTTGGCAATGTGGATGTGACCTCTTCAAGTTAACCAAACAACTTGTTTTTAAGGCACTCAGAGTTTATCTATGGAACAATGTGATTGGGAAGGCAGATGAGGTTTTGGGGAAAGGTCTAAGGGAGACAAAAATAGTTCTGGCTTCTGGGTGGAAATCCAAGCCCGATCAAGGGCACTTCCAGACTATTTTTCCTTTGGCCAATCACAGCGGGAAACTTTCACGTAACGATGGCGTCCTAAAGAACAAGGCTAGCACAACAAGAACAAGCCGCAGCTCTCCATGGGAGCCCCGAGGCCAAGGCAGGCATGGTCCTGGGTCGACCACAAACCCCACATCTTGGCTCAGAGACTTTCTTCTCCCTCACGTTCCAGCTCTGGGTCTCCAATCACTCAGCCTCGCTGGCCCTCGGAGGAGGGCTGTCCCAGGGGAGGGGGCACACTCACCGTCATCTCTTCTGGGTTCCCATCGGCCACTTCTACCACCCTCAGGGCAGGATCCACCCTCACCGTGGCTCGAGCCATGAACTGGATGACAGATGAACTGTCCTGTGGAGGAAACAACAGCTCACCGTAAGCTTTTCCAGTGACAATGACAAATGATTTTTTTCCTTGAGAGGGACTGGGCAGAACTGAAATTCCAAGATTCCTTGTAGACCAGACAAGATGTTTCACTGAACTGAAAACTTCCCCATCCCAGGAACCCACATAAATGCATACTTCCAAAGTCTCTCTTGAGAATTTTTTCAGATGGTGGTAGACGCAGAAACACCACAGTGTTTGCCAGTCATCAACACAGGCAAACTTGTGTGCTGTGGTTTCCAAGCGGTAAGAGCCAGATATCTGGATGTTGATATTGACGGATTCACAAAGAGCTGAGGACAAATGAAGCTGTCTAATTGTGTACAACAATCCCATGTCTGGCATTCCACTGAAGCCATATGATTTCTATTTTATAGAATCTTCCTGTCCTGACCATAGCCCTCGAGCCTTTCACAAGAGCTTCTTTTAACTCTTTGTTTGTCCTTAAATGAAGCTGTTTTGGAGTCAAAGCCACTGGACATGAAAGAGGGTACCGACTGGAGAGACTAAGAAGGGGGAAACCTCTAGCCTATAAATCAGGCCTAACAGAAAGCCAACTAGGGGCAGGGGCTACATCGAAGACTCAGGAATTGCTGCCAGCAGAAGTAGTCAGAAGCCTTGCTGTGGACTCAGATTCAAAGTCGCTGGTCCAGATAATCAGAAAATGGCTCCAAAGCAGGGATGGAGAAGGAATATGGAAAGCATCAAGGATAGGCAAAATCCTGACCCAGGGAAGGTCTAGGACCTTGCGGCTAGTGGTACAAATGGTGCTGCATCGACTGTGGAGCAGAGAGGTGCCTGGTTGCCATTGTGGGAACAGAGGGCATAGAACTAGGGTGTCAGTACCCACCACTGGGGCGGCCTGAGCTCTGCCAGCAAGGTGTCTAATAATATGCCCACCCATATTTACTCAGCTTGCCTGTCACTCTGGAGGCTGCAATGGTTTGGGGATGTCCCCTCAGAATTCATGTGTTGGAAATTTAATTCCCAATGTTATATTAGTGGTAGGTGGAGGCAAGCCTTTGGAAGATAATTAGAATTAGATAAGGTCGTGGGGTGGGGGTGGGGTCTCCACGATGGCCTTAGTGGCTTGACAAAAGGAGGAGACCTGAGCTTGCACACTCGCCCTGTCTTGCATGTGATGCCCTTTGTGCCAGGTTATGATGCAGCCAGAAGGCCCTCACCAGAGGACCAGCAGATGCCAACACCTTGCTCTTGGACTTCCCAGTCTCCAGAACTATATATATAAAAAAAATTCTCTTCATCAATTATCTAATCTTAGTCAGAGGCTCTCAGATGCCAGCTTTGACTCACTTCTGGCTAAACCTACAAAGATACAGGAAAGCAGAGCACTCTCCCCTACACTCTTCCCCGGGGGGTCCTTTTCTCATCTCCACCAAAGAAACCACAAAGGATCCTAGTTTATGCACTTTACCTGTTATGTACAAATACTTGTTCTTTTAAAATGACCATGAAATATATTTCTAATTTTTTATAAACATATTAATTGTACATGTTAATGAGGTCCTGTGTTATCAACAGATCAAATCCAATCATTTTATAACCTCTCCCTGCAATTAAAAATATATATAAAATTAAAAAAAAAAATATATATATAGTACTGGAGATTGGGATCATTTGACCTCTGAGCTACATCTCCAGTTTTTTTACTTTTTCTTGAGGCAAAGTCTTGCTAAGTTTCCCAGGTGGGCCTCAAGCTTGTGATCCTTCTCCGGAGCGACCGGGATTACAGGTGTGCACCAAAATATATTTTAATGCTTCCGGGAAGCTAGTTGTTCAAAGGAATTGCTCTAGTTAACTACTTTTAGTGGCAAATAATTTTACATGCAAATAGTCTTTTAGCAACCTGGCAGTTTTATAAATATGTGGTTTTATGTATCAGGGTATACTGTATTTACAATCATGACTCATCCTCATCACTTATTAATTGTGATAATGATGATGATGACGATTGCCCAAGTCAAAGGCCAAGCGGATGAGGAGCCTGGCATAGAACAGGCCTCTGGTGGTTATAGAGTCAGTGAAGAAAGCCTCAAGGAGTGGAAAAAGATTTTCAAAGAAATCTGAATCCTCTGAAGCTTTAAAAAATCAGATCCTATATTTCAAATAAAAACTTAAGGTCAAAACAATAAAACCTCAAATTCCCTTGTCTAGGGCCAGACCATAAGGTCAAAAGGAAAATAAACACAGCTCTAGGCCCAGGCAAACCACAAGGCTGGAGCTGCTCCCTGTCCTTAGGGAGGCTGTGACAGCCCCTGAGCCATCTGGCTCAGCTCCCCGTAGGAGCTGGCGTCCGGGGGACCCACAGTTCTGTATTTCAAGCTCCAGGAGTAGCTGGGGCCCCATCTGCCTTCCAGGTCAGCTGTGTACTGGGCTTCCCTCTGCACCTGGAATTTCTGCGGAAAGGTCACTTGAATAATGAGTCTCCGTGGTCACACTGCTTTCAGCTCTCTTATCTGGGGTTCCACTGGCCTGGATGACATGGGGACAGCAGTCAGTGAGACATGTTTCTCGGCACAGGGTCCTCGGAGGTCATGGGAGAGAGATGCAGAAGACCCAGCCTGCAGAGCCACACACGTGACTGAAGGGCAAGAGGCATGATGGTGGTCCCCCCATCGGAGCCATCAACACGGCTCGGTGGAGAGTGGCAAGAGTGACACAGGAAATACAACTGTCGGCGATGTCATCCTCCAGAAGATGGGCAGGACAGGTGAGTATACAGAATCACAGGCCCTCCAACCTGAGCTGGGACTCATGCCAGGAAGGGACGCCTGTGACGTGGGGCTTCCAGATGACGTTGTGGAAGCAGAGGAGGCTAGCAGGGCTCTAGTTCACGCCTGCTCCTTTTCTAATGCTGTCCTTTATAAAGGGGGGTTTCACCATGGAAGCACTGTGTGAGCCCAACTTCCCCCAGAGCAACTTTCTTCCTGAGCAAACCAGAACTGTACCCAGCTCTCCCGGGGCTTGTGGAGCCTGCGACAGCTAAAAGTGGGGAGAACACATCTCCCCTTGCCTGGGTCTTCTCAGGTCAGCAGGTTACTGCTGTGTCTAATTTCAAAATGACCACAGAAGGACTATTCTAAGGGTATTCATTTACCCCCTGATGGGCTTATCACATATAAACACATTTGGTCTTTCCAAAGGAAAATAAATAGAATCTCTGTGGCTAACAGGCATATTTTGTTTTATCTTCATATGCAATTATTTTTAGAGCTTCTTGTTGGAAGGGATCTCTCTTACTTGGCAGTTCTCACCTTAAAATAAGTCAGAATAAATTTATATGATTCTTCAAGGACCAGTAGTAATTCACTGATATATATATATATATATATCTCCCCCCAACCCCAATTGGATTTCTCTAAAACAAGTAATCAGTAAACTGCATCTCATCGGTCAAATCTGGTCCTCTGATTTTGTAAATATAGTTTCATTAGAATACAGCCATGTCCATTCATTTGAGTATGTCTATGGCTGCTTTTGCAACACAATGACAGGGTCCAGCAGTTGCAAGAGACTATATGGCCTGTAAAGCCCAAAATAGCTCCCACCGGCCCTTTACAGAAAGGGCTTGCCAGCCCTTGATCAAAAACACGTTCCCCAGACCAGCAGTACTGGTATCACCTGGGACCCTGTAAGAATCGCAGAACCTCAGACTCTACCCACAAGGACTCTGACATTTATTTCCAGGTAATTCTGATGCAAACTAAAGAACAGGGAACGTAATACCTGGGAGGTTTGTTAAAGTCAGGATGCCGATTCAGTAAGTCTTGGGGGAGGTACTGGGGATGGAACCCAGGGTGCTCGACCACTGAGCCATATCCCCGGCCCTTTTGATTTTTTCTCTTGAGACAGGGTCTCGCCAAGTTGCCCAGGCTAGCCTTGAAATTGCAATCCTCCTGCCTCAGCCTCCCACGTTGCTAGGATTACAGGCGTGTATCAGTTATGAATCTAACAAACTCTCCCATGATTCTCTTGTCCTGTTGTGCTGTAAGCACACTTTTGAGTGGTGAACGTCTGATATTTTCCCTGGTACCACCTGGCAGAATTACTGATGGCACATGCCAAAAAAAAAAAAAAAAAAAAATTTAAAAGGAGCAGCCAGAGTGTCATGAGGAAATGAATTCTAATGCTTTTAAATGAAGCCCATGAGTGCAGGTTCCCTAGGACTCACCTTTTTTAGTATTTCTGTGTTCAGCAGCATATAAACGTCTAGAGTACGACTTTCCTCTTTGGCAAGAGCGCTAAGGTTACAGTGCATTGTTAGGCAAGAAATTCCTGGCTTTTCACAGTCCTGAGAAGAAAAAAAAAAAAAAATCAGAGAACAGTTAAATGGTAGGAAGGTAAAGTCAAAGCCACAACCATTTATAGAGCGGCAAGCTCCAGGGCTTCTGTTGCGGAGACTAAGTCAACTCCAGGCAGAGGAAATCAAACAGAAGATGCAGGCCGGGGGGTGTAGCTCAGTGGTAGAGCACTTGCCTAGCATGTGCCGGGGCCCTGGGTTCCATGCCCAGCACTGCCAACAAACAAAAAATAATAAAGATAATGATGGAGATGATTTAAAGATGACAAAAGGCAATCACTCTTTGTAACCACCAGAGGGCAGTCAAGGGATTTCTAGTCTGGCAGGCACCGGAACATGCTTCAGAGTCAAGCAACTGGGAGAAAGCATGTCTGAGGTTAATCCTACCAAAAAGTTGGATTTCATAAAGAAACCAATTGTTTTCTTAAAAGAGAAAGGACTTTTTCCTTCTACATATTCTGATAGTATTGATAGTTTTGAACATAAGTATATTTCCTACATTAATGTAATTTCTGCCTGGTAATTTTTTAGTTAGGGTAAATTAGAGGGATTAAAAATGTTACATGAGTCTTGCTCAAGAAAACACAGAAATTACATACAAAGAAATAAAAAGAAATAAAAATGCAAAGAAATGTAAACTCCAAATTGTAAAAGAGAAATTTTTCTTTTGTATTGTAGGATCCAAAGTATATACGCCTTCATGATGATACAGTGGCAGGTGAAATTTATAGTCAGATACAGAGTTGTGTCTGTCAAGCATATTTGATGCTTTATCACTCCATCTAAGGATTCTAAGGGCTTTTAAAAACAGAAGTACCATCCTCACTATGGAAGTGAAACAATCCAAATCTTTCAAGGGGCCAACAGTTGCCCTTCTCCACTGTGGAAGAGACTGAGGAAGGAAAGGATAAATGTGAGATGTGCCCAGGATGAAGAAACTTAACCAGGGCTGGGGCTGTAGCTCAGCTCAGTGCACAGCACCTGCCTAACACACGTGAGGCCCTGGATTCCATCCCCAGCACCAAAAAGACTAAAGGTCTAGGGAGAGGAGGACTTGAAAAAGCATTCTGATTCCATCTCCACCACCTTCACTTTTTTTTTCCCCCAAAATATTTTTTTAGTTGTTGATAGACCTTTATTTTATTCATCTATTTAAATGTGGCCCTGAGGATTGCATCCAGTGCCTCACACAAGCTAGGCAAGCGCTCTACCACTGAGCCACAACCCCAGCCCCACCTTCACTCTTTAAAAACCCAGTAAATAGAACAAATCTCAAGTGTACACCTTGATACATGTTTATATTTTCATACCTAGAGAATCACCACCCTGAACACGATGTAGAACATTTCTGTCAACGAAGGGGTGCCTTCGTACCCTATCCCACTGGTACGCCTCCGAAAGAGCCCGCTACCCGGACCCCATTGCCACTGATAAGCCTGCCTGCCTGCTTTCCCTCCTTCCTTTCTGGGACTGGGGATTTAAAGTGGGTGCTTTACCACTGAGCTGCATCCCCAGCCCTTTTAATTTTTTTATTTTGAGACAGGGTTCCACCAAAGTTGCCCAGGTTGGCCTGTGATCCTCCCTGCCTCAGCTTCATTTTTTTGCTATTTCTGAACTTCACGTATGTGAAATGGTCCTGTACGTGTCCTTTTGTCTTTGGCTTTTTTCATTCAATAGCATGTCTGTAAGATTTACTTATATTGTTGTGTGTTGCAGTAATTACATATTTTTCATTGCTGTGTGATATTCCAGGGCATGGATATACCATAACTGTTTACTCATTCTCCTATTGATAGTTACCTGAATTGTTCTCTGCTTTTGGCTACTATAAGATTGCAATGAACAGTCTTGCCCTAATCTTTCAGCAGATGCATGTACTTATTTCCCTTGGGGGTAGCCCAGGAATGGTATATATATATAGCTGGGTCATTGTGTGTGTGTGTGTGTGTATGGTTTTCCAAAGTGGCTGCACAAGAACAATTACTCTTGTTTAGATTCAGACTAGTTGGAGAAATATTTCAGTTTGTGCTTGGAGAAACTTTGCCAGGCAATGGAATTTGGAATTTAAATTCAATGCTAGGATTGAAACCTCAGACTTGTGATTTTATAAGTCAATTAATGAAAAGCAGACTTGGGAAATAACAAATATCAAACAGAAAACTGGCCTCTAATCTCAGACTTCTGTTTGGGTGAGGACCACCCATGTTACCCCAGCCACTGGGCAAATCCTTACCAAGACTTTTCTTCCAGACTTTGTGAAGAAAGCAAATATCGTGTGGAAGATATTTTCTTGTTCTTGAGGGATGATGCAGGGGGTTGGGTTTTTCTGGAAAGAGCAGTTTCCCTTCTCTTGGCCAACCTGGAAATGGAAAGAAGACTTGTCAGTGTGGCTAGTCCCAAGAATACTATCCTGGAGTCCCTTGTCATGGAGAGAGTACCAGTTGAGTGTTTTTCTCCTTGTTCATTCTCAGGAGTGACTAGAAGGCTTTTATTTTAAAGATGGGGGTCTTTTGCTGTGTTGCCCAGATGAGGCCTGGAACTCCTGGGGTCAAGTCATCCTCCACCTCAGCCTCCCGCGTAGCTGGGACCGTTAGTGCACGCTACTCTGCCCAGCTCTGGCTGAAAAGGCTTTAAGATAGAAGCTGTAGCATGCACAGGGCCAAATAACAGAAAATGTGGCTCTTAAGTCCCTAAATAATGGAGATGAGCTGGCACGCAACATGTAAATGAGATGTGCCTAGGAAACAGTAAGACCTGGAACACAATAAACCTTACACTTCATGATTTCCAAAGCACATTTACAAACATCCTTACAGCCATTCTGTTAGGCACTGATGTTAGGGTAGATCAGGAAAAAAGAGGCTCAAGCCAAGCCACTGGCCAACGCACGCAGAGTCAAGAGCCCAGGTCTAGAACTCGGGTCTTCGGAGATATTAAGATCCGTCGGTGGACCTTTGCCAGAAGGTAGTCCTCTGCTAGAAGTTTTCACGGAGCCCGTGGGGTGCTAGAAGGAGCCCTTCTTGAGAGGGAGAAAGTGCATTAGCCCGGCTCTGTGCTCCACCTCTGCTCCAACTAGAGTCCCGAACACATATATGCCACTTAACATCAGATTAAAAAAATATATAAAAATATGCTGGACAGACACTGCCCTGAGCCAGACAGGGACTTCGACATTCAGTGAGCTCTCAGTGAGTCATCTGATTTTGTTCCTGACAGCAATGGTGCTGAGCAACAGCGCCACGAAAATCAAAACACACCAAAACAACAGCGAGCAGATTTTCAGGTGGAGTCCTTGAAGAACAGCACTTTTGACGCCCACCTGGAGGAACTGCGGACCAAAGTCCTCTTCACCCATCACCGTATTCCACTGGTTAGAGCTGAAGACGGAACAGGATGTAAGGCCAGACCAGAATGTTAGTAATTAGTAATCCATAATTTAGGACTGTGTTTACAATCCCCTTGCTAACTAGAATCATCTGTTTAAACTTTCCTATCTTTGATGCCTGTGAATAAAATATAGTGTGTTTGAACTTACTCAAGAATGTTTCAACTTCCCATTTGTGCTAGGGTGCAAGGTTTAAAGTTTTTACATAAAGAAACTTCCAGCTTAAGAAGGATAATCTTTTAATAATGCACGATAAAACGAGATCACCAAATTTGCTTAATGAATCTCTGCTTTATCTCTGGTATGAACACATTCCAAAATTTACTATATGTGTCTGAAAATAAACAAGATGAAGTTTTTATTTCCTCAGATTAACTAGGAGAAAAGAGAATGTTGCCTTTAAAAATGTCTCACAGTTTGGAAGGCTTTTGTCCCTCAAAAGTTCTCACGACTTGGGATTCTTTCACTTACTTTATTGGAACTGCAAAATTTGGGGAATCCATATCTGCCAGGAATTTCAGGTCTCAATTTTAACACTAGTTTTGGATGATTTTAGAAGTAACTAGAGGGACTAAAGAAAAGGAGGCACTGAAATTTAATGCATCTTTGGTGATTTGGACCCATCCATGGGTCCAACTGTTGGAAGTTATGATAAATATTTTAAAGTTCCTTTTAGAAAGCAATACATATGTTGTTAATGTGGTGAAGATCATGAATATCTGCTTGTAAGACAAATGAGAAAAACCACCGCTGCTGGGTAAATTAGTATTTGTGTGTTGCAATGAAATGCCAAACATGTACTCAAAAAATTCTGCATTTCAAATAAATGAGAGAGATTGAAGATGATATATTCTGGAAAACTTGACTTAAAAAAGTGACCTGGTAACAGTATTCTCAAAAGATGCATGTTTGAATAAAACAATTTGTGAGATGTGAGAAAATGGAAAGCGTATTATAAATTAATGCTACTCTTCAGCTTTTAAGTATACAACTACATAATTAGATTTCATAAGTAGTTGACGATCTGTTTTTCTAACACTTTCAATTGGAATAAAATTTACGCTCCCTCTAATGCACAGATTGTAAGTGCAGTTTGACGAACTTTGACAAATGAGATCACCCAGTAACCACCACCCCAACGAAAGTACAGAACATGTCCATGACTCCAGAAAGTTCCCACTGGCCCCTTTCCAGTGTCTTATCCAAAAGGCAACCACAGTTCTGATTCCTATTAAGCTGAGGGGTGGGGGAGGTAGGTCTCCCTTTTCGGGGCAGCAAGGTGGTGGTGATAGCTGAGGGTTGTGCTCTGTTTAGGCACATGCCGTACCTGCTGGGTGGACAGCATTGGTCACGGGGCACTGGAAAGTTGGGATGCGAGTGCTCAGGGCTCTTCCTTCCCATCCTCTTTCACTCTGAAGCATATGGGGCCCCACTTTCCCTGTCTGACTGCCGGAAGATGGTCTTCTGCAACCCTTTGGCATGCACATCCCTGGGAAGATCACCAGGCCTGGCCGCCCAATCCGTTGGATCTGGGGCTAGACCAACAGGATGCATGTGTCCCTAATTGAAATCAGAGGTGGGGCAGAGTTCCTCCTTGCTCTGCAAACTGCTGCTGTGGGTTTCTAGGCAGACAGAGGAAGCAGAGCCCCAAGCCAGCCAGCTGCACGCATGTGCCTGGGGTGTGCAGAGCTGGCCCTGCCATCTGTCCCAGATACCAGCAGAGAAGGGCAGGGAGCTGGGAGCGACCAGGGGTGGAGGGGCAAGAAACAACTAAGCCCAGCATCGACCTGAAGAGACACAGACAGGCTCAAAGTTTACTGCTCCTCTTCCATGGGGAGTTTCAATGGGGCAGGAGTGGCTGTCAAGAGGGAAGTGATCATGAGGTGACGTGATACCACATGACAATCTGCCCCTGGTGGCATGGAGTCTGTGGTGAGGGAAAATCTTGGCTGTCTGTGCTCCTGACTGTGGTTCCGCAGGAATCATTCTAATTGGGGAAAACTTTTTTTTCTGGAAGGTTCAGGGTGGTCCTGTTTCACAGGAAGACTGAACAGGCTGTTGGGTATTGCACGGGTGCTATTCAGACTGGCTCAAATTCAGCAACTCGGTCCCTGGCCGGGGTCATGGATGGGAGGCACTCTTCTGTGTGTCGGACAGATCATGTGACGGCCAAGATGACAACATGGAACACCTATCCAGCTCTTCCTGTGTCCCGGCTCTGAATCTTTTCCCCACATCCACATTCAGTCCTCACAACCACCCCGAGGCGGGGACCCTCATCATCCTGGCTTCATGGATGCGGAAGCTGTGGGGAAGGGGAGGCCAGGAGGGCAGCAGAGGTCTTGCCACCAGCAGGCTGCAGAGCCAGGCGGGGACACACACCATCCAGCTCTGGCCCTGGCTCTACCTTCCTGCACTGCCTCTGAGGTTCAGCAGCTGAGGACAGGGCTGCGGTGGGGTCAGGAGGAGCGACGGGGGAAGGAAACCATCTCTTCCTGTTCTTACCCAGGTCAAAGAGAAGGAACCACCAGCTGAGGAAGCTGGAAACCGTAGAGTCCTCCATCCTGACCCACTTCTGCCTGTCTGCTCTATGGCCGAAAAAAAAAAGGTAAAAAGGAAAAGAAAAGAAAAAAGACTCCTACCCAGACCATGGGAGGTAAAAGCGCGGGCCGGCTGGGGGGCAGGCTGGGGGGCCGGCTGCTCTATCGCTGGAAGGCGAACAGAGCACCCTGGAATGTTGTTTCTGGAAGGCAGCTCCGAGATCATGCAGTCCCGTGGCCTCAGCTGACAGATAAGGAACCAGAGGCCCCGAGTCCAGTGACTTGTCCAAGGTCACGTGGTTGGCCGTGAGCCGTATCCGGCAACCCGGGTGGAATTGTGTCACAGACCCTCTTTGTGAACACTCAACGGTCCCAGGCTGCAGCCTAGCTATGCTGACTTGGGTCTCCACAGCGTCAGTTGCCTGGTCCATAAAATTAGGACAGTGACCCACATGGTTATGCTGAGATGCCACTGCACACTTTGAGGACGATCTGTGTGTGTCGTTTTCCTTAGACCATGGGGTCACTTAATCTCACATCACATACGTAAGCAAATGCTCACCCCACAACCTGGTTTTAACCAAATTCTTTGCTCAAAATCAAATGAAGTAATGCTTCCTTCCCATACTGCAGACAATCCAAGCACCACCCGACTACTGTCCAATAGCTTCATTTCCTTGGTGGGCCAAGGATGCGGTGGCATTGTCCCCATGGTCATCTCTGCCCACGGACTTCTCAAGTATTTTGCAGATTGAGTCCAAATGCTTCCCATGGCATGGCTGCTTATCTTGCAGGGCCCCTGGGAGCTGGAAGAGGCCCACAGCTATTGGAATTTGAATAAAAGAATCTAACTGAGCATACAAAGGAGGACAAGAGGACACAGGACACAGGGACAAGGCTGAATTCTGCCAGGGCAGTTATTAAGGGTTTTCTGTTGGTATCTGTCCTCCCCCTACCCCAACCCCAAAGAAAACATTGTGCAAGCTGAAACCAAGAGATGGTGGTAATTTGGGAAACTGTCAGGAGCCCTAGTTGTGGGAGCCCATGGAGAATATGGACATCGCATGGTGGTAGAATCTGGGTCCACCTCGCTCAGGGGAGACTGTGGCCAGAACGCGGCCAAAGTCTCAGGCCTGTCAGAGGTTGAAGTACCCCTTTCGCTCCAGGGACCTGGATTCAGGAAAGACCAGCATGAACTGGGGCTCATGCTACAGGGATGATGCTGACAATGTTACCTGCCCCCAGGTGGGAAAGGGAAGCCTGGAGCTTTTATGAGGCCTCTTCCAGCTCTGGTGGTCAGAGAAAGAGGTTGGGAAAACCGGGCATCTCCAGGTGGAAGGCTCAGGACAGCGCCCTCCCTTAGGAACCTCAATGAGTTGTTTGCTGACCTGGAGCAAGACAGGGAACACAGGTCTCACCTCGGTCCTCAGAACGGAGTGGCTCTCACCACCACTGTCCCTGGGCCTGAAGATGGGAAGGACAGAGAAGTCCTCTGGGAGAGGGCTAGCTAGCACGAGGTACTGTTCCAACAGACAGAGCATACCCTGAATATCCACAACGGGCACTGTCATCAGTACAGGGACCTCATGACCAACCAACCATCTGAACTGGGACTTAAAGAACAAGCTTTTCAACTGATACATAAAAATCATACAAACTTATGGTGGATGGAATGAGTTTTCAATATAAATGTACAATATCCAAGGATCAAAGTAATTGACATGTCCATCACCTCCGACATTTGTCATTTTTTTTTTTTTTTTGTATTGGGAGCATTTCAAATCCTCTCTACCAGCTATTTTGGGATATTCAATTAATTGTTGTCAACCAGTTATCCTGCTGCCCTACAAAACATTAGAGGTAATTCGTCCTGTGCAACTGTACCCTCATACCTGTTAACCACCTTCTCTCCACTCCCTTCCCAGGTCCTTCTAACCCCCATCTCTAATTCTGAGTTCAACATTTTTTAGCTTCCATGTAAAATAAGATCATGCAGTTTTTGTCTTTCTGTGCCTGGCTTATTTCACTTAACATAACGTTAAGGCTCATCTATCTTGCTGCAAATGACAGGATTTCTTCTTTATCATGGCTGAATAATATTCCACTGCCAAGTTGCAACAGTGTGGTGAGTGAAATTGGAGACTCAGTCCCAGAACCAGCAAGACAGAGACATTAACCAGAGATATATGCCACCAAAGAAAATGGTGAAGTCTAGTCTTTTTAACTTTCACCTCCATTTTACAGATGAGAAAACCGAGGCCCAGAGAAGTCAAGTGCCACATACCCACGAGCTCTGTGTGGGAAGCACGTCTCCAAAGACCAGGATGCTCCCTCTCCCACTGTCTTCCTCGTACCCCGGCTGCATACCTGGACCACCACTGCACTCCCAGGCTGGGTGCAGGCTCCTATTGTGATCATGAACGTTTTCTACAACTCTCTCCAGCCAGGAGATCAGCCCTGCCAGTGATCTGCCTTCCCCAGAGGAAGTGGCATTTCAGCTGGATCAAAGGATAAAGAGGACGTCGAGGGCTGAGGAGGAGGGGAATCCCAGGCAGAAGGGAAGAGCATCAGCCAAGGCGTGGTGCACCCTGCAGACCTGATCTGCAGAGCCCAGCCCACGGGGGAGGCACAGTGGACGAGTGCTGGGTAGCAGCGGCCAGAAAGGAGGCCGGAGGGCGGGCCTGACCAGCGGAGGGCGGCCAGGCTTGAAAGTGTTCCCCAAATTAGAACCCGATCCTTAGAATTTAAGGATTAGAAACACGATCCTTAAATTCACTTGCTAATGGTACGAGGAGGTGGGGCGTTTGGGAAGAGCTTGGGGCTCTGCCTTCCGTAAATGGATTAATCCACCATCATGGAAGTGGCTTTGTTATACAAGTGAGCTCTCTGGCGAGCCGCCTCTGTCTAGGTCATCTTAGGACGTAGCGAAGAGCCCTCACCAGCTGTGGGCACCACACTCTTGGGCTTCCCAGCCTCCAGAACCACGAACTAAATAGATCTCATTCTTCATGAATGAATACCAGTCTAACAACAGAAAATGTGCTTTGCAAGCAAATCTTGGAAGGTTACCCAGAAGGTGGTGGGAGCCAGGCTTGGAATCAGAGCAGGAGCACGTACGGTGTAAGCCACACAGATCAACCCGACTCAGAGTTAAGGACCCAGCGTTACCTCAGGCCTGGGAAATGGTGAGTGTATTTTTAACAGGCTGAGACCTAGATGCCCCCTTCCTATCAACATCAGCCTGGTCTCTTCACCATAATCCAGCTGGCTGGGGCTTCAGGGAGAGGAAGGATCCTCCAAATGTCCCTGGCTTGATGTCCCTTGACTGCTGTGCACAGCCAACAACAGGGGAGTGGGAGACCGAATCAGCAGAGGAACAGACTCAAATGAGCCATGTCTAGAGTCATCGCCGATGCAGTTCTCGGGTAAAGTCTGATCTAAAAACTGTTTGTCGAATTGACTTGGATTGGAGGGGGCACGGGTTCACTCCTGACTAACATGTGTTTCGTGTTAACTCACATTTCTCTGTTAACCGTTGACTCTCTGTTCTGTTACATCTCTGGGCCACTTTTCCATATCACGTTACATAATCACAGCTCATGGCAACCGGGTAAGCAGGATGGGCCCCCGGCCAACAGCCTGCTTGTCTGAGTTCACACGCCCTTTGAGGTTGGGACCCCGAGAATGTTCTGAAGGCCTACTTTGCTAATTCAATTACCTACTGCCTACTCTGGGAACCAAGGCTTCCCACAACTGCAAGTCCCCGTCCTGTTACCAGAGGCTCCACGTTTTCCTCGGTGGCTGTGGTGATATTAGTTTTAGGACTCCAAAGTTGGAAGAGAAGATCATATTGATAAAATGGCTGAGAAATGATACCAATTGCTTCGTTAGGCTGATCTAAGATGTTTACTACCAGGAAGACCCAATGAGATAGGAGCCTACATTTCCATTCAGCAAAATGTGAACGACATTCACAGTTGTTCAAAGTCTTTCATATTAAAATTCTGTTAAATCACGTTGCTTTGACTGTTGCGTGTTTCTTGGTTTTGACTGAAGAACAATAGAGGATCTTATTTTAATAATAAATCTTAAGACAAATATTTTCATGCTTGCCATTCGCTTCACGCCTTTGTGATAATGTCGATCCATAATAACCTACAGGGGTGGACACTCAGAGGCTCCATTTGTTTACTCTGATTTTTTCATTGAAATGATGCTATTTAACATAAGACCAGAGACAGCAATAGCAAGCTGGGATAGTTCCTCACATGGATAGACCTCGCATTACGCTACCAAAGTGTTCAAAGGTGGAGAACATAATTTTGGTGTGCCCTCAGGCCACTGAAAGGTAACAGAGTTCCAAGGGGTGTCTTTTGGCATATCCTTCTGAAGAGTAATGGATTCTTTTACTTTGTGAAAAGGGAACCCTTGCTTATCAGTTTGGCAAGTTCCGATTTTTCTGATATTTATCTCTATGTGTAGCTAGACGCTCCAATGTGTTCATTCAGACAGACAGAAATCCAAAGAAGAAAGCTAGTCCAATGATCACACAACGCGAGGTAAGTTAATACGCGGCTCTAGTTTTGTTTGGTCCCTTCTAGCTTCGATGCTCATATCAAGAGTCAAATCAATGAAGAGCTCATATAAAAATTCTGGTTTTGAACTGAAAAGGGAAAATGAAGCCATGGAACCGCCGTTCACAGGAACAGCCCACTCCAAGTCTGCAGATTTGGGGAAAGATCAAGGGCAGCATGAAATTAAGAAGGACCTAGTGGCATTTAATATCAGAAAGGAAGAGTCATGTTAGGAAGCCTGAAAAGTTCATAACTTTAACTCTTTTTAGATGTCTTCTCTCCTTCTAATTAAAAACTTTCTTCTAAATGAAATACTCGCTTCCCCTGATTCCTTCCCCACCCCTCAAGGCCACCGCCGTCACCACTGTGACAAGCTGCCCTACTGGGTCTGGAAAGTTCAGGCTCTTACTGTGGCCAAAACTGAAACCAAAAATAAAGGGGCAAATCTTCAAAATCAATGTTCCAGAGGAAAGGGAAAGCGTAATCCATTGTATAATTTTGACCTCTGTGTGAGTCTGCCATTCTTTCATGAACAACTTCGCCTCTGATGATGAAAGTTGGTGAATTTTGTTTCCAAGAGCTTTAGGGTTTGGCTAAATCAGTGTTCTCACCCCCTGGCCCTGGGTGACAGGCCAGCATGCCGGAGGGTCTAGAGTGCGGGCCACACCAGACTCCCTGCAAGACAGAATTCATTTATATTCAATCAGAGAGAGACAGGCCCCTGGAGGAGGCCCGATCACAGGCATGGCGATGGTCGCTGCTGCAGTTAAAGTGATACAGATGGGAAGTCGTTTCAGAGCAGCAGTGACACCAAAGAATTTCCAGATGTGGTCAGATTCTCTTTAGTGAAAAAGCGAGACAGAAATATGTTATCTGAGCACTTGACATGCATGCCAGAAATGTTTTCCTTCCACAGATAATGAAACATTTTGGAAGTCGAATGGTCTGTTGATTTGGATAATAAATGAGTCAGTAACCCCCATAAGGGACACAACACAGACCGAGGAATTACATCAGTTTCAATTCCACTTCTAGCTCTTGGACCCCTCTATGGTAAAGAACAAAGCTCAGATCCTACTTGTGTTAAAGGAGTCACTGGGTTGTCTCTGTTCTTAGTAGATATAGTGGTTGATTATTACCCCTTTATCAAAAGGTAAATGATAATTGCTTTCTGGATGCCGAGTTCAGGCACCAACATCTGCCTGACTTTTCTTGCTACTTTCCTAACGGTGTCCACGCCACAGGGATGAAAAGTGAGACCTAGGTGTCGTTCGTTAAATCTAAGATTTCAAGGACTTCACGGGAGGCCTGAAACGTGCCGCAGGTCTTAAGTTTAGGTAATTGAAGAGAGGTAGGTGAAGTTGGCTCCTGACAGCTGGGGAGATAACTAGGTCTCAGTGTCTAATGATGTCGAGGCAGTGCCTTCGGCTCGAAAGAAATGTGGTGTGCACGTCAGAAAGCCATTCTCCCACTTGGTGCTTCTGAAGTGTACACAATTAGGCCTCAGCAGGTTAAATGGAACCACGTGTGTGTCGGCAACGTCCGATGAGCTCTGTTTATCCTCAGCAACATTTCCTGTTATCGACTTCAGTAACAACCCATCACCCCTCCAAAGGCGGGGCTGTGTCATGCTGCTTTTAAGGAATGAAGGGAAGTCAACTGCATAATCACCGACTCTTAAGGCCTATTCATGTTAGAGACCAGAAAATGCCGAGGCATCGGCATTCCAACTGGCCTGCATGCTGGAAGCAAAGCATTACCACTTCCAGATGTTGCAGCAGCTGTGAGTGCAAGACACTCGGGCCCCTTGATAAGGCCAGGCGCCCGGGTCAGCAGGGAGACTGCGTTGCTGGCGAGATTTATGCTCTGTCCACCCGGTGAAAGGGCAACCTCTGACCCACACTGTGCATGGACAGCCTGGGCTGGAGCTTGTGCTCACAACCAGAGGGGGTGTGTTGAAAATGGTCTGTGCACAGAAGCAAACACTTCCTGCCTCCCCAGCTCAGGTTGACCAGAGCTCTTACTCCAGAATTCAATCAGCCACTGCCCCCTCTGTAAAAAGTGTTTGGCTTCTGTTAAAAAATAAAAAATAAATAAATAGATAGATAGATAAAACCTTATCCTGACCCATTTCAGGAAACTGACTATTCAGCTCATGTTCATACATGTGCAAAATCAAGAAGAAGAAAAGCTTTGGGGGCCATCACTAAGATCAGCGGATGTGCTTGTGGGGCAGTGGCAACGGAGGGAATGTTTTCATAATCTCTCTGACCAAAGTTTGTGGTGTGTACTTCTGCTCTTAGAAGTCTTCATTTATGATAACTTTTTGAAGTTTCACCTTCTTCCCTCTCTCACATTGAGATTAAGTCACCTTCTGCTACGGATTCATGGGATGGGTCCAAATGCCTCCACTTGAGGATTTTAATTCAAGGCAAATTTTTCAAGTTCTTGGGACATACGAGGTGCTCTGGTGGCCTGCTACATTGCAGGGTATCTAAGGACTCACCCCCTATGCTAAGGCAGGAAGAAATATGTGTGACAGTGAGTCTAACAGTGAGCGCAGCAAGTTCTTTCATTTACCCGAGCACAAAAAACAGTCCGGGCACCAAATGCTAGGAATGCACGGAAGACAAAGGTCATGCCCTTTACTCTCATGGTGTCTTTAATTTCAGGGAAGAAGTCAGAGAATCAAAATTAGTAATCTGAGATAATGGTGAGTGCTGTAAGAAGAAAATAACACACAAGGAAGTGGAACAGAGAGGGAACAGACAGCAATGGGGTTTGCAACTTTGGGGAAAGTGGCCGAGAAGACTTGCTGAGAAGGGAAACTCTGGGTGCAGACCTGCATTATGGGGAGCCCGCTCTGCAAAGACCTGAGCGAGGTGTGTTCTTAGAAGAGGCTGAGCCATCTGGGATGGCACAATGGAAGAGACAACATGTGAACTGGGTCTGGGGGCACCAGTGGGCTTTCCACAGCAAGAGGGAAGAGAGAAGCCACTAGCAAAGTCAAGGTGCCCAGGGAAGTGCATGGTGGGTGCCCAGCAAGCCTTCATTGCCCAGAGTGGCTGGAAGACAAGGTTGGGGAGGTTAGGGGCAGGGGGTTGTGTAGAAAATGGCCTGGAAAAGCAGAGTTTTGGTCTTACGGTTTTGGCCATTAAGATCTCCTTGATGGTCTTTCCACAGAGACTCTCAGTGGTGTCTCTCTGAGTGTGACATAGCGATAGATCATGACTGGAGATTGGCACAGATAAATGGTAGTAACAGCTAAAGGTGTTGAGTGGTGTTTCAGTCTTTGCATTGCTGTGACCAAAACACCTGATGAGAACAACTTAAGGGAAGGGAATGTTGATCTGGGGCTCAGTTTCAGAGGTCTTAGTCCACAGACGGCCAATTCCAATGCTCTGGGCCGAAGGTGAGGCAGACCATCACGTGGGAAGGGCCCAGCAGAGGAAAGCTGCTCAGGACATGGCAGGGTCAGGAAGCAGAGAGAGGGGTCAGGAAGTAGAGAGAGGGAAAGGTGGGAAAGGAGCCATAGGGAAGATGCATCCTTCCAGGGCATGTCCCCAGTGACCACCTCCTTCAGCCATGCCCTCTCCGCCTATGGTTACTATCCAGTCAGTCCATTCAAACTAGGATGAACAGATGAGGTTACAGCTCTCACAATCCAATCATTTTACCTCTGAACATTCCTATCTTAACACCGGAGCTTTGGGGAGACCTCATATCCAAACCATAACGAGTGATAAACCAGGCCCTTCATGCCTAAGTGGTAACAGTTTGTGATGAGGAGCGGGCAAAGAGGCATCATAGTTGATGCTCCATTTTGAAATTTTATTTGGAAAATATGGAGAAAGCAAAGAGGATGCATTTGGATGGGGAAAAGAGAATTAAAGGAATTATAATATTTTTTTGGAAGACAAGGGGGAAGAATGATTATGTAATATAGTTCAACATCTCTACAAAAGGGAACCAGACAACTGTTTTCCATTTTACTAAGAAAAGGTTTGTGGGGGGTGGGAAATTAGAGCATGAAGAATTGGACATAGTCATAACAATGGGATTTGAGGGATGCTGGAACAGCTTAAGGAAAAGAACTTTCTGGAAACATGGTTCTGTTGTACTGGGGAGATATCTTGATTGTACTCTGTACAAAGGTGGAGGATTGGATCATATAATTCCCCAGAGCTACTCTGGGGTCATACATGCATCTGCTCCTGCTAGAGAGGGGTTCCTGAGCTTTGAATCCTCATTAGAAGGAGCCTCTTATCCAGCAAGCTGGTCTGATACAAAGCAAGTCCTTGAATGTCTACAGAAAAAAAATGAGGGTGAACAGGGGGTGGGAAGGAAGAAGCATGTGTTCATGACAGAGGACAGTAGTAGAGACTAAAAAAGAAATGCAAGTTGTATGATTTTGTTTTGGGTTATTTGCTGGGTTGCTTTCAAGTCCCAGGTCTGGCTCCTGTACAAGCTGAGTCTCAGCCACAGCAAGCCCTGCTGCAGGGGAGGCTTCTAGTTGCAATTATCCTTCAAGCATGGCTAAGTCGTAAAATCCAGGACTTTTCTCACATGAAATGTGCTGGCTTAGAAAGCCAGTGTCACTGTCGACTGCTATTGCCAGAGAAATAAATGACTCATCTTGAGGCAGAAAACTCCCCTGGAGTGAATGCTAGTTAATAAGCACACTCACAGAGACTTCTGGATGTCCAGTCTGGACACCAGGTGGGCGTCGCCTGGAGGCTGGCATTTCCAAAGAGACAAATCAAATGGGGCTGAAATCAAGGGCAGAGACTTGTCAGAAAACACAAACTTGGCAAGGCCTTCAAGCACAAAGATGATCTCATTACGAGCTCCTGTAAGAGAGCCCTGACCCCCCCTACCCCAGGTGAAGCTCGGCACAAGACTTCAATCACTCTTTAAAATTACATCCTTCCCCACTTCCCGTCTCCTGCCTGACTCTATTTTTCTTCCTGGCGTTTACTAATAAATACTACATTTATTACTTATTTAGTATTTGTCTTTCCCCACCAGAAGATAAGCTACGCAAGGGCTGGTAATTATTGTTTTCTGTCCGTTTTGTTCTCTGTAGTAACCCAATGCTTGACATATGCTGGGTGTAAAGTATTTGTTGAATGAATGGACATGTGGATTAAAAAAATCCCACCACACTCTCATGTGGCAAGAACTGTCATCACCATTTTGCAGACGTGGAAGTGGAAGTGCAGAGAGATTTAAGGGTCAGGTTTTCCACCAGGGCTTCTCAAATATCAATGTGCAAATGAACCACCTGGGATCTTGTTTAAATGCCCACTGGGATTCAGCAGGTCTGGGTGAAGCCTCAGATTCTACATTTCCACACTTCTGACACCTAGGTAATGCCAGAGCCGCAGGGCAGCTGCAGGTTCAGAACATGATGGGCCCAGGCCTTGGAGGTGACTGTCCAGCCCAGTGCTAAAGAGTAGAGACTGTTAGCCACCTACTCACTGTGACCTTGGCCATGCCTTCAACTCCTCTCTGCCTCCATCTCCTCACTGAACTACTATGAAAATTAAATGAATTTGGACTGGTAAAGTACTTGCCTGTGATTTTGTTTTTTAATATTTGGGAAATTTATTTTTTATTGATTATTTTTAGTTATATGTGATATTAGGATATCAAAAATTTAAAAAATATTTTTGCCAGTTTAAGAAAGAAAAACCTCATTTTGAGTTTGCAATGCTCTGATTACTGGTGAGCCAGTATCTATCTATCTACTTATTTGTTTTTATGGTATTGAACCCAGGGCCTCATGCATGGTAGGCAAGCACACTACCATTGAGCTACATTCCAGCCCCCTAGATATCTATCTGTATGTTTATGTGTCATTAAAAGTTGTTCTTTCATGAATTTTGTGTTCATTTACCTTCACACATTTTTACAAAATTTTGGCCTTTTCCACATCAGTAAAACCAAAAGCTGAAGTTTTGTCTAATAAAATAGCAAGCTTGATCAAAAAATAAAACCCCCACTAGAAATGATAAAAGAACCACATTCATATGAAGATGTTTCAGATCTTTTTACAAGTTTATTTCCACAAATGCAAAAACCTATTAAGACATGAATGAGGTAAAAAAAAAAAAAAAAAAATCCAACCAGATCAATTACCTTAGGAAAAAAATGTAAGAGTAGACAAAGACCTATACCTTTGAAAAGCACCAGACCCAGGTAGCTATACAAGCAAGTTCTACCAAGTTTTCAAGGAAGAGATAAATCCTGTAATTTAAGCTGTTTCAGAGTATAAAAAGATCAGTAACTCATTCTAGGAGGCTAACATAATGGTACAGTAGAGGTCAGAAAAGGAAAGTGGGAACATTCACATACAAGAAGAAAACTATAAGCCAAACAATTTTGAAAACAGATAACCAAAGTTCTAAATAATGTTTGCACACTGATTCCTATTAAAAGAATGACATCTTCTGGGCAAAGCAGGATATAATCTAAGAATGATGATTTGGCTCTTCATAAGGAAATTGATTACTGTAATTTATGGTAGTAAAAAGATTAAAAGCAAAATCATCAGATGATAAGTTGTGGCTTTTAAAAAGCAAACACTTAAATCTAGTATCCATTTATGATTTTTTTTTTTACAAATCTCTAGTTTATTCTAATTCACAGAAACCCTGTCTTTTCCCATCATTGTGAAGACAATACTCTTGCTCATCTCTCACTAATATCTTCTGTTTACCTAGTTACTGCAGCTTCTGGAAGTGGTTCTTCTTTGACCACAGTTGGTGCCTCTCTGGCTTTATGCTGATGCTCTGTGTTTGGTGTCTGGTTCCTGCTGGTTTGCTTATCACTTGTCTGTTGACTGAGCATGTCTCTGGTGGACTGGGGGTGGGGTGGGGGGTATATGTGCTGTACCTCCAGGAGGGTATGGAATGCAGTAGAGTGGGAAGCACTTGAGCTTCAGAGTCAGAGGGAGCTGGTTACAAACTCAGTTCTATTACTTTACCAGCTGTGTGGGGTTGGGTAAGTCTTTTGATATTCATCTATATAGATAGCCATATCCTAATGGTATCCCATAACAAAGTCATTGACTTGGAAAATTATTCTTCATCACCACCCTATTTCAGTACCTGGAAATCAGGACATTTCTTTAGACTCACTGCTCAATATGGAACAAATGAGGGAGGGGGGTGGCCCATTTTTTCAGATGGATTTGTAGGAAGAAGAAAGAACGGACCAGGTGTGGTGGCATACACCTGTAATTCCAATGGCTTGGGAGGCTGAGACAGGAGGGTTGAGAGTTCAAAGCCAGCCTCAGCAAAAGTGAGGCACTAAGCAACTCAGTGAGACCCTGTCTCTAAATAAAATTCAAAATAGGGCTGGGGATGTGGCTCAGTGGTTGAGTGCCCCTGAGTTCAATCCCCGGTACTCCCCAGCCCCCCCAAAAGAAAGAATGGTATGGCATTTATTTCATGGTTCTTTTTAGTTTCATAATAGAGTTCTTTGAAATACCAGTACTTTCACCTGAAAGAAAGGCCTAGGCCTTCACTCTCCATTAATATCATTTATGGCTTTTTTCCTTCTTGCACTTGAACAGGAGCCAAGCCCCAAAGACATACCTTCTGGTGTTAAAAGTTGCTCACGTAGACAGATTTTTAGCTTCATCCAGTAGAGCCTGAGGTTGAGAAAAATCTCCATCTCCTCCTTGAATTTTTGTACAACATGAATGAAACTGAACTTTGGAGCAGACCACCCCCCAAATTCAAATGGTCTCCCCTTCACCAGCCGTAAAGCTGGTGACAGTTATGTTATCTTGACCCTCTCTCAGACCTGTGCTTGGGGGCTCTGCTACATGTTTCATCTCTGCAGAACGGAAGCCAAGTGAACTGGTTAAGCTTTTTAGGGCAGTTCTGATCAAACTGTGAGAGAAGATATACCCTCAGTTCCAACAGGTATCTCCTCTAAGGAGCAGGTGGCTACAGCTTGCCTCACACAGGCCATCTTGCCACAGAGCCACTGCCCTCCACAGCGGCCTGAGGATCATTTGCTAACAATGTCCATGATGTGTGTACAGTTAGACAGCTTCAGGGGACAGGGCAGTTGGTTGTCCCCATTCCTAAGTCAGCAGAAATGAAGGCACAGGGCCAGGAGGACACTCACACAGTGTACCCAGAGCAGGCCTTAATTTACCACCAGCACAGGAAATGACCAGGGGTTAGTACTTCCTGTCATCCTGCCAAGATAGCTATCTGCCGTACGCCCCATGGAAAGCACAGGGAACCTGTCTGTATAAAAGCTAGGTAGAAAGACCAGAGAACTCGATGTAGCTCCAAGTATGAAAGATACACATTCAGTTGTAGTCACTATTATATCTATCTGGAATGTTCTCCTCTGCTGCTGCTCTCCTACACATCAACTAGGCCTTGACCTCAAAGAGCCTGCTTCATGAAGCATTTCCTACCTGCTCTCCGAGGTGGGTATTCTACTCCTGATGTCCCTTGGGCCCAGACATGCCTCTATTACTGCATTGGTATGTGGCAATGCAACTGCACGCTATATATCTGTCCACTCAAGGCAGTGAATTTCTAGAGCAGTTTTGTAACTTATTCCTTTTCTTAGGGTCTTGCACATAATAAGTGCTTGCTCACTCAGTGTTTCAAGAATTATTTATCATTGGTAATGATGTGGTTTTAGACAGACTAAAAAAATCTGTCATTCTTCTCTCTCTCTCTCAATCTATTTTCCTGGTCATTCCAACTTGGCTTCCTGATGGACACTAAGTCCACAATGGCCTGTCCACCTTTTTTCTCTGTTGTGGGAAATCATTGTATCTCCATAGGGTTCCACACAACCCTGGTTGGTAGGAAGCAGTGGAAATTAATGGTCTTTCCTAGGGTCACCATCATGGCTCTGTTGCTAAATAAAACAAGCAGAGTGGTGGGGCTCAGGATCATTCTATAAAGAAAGACAATCCTGAACACAGGTTTAGAGTACGGAGTGGTCTCACTTCATTAGGATACTCAAAAATATTTCTCCTATGCAAGCAATTTTCACTCACAAACATCTGGACTTGAAGACATCCTTCAGACAAGCACAGAAGATGCTCTGGTGATAGAAAACTGCCAGTCTCAGGGCCAAAGGTTGGGGCTAGCCCAGGCCCCTGAGTCAGCAAGACCACCATTCTACATGGATGATGACCAGGCAGTGCGGATGCCAAGGGCACTGCTGCAGGGAGAGCAACACTCTGAGGGTCCCCTGGGGTATGGGGAGGGATGCCAGACAGGTGCTCCCTCCATGCTATAATCTGCTTCTGGGTTTCAGCTGGCTTAACGTGTCCAGCTGGTGCCTGGTGCTAAGTAGCCTGCCAAAGGCTGAGAATGGCGGTGGTTAGGAGTGGGGGTGGGAGGGAATGCCACCAGGCTTCAGGGTGCACCTGGAGAAGCAGCCCCGGTTTCTCCAAGAGGACTGAGTTTGACTCGCACTAAGCCACCCAAAATCCACAGAATGAATGCCCTGCTCCATTTGTAGTCCCAGGAGGCCAAAGTGGGCAGCATAAGGAGCTCTAAGTATCCCTGGACCCTGTGAACATTCTCAGGCTCTGCTAGGCAAGGGTGGGCCAGGGCTGGGGACTCTGCTGAGCGGCAGGATGCCCTTGCTCTTAGAAACGGAAGGCGAAGGGTAAGCTAGCTTTGGGCCTATGAAACAAGCATCTGGGACTCTTGCTCCATCACTGCAGCATGTCTCCTTGTCTTTCGTGTCAGGTCTCATCATTCTGGCCTCCAGTGACAATTATATAGAAGAAAGAGCTTTGTTACTTGCTTAGTGACATTTGCCAGTGGATTTGCTTTTTTGTAACACGCAAATGCCATGAGCTGGTCTGCTCATCTGGTTTGGCACCCTAGAGAATTCTATCACAGGCTGTATGTAGTTTTAAAAATCCAAGGAGCAAACACAAAGAGCAGACCACAGCCAGCTCACACCACGCAGAGCCTGAGGGTGGACTCTGCTAGACTGACTGACAGGCAGTGCTGCAAATCTTCAGGAAAACCATGTCTAAAACCTTCCATGAAAGCCAGCCATTTAGAAATGTGCTCCAGAGTCCTTTCCAGTGGCTCTTCCTTGGCCTGATGATTGGTAAAGAGGAAAAAGAGTGTGCTTGGTTCCGAGGTACCTTCAGAATCCAAGTGACTGAGATTTCCTGTTTTGGTCAACAAGTATTTTTGGCCTTTGGAAAAACTCTCTGTCTACAACATTATAGAAGTTTTATTGAAAACTCTTAGCATGCCTTAGGAGACCATTCCTAGATGTTGGAATGTTAGAATGATTAATAACATTTAAGAAGGCGAGGGAGGGTTGGGGCATAGCACAGTGGTAGAAAACTTCCTTGCCCAGCACGTGCGAGGCAGGGGTTCCCAGCACATAAAAACAAAATTCAGAGGGTAGACTAGAGTACATGGTTTGTTTGAGGGTTATAACCAATTCAACAGGCAACTCAGGCTGGCGGGGAACTTGTTCTACATTCAACATTCACATGGTTCTGGTTTCTGGCCCGTGTGACCCAAGAGAAGAGCCATGCCAGAAACCATGACAGCATCACACAATGCTTTCTGAGCCTCCGCCCTGTGGGCAGCGTCGTCTTCGACTCTGCTCAGATGTGTCACATGCTGTGGGCTTGCTGCCCCAATTTTCAAGCAATCTAAGGAAAGACTGTCCCTCTATCTGGCTGGCTGTCCCTTCCGTACTCATATAAAGAGCAATGCTTTCCTGAGTCTCTCAAAAGGAGAGACTGTCGGAGACTCTCCCAAGCTCTGTGCCCCATTCTTTCCAGGGGCTCAGCAGGAGGCACCACCCTTACATGGAGTCACTCTGGAGACTGGGACACAAGGGCTCCCAGAACACTCTGATACCAGAACGCGAATTGGACATATTAAAGCATTCTCAGCCATCAAAAATCAAATTACTTAGCAAAGGAATTCATTCCTGTTTGAGATTTTCTTAGGGTTTGGATCTGGACTGTCTCCCCAAAGATCATGTATTAAAGACTTGGTCCCCAATTCATCAATGTTCAGAGGTGGGGCTCTGAGGAAGTAATTGGACCATGAAGGCTTTGAACTCATCAATGATTTATCCCTTGATGGAGCCAAAGCTGAACGGTTTATTGGGTGGTGGTGGAAACTTTAAGAGGTGGGTATTAGTTGGAGGGAGGGAGTCCTTGTGGTTGTGCCCTTAGGCATATAGCTCACTCCCAATCCCTTCTTCTTTATTTCCTAGGCACCAGAATGCAAGAAGTTTTGCACTACCACATCTTTCTGCCAGATAAGGCCAGAGAGTGACTGGTGAGAGACTATGGGGTCAGTGGAGCTGCTGCCATGGGAAGGTTTTGAGCAGAGGTGTGCCATTACCTGACGCACATTCTGGAAGAATTGCCCTGCTAGGTCCAGGGCAGAGGCAGGTAGACCAAGAAGGAGGCTACTGCAATAACCTAGGTAACAGATGCTGCTGTCTTGGACCAGGTGTAAACAGTGGTAACCTTCTGGATTTGTTGTGAAGTGGAGACATTAGGCTTGCTGATGGATCAGATGTGAAGTATAAGAAAAAGAGAGGCATTAAGGATGATTCAAGCTTTCTGATCTAAGCAACTGAGGACGGAGTCGCCATGTGCTGAGGTAGGGAAGTTGTGGGAGGGCAGGTTTGGAAAGTGCTATGGTTTGGATATGGCTTGCCCCTTGAGAAACCCACCTTGGGGTCTAATTTCCGCTGTAAGGCATCCAGAGGGTGGAAACTTAATTTGATTATGGTGTGTAGAGCTGGGGTCCTTGGGAAGTGATTAGGGCTAAAGTCATCAGGGGTGATTACTTCCATGACTGAATACTGGTGACTTTATAATAAGAGGAAGAGAGAAAGGAGGCAGCAGGGAGAGAGAGACATTTACATGCATGCTGTTTCTACCATGTGATGACCTGTGTCACCTTAGGACTTTCCTAGCAAGAAGGTCATCAACAGATGAGGCCCCTCAACTTTGGACTTCTAGAATCATGAGCCAAAATAAAACTTTCCTTTATAGCCTGCCAAGTCTGGGTATTATGTTATCAGCAACGATTAAAAAAAAAAAAAAAAAAAAGCATGATGACAGAAGAGTACTATAAGGAGCTCCCTTTTGGATAAAATTGAGATACCTGTCAGGCATCCAGGTAGAAATGGGCTGAAGTTAGTTGGCTATCCACATCTGGAGTTCATGGGAGGGGTCTGGGCTGGAAAGAGTTGGTGCTGTCAGCACACACTGGATGTTAAGCCATGACTCTGGATGAGAGCTCAGAGACAGTGTGCAGAATCGAGGAGACCCTAGGCCCCCCAGAAGGTGGGGAGATGAGGAGCAAGGCCAGCGAGAAAGGGGAAGCTGAGAGAAAGTGATGTCCTAGACGGGGGTGGGCAGCAACGACCACGTTCCAGTTATCAAACCCTTGAGACAAAGTCACCTACTGTGGACTCAGGGTCAGACAGAAGGGCATACGCCACAGGTGAACCTGAGTTGCAACCTACACTTACATCTGATGAATTAACCTTTATCCCTGGGCGTCAGTAGCCCTTTGAGAATCTTTATGAAGGCTGTGGATCTTCTCCTCGAGAAAGGCAGACACCTGCAAGCCTCCAGGGGTTCCCAGAGCCAGTGAAGCCCATTCCAGGAGGCAGGTTGACAACCAGCCATTTCCCCACCCCACAGCATTAACCCAACTGCCTCAATAGCAAAACTCAGGCGTCCCAGGTCCCCTGGCTTCCTCCGGTATGTTCCACAGGGTAGAATGAGTTAGGTTCTCTGTCCTCAGGGTGGATGTTGGGGTGGGTGGGGTACAAAATCTGAAGAGGCTGATGCAAGGCTGAAAGCAACTGAGAAAATAGAGAACTCACCATCATCTCCTGGACCTGAAACATCTCTGCACCACCAGACGACAGTCGGTTGGGGAAGGAGATGCTGACAGATGACCCAGGAAGGGTGCTCGGGCCAGTGTTATAGACCTGTGGGTGCGAAACACACGGAGCACATTTTAGTGGAAATAAGACACCTTCATTTCACGTCCTGCAATATGTACTCCACACACAGAAGCTCTAGAGTTTGGATCTAGGCCATAACTTAGGTGAAACAAGATGCTAAATGGTGGGGAATTTTAACAGAATGGAAATCCTTCAAACAGGCACTTTAAAAAATCCCAAACTTTCAAATCGCCATTCCCTTTTAACATTTTCTCATCCTCTTCTAACTAAAAATTTATTTATTTTGACATGCCAATAAATTAGACTATTATATTTGGTGGGCATGCAGACATAATAATTTAGTTCAGTGGTTCTCAAGTTTCAGGATAACATCTGAATCACCTAAGAGACTTTTTAAAACACAGATTGGTGGTGAGCGGTGAAAGGGGGGTCATGCCCAGAGCTTCTGAGGCAATAGGTGGGGTGAAGCACCAGCATTTCTAGTAAGTTCCCAGGAAGCTGGGAGCCATGGTGCACACCCATAATCCCAGCTACTCGGGAGGGTAAGGCAGGAGGATCACAAGTTCAAGGCCAGCCTCAGTAACTTAGCAAGGCCTATCTCAAAATAAAAAACAAAAAGGGTTGGGATGTAGTGTGGAGAGCGGTGACAGAGAACAGGAGAGCAGTGACTGGGATTGGGGGTCTCTGATGACCTCATGACTGTGGCATGCCTGGTGCCTGGGAATGTTTCTGTGCAAGGGCACAGGATGCTTAGCTGCTGTGGCAATGCCCTGCATGAGGAGGCTCTGTGCAAGAGTCCTATCAGCTCTGACCTCCATCTCAGGCACACAGCTCCCGGAAAGGAAGGAATTCTTATGCTAGACAACCACAGTGTTTCACCAGCTCTGCTTCTCCTGTTCCTGCCCCTTTACAGTAACTTTTAACAATGGACTTTCTTGAGAGCTACACAAAGCTCCTAACATTGCACTTTGAGACTGTGGATTGCAACTGTGGAAAAGCTACATAAATGTCCTAGTTTCTGTAACTTTCCTGCATACAAAGAATAATGGTTGCATAGTCTTTAACCTGATAATGAGATATATATAAATAAAGATTGCTGGGGTAACTCTTTGTATCTACATCTTCATTACAGGGCAGAGCTCCACCTGATCCCAGCTTAATCTTTAGGATCTGTGTCTGTGAATCTTTATTTTCCAATCCCCCTTGGCCCCTCGCTGGACCAGAAAGCTTGATCGCACTGGCAATGTAACTCAGCAGTAGAGTGTACCTGAGTGCAGTCCCCAGTAACAGGAAACAAACAAACAAACAGAAATACACATACACACAGGAGATGCTGCTGCTGCTGCTGACCCAGAAACCACCCGAGAACCACTGATGTCTAACCTCCTCCTTTTACAGTCAGAGGTAACTGAGACCTTCAAAGACCAAGTAAGTCATCCTAAAACCAAGTGATCTAATTTACAGAAAGGACTGCTTTTACTGCACTAGGTGGCTCACTTGGCTTCTGCGCAATTTATAGTTAGTCATGTATTAATACAGTTTGATGACATCTGCATCTCTTTTCTATCCCAGCATTTGGTCCTATAAAACTTTCCCCTTCTTCTCTTGTCTATCATTCTTTTTGTTTTCTACCCCTAGAAGCCAGTCATCTCCCAAGAAATAGGGGAAAGGGAGGGAGCCAGAAAGAAACCAAAAAGAGCAAGAAGACAGAGAAAAGGCTGATCACAAGTAAAATATGGAAGAAAAAAGGAAGAAAGAAATGGTGGGTCAGAAAGAAGCCCAGGGTTGAGGATAGGGAGACTGGGGAGTGTGATTGGCAGGCAGAGTAACAAGACCTCAAAGATGACTGTGTCCTACTCTGCAGAACCTGTGAACATTATGTTACATGAAAAGATGGAATTATGGTTGCCAATCAGATGACCTTAAATAGATTATTTAGGATTATCCCTGGGGGCACATTTAATCACAAAGGCCCTTATAGAGAGAAAAGGGAGGCAGAAAAGTCAGAATCAGAGAGAGAGCCCATTGAGAAAGATTTAACCGGTCAATGCTGCCTTTGAAGATGGAAGGGGCCTTGCGCCAACTAATTCGCACAACCTCCAGAAGCTGGAAAAGGCAAGAAATGGATCCTCCCCAGACCCTCCAGTGAGAAACACAGTCTGGCCAAGACTTTGATTTTAGCCCTGTGAGACCCATTTTGGACTTCTGTCTCCCAGAGCTATATGATAATAAATGTGCGTTGTTTAAAGTCACTCATTTTGTGGTAATTTGTTACGGCAGAAATAGGAAATTAATCCAGGCTTACCTCAATTTATTATACTTTGTTTTATTGTGCTTTGAAGACACTGTGTTTTCTTACGAGAGTTTGGGGCAACCCTGCTTCAGGAGAATCTATCGGTGCCATTTTCCCAGGAGCATATGCCTGTATTTTGTTAATGTGTCACATTTTGTTAATTATCACCCTATTTTAAGTTATTTCATGATTATTTTATCTCTTGTGGTAACGGTGATCTGTGGTCAGAGATTGTTTTTACTTTTGCAGTGCTGGAGACCTGCCCAGGGCCTTGCAGATACTAGACAAGTGCTCTCTCCCTGCTACATCCCCAGCCCCAAGGTCAGTGATTTTTTTTTTTTTTTTTTCTTTTTTGCGGTGCTGGGGATTGAACCTAGGGCCCTGTGCTTGCAAGGCAAGCACGCTACCAACTGAGCTATCTCCCCAGCCCGGTCAGTGATTTTTGATGTCACTATCATAACTGTTTTTGGCTGCCATGAACAGTGCCCACATAAGACAGCAAACGTATTTGAAAAATGTGTGTGCTCTGATTTCTCCACCAACAGCTGTTCCATCTCCCTCCTCCTTCTCAGTCCTTCCTATCTCCTGAGACACAACAATATTGAAATTAGGCCTTAATAATTCTACAGTGGCCTCTAAATTCTCAAGTGAAAGGAAGAGTTGCACATCACTTAAATCACAAGTGAAATGTGATTAAGTTCGATGAGGAAGGCATGTAAGAGCCGAGACAGGCCAGAAGCTGGGCCTCTTCACCAGTTAGCCAAGTTATAAATGCAAAGGAAACTTTCTCGAGGGAAATTCAAAGTGCTCCTCCAGTGAACACGTGCATGATTCCTGACATGGAGAAAATTTCATTGGTCTGGATAGAGTGATCGCCCCCAAAATTCCCTTAGGCCAAAGCCTAATCCAGAGCAAGGCCATCACTTTCTCCAATTCTAGGAAGGCTGAGAGAGAGAAGGATGCTGCAGAAGAGAAGTCTGAACCGAGCAGAGATTGGTTCATGAAGGTTAGGGTAAGATGGCATTTCTATAACAGGAAAGTGCAAGGTGAAGTAGCAAGTGCTAATGGAGAAGCTGCCCCAAGTTATTCAGATCTATCTGCGGTAACTGATGCAGGTGGCTACACACAACAGCAGATTTTAACGTAGATGAATGAGTCTTACTTTGGAAGAACATGCTATCTAGAATTTTCATAGCTAGAGAGAAGAAGCCAATAACTGGCTTCAAAACTTTGAAGACCAGGCTGACTCTTATTAGGCACCAACGCAGCTGGAGACTGGTGACTTTAAGTTGAAGTCAAGTCTCATTTGCCATTCTGGAAATCTTAGGGCCCTTAAAAATTACACTGAATCTGCCAGGCATGGTAGTGCAAACCTGTAATTCCAGTGATTCGGGAGGCTGAGGCAGGAGGATTGCAAGTTTGATTGTAAGCTTCGGTAATTTAGCAAGACCATATCTCAAAAATTAAAAAGGGTTGGGGATGTGGCTTAATGGTTAAGTACCCTGGGTTTGATCCCCAGTACAAAACAAAATTACACTAAACCTGCTGTCTCCGTGCTGTTTAAGTAGACCAAAAAGCCTGGATGACAGCACATCTATTCCCGACAGGGTTAGCAGAATATATTAAGCTCACTGTTGAGACCTACTGCTCAGAAAAAGAGTTCTTTCAAAATATTACTGCTCATTGACAATGCACCTGGTCTCTGGAGAGCTCTGATGGAAATGTACTATAAGATCAGATATGTTGCATCCATGACTAGCAACACAACACCCACTCTGTTGTCCAGGGATCAAGGAGCAATCTCAACTTTCAATTCTTATTAGTTAAGAAATCCCTTTCTAAGGCTACAGTTGTCATGGATTGTGATTTCTGATGAATCTGAGCAAAGCAAATTGAAAAGCAGGCCTAATCATTAAGAATATTCATGGTTCACGGTGGGAGGTTAAAATTCCAACAGTAACAGGAGTTGGGAAGAAGGTGATGCCGGCTTTCATGGATGACTTTGAGGGGTCCCAGATTGCTGTCGGGGAAGTAACTGCAGGCATGGTGGAAACAGCAAGAGAACTCTCATTAGACTACAGCCTTAAAATGTGTTCAAATTGCTGCAAACTCACGTGAAAACTTTAATGGATGAGGGACCACTTCTTATGCCTAAGCAACAGAAATGGTTTTCTGAGACAGAATCTGCCTCTGGGGAAGATGCTGTGAATATCATTGAAATGACAACCAAGGATTTAGAATGTTACGTAGATTTAGTTGATTAAAGCAGTGGCAGGTTAAAGGAAACTGACCCTAATTTTGAAGGAAGTTCCACTGTGGGTAAAATGCTACCAAACAGCATTGCTCACTATAGCAAAATCTTTCATGGACAAAGAGTTCATCAACATGCACTGTGCCTCAGCCACGTCCAGCGTTAGAAACAAACACCCTGATCAGTCAGCAGCCATCAACATCGAGGTGAGACCCTCCACCAGCAAAAAGATTACAACCCACTGAAGGCTCAGCCAACCATTATCAATTTATAGTAATCAAGTAATTTTTTTTTATTGTAAACAAATGGGATACATGTTGTTTCTCTGTTTGTGCATAGAGTAAAGGCGTACCATTTGTGTAATCATAAATTTACATAGGGTGATGTTGGTTGATTCATTCTGTTATTTTTCCCCTTCCCCCACCCCTCCCATCCCTCTTTTCCCTCTATACAGTCCTTCCTTCCCCCATTCTTGCCCCCCTCCCTAACCCTCACTCTAACCCTAAAACTAACCCCTCCCACGCCCCATTATGTGTAATCAAGTATTTTTAAGTTAAGGTATATACATTGTTTTCTTGACATAAAGCTATTGTGCACTTAATGGGCTACACTATAGTGTAAGCATAACTTGTATGTGAACTGGGAAACCCCAAAATTGCTGTGACTCACTTTATTGGGATATTTGCTTTATTGCAAGGGTCTTGGACAAAACCCATAACATTTTCAAGGTATGCCTGTATACTGCTAGTGGGTATAGAGGTGATGAAAATGTTCAAATATTCAAATGTGATGATGGAAACATCATTCTGTAAACATACTAAAAGTCACTGAACCAGATGCTTCGAGCAGGTAAACTTTAAGGTGTGTAATAATCGCTCAGTAATGATGTTATTCTTTAAAAAGAAGAGTACAAATTATACAATTTTTAATATGTCAACAAAAAAAAATGTCAGATGAGTGGGAGAGAGGAAGAAAGGAAATGCTGGCTGGCAGCCTGGGGGCTAGACAGAATTCAGGGTTCAAGGTGACTGGGAGGCTGAAGTCAGAAGGGCAGAGTCAGAATAAGGGCGGAAATCTAACCAGGTCTTTGCATGTGACAGGATGTAAGAGCAGCTAGCTCCAGCCAGCGCTTCCCTAGAAGAACAGTAGCTGGTTCTGTTTCGAAGAATAGATAAACATTGATAGAGCAGATGAGTGGTAGTTGCCAACTCTTGATTCAAAAAGAACAAGATTCACCAAAAACAACAACCCTAAGACATAAGACAGGGAAGGAGTCTCCAACCACAAGTGAAATAACTAATTTGAAGTGAAACAGGAGAACACAGAACTGAAAAGAACCCTCTTGACATGTCTGGGAATCCCAATTAGTGAGCCTGAATGCGGGGTAGGCAAAAAAGAAAAGCATTTGCTCATCCCCTGTGTCGCTCATCAGAGTCAGGGGAGGCGAGAGCTGAATTATCATATTTATTTTAACAATATCTTAACATTGGATTTTCTAGAAATAGAAATGTTCATGGGTAACAACTGCCTTATCCACCCGCCCCAACTTACGGATGGGGAAATGCTTTGACATCTAATGCAGAAACAAAATCCAAAAACAAAGTCTGTCAATGGTCAACTAATTATTATGTCTCTGTTAAACAACAACAACAACAACAACAACACCCTGGTGAAATGTAGGAAGCAGACCCAAGACTAGTATCTCTTTCTCCCATCTGCATTTATGGCGGAGTCCTTAAACAACCATGTTGCTTGTTGAAGATGGACTTTAAAAGACAAGGAAACTCTGTACTTAAGAGAATTCCTGTGTTGTTCTTCAGAAAGGAGGAAATGGAATATGGAAAAAGCAAATTGAAAATTCTCCATATTTCTGACCCTTTTCTCCCCTATCTACATCTCTTGGTTGTTATTACCACCAACACTCGTCAGTGACCTACCTGCAGGACAACATAACAGCAATTATACCAAAAAAACACGTCATCAGAGACCTCTCAAGGAGATGGTGGGCTTTGCTAACACAGAGGGACCAACCCTCTGATCAATGGTACTTCTGTCAATCTCCCAGACTCCGCCGCCTCACTCAAACTTGGACTGAATGCTTTGTACCTCCTCAGACAATGGCCCAGGGGGAATTTACCCCAGGGTCATGCCAATCGCTCAGTCCTGGTACCGGAGACTCCAGCCTGGGTCCCGTTTCAGGTCAGATGAGAAGAAAGCTATGGGCCTGAACATCAAAGGTTAAACTCCCTGTAAAAGTACCTTTAGGGAAACAACTGGAAGAATAAACTGTGTGCCCTCAGATTTCTTTTTGTTCCCTCCCCCAGCAGGACATAACAGTATCTTCCCTGTAACTACTATTCCCTTCATTTTCTTCTGCAGACTCCCAACCCTTCTTCATTAAGGGTCTGCATCTTTTGAACTATTCTAAACAATTTTCTGGACGGGATCTTCTATTGCAAGACATCTCAAAAATTATGAGAAGAGAATATAAACAATTAAAGTGAAACAAATTCACTTGGTCTTTTTAGCTGCTTTCTAGCCAATTGCAAAAAGCAAAGGAAATGATACATAAACTCTGAGAAGCAATTCAGAGACACAGAGGTGTGATTCACAGCTGTCAGTCTCCAAAGAAAGCCCAAACCTCATCTTTCCCTTTCTCCCCTGTAAATCAAGGGCAGAGTGTGACAGCTGGAGCTTAGCTGGTCAGGTACATCCTCTCTGAGCCGGGGACATGTGTTATCCATCATGGTTTCAGTTCTGCCTGTGTGAGAACTCTGGAGAGAGGGAGACCATTGTTTGCAAGAGCCCACAAATGTTTTATTGCCTCATTCTCTTGTACCCTTACCCCATCATTATTTGTCAGTCCCTAAATCCACTTAGGAGAGGCCACAGGAAAAGAAAATAATAATTATTGGGCCACAAGGGTAGGAAACCATTCTCTCCATGGGGAAGGATGGAAGAGGCAGTGAAGAGTTCTGGGGGCTGGAACTGGGGGATGTAAGATGTGGGCTTCAGTGTACTCTGGGTGATGAGACAAGTCATTTCTCCTTTATTTCATCCACAGCTCTGGCCACGTGGGGCCTGGTCAATGCCTGACCAGTCCTGGCCCAGTCCTGCCTCACCCAATTCTGGAACCTCGAGCACATCCTTTCTTGCTTAGGCCTACATTTTCTCATTTGTCCTTTAAGAAGAATGGACTGGACAATGCTGACCTCCCTCAAACTTTATATTTACAGTCAAATGTTGAACGGCTGGGCTGAGAGTGCACACTTTAAAAGCAGGGATCAGCAAACTGTGACCTACAGGACAAGTCTGGTCCAATGCCTGTAGTATAGCCTGCACATCAATCAATGGTTGGAGCAAGAAAAAAAAAAAAAAAAGTCAAAAGCACAATGGCATTCATGACATGTAAAAAAGTACATGAAATGTTAATTTCAGTGTTCATAAACTGAAGTTTTGTTTATGTATTGTCCAGAGCTGCTGTTATGGTTTGGATATGAGGTGGCCCTCAAAATCTCCTATGTTAATGTGAGAATATCTAGAGGTGAAATGATGACATCGTGAAACTGTAATCTACTCAGTTCATCCTGGTTTGAAGGGGCTGACTAGGTGGTAACTGCCGGCAGGTGGGGCATGGCTGGAGGAGGTGGGTCACTAGGGGTGTACCCTGGAAGAGTGCATCTTATTGGTGGCCCCTTCCACTCTATCTCTGCTTCCTGGCTGCAATGAATACAGCAGGACTCCTCTACCCTCTTCCATGATGTTCTGCCTCAGCTTGGGCCCAGAGTAATAGACTCAGCTGACCATGGACTAAATCTCTGGAATCATGACCCAAAATAAACTTTTCCTCCTTTAAGTGGTTCTTGTCAGATATTTTGACCACAGCAAAGAAAAGATGACTGACACGGCGTCTTTTGTGCCTCAGTAGCATGGCTGAACGGTGGCCATAGAAATTGTGCAGCCCACAAAGTCTAAAACACTTCTTTCTGGCTTTCTTCAGAAAGTTTGCCAACCCCAAATTCAGAGAAGGGACAATGTACCTCATAATGTCCACACTCAGTGGACCTGCTGGAGATAAGGGACTGAGATAAGCCGGCCCTGGCTCAATGAGGAAGCAGCAGGCTTCTTCCCAGGTGGTGGTGGGTAGGGGGTTCACACGGGCTCACCCTGCTTTTGCCCTCATAAAAACCGCACTTCTGAAAGGCTGTTCCCCTGGGGAGGAGTGGGCTTCTGGCTGAGTCAGCATGAAAATCCCAGGAAGAGGAGGATGGAGCAAAACTTCTGGGACTCCCCTGAGCCCAAGCTGAATGATGGAGAAGAGAAAGGGGTCCTATGGGACCCCTTTGAGCCTAGGCCTCAGCCATCCAGAGGCCTTCTTGGGGGAAGTTGCTCTTCATCATGTGGCTCTCCTTTCAAGTCTTGAAAAGTAGAGGAGACGCCTGTGTGTGTTTACAGAGAGCACACGCACACCCATGCACACATGAATACGCGCGCACGCGCGCGCACACACACACACCAGCAAACCAAGCTGGGATTTCCCCTGAAAACAGCCTGGCCTTTTGGTTGCCTTTCAGTAGGAGACATGTCCCATGGGCCTTCTGTTGGCTCCCAGTGACAGAGGGGTTTTTTGGGGAGGGTACCTGAAGGGTGACGTTGAGGGGCTGGAAATGGCACTCCAGGTCATCCAGCTGAATGAAGTTGGAGGCGTCCACAGACTCACCGTACACAAAGGAGGTTGGAGATATGATTCTGAAAGAAGAAAGCATGAAGGCCGTCATCCCTACCCACAGTCCACGGCAAGGTCACTGCAGCCCTGGAAACCATCATCTGTCTGCTTCATTCCATGACTCCCACCAGATGCTTCCCCTCTGACTGTGATTTCTCTCTCCTGTGAATGGACACAGTCAGTCTGTGCTTCCTAACCAGACTTTGCAAGTATGTCTTTTCATTTTAGGTCACATCCATAAGATACATCTACAGTATACACTGGGATGACATTTCTAAAATGAGGAGGTATTAAAAATCAAAGTCGGCCTGGGTTGTAGCTCAGTGGTAGAGCGCTCACCTAGCATGTCTGAGGCAGTGGGTTCAATCCTCAGCATCACATAAAAATAAATAAATAAAATGAAGGTATTGTGTCCATGTATAACTAAAAATATTTTAAGAAAAAAATCAAAGCCATGGCAATATTTTCCAAAACTGGACTACAAATTTATGCATATTCTGTTTTGTCACTTGAAAAACATTTCAGGGGTCAAGGAGGCCTATAATACTTTTTAAAGAAATAAATGTAAACAAATTCTGTATTTGGCACCCTAAGTCCCACTCTGTGACAAATTTATTCAAAAAACTTAAATTTGTCAGACTACCATGATTACTAGAAATTAGGCACCTGAAAGCTAAGCCAATTCACAATGGCATTTTTCTAAGGTTTCAGACAGTGGTTACCTCAGTGGTGATTAAGAATTGCAGTTCGGTCTGTAGCAATACTTTCATCATTGCTTATGTGAACAAACCCGAGAAGCAATGAAGCTCAGACTTATACCCCCAAATAATAAATCCCAGCAGCCTGAAGCAGCTCACCTAAATACAATGTAAGGTTTGGGGGACCACATCCAAATAGACAACAACCCATCTATTTTCAAGTCAAGTCTATTATTTTAGAAACAGTGAGTTTTCAGCGTTGCCAAATGGCAAGAACTGGTTCATTTGAACTCATCCTGTTTTATGTTTCTGGAAAGATCAGAGGTTGACTCATTTGTTTAACTGATGGCTTCAGCAGGGGCTGTTAACACCTCCCAACAAGGTCTCCCCGAAGACCTGACAACACGATCAAGTGTGCGTGGGAGGCGTTTTCTCTTTATCCCCAAGGAAGGGCCTGGATTCTGGGTATATTCTCACTGTGCCTTGGACAGAACAAATAAATAAACCATAGGGTTAAAAATAGAACTGTGAACAGAGGCAAGTATATGCTAATTTGAAAACATATTCCAGCAACGCCTCGTGTCTAAAAAATGCGATGAAATGCCAAGAGCACAGGAGCAGAAAGGCAGGGCCCCTGGCTCTGCTGGATCCCCACAGAGCGGGAGCCAGGGCAGGATGGCTCCTCCCACGACAGGTCAAAGTTTCCACTTCCAGTCAAGACTGGGACCCAGAAGCACTTGAAGACTGAAAAACGAGAAACTGTGAACCTCCAGAAAGTTCAGCATGCATTTGGGTCAAGGGTTCAACAGGTCCTCATTTGATCTAAACCAACTGTGCAAATCTTTTTTCCACTATCAAAGAAGTATGGGTGTATTCTGTTTGCTGAAGCCGGAAACAGGAACTGAGTTCTCATTTTTCCAGGCCTGGGCTTTGGCTGAAAATGGACCCGGGTTGTTGTGGGTCCCTACAGACCAGAGCCTACAGTCCTGCTTTCCAACAGTGCCAGCAGCCCTGAGCCATGGACCTCATCCAGACAGGTGGTGTGGCCACTGTGCTGGTTCCCCTGTCTGTTCCAGACCAGACAGCCATCAAGCAGAACCATCTCAGCTTTGCAGAGAGAGTTCGCAGAAGCACGCAAAGCCAGCACCAACTGGGAAGTAATTAAGATAGGCAGCCCTCCAGTGAGCCAGAGCTGAGGGACACATCTGGCTGCAACCTCTGGCCCAACAAGTTTTGGCTGAGATTTGAATCCCAGGAACCGTGCTACCTGTCACCTTATGGCATTCCGTGGCAGTGGGGGTAGGGGTGGAGGTGCTGATGCTGAGGACAGAAGTACATAAAAATGTACGGAATGTTCAAAGAAGTTATGGAGTTTAAACTTGTCATCAGACTTCTGCTACCAACCAGGTGGGTGAGTAGCTGGGTCACAGGAGAAATAAGGACAGAGAGAGAGTAAGTCACTGTTTCTGTTCATTCTGTTTTTCAAGGCTCCACGAAGGTGGCAGCTGCAGGCTCCTAGCTGGCTCCATGTGCAGACACAGGAGATGCAGAGCATTCTACTGGAGGACACCCCTGTTTGTGTGCTGGCAACCCAGGGCTGGGATACTCACCCAGTGATGGATGTGTCCACTTCGTGCATCAGTGGCACTGTCAGCGTTAGGGTGTTGTCGTGCAGGGCTTCGGAGCGCTCCACGTTGCCACTGTGTGGGGAGAGAATGAATGAACGCTGGCCAGAGCCAGACAGCCAGCCAGTAGCGGGCTTGCTTGCCCCACACCAGAGCCAAGGACAGACCCCACGAACTTGTCTCCAGTTCCATTTTTGGTAGAGTCCCCTGTACACAGACACTCTGCTGTCTTACTGGTGTTCCACTCACAAAAACATGAGGGCAAGTGGCTTATTCGGAAGTTGACCCCAGGAAGTACCCCAGGTGAGCTAGGGCTTGCCTCCCAGGGGACCCTGGGAGCAGTGCGGAGCACACACACCTCAGCCATCCCCATGGGGGGGTGCGGGAGCTGGGCCTTCATTCACTAACTCCTAGGAGCTGCTGAGGAGAGGGCAGGAAGGAACCTGAATTCCCTGGCACCTCCCTGCCTCACAGGTAAGCAGAATCCAGCCAGAGAAACCTTGGCAGGGTGGCAGGAGCCGAGTCAGATGTTGTCCTGTGGGTGTGCAGGTAGATCACCTGCTGTGTGAGCTGCATCTGCATGCTTGTCCCACGAAGAGTGGACCAGGGAGCTTAGGGCTCTGCAGCCAGGCAAGGGGTTGCTGTTTGCCACCTGGAGGGCTCAGTCCTCATCCACGGACAGTCAAGCCCTGGAGAGAGGCAACCTGGCAACCCTGCCTCGATAAACATCCCAGACACTCTTGCAACAGACTCCACTGTAGCATTTGTCACCCAGGCATCCCCAGCACTCAGGGAGAAGACACAGAATGTGGATTCCTGTGAGGATTTTCTGGAATGGGGAGCACAGGAAGATGCTGCTGCCGAGTGGCCTCGGTGTGCCAGATACTGTGCTGGGCACTTCTCAGCACGATCTCACCGCAACTTCACAGTGACCACAGGTGGGGAGGGAGGACCACCTTTGACAGGCAAGGAGCAGCTCAGACAGGTTACAGTCACAATGCAAGCCAGAAAGAGCTGAGACTCCAACCAGTTCATGCTCTTTCCACCATGATTTCTTCTCCTGACACCAGGCTAGGGGAACAGAGGGGAGGAGGAAGAGAGAGAAAAGACCTAGTTTCCCTGCCCTTTAACCTGAATTGCGGTGATTCTCCCAGGGAAGCAGATGTCCTGGGAAAAGGCAGGGCTGTTGTTGCCTGTTGCTGAACCAGCACTCAGAGCTGGTTCCACCACAGGAATGAATGGGAGATCCCAGTCAAAAGCCAGGTTCACGCTCCAGGAGTATGACCTAAGAGGCCCGGACCAGCTGAGGTTCAGACATGGCAGGTCTTGATCACTCCCCACCACGCAGTCCCCTGAGCATCTGCTGAGTCCTGCCTGCCCCGCGCCCTCTCCCCACCCCTCGGCCTTCCTCTCCCATTCAGCAAGTGCTGAATGGCAACAGTACCTAAATAGCTCTCACATCCTCCCTCCTTCTCTCTATTGTTCTGAAACAATGGTGCGCTGTGACTCTGACCCTGCAGGGCCACAGTCACTGCTCCTGGATCCTCATCTGTCTTCTGTGTAGGGATGACATCAGTCCCTCCCCTCTGCAGCCACACCCTGTATCAGCAGCAGGGTCAGGTGCCCACCCAGCCTAACTTCCTTGCCTTTCCTTTCCCAGGGGGACCATAAAAACCTTGAAGTCATCGCCATGGGTGGAGCAGGGGCGACTCCCCTGTTGATGGGATGGCACCACGCTGGCCTGATCCCCTCTCCACCCCTCAGCATCCTGCCAGGTCTGAGCAATTGGCTCCTGATAGAAGAGCCACCCTTGCCCTGTCCTTTGTCCAGCCACCTGTGGTTGCTGGCAGATCTGGCCCGACAGTCTCATCTGTCATCAGGTAACAGCTCCAGCATGAGCTAAGTTGAAAAGTTGAGATAAAAAAGCCAAACATCAAAAGGCTCCCTGCCATCCACAGCCCATTTGCTGGGACACGTTCCAGTGGTCTGCAAAGCCAGGCTGCTGGCTGCAGAGCTGAGACGTCTGAGACACTGTTTAGTCTCTGCTTTATGCCCTCCTAAGCCTACAAGTAGGCAAGAGACCTTCCAAGAGTGGTGACGGAAGAGAGGAACGAGTGATATTTTAATTGTGGCTTTCAAGATAAGGAGCTTTAAGGACCTATCATTGTAGCAAGGAGTCAATGGTGAGTGTTCTCCCAGGCAGCGAGATCAGATTTTCACCAAAGCCTGTAAAGAAACAAGTGCCTGAAGTGTTCTGCTGTGTGTTTAAAAGATAGTGTGGTCTCCTTAACCTTTGTGATTCAAGGAATTAGAAATTCTCACACTTAATTATTTAAGTTATGAATACTAGGTCTCCCTGATGCTGTGTCACAATATTAATGTACATTAGGGAATGTTCTTGAATTTAGTAGGTTATAGCCATTTTCTTACATGACACACACTCAGCAGTGCAACTGGTAAATAGTAGGTGCATGAGAGAGATTTACTGAGTGATAATGTGTCCAGCACAGAATAAAGGACGACAATGGCCCTCAGCCTTGGTTGCTCATTAGAATCACATGCTGAGCCTTTTCAAAAATCCCAATGCCGATGGGGTATGATGGCACATGCCTGTATTCCCAGTGGCTCGGGAGGCTAAGGCAGGAGGATTGTGAGTTCAAAGCCAGCCTTAGCAATGTAGTGAGACCCTAAGCAACACAGTGAGACTCTGTCTCAAAATAAAATATAAAAAATGGCTGGGGATGTGGCTTAGTGGTTAAGCACCCCTGGGTTCCATCCCTGGTAAATGAATAAATAAATCCCAATACCACAGACCAGTTAGATTAGAATCTCAGGGACCAGAGGGGAACCAGGCTCCAGAAGTTCTTCAAGCTCCCCAGGTGACTCCAATGTGCATCCAAGACCAGAGTAACACTGCTCTGCGGGCATGTTATTTTAAAATATGAATTTTTCTCCATTTTACTCTGGGTTCTACATCCTCTCTGACCCCTCTGATGAGCCATGAATGAGGCTGAGCAGGAGGTAGTTCCCCCTTTTGGACAAGGGAAATCCTTTCCACATCATGTTCCTTCCCAGGAAAACTGGCCGCCCCAGGTTTTGAAGGACTGAGAGAGCACAGTGATGGGGTGAGTTTTCTGTGGATCTAAGAAATGGCAGGAGAACGAGAGTCTTCAGATTTGAATGGACACCTGCCTTCTATATTACATTCAACAACCTCATGCTCTGGGTCAAGCCATTATAACCTGTCGCTCTCCTCTGAAAAAGTTTTCAGTAGGTCTACCCTCTGTCAGAATGCAGCCCAGATTCTCTGAGAGGACCTTTGTCCCCATGGTGCCCAGCCCAGCTCCTCTTCCAGCCTCGTCTTCCCCTGAGCATGAATGGTCCCACCCATCCCCTCTCACTCCCATGTCCGGTGTGACACAGCAGGATGCACCATGAACTCTCTGACTGCATGCCTGTCCGCCACCTCCCCAGAAGCCCGTCTGGACTCCAGCCATGGAAATGGAGTCTGCTTTCCCTGTGCATTGCACGTGTTCCTATTAGGTCACAGTTGTGTTTCATGTGGACATGAATTATGCAATCTTGGAAATAAGGTGAACAGAAAATAATCAAGTCTTGTGGACTAGTGGGAAAGTGGCTAAAAAGATATTATTGGGACAACTGGCATGACTGGAATATGAACTGTAGTTTAGATAATTGTATGGCATCAAGGTTCAATTTCCTGAACTGGATACCTCTATGGTGGCTACTGAAGAGCCTCATCCTTGGAGAATGCATACTGGGTAGCAAGGGATGGAGGGACATGGTTTCTGAAACGTGCTTTCAGGTGGTTAAGACAATTTTTATATAGAAAGAGAATGATAAATGAGGCAGCATGCTGACGTTGGGTGGATATGGGTAAAAGGCATGTAGGAGTTTCTTGCATTATTCTTGGAACATTTCTGTTTAAAATCATATACATATATATATATACACATACATTTTTTTTTTTTTGTACTGGGGATTGAACTCAGGGACCCTTAACCACTGAGTCACATCCCCAACCCTATTTTGTATTTTATTTAGAGACGGGTCTCACTGAGTTGCTTAGCACCTCGCTTTTGCTGGGGCTGGCTTTGAACTCGTGATCCTCGTGCCTCAGCCTCTGAAGTCACTGAGACTACAGGCATGAGCCACTGCGACCGGCTCCAAACAAAATTTTAAATAAATAGGTTGCCTGGGGTATTCTACCACATCCCTGCCAAAGCTCATACCCTCCTATTCACCCAACTACATGGCTCCCCTTGCATCAGGGTTTCCAGTCTATCACGACCTAGCTGTTGCCCGTAGAGGGCTACCAACGGGGGCTAGTCACTGACCCGCCATCCCTTCCCCATCTGTCCACTAAACTTCCAGGACATTCCCTCTCGCAAGGAGCATCGCTTGGGGACCTCTTCAGCCCAAGGCGTGGCCAGAACCTCAGGTTGCAGGTGCCCTTCCCACTATTAAGAGGAGCAGAGGCATGTCCCCGAGAAGCAGCTGAGCCAACCAGACAACACACAGAGGACATCTGTCTGGTTTGGAAAACATACAGCCAAGCAGGAACTGACCAACCATGTGACCTTGGACTAGGACTTCGCCTCTGCAGGCCTGTCTCTCCTCAGCTGGAGAATCATTACTTCTCACCAGTTGACATGCAGCCCCTCCCAGCTCAGTGGGAGGTGGCAACAGTGCAAGCAGAACTAGCCAACCACCACCCTCCAGCTCTAATCCCACCTGGCTGAGTGGTTGGCTTTATCGTTGAGTAACTGGTACTCTCCCCTCTGCATCCTGGGGAATCATTAAAGCATGACCAGGGCATGTCCTCTCCTGGTCCTGTAAGTATTTTATTCTTAAAAAAAAGTTTAAGTCCCCCTTACCTCTGAGCAGTGACGATAAAGCTGAGAACTTCCTCTTCCCCAGACAGGTGGCTCGTATCAAAGATCACGCTGAATTCATACTAGTGGAAAAGAAAGTGACATTTGGCACCAGCGAGCATTCCATACTTACACTGTTTGCTAAAACAGTCTGCAGCCTGTGATCCCCGGAGGCTCATCTGCATGACCAGTTTTATTTTCTAGGTGTGACTTTCTGATAGTCAGGCCAGAGGTATGGCTTTCAAAGCAAAATCCAGCCTGATGCCCATTCGGTGAGAGGTACATGGTCCCTTTCAGTCACTGAGGTCCCTTTTAGGAGGTAACATTTGAACCGCCAAACCAGGACTTTCTAGATTTCTCTTGCATTATCTTTCCCATTTTTGTGACATCTGCACATCAGCAGACATTCACTTTGTATTTTCTTTGCCTTTAAAGATTATTTAAAGATTATTTTTAAAGAACAATTTACATCAAAGGTGGACCAAGTAATAAAAAAACGAATACAACGGAAACAAAATGTTGAATTCTAGAGGCTACTGAGGCCTTGGAGTCTAAGGTCCATTCTATCTTTCTTAAAATATGATGGGGAGGTGTTAAAGACAGGGTAGCAGTGTTGGGGACCTTCTCCCTCTGGGGGTTAGGAATGAGAGAGTGTTGAAACTGTTATTAGCTGAATGTTTCTGTCCCCTCACAAATTCAAATACTGAAGCCTTAATTCCCAATGTATGGTATTTGGAAATGAGGCCTTTGGGAGGTAACCAGGTCTAGATGAGGTTGTGAGGGGGCCCTCAAGATGCCTTCAGAGAAGAGAAGACAGGGAGCGCTGTCTCTCTCCACATGCACACCAAGGAAAATCTTCCCTTGCATAGACAAGGTAGCTGTCCACAAACCAGGGAGAAAGCCCTCACCAGGAACCAAGTCTGCCAGCACCCAGACTCATACTTCCCAGCCTTCAGAACTGTGAGGACAAAGTCTGTTGTCTATGCCACCCATTCTATGGTAATTTGTCATAGAAGTCTGAGTGACTAGCTTCCATAATAAAGGTAATGGCTATCTCAACATTAGAGTCAATGTTGTTTAATGCTGATCACGTATCTCTCCAAATAATCTAAAGAACTCCCTAAAATCATCTTAGTGCCCCAACTCAGTGAGCACCCAGTGATTAAGGAGAGCCCTAAACAAATGGTATTCACCATGTGCACATTAGGTATATGTGGGACTATGGGAGGAACTCATGCATGGGGCATATAGAATCAGGCTCTACCACAAACTACGTGACCTTGGCTAAGAAACTTAATGTCTCTAATAAAAAGAAGAGATTGGACAAAATGGTTAAGTTCAACTGAGCTCCGAAAGTCTAGGACTTATTTAATCTGCTTAAATTACTTTGGTTCCTATGTGATGAATTCCAGGCAATGGTCTGATTTTTGTGACACTGGATCCTACTGAACTGAAAGCTGCTTGAGAGTAATGGGCAGTGGACCATCACATGGGGTCATCATCTACAGAGGTCTTTAGACAGAAATTTCTCTTGAAGTGGGATGTGTCAGTTCACAGGAAGAGTGGGGTATGGAGACAGGCTTGGAGGACACAAAGGAAGGGAGAGTCCAGGGTCTTGTCCCAGTAGAGTCAGAACTGGCAGGCGATCTGAATTAGATTACATACACCAGAGATCAGGGGACATGAGAGGCAAACGATTTTGTGAGAAGTCAAAAATCAAAGATGGAGGTCTGAAACTGTGCAGGGTGTCACGAGTTACAGAAGCACACAGACAACCAAGAGAGACAGCAGTGTAGTCATGAGGCTTGGCAGGTGGTCTGGGACCCAAGGCCCCTCAGGGTCTGCAGGACAGGGGAGGTCAAGTGGGGCCACAGAAAGGACCATCATCTTTAGTGTACAACCTCAGTGGCGAGCACCCAGTGATTTGGGGAAGGTGCCTTAAACAAATGGTTTTCACCGTACGCATGTCAGGCACGTGTGGGAGCCCTGTCCCTGCTGTCTCATGCTGGGCTTTCTTACCCTCGAGTCCCATGCCCCGCCTCTGGGTTTAGACTCACTGCTGGTCTTAACCATCGGTATGCAGGAGGAAAGTAGTAGCTTTGCCAGTTGAAAAAAAAATATAACCTAAATTGACTATATTCTATTGGTTCCCTGACTATTTTGAGAATACATTTTAATAAAATCTCACACTCCACCGGAAACAGTCAGACACATCTTAGGGCTGATTTGTGCCACAGGTGAGATTTTACAATGAAATGGCAGGTGTCAAAGTTTCTCAAGTGAGTCTGTTCTCTGTTGCTCAAAAAGATTTCAATTAACTGAGTGTGTGGGTTGTGTGAGGGGCATGTGCTTTACTCTGGTCAAAGTTATTCAAGGATCAGGGTCTTTCTCCTTCATCCGCATCAACAACCCATCTGGAATCTAACGGGACATGGCCAGACTTGGCCAGATACGTGTCAATTCACTTTCTAAGGGCTGCCACTTCTTGAGGTTCCCCTTCTCCCAGGGTGAAAGTGGGAAGAATGAAGAATGGAGCTGGAGGAGGACTGAGGGACCATGGACACAACAGCCACTGTTGTTTAGAGCACGTACATTTGATGGGGTTGATGGGCTTGAGTGACTTGCAAAAAACGAGTGAATCTCCCTTCTTGCTAGAACATTCTTACCCCTGGTTGACAAGACAGCTACTAGGTACTGAGACCAAAACGTTTGAGAAATTAAAAGAGCTGCTTCTATAACCTAGGCAGGAAAGAAGGATAAAGCTTTCTTTCCTTTTTTTTTTTTTTAAAGGTAGAAAAACAATAGACAAATGAATAGAATTTTTTTTTCCCCCAAATCAGAGCAGGGAAAACAGCTTAACAAGCTTTCATTTCAAAAGGCAGAGCTGGTCTTTTAGGTTCCAGTTTTGACTCCCCAAATCAATCTTCTATTAATCTTTGTCTCTCTTCTGACCATGGCACATACTGGAATGATCCATGAAGATCTGGGTCTGCTCTATAGCATTACTGCTTGAGTTTAGACAATCTGTCTCCTCATTAAGAACAAAGTGACTGTAATATCTGTTACTTTTCAAAAAAAAAAAAAAATGAAGCGTAATAGATTGTTTGAGAATTTTGGGAGGTCTCCAGAAATTTTTGAGTGTCTAGGGGAGTGCCAGAGGCAGGCCTGTGGGTCACTAGCTCACCACATCTTCTCCCGGGTGGTGTTAGAATGGTATGGAATGTCCCAGAAGAAAACATTTCAGGAAGTCCAATCAAATGCAGCTTGCCAATGCAAAGTGGTGTTTTCTCTGTATTTCTTTGGAGAGAACATCATGTGGATCAAAGAGAAAGACAACGTGACCACAGCCCCTCTGGAGTACACAGCCAGTGATGGGACATGGCCAGCCTTCAGTGCCACCTTGGTCACTATGGGAGGCAAAGGTGTGGGGGATGCCACGGGGGAGACAGTTGCAGAGTCAGAGGCTGCAGCCAAGAAGTGCCCCATCTCTGCCCTCACCTTCGACTTTGACCTCATGAAAGGAAACCCCACGCTGCATTTGAGGAAGTCCGATTCCAGGAGCTCACAGGAAATGCCCATCTCCTCCTGAAAGAGGAAAATCACAGACAAATGAGCAGGCTGCACGGAAAACAGAAGTGTAGGAGTATTTCAAGAGAAATTTCCAGACAGCAGTCCCAGGGGCTGTGGTGTGCTGAGCCCTGTGACCAGGCCAAGTCCCCAGTCCTCCTCTGACTGCCCCCCTTCCCATGGGTCCCCTGAGAAGACAAATACAGAGGACAAAACCACTGTCCATTCTAATGTTCCAGGTCCAAACCACGGGGCTGGCCTGGTAAATTGGGCTGAGCTGGAAGCCTCCTAAAGTTTGGACTAAAAAGCAACCAGATCATCTTTCTGGCTCTTTCTCCTAAGTCTACTCCCAGATCCTGTCTTTCAAGATCTTGCTAGTTTAAGGAAGACAAATTCTAAGAAAATCACAGCAAAGAAAAGAAGGCTGCTTTATACAGTCGGAAGCAGAGAGGCTGAGCTGCCCACCTGCAGGTCTTCCCCAGGGTCGGGGGGGCGGCCAGGGTGAGGAGAGGTTTTTGGCTAGCTGGCCTAGGCTGGACTTTGCACACTGTGGCCTGAGAGAACCCAGGGAGACTGCAGGGAGCTGCCACATCCCCACCCAGGCACGTGGTTCCACAACCACGGAAAAGCCAGGGGCCTCTCTGAGCCACAAAGCCAAATCAAGACTTCCAAGAGGAGATAGTTATGTTTGCAGATTTTGGAGAAGGAACAGGTACAGAATTAACTCTTATGTCTACTTTATATCCAAAGCCAGGACACAAAGTCCAGTGAGGAGTTCATGTAACTTTCTCAAAGTCATTCAGCTGATGGGGGCAAACTCAGAAAAATTTGGATCAAGTCTGGTTAACTCTAAAACCTATCTCTTTGTCCCCTCCATGGCCACGATCTCTAGAGAGTGAGCAGAGCCAATGACAATAGCAGCCCCAAGGAACCAACTCATGGATTCTGGTACTGAAATGCTGCCCATGCTCCTTCCTCCAATTTCCAAGCCTACATCTCAGCTCAGACAACAATTCCAATACTTCAGATTGGCAGAGTGAGTTTTTTTTTTTAATTGTGTACCAAATTGGCAAGAAAGCAAACATATACCAGAAATATCTATTTAAATTACATACCTATTCCATTATACTAATATACTGTGAACATTATGAAATGCACAAAAAATAGAAATGACAAAAGATGAATATCTAACTTATGGGGTTAGACATCAAGACAGTATTAGGGAGGCAATAAGCAGGAGGAGGCTCTTAAGGTGCTAGGAATGTTCTTGTTCTTGATTTGAGTGCCAGCACATACCTATGTGTGATTGTTTTGTGAAAATCCACCAAGATGGGCATTTAATGATTTATGTACTTTGTCTATTAAACACCAAGACATTTTACTTAGAAAATAGCAATGAAAGAAAAAAAGTTCAAAATACAATTGAACAAATGATAGGAGACAAATAAACATAGAAGGAAACTGTAGTATCTTTTTTGGACATCTGATCTTGGAAATAACGAATCTCAATGATTTTTATTTCCCAGTGGATCTCCATGCTCTTAGCCAACATTCCCACATGAAGACCCAAGATCAACTGTTTAGTTTCACCTTGGGAATACCCCATTAATTAATTGTAAGGCATTTTCAATAAATGTTAAGTGACAAAAGAGGCACTTCTGCTTTGCAGTGGCTGAATTTGCTTGCCTTCAGTCCACATTACAGACTTCCAGAAGAACCTTCCTAAAACGTGCCTCTCCTTACTGCAAAGGGAATAAAGTTCAAAACCCTGATCCTGGCTTCCACTGTGGCCCATGCTTTTCTTTGCTGTCCCCATCCCTGTCCCCCTGCACACACGCATTTCTATTCTACGGGCCCTCTGCCTGGCCCCCTTTCTGCAGTGTTTAACTCCTCACTGTCAAGACTCCAAGGATTTCTTCCTCCACCTTGACCCCAGACACTCACAGTGGCAAGTTCACACATGGAAATGGAAATGGCCTAGGATTCAAGATGGACCCGAGCACACAAGTCATTGTGTCACCTTCCACGCTCGGCTCTGAGGATGCAGGACTTCACGGCATTAGTCCCTGTCCTTGCTGAGCCCAGAGCTGAGAAGGTCAGATCTCTGAGCACACTGACGTTCATGATGGCAGTGTGACAGCCAATGGGAGAGCAGCTCTTGGAACTAGAGGACCAGCCTTGGCAATTTCAATAAGAACCAGAGAAAAATTTCTCAAGGGCTACCCCAAGGCCTGTATGACTCAAAGATGGTCACTAAGGATTCACTGAGGTGGCCTCTTGCCACCATCTTCTTCAATTACTCCTACAAGAAGCAATGTCCACGAATGATCCTAGTTGACGATATTGCAATTCCTAAGTAATTGGCCCATGGATGTCAGCGGTAGCAAGCCCAGGTCTAGGGTGACCTTAGCTTTCTTGACATGATTGACATCTTGACATGGGGACATGATTGGTTCATGTCTGCCATCCTGGTGTAATTATTCTCAAGAATGTCCCACATTTACATGCACACACATGTATACCCAACCCAGTTCCTGTCTCCTCTTATAATGCTCAGAACTTCACTGGGAATCCCTTTCAAACCAGGAGAGATTCCCTTTTTTTCTTTTTCTTTTTAAAAAGTTGTTCTAATTAGTTATACATGGCAGCAGAATACATTTTGATACATTGTATACAAGATCTTGACGACTACCCATCACGTAGTCGTACATGTATTTAGGGTAATAATGTCCATATCATTTCACTGTCCTTCCCATATCAACTTCCCTTCTCTCCCTGTCCCTTCTACACAATCCAAAGTTCCTCCATTCTTCCCTACCCCGCCCCCCATTATGAATTGGCATCTGCTTATCAAAGAAAATATTCAGCCTTTGGTTTTTTGGGTTTGGCTTACTTCGCTTACCATGCTATTCTCCAGCTCCATCCATTTATCTGCAAATGCCATACTTTCATTTCTCTTTACGGCTGAGTAGTATTCCATTGTGTATGTATATCATATTTTCTTTATCCACTCATCTGTTAGTCACAGGTCTATCTGTTCTTGAAGTAAAGATTTAGTACCCCAAAGACCTCAGTTTTGGAATGGGTATAAAGGAATGACTACAGCTTCAAAATCTACTCTGGAACTCAAGAGAACCTCAGTTTACATAGCTTGAACTCAAAGCTAATTACCATTATTAAAGAGTTGAATTACTTTCTTATTGTTAATTCCAAAATGCTAAAAACTAATATTTATTGTGATTTTTTTTCAGCACTGGGCTTTACACGTTAGCAGGCACTCTACCACGGACCTACATCCAACGCTGAAAATAACCTTTAAACCAGCATTCATTTCACCAGTCTAGGTCCTCTTCCACTAGACTCAAAAATTTCAAAATTCTGATTGGATCTTGATGAGGACAAGCACAAAGAGTGAAAACCAAAGATGTTGCCAGGAACCAGAGAGCAGAGCAGCTGGCTCCTGCCTCCCGTGCTTCCAGGATGTGCTACAGGACCTCACATAGCCCTTCTGCACTGCCAGCACCAACCCAGCCCCCTGTGGCCACTGAAGCTGCCTTGACCTGAAGTCTTGAACTCCATAACCCTCTCTCCTACAGCAGCTATGATGTCCTAGGAGGAAGTGGCACAGCAGAACATAGACTTCAGCAAATACCAGGACTTCTGTGTAGATGGCCTTGGTTCTGTCCCAGAACCACCCCAACTGCCTGGGAGCCACTTTGCCTGGGAGGTTATAAAGCCTTCGCCAGCAAGCATTCTGCAACCTGGTTGGCTTGGGTACCAAAGGACCCCCTTTTGTCTCAAGACGGGACCAACTCTGTGGTGTGGCTCCCATTCCAGAGCTCTCCAAGGACCTGGGCTGGAGCAGTCTCCAGCTGAGACCTCATTCCTGTATGTCTCTCTCCTTTGTCTCATTCTCTTCCTTCCTCCTCTTCTGCTAGGTCTACTTCTTCAATAACCAGTCGCACAAGAATCCCCATCTCACGTGCTGTTTCCGGGGAACCTGACCTTGCAGGTGAGGCTCTCGGCATCTGCACTGAGGGCCACTGGGAAGGGCTGGGCATTGACTCCTAGATGGGAGGGGAAATGAATGAGGAACAAAGGGAATACTCTTGGGTTTAATGCTAATTAGTTCATTCCATCCTAAAAAAAAAAAACAGAGAGAGATAAAAACTGTCTTAACTGCAGTTTATAAAATTCACGTGGCTCCTGCCTATGACGCAGACACTTTGTGCCCTTGTTCTCCAGGGTTCAGGTCATATTCAAGCACAGCGTTAAAATAACAGGGTCATTACGGAGCCATGCATTTCCTTGGCAAACAGGTGGGCACCCTATCGTCACAGAAAGACCCTGAATTAAAACAATAACTAAATAAAAACATCAAATCCACTTTTTAAAAATCAATTTAAAAACTCCATTCAGTTAAAAAATTAACTCTGGGAAGATGAATAAACTTCGTTGTCCTCTGGCTTTAGGAAGCATGTCCGTGGATGGTATTTGGGTGGCGTCGCCCATTGCTTCTATCAGTCATTTGGTACAGGCAGAAGGTATACAGAAGAGATTCTGGGGACCAGGCTACTCCTTTGTTCTGGTTTCTTCCATGTTCCCATCATTGCTTACACGGACTTTAGAGAACTTAACTTTAGCATTTATGCAAGGTTTCTGACTCTAAATTCTCAGTGGACTGGGAATCCAGTGAAGCCAATATCCCAACTGCCAGGCAGTGTAGACATCTGATTATCTGGGTCGAGTAAAATGCAAATCAACTGCAGAGTGAAACTGAAACCTCTTGCCAAAAAAAAATGCAGGGTTGCACAAATCCAATGAAAGTCACGTTGGAAAACTGGTTCAACCTCTGCAAAGCCACCAACACACCTAGAGCTGGCTTGGTACATCAGTTAATTGTTAGGAAGTCAAGATTAACCCAGATGCTCTAAGATACTTTGGAAGACAGATTTAAATGAAAGAGATCAAGAGGAGTCCTTGAGAAATACGTTATTGTAAGAAATGACCCTTTTGTGACTGTACTAAAAAAAAAAAAAAAAAGAAGGGGATGAGCAAAAAATAATACAGTGGCAAAATTCACATCCATCAGCTGTCTGCCCAGCATTGAGTTCCTTCTTTTGTTTCAGAAATCAGGCACAGTGATTTTAAAGATGCTAACAAAGCAAATAAGCTTTTTTCCTTTGTTCTAAGATATCACTGACAATTCTACTTATGATGTCACAAGTGCTATTAAATGTAGAATACAATAAACCTACTTGTCCAATATTTTAGTTTCACTTTTCAAGCGAAGTCCCAATCAAAACTTTGAAGAACATTTTGACTACGAAATCTTGGATCCTATTCTAAAAGGATTCACTAGCTGGCCTTTCTCCCAGCCCCACTTTTCCTTGAGTAGCAAAGGCAGCCAATACCATAAAACTCTATCAGGAGCCCTCCTTGGAGATTATAGGTAATTCGATTTACATTTTCTACCAATACGTATTAACTCTCAGGATCAGGAAACCATCAATTTATGTTTTCCAAAACACAACGATGAAAAGCGTGTTCAGTCTGTGTACCTTTGCTTCCAGATTCTCAGTGCCCGGCATTTCGAAGCCCCTGAGTTTACACTTACTAAATGAACGGACCTTGGCTCATAGAGGATTTGGATCAAGGGTCTGCAAGAAGCAGCTCATTTGCTGGTCTGCCTGGCATGAGGGATGCTTGCCTTGGCAAAGTTCTTCTCTTTTCCAGACATACCTTGGCTGCCTGGCCTGGGAAGCTTGGTCAGTAGAGCCAGGATCCAGCCCTCTTTGGAACGTGAGATGGTTGGAAGAATCAGATAATGAAGTTAGTGAGCCTCGTTGGCCTTCGGCCCCCTTCCTCTCATTCATATGAGCATTCAATTTCAGTCTGGAGAAGGACCTTACTTGACCACCAGGGCAGCAGTTCTTTGGGAACAAAAAAAACTGAGGCTGATAACAGGTTTCCTCTTAGCATCAGGTAGAGTTTGAGTTTGGACTTCCTGTTTTCCAGTTCCCATGTTTTTGTCACACTGAAGGTGACCCTCAGGATTCTGTGTCTGGCAATCAGTTCCTCTAAGACCCTCTCCTTTCAGACACCAGGTGCAATCCCCGTGAGCTTGTGAGCAACTCGCTTGGTTGATAGAGAATTTAGCACTCTAGAAATGCTTTATCTTGAATCCTTAACCAACTAAAGAGAGTGGAGCACGGGTCCTAAGACCCTGACCCAAGGAGTTAACAGAAAGAGGATTATTTCCAGAAAAACACTTCACTAGCCCCACTGGGCAGTGAGGCAGCCTAAGTCTCACCAGATCAGTCCTAGTTCCAGAAGGGCATCCTTTGGAATAAAGTCCACAAAATTCCTATCAGGGATAAAGGCACAGGGGCTTGCTGCTTAGAAAGTACACAAACTTTGGCATTAGTGTCCAAACTTTGATTATCAGTTCAGATAATCTGTCATCAAACAATTTTTTTTCTGGTCCTGGGATTGAGCCCAGTGCCTCCAGCATGCTAGCCCAGCACTCTGCCACCGAGTCACACCTACAACCTCCATCAGGCAAGCATCCTCTCTACACACCTCCCCTTCCTCACCTATAAGACAGTCATACCACCTTCTGATAGGACCTGGAGCACCGGCGTTGATGGGTGCAAGATGAAGTACCTAGATGACTCCAACTCTAATGGCTACGTCAGGCAAGGAGACCTGCACTGGCTTCTTTTTTATGCCCGTTTTACAAGGAAACTGAAACTCAAAGAAGTTACATCACTTGCCTAGAGTTTCCCAGCTGGCAAAGGATAGAGCCAGGATTTGAGTAAGCACATCCCTTCCCACAGCCCTGCTTGTAACTGCCTCTCTACTCTCTGCATGTTTTTTTTTTTTTTTTTGGTGGTGGTGGTGAGGATTGAACCTAGGACCTCTCACATGGTTGGCAAGAGTTCTACCATCGAGCTGCATCCCCGGTTCTGCACGTTCTTTGAAGATATTAACTTCTTTCTTCTGACCACCCTCCACCCATGTCTCCCTATGGAACGGACATAGCTTTGAATCCACATGGTGTGGGGAAGAGACTTCTCATTGGATCACTACACAGACTTCAGCCCTCAAGATTCACTCTTCCGTGTGCCACACTCCCAGAATGCTTTGTGTCCTGCTGTTTGCTCAGGGCTGAACTATGCATTCTTAGCTGAGGGTCTGGCAAGACCTAGAGTCAGAATAAACACAGGTCACGGCACTCCCGAGTCAAGAGTGAGTATGTGGTCGAGATCTACGACAATGAGGACCTCGCAGGAACCAGCGCTCCTGCAGATGCCTGCTCAAGGGGCAGCCAGGTGCTCTTTGAACAAAGTGGTCCAAAGCATCCTTGAGCAGAGGTGCAGAGGATAAACCACTGTGCTGATTGCCTGGTTGAACCTCTGAAAGAGACCCTCAGGGCCCATGTCATCACTCTTCATGTCATGTGGAGCAGGAGAGGCAGACGGGACCTGAGGAGTCAGGATGGGGGAGCTTTTCTTTGAATCCCAAATGTTGGCAACCTGAGCGACAGGTCCTTCACAGAAAGCTTCCCTTGGAGGGGACCGCATATCATCCAACCATGAACTTGCTCACTCACTTGTCATTCACCTGGTGAACACCTACAGAATGCCAGACATGGAGGAGAAGAGACAAGGGACAGGTAAGAAGGGATCTCTGCTTTTGAGGAGACGGCACTGGGTGAGCCAAGGACTCTAAATCCATGCCTTTTAATACAGAGGGAAACAATCCAGTGTCCCCAGATGATGAAGAACGGGGTCTATCCAGACAACAGGATATTATTCAGTCACAGGAAGGAACCAAGGGTGGCTACATGATACCTGTGGGTGAACCTGGAAAGCATGATGCTGGATGAAAGAAGCCAGTCTCAAAGGACTGACTGCATTTCACATAAACCAGACTACTTATATGAAATGTCCAGAATGGGCAAACCTAGAGACAGAAAGGAGCTTCAGTGGTTGCCTAAGACTAGGAGGAGATAGGGGATGGCAGGTGGCAACCAAAGGGAGCGGGGATTCTTCTTCAGGTGAAGAAATGTTCTAAGATTGATTATGGCAGCTATTTCCCAATCTGTTCTATAAATGACCCCAGATGAATCTTAACGTATCAGTTTGTTTCTGCTCAAAAGTTTCCAAAGGTACTAAAAATCAATGCTCTCCACTGATTCCTAACAGGGAGTGTGCATTGGCACCACCCTGGAGCTAGAGATGCCATGTACAGCTGTGCAGGCTGTGCACACACATAAGACCTGGCTGAGGACTAGGGCTGAAGCCCATTGCATGCTACTCTCACCAAGCCTGATACCCTGGCACAGGCTGTGAGCCACCAGAAGGGGCACCTCTCCAACTTCTGTAATGTTGCCTGCAAGATGATGATGACCCAGGGTAAAGTTTTATCAAAAGGCCCAGGTGGAAGCCCCACTCTGGACCTACCAAACCAAAGCATGCAGCCCAAGTGTGCTTTCGCTGAAAGTTCCTTAGGTGGCTCTGCTGTGAACCCAAGTTCAGAACCTTCAAAAGTTAGACTGCGTTAAAATTCTCTGGTGGGCTTATTAGACGGCAGATTGCAGCTGCACCTTCCAGAGTGGGAGTCTTTTTTTTTTTTGGTGCTGGGGATCGAACCCAGGGCTTTGTGCTTGCAAGGCAAGCACTCTACCAACTGAGCTATCTCCCCAACCCCTAGAGTGGGAGTCTTTAGGGCAGAATCCTGTGAATCATTGGCCTTGAAGCTGGTGCAGGCACAGCCAGTATGGAGGTTAAGCATTGAGACCCAGAGTACGTAAGGGAAAATACAGTGCCTCCTCCGTGGCTCTAACCCCTGTGAGGACTGAGGACCGTGCCATTATGGTCTTGCCTGTTAGTCCTCAGGCTGGAGCCTCACACAACACAGCTCAGGTCGGATCGTGGCTGGCTCCAACACCCACACCCACCAGCTACTGCCCCCAGAAGGAGCCCATTCATCCATCCATCCATCCATCCATCCATCCATCATCTATCTATCCATCCATCCATCCTTCATTCATACATCATCTATCTACCCATCCATCTATCCATCCATCCATTCATCCATCCCTCCATCCATCCATCCATCATCTATCTATCCATCCATCATTCATCCAACAAATGTTTCTTATGCCTCAACAGGAAAAAGTTTTTGTAGAATAATTCTCATGTTCGAGACATGTGTATTTGCTATTATGTTACATTCCTTTGTTCATTCTCTCATTTAATAATTATCTATTGAGTAGCCACAGTGCCCTTGATTAGGCCCTAGGCCTTTGTAACATAGTCCTTGCTGTCTCCAAGGAGGAGACCGAGTCTGGCAGGAAGGAGGAGAACCAAATGGTTCAAAGAATGATGGGCAGGTCCTCTGCTAAGGTTGGAGCAAGATACAAACAGGGCTGAAATGAGGATCTTTGTGTTTCAGAGAAACATGGGCTCTCCCCAGCCCCATCCATAAGTCCCTTCTTATAATTCAATATTATCATCATTCTCTTGCCTTCCCTTTTAACTAAATAAAAACGTCTACAAGTTCTTCAAATCATGGAATCCAAGACTGGACTCAGTGATCTACCAGAGTTATACTATTGCTTGCTTTCATAGAAGAATTAGTTCATCATTTGAATGCACAGGTCAAAAGCTTTTATAAATGATAGCAACAAAAATACCATTCATAAACTGCATGAGAGTCCACTTACTCAGAACATCTAGCAGACTCAAAGACTGTAAACAGACCCCAAGGCTAGTGTAGAACTTGTGCTTTGCCATCAATTTATTCAACAAATATTAAGCTCCTCTCACATGCCAGGCATGGAGGTACATAGATACACCTGTCATCAGCAAGCTTTTCTGTTAAATATCAATGAGCTAGTCGGCTTTCCATCACTGTAACAAAATACCTGAGAAAATCAACTTAAAAGGGAAAGGTTTATTTTGGCTCATGGTTTCAGAGGTTTCAGTCCACAGTAATTGGTCCATTGCTTTGGAGTCTGTGGTGGGGTAGCACATCATGGCAGAGCATGCATGATGGAGAAAAGCTGCTTACCTCATGTGGCCAGGAAGCAAAGGAGAGAGGAAGGGGCCAATGTCCCAATATCCCACAACCCAATGACCTCACTTCCTTCTATTAGGCCTGTTTTTAAAAAGGTTCCACCACCTCCCAATAGTACCATGGGCTGAGGCCCAAGTCTTTAACACACAGGCCTTCTGGGGATATTCCAGATGAACACTGTAACAACCAGACATAAAGAAACTGTCTTGGCAGCTGATGTAACAAAGGATCAGGTACCAGCTGAGGGCTCAAGCTTTAAAAAATGCCCAAGAGGGCAGAGAAGGGAGCAGAGACCATACCCTAGGGGGTTCATGTGTGCACTCATTCAAGAAAAAGCCCACAGCCACGGACTTTGGTGATCAATACACAATTAGAACATCTCGCAAGACAGTTTTACAGGAGCACGGAAATAACAAAGACCCACAAATACAATTAAATGTTGAAGTTCCGGATCCCTGACAAACGTTTTAAGATTCAGGGACGAGGCTTTGTTTTCCAGGATTATACTTGGTTCTCTTCTATATTTGGTTTCAAGCATTTTTGGTCAATGATCCAGTTGTTTAAGATAACTTGCACATACAAAGTAAGGGTTGCTTTTGGTTGTTTTACTGGCTAGGTTTTAAATTCACTCTCGTTAGAGTTGTTTGCAGAAAATTAATGACTTTTCCTGGTCCTTTGAAGACAAGGCCAAGCCACAGGGTCATGAGATTGCCTGAGACACAGTATGCTTCCTCAGAACCTTATGCATTTGGATGTGAATACATTAAACATCTGATTATATTAGGAGCTGCCTTCTATGTCAGGGAGAGATGATTGTGCTGGTTTATTTGATGTCCCTGGCTCTGACCCTGCAGTTATAACTGACGGATCAACATTTTCTGTCTCCATACGTTGTCTCCTATGTGTGTCTCCCACGCGGGATGGTTTTGCTTGTTCCCTTTTCTCCTTTCAACCATGTTTCATGGACTATGCTTCCCACACTGGTTTTCAGTCCTGCCACAGAAGGCTCCGCTGACCATACCCCCTCTCTCTCAGGGTCAGTGTGGGAAGGCGAGGTATCCCCACAGCTCTCTCCGCCATATGCCATGCACACCGACGTCCCAAATGCTGGCACCTGTGTGTGCTTTGTTGGAGGATGACCCTTGGGCTGCTGGAACCCACCTTACCTGAGAATAGGCAATTAGCATTCCTTTGGGAGAACCTGAACCAAGATCCCCTGTCCCTGATTGGGGCACTGGAGTGTGACCTGTTGGTTGGATCGAACCAAAGTTACCCACCTTGGTTCTTCCTCCTCAAGATTTTTTTTTGGGTAGCACATTCTAGCTTGGCCTCCTTCCCTTCTAAGCCCTACTTCCCCACTCCCCTGGGAATACTTGAGTCATTCAATCCTACAGGACATTTCAGGATGTTGCTTTAGGGAACTCGGTCAATCACAGCGGGAAAGAGACCCACACAGACACATCCAGAGTCCCTTTTCTCTCTGTGCTTCAGCTTTGGGGACGCCATCCTGGCGTCAGACTTTGGAAAGATGGTCTCCCCAGCCTTGTAAATGTCTCGTCCTCTCTAATGCATGTGACAGGGCAGAGCTGCTTCATTGGGACTGCCAGTTACAAGCAAATTGGGATCTTGTAAAACAAAGAATCCACCCGTGAATGAAGGATGCCAGCTCACAGGGCTTCACAGCCTCACTTGACTACATATTGATTTTAATCTGCTGAAGTGCCTCTTAAACATGGACTCATTTAATTATCATTCCTGTGTATTTTTTCTTTGTCCAGTTTGGGAAGGAGGCCTCCACACCAGCCTCCAGGGAGTGAGGGCAGAGGCCCTGAACAGTTGGCTGAAACCATTCTCCTTTTTATAAAGTTTCCCAGGGGAAGGAATTAGGACCCTGGTAATTCCTCAATTTATGACTGTTCAATGATTTTTTCCTTTCAAGCTGACATGCGCTCAAGTCTTAGCTTCACCATTTACTAAGTAGTATTTTAAGTTCCTCCCTGTAAAACACAATGGTAGCGGGTGCGGTGGCACATCGGCTCAGGAGGCTGAGGCAGGAGGATTACAAGTTCAAAGCCAGCCTCAGCAACTTAGTGAGGCCCTAAGAAACTCAGTGAGACCCTGTCTCTAAATAAAATACAAAAATGGGCTGGGGATGTGGCTCAGTGATTGAGTGTCCTGGGCTCAATCCCCAGTGCAAAAACAACAAAAACCTCAGTGGTAATTCCTACCCTACACTATTGCTGTAAGGATTTAAGGAGTTGCTATGGAGGATGCCACCAACTATTATTGTTGCTATTTCGTCTCTATAGAGGATTTTTCTCTGCTCTTCCACCCATGGCTGCTGGTGGATGTTTAGGTTGTTCAAGGCCCCCTTCAACCTGGCCGGGCTGCCTGAAAACCAAGATGACAGAGCCAGCATGCATGAACTGCCACATGGCAGGTGCTGCCCTAAGTTTTTTGCTAGGTTGAAAGAACTCATGCATTTCAACAACCCTACATAACCAAGTGATAGGGTCGTTCCTTTTATTTGTTCTTTTTAGTATACATGATGGTAGAGTGTATTTTGATATACATACGTGGAGTATAACTTCTCGTTCTTGTGGTTGTACATGATGTGGGGTTTCACTGTATGAACACAGGAAAGTTATGTCTGATTCATTCTACTGTCCTTCTTATTCCCCTCCCACCCCTTCAATCCCCTGGGTCTAACGCAATGAACTTCTATTCTCTCCCTACCCCCCCCTCAGGGTGTGTTAGCCTCCTCATATCAGAGAGAACATTTGACCTTTGTTTTTGGAGGGTATTGGCTTATTTCACTTAGCATGATAGTCTCCAGTTCCATTCATTTACTGGAAAATGCCATAATGTCTTCTTTATGGCGGAGTAATATTCCATTGTGTATATGTACCACATTTTCTTTATCCATTCATCTGCTGAAGAGCACCTAGGTTGGTTTCATACTTTAGCTATTGTGAATTGAGCTGCTATAAACACTGATGTGACCACACTATAGTACGCTGATTTTAAGTCCTTTGGGTATGTACTGAGGAGTGGGATAGCTGGGTCACACGGTGGTCCCATTCCAAGTTTTCTGAGGAATCTTCATACTGCTTTCCAGAGTTGTTGCCCCAATCTGCAGTCCCACCAGCCATTCCCTTTTTCGAGTGAGGACTCACAGGCTCACTGAGTGGAAGGAACTGCTCAAGGAAACACCCAATGGAAGAGCGAGAGCTGGGGTCTGGTGGTTTGTCTTCAGAGCGCTCTCTGCCTTGCTGGTACCACTGTGTGGGGTCCTTCCGAGGGCCCAGGGCAGAGGTGTCCTTTCCTTGCTCTGCGATCAGCTACCTGTAGCACAGTGGTTCTCCAACTTCAGTGTGCCTCAGTTATCCGGAGGGAGGCTCATCCAAACAGCCAGCTGACACTCACCACCGAGTTTCTGATTCTAGAAGGATCCATGTGTCTGCTTTTCCAATTGGGTCTTGGCCCACGCAGATGCTGGTGGTCAGGAGACCATGCTCTGTGCAGCACTGATCTAGATTCTGAGAAACGCTGGTGGCTTCCTTCCACTGGGAGGGGAGCCGCCCACAGGAAACGGCGGGCACCAGCCTGCTGAGCCAGTGGACACCCGAGTGCCCCTTGTGGCCTGGAGCAGGGTATGCTGGGAAGTCTGCAGGGCCACGGCCTTGACAGACAGGAATCCTCCCCAGTTTGCCAGCAGTCGCTAGGCTACCAGGCGAGCCCTTTCTCGAAGCTACAGAACTGCTTTACGACTGTGCTATGGTGAGGAAGTGCTGAAGAGGGAGGAAGGAAGGAAGAGGGGACAGATGACTCTCTGTGGACTTTGGGGGAGCATTCTGGGAATCTGAAAATCTGAAATCTGAAAATATCCAAAATTCAGGGTTTTCTAAATACTGCCTGTATGCTCAAAAAGTTTCGGATGTTGGAGCCTTTGGGATTGTGGGTTTTTGTATTAGGGAAGTTTTACTAGGTAAAATCTGCAAATATTCCAAAATCTGGACAAACCCCTGAAATCTGAAACACTTCTGGTCCCAAGCATTTCAGACGAGGGATGCTCAGCTTGCCCCTTCCTCGTGTCGGATTTAATCCTGACACTGAGGTAGCTCTCACAATCCCCACTGCACCGCCGAGGAAAATGAAGCTCTGAAAAATCAGGCGACTTGCAAAAACGGCTATGAATATTTGAAACCAGAATTCTCATCCAGGTCCGAGCAGATCTGCAGTCTCTACATGTGATCCACCCCTGGCTGTTCCTCTGACGCTCCACCTGGGACATAACTGCATGGCTTTCTTCTGCCAGGGCCCTCTGGGGCCTGTAGAGGAAGACCTGTGGCTCAAAGCAATGCTTCTGCCCGAAAAGGAACCATTTTATGTGCAGCATTTCAACCACGAAGCAGACCGTGTGTGGGACTTCCGCAATCAAAAGTTCACCCACCCGGAGCGCCCATCAGCTCACCCTCAGCCCAGATGGAAGCAGCAGTGTGACCCTGGGTGGTGTGCTCTGGGTCATCACAGCCGGCCAGGGGATCCTTTGCTGGTGGCCAGCGTACCCGCCCGTGGGTCCCAACCAGCAGCAAACTCATGAAGAAGGCTCAACAGGCTTTTTGTAAAAAGCCAAGAGTTTTCTTTGGCACAAGAGTCAGATTTCCTGCCCTGCTCCATGAGCTCACACGGGAGGGCCAAAAGCGCTGCCCATCACCCCACCCAGCTCTGGGGCCGGCTTCACCGCTCAGTCTTTCTGCTGCTGAGTGAGGAGAGAGTCTGCTTCTTTTCTGGTTAACTTGAGACCTTTCCCCTCCTCCCTCAGTGGCTCCCCCCTCGGCCCTCCACTGTGCGTGGATACAAAAGGCAGCTGGAACCTTCTAGCTGAGGGCCTGTGGAGGAGGGAGGGCCAACTCTGCGTCTCCTCAGGTGTCAAAAAATGACACCTGGGTAAGAATTCTGTGTTTAAATCTTAGACTCAGGCAGCCCTAAAAGGCAAAAGGAAGAGGGAGCTTTTGCTGCCTAGGGACCCCTGTTCTAAGGGTTTCCGGGAAGACAGAAATTCTGTCTCCGGTTGGAGGGCCATGACCCCCCACCGCTGTCTCCAGCCAGTGGGGAGTAGCTTGGTTACCTCCAGAGGTGCTGGCCCTGCCCTAGAGTTTCACGTGGACACTTAAGATGACTACAGGGCACTCGGGAGTGAGGGCTGGGGTGGACAGGACATCTTCATCAATGTGAGCAGGGCAGGAGGATCAGGACCCCTTGCTTATAACTCAGCTGTGAGACTCGGGGCACCTTACTTGCCTGCTCTGCATCCCATAATCCTCCTTGGTGAATGGGATTAATAACACTCTTCCCTCAGGGGAGCCACCCATTCCCCCCACCCTCAGCCCGCCAATGGGGGGGCACTCCACTTCACTCCCACCCCCATACGAGGGGCACATGACCTGGGCTTAAATCAACTGGTAATGACGCTCAGTGAAATTTTTGCCAGAATTTCTGTGAAGTGAGAGGGCTTGTTCACGGTGGCCCCACCGTCATCTTGCTACCCTGAGGGTACAGCCTTTTCTAAAATGGAACCAAAACAAGAAAGAGAAGCCGACAGGGAGAGAGACACGGTGACAACTTTTGGGGGGGTCCAACAGGAAGCTGTGGCCCGAGCCAACCCTTGGTTTTTAATTCGTGAAACAATAAATTCTCTGTTTTCCCTGTGTCGGTGTGGGTTGGGTTTTCTATTGCCTGTCACCAAAAAGGTTGAAGTAGGAACAAATACCTCACAGTGTTCTGAGGTCCCTGAAAGGGCCTAGCCGAGTGGGCTGGAGGACGCCCCCTGGGGCAGCCCTTGCACTCGAGGGTCAGGCCCCGTTGTCCCCAGTGGGGAGGAGAAGCAGGTAGGATCCTTTAAGCACCAGAGGGGCAGGGTGCTCACCAGAGGGTCTCAGAATGACTCCTGAACCCAGGCAGGATGCTCTGTGGCCACCTGGACCTCACTGAGCAGACTAGTGACCTAATCTGCAAAAGCCTGAGATCTGGCCTTTGTCCTTGGGCCTTCAGCTGGGAAGGTGACCTGGGCTCCCCTATACCCAGCCAGAGTGCTTGGCTTACTGTCCATCAGCATTCAGGAAGACCTGCTGGGCCTCAGTTCTGCTTTCAACGGGTGCCAAGTGGGGTTGCAGGCCCTTTACACACAGTACTCGACTCCTACGTTCAGAACATCAACCCGAACTCGTAAGATAGGCCCGCAGATTATGTGACAATTCTCCTTCTGATAGGTGGAACCTAGGTCTCTTCCCTTGGCCCATAGGTTAGACCCAGTGACTTGCTTCTGAACAGAATGTGGCAGAAGCAAGGCCACGTGGCTTCTGAGAGTGGGTCCTAACAGGCCAGCTGCTGCCTGGTTCTCACTCTCTCAAACGGATCACAGTGGGGAAGATAGTTGCTGTACCATGTGTCACTCAAGCTACCTGGTGGAAGGGTCCACGTGGAGAAGAAAGGGGTCCCTGCCAAGTGGCCGGCCATGTGAGGAGCCTGGGCCAGGCGCGTGACTGTGCCTAACACGGTGCCTCCCTCCCCTTCCCAGCACAGAACTGGGCTGAATATTTGTGAAAATAAATCCAGAACAGGAAGTACAAGGCCAGGCTTTGTCTTCTCTATCATAAGAAAGAGTCAGAGTCCTTTCTTCTTCCTCGTGTTGGAAAGGGAGTTTGATCCAGTATTGAGAAAGGCTGAATTCCTGCTCACAAGGAGACTTTCCAAAACCTATCTTCTCACAACATCCTTCTGCATAAGGTTCCCAAAATAAGGATGGAGAGTGAAGGTGAAGGACCGGGGTGGTGGCTCAGAGGTGGAGCACCTGCCTGGCATGTGTGAGGCACTGGGTTCGATCCTCAGCACTGCATATAAATAAACAAATGAAATAAGGGTATTGTAGCCATCTACAATTAAAAAAAAATTAATGAAGATGATGAAGCCCCCTGCTATGATCTGTCACCTAAAACGCGTGTAGAGGCTTACTTCCTCAATGTGGCAGAGTGGGCAGATAGGGTTCAGTGGGAGGGGTCTGGGGCAAGGGGGAGGAGCCCTAGTGAATGGCTAATGCTTTTCTCTGAGAATGGGTTAGCTATCCTGAGTTCAGCCCCCTTTCCTTCCTCCACACATACCTGCTTGCCGTTCAGCTTTCTGCTACAAGTTGAAACAGAAAAGTCCTCACCAGCACCATGTTTTCAGACTTTTCAACCTCCAGACTGTAATCCAAAAGAAAGTTCTTTTCCTTTACAAGCCATCTGGTCTCAGATATTCTGTTATAGCAACAGAAAACAGACCTAGACACCCCTCATGTTGTTCATGTTCTGACGTCATCATTTCCAAAGCACCAACTTGCTCACGTGGTCCCCATTTTGTCCCTGAGTTTTATGGCCTGGTGGAGGTTTTAAAAGAACAGGTGAGGATCAAAGATGATTTGCATGACTCAGGGTCTGCCCTGGGAAGCACGGATGTGTATTATTTGCAGATCTCAGAGGCTGAGGGTTGTAAAAAAAACAAATGGCCTCCGTTCTCCCTCCCACCCTGTGTCTCCACATTTCTTTGCAGGTGACTTTATTTTTCCACCTTGAATTTGAGAAGGATTCATGATTTGCTCTCACCAATCAAATGCAGAAGTGATGCCCCGCCTGTTCGGTGCCCAGGTCTCGAGAGACCTTAGAACTTCTTATTCACTCTCTGTTCCTTCTTTTAGTCACCATCTTGGAACCCTGCTGAGGTCACATGAGCTAGGTCTAGTTTGCTGAGGGCTGACAGCCACACAGCTCGGTTGCTCCCCTCTTCCAGACAACAGCTGGACTCCAGCTGATCTGCCAGCTAACCACAGACACATGAGCAAGGTCAGCCAAACATCCAAGCCCGGCTCAGAGCCAAAACACTGCCTAGCTACCTCCCAGAGCCATGTGCAAGAATGACTGTTGTATTAAGCCAATAAATTTTAGGGTGGTTTGCTACTTCAATGGATCCAGAATTGCTGTAAAGAGTAAATGAGAGGGCTGGGGAAATAGATCAGTTGGTAGAGTGCTTGCCTCGCAAGCACAAGACCCTGGGTTCAATCCCCAGCACCAGAAAAAAAAAAAAAAGAAAGAAAGAAAAGAAAAGAAAAAGAAAAAAAGAATAAATGAGAGCACCTTTGAGTTCCCTAGTCCATAGGAAGCACTCGGGAAGGGGTAGCCATGGTAATAAAGTCACCCGCCCACAGCCCTGGTGAAGCCTGTGCATGTTCCACTTTCTAAGAGGCTAAGGTTAACCCTTCTCTTGGTTAAAGCACCCAGAAGTAGAACTGACAACCACAGGTGCAAACATGAGTAGAGAGAAAGCAGCAGCAAACTACCCAACAGTGGTGCGGATCTTACCAGGCAACGAGTGCTGAGATCACAGGACTGAGTCCATCTACCAAAGGAAAGAGAAGACAGGGCCTGGGGCGATGTGGAAAGCACACAAAAACCCCTGACATCACTTATTTCCCTTTGTCATTATGTCCCTTGGGGCTAAGGAACGAACTTCTGAACACAGAGAAACAAGCCAACTCAGAAGATGAATGCCAAAAAAATGGCCACCAATTTTATTTACTGTCCCTCCATCTTCAATGTACTTGAGGGTCCTGCAAATAAAATGAACTCTAAGAAGAACGCAAACGTGATAAAATCAAGGGAGGTGTTTCATAAACTCCTTCAAAGAAGTTTTTCTCTCTCCCCTGCGGAAGGTACAGCCACTCCCCAAGAGTCTACTTGAACAGAAAAGAACTTGTTGGCAAAATTGCTCCTTAACTAAATATTTATACATTACTGAAGCATGTTTGTTTTTTATTTGATTTGCACTAAAGTATGTTAGGAAGTTTTGTTTTTTTTTTTAATTTCATATGATTCATTTTGTAAGCAGAAGGAATTTGTGATTAAAATCAATTCCTCATTCACCTTTTTTGAAGTCAGGATTGTACTTGTTTAGCTCAATGTTTCTTAAACAGTATAGTTTAAATGTCCTAACTTTTCAGACAATTGAAACATTTAAAAGTTTTCTTGATTTATATCTAGTGTCAAGAACAATGATCAGAAGAGCCCCATCCAGATCCCTCCAGAGCACAAACTCTATCTGCTCATCTCTACTTCACATGTATAGGGGTCCCTCTTATTCACAGGATATATGTTCCCACACACCCAGCAGATCCACCAAATGCACATAAGAACACAAAAATTGCACATTTTGACAAGCCCTATAAAGATGATATTTTTTCCTATCTGTCCTACAGCATTATCACATAGTACCAGAGTTAATCTGTCCTTCCAGGTTTTCTGCCCTGGTGCCTCCTATGCATTGCTGCTCCTACACATGGGGACACTCTTAAGTAAAATAAGGATTCCTTGAACGTAAGCACTGTGATAATGCAGCAATTGATTGGCAGAAGTAACCCAGGGGGCCTCCGAGTAGCTAACGGGTGGGTAGTAGATAGAGTGTGGATACTCTGGACAAAGGGACAATTTACATCCTGGAAGGGATCACACTCAGAATGGCATGTTAAATTAAAAACCGAACAACTCTTATTTCTGGAATTTTCCATTTAATACGATCAGACTGCAGTTCATCATGGATAACTGAAATCAAAGAAAGTGAAACACAGATAAGCAGGTGAGTATTGCAGACTGCTTTCCCTTGGGGCTTGTAAAAAAATCTCAGTTAAACCGGTTGTGGCTGGGAAAAGAGCTGACTGATGCTTTTGCACAATTACAGAAATCAATTACTATTTGAACTCATGTTTCTGAGAGGCTGGGCTGCGGTGGAGTCAGAAATGGGTCTAGAATATGCATCAGATATCCCATCACTTCCTCCTGACCCAACCTTGATTTCAGCTCTGTACTGTCTTTCAGTAGTTCCAGGCACACTCATGCCTGTGAGGCAGGACTGACCTTTCCTTTGGAGGCAGCCCTCAACTAGCCAGGAACTGAGCTGGTTAGTGAACGCTCTAGTCTCTGTCCTTCAGGTGAACATTTCCAGGTGACTTTCTGTATGCTTCCCCAAAGTTCCAGCACCACCAGCAGTGACCTCAAAAACAAGCCCACATGTTGGTTTGGTTTTTCTTCCCTCCTCCCTGCTTCCTGGGACCACTGCTCAGAAAAACACCTCCTGACCTATGCCTTCACTTCAGGCTTTGCAAATGGAAGGCACCAGATGCCCCTTGGGTCAGTAAATCTTAGGAAAAGTTCTGAAAAACTTCCTTGGGGAGGAAGTTGAATCAAAGATTCCAGACTGTCCAACTGAGATGGGGAGGGAGATTACCAGGGAGTGGATGGGTATGGGGCACCCTGAGAGCTTGAAGGGCCAGCAGAGAAGATTCTCACAGACCAAGAGACCTCCTGGGGCAGCCCAGGATGTGGGCAGGGGGAAGGAGAGAGCCAGAGTGCAAGAAATAAATTAGCCTGGGTCCTCGTTCTGCAAAGTCAAACTTCCTCTAGTTTCACTTCCCCCTACATCTCCATCTTACCCCCAAAGGCATGTCCATCCCGTGGAAACTGCTGCACCATCAATTGACCTTTCTATCTTCTGCTGCCCCATCCTGAAGTCCCCCTAAGGAAGAGGATGAACGGATGACTTCATAAAAGGAAGACACCACACGGGAACTGGTCCTCCTAGAACATTCCTTCCTTCCAGATAGACAAGTGGGAGGACCGAGAGGCTCGTGAGAGCTTACTCTGGCCGGGCCAGAGGAAGTCTAGGAAACCTGAGTGAATCCTGCTTTAAAAAATCTCCAAAGCTCCATACACACACTCTTTCCTCTCACTGCCCAGTTAATTCATAAGGCAACATGATATAAAATGGCTGCTATGTACTTCTAGCCAAGTAAAAGAAACTTCATTTCCCAAAGCCAAAGCTAACATAGCACACTGGAACTGGTTAGAAAACTGATCCCGAGAGCAGGTAGAGCAATTCAGGGACCACGCGTCATAACCCTGGGCTGGGAGGGAGTCCCATGTTCTCCTGTACCAACAGTACACTCAGGGAGGTCAAAGAAAGAAGGTATTATTCTGAACCTAGATTTAGTTTTCTTTAAAAAAAAAAAAAAGAAGAAGAAGAAGAAGAAGAAGAAGAAGAAGAAGAAGAAGAAGAAGAAAAAAAAAAGACCATATTTTTTGATATACCGTTTGGCTTTGTGATTTCAATAGACCATTTCCATTGCCAGGAGCGATTCTGTCTATGAAATACATGCTTTTAGGTCCTTTATAGCTTGAGCTTCTATCTTCCTATGACAAGGTTCAGATTTAAAGCCTGGATCCAAACACTGGGTTGTGACCATCAGCAGTGACCAAATGTGTGTGTGTGTGTGTATGTGTGTGTGTGTGTGTGAGAGAGAGAGAGAGAGAGAGAGAGAGAGAGAGAGAGAGAGAGTGTGTGTGTGTGTGTGTGGGTGTGTGTTAATGACTATTCTGGTTTCAACTAAAAAGCCTCTATTTTCATTAAAAACAGTTTATGTGCTTTTGTGTGTGTGGTAGGGGAGGAGGGTTATAGTCTAAAGTAAGGAAAAATGACAAATGTCTACTCTTTCTCCCCCAGAGTTCACTGTTGGACTAGAGTTTCTTAATACACACACACACACACACATACACACACACACATATTTTGGTGGGGGTAACCTTGGATTGAACTGAGGGGCACTCAACCACTGAGTCACATTCCAGCCCTATTTTGTATTTTATTTAGAGACAGGGTCTCACTAAGTTGCTTAGGGCCTCGCTAAGTTGCTGAAGCTGGCTTTGAACTCGTGATCCCCTTGCCTCAGCCTCCTGAGCCAATGGGATTACAGGCCTACACCACCACACTAGCTTCATAAGAACTTTTATGGCATTTAATAAAGATACTGGAGGCTTAAATATACAGGCAAAATAGAAGCTGTCACACACACATGACATTCCCATTCACAAGGATACCTCATCATGGACCTTGCAAGGCCTGTGCCATCTGGCCCCTGCCTGGTCCTTCAGCCTGGTCTCAGGCCTCTCCTCTCACTTACTCCATTTCAGTCACTCTGTCCTTTCCTGCAGTGGACCTGTGTGCCTCCCAGTCTCAGCATTTTCTCATCTCACTTTCTGAAAAGCTTCCCCAGTGCACATGAATATCTTCCCTGGCGTTGAATGAGGGCTTTTATTGCATGAAAACTGCAGCAGTGTCTACCACCCAGCATCGCCCCACCACACACTATACACCAGCAAATTAGAACACATCACCGGATTCTAGTTGCTACGTGATAAAAATTAATAATTTTATGACCTGTCAATTTCCTTGATGTCTACGGGAGCTTCAGACCCCAGAGTACAAAACCATCAGCATCTAACAAGTTACTCATACATTCATGAAATCTAGGAGATTCGGAGTTTTTGCAACAATAGTTGGACCTGAGTTGGGACAATGGTGGTTGAGTCCCGGACAGAGCAAGACAATTCAAGCCAGATCGTGTGACTCCATCCCTTCCTACCCTCCCACCCATCCCAAGTACAACAGGTAGATGGGAAACCAGGATGGACTGTGCTATTTCACCTTCCCAGCCCCATTCAAGGGCAAAGCTCTCTGGTGTGAGTTTGCCTTTATTTGAGTTCACCTGGGGACAAATTAATTCCAGAGAGGAAAACCCAAAGGAGGGGCTGCTGCCAGCTTCCCAGGACCCACCCACCCAGGAGACCTGTGGGCACCACAGGAAAGCTCACTGCAGGGCAACCAGGTGGGGGTCTGGGTCTGTACACCAGTATCCTTGGGGTACTGAAGAGAGCCTTGTTCAGACAAATCACAGCTGCCCTAGAAAATTCATCAATGCTTCCTTGCCTGCCACCTCCTGCACAAAAAAATGGGCCATGACATCAGAAAGATCTGCCACTCCAGAGGGTAACATCCACGGAGTCCCGTGGGCAGCCGTCTCACCTGCGGGACATCCGCATGCGCCTCTTTATGCATAGAAGAGGCATCAGAGCCGCTGCAGTCCTGCCTGTGCCTGAACGCCAGCTCACGACTTACCCAACGTGCCTTCCCCTGCTTTACGAAGCCTTGGTTTTCTCATCAGGAAAACCGAGATCTTAATGGGACCTCCCCACTGGGTTGCTGTGAGGCTTAAACCTGCTGTTAAGTGTTAAGCGCTGAGCAGAGCCTGGCACAGAAGCAAGCACTCCCTCGGAGCTGGCACCTGCTGCTGGCTGCTGTGTGGAGGCCAGTTACGTGTTTACAGAGAAGGAAGGGGAAAGTTTTCTGCGTATTTTCACAAACACCAGCAAAAGTCTAACACCAAAACCTGACGAACACCACACAAGAAAGCAAACTATAAACAAATCTCCTTTATGACTACCCATACAAATATACAAAATATCAGTAGACTGAACTCAGGAATGTCTTTAAAGATGGTAAAGAATGATAGACAATGACCAAGAAGGGGAAACTTTTCTGTTGTTCTTTTTAGTTATCCATGACAGTAGAGTGTATTTTGACATATCATACATACATGGAGTATAACTTCCCATTCTTGTGGTTGTATATATTACAACCACATGTACTCATATATGAACATAGGAAAGTTATGTCCAGTTCATTCTACTGTCTTTCCTATTCCCATCCCTTCTCCCTTCCCTTCATTCCCCTTTGTCTGATCCGGTGAACTTCCATTCTTCCCACACCCTTTTTGTGTGTTAGCATCCACATATCAGAGAGAACATTCGGCCTTTGGTTTTTTGGAATGGCTTATTTCACTTAGCATGGTAGTCCTCCAGTTCCATCCATTTACTGGCAAATGCCATAATTTCATTAAGCAGGGGGGACTTCAAAAATATAATTCATCTTCTTAAAAGGTCAAAGAAGAAGCTATGTTAACAGTTTAACTTAGCAATATTTTAAGCATTAATAGTTCATGGAAAAGAAAGCTGTAGTGGATCAAAAATTTCAGATTTAACTGAAACAGATTTGACCTCATTGGAATAAATAATCTTGCAGAACACACATTTAGAAAGTAGATTTATGTTAGGCTGAATTACAAAGATAAGATTCTCCAAATAGAGACATTTGAGGGAAAAGAATGTGGTCACACACACACACACACACACACAAATCAAAACATACTGATGGTTCAGATCGGTTGTTTGGGCAGTTTTCACCATAATGAATCAACTCGACATGTAAAAAGGTCCCCACTTTAGCTCGGCTCCCAGAAGCAGACTGAGAGATGAGGGTTCATGAACAAAAGATGTACAAAAATGTGTTGTTCCCAAGAAGGACATCAAGGGAGTAGAGGTTGCAAGACATGGATTGGGGGAGTCTGGGCAAAGTCCCAGAGGGTCACCCCTCAGAGCCTGCCTGACCCGGGGTGCTGGCCTCTGGCACCTCTGCACCAGACCTCCAGGGTGCCCGGGTCCAGGCACTTGCAGCTGCTCATGGCCACAGGTAAATCAGCTCCAGGGGCCTCAGTCAGCCTTCCAAAGAAAAGTCACAGTACTGGGTGTTAAAAGAAAAGCCACCCAAGCTGGAGGGGTAAAAATGACAAGAAAGGACTGGAGGAAATCAGACACCAACATTCACGGTGACACTGGCCAACTGGATAATGGGCCCCAGGACCTCACCTCTAACCAGCAGTCCTGGTCCACACACCTCAGACTAGGAAGGTAACCCTAACTCTTCTGGGAAAGTCAGCAGAAGCGGAGCCCCAGGAGGCAAAGATGAGAATCAGGAAAGAGATAATAATAAAGAAATTAAAATTCCTGATATTAGCACTTACGTATTTGGCATCTAGTTTAGCTTATTGATCAGTGAATCAGGAGGTTGCCTTTAAAGGTACTTAAGCATTAAGAGAGTCTGAGACCTAGGAAAAAATTCAATTACTGGCTTGCATTCAAAGATAAAATGGGAAAATCGACTAGTATAAAGCCTATGAAATTACCCATATTTGGCTATCTTTGACATGCAGTAGTATCAATTTCATATGATTCCCCCTAAATCTCTAAAATGCACGTTTTAGTTTATAAGTGATACGAACACCATGGGAATACGTGTAAAATGGTAGTTGTTCTAAAATAAGTGACTGGGATATTAGAATACTGCTCACAGAAGGGACCATTCCTTCTCAAGCACAGACGCTCCTCTGAGAAGAAAGGATCTTACCAGCTTATGTGACCAGACATTAGCTCGGTCCATGACAGCCCCGTCTCTTGGGCACGTGACTACCCCAGGAGCAGCCCTCGACCAGCGACACCTGGGAGCTGATGGATGAAGAGCTCGGGCAGAGCTCTGGGGTGCTGGTTCTATGGAGGCAGAGCTCCGTGGGAGCCTCCAGTTGCCCGTGGGCTGGGTACCCTGACCTTTTCCAGCACCTTGCTTTCTGTCCTCTCATTTCCTAGCCTCCCACCTTCAGCTCCCAAGCAAACCCTTGCACTGGAATTCTTGACTTGGAGCTTACTTCTGAGGAAACGTAACCAAGACGTAGGTTACATTTGACATTCTTTTAAGAACAAGTGATTTTCAAGTTCAAGGGACCCGCTTCCCAGGCTTACCACAGACTGCGAAGCTGGGGCCACTGAAGCTGAGGCCATGTGGCCACTGGGTTCCTCTGGTGGGACGGGGATGCTGGCTTGACCTGAGGAGGGGTGCGGGGAATCTGCAGGCATGGTCTTGACCTACAGCCTGTCTCTCCTGACAGGCATGGACACAAGACTGTCCCCCAGGAATGAGTTTTCACACCAAAGGATTTAACGCCCTCTTTCGACCTGACTCAACACAACAAGGCACTCTTACCAGGTGAGGGAAGCATTTCTCCATTTCTCGGGTTCCTGGTGGTTTCCCTCTCTAGGGAGATAAAAACTTAGCATACTTCTCCAAACCACTCCTCTGTTTTGTTCTTAAAAACTAAAATTTCAATATAAAACTTAATGATAATTAAGATAGTAATCATGAAAGTCCAGAGAAAAAATAGAAACATCCACCATCTATCCACAGACCTACCACCACCCATTTATTTATTCATTCAATAAATATTGAGGTCCCATCACATCCCAGGCACTGCTGTGACTAGTAGGTATGAATCGGCACATAAAGAGTCCTTTCATATTGCGTGGAGCTTATATTCAATAGGAGAACTAGGACATTCAGCAACAAACCAACAGTAAGCCAGGTGACAATAAATTCAATGGAAAAAACAGAATTAAGGGGTTGAGGTAGGGATATTTGGAGTGGTAGGGTGTTTCTAATCAGGTGACATATGACCAGAGACAAGAAAAAAGGAAGAAACCGCACCATGGGACAATGTGGGGAAAGAACCAGTGTGGGCAAAGGCCCTGAGGCAGAGATAAGCTTGGTGCGCTGTAAGAAACAGCAAGGAGGCCAGCATACTACAGAAGAGAAGGCCAAGGGGAGAGCACTAGGTGACATGCTCAGAGAGGCAGCAATGGTACAAGATCTTATGGGGCCTTACACAAATTGTAAAGGAGTAAGATTTTATAGTTTTGATTCCTTGCACACATATGGGGTACAATGTCATTTCTCTGGTTGTACACAAAGCAGAATCACACCATTTCTGTGATCATACATGTACGTAGGGTAATGATGTTTGTCTCATGCTATCTTCTTTCCTTCCCCCCACCCCTCATTTCCCTCTACACAATCCATCCTTCCTCTCTTCTTCCCTTCCTCCCTTGCTCTCCCCATTATGGATCATCATCTACTTATCAGAGAAATCATTCAGCCTTTGGTTTTTTTGGAATTTGTTTATTTCACTTAGTATATTCTCTAACTCCATCCATTTACCTGCAAAAGCCATAATTTTATTCTTCTTTGTGGCTGAATAATATTCCACTGTGTATATAGACCACAGTTTCTTTATCCAATCATCTATTAAATGGCATCTAGGTTGGTTCCACAATCTGGCTATTGTGAATTGAGCAGCTATGAACATTGATGTGGCTGCATCACTGTAGTATGCTGATTTTAAGTCCTTTGGGTATAGGCCAAGGAGTGGGATAGTTGGGTCAAATGGTGCACCAATTTGCAACCCCACCAGCAAAGTACGAGTGTACCTTTTTCCTCACATCCTCGCCAACACCTATTGTTGTTTGTATTCTTGATAACAGACATTCTAATTGGGGTGAGATGCAATCTTAGTGTAGTTTTGATTTGCATTTCTCTTATTACTAGAGATGTTGAACATTTTTTCATGTATCTTGATTGCTTGTAGATCTTCTGTGAAGTGTGTGTGCTCATTTCTTTAACCCATTTGTTGATTGGGTTATTTGTATTCTTGGAGTAAAGTTTTTTGAGTTCTTTATAGATTCTGGAGATTAGTGCTCTATCTGACATGCATGTGGCAAAGATTATCTTTCACTCTGTAGGCTCTCTCTTCACATTGCTGATTGTTTCCTTTGTTGAGAAAAAGCTTTGTAGTTTGAATCTGTCCCATTTATTGATTCCTGCTTTTATTTTTTGTGCTTTGGGAGTCATGTTAAGGAAGTCTGGTCCTAAGCCAACATGATGAAGATTTGGACCTACTTTTTCTTCTATTAGATGCAGGGTCTCTGGTCTAATTCATAGTCCTTGATTCATTTTGAGCTGAGTTTTGTGCAAGGTGAGAGATAGGGGTTTAGTTTCATTTCGCTGCATAAGGATTTCCAGTTTTTCCAGCACCATTTGTTGAAGAGGCTATCTTTTCTCCATTGTATGTTTTTGGTACCTTCGTCTAGTAGAACAGTGAGTTTGTCTGTGTCTTCTATTCTGTACCATTGGTCTACCTGTCTATTTTGGTGCCAATGCCATGACATGATTCTATATTTAGAGGAGCCAAAAAATTCTACCAGAAAACTTCTAGAACTCATAAATGAATTCAGCAAAGTAGCAGGATATAAAATCAACACACATAAATCTAATGCATTTTTATTCATAAGTGATGAATCCTCTGAAAGAGAAATTAGGGAAACTATCCCCATTCAAAATATCCTCAAAAAAAAAAAAAACTTGGGAACAATCTAACAAAAGAGGTGAAAGACCTCTACAATGAGAACTACAGAACACTAAAGAAAGAAATTAAAGAAAACCTTAGAAGATGGAAAGATCTCCCATGATCTTGGACAGGCAGAATTAATATTGTCAAAATGACCATTCTACCAAATGCGTTATATAGATTCAATGCAATTCCAATTAAAATCCCAATGACATACCTCATAGAAATAGAGCAAGCAATCATGAAATTCATTTGGAAGAATAAGAGACTCAGAATAGTCAAAGCAATCCTGGGCAGGAAGAGCTAAGCAGGGGGTATCACAATACCAGACCTTCAACTATGCTACAGAGCAATAGTAACAAAAAGAATTAAGATTTACAATGAGCTGAGAAGCACTGGGAGGATTCCGAGCAAAGGATGTAAGGCAGCGAGGGTGGAAGTAGGAAGATCAACTGTGAAGGGGGCTACCACAAATCAGTAACCAAGTGGAAGATGGTGACTTGGGCCAGGCTGGAAGCAAAGGTAGGGCAGGAAAGGGCTGGGTGTGGACACAGCCTGCAGGTTCAACCAAGAGGTTGCTCGTGGAATAGATGTGGAGTTTAGGAGGAAGTGGGAAGGCCAAGGAGGATGGTGATGTTTCCCTACACATGGAGCATGTTTGGGGGTGTTAGGATCTCCTTTTGGACATCCTATTTGCAAGAAATATGTTAGACATCAAGTGGAAGATGCTGAGCAGGCATTTTGGTACCTAGGACTGAAGTTCAGGGATGAGCTCCTATTGGAGACAGAAATTTAGAACTTGCCTAGTTTATCTCAGGAATGAGTTCAGATAGAGGAGAAGAATTTCAAAGACTGAATCCTGGGGCTCTCTAATGTTAAAAGGTTGGAAAGGAGGAGGAAGGAAGCAGAGAAGGAGTGCCCAGTGAGGTAAGAACAGAGGATGGAATGGGAGCATCCAGAGTCCAGAAGAAGAAAATGTCTATAGAACAAGGGAGTACAAAAGACTTGAATAGGTATTTTACAAAAGAAGTGAAGGGTATTTATTAACCACCTAGGAAGTGAAATACAAACCACAAAGAAATGTGACTACTCATTCAACAGAATGGCTAAAATAAAAGTTGACTATAACAAGAGTAGACGAGGAGGCAGAGCAACCAGAACTCTCACACAGTGCTGGTAAGGGTGTAAGATGGTAAAATCTCTATGGAAAAATCTCTCTGCTTATTTCCTCAGGAAGCCAATTAGATTCTTACCAAAGCATTTGAGAGATTTCCCCACAGATAAGACCATGAAAGCCAGCTCAGAAGGTATGCTCAGCACCAGCTCAGTCACCTATTGTGTAAACTCAGTCCTGTTAACCTTTGTGAGTCTTGAGCCTTAACCCTTCCAAGTCTTTGTTTCCTCATCTATGCACTGGGAATCAAAGAGTCGATGTCACAGGGCTGTGGTGAGATAAAACATCTAGCACAGTGTTTGAGAAACACTCAATCCAAGCCCTCTCCTTCCCTCCCAGACCAGTCAGTGAGGACACTTCTGTCCAGAGAGAGTCATACCTGACCCCAACCTTGCTGCAAGGGCATGCAGGGTCCTTGTCACTGTCACAGTAAGGTTACTAAGTTAGATGACCCAAAGGCAGGGTCTATGGCTGCTATGACATGACAGTGCTCCTTGAATTTTACTATGTATACAGATACCCAAGGGTCTTGTTAAAATGCATGTCCTGATTCAGCAGGTCTGGAGTGGGGCCTGAGACTTTATGTTTCTAACAAGCTCCCAGGAGATGCCAGTGCTGGTTTGTGGTCCATGAGTAGCAAGGCTAAAAGTGGCATGATTAAACTTACAAATAACACAAAAGACCAATAAACTCAAACAGAAGAAATGCAACAAAAGTAAATGTAGTTGTGCTGTGGCTACCATGCAAACAAAAAAATATTGTGTTTAGATTCAAGGCAATAAAAACTATCTGCAGAACTCACTGGATCATAGTTCAGACCTGGGCTCTGCATTCTAAAAAGGAAAACTGGAGATAAATAAACAGATCCGTGAAGAAGGGACTAGAAATGGCAAAGACCAGATAGTCAGAAGGACAGTGGGACTAGACTTGGCCTTTCTTCCATGGATCAGCCTGAGTAAGGAACTACAGCAATCCCCTTGAGATCCAAAATCTAAATACAGTAATGTCATTGAAATGACTTCTTCTTGTGAAAATTAGAAATGGACATTAGTGAAGACAAGATGGACAGATGAGTATCGTGTCTAATTTATCAGGGTCTGACATCAATTGAAGAGAGTGAACTTGTGGACCAGGGCAGACCTAGGTCACATCCCCTGCTAGGTCACACCACGTGCTCTGCTATACCTGACTGTGGCCAGTTCAGATTTCCTCAACAGGTATTTAGGAGGACAACTTCAAAAGATCCTAAATGCAGTAATGCAGAGCCTGAAAGCACTTTAGTAAAGCATAATAATATAGCAACTGTGCTTGTCATTTGCCTTTGGCCTTTGACCATTCTATGTCTCACCCCCATTCTGTGCATCTCAGAGGGACTGTCTCTCCCAGGTCTCTGCTGTGACTGACTCTGCTGGTGCTTCCTAGTGGCCACTCTTCCCTTCCTACCAATAAGCAAAAAGCTGACCCTGTGTGGCAACATGCCCAGCTAAGAAAATTCATCTGTCAGCCTCCCTTGCAGCTAGGGCTTGCCATGTTCTCATTGGGGTTCTGCCCAACAAGATGCTCAAGGAAAATGCCAAGCAGAACTTCAGGATGGTTCTTTAAAAGGGGACAGACTTCCTCAGGAAACTTGGAATGGAACCACCATTTGACCCAGTTTTCCCACTCTTTGGCTTATACCCAAGGGACTTAATATCAAAATACTACAGTGACACAGTCACATCAATGTTCATAGCTGCTCAATTCACAATAGCTAAACTATGGAACCAACCTATATGCCCTTCAACAGATGAATGGATAAAGAGAATGTGGCATATATATACAATAGACTATTACTCAGCTTTAAAGAAGAATGCAATTCTGGCATTTGCTGCTAAATGGATGGAGTTAGAGAATATCATGCTAAGTGAAATAAGCCAATCCCAAAAAACCAAAGGTCAAAGTTTTCTCCAATATGTGAAAACTAATACACAATAAGGCAGGGGATTGAGTGGGGTGGGATTACGGAAGAATAGAGTTAGTTTATACTAGGTAGATGGGAGTGACGGGAGGGGAAGGGGCGTGGGGGAAGGAATGAGTGCAGTGAAACAGACATTATTACCTCACGTACATATATGACTGCATGACCCATGTGATCCTGCAATATGTATAGTCAGAAAAATGAGAGAATACACTTCATTTATGTATGATCTATCAAAATATATAAATGCATTCTACTGTCATGTACAACTAATTAGAACAAATAAAAGTTAAAAATTTTTTTTTTTTAAAAAGGGGGACAGCTCTTTTGCCCTTTGTCCTCCCTCTTTATCCTGCCTGGAATGCAGCTGCATGTCGGAAGTGGAAACTAAGACATGACACTCATAAACGTGAAAGCCCACATGAAGATAGGCTGAGGAGAGAGAGAGAAGAAACTGGGTTCCTGATGCAGTTACTTACCAGTCCTGAAATGCCCAGTTCTCCATTTATTATCAAAAAAGAAAAATCAAAATCTCATTAGAATCAGCTGCTATTGGTTTTTGTTACATGCAGCCAAACATGTTGCCAACTGATTTTCAAAACCCACTTGCTTCAAAGAGCAGAATGGTTATATTCACTAGTTATCCTCAGATGCCCGAGTGAGAACCACAGCAGCAGACATCACAGCGCACACGGTCCAGGAAACCCTAAGCTATCTGTAAGTCTGGTCTTAACAGGATGGATTGACAGCTCCGGATTACAATGGTCTGCAATTATGCATTCAGGTTCTTTGTTAAATTCCATGGGTGACTATAAATGTCAAATCCCTAAATCAGATGCTGGCATAAATACCCTGTGTCCAACTGACACTCATTCTCACACGTGCCTGTAACAGACCCTTCAGAACAGGGAGGAAATCATTCGACAGTAAACCTACTACAGCAAACATTTCCAGTGTTTTACTTATATCCTCTCGGGTCCCCTTTGGGTGACCACCCTCTGGCTTCGGGTTGCCTCTGCTTCCAAGAGCCAGCACTATGGGTCACCTTTGGAGACCTTCCCTTGGCTCCTGCAGCTACCCTGTGGGGGTTGGAAATTATCAGGTACTTTTATTCTCCCTAGGTGACTCTTAACCAATGCCTGCTACTTGTGAAAGAATAAAAGCCAAGCTCCCTGGTCCCGAGATGGGACAATGCCAGTATGGAGCTCAGTGCAGGATGAAGCTCTGAGGGACTCTGCCCGAGATTGTACCTGCCCTGTCCTGCTTCACCCCGCCCACTGCTCGTCTCCCTTGGGAACATGCCCTTCACAAACCACCAGCACTTGGATCTTCATCCCAGCATCTGCTCCAGGGAAACAGCCAAGTCCTTGATATTTGGAGTTGTCTTTTATTTGCTGGCTACTTTCATGGCTCTCTTTTTAAGAGATACTCTGTTGCTTCATGAAAAAGGTTTAAAACCCAGGACTCCCCTTCTCCCTTAAAAGAAGAAATTATTAAATTGTTGTTTTGCAGTTCACTGCAGGGGAAAACCCAGAGGTTTAACATACACTTTCTAAATACCTCTCGAAAATTTGCCCAAGTTGCGTGGCTCTGGGAAATGTTCTTAATTGAGCCTTGTCACAGCGACGGCTCTGTTGATGTTTCTCAAGCAAAATGTAACCTTCCTTTTGAACGCCGTGAATACACAAATGAAGCTTTTCATACACACAGAAACTGAGCCCTGCCATGGAACACTGAGGCCACTCTGTGACTTGAAATGGACATCTGGGCTTCTCTTCCACTTCCTCACTGCCAACTACCACCGGAAGAGCCCACGCTCTCTCTCCGGGCTAGGATCTCTCTGACTGTTGGGACAGGGAAACAACAACAACAACAAAAATCCAAACACACGCACATGCGCAAACACAAGGGCCACAGGTAAAAATCCAGCTGAGCAATTACAAACCTGGCCTTGGTACTTGCTCCCCACCACCTTCTCTAGTCCTCTTAAGGGACAAAGGCCAGGGCCTGCAGAGCAACTTGAACACTAAAGGGTCTAGAGAGAAAACGGGATTTGCTTTTGATGAGGGATGGAAAGGCCAATATTGCAAGAAAGGAGCCGGGTCTGTGCTGGAGCTCAACTGGGCTGAGAGCCAGGTGAGGGGTTTTTGCCTGGCATTATGCAGGAAGTTCAAGGTAAAGTCACTGGGGGTTTGGGGCACCAGATTAAAGATGGGAGAGGGGCGGAAAAGACTTATTATTTACTGAGTATAGATATCCACCCTCAGGGCTCTCTTACAAGGGCAAGCAGCAAATTCATTCATCATCTTAAAAGTTCATTCATCATCTTAATGGCCGGGCCAAGATGACTATTAAGATCTAAGGGTTGTGTTTTCCTGCAGGCTACTATTAACTTGACAAGAGACACCGGAGAAAGCCCAACACAATGGAAATCAGTTCCTGCCACGAAAGAGAACAGCGAGGCTATTTGTGACCCGCTGCACACTGAAGGATCCTGGTGCACCTCTGCCTTCAAACCACCCCGACTTGCTCTACTCCATTTCCTGGCGGTGCTGTTACATATGGGTTTATTCACAGGCTCAGATGCATAGGTCTCTGGGTGTCATCTTCTGTCTGGGGACAGGCCAGGTCCCTTGAATACAAAGGTATACAGGCATACAAGTCTGTACACCCTTTTTCCTCTCTCCAGATTAGAAAACAGATCCATCTTATCTCCTGGCGCCATCTTGAGTGGTGAGTCTTGAAAGCGAGAAGAGACACCCTTGAAAGGGAACACCCCTTTCTGTGGTGAAGGTAGATATAAACTAGAAGAATCCCTTTACAAGAAAAACAAACTTAACAGTCCTCCATGTCGCCTGTCACCAAAAATTAATATGATAACCTCCAAAACCCAGCTGGGAGGCCCAGTTCAGCTTGGATTTCAAACCACTCACTCCTCCTGAAAAGAGCAAAAATGAGCTTACCTTCTAACATCTGTACACCTCCCACCAGAGACCTGGTCAAGAAGGAAATAAAAGGACACAGCCTCTGTCCCCACCTCAATCTCTCAAGGAGATTAGAAGACGACACTGTTACTCCTCAGCCATATTCAGTAACTACCAGCCAACCAACACCGAGCACGAACTCCATTTCTATGAAGCTTGGAAATGATCTGAGAGTTACAAAATCCACAATAAATGGAGCTGCTGGTTCTCCCTGCGGAAACCACGATCCTCCTCCCTCCCTCGCCCCTTTCTCCCACTGGTCCCAGTGCTGATTCTCACCTTCCGATCTCTCTGGTTCTGCGTATGTCACCGCCACTGCCCGGCATCATGAGGGAGTCTCATGCTGCACATGGCTCAGTTCAAACCTGGAAGTACAATGTCTCCTGAAGGTGCCTCACCTTTGCACCAGGATAAGGTTGAAAGTTGAACCATCGTAAGTCGGAGACCACCTGTGTCCCTTCTGAATAAGTGAACAAGCTCTCCAGTGCGGACTTTGATGTGAAGGGAGTCAGGGCCTACCACGTAAGTATGCTTCATGTGCCTAGCTTGCTGTCACCTCCTTTAACTCCTCAGAAAAATCTTTCTAGAAAAAGACAGACAGATCCTTGTCCCAAGGTCACGCTGATGACAGACACAGGGCTGGAACTTCCTTTGCATCTGCTGGTGGCCAGAGTCACACATTCCCTCCACTACATTCTGGAAGTCTATTCCTTACTTCTAACTACTTCTAAAATCCAAATGTCAGCTTAGCTGCTTCTTACCATCGCTGCAAAGTACAAATATTCCAGCCTCCTGTGGTTTTCAAAACATCATTAGCTTTAAAAATTCCACGGACGTTACATTTGGGTTGAACCCCTCCAGGTTCCTCCCCCTCCCAGACACACACTCACACCTGAAGCCCCCAAATTCCAATCCTTTCGGCGAGCTTATCTACTGCCAAGGGAAGGACACAAGACACAACAAGGCTGCGGACAGACTTAAGTTCTACCAGAAATGCAGATCCACGGGACAGCCAGGCGGGAGAGAGAATGGACCAGAACATATGGGAAACAGCTAAGCTGGAGGTCACAGGCTGGTGGCCCACAGGCTGGATGTGGTCAGCGGACATGTTTTGTTTGGCTCAAACAATGTTCAGAAGATATTTTAATTAGCTGCCAGAGTCATGAGGCTTCACATAAAAATGTGGATTTCTAGTTTTTCTTTTTTTGGAAAACAGGGCCTGGCAGCGTCCTCACTCCTACCTGTGATGCTCGGGTACTGCCAGGAGTCTGAGCCCTCGTTTCCCCACAGCCTCCACCTCTTCCCTCTGTCCCACACCTGGTCCTCCTCCCCTGTTTACATACCTGTCTGGCCCCACCCCTGCAGACGGTGAGGTGTGCACCACTAGCTCCAGCACTGGAACCCCAGCGGGGTTCTACCAGGACAGCTTGCAACTTCTAGGAGCCTAGAAAGTGCGATGCTCACTAGCAGATGCTGATGAGCACTGGCCGCAGGGCTTGTGCCTTTCAGAGTGTCCCAGCCGACTCTTGATGGCGTTGTATGTAAATCCCATGGCTCCCTCACCCCCAAGGTATGCATGGTACACTCTTTCCAGAGCTTCACTACAGGATTAACCCAACTGCCCACTTGGGTAGCTGGTTTAACAGCTATTTTTGTGGGGAGCAGATACCAGGGATTGAACTCAGGGGCACTTGACCACTGAGCCACATCCCTAGTCCTATTTTGTATTTTATTTAGAGACAGGGTCTCACTGAGTTGCTTAGTGCCTCGCTTTTGCAGAGGCTGGCTTTGAACTCACGATCCTCCTGCCTCAGCCTCCTGAGCCCCTGGGATTATAGGTGTGCACCACCGTGCCTGGCGACAGCTCACTTGTGATTCACTGCCTCCACGTGTCTACATCACCTCTCCTCCCACCCCACCTTGTTTCCTGCATCTCCCAAATAAACCACCAGCCTTCAGTTCCTTGTCTGCAGGTCAGCATCTCACACTGTGTGGAAGAGCCAGGTCCCAGAGCCTGATCCTGTCATTCTCCCTTCTCTCTGGGTACAGCCTTCTCTGGAACTCTTCAGCAAATGGCTGCATCCCCTCAAGGTTCCCCAAATTGAGCTGGGAGCCCTCTTGCACCTGGATTAAAACTTGTACTTTCAGGCCTATGTGTGGCTCCATGTGGGTCATGGAACGGGTCCTAGCATGTGTGTGTGTGCATGAAACCAGTCCCTTGTTATGTGATTATGGTTTGGATCTTCAATGTCCCCCCAAAAGCTCAAGTGTTGAAGGCTTGGTCCCCAATGCAGCCATGTTCAAACATGGGGCCTTTAGGAGGTACTGGATCATGAGGGTTCTGACCTCACTAGATTAATGCATTTATGGATTCCTAGCTCAATGGGCAATAGGGAGGTGGTAGAAATTTTAGGAGACGAGGCCTCATTGGAGGAAGTAGGAGTTATGGTTTAGATATGAGGTGTCTCCCAAAAGCTTATGTGCGAGACAATGCAAGAGTTTTTCAAGGTGAGATGATTAGATTATGAGAGTTGTAATCTTATCAGTGGATTAGGCAGGTAGTAGGCAGACAGGGGCTGGAGGAAGTAGATCATGGGGATGTGCCTTTGGGGATTATATTTTATCCCTGGTGAATGGCACTCTCGTCTGCTTCCTGGTGGCCATGTCCTGAGCTGCTTTTCTCCACACAGCCTTCCGCCATGATGTTCTGCCTCACCTAGGGCCCAGAGCTATGGAGTCCACAGGCTATGGGCAGAACCTCTGAAACCACGAGCCAAAATAAACTTTTCCTCCTAATTGTTCTTAGGTCCTTTGGTCAGAGTGATGAAAATTTGACTAAAAGAGTACGTCACAGAGTTGTGTCCTAGAAAGGTCTATTTTCAAAGGTCACCTCATCTCTCTCTGCTTTCTGGCCACCATGAGGTAGGCAGGTTGGCACTGGAGCCAGTGGCTCCAGTGCACACTCCCCACCATGATGCTGACTCACCACAGGCCCAGAAACAAGGGAGCCAAGTGCTCATGGACTGAAAGCTTTGAAATTTGTAAAACTATATCCTTTTCCTTAAGTTATCTCAGGTATTTTGTCACAGTGCTGGAAAGCTGACTGACACATCCTCAGTCCCTCTCCCACCCTCAGCCCCTTACAGTCACAGGAGGGGAGGAGTCCTAACTGCCAACCCTAGAACTGCAGCCATCATTATTCCTAAAATGTTCAGATGTCACCCTGCTGTCAGGAATGTTACCGGCCCTTTGTCCACAGGGCAGCTTCTTTCTACCAGCTACATCCTGCTGGGCCATTGCGCCTCCTCTGCTCTCACTCCTTCCTGATGCGGCCCACTCCCTCATTCACCAGCTAAATGAGCAGGTGGGCCCAGTTCATGCCCGTTCCTCACCATCAGCTCCACTCATCTCAGCTCCCTCTGAGGCGCATTCATCTCCCTTAAGCATTTATCCGGGGATTTTTCCCAAGATGGGGCTATTTACAGAAATGGCTTATTTCACCTTGCCACACATCTGGGCTCCAAAGCAACCTTTCAGCACCTCTGTAGGACAGTTGGCATCTCATACCTTAATTACTTGCTGACATGCCTTTGGCCCCATGAGTCTGTGAGCTCCCTGGGAACAGGGACTAGATCTGACACATCCTTTTGACTCCTAGTGCTGGTCTAGTTCCTGGTGATTAGCAGGTACTCAGTAACTGTGGTCCAAAGATATTCCTGTTCCAGAGAGGTTAGAAGAGCCAAGGCCCTGGGTGTCAAGCAGCACCACAGCAAGGACAAAATCTAGACTTTACCTTGACTAAAGTGTTGCAAGGCACCATGCACATCCCATTTGGTAGAGTTGGGCCCTGGCTGTTGCTCACAAAGAACCCATGAGAACAGCGACCCTGTTCAATGGGATGTGCAATGTGGTGGTCATCTATTCTTCCTTGGTCTCCCTTTTAACTGTACACTCTTCATCAACCCTGGGAGCTCCCTCTCACTGTTCCCAGAGGTGACCCCAGGAATAATGCCACTCTGTGGTGAGGCCTTCCCAAGGACCTCCCTGTTTCTTGTCTGGCAGGGAACATGGTGTACTGGGGCTGCTCCTTCCTTGGCTGCTGTGAATTCCCCCCCGAGCTATGTTGGCATAGCACATATCCATTAATCAGCAGGGCAGCCACCAATAAATTAACTAAATGAGCAGTGTGTTTTCAAGTTAGCTTTATTTAGGTGAGAGAAAGTCAGCAGATGGTCATTCATGTATACCCCCACATATTTATAAACAACATCCCCGTCAACAACAACAAAAAAATAATCCAGCATAAATCTATGAAAGCAGCCCTGCATTGGGAGAGGAGAGAAAAACCCATTTCAGGGGTTGTTATAGTTTGGATCTGGAGTGACCCGCCAAGGATTACATGCTTTGTCCCCAGCCTGTGGTGCTGCTGAAAATTGGTGGAACTTTTGGGAAGTAGTGCCTACTGAAAGGAAGTTAGGCGATTGGGGGTGTGCCCTTGAGGGGGATCTTGGGAGGCTGGTCTCTTCATCTCTCTCTGCTGCTTGGCCTCTATGAGGTAAGCAGCTCTGTCCCACACACTCCCTGCCACCATGTGCTGCCTCGCCACAGGCCCCCAAACAATGGAGCCAACCAACTCCGGGCCGAAATCAAAATAAACCTTTCTTCTTCTAAGTTGATTTTTCTTAGATATTTTCTGAGATATTTGTCATAGCAATGGAAATCTGACTAATACAAGTTGGTTTTGGTGGTGTTGTTTAGTCAGTCTCAGAAGCTAATATGTCATCTATTGACTGCAGTGACAGAGAAGACTGGAGATCTTGAAGACCTGTGTTCGGAGTTCCTCTATGACTTTGGACAAGAGTAATAACCCTCTAACCACCCACCTGCCCAGTTACCTAGGCACCCACATGTTAGAAGACAGGTCTTATGCAGCCAGGTAAGGTGACATCTGAGCTGAGATTTCAGGGAAGAATAGGTCGCTAAACAAAATGGGGGTATTGGAAGTGCCTGGGTAAAAGCATCTTCAGTAATAAATGAGGACTGATTCTGCGTGTACATCCAAGGGGGCATGGTGAGCAACAAGTTTGGGCAGGAAGCAAGCTGGGAAGGTGTAGGTAATACAGGCCTCACAGAAACAGCCAAAGAGTCCAATCCCCACCCTGAAGAATGTGAAGCAGAAGAGGGGATGAAAAGTCATCCTTATCAAATCTGTATTAGATAAATGAGATCAGGGACCCATATTTTTAATTAATTTTTAAATTATATGTTTATTGTAGCAAAATTTTTTTGCATTTGTTTATTACTTTAAATATTTGTAAAAATGTTTTTGTTTCAGTCTGTCTTTACCACACTTTTTATTCAACAACTTTTAAAATTCCCGAGTGGTATACCTGTCTGTAACTATTTTTCAGGAAGTTTTTATGGTGACTGTAGATGCTACCAGTACCTAAAATCAACCAGGGCACTGGCCACCTGAAGTCAGTCCCCTCCAGGTATAAAGTTCCCCACATCTTTCTGCCTCAGTTGCTTCCTGGCCCGGGAAATGTAGGTCATAGTTGGGGAAGGATGGACATTCCCAAGAGTTAATGTCCTTGGAACCATCCTCCATGATGAGTGACAGGAGTAGGTAGATAAAACTCCAGCAGCTTGTCACCCCTGAGGGGAATGATTCTGAGGTGTATTACATGCAGATTCTCAGAGGATCTGCAGAAGACTAAGCTCAAGTTGCTCACAGGGGTCACCTGCTTACCAACACACACTTTTCTGTCTTTTCTCCCTTTGTCGTCTAAGTTCTTCACTCCTGCGCAGCAGCTCCAGAGATCACTCCCTAAATAAACCACCTGCACCTACATCACCGGATCAGCATTCGCTTTGTGGGGAATCCAACCTAGGAGAGCCAAGAGAATATGAATCCTCACGTATCTAACAATCTCTTCATTTTGATGTCACAAAGGAGGGTAAGTCGGCTGGGTTGTAGAATTGTGGATTGCTCTCAGGATTTGGAGGATCGTCATGCCTGTCTGCTTTTCTGGTTGGTCTTGACTCCCAGAGCCATTGCATGTCTCTGCACTGGACTATACTGTTCTAATGTTTGACATTAATGTGATAGAAAAGTTTCTAGAAAACCTTTTTTTCTATTGTTTATAGTGTCATTTTCATGTCGTTAAAATTTAAAATTTCACAAAGCTATGTGTAGACATGAAAGTATTTTTAATATTTGTGTCTGGTATTTGCAGCACCCATTTAAGAAATCGGAGATTCTTCTTTGCTAAGGAATGATGTCTACTCCTGTCTTCTCCTCCAGTTTTCCTGGAATTGTTTGTGCTGATCTTCCAGTTTCTGTCTTCCACATTACAATCGCCACCGTCATCTTTCTTCCTCGGTTTGTTCCTTTTCTCTATATTCTCACAGATCCTCTACAACAAATCAGTTTCCAATGCTTCTGCTCTTTCCTGATGACACACACTTGAATTCTGCCATTGCTTCCTTGGCTTCACTTGAGCAGCTGAGTCACACTTTTCTTAGTTTGTGCATTAGCATCTTTTTGTGGGGCTGTGCTGGTTCTATTAAGTCCGCATATTGTTAAACAGGTTGGGTGAGCCCTCTTGGCTCCCTTCGTTACCCACCTACGTATTATTAGAATCTTACCCTGAGGCCACTTATATACCCGGTTGATCAACCTTTCAGAACAGTCGTCATCATGGGAAGGACATCTCTGTGCCCTGCCATCACTCTCACACTAACCACATCCTAAAGGACCCTTGACGCTTTGTCAACTTTCTGCCAAACTGAAACCTAAGGTTTTCTGTGCTGAAGATTTTACAGGATGCTGGACTTCAACGGCAAAGAGATCAAAATGATATGCTCCCATATTCCCAGGACCAGCTACCAAGGCTAAGGACTTACACCTATCTGAGGTCTCAGAGACATTGTCCTTGACTGACCAGTGTCTCTTTGTCCAGAATGCTTGGGAGGCTACTCCCCACCCCCATCCCATGTCCCTGATGATACAGGGGTAGAAAATGGTGCTGTCCCCTGCAACTTCAAGGGAAGACAAATCTGCTGAGTGACTTACTCTCTTTGGTACTCCCCCGCTTCTTACCAACCCATAGGATGGATCAAGGCTACAGCCTTCCCCTTCCTATCTTGCTTCCTTTACCGCTCTTCTCCTGAGAGCGAGCCTTCAATAAATCACATCCCTGCATCTCTTGCAGGGAGGAAGGACCATGGAAATGTACGTGAAGTCCCTGGTGTGCTGCAGGTGTGCATTAATGCTCCTGCCCACCCCTGAACTAAGGAGATGATCATTTGCTGATGCTAATATCTATAAAAGATGTTCATGGCAATATTATTTTTTAAAGAATAAAAGAACTGGAAATCATTTAAATACCTAATAAGAGGAATTTGTAGATATATCCATTTAGTAAAATATTATTCAGTCTGCAAGCTAATAAAAAACTGGAAATAATCTAAATATGTAATAAGAGAAAAGTGTAGATTATGGTTAGTATATCTATGTGGTAGAATATTATGCAGTCTCCAAGCCAAAAGGGAAAACATAGTGAAGGGAAGCAAAGCAAGATTCAGGAGACTACTTCATTCACAAAATAATATTCTAAGTCCTACATATTGGCAGAAGCCATCTCTGAATTTTCCAGCAACTGGTAAGAGAGAAAAGAGCCTGGTAAGTCACAAAACGGTTTCCAGTGGTAAAGACAAGCCACAGTGCCCAGGAAAGGCACAGCTATTTCTAAGCCTGAGACTGAAGAGAAATGAGAGGAATCCATGCACTGTAATGACCCAGTCACCAACCACCTGCACCCAGTTACCATAGAGACAAGCTTCCCAAGTCTGGCCCCTGAATAACCCCTCCCCCTCAGTTGCCTCCCATCCCACACAGGGAGAAGGCATCAGGACCTGTGCAATCAGGAGTGGTCAGAGGTGCTGGAACCCACAGCTTGCTTGGTTCTCTCTTGACTGGGTTTAACTCAGGATAATGTTTAGGGTGTAGATGGTGGTGGATGGAATCGATGCCCTTCCTACAGTCCTTGATTGCTTTTTTGGCCTCCTCCAACCCAGAAGCTGCTGAGAGCTATTAAGCAGCAGGGGTTTGAGATGACTTCTTGGAAAGTTCTTGGAGTACCGCCATTCTGGGTGGCTCCCTGTGCTTCAGTTGCCCTCTAGGCTGAGGAAGTTTGGCACAGTCTTGTCAAAACAGTTGAGTCTGGCAGGATACGTCCTGAACAGAAGGCTGCTCGCCTGCTCCAGCATACACCTAGGGGCACAAATGGGCTCACTCGGGGTGGGAGGGTTTCCTCAGAAAGTGATTTGGGTCTCATTTTAACACAGAGCCCAGGGCAGCACAGTTCAACTCTGCAAACTCTTTGAAAAGTTGCAAAAATTCCCCTCTGAACAGCCGTCAACAAAGCAAGTGGGTAGAGCAGTCAGCCTGGGTCACTCCCTGCTCCTGCTGTGGTGCCCGTCCCTCTTCCTCTACAAAGCCAGTGCCTGGCAGGGTTCCCTGGGAGACAGAAAATAGCCACTCCTTTTTTTTTTTTTTTCCTTAAGTCACACTTCATACATTTCAATTCATTCAAATAAATTAATCTGCTCTCTAAATCCTCACTCAACTCATGGACACAATTTCATTCCCTCAATGCACTCAAATATGGCAGGAAAAATAAATGTATCAGAGATGACTAATAGAAAACCTCAAGAACATCAGTGGTGATAACAACGATGATAAGCAGTGATCTGTCCTTATTTCTTGTATTTCACAACAATATTGCCTGAAACTGGAATTTTCTACAACATGCATATGCTGGTAATGGTGACTGTACCATCTCAGATAAGGGGCCACATGGGGAGGGTCCACAAGAAAAAGGGATGGGAGACAACGTAAAATACAGACACTTCTCCACGGTATTTATGACTGCCTCTTTGGCTGTACCAACATATTCTCTAAGTTTAGGATGAAGAAAATTCTAATCATTCCAAATGACGTTCTTTATGAGAGAATGCTATTTGTAGAATCATTGCATAGTCCAAGCTGTAAAGAAAGTCGACAAGTGCACTAGGCTCTCTTGGAGGTGTCTCCCTTACCTTCTGCCACATGTTGATGAAGAAGAGCTCCCGGGACACATTGAAGGACACATTGGCGTCATAGGCATCGTCTCCAAGGTTGGAGATGGAGATGTTTAAGGAGATATTCTTCACAGCTCCCAAAGCTAGATATGGGGTTTTCTCATCAACACTACAATGGAAAACAAACCGAAATTAATACTCTGAAGTTTACACTAATATAACCTGAGGCATCAGGGGATAGTTGAGAGCAGGGGGCAGAAACTGTGATAAGAACTACAGGTGCCAGTAACCCCTTTAACCAGTCATGTGTCCTTGGGTAATCAGTTAGCAACCATAGGCCTCTTAGCTTCTTCACCTAAACACTGCCTAACTCAGTAGACTCTTAGGTGGTTCACAGGAAATCCTAGACATCAAACTTGGAAAGCTATGAGTCATTTAATAACCTATATGTGAAATTAATTCATGTAGTTATTTTGGAGCATTTATTATATTCTGGTCACTATGCTGCATCCTAGGGAGACAGGAATGAACCAAACAGAGTTCTTGTAGAGTTCAGGAAACACATACAGAAAGAAGCAAATAAGTACCAGATTGGAGAAGCTTAGCATGAGGAGGATAGAAAGTGCTAGGTTTGGCCAGGCGCGGTGGCACATGCCTGTAATCCCAGTGGCTCAGAAGGCTGAGGCAGGAGCATCACGAGTTCAAAGCCAGCCTCAAAAAAATGAGGTATTAAGCAACTCAGTGAGACCCTGTCTCTAAATAAAAAATGCAAAATAGGGCTGGGAATGTGGTTAAGGGATCGAGTGACCGAGTTCAATCCCCAGTAAGCTTCCCCCCAGCTGCCAAAAAAAAAAAAAAAAAAGTAAGTGCCAGGTTTGGAGGGGGAGTGGGTTGCAATTTTAAAAAATTATGGTCAGAGAAGCCTCAGTCCCGAGGTCACTTCTTAGCAGAAACCTGGAGGAAGAAAGGGAGCAAGATGGGCAGAAATTTGGGGCGTACCAAAGGAAAAGTCCTTAAGGAATATTCTGTGCCTGGAGAGGAGTGAGTAAGGAGCAGAGGGGGAAGAAATGGGCTTAGGGAGGTCAAAGCAGAGGGGCCACTGGGTCCTGCAGGGCCTTGCAGGCCACCATCAGGAGCTCATTCAACTGTGTGCAAGACGGGCAGCCCTGCAGAGTTCCAAGTCCAGGAGTGGCCTGCCTCAGCATCTGTGAGGAGAAGACATGTGCACATGTTGGGCACAGCGTGTGGAGCGGTCAGGGGAGAAGCAGGGAGCCCAGGGAGGAGGCTCCTGCCATGATCCAGGCACGAGCAGATGAGGGCTCAAACCAGGGCGAGGTCGCAGGAAGAGGTCACGTTCTGGAGATGCTTCAAAGGTCACGCCAGCAGATGTTTCTCATGGATTGGACGAGGGGTGTTAGGAAGAGAGAAACCGAAGGTGGCTCCAGGCTCGACAACCAGAAAAGAAGGGCTGTCGTTCAGGGAGAAGGGAGAGACTGGTAGAAAAGACCTGGCAGAGAAAACCCAAACACCGGTTGGATTTTAAAGGCGTCACCAAGGCAGGTGGATGCAGGAGCCAGGAGTTGAAGGAGGCGTCTGCGTTGAAGATCTACCTCAGGGGTGGACCAGATGGGACACCAGGGAACCAGTGTAGGTGAGTAAGAGGTCTCACGGTTAGGGGCTGGAAATAAGCAGCCAGCAAAGGAGACGGAGAAGCTGGGGAGGAAAACCGTGGGAAATGGTTTCTGGGGACCGCGGGAGACAGGTTCCAAGGAAGGAGCAGTCAATTTTGTCACACATGGCAACAGGCGAGAATTACCTGAAGAATCAGAACTGGCCATTGGAATTCACTATCTGGAGGTCACGGGTATAAAGTGCCCAAGTGGAGTCATGGGGCGGGGAGTGTGACCGGAGGTGGACTTCAGATGCGTAGGAGGAGGATAAATGGGAACAGTGAGTATAGACAGATGACCAGATGACTATTTAAAGGAGGGTTTTTTGTTTTTTGTTTCTTTTTCTGTAAAGCGGAACAGAGAAACAGGAGGGTAGCTGGTGGGGGAAGTCAGCTCCTGGGAAATGGTTCTTTTTCTAAAGAGGGGAATTATCATCATATATCTGCAAGCTAATGGGAAGGATCCACCAGAGAGGGAACAATTAATAAAGACAGAACAGGGGTGCTGGTGGGTGCTAGGCTGTGGACACCTAAGTACAGTCTCGTGACCTAAGGGTGGTCACTGGCCCTAAGATGCTGACAGAGGCTCCCGCATGGGAGGGCTGAGCAAAGACACAGGAACCTTGTGAGATCATTGAAGTAGCTGCTTGAAGGGTGAGTGGTTCCCTGCTTCCTGCCCGAGTTGGTTCCCCAGCCTTCCGGCCTCTAATCTGAACTAGCCCAGGTCTTTCCAATAAATTCCTTTTCTGCTTAAATTAACCAGCATGTTTTGGTTGTTTGTAACTATTCATACAGCTAATACAGCATGAAAGAGAACTAGTCGGAGGTTCAGTAGGCTATGATACTTTGAAATACAAATTTTGGGGGAAAGGAATCATCATTTCCCATCCACAGAAAGAGGACCTCACTCTCCTGCCTGGCACGTCAACAAGAATAATATGTACAATGAGAAATCTGATGGCCTGGCTGTGGAAGCAAGAGCTCGGAGGATCCAAACAAGATGTGAAAAATTAACTCAAAGAAGAGTTTCAAATTCTTGAACAGCCTCCAATAAATGAAGACCCTGACCTCAAGCTATTGTGGCAATTATTTATTATTGTTGGCCATTTTAGTTTTAAACAATTGACGAGTTATTTCTGTCCTCCTGTTTGCTTTTTTAAGATTAAAGGAGTAATGGCCAGACCTTGAGTTAGGAGAGTGCGCCAACCTGGGTTTATCTGGAGAGAGAATTGCATGAACACTCACGAGTAGCCAGTCACCTCAGAGTGACCACAGTTCATATGGCATACTAAGCGGAGAGACCATACAGATGAGCAGAGGACCATGGGGTAGGGGTCCCTGCCTTCCAGAGCTGTTGTTCATGTAACCAGTCGGTTTCTATCACGTGCAAATGTCAAGGGGTCAGACCGGGGATGGGTCAACCTCTGCCAATCCCCCACGCTTGGACCTCAGTCACACAGCAAGGTCCTTCCCGGGTTTTTACAGTCAAATGATGCAAACATGGCTCTGCAATGAAGAGAAGCCAGGGCCAAATGTGAACTCAGACATTTCAAAAGAAGCCTCCACATTGTTTTCATTCTTTCTCCAAAAGCTAAAACTCCATGACCCAAACAATATGTTTCTGCTTCCAACGTTATTCTTAGAAATGTAATGGAAACATAACCTGCCAGCCCAGTGCTGGGTGCTATCAAACATGCCACTCTTCTGAAACCTCACAGTAACTGGGACCTGATCTGGGCCCCATTTTCAGAGATGAGGAAATCACCAAGCAGAGAGATGAGGCGACTGGAAAAGGGTTAGTTGTGGCCGAGAACCCTGTGCCTCCCAGGCCTTTGAAGCCCGTTCCTCTACAGTTCCCCTCTGTGGTCACCACATTCACACCTGGCCCATCATGCCCCCAGGAGGCCCTTCCTGTGTCCCTGTCGGGAGAAATAAACCTGTCGTGAGCTCCCCGCCCGTGTGCTTCCATCAGCCCTCCGTGCACTGACTGAGGCTGTGGGCACACATTAACTCCCGTGGCTCTTTGATTAAGGGCTGCCTCTCCCCACCCTGGAACCTCAGCAGGGACCTTCGTCGGATCTTGCTCATCACTGAACTCCCCGAGACAGAAATGGAACACAAAAATTCTCAGGGAATTAAACTGAGAAATCAGAAAGATTTTTCTTCCCTAAATAAATGGGCCCCCATGAAATGTGTGGCAGGCAACCTCTGAGCCTAGACTTTTCATCTTTTGGCAGGACTTCCACAGAGGATGGTCTCTCCTGGGGGTGTCTAACGAAACCCTAGTTGCATGAATCAATGAAGGTCCGTGATAACCCCACAACAGATTATTAGCTCCAGATTCACATTTCCGGAGAAGCAGCTGAGCCCCAGAGAGGGAAGCCCACTTGATGCAGGTCACACAGCCACTCTGGGCATGAGCTGAAGCCAGCGCCAAACTTCCTCAGACACGAAGGCCCATCCAACTAGGGCTCTTAGATAGATGCCGTCTGAGTCAGGAAGGGCTTTGTTAAGAATGTTCTCTTAATGACATCTGAAAAGAACAGGATTCCACGAGGACCAGTCTGACAGCCCTGCCAAAAGATTAAGATGAACAGGCACAGGGGTTTCCTGCCAAACATTCCACGGGTGCTTATTTATTTATTCAAGAACAATCTTTCTGATTCTCAAGGAATTGTATTCTCTGATAAATTTTCCCATTTAATTCTGATTTGTGCAGTCTTTTATGTGGGTCATATTACTTTGTAGATGGATATCATTCGTATATTTTTATATGAAAAGCATCATTAAGAGTCAGTGTAAGATACGATCTGTACTCTTTCTATAGAGTTTATCTTCTGGCACGTGTATACCCTGCTGGAAACACAGGGCTTGCCTTCTATTAAAAATTCTACCCTAATACACCTTTATAGCAACTATTTTTTTTAGCATGTTATTGGATTTAGCATCAATTCATCCATTACTCCAAATGTCAGATGTCACTGGTCATGACTGGTAGCGGTGCAGAGCCCAAGGACCTCTTTAGAACTTGTTCTCTGACCTCATTTTCACCACACATTATGATGACCCAAGTTCCTTAATACATAAATGCAAAACATTTATATATCAGTCATGTTCATGAATCTAGCACAGATTCTGAATCACTAAGGTTTGCTAAAGCAATCCCCCCACCCCCATCTTCTATCCAGATAATTTGTGAAGACTCAGTGGAAGAAACTAAGGTAACTGAATGATGTTTAATCCTTGTTTTTCAATCATTGTTTCTTTTCCCCCATTGGATCATTTAAAAATTTCCTCAAGTATCAAAAATATAAACTGTAACCTTATTTAAATAATGTGTGGTTATAATCTACCTGCCAAAAACATTATACTTTTGCAGCTAGCACAAACCTAGCCTGAATACAAGATGCCAAAGCAAGTGCTGATCAAGTGCATCTGAGTCTACTGTCAATGCCTGACATTGTTACGGATAGTGCAGCTGCCAACGACTGTATTTGATAATGATAATTATAATGACAGACTAGGACAGCAAGCTCATCTGTTGTCCTCCTTTCTTTCCTTCTTCCTCACCTGCTTCCTTCTTAGTCATTAATCCATTCATTCGTTAATTTTAAAAATTAATGCATTATAGTTATTCTGCATTTTGACATATTCATCAATGCATAGGAGTTTGCCCCATTTCAATCCCCAGTACTACCCCCTTCCCTCACCTCAACCATTACATTTTAAAAACTACTTTTTAATGCTTTATGCCCACTTTAAAAAAAACCAAAACCAAAACCAAACCAAAACAAAACAAAAAAACAGAAAAAAAGAGTTGCAAAGGATGTGGAGAAGCTGGAATTCTTGTGTACGGTTAGAGGGAATATAAAAGAGATCAGTCACTTGGAAAACAGTATGAAAGTTCCTCAAAAAATTAAACATAGAATTATCATATGATTCAGCAATTCCAAAAGGAAAAACAGGGACCCAGAGATTTGTATGCATGTGTTCCTAGTAGTGCTGCTCATAACAGCCAAGGGTGGAAGCAAGTCAAGTACCTATGGACAGACACAAAATGTGCTATACACACACACACACACTTTTCTGTATATGGAAAACAAATTTAAAAAGACACTGAAGTAGATTTCGGTCTTTTGTGGGAGCAATGTCACAACTGGGAGCAGCATTTCTCAGGAAGGATTCCAAACAAATCACAGATAGTCCTCAACAATGTGTCATAAAAGTAATGATATAAATCACATATGTAAATTAAACCTGTCATTCAAAATCATAAGCATAGAAGGGAGACCAGTAGAGAAGGGAACCCGGGGGTAAGAGGAGGGGAGGCAAAGGGAATGAAATGGACCAAATTATGTTATGTACATGTATGAATATGGAACCAGAGTCCCACTATGCTGTATAGTTATAATGTATCAATTTTTTTAAAGTTAGAAAAAAAGGGTTTATAAAAAAAAGTAAAAATCATAATACTTTGCATTTTAAAAGAGAGCAGACATCAAAGAATCAGATTCAGAATTTGAGAACTTGAAGGGGGCTCTCCTGGGTCTTCATTCTGCAGGTAAATACAGAGTTAAATTACTTCTTCATGACACTCCACATAGAGGCAGACTCAGGCAGCCCTAACTCTGTTCCAGCATGCCTCCCTCCGTCCCTACTGCTTCAAATGCACGGAAAAATGCAACTCAAATAGTGTAATGCCTGGTGCAGTGGCACACGACTGTAATCCCAGTAGCTCGGGAGGCTGACACAGACGGATCACGAGTTCAAAGCCAGCCTCAGCAACTTAGCTAGCCCTAGGCAACTCAGTGAGATCCTGTCTCTAAATTTTTTTTTTTAAAGGGCTGGGGTGTGGCTCAGTGGGTAAGTGCCCCCGAGTTCAATCCCTGGTACCAAAAAAAAAAAAAAAAAAAAAAAAAATTAATTAATTAAAAAAATAATAATAGCAGCATACACCTTATGTAAAATTTACTTGGCTATCATAAGATTAGAAATGAAACTGCATTTGCTTTCTTAGCATTCAGAATATTTAAAATATGGGAGGTATCATCTACAAAAGCCAACTAAAGTGTTTACTTTTCTTACTGACAACTTTTCTTGAAATTGGAAGGGACACCCAGGATGAGTCGGATGGCTTTAGCAGACCTCATGGGCAATCTCCTCTCTGGGTACTTTATTGACAACTGTCAAGCCTTTTCAATTACTAGAGGTTACCATTACAAACATGAGTAAACCACACAGCTACAATTACTCATCTAATGTCTTCCTAAGAAGAATATGATCACAAAGTACCAAACATACATCGATTGTTACATGAATTATTAAGAAATGGGTGTTAATAAAGCCCCAGGGAAATGGTATGCCTTTACTCCATGGACAAACAGAAACAACATGTATCCCATTTGTTTACAATAAAAAAATAAAAAATAAAAAAAAAATAAAGCCCCAGGGAATGGGCAGGGACTGTCAGGCATCTCCTGAGCGCCTGCTGGTGAGTGAGTTACCTGGGAAATACATCACAAAATTGACAGGAGTTGCCAGAGGAACAGGTACAAAATTAGACCCAAAAGAAAACTCAAGAACTCAAGGGAAGAGTTCACGTAGACTGAAGACAGCATCAGAAGCTCTCCGAGAGAGGTAGGAATTGAGCCACATCTTAAAGAACAAGGAATCTAAGGGCAGGCAGGGAAACAGGAAGTGCATTCCAACAGAGAAAAATAAACAAGAGGATAGAGGCAAGTCAGAAATAATATGGAAAGTAGCAGGAAAAGGAGGCTGTCAGCTTCGAGGTTGGTGAGAGGTAAGCAGAACAGACAGGGTGCACACAGATTCCCTTCAGTCTTGAACGTCAGAGTTTGGGGTTGATTCTTTAGGTCAGTGAACTTACTTGGGATACCTTCAGTCACCAATGCCAGGTACACTGCGAGCAACTTGCTGGTGATAAGGTGTCAAAGTGAGACCATCACAAAAGGTAGTAGGCCACAGTGGGTCACCTCTGTCCCTGGGCCTTCTCTTGCATGCACAGGCTACTTCCATCTACCAGCATTCCCATTTCTTTGCTGGAGGGCTTCTCCCTGCAGTCTAGCAGAGTTTTTAAGATTGGAACCCCTGAAGGCTCTGTGGCAGCCATTTCCCTCGCGTATTGGGTGGGACAATTCTGAAGTCCATGTTCTAGACCTGTACCATTTAATGTGGTAGCCATTAGTCAGATGTGGCATTAAGCACTTAAAATGTGCCTGGTGTACTTGGGTGCCATGACACCCACCTATAATCCCAGTCACTTGGGAATAATCCCAGAGGCAGGTCTATAGGCAGCTGTCCCAAGGACACATTCCTGGTGCCATAGTTTCCGTTTCTACCAATGCTTGCAGTCTACACAGACCCCACAGTCTGGCCAAATATAGGTATGGGTGACCAACCACACCCCAACCCAGGACTGACCATCAGTGGGTAGCATTGGTGAAGTTGTACTAGTTACCTATGGCTGTGGTACAACTGTTCTCACAGGCCCATACTGTCTAGGTTGGTCATTATTTTGAACACTGCCCCTGCCCTAAACTAGTGTGCACTCAGGGTAAGATACAAGATACCCCTTGCCGATTCTGTAGTGTATATGCTTCTGTGCTTCCTCGGGGTGACTCACTCTGTGGAGACTGACTGGGGATCAATTTGAGAAGACAGGGATGGTGTTATGGTTTGGATGTGAAGTATCCCCCAAAAGCTCACATGTGAGACAATGCAGCAAGATTCAGAGGAGAAATGATTGGGTTGTAAGAGTCTTAACCCAATCAGTGAATTAATCCCTGATGGGATTAATTGAAGTGGTAGGGTGTGGCTGGAGGAGGTGGGAATTGGGGTGTGGCTATGGGATATATATTTTGTATCTGGAGAGTGGAGTCTCTGCTTCCTGATGATGCCAGCTGCTTCCCTCTATCATGCTCTTCTGCCATGATGTTTAGCCTCACTCAAGTCCCAAGGAATGGAGCCAGCCTCCTAAGGACCTCTGAAACTGTGAGCCCTCAAATAAACCTTTCCTCCTCTACAATTATGCTGGTCAGATCATTTAGTCACAGCAGCAAAAAAGCTGACTAAAACAGATGGCATCCTGTACAAATTTCTGAGCCCATCTCCATAGGGCATGCACTGCAGAGAGCCTGCTCTCAGTCTCACAACCTGGGAAGGTCTCTGCAGATAACCTCCAAAGCACAATAGTATTCATACATTTTGCTCCCAGAATGTGGTTGTGTGCTTACTCCTCAGCCTCAATTTACCTCCAAGGGCTGAGAGTTCCCACAGTCAAATCTACCATTGCATCCGCGAGTTATTACACAGACCCCTGGGTTCCCCACAGAGGCCTTCCAAAGACCCAGGTTGTGGGGTGAGGGGGGGGTCTCTCCTCTGCAACAGTAACAACTCCTCTAAAATTAGTGATCTATGCCAAACAATATAAAAACCCATTTTTAAAACTACATTTCTATATTTACATCAAATAATAAAGTTGCCAACCTCAGCCTTTAGCTATAAGAGGCAAAGGTAAATCCCTCATCAAATACTGCACACATAGTACACAATTAAGGTTAAGACCACATCCTGGGAAGCAAACAATAAAAACTGTCTACATAATGAAGGTTAAAAAAAATATATCCACTTAAATGACTACCTATTAGGAGATTAAAGTTTAGAAACTCACTGACTTTCATGGCTCAGAAGGACCTTGGAATCAACCTCCTCCCTATTTTGCAGATGAAAATATTGAGGGCTAAATCAGGCAAGTGGCTTGTTAACTTCTTTGGCTACCAGTGGTAGGACCATTTATCTAGAAGGAGTCAGTACCAAGATTCAAGTATACTGTGTTTGCAGTTGGGGTCCAGACAGGAAAACCACCCACACCAGGGATTAAAATGGGGAACTAGGTAAAAAGGTGTAAGAGGAGCCAGGAAAGTAAACGAGGGGAGCTGAGGAAAACCAGAGATTGGAAGAAACACCCAGAGGACTGGAGCAACAGAGGGAGGAGGTGGACGGTTAGAGGTGGCACTTCAGAGAGGGAGCGGGGACCACCGAGGAGAAAGCTCTCTTGCTGGGGATGCTGCTTGAAGCAGGTAGGGCTGGGGAGGAAACCTTCTCTTCCTCCCTCCAATCTCATGCTGGCTACTGAACAGGAAGCCTGTGGACAAGGGAGCCTGGGAAATGTAGTTTTCCACAATTAGTCTCTGTGAACTGAGGGGAAAGGTGGGGAACAGATCCACCCACCAGTTTCACATTCTGAGTCCATGACTCTCAGTTTGTAAGTTGAAGAAGCTTCTCGTTTCCCAATGTATCACAATCGGGGCAAGGAATGCTTAAAGTATGGCCAAGAACTACAGCAGAGTCAGTTCTTATGGATTATTCCCATATCAGCTCCAAAATTTCTCTTTTCCATAGGCATGGGAATTTTTTTGTCCTGCTATCCCATTTTAGCTGCTAGTGACAGCTTATTACTTTGGATTGCTGCAGATCTCGTTAAAACAACAAATTATAGAGAATCAAAACATCAATTTTCATTGCTATACAAAGCATTAAAGCTTCCTGATTTAAAAGTTTCTAGCTACTGTAGTAAATATTTAGGGATTTATTTAACCAGCCGAGAACTACAAAGGTTATCACTTCTTTTATTGTAAAGAAAAAAGATCATCAAGAAATATTTTAAACAGGGGCTAGAGGCTTAGCTTAGTGGTAGAACATGTGTTTAGCAATGTCAAAGGCCGTGGGCTAAACCTCCAGCGGGAAGGGAAGGGGTTAATCAAAAAGAACATTGTACCACAGGGTATGATTCTAAATATAGTTAAGAAATCAAGCCTAATTTTACTTTGTATTTTAATAGAGTCTAGATTGAGGGGAATTGTTATTTCTGCCCAACTATTGGTCTTTTCCTATGGTTATCCTATAGCTTGCTCCACATAAACATAGGCAGCTTCCTGAGGTTACAATCTCAGTCCTGGACCTCCTGATCTAATCCTTCTGAGGTCCCTACTCCTGACAAGCTCAGAATCCTTCCATTTCACATCCCACAACATGCTTCCCTTTGTTCAAAACTTAGTTCTACATCGGGGACCTGCCTGCTTCTCTGGTATGCCTGTCCCACCCTACCTTGGTGAAATCAGTAGATATTAAATAGAAATATTCAATTGTTTATGGAATATTTGAATATTCAAATATTCCATAAACAATTCACAAGTTTTAAGTAAAGCAATATTCTGAGTAGCATGATGAAATTTCAAGTCATACCATTCCATTCTGCTTGGGACGTAAATCATCCCTTTCACCAGTGTATCCACACTGTATATGCTACCCACCAGTTAATCACTTAGCTCTTCTGGTTTTGACAGTCCCAGTAAACTCTCCTTTTCTTTAATGCTGACCTCAAAGTGCAAACACAGCGATGCTGGCAATTTTGTTACCCTATATTGTTACAATTATTTTATTATTGTTGTTAACCTCTTATTGTGCTAACTTATAAATTAAACTTCATCATAGGTATATATGTGTAGGAAAAAAAAACACAGTACATAAAGTTTGGTACTATTCTACTATTAGTCTTGGAACATGTCTCCTGAGAATAAAGTGGGGGGTACAGTAGCTTTAATATTCATATTATTTATATCCTCAAATACCACATAAACCAATAATACTATCATTTTACAGAATATGCTATACATTTATAGATGTATACTCCAACTGTGGGTTATTATTCCATAGTTTGAGATTTGTTTTACATCTAACCATGTTCTATAAATCTCTTCCAATCTTATAAAACAGACTCACATGGTTACTGGTTCCAGCTAGAGAATGGAAGGTACCTCTGTAAGGCACCTCAATTAAAAGTGACTTTGGGTCAGGGAAGTGAGTCCTGGGAATGAGTTCCTGGGGTGAAAAACCCACATGTGTTAAGGCAGAAACACTTCACCTCCCTATTTAAAGTATGGGCCAGTGCTGTGCTCAGAGAATGAGAGAGAGAAGCATTTACTAAGGTGATTTGAGTCAAAATAGTGGTTTTCCTAGCAATATTCAGATCATTGAGGTAAATAAGCGTTACTTTAAAAATAAATAACATCCCTATGTCCCCGCTGACTCTTGGCCCCAGATTTGATTTACTTAACAACTCACATAATGGCAGAATCAGTATTTGCTTCAAAGGTCATCTCCTTTCTAACAAGGCAGACAAACCAGCAAGGAGTGAGAGGGACCCTGTTCCTCTAAGCTGCTAGGGGTCCCTCCCACTCCATCTGTGTAACCATGCAAACACATACTGGTTCCTGGCCAAGAGAGGAATTCAAATCCTCATCGTCCTTCAGGAGCAGCCTCCTGAATCTCTGCCTCTCAGGACATCTGGAACAGATCAGGTTCATTCACTGTAACCACTGCATTAAAGACAAAGAATATGGTGGGGGCAGAGGAATTCCCAAGATCTGCGGGCTGCTCCGAGGCTTGCTGTCGTAAGCCGGGGATGGAGGGGGGCGTCGCTCGGGTTGACCCAGCACTGGCACATGGCCACGCTGTGCCCCACGCACGCCACCCTGGAACCTGGCTACGCTCAACATGCGAGAGACCCACCTGCATGTCACTGAAGGCAGTGAGCCAGACGACTGCAGAGAACCCAGGTCAGGAGGGCCATCATGGTCCCTCAACGGGTAACTCTGCAGTAGCCACAGCGTTTCCCCGCTTCTAGTTCAAGAGCCAAGTGGGAGCTGTAAATGGTTCCAGGCAAGAAAATATACTGAAATTACTAGTCTCCCTGGATTGTGGATCCTTTTTCCTTTAAAGCCAGTCAGTCGCAGGGCTGGAGAAAGCAGCTCTTCCCACGTGGGTCTCTGCATCTCTGGAGGTCCCTGATGGCAGAAGCAGGTACGTACTACACGGAGGCAGCCCCTCCCACAGCGACACATTTTGTCCACACATACTAGATGCCAGCTTTCTCTGCTTTGGCACTTGAACTCCTTGAACTCATCAAAGGTCTAGAGTTCCTGGTGTCTTTAATAAGCAAGGAACAAGGAATGAATGCTCACTTCATATCAGTGTCACTACGAAGGTTGTTGAGAGCCACGCAGTGAAGGAAACACTTTCTCCAGAGGCTTCTACGTTTTGTTCTACAATGTACACCTGTAATCCCAGTGACTGCAGAGGCTGAGGCAGGAGGATTGCAAGTTCGCGGTCAGCCTCAGCAACTTAGTGAGACCCTATCTCAAAATAAAAATTAAAAATGGGAGATTGGAGCTATGGCTCAGTGGTAGAGCACTCCTGGGTTCAATCCCCAGTACCACAAAAAAAAAAAAAAAAAAAAAAAAAAGGAACCACAGATTTATAATGAAATTCCAGTTCTGGATATTACAATAAAAGTATTTCATTTACTCTTACTTGTTCCTTTTCCACAGTCAGGGGAAACTTCTAGAACTCAGGTTTTTAACCTGTTTTTGTGCCACTGCTTCCATTCGCAATGTAGTGAAGCAAACCCCTTCTCAAAATAATGCTTTTAAATAATGAATAAAAAGAAAAAAGAATTACAAAGGAATCAATCATGCAAAAAGAGTACAAATTATATTCACCAAAAGTGTGGTCTAATAATATATGTCCATTTTAAAAATAACATACTAAATAAGATTTGGTGATGAATAACTACCATAACCTTGAAGTGGGGATGAATGTTTATGATATTTTGAAATATGTGCAATACTCTAACTTGATCTAAAAATATATGACTTCAACATATAAGTGACAGTCGTAGGCCCCACTAATATTACTGTGCTTATTGTCTTTCATTCATAAATAAAATGTTAATTTTCAGTTGGAAACTAAAGATGCAACTGTTTTCCTATCCAAGTTCACAGATTCCATGGAGTCCATTCACAGGTCACTAAGGGGACACGGACCCCAGGTTAGAGCCCTGTCCTAGGATTGATTTCAGGATGGGAAGAGAAGGTTGTGGTGGCAGGAGGGGAGGGAGGGAGGAAGAGGGCCTTGGACACCAGGAGGGCAGCTCAGAATGGCTTTGAGGCTGATTGCCCTCAATTCTGCCATCTCAGGACACAAGCCATCTTCTAACCTGCATGAAGGAGGACGGCCAGGAAGGTGCACAGATAAGTGTCTTCCTTCTGGAAGGAAGTGGGCGGTGCAGCAAATGATTTATGTTCTTCTACACTAAGACAAACACGAAACTTTAACATTTTTTTTTTTTCTACTTTAATGACATTTACCCCTTGTTCACATCTCGTTATCACAGAAAACTTTTTTTTGGTACTGGGAACTGAACCCATGGGCACTCAACCGAGCCACATCCCCAGCTCTTGGAGACAAAGTCTAGCTGACTTGCTCAGGGCCTCACTCATTTGCTGAGGCTGGCTTTGAACTTGTGATCCTCCTGCCTCAGGTTCCCTGGTGAGGAAGTCTGGCCATTCCAATTGAGTGTTCTTTGTTCCCTCAGGCTGTGGGAACTGTTTCTGGTCCCCCGACTGTGAGGACATTTTGCAAGGGATGCCCTTCTCCCTTTATCTCTTAGATCCTTTTTTTTAAAAAATATTTTTTTAGTTGTTGATGAACCTTTATTATATGCAATGCTAAGAATTGAACCCAGTGCCTCACACGTGCTAGGCAAGTGCTACACTACTGAGCTACAACCCCAGGACTCTCTTGGGTCCTTTTTTTTTTATTTTTTACAGATTGCATTTTGATTCATTGTACACAAATGGGACACGCCATTTCATTCCTATGGTTGCGTATGATGTAGATTCATACCATTCATGTAATAACATATGTACATAGGGTAATGATATGTCTCATTCCACCATTTTTCGTACCCCTACTCCCTCTCACTTCCCGCTACATAAAGTTCCTCCATTCTTTCGGCCCCCACCCCCCCAACCCCCATTATATATCATCATCCACTTATCAGGGACAACATTCAGCCTTTGATTTTGTGGGAGTTGGCTTATTTCACTTAGCATGATAGTCTCAAATTCCATTCATTTATCTGCAAATGCCGTAATATTATTCTTCTTTATGGTTGAATAATATTCCATTGTGTATATAAAGCAAAGTCCCAGGGAAGAAGCATTCAGAAGCAATCCCTAGGACCCAAGTCCCAGGATGGCCTGAAGGGGCTCCCTCCATCACTCCATGGCCTGGTTTTTAAACAAACACAATCACCTTCCAATACCAAGAGGGAAAACAAAAAAGTTCACCAGCAACTATCTCGTCATTAGAGTCTAATAAATACATTGAATTTGATTTGCTTTTGAAACTCAATAGTTCTTTAAAAAAAAAATCAGTCTGCCTGGCCAGAGGAGGTAAGAAGAGACACACAAAACTTGAGTGTAAGTCCTATAGTGTCTCAGTGTCTCAGGATGGGCTCCTCAGATGCAGCATCTGTGACAGGGGGTGGGGTTTGCTGGGGAACCAGGGAAGCCGGCTGGGCAAGGCTGGGAGTTGGGTCCTAGGGATTGCTTCTGAATGCTTCTTCCCTGGGACTTTAAGTCCAGCCTTGGCCTGGTCCACGAGAGGTTCTGAAGCACAAACTGCTGTAAGTCCATCTGCACTTGAGATAGAGGCAGGCCTCCCTCACCCGGCTGAGGGCTGCCCCCAGGGGGTGTGGCCTCCCAGGAAAGGCAGTCTCAGGACACGAGTGACTCCCCCAGCCAGCTGTGAGTCTTCAGCTGCCAACACGGCAGCAGGGAACAGGCACCTGCCCCGTGAGGGACCTGGGCGTAGTACCAATTGCATCCACCCAGTTCGTCATGTTTGGATCAAGAGCACCTGGGGTGGAGTCAGGAAAGAAGGCTGGTAAAATCTAGATGCTTCTATGTGGTGCCTCCCCTCACACTGCAGCTGCGAAGACTATGACTTAAAGGCAGTTCATGGTAAACCCGAGCCTCACCTTTGGCTGGGGGTAGCGGGCAGTGACCACTGAGGACAGCCCGCAGAGACTCATGAGCCTCCCAGGGTTGTATCAGAGAGCTCAGAACATGCTTTGGAGAGACGCTAACGAGGTGGTGTGTGCAGGACAAGAAGAAAAGCGTGCAGAAAGCAAAGCAACCACACAGCCTCAGATTTTGGCTTCTGTCACAGCAACGAGTCCCCTCCACGATGGATGAGTCTAGTATTCAGTGGTAAGAGACCCACGAACACAGTCACACAAAATCAACTGCAAAACTCTCAGCAAAGCAACAGCACATGGCTTCCCATCTTAGAGAAGGGAGGGATCTAGGGGCTGCATTTTCTTGATAGGTTCTTTCCTGGGGTCTGATCAGAAGGAAAACTGTCATGACATCACCACCCTGCTGGAAAGACTCTTACACACAAAAATCTCCAATGGTTGGCTATATTTGGAAGACAAGGAAAATACTACTGAATAGAATTTTATTAGGCACACAGTGATTTAGACCCAGACTTCCTGGGAGTCTCAGGAGGCAGGCTGGCTGTGAGCACACCCTTTCTGTGGTTGCCATGGTTACTCGCTGGGTCCTGCCTCTCACACCCCTCTATGGATATCCAGAAAGCTGAAGCTGGAAAATCTCGGTCAGTGTCTGCTCAGCAGGGGGAAGGCTGTCCCTGAGACACGCTCTTTGTTGAGAGAGATCCGCTGCTCATGTGTTCTGGTGGGGCCTTAAAAAGCTCCCCTAGCGCTTTGAATCTGCCCAACAAAGGAAAAGGGTCAGTTCCTTGGGTGGTGTCCCCTCCATTCCCAGTCTCACACTCAGGAAACCACAAATCAGATCCTCCCTGCAATAGAAGAGAAATTCCAAAAGTCATTTCCACCTAGAGATAGGCCAGGCTCCCCAAGCTGCGGTGGCTATTTCAAGACAAAGGCCGCCAGTGGATTTGCTGGACCGCTGGACTCGGGAGCCGCCCTCCAGGTGTTTTTCTTGCCTCTGCTGTTCAACTTTCTTTCTGACCTCAGATAAGTGACTCGAATCCCTATCAGCTTCCTGATCTGCTCCCGAAAGGCCATGACTCCAGGTACATGGTAAAACACACCAACCTTGGGCGGGGGGGACCCCGGTACTGGGCTCTCTTCCAGGCAGCTGGATTAGACAACTGAAGTGGTGTCGCAAAGCCACAGGCTGTGCTTACTCCGGGGCTGGGCTGTAGCCAGGGCTCCCAAGAAACAGCATTCTGGCTGTAAGAGTGAGCCTGGCCCGCATGGCTCCCCGGATGCTGGGCGACTCTGGGGTCTCATCCTCTCCACCTGGGGTCAGCTGTGGACAAAACCTGCACACCAGCCCTTGCTGCCGTCCCTAGGGAAGCAAGAACACAGCTTCTGGCCCTACACTTGGCTAGTGGGTTGTTCTAAAGTAAAAAGCCCTTCTGCGTGTCAGTTTTGGGTGTGATGCTGGGTAGGGACCAGGAAAGAAAGAAGACACAGAAAAGTGCAATGGGAAATAAAGTCTCCACGGTTGGGGAGCATGTTGGGTGTTTGGCAAGAACAGTCCCAGGAGGTTCGTGGGAAGAGGCCGCCACATCCAAAAGTGATTAAACACTCCTGTGGAAAACTTCACGGTAAGTTCATCAACTGAAAATCTTTAAGAAAGCAGGTAGAGGAGACAGCGTCCATGACCCTGGCCACTGCCCCTCAGACTCTTCCCAATGCTCCGGCCGACTTCCAGCTGCCAGCATCTGCGTCTTTGTGTCTGAGGGTCTTTTCCCAGGACTAGACAAGGCTGCTGTCTGTCACTAGGTGGAACGCCAAGTATTAACCACCACGACCCCAGTCCCAGAGTAGCCCTCAACCCGATTTTCCAGCTCTTGGATGCAGTCATTCTGAGGGGCTCCCTGTGGCTCCGCTCCCTGGCGCTGTCCTGTGTAATGAATCTCAGTCGGCTGCTGTGCCAGCTGGGTCTGGAGGCCTGTTCGACAGTCTCTGTGTGGTCACACCCTGTGTTCTGTGGCTTCACAGCTCCTCCCAACAGGAAGGAGAGTCTTGTTCTCCACCCCTTGAATCAGATTGATCCTGTGACTTGATTTTGGCCAACGGAATGTAGGAAAAGTGAGAGTACACCAGTTTTGCAACTAGGCCTCATGAGGCCTTGCGTGCCATTGTTCTTTTTTGGACCCCTGCCACACTATAAGAATAATTGTGGCTGGGCATGGTGGTACATGCCTGCAAACTCCAGCGACTCAGGAGGCCGAGGCAGGAGGAGCGTGAGTTCAAAGCCAGCCTCAGCAACTTAGCGAGGCCCTAAACAACTCAGTGAGACCCTGTCTCTAAATAAAACGTAAAAAGGACTGGGGATGTGGCTCAATGGTTAAGCACCCCTGGTACCAAAAAAAAAAGGGGGGGGCGGGAATAATTTTTGGCTGACATCTTCGAGGAGGAGACCATGTGGAGGGGAGCAGAAGCACCCCAGTGAACAAGTCAAGCGCCAGAGACAGGCTACGAGACAACCTGAATCTGGCGGCAGACACACAAGGGAACCTAGACTGAATGGCTGAGCCCCAGAGTCAGGAGTAAACACATGGTGGTTATTTTAAGGCATGAAGCTCTGGGGTGACTTGCTGCACGGCAATAAATAACTGACACGCTGGGGTTACGGCACACCCTTATTGGCAAGCATCCCTGTCCATACTTCCTTACTCCTTACCTTTGCTTCCTGCACATTTCACATAAATTATTTGCGCTCAAATCCTCGTCTCCGGGTCAGCATCTAGAGGAACTCAAACTCAGACCATATGGAGCACTTCCTCCCTTGAGCCTCCAGGGAACTCCCTCACATTGCCGTCATTATGATGATCGTGGTAATGACAACGAGTTGCTGGCATGCACGTCTGCATCTGGACTATGAGCATCGTGACGCAGCAGCATGTCCCTGTTTACTCCCACCAGGCCAGGCACATCCATAGCAAGTGCTCCATCCACATGTGTCAAATAAACAAATATGCTAGCACCATGTCCTCTCTTAACAGGTGAGTAGGATCCAGGCTCTCTGGAGGATCTCACCTTGAGTATCTCTTCCAGAGCACGAATGACTGACTGTTCCTTGCTTGCCTTACACCACTGATTGCCTACCCTAGAGTCTAGATCCTACCTGTGGCGAGGTGACTCTTCCAAAGGAGGCCCACCTACTTTTTATCCACCTTTGAAATGCTCCCACAGGGTGAGGAGAGGCATCTGTTGCCTCCTCTTAGGGACCTACATCAGAGTAAGGGCCAACAGGTGCTGACAGGGAAGGATGGCTTCGGTCCTCATTCAGAAAGTTCCGGCCACTAGAGCATTCTTCCCTACTTTCAAGAATTTACCATTGAGAAAACCAGAAAGCAGCACTACAAAAGCCAGCTGCTCCCAATCAACAAACTTTGTTTTTTTTTTCAGTGACTGCATACAATGAAGGGGGTAAAAAATCACATGGCTAATGTTCTGACAACTGCAAAAGTTTTCCAGGCTTCTCATCAGCTCCTACTTATCTTCCCTCACAAAATGGTAGTAACTGTTTTAGTTAGCTTTGCACCACTGTGGCCAAAATACCCAGCCAAAGGAACATAGCAGAGGAAAAGTTAATTTGGGGCTCATGATTTCCAAAGTTCTCAGTCCATAAACTGCCAACTCTATTGCTCTGAGCCCAGGGTGAGGCAAAACATCATGGTGGAAGGGCCCATGAGGAAGACTTCTCAGCTCGTGCAGTCAGGAAGCAGAGAGAGAGAGGGAAGGGGCCACAGGGAAGAGGCACCCTCCCAGGGCACGGCCCCAGTGACCTACTTACCCCAGCATGCCCAGGCTGCCTACAGTTCCACCCAGTCCATTCAAACTGGAACACACTGATTAGGTTACAGCTCTCACAATCAGTCATTTCGCCTCTGAACATTTCTGCATTAATAAAGGAGCTCTGAAGGACACCTCATATCCAAGCCATAGCAATTATTATAATAATGGTGACGTTGTTGTCAACATTTGAGGAAGCTGCTGTCATGAAGTGACAAGTTCACCACCCAATCTGAGGTTCTCCAAGGAGAGAAAGTTGAGCCTACACAGAAAAAGAATGCAGGGTCTGCCACTGACCCAGCATGACAGGATGACAGGTGGCTCACGTCTCCAGTGGGAAAAGTCACCACACATCCCTCAGGTCACACAGCACACAGGGAGGGAGAGTGGGAATGGAGGAAGTCATCTTTGATCACGGACTTTTTCTCCAACCACCTCCCCTGCTGGACTGGGGTTTTTACACAGATGAAGACCCTCAGGGTCCCAACCTTGGTAATTCTGGTCCAGTTCCAGTTGATACACAAAAACTCAGCAGCAATTGAGGCCAACATAAAGAGAGCATAATGCAGAACAAGGCTTTCCCAACTTTGATTTCCCCCATAACATGAGCCCTTGAGCAAGTAACCTGGCCTCCCTTGCCTCTGTATCCTAAGCACTAAAAAGCATGTAACCATATTTACTTCCCAGTGTTACTGAGAGGATTAAATGGGGAAAAAACGTAGCTCTCATCTGAGTGTTTACTATGTGCCCAGCACTTTCAGAAGTACTTATATATGTATAAATTCATTAAATATCCAAAATAACCCTATAAGAAACTGAAATTGTTTTTCTATCTTACAGAGAAGGAAACAGAGGCACAGAAATGTTAAGCAACTTGCCCAAGGTTACACATCTGGTGACAAGCTATTGGGCTTTTCTGTATACCGAGTATACTACAGGGAATCCAGAAGGTGCTCCATAAACCAGACCTTCTTCCCCTTCAAAATGCAATATACTATTCCTTTCCACCCTTCATGATGCAGTCGATGATTCTGACTTTTTTGCGGGGGAGAGAGGGTTGGGTACTGGAGGTTGAACTCAGGGGCACTCCACCACTGAGCCACATCCCCAGCCCTATTTTGTATTTTATTTAGAGATGGGGTCTCACTGAGTTGCTTAGCACCTTGCTTTTGCTGAGGCTGGCTTTGAACTCACTATCCTCCTGCCTCCCGAGCCACTGGGATTGCAGGCATGCGCCACGGCACCCGACAATTCTGACCACTTTTGAGAAGGAAAATAATTTGTTTCGAGCTAAATGGCTCTCCAGGTGCAGTGGTCCTCCTTTAGAAGGCTGTTTGTTCATAGACGGTGCTAGCCATCTTTTAGCCAGTCAAAGGTTTGGGGGAACCTACCGTACCCCACATCCAATTCCTGTGATAGCAGCCATAGGACAGTTACCACTACAAGATGATTCTAACTTCACAAATATTCCACTCTTTACATTTTTTAAATTATTTTTTATTGAAGTTGACTAGCCAGGAGACACTGAAACATGCCACCAATCTGCAATGAGATACATCAGGGAAAGAAAATTAGCTCAACTGCCATACTCTATGTTTTTCCTTTATCTTGATCACATGTGATACTTTCTTAGGTACTAAGAGCATTCAGACAGACAAAACATAGGCACATCCTTTTACAAATGGAAATTTCTAGTAAACAGGACTGAAAATATCTGAACAGCTTTATTCCTATTCCTGCATATTTTGGTAGTGGCACATTCTAGAATGAGGCTCCATTCATTAGCAATCATGGACTTTTTTATTATTGTTTTTAAGTTGTTGATGGACTCAATACCTTTATTTTATTTATTGATTTATATGTGGTGCTGAGGATTGAACCCAGTGACTCACACATGCTAGGCAAGTGCTCTACCACTGAGCCACAACCCCGGGCCCAAGACCATGGACTTTTAACTGAAGAGCTGAATGATGTAAGTAACAATAGATTTCTCCAAAATTCACACTCTCTGGAGAGAAACATAAAAACATCCATGAGTGGTCACAAGGAGCATTTCCTGGCTTAATCCCTGGCCACTCTGGGTGACCCCCTCCCTCCAAGACCCAAGCTCCTCCATCCCGTGGGTGTTCAGCTGCCTCCAGCCACCGCACTTCACACCACACGTCTACCCAGTCACCGAAGGCCTCTCTCCCTCACCCCTCTTTTCACACAGTGAGGGTACAGCTGACACGAGAGCTAGGTTCCAAAGACAGCACGAAAGGCAGAAACTGTGTCCAAATTGCCATGGTGAAGCCCTGGAGGAGCATGATGTGGGAGAGCCACCCAGCATCTCCCAAAAGCCCATCCCTGCCAAGGGCACTTCTGCACTGAGACAAGTCTCAAGGGCCCCACAGACCCGCGTCAGGGAAGGAGGAACTGAGGTGGGTGGAAAGAGGGACACACTCAGAACTCAAGCTGGAACGTGCCCTTCATTGGTGGAGGAGACCCACCGACCCACACTTTCTCAGCTTCCCTCCCCGAGGAGCTGTACCTAGTTGCATCCCTGTTAAGTGAATGCACCTGGCTGGGACTTGGCTCTATTTTACTGGCTTGGAGATGCAGTCCCAAATCACAGATGTGTTGTAATCTGGCTTCTTTCTTTCTCTCACGCTCTGTTCTCTTCAACTTCTGCTCACCTGTTCCCTCTGCCTAGAGTGCCTAAGTCCTCCTCACTACCCTTAACATGGCCTCCTGGGAGTCTCTCCATGCCCTTCAAGGACTCACTCACCTCTCTTCTCATACCAGGTCATGCCACACTGTCCAGTCTCATGGCCAGGTTGCATGCACCAGGGGAGCAGGCCACATATGGTTCACATCCACAGTGGTGCCCAGTACCTGCCTGAACCTCAAGGGAGTGTACATCCCAACCCAGGCAAAAATGACTCAGGAGAGTTAAACGATAACCAAAGCTGCTCCTGCATGGTTCAGGCTACTAAAACATCGTCCACCAAATCCAGACCCTGTTTCTGCCACAGTTTGCTGCACACTGTGCCTGGCTCTGCAGAGGGAGCGCTCCAAGTCTAGGGCCATCCAGTGTACTGAAACCACAGGTTCAGCTTTCTATCTGCACTTATCCAATTACCAATCAATATTTCCCTGATGGCTCCTGTGGGAACGGAGGTGGGTCCCAGAGGGTAAAGAAAGTTTCTTAATGGAGGATCCAGCCAAAAGTCTATTTTGAGCAACTCAGAGACCTCCTGGGAAATAACTCATCCTACAGAAAGGCTCAGAGGTCCAAGAATAGATTCTGAGGTTCAGAAAAAACTCTAGTTTCCAGGGCTCATGACTGAGTTCTAGGAAGATGGAATTGCAAGAAAGGCTGAAATGGCCCTGGAAGCTACAAGCACCAGGAAGGGAGATAGGGCTCCCCACGGTTCACATGCTGTAGTAGATGGCATTGTTGGTCCCAGTTCTTTACCCCTTCCTATATGCATGCCCTTTGTGGTGCAATTTTGTGGTTCTTCTCACTAAAGGGGCAGAAAATATTTTCTGTCCCTTGACTTTGGGTATGACCATGTGCCTTGCTATGGTCAATAGAAAAGTCTGATGTAATAGTGGGGCAATTCTGCCCCTAGGCCTTAAGGGCCATTGCATGTTTCTGCTTGTCCTTGAGCAATTTCATCATGCAGCAAGAAGAATATGCCCATGCTAGCCCTGATTCCCAGGGGCAATTAAAAACACATGCAACAGAGTTAAACTGGTCCACCCAAGACCAGAGTTTACCTTCCACTGAACCCAGATACATGAACGAGTCAGTGAAGATCCAGTTGAATCCACCCAATCTCACCTGACCTGTAGGTTCACAAGAATAAATGATTGCTAGTTTATGCCATGAGTTTGGGGGTGATTTGTTATGCAGCATCTTTGGTAGCAATAGCTAGCTGATACATGTGGGGTTCTGAGCCCTAGCCACTGCACTAGTTATTCCAGTATTATTGACTAGATCCACAGAGTAGATCTGATTCTGACTTGGCTCCTGGAAAGGCCAAGTTGGAGCAGAGGAGGCAGCTTTAGTCATAAGATGCCTTACTGACCATCAATCTTGATTTTTATAGCTTAATACATAGAAAGCACAACTAAAAAGAGCTGGATTTGTCTACCCACTAATGGGTATCAAGAGCAATAGAACTTCTCTTACTTAAAATTTAACCTGAGATCAAGTAAATTTTTATCCCACATGAAGTATTCTGTGATCTACAATAAATTTCCAGCATTTATACTCTGCTCGAAGTTAAAAAAAAAAAAAAATCCATCTATTTTTGTTTCTTGTTACTTTTTCCCTAAAACACTTTTTGGAAGACCTTCTAAAACTGAAAATTAATGAGCTGGTAATTTGTGAAATTTCTTTAGAATTGATTTTTATAGTAACCCTGGAAGGCCAGTCTTACTGAAGTTAAGCAATCACAATATCCACTTCATGGGTTTAAAGTAATATTTTCAGCTTGGCAAAGCATGTGCTACTTTAAGCTGCCATTTTTTCCCCAGAGTAAAAGTGAAGTTAATTAATATTTCAGTGGTTTGGAAGAGTATTTGTGTACAGTGGGGAGAAAAGGGGAACACGCCTTTCCGTAGAAAAGTCAAAACAGAAGAAAAGGCATCTTAGCATTATTTTTCTTTGATGAATAAAAGATTATTTATTTGTTTATTTTTGGTACTGGGAATTGAACCCAGAGGCACTGAGCCACATCCCTAGCCCTTTCAAATATTTTGAGACAGGGTCTCACTAAGTTGCTCAGGGCCTCACTAAGTTGCTGAGGCTGGCTTTGAAATTGTGATTCTCCTGCCTGAGCCTCCTAAAAGATTATTTATCATAAAAAAGCAAAAATGTCTTAGGGTAGTTACTAATTCATGATGGGATAGTCCTTTAATTCCATCCAAATTTAACTTTCAGCCTTGCAAGTAAGTGACAGTATGGCATTTTAGAGACTAGCTATCAAAACTGAGGATTGTTTTGAGAAATGGTAATAAATCTTACAGAGGGGTTTCTGGCCCCAATCTTTCAGAAGGTATTGTTACAAAAGGAAACCATTCTTGAAATGTGGCTAAATGATTCGGGACCAGTACCTTCATCCTAAAAGAAGCCTAAAATAAAAGGTTGGCAAAGAGGAAACAGAAAGCCTCTGTAACCGGTTCACCTTTAGCCTTGGGGGACTTATGTACTGCGGGAGGAAACCCTGAAATAATAAAGAGACAGTCTGCTTGGATCAGAACGGCCTGCCCCTTGCCTCCACCCCTGTCCTGCTACAGAAACACAGGGGTGTTTCTTGCTAAAGCAAGAAAGACACCACTGTTCAGTGCAAGAGGAAAAAAAAAAAAACCTGTATGTAGTAAGAGGTTAAATCACGACATGGTCCCAACAGGTTCAAACTTGGCAATATCACACGGTTCCATTTAATATAACAAGTAAACATACAATATCCTCCCAACGCACAAATCCTCTTAGAAATTTGAAATCTAAGCTAACTTGTGAGATATGTGACATTGCAAACAAAATCCAAACAATCTTCCCCAAATCACAGCTTTTGCTAAAATTATAAACACACATTTAAAGAAAAAAGTCACAATACATGACCATAACCTGCCAAAACCGTTTACCCTGTGCAGTGGGAAAAATCTGAACCTTCAGGTTTGGGGCCTGGAGTTAAAGAAAACTGAAGTTCTCAGAACAATGTCACAAAAGGAACATTGACATACCCGGAGAGCAACAGTTTCCCCCGGAGCTGCAGGTCGGCTGCACAGTCCTCAGATCGGCAATTCCGCTCAAAGACCGTCTGTGAAAGAAGTAATAGAAAGGTTGGTAGAAGGTTTGAGGGCAAATGAATAAATCATGGCCTATTCCCTTCTTGCCAATCTGGGAATTCTTCCTTTGGACCCTCCAAGCCTCTCCTCCCACCTCCAAGAAGCCAGTTCCCTGGCAGAGTTGAGGGAAGCTTCTGGAGGCTCCGCGGAAGCCTAAATCAACAGTGGTCTTGATTTATGAGTGCATTCCTTACTGGATTCACTTCTCAGTCTACTGAAGTACTTTTTCAAGAAGTATGCACAACCAGCGTCCTTTTATCTGTGCTTATCTGGAAACAAAAACCTTTCAGATGCTCTTGGATAGGAATGAATAATCATTCCACGGAATAAATAATTCTTAGATTACAGTCAGGTCATTTCCCCCATGTGTTCTCTCAAGGAAGAGAAAAATCTATTTGAGATAGGCTCTGCCTGAGCAAGGGGACCAAATGGAATTGTTAGTGCCAAAGGGAAATGTCAAAGGCAAGCAGGCCATTAGGTGGAGGGCATCGCGATGTGACAGAAGGGATGCCTTCCAGCTTCTGGGTGAAGCAGCTAGTGGTGAGCAAGAACAGGGCCTTTTCTCAAACTGAGACTCGGCCTCCACAGTGGAAGCCCCACCCAGTGCTGGGCCAAGGCTCTGTGGCTAAAACCAACAGAGCATGCAGGGTGGCCAGGGAATTGGGAACAGCACTTTGTGAAGGGTTAGCGTTTCCTAAGGGTTAGCGTTCTGCTGCGCAAGGATGGCTTATTAGTATGTCCCTCCATCTGGTCTCAACCTCTCTGATGTTTCTGATTTCAAGACAGCAGTCTCCCTATGCTCCGGACGATGGAGATGCTTCAGGATGACTGGGATTTTGGCTTTGATCATTCAGTGGGATTTGGAGAGAAGAACCCATTGTCCTTTTGTGGTGTTGTGATTTATTCACATTCAACCACTCATGGCTGTGAGCTTTTCCTCCTCCCCTACAGCACAGTTTGGGGTGCTTTCCGTGGAAGAAGTGTAAGTGGCTTCTCGGAGTGCCAGCGTGGGCTCCAACAAACTTGCTGGCCGATGGAGAGTCTAGACTCAACCAGACAGGGTAATTTTGCCTATGGAAATTCATATTCCTGTGCCACGTTTCCAAAAGACTAAGATGTCCCAGCCAACATTCCCTTCCTTGATTACAGGGGGAAATCATGGAAGTCTTGAGCAAAGAGAGGAAATTCCTATGTTCTTTTGGACACTATGGGGGCAAGGAGAGAGCCAGATCTGCAGGAGACTTCAGGGTAAGACTTTTGTACTTGGTTTGCAATCTCAACCAGGGTCAGAGAGGAGGAACAGGGAGTGAGAGCTACGACATTCCAGGCAAGAAGTGCTTTGGGAGCCTGCAACTAGCAAAGCAGCACCAAGAGTAGCCTCACCACCCACCTGATCAAGCCTACACTGGAAGGGCCCCTGACATGGCCCCTGTGTGGCATTGAACCCAACTTTGTATTCATAATTTTACATTTTTTTTCCTTCAAGCCCTTCCCTCCCCCTCAACTGTACAGGCTTCGGGTCCCACAAAACCCAGATGTGCCCTTGGGTTGGTCTCCTCCTGGCTTGATCAGGTTGGTGGTGAGACTACCCTACCTCCATCAAGAGACCCGTGCCGTGTACTGGAGGCGCCATGGCTGAGACTCAGAATCCTGTGCCTGGGTCTGGATTCGTCTCCAGGTGAAAGGCGAGAGAGACAGTCCGATTCCTGGGTTTTGGAGGCAGGATGGAGGGGTGTGCGTGCAGGTAGAAAGCAGGTGAGAACTGAAGAGGAGAATGTCGCCTAAGCCCACCCTATGACATGTAGGCTGCGAGTTCCAGGCCTGCCCTCCTGATTTGTCATCCTGGCTCCCATGCCAGCTGTCCCCTGGACTGGCCTCGCAATTTGCTCACTGCACAGAAGTGAATGCCATGGGGCCTCTGAGGTGATGGTGAAGAGAGGGGACAAGGGAGACAAAGGACAGATGTGATTCTACTTCTCTGCGGGTGACCTTGCTTTCCAAGAATCCATGCAAGGACACCCTCCCATTACACTCCTTACAGTGTGACTTTGACAATCCCATCATTGAGAGGTAGAGTCTAATGCTTCCTCCCTCGGCATCGGGAGGATTTGTGGTTACAGTGGAAATAATGCTATGTGACTTCCGAGGTTCGGCCATAAAAAGCAATGGAGCTTCCCTCTTTTGCTTGGGGTTTTTTTCTTGGAGCTTGGCCACTCTGTGCAGAGGAAAGCCCAGCTTGCCCTGGAGAGGCTCATTTGGAGAAAACAGACAGCCTGCTCAGCTCACAGGCCATGCAAGTCAGTCATCAAGAAAGTGGGACCCACCAGCGTGGTGGCACATGCCTAGAATCCCAGCGGCTCGGGAGGCTGAGGCAGGAGGATTGAGAGTTCAAAGCCAGCCTCAGTCAAAGTGAGGTGCTAAGCAACTCAGTGAGACCCTGCCTCTAAATAAAATACGAAATAGGGCTGGAGATGGGGCTCAGTGGTCGAGGGACCCCAAGTTCAATCCCTGGTTACCCCCCCTCCAAAAAAAAAGAAAGTGGGACCCTCAGGGCTCTTCATAGGCACCAGATGGAGATGCCTTGACCAAGTCCTACCACATTCCAAATTTGCAATTTTCCCATTTTCTTGTTGTTAATTGACTTCTAGCTTATTCCCTGTGCTCAGGACGTTGGTTACGATTTGTTTTGTGACCTAACATGTGTTCCACCCTGAAAATGTTCTTTGTGCACTTGGAAAATGTATATTCTGTCAAGTGCAAAGTTCTTTATGTGTCTATTTGGTTATCTGGTCTATAAAACTGTTCAAATCTGCTGCTTCTTTATTGATTTTCTGTCTAGATGTTCTATTTATCTAGACACTGAAATCTATTACTGTAACTGCTGTCAAGTCTCCTTTCAGATCTGTCAATATTGGCTTTAAATATGTAAGTATTCTGATGTTGGGTGCAAAAAAAATGGTAGCTGTTATATCTCCTTGTTGAACTAACACTTTAACATTATGTAATATCTCCTTTGTCTTTAGAGAAGTTTTTGACTGCAAGTCTATTTTGATCTAAGTATAAGGCGCTCCTGCTTTCTTTGGTTTATCATTGCCTGGACTATTCTCCCATCCCTCCGTACATCCCTGAATCTAAAGTGAGTGAGCCTCTTGAGTAGACAGCATACAGTTGGACCATGTGTGTTTCTATGTGTGTTCTTATAATCCTTCCAGTCACTCTGTGTTCTTGTAATCCTTTCAGTCTCCATGTAGCTTTTTATTGAGGAGTTTAGTCTATTTACATTTAAAGTATTAATACAGAAGGATTTTCTAAGCCAGGCACGGTGGTGCATACCTGTCATCCCAGCGACTCACGAGCCTGAGGCAGGAGGATTGCAAATTTGAGGCCAGCCTCAGCAACTCAGTGAGATTATGTCTCAAAATAAAAAGAACTCAGTGGTAAAGCATGCTTAGGTTCAATCCCCAGCACCAAAAAAAAAAAAAAAAAAAAAAAAAAAAGACTTTATGTTATTTTGATAGCTGTTTTCTGTATGCCTTATAGTTTTTGTGACCCCTTTTTTCTCCATTGCTATTTTCTTCTGTGTTACTTGTTTTTTTCTTTTTTCTTGGTATTGAAATTTTCTTGGTTGGAATTTTTTTCTTTTGTGTAACTTCTACTTGTATTTTCTTTGTGGTTACCAAGGGGCTCACATTAAACATCTATGTAATAATGTTTCTTCTTGATAGTCTATTATAAACTGATAGCTTCACCTGCATAAGGGAACTCTCTGGTCCCCCTTTCCTTCCCCTAACATCATATGCTGCTGGCGTCCTAATTTACAACAACTTCCAGACTCACTAACACAATGTAGTTATAAGTTGCTTTAATTTTTTTGGAGGCGGTACCGGGGATTGAACTCGGGGGCACTCGACCACTGAGCCCCATCCCCAGCCCTATTTTGTATTTTATTAGACAGGGTCTCACTGAGTTGCTTAGCGCCTCGCTTTTGCCGAGGCTGGCTTTGAACTCTCATTGCCGCGTCAGCGAGCCTCTGGAGGCACCAGGATTACAAGCATGCCCCGTCTCGCCTGCATGCTTTATCTTTTAATGGCTATCATAGAATTCAAGATGACTGGCCAGCCTTTTACAGCCATACAATATTGTGTTTTTGTCTAGCTCTGCCTTGGCCACGGAGCTTCCTACCTCATCATTTCTCTTGATGCTGCTTAGAGTCCTTTCATTTCAACTTGAACCCCTTTCAGCCTTTCTGGTAAATCAGGTCTAGAGGCAAAAGAAGTCTGCACAGACCCCCTCCACTTTTGAAGGGCAGATTTTCTAGATAAAGTATTCTGGGTTGGCATTTTCTTTCTTTCAGCACTTTGTATCATTCTGTTCCTTTCTGTTCCGCAAGTTTTCTGCTGGAAAGCCACACGGGGGAAATGCAAATCAAAACCACCCTATGATCACCTCGCACTCCTTAGCATGGCTATGGTCAGAGAAGGGGTCACCGGGGTAGCTGAGGGTGTGGAGAAAAGGAGGCACTTGGATGTTGTTGACAGAAGGTAAATTGCTACCGCTGGGATAGAAAATATTTTGAAAGTTCCTCGAAACATTGAAAATAGAACTGTAGTACGATCCAGCAAACCCAAAGGAAATAAAATCAGCACCTCGTGGGGATTTCTGTACTCTCGGGTTGACTACAGCACCGTTCACACTTGCCAACATAGGAAGCAACCCCATCTGTCGACAGGTAAATGGATAAAGAGATTTTTGTAAATACAAAAGCTTCTCCACTCACAAGGGGGCCTCATCCTGAAATCCACTGTAAGTTGAAAATAGCTTAAGTAAAAAATGCATCTCATACACCTGACCCGCCGAACATTGTAGCTCAGCTTAGGCTACCTTAAACACACCCAGAACACTTACATGAGCCTCCAGCTGGACCAAATCATCTAACATAAAGCCTATTATATAATGAAGTGTTGACCATCTCAAGTGACTTACTGAATACTATACTGTAAGTGAAAAAAAAAAAAAAAAAAAAACAGAATGGTTATGTGGGCATGCTTTCACACCATCAAAAAGCAGGAAAAGCCTAAGTCTAACCACCTTATGGAAGAATACGTATCTGCCATGGAATATTATTCAGCCTTAAAAAGGAGATCCTGCCATTTTTGACAACAGGAAAGAACCTTCAGGATATTATGCAAAGTGAGATAAGCCAAACACAGAAAGAAAAATACCGCATGTTCTCACTTATATGTGGACTCTAAAATAGCTAAATAACCAGAAACAGAATGGAACCTTGCTGGCTACCAAGGCCAAGACCAAGGGACCAGGGGAGGGAATGGGGAGATGTTGGACAAAGGTACACAGTTATATAGGATATAGATTAATGTACAGCATGACTAGTCTAGTTAATACCATTGTATTATATACTGGAAATTTGCCAACAGAGTAGATTCCAAGTGTTCTTCCCACCAGGGGAGGAAGAAAAATAATTAGTGAGGAAACGGATATGTTAATCCACTTCACCGTAGTAATCACTTCACTATGGATACGTATATCAAAACATTACTCTGGGGTTGGGGGTGTAGCTCCGTTGGTAGAGGGCCTGCCTCCAAAGTACAAGGCCCTGGGTTCAATCCCCAGCACCGCAAAAAAAAAAAAAAAAAAAAAAAAAAAATTACTCTGTGCATCTGTGCACCTTAAATATGTTCCAAAAAAATGAAATTCCCGAGAGGTGTGCTAGGCAGTGATACATTTAACAAGCCATTCATGGAGTGTTCTGGAATGAACACTCTACCAGCCTACAGGCTTGCCTTAACTAGGGCAACACTACAGACAAAAGCAGGCTGTACGATTTAAACCCTGGCTCAGGCAAGGCTGGGAATGCAGTTGTTCTGAGAGTAAAAAAGCAAGACGCCAGGGAATCAGGAGACCCGTGCCGTGCACTGGAGGCGCCATGGCTGAGACTCAGAATCCAGTGCCCGGGTCTGGATTCGTCTCTAGGCGAAAGGCCAAGCTGTTTCCTTAAGGAGCTGAGAAACCTGTCTCTGGGGCAGGAGCACAGGCACAAGCAGCCTCAAAAGGCTAGACGACAGCACAGCTTCCGGGAACAAGTAGAAACGAATTCTTTGTACAAAGTACAAAGAGTCCAGCTTCTCCACGAAGCCAACAGGCCACCCTCCTGATTTTCCTCTGAGGAACAATCCCGACAGCTGCAAGCTGGACCTCCAAAGACCTCCTCTGTCTGCTTTTACCCATATCCCCCTGGTCTTCTAGGCAAACACAGCTTGGCCGCCTTTATCAGACAAATTCCAGTCCTGCTTGGAAGCGTCTCCTGGCTGCTGCCCCCTCCAGCCTCCACCTGCAGGTTGGCAAAAGCCATCTATCTGTTGATGGCCCTGGAAGCAGCTTTTCCAGGACATGCCAACAGGTCTCAGACTCCATCATGTCTCAACCCTCCCTGGGGACAGGAGGCTGAACTGTCTCTCAGGGGAAGGCTGCTTCCTGCCAGGCTCCTCCGCCTCACAGGCTGGATATACATGCGGTTTCCTTCCTTACCTGCTCTTCACCTTGGGTTTCCCTGAAGAATACAATTTTCTTTTGTAAATCCTCTAGTTTCTCACCAAATCCTTGTTCTACTTGTGTTAGAGCAGGGTTGCCAAACTTTGACCAAAAAGAATCAGACAGTAAAGCTGGGTAGGTATGGTGGTGCATGCCTATAGTCCCAGCCACTTGGGAGGCTGAGGCAGGAGGATCACAAGTTTGAGACCAGGCTGGCCAACTTAGCAAGGCTGTTTTAAAATAAAAATTTTTAAAAGGGCTGGGGATGTAGCTCAGGGTAGAGCATCCCTGGGTTCAATCCCCAGCAACACAAACACACACACATGCACGCACACAGTATAACCCAGGGCTACGTGGTCTCCGTCCACAACAATTCAACTCTCCTGTCATAGGAAAGGCAATACGTAAAGGAGTAGACACCAACATATTCCAACAAAACCTTGTTCATAAAAATAGGCATCCCTGGACGTGCCCTGGGGGCGCAGCTCACTGAATCCTGGTTCCCTCGTTCCCTTTGGGCCAGGGGAAGTGAAACAAAACAATCAGGCCCAGATACACTTCCTCGGCGCCAGCACGAGGTCACCATGGGCCTTTCTCACAATGCCAGGACCACCAAGGCCAAAGGCAGCCTTGGGGACATGTGATTCAGGGGCTGGCAGCTCAAAGATACTCCTGGTTGAGGGTGATTTCAGACAGGAAGTCATCCAAGTGCTCAGGACTTGGGGGACGCCTTTCTCCTACCCAAATCTGCACTAGAAAGTCCTCCCTTCTAACAGGAAGGAGGCTTCTCACTCTTAGCTGTTACCTTCAGAGGACAACTGGGTTTTTGGATTTGGTTATATTCATTTAAAAAACAAAACACAGAATTATTGTATTGGATGCCTGTTTATAGGGTTGCCGTGGCAACAAAGCCCCAGGCTAAGCCTTGAGAAAAGGACAATCAGACCAGGTGGGGAGAAGAGCTTTTCAAATCCCACCCCAGGGGACTCCCTGGGAAGACTGTTTTAAGCTGAAAGAGCAAGACCTATATCCTGCTGTGCAATGTGACTTCACCTAGGGTCTCTGCCCTGGAGTGTGGCATTCTGCCTGGAGGACAGGCGTGACTCCTCTGGGCTGGTGCTCCTCCTATAGTCCTGCATAAGTTCCCAGAGGCCCAGCCAAGGGTAATCCACTCCTGCAACCCTCATCACCCAGCAGGAAACTCAGGCTCCTCCCTCTGGATTCTGTTTCTTTTTCCAGAACCCACCACCTCCCTTGGAGTGGCCCAGTGTAAGAATGCAGGGTGGTCTCAGGAATTTCAGTTCCGCTTCTGCCTGTGCCCAACAGAAGGAAGAAAAAGGTTCATGACCTGGTGTTTAAAATCAAGTCCTGCAGAATATCATGTCCTCAAGAGCAAACAAAAGGCAAACACTTCGTAAAATCAAAGCTGTGACATTCCTTCTGTCCTCAGGTCTGTACGAATTGTCCTCTTAGGTTTTGCAATCATGGGCGTGGAGAGCGCTCCGCTGCTCTCCCTCTAAACACAAGCATGGCACCGATACTCGGCATGCCCCTGTGGGACACTGGAAGCGAATTCTGTCTTGGCATCTGCGGCTTACGCCACGGCTCTGCGCTCTGTGCAACGGCATCTTTAAATGATCCAGGTCAACCTCTGTGGTAACTGCACGGGAGCTGACTGCTCCGGGACACTAGATGCTATCAACGACTACAGTTTGGATAAGTGTCCCTCAAAGGCCCAGTCATTAAAGGCTTGGTCCCCAGCCCACACACTATTGGGAAGCTGGGAGGTGGGGGCTTGCAGGGGGACGTTAGGTCACGGGGGCATGCCCTTGAAGGAGATATTGGGACCTCCCTCCCTTCTTTCCTCTCTTCTTGCTCCCAGCCAGGAGCTGAAGGGCCTTCCCCTCCTGCACTCTCACCATGATGTCCTGTGCCACCCCAAATTCAAAGTAACAGGGTTAATTGGTTATGGACTGAAATTCCAAAATTGTGAGTCAAAATAAACCTTTTCTCTATTTAAGTTGACTTATCTCAAGGATTTGTTTTAGTAACAGAAAGCTAACACTGAAACTTAATCCCCCAAATCATGTTAATGGTATTTGCAGTCCGTGTCTTTGGGAGGTAATTAGGATTAGATGAAGTCATGAGAATGGGGTCCTGATGGCATTAGTGGCTTTTTAAAAGACCCATGCTTTGCTTTATTTTACCATGTGATGCCTCCACCATGCTGATATGCAAGAAGGCCCTTGCCAGATGCAGAGCAGATGCCAGTGCAATGCTCCTGGATTCCCCACCTCCAGAGTTGCAAGTCAAATAAACCCATTTTTTTTTTTATAAATTACCCGGCCTCAAGTATTTTGTTACAGGAACAGAAAATGGACCAAGAAAGAAGTCCTGGTCCACTTTGAACTCCCCGCACAGTGCCGTTCTGAGATCTGCCTGGGATTGGATCACCTTTTATGGACCACATTTCATGTCCCTCTACAACCCCCAACTTTTAATATCAACCATAAACTCTCTTCTAGGGACCTTCCACCTCCAGAGCTGAAAGTGCTTCCTCCATGATTTTCATTCTTTCGTGTTCTATTTCTTTTTTTTTTTTTAAAGTTGCTATTAATAATAAGTCACAAGAGGCCAAAGAACAGAATGAATTCAAATAATGGGGCCAGTGCCTTCAGAGAGAAGGAAAAAGTAAGTCTGCTAGTTGTGTTTCTAGAAGGTGCTAAGCCAGATGCGAGCAGGCAACTGGGAGTGAGAAAGATAGCCCCCCACAAAACAGAGAGGACCCAGCCAGGCTCCTCCCGCCCACCTGGAAGGACACTTCCTGGTATGGCCCCAGGTAAACTGTCAAGAGCAAGGGCCTCACAGTTGACTCCTAAGTCATCCCAGAAGACAAGAAAAGAGGTGCTGATGTTTCTTCCCCAGCCAGAGACTGTCCACCGGATGTGTTCCCTGGATCATTTATACATCCACAAGCTGCGAGCTCTCAGGCAAAGTTTTCAGTAAGAGAATACAGAACAAAACCACTTAACATCAGCATATTACAGTGACGCAGCCACATCAGTGTTTACAGCAGCTCAATTCACAACAGTTAAACTACGGAACCAACCGAGGAGCCCTTCAACAGATGAAAAGATTAAAAAAAAAAATGTGGTGTATACACACACACACACACACACACACACACACGCACACACGATAGACTATTACTCAACCTTAATGAAGAATGAAATTCTGGCATTTGCTGGTAACTGGGTGGAGCTGGAGAATATCATGCTAAATGAAATAAGCCAATACCTCAAAACCAAAAGTCGAATGTTTTCTCTGATATGCAGATGCTAATTCACAATGGGGAGGGGTGGCTAGGGAAGAAGATAGTTACTTTAGATCAGGCTGAGGGGAGCGAAGGGAGGGTAGGGCGTATGGGGGTAGGAAGGAAAGAATGAAACAGACATTATTACCCCATTATAATCCCGGTGGGATTCTACATCGTGTATAACCAGAAGAATGAGAAATTATACTCCATTACGTATGATGTATTAAAGTGCATTCTACTGTCACGTATAACTAATTAAAACAAAAAAAGAAAACCAGCAGGCTTGAAGAGTTTGGGAAAACCCACTATTTTCTTCTGAAAAGACTTTCAGAAGAGTAGAGAACATTTTCTCCATAAATAGCAAACATAAAATATAAAGAAAATTTTTGCAAATATTTTAAAAACTTTTTTAAGTTGTCAATGGAACTTCATTTCTTTATATGTGGTCCTGAGGATCGAACCCAGTGCCTCACGCATGCCAGGCAAGTGTTCTACCACTGAGCCACAACCCCCAAATTTTGCAAATTTAACAGGTCACTTCAGGATACAGCCTGGTTTTTGACAGTAGAAACCCCTTCTCCTTTGCCCTCAGGATTAACCTTGAAGAGGCCTGTGGCATACAGACACAGCCAGATTTCTCCAGACCCCAAAGAAGTTGGTCTACTTGTGTTTGTTTTTCGCACTCATACTTAAAACTAGATGGTTTTCACACCTGTTGCCCCACAGTGCCCTTCTGGAAAGAAGTATATGCCCAGCAGCAGATGCCTATAAAAGTAGGGTGATCTAGTGAAACAGGGGTGGAGAGTAGGAACCCTCTCCTCTAACACCCCTTCTCTCCTTCCTTCCTCAGCAGGTCCAGACTGCTCCCTGGCTCTCAGGAGTGCCACCTGGAATTCTCCAGGTTGAATGATCTTGAAACCCTCTCTGGTTCTGATGTCTGGGGTTACTTGTCTTCCCTCTCAACTCCTCAGCCTTCCATTCCTTCTGCAGAGACATTTATATCTGCTAATGAACATAAGCCCTGGAGCTATAAATAATGGCACTTGAAGCCATCTGGGCACCTCAGCTGGGAAAGTATTACCAAATGTCCGGGCTGTGCACAAAGTGGGTTTTCGCAGGCATGGGGTTATATTCCTGCACACTCAGGCCTTGAGGGGCCTGGGGTGTGAGTAACAAATGCTAATGATTTCCAGCACGACGGAGACCCAAAGCTTATGCCTTCAACATGGTTAAAAATTAGTATTAGGGTAAAGCACCTTCCTTTTAGCTAAGAGATAAAGTGGGGATTCTCAACAAAACCACCAGTCATACGGGTTCCATCTTGTTTTTGAAAAGCAGACTAATGTGCACAAATATACTGTGGTGTAAGTCACTGGAATACCCCATCTCCATCTCTGGTCCATGGGAAATTCCCAGAGGGATCATAGAGCACTTTTTTTTTTTTTTTTTTTTTTTTTAATAGAGCTTTGCTGAATCTGTCAGTGAAGAAATTCTGATGTCCAACCTTTGTAGAATGGCCTAACCTTATGTTCTTTTAGAAGGGCTTTTTCAGCTGAGATATATATATATATATTTTTTTTTAATTTTTATAGACTGCATTTTGATTCATTATACAGAAATGGGGCACTATTTTTCATTTCTCTGGTTGTGCATGATGTTGATTCACACCATTCATGTAATCATACATGTACATAGGGTAATGATGTCTGTCTCATTCCACCACCTTGCATACCCCGCCCCCTCCCCCCTCTCATTTCCCTCTACATAATCCAAAGTTCCTCCATTCTTCTCTTACACCCCACCCCCTAACTCCCATTATGTATCATCATCCACTTATCAGGGAAAACATTTTTGGTTTTGGTTTCTGAGATATATTTATTGAGCACTATTATAAGCCAGACAAGGTATTGGGGATCAGTAGCCAATAAGGTAAAGTAGACCTCTGCCCTCACTGACCTTCTGTTCTAGAGAAGGACACATAAAAGCAATATGACAGTTTGACATATTTGACTCCATGGAAATGTTTTAGGCCAGGCTATATGAGCAATGACTACACAGACTCCATTTTACCTTGAGACTCCATGTTATGTAGGAAATGCTTTTCCCATGGGGACACCCCACCTCTGTACCCGTCAACAGTTGCTTAGCATGACTTGTTTGGCAATACAAAATGACAAAATGGCAATTCTTGTAAAATGAGAAATTGTTCTCTTTTTGATTCCTAGTTTCCTAAACAATGTACCATGTTATCGGTGATGTCAACAGTTATTGTTTAGATGTTAGTAACCATTCTTTAGTTTGTACCTTAAGTAAGGTCATTTTGACCCACTTCCCCCTCTGCTAATGATTTCAGATCTCATGATGTTAGTTCATAATTTTGAATCATAGTAACAGACACTTATGATTGATGTACTGATGTTTAGTATAAAAACCCCCTGCAATCTTACAGTCGGGGGTGTTCTCCCAATAGCCATTTTTGGGGCATTGTGTGAGATAGTCAGCTGACTGGCTTAATAAAGACTCTCAAATTTGAACTTCTTAGTGGTGATTGGTCTGTTCTTAAGTTGTGCCCCATAACAGCAAGTGGATGAGATAATAAACTGTGATAGATCTCATGAAGTAATGTAATAGGCAGCTGGGTCAAGGAATACAGGACAGTTGAGAGATGGTTCTCTGAAGAGGTCAGATTTAGGTGGAAACCTAAAACATGAAAAAATGGTTATGAGAAAAGCAGGATGAGGAGCTTTACAGAAATAGTATCAGCATGTACAAAGGTCCTGAGGCAAGAAAGAGCATGGAGATGGTTGGAGTACAGTAACTGGATGGCACTAGACAATTCTGGAGAGGTAGGGGCCCCACTGTGCAGAGTCTTGGGGATCTTACAAAGAGGAAAAGCTGTTGGGGGGGTTAAGCAGGGAAGTGACCTGACCTAGGTGACCAATAATTGTGGCCTGGCCTGGGGGAGGGGAGGGGAATAGAGACAGAGAGAACAAAGAGGAGGAATTCGAGAACTATTTGGGGTGCAGCTGGCTCTTGAGTTCTCATTAAAAATCAGCTCTGCTTCCTGGAGTGGGCCTAGCTCCCAATCATTCTGCCCCTCAAACTGAGCCAACATCTGGAAGACACATGGAGGAATCATAGAAGAATATCATTAAACTATCCCCTCCCCCTGCCTTTTTTCTTAATTAGGAAAAGCAGAATACGCAAGAATTGCTCTCTCAGATCATTTCTCAGGCTCCTGGACAGTATTCCCAACCTCAACAATATTTCTTTTAATTTCAAAAAGAATCACATGGTTTAAAAAAAAAAAATAGCCCCCCACCACACACCTCCCATACTGTGCCTTTCTCTTAAGGTGAAACTACCATCACCCATGTGTTTCTCTTGGTGATTGTTTCCATATCTCTAGAACACACGCCAACAGGACTACTCCTTGATTTACCAGATAAAGATGCTATCTCGCTGAATTCCCACCTCGACAGGCAAGAACTGATCCCAGGGACACAAGGTCTTGCTCCCTTCCTCCTGCCTAACTTGACTGGCAAATCACTCCCTTCAGCTTCTCGGACTGCCCGATTCTCACAAGGGAGCTGAATCAGAGCCCCAGGTCAGCACGTTCACACGCGGATTGTGGGGCCCGCCCCAGGAGTTTCTGTTTTGGTGGGGCTGGGTTGGCTCCAAATTTTCCTTTTTCAATTCACAAGATCCCAAGAGAGGCTGCAGCTGCTGGTTCAGGGACCGCACTTTAAGAAGCAATGCTGTCCTCGTGACCTCTGCAGTTTTAAGTAATAGCTATTTCTCATTTCATCAAGTTTTACCATATCTCTTGACTCACCCATTTAAAAGATTAAGGCATTTAAAGAACGTCCATCATTCTTTATCTCTATACACTCACGTCTGATGACATTTGCATTTTATGCTTTCACCATAGCTCTGGTTTTAACTTGACTGTAAAGACTAATTACCAATAGTGCTAATGTTGTTATGGCTACCTGATTATTCTTCATAGTAGAGACAAGACAGCTGTCATGGTTATACGCCCTCCTCCATGGAGACAAAGGTAAAGTCTAGGAGTATCCGACTTCTATTTATGGGAGAATGTTCTACTATGAAAGCCCTTTTCTCCCTTATATTCTTCTACTCATTCAAAATCTCATTTTTTAATATAATGTTTTTAATTATCTATCAGTTTCCAGTACAAATAACCTTTAGCTTGGCAAATTTTAATTTGAGAAGTATAATAATTTAATTTTATATACAAATAGGTTAAAATACTTTTTGGAAATTCCAACCTTTTAAATCATTTTTCATAACTTCTGTATTCAGATGATTTTTCTTGGGTTTTAAGTACAAGAACTGTCTTACTATGAATGGGAAACTTAGTTTTTTTATTCTTTTCCATATAATAACCAATTTTCCTCCAAATTCCCAATATTTACCCCATTTGTGTACAATGAATCAAAATGCAGTCTGTAAAAAAAAAATGCAGTCTGTAAAATTTAAAAAATAATAAAAAAAGCTAAAAAATTGCCTGAGGTTTATTCATTCTGAAAAAAATAAAGGGAAAATCTCACATTTTGATGAAATTGGAGAATATCATGCTAAGCAAAATAAGTCAATCCCAAAGAACCAAAGACTGAGTGTTTTCTCTGATAGGCTATGCTAATTCACAATAACTAGGTGGGTGCAGGGAAGAAAAGAGGTACTGTGGACTAGACAGAGGGAAATGAAGAGGGGAGAGGGCATGGGGATAGGACTGATAGAATGAATCAGACATTATTACCCTATGTGCATTATAATTACATGACCAGTGTAACTCTACGTCATGCACAACCAGATGAATGAGAAGTTATATTCCATTTATATATGATATGTCAAAATGCATTGTCATGTAAACTTAGAATAAAATTTTTAAATTTTTTAAAAAACCAAAATCCCACATGTCAATTTGAACCATGACATTGATCCTATTTCTATCTTTCTAGGAGTTTTTATTTCTTCTTATACATGTATATAATTTGGTTTACCTTGCTTGTAAATCAATTTGCCCTTATATTGTCTTTTTTTTTTTTTTTTTTAGTGTTTCTCTTTAAGCCTAGGAACTTGTAATTCCATTCTACCTCTTATAATTTCTTTTTCTTCTGTTTATCTTGCACTTTTTTCTGGTTTTCTCATTACTTGGATAGAGTTTCACAGATTTATCCTTTTAGATGTTCTTACTGAGATTTCTTACCATTGTCTTCTAATCCTTTCACTGATTATTTGGCTCTGGAATCATTTTCTTGTTCTCTGATACTTCCTTTAAAAATGAAATAGAGGCTGGGCTGGCTGGCTCACCCCTGTAATCCCAAACAGCTCCAGAGGAGGCTAAAGCAAGAGGATCGCAAGTTCAAAGCCAGCCACAGTGAGGCCCTTAGCAAGGACCCGTCTCAGAGTAAAAAACAAAAAGGGTTGGGGATGTGGCTAAGTGGTTAAGCACCCCTGGTTTAAACCCTGGTATCAAAACAAAGAAAGAGGAAGGAAGGAAGGAAGGAAGGAAGGAAGGAAGGGAGGGAGGGAGGGAGGGAGGGAGGGAGGGAGGAAGGAAGGAAGGGAGGGAGGGAGGGAGGGAGGGAGGGAGGGAGGGAAGGAGGGAGGGAGGGAGGGAGGGTAGGCAGGTGGGTGGGCTGGGCTGTGGCTCAGAGGTAGAGCCCTTGCCTAACATGAACAGGCCCTGGGTTCATGTTTGCATGAACTGTAAAAACAGAAATAGAATCCTATCCATTTGCCAATGAATAAAACATGTTCTCAAATCTCTTTGTGTTTACTGCATAGAAGCACCCTGTGCTTGGGTGGGTGGGGGAGGGAAAGCTAACTCACTGGAGACTTCAAATGCCCCAGGTGAGGCTTTCCTCCTGGAACCAGCTCATGCTCACTGTCTCCAGCAGTGGGTTCAATTCTTTGGGCAGCAAGTCAATCAACTGCCCTGCTGTTGGGAGAAGTGGGTACAGAAGTGGCCCACTCCTCCCCTGACCCCATTTTCAGTCCCCTTCTCTCTTGCCCCTCTGCAGTGCTGGCCTGGCAGAGGCTGCAGCTTTTCTAATTCCACATGGGAGAACCCAGCCCCTCCATGCACAGTTCAAATTCACCCACCAAGACTCTTCCATCTTCCACTTACTCCAGAAAATTATCATGAACTGATTCCTCTTCCCCCAAGTTCTCCCTGTTCCAATCTACTTCTTTATAGTCCTTGCAGTGGGGTCTCAGGAGGTGCCAACAGAGATATTTGTGCTTGGTCAGCCATCTTGAACCCAAGTGACCAAGAACAGTATTTCAATACTGATCTGTCCCTGGATTTCGGGCTTTGATTAGGCTGCTTGTTCTAAGACGCTTTTCACAGAAGAAGGTCTACTTTTGTGCCCTGATGAACTTGTAGGAATGAGAGTTGGGTTCATTGTAGAAACTTTGCCCAGGGCTTGTAAGACACTGAACTGAGCCAGTAACTACCTCGCTGGGTCAGTTCAGAGGTTCCAAAGCTCTGGAGTGAGTCCTGTACCCCAAGCGTGGACCATTTCCATAATACAAGTAAAGGGATGTTTATCAGGCCAGCAAGATTTTACTTTAGAAAGTAGAGTTAACTCAGCACTAGGAAACGTTTTCTAGGAGTTATAATATGCTGATTTACAAGGTCTCCAGCCTGATGGCTTCTCCCCACTTCACTGTCAGAGGAGAACACGAAGCTGAAATTCTCAGAGTAGAAGCCACCTTTTCTACCTCTCTTCTTCTCCCCGCTACACCCTGAGGCCAGCCCCTCCACTCTGCCCTGTCACTCAGGGTCCTGACCTGTCCTTTCATTTCTTCCCTCATTTTCCTGGAGCCAGTTCCAAGCATCAGTGACCAGCAGGACCTGCAGGCCACCCTCGCCTGGCACTTGTGCTTTGAAAGAAACTCATATTTTAAGTCAAAAGCAGCATCATGAAATTGAAATCCATCTTGAAAATCAGGATCATGTCCTATTCCCCGCAAAGGACAGGAAGCTGATTATCAAAGAAAAGGCAATGGGTCGGTAGCACAGGCCATCACCTGGTTGCTAACAGCCTCTGGGGGAGGGCAAGATCACGTTTTCCAACACAAGCCACCGCCTCCTGGATGGCTCTCTTCCTGCCCTTTTGGTTACCAGGTAGGCAGGATGGGAGGAGGGGGCATGAGGAGAAAGGAAACCTGAATTCTATAAAAGGGGGAGACACCCCCACTCCTTTGGGCACCAGCTCTAGAACCCCTCCTCTCCAGAGGAATCTCTCTGTTCTATCCTTTAAAACTTTCTGCTCTTGCTTTGGCGTTTCTTGGGTGTTCAATCTTCAACACCAGGGGAACAGGGACCCCATCCTGATGTTCAAGACCAGCTTAAAAGGTAGTAGTGCCCCCAAGGGGTGGGTGTGGGTGTGGGTGTGTGGGGGTGTGTGTGTGTACGTGTGCGCGTGCAATGATCACTGGCAATCAACTGCAGGCCCTTCCCCAGCTGAGGTGAGTGGAGGCACGAATGGCTCACGGGTACACCCTTCCCCAGAGAACAGCTCTCAGCTGCACTCTCCTTCCACACCCATGGCCAGTCAGCACCAGGGGTGTAAAAGGTACCAGTCTCGCTGCCTCAAAGAACAATTCTCAGGTGTCATTTGTGCACCTGGTTCTCCCAGCTAGACTTGTTCAGCCCCTTGATCTTCTTTACAGTTCTCCCTCAAGGGCACAGCCTCATCCAGGCTCCCAAATCCTCATCTCAGGCTCTGAATCTAGGACACCTGGCCCAATAAGATGTGGAAGAGACTCTGGGAGAAAGCAAGGATGAGTTGGTAAAAATCACATCTCTCACTCCAATACCTGGATGGACATTTCAATACCCACAGTCCCCTGCACTTCTGCTTGCTACTCTAATCTGCAAGGTGGGGGGTCCCTGTTCTGCTAGTCTCCCCCTCTGTTCAGGGCAATCTGAAGAATTGCAAAGGCAGGTGGTTCTAAAAGGCTCTGCCCCTGCCCTGCCCAGGGGATTGGATTAGCCCCCAACACCCCAGGGATTTCCCTGATCCCTCCCCAGGGTCTCGGACCATGGAAATTTGGGATTTTAAGGAAAGATTTAAAGCACATTTAGGATCACAGATTCTGTGCATATTTCCTGCAGGGGTCCCAGGGCTGCATATCTCATTGATGGCTTGGGGCAGACTGAATCAGTTCCCAGGTTCACCTCTAGCTCAGATGCCCCACCTCCAAAGTCACTCCAAAGCTCCATCACACAGCAGCCCATCCCAGAATCTGATGAACATGGAATGGGTCAGGTCCCCGTCTGCAGCGGTAGGGTGCTCTAACTTCAGGGGCGCATGGCTCAGGCATTGTTAACTCTGCGGCCATTTCAGTAAGATGTAGCTCTTTCTTCTTCACTGCACTCCCTCCCCCACCAATAAAACATTCATTGAGCACCTACTGCTTACCGATCTAAGCTCTGCAGTCTGAAAACAGCTGGCAAGTTTGAGGGCCAAGTGACCTGTTGGTAACCTCAAAGGGATTACAATTTGCTAACAGTTTGAGCAGGGTCTCAAAGTGTTCAGATCCCAGAGGATGATTTATCATTTTGCAGATAAGAAAGGGAAGCCCAGCAAGGGGTGTGCCCTGGTCCTTATTGTGGGTCACTTCTGCCACATGCCTCTGCCACCTTGGGGCCCAGCTGCGAGCTTTCGGGTTCTGACCTGATTCTTTTGGGCAATCTTTTGTCCCTTCTTCCAGCGCAGCACTGGAGTCAGAGCCGGCAGCTCCCTCTCCTCCTCGCCAGTCACATGTGCTCCAAGGCTGTAGGTGGCTTCAAACACGATGGGGCTGATCACGTCCTGCACCCTCCGCTGCAACAACAAACCAACCGGCACGTTAACCAGGGGTACCTGCTGGAGATTCCTGTTCACAAAAGGCTTCCACAAGAATCCACTCACAGGGTCCTCAGGGTCACCCTTGTGAGGAGGGGTCTGACCACTATCGTGTTTTAGCTGAGGTAAGCCCGGCCCTGGCAGTGAGCATCTCATCCCAGGTCACTCTGCAAATGGCTGGGGCTTTTTGCTCCACCTTCCATGGTGCTAAATCATCTCCTCTTGGGCATATGGAGGACTTGACTCATCTTCCAGAAACTCCTAGAAGCCAGTTGGCAGGTGGGAAAGCATGGGCCCTGCACAGCTAACCCTCTGCATTCATGGCATTTGGATAATCGGGGCTCTTTTGCATGAGATTATGCATTTTGGGTTAGGACAGGGAACTCAGAGACACCAAGGAGCCCAGCGTACCCCCACCCCAGGCTAGGAATGAAAGTCTGACTTCTGGTCTTGTGTTTTTTCCTCTCTCCACCAAGTTAAATGAAGTTAAAGAGGATTCCACTCTGCCTCGCTCATTGTTTTTACTGCACTTGCCTCTGAGAAGGCTCAGGGGGTATGGCCTGAGTCTACTGGACCATGGAACCCTGTGTTTCCTCTGACTTCCTTGGACTCAGTGTTAAGAACATGCTCAGATGCTGGAGGATAGCTTAGAAATCTCCCATAGCAACCCAGGAGAGGAGACGAAAGGGCAGAGCCAGGGAAGCCTGGGTTGGGGAGGCAGATGTGGCTGTGCCCACAGCTCCTAGCTGTGGGAGACAGAGCACAGGGGCACAGATGACTTCAGGAGAGGGTTGCTGAGTGACTAATGGATGGTTTATATCTGTGCTCAGCAAAGCATCCCCCTAGGAATAGATTCGATTATTTAGCACAAAGAGCATATGGGACCTCTCCAGGAAAGCAATGGACAAACTGTTTTCAGAATATTCTAGGGAACTCCAGATTCTAGGAGATCTTTTAGGTTCTCATCCTTCCCAGGAGTAAGACCCACACTTGGGATCCAGCCCCTTCCTGCCTGCTGGCTCTGCTCACCAGAACTTAAAGATGTTGGGTGGTATGGAAAAGAATGAAAAATGCAATCCTAACATGTTTATAAATAGATTATCTTTAAGGCTATCTCATGTTTTAGCATTTAAATTCTTCAGGTCAAAGTACATCAGCTCTGGGCGAGGGACATCGCACAGCGGTCCTACACTGCTGTTCTGGGGGAGGAGGTAAAGATGGCGGTGGGGGACAGTGATCACTTCACATTTCCCGTTCCCAGCTGTATTTCAGGGACTGAGCTAAATTTTTCATAGACATACGACTGAAACCTCAGAACCCTTGAGCTGCTAGATTACTGTCCCCATTTACAGAGAAGATAACTGACATACAAGAGTTCAATGAAGTTCTCTCCATCCCAAAGTTAGTAAGTGGTAGACCCAGACCTAACTCTTAGAACCACAAGCAAAACTACCTTCCTTGTCCATAACATACACTATTTAAAAAGGTATTCCAACCACTTCCAGAGTCACCCCCAAAAATGACTTGTTTGCTTAAGAGCATATTGAGCAAAGAGGGAAGGGAATGTGTCACACATGCTAGGCTGAAGGTCAATGAATGATGAATGGGAAAGGGGCAGTTTTCAAGCATGCAGCCATGCACGGCTGCTGGGGAGGGAAAGTTTACCCATGGCCTATCTTATTTGGGAGATTCTGACATCTAGGGGGTGTGGATGCTGCTCTCTGGAAATGACTACATGAACCTGTCTGGATTAAGGAATCTGAAAAACAGCTTCCTATCACAAGTCCCAGCAGCATGGGGCAGACAGGAACTCAAGCCCCACTGAGCTGCGGGTGGAGGCGGAGGAGAGTGCAGCAGTCAGAAATGGGCCGACACCCCCCAGAAGCATGGCCTCTCCCTCCTGAACGGGGCTTGTTTTCTCAGAGCTGTGGAGGAAAAGCAGCGGCCCCATTTAGTGGTTTCCTGGCCCTTTTTGGAAGCACAGCTTCCCTCTCTCGGCACAGCAATTAAGTGGAAGAACTTCTCAGGCTGGGGAGAGGCCTAGGGCTCTGGCACAGACCACCGTTACTGAAATTTTACTACTTTAATAAAAAAAAGGAAGTCTCCACTATGAACTGAAACTTCTGAAGCTGAGTATGTTCTGATGGACAGAAAGGCCAGAATCTCCCTCTTCCTGCTAAAAACCTACAGGAGTCTCCCATTTTGAACACTGAAGGAGCTCCCATGGAGGAGAACACCCAGACTGGTAGCAGAATTGGCAGTGGCTAAGGTTTTATAGGGAACTTAACGTACGATCCATTTGGAATTTATTGGGTGCTTACTTTATGCCAGGCAATATGCTGGGCCACAGGGAGCCAGACATGAAAGACCTTCTGGGAATTATCGGTCACAGGGGACACAGGCAAGCAGTGACAGTGCAGAGTACATGCAGCAGGGCAGAGGCGGCTTGGGGACACAAAGCAAGGACACCTGGTTCATACAGATCTGGTAGGCTTCCCAGAGGAGGTTCCCCCTGGGCTAAACTGGACAACAGGAGGGCAGCCAGAGAGTGGGCAGGAGGCCCAGCTGGTACAGCAGTGGGCAGAGAGCCTAAGGTGTCTGGGGACATCTGTGACTCCCAGAGGTGGGAAGGTCAGGCTCAGGCCCAAATGAGATCCCAGGCAGCCTCACAAGCTCTGTGAACGTCATCATAAAGCTACGGAGGATGGGGGAGGGGGTTAACGTGATGCTGGAGGCTGTGTTCTAGAAAGATCCCTCTAGCTGCAGCATGGAAGTGAACCGATGGTAGTAGAGTCCAGCAGAAGAAGCAAGGGAGGAGTCCACCCAAGGGAAAAGATAATGAGAGTCTGAGCCAATGGGATGGAGAAAAGGGGACCTGGCTACCTGGCCAAAGGAAGATAGGCACAGTTGGGAGAAAAGCCCAGGTGACTGGGTTGCATCCCTCGCTCTGTGACTCAAGGCAAGCTGGACCTGTAGCCTGTGGAACCGCTGCCTGGCCATGGGACTTAGCAACCTACCCCACAACTGCTTTTCTCCACTAAGAAGTGAAGGGTTTTGCTCTTCCTCAGCTCACCAGTAGTGACAGTGAAACGAAAACAGGAAGAGCTGGCCTCACTTTGAATTTGCAAATAACATAGAAGGTCAGCAAATGAGCAGTTAGCATTAAGCCAGATAACTGCGTTGGGAAAGTCCTCTAAGTGTCTTTTAAAGAGGCCACTTTTTTTTTTTTTTTCTTTTTCAAAACATGTGATCTTTTTGTCCCCTCCATCCTGAGTCCTATTTCTCTGTTCCCATCCCCACTTCTGTCTAGGATGATCTTGCAGACTCCTAGAAATCGAAATTTTCACCTGCTAAATGTTATTTCCTTCATCAGTATGATCATGTCCCTCAACAGATCACATGTTCCATGATGATCCCATAAGACTGTACCCCCAGTGACGTTCCAACCATCTTTGTGTAACCACACACTACTATGCTACACTATGGCAAATCTCCTACCCAGGCCTTTCTCAGAACATCCTGCTAGTTAAGTGACACATGGCTGTAATTAGAATGGCACTTGTGTGTTAGGGGCTATTTTAAAATCCTCATACACTCCAAGATTCTTTTAAAAGCAAACTGAAAATTTTGCATTTCCAGAAATATGGTGACTTACTAAAGATCGATCCTCCCAGTGGCCACTGGAAAATGCTGAACGTGCAAATGTGTACCCCTATTTAAAAGTACCAAGGAACCACCAAGACGACCAGGAATTCAGAGTCCAGGGTCCCAAAGAGAAGGACAGAACATGGAGGTGGCCCCGACGTCTGTTGGTGCTTTTGCCTTGGTGTGTCTCTGGATTTGGGAACAGTGTGGGGTGAAACTGAACAGGAAGGAATGGCTGAGAGGCCCAGGGTCTGAGTTTCTGAGCTCAGTTTCAGGTCATCTTGGGAATCTGTGGCTCGGGGCTACCAAGGCAGCAGGGCTCAAGACGATAAGTCATGGAGAAAAAGAAGCATACTGAGGCGAGGCCAAGGTTGATGCCACATTTCCCCACAAGGCACTGGGTAATTCCACAGCAGCCGGGGGCCACGAGACCAAGACATCAAGCAGAAGGCAGAGGCCCAAGTTCTGAGAAGTCAAGAGAGTTTAACTGGAGACTGGAAAGCAGAAGAGAGGACCCGTGACCTAAAAGGTAAGCCAACAGGAAGTATTCAGGTCAAAGTGGACAGGAGAAAGGATAGAAAGTTCAGAAATGAACCTGAGAAACTTACAGGCCACAGTGAAAGACAACACAATTACATAATGTACCTAGCACAGTGACTATCATAGCATAGGTGAGAAGTAGTGGCTATTGTTATCTTTGCTGTAATTTTTTAAAATAACTTCACAAGAAAATCTGTAAAAAAAAAAAAAAAAAAAAAAAAAAAAAAAAAAAAAACTGCCCTATTACTAAAGGAATCCTTAGTATGAGCTGTTCGCGTAGCAGGACCTATTTTCCCTTTCCCAAGAAAATAAGCTGAGGCCAACTGTGGTTTAACTATGAATTACAACCTGAACTGACAAAAAATGAAAACCCAGGGAGAAAATTCTAGAAATAATTTTAAACAAAACCTTATGAAAGGTACCGCCGTCTACAATAGTTTTCCAACCCAGGATTTATGCAGGGGAAAGAGACAAAGCTTTATCTTCGGATGAGTTCAGTTATAAACATTGGCTAGACAGTCTGAGCTACAGAAGACAGATGAATTCAAAGAACTCTAGAAATCCCATCAGGACGGCAGGAAAGAAGCGGTAAGCAAATCAGTATTTCTGGTTTCTGAAAAGTTTCTCAATGAGTTTAAAGATTTTAATTGTGGATGCATTAATCTATATGCAACATCATATTACATTAACGGCTATTATCAGTTTGACATATATAACCCTTTGGCAAGCATTAGTACTCAGGAAGGGTAAGAAAGTTCTCTGATTAACATATTTAAATAAATTATTGTATTGGACTGTGAAACTCACAAACCCTACTGATGCTTTTTACTCTTCATAGATAAGGCAACATCTAACTGGATATTTGGAAAATGATTTGCTTTTTTTTTTTTTTTTTCTTCTGGCAGGATCTCAGCTCTGCCTTGAACTCCCAACTCCTGGACAATATGGAGCATGCACCTGTCCAAAAGTGTCCAAAAGCAGCAGCTGGGACAAGGCACTCGAGGCAGGGCCAGGGATGCCAGGTGTGTGGGGTGGCTGAGCAGCATGAGAGGCAGATACTGCAGTGACCTTCCAGAGGACCGTTAGTGGGTGGCCTTCTGCCAACACTTGGCTGCTGTGTGTCTTGTGCCTGGCACCACACAAGGCACAAGGAAGCAGAGAGAAGGCAAGCAGGGAGAGATGTGAGAGAAAATCAGTGGTGCAGACAAGAAGGAGCCCATGCAAAAACTGTGGGGACCTGATGAGGGAGGAATGGTGTCTGATCCAAAAGGGGACAGACGTGGGAGTGTCCAGCTCTTGGAGAGAAGGTGGCCCTGCAAGGAGAACTCAAAGTTCAGCAGGCTAACAGGCAAATGGGAATGAGGGCCATGGCAATAGTTGCTGAAGACAATTTGGAGGCCCAAGGGACAGCCCCAGGGAATGGGAGACCCATAACAGGGAAAGCAAGGACTTCAAAATCAGATGGTGGGTTGGTCTGAGGGAGGCCCAAACTGTGAGCTCTTGGTCACTTCGCTTACTCTCAACCTGTTTTCTCAGATGTAAAGTGGGTTGACAGAAGCAACCTTGCACAACTGCTGGGAAGATCAGACACACCAAGCTACATGTCAAGCACCTTGGAGAGCTCCAGGCGCTCTGGAAAAGCTACGGTTGCATCATCCTCATCACCACCACCTCTACCTGAGAAGGGCCAGTGGGGCGTGGCCACAAGGTGAAGGGGGGTGTTGGCAGACACAGAGGGAAAGCAGGGTAGAGCAAGTCTCCAGGTCTCAGAGGAAGGAGCTGGCCTTGCATTCTATGGCAATGAAGACTACCATGAATTTTTTGACCTTTAAGAACCCCAGAGGCAATCCAATGGAATGACTGAGGTGGAAAAGAGTAAGGACAGGTTCTTTACAGGGTGCACACACCCCAGCTATTCCACCCCCCGCTACACGCTCTCAGTCAGCAGCAGGCCACAGCTCCTCTGCAGGGGACAGTCCTTGGTCAAGAGGGAGCCACCTCACCTAGAGTTTATATTCCTCACTCCTTCCTGCAAGGCCAGCCCCTTTCCATGATTGGCTTTATGGGGGTACAGAAAGGACCTCATGCCTTAAGGTGGGATGACTCTGTGGTACAATCTGTGCTCCAGAGCTTTCTGGGGTTAGCCTGAGGCTCAACTACGGTTGAGAGCTAGTTCTTGCTCAGTTCCTTCTCCTGCACCCCTCAGGCTTCCCTAGTTCTCCTTCTGAGAATGTACACACACACACACACAACCTGTGTGAACTTCAATCCCTCTCTCAGGTTCTGTTTCTAGGGAACCTGACTTCAGACAGCAACCTAATGTTACCAAAAACCTTGGCAACAAAATGCACTCACAATATATCGCTAAAATATGTACCACTGGAGGTAGGGAGACAGTCCATCCCTCTTCATTCTGTGCTCCTAGACTCTGAAGGACACCAACAATGCAGCAGGGATCAGAGGAGGAAGCTACAGCCAGGGAGGTCTTTGAATAAAGAAGAGGGATGCTCACTCTGCTCTGTGAACCCCAGTCTCTTATTATCAGGGAGGAAATGTGGCTAAAAGATGGCTGCAAATGGTCTCAAAAATAAACCAGTCAGGCCTGGACAGCTCCCAGGAGATGCTGTCCTGCAGGAGACAAATTCCTCCTGTTCAGACTCTGGCCTGCACACCCACCATGGAGCGTGTGATACATTATGAAATGACTTGTCTTTGCCCATCTCTACCACCACACTCTAAGTTCAAAGTGGCTTGATCAGACTCTGAAGGCAGCTCATTTCACATCTGCTCAGATCTCTATTTTGTGTGTGGGGTGGGCAGTAGGCCTGAGATAACAGTTTATTGCATGCCTACTTTATACCAGCTCAGTGTTATGTGATTTACACAGGTAATTCACTCTTTAAGTCCATTTCCCTCATTTTAGCCATATTTTATTGGTGCATTATAGTTGTACATAATGCGGGGAATTTGTTACATATTTGTACATGCACACAATATCATTTGGCCAATATCATTTCCCAGTATTTTTCCCTTTCCCTCCTCGTAGTCTCTTTCCTCTACAGTGATCTCTCTCTGATTTCATGAGAGCCCCCCCACACCTTTCTTTTCCTTTTTCCTCTCTAGTTTTCACATAGGAAATACATGACCCTTGACCTTCTGGGTTTGGCTAATTTTACTTAACATAATGCTCTCAAGTTCTATCCATTTTCCTGCAAATGACGTAATTTCATTTTCCTTTTTGGCTGAATAAAGTTCCATTGTGTATATATACCACATTTTATTTATCCATTCATCCATTGATGGACATCTAGGTGGGTTCCATAGTTTGGCTGTTGTGAATTGTGCTGCTACAAACATGGGTATGCATGTATCACTGCAGTATGATGACTTTAATTCTTTAGAATAAATACGAAGGAGGTTAGACTTCTATTTTGAAAGTCACAGATGTCAGGAGATTCCCATATACAGCAGCACTGTCATTGCCCTGGGTATCAACATCTCACACCTATAACCTTCTCAGAACCACCCTTGAACAGTAGGTGCCACCTCTAGAGTAAGCCTTCAAGGAGATGCTCCATGATAGGGAGAATTCAAAGATGACCCCAATGACCTGTGCCCCTGTACAATCCCCTCCCCTTGGGTTTAGGAAGGACTACACATTGGTGGATGGCACTGATGTGATTATGCTACATCATTTGGCAAAGGTGAAGAGAGTTTGTAGATATAATTAAAGTCCTGAATCCGTTGCACTGAGTTAATCATATGGGAGGTAATCTGGGTGGGCCTGTGCAGGTGGCCCCTTGGTGACCGGAAGCAGCAGACACACTCCTGCTGACCGTGAAGAAGTCAGTCACCATGGGCTCCACAGCTGTAAGGAACTGAATTCCACCAACCACCACAGGAGCCTGGGAAAAGACTCCTGACCTCAGCCAAGGTCTAACACACACCTGGGTTCAGCCTCATGAGACACTGAGCAGGGGACTAGCTAGGCCAATGTCCAGATTCCTGACTCACAGAAGCTCTGAAATAACAGGTGTATATTGTTTCAAGTTGCTAAGTTTGTCATTTTTTTTTTTGATTCATTGTGCACAAATGGGATACAACTGTTATTTCCCTAGTTGAACACCAAGAGTCGCACCATTTGCGTAATCATACATGTACATAGGGTAATGAAGTTTGTCTCATTGTTATTTTTCCTTCCCCCCACCACCCTCCCCACACCTCTTTTTTTCCTCTATACAATCCATCCTCCTCCATTCTTGCCTCCCTGCCACCATTATGCATCATCATCCACTTATCAGAGAGATCATTGGGCCTTTGGTTTTTGGGATTGGCTTATCTCACTTAGCATGATATTCTCCAACTTCATCCATTTACCTGCAAATGCCATAATTTTATTCTTCTTTATAGCTGAGTAATATTCCGTTGTGTATATATTCACAATAGCTAGATTGTGGCACCAACCTAGATGCCCTTCAATTGATGAATCGGTAAGTTTGTCATTTCTTGAAGAAACACACACCTGACTTCTAGTTGATGGATGCAGTGGGGTAATAACCCATCGCCCATGTCACTGGGTAGGATGAACTCTATTCCAGGGCTCCTCCATGGGAGTAGACCGAGGCTAGACTCCTCCTGAGACCACGTGCCTACTCAACTTCCCTCCACTTTATTCCGTTTCCCTCTCTCTGACCGCATCCCCCTGCAATAAATCTCAGGCAAAACTCCCCAGCACAGATTCTGTTTCTAGGAAGCAGGAAGCAAGATACCATGGAATAAATTCCCTAGTGAACATGTTGGTTTAAATACCCTCAAAGAGGTGAGAAAGGCTGAATGAAGTGCTAGGGTGGCCCAGAGCTCTGTCAGACCAGAAAACAAGGAGATCCTCATCAACTTTGGGGAATGAGGGGCTGCTTCTGATTGTCACCCTTGTTCTTCATTGCTTTCAACCTGGAGTTTCAATTTGTCCCTCTTTTATTTATTCTCAAAAACAACAGAACTAGGTCTCCAAGAATAAATCTTAGGGCTCAAGGGGTAGAACCACCCTAGGACAAACCTCTGTGTTTGTGTGTGTGTGTGTGTGTGTGTGGTGTGTGTCTGTCTTCCCCTCTCTCTCTAGCTGTTCGTGAAACATCTTCATCTGGTGTGTGAATGAGGTGCTGAGGTTTACAAAATACAACACTTGGATGGAAAAAGACCAGGGCTTGGCGCAGTGGTGCATGCCTGTATTCCCAGCAGCTCGGGAGGCTGAGGCCGGAGGATGTAAGGCTCAAAGCCAGCCTTAAAACTTAGTGATGCTTTAAGTAACCTAGTGAGACCCTGTCTCAAAATAAAAATGGCTGGGAATGTGGCTCAGGGGTTGAGCGCCCTTGAGTTCAATCCTTTAATTTCTGGTACCAAAAAAAAAAGGTGGGGGGAGACTGGGGGGCGGGTAGGGAAAGGACCAGGACTTAGACCATCCACAAAGTTTATAATGGGTTCCTCAACCCTGAAGACTTGGTCTATTACTACAGGTTACATAAATGATACACTCTGCTATTAACAGTGAACCAAAATTATATCCTAAAGCAGAGGTTAATAACCTAGAAGAGAATTCAGGGAGTCTGTGAATTTAAATGGAGAAAGAAATTACACCTTTTTCTTATTATCTAATTGAAATTTAATATTTTCTTCTATCACAAATTTAAGCAGCAAACCACAGAAGTATTAGAAAGTCCCAAGACTCAGTCATCAATAGAAATCTGCAATATTTTCACATCACATTACTGTTGCAGATACTTTGAAAGACTGTCTATGTGCATGAGTCCTCCAAAATTTCAGATATTATTGTGATGCATCACTAAAAAGCAGGTATATTAGTATATCACAAATGTGGCTTTTAAAAACATTCCCATAACTGCATTTCAATATAATTGAATTTCTTTGAAGTAGTTCTATCATATGCATTTTAAAATATTCTTCTGAGAAAGGATCCCTATGCATCTCTCAACTGCCAAAGGAGTCCATGCACAGAGATGGTTAAGAACTTTTAATAGTAAAGGATGATGAAAGGGACCATTCTGTGACCTCTGAAAGGCTTCATAATACACTTAGTAAGTACAGAAAGAAACATGATGTTGCTTCAGTCTTCATAGGTTAGATGAACGCCCCAGTCTCAGCAGTTAAAAATATACCATCCATTACATTTTATGACAGGTTCAGGGCCTGAGCTCAAAATCACCCAGGATCCCTAGGGTTTTAAGAATTTGGTCCTGAATAGCTATGCAGGCTGGGTGAAGTGAAGTCACTTGGACGCCAGAGGAAAGCATCTGCTCCGCTGTGTGAGCCCACGGGAGGGGAAGGGTGGAGAGAAGGGGCTCGCTGGGCTCCACGCAGAGTTGGCTCCTTTTACAAAAAGGATCCTGACCTTCCCAGGGCAGGCCTGCTGCTTCATGAGCCCACAGAGGGTATCCAGAAAGCCGAGAAGCTTCCCCTAGACCTTGGTGGTGTGTGAAAATCCTGAACCATGACTGGAGTGAAGAGGAGAGTCAAAATAGCGACCCCACAAGATTTCCAAGTTACTTGAACCACAGTGAGTCTATTTGCTCAGCTTGGATGCTAACTGAACCGGCACAATTGCTCTGAATGATTTGTAGCTTAGCAAGGCAAGAAAGCAGCCATCCCCCAAACCTGTAATAAAACAAAGCCATTAAAATTCCCACATTCTCACCGAAACCTGTTCACTCTTAGTGTATTCTGTTCTCCTTTTTGTCATTCCATTTCCGGGATGGTTTTAACAGAGTCACTAATGGCCACCATGCTGCCAGACCCAATGGACATTCTTTTTCTGTCCTCACCTCTCTTAAGGCCATCTCTGACCCTCACCCCCGCAACAGACATTCCTCATAGTTGAATTTCTTTCTCTTGAAGCTCATCTTTCCCTGACACTCCCCCCAGGAGACACCCCACTCCTCCTGTCTCCACTGCCTTATCCTTCTGGGGTGACATCTAATGCATCGAATGGTACTCATTGGCTAACAGTTCCCCCACAACTAGACTGAACTCTTTGGGAACAAGCCCACCCCAGAGTCATCTCAGCATGTCCGGTCTTTAGCACAAGGGTGGAACAGAAGTGGAGACTCAAAAGACATTTGCTCAGAGGCACATGAACCGAAAGGGACATTCATCCAATAGGAAGGCATTAGGAAACTGAGACCTTCCTTCCCAAGAAAGGCAGCTCTATTCAACAGACAGATCCTGCATGTGTTCAATGTACGATATATGTGCAAACATGTGACTAATTTACCTGAAGCTTTATTTATTTATATTTTTTGTCCTACCATTACTTCCTTTTGGTGTTTATGTCTTATAACTTTATAGCTCTTCTTCTCAAACCTTCCTTCCTTTTTAACCCTGATATTTTAAACGTCTTTTAAGTTGAAAAGCAGTCATATCATAGCTACCCATGAAACTTTATCAGACCATTTAATAGCTAGCACCTATTACATCTCTTACCTAGAGCTTTTGGGTTTATCAGGTAACATGAGTTTCTAACTTAAAAAAAAAAAAAAAGGCTAGGTGCTGGGCATCTTATTTATAGGAAAGGGTTGTAACGTTGGCAAATGGACACTCTTAAAGAGAACTCCTTTCACTTTGTTCCCTGAAGCATTTGCATCTGGTCATAGCTGGATTCAACCAACAGCGACTGATCACTAATGCTCAGGACTGGGGTTAATACATTTATAGGCTCTCTGGTACAATCTCACCATAGTGTTCCTCCTCCTTGTGAGGCTCAGACAAATTATGTCTGTGCATGTGACATTTTATGGTTGACTGATATGATCCCAGGAAACTGATAACAGAATCACAGCAGAATATTCTGAACTATGATTACACTTCTGGAATCCCTGTAAATAGGTAATAAAAGAATAGACATCATTTATCATATCTCCTTATTTCTCCCTTCTCTATTTGGGTATCCTTTGATTTTTCCTATTTGGTCATTCAATGGAAACTTTGTACAAAGTTAAGATGAACTGAGTTTGTCTTTTTTTTTTTTTAATATTTTGTTTTAGTTGTAGGTGGACACAATACCTGTATTTATTTTTATATGGTGCTGAGATTCAAACCCAGGAACTCAGGCATGCTAGGTGAGCGTGCTACCACTGAGCCACATCCCCAGCCTGAACTGAGTTTTAGTTAAACAACTATGAGACTAAAAAAGTTCATCTTTCTCATGGGCAGATAAAGTAGTAAATAGCCCTGACTTCGAAAATTTGAAATGTTATTTAGGACACACACGAACCTTTCAACCAGTCAGTCATTCTAGGCCTGGCCCTGCTTGTCCCCAAAATCAGACTGTTCGTTCCTAATTATGAACCTTGACTATCTCTTATTGAAGTACAAGGTGAATCCCAGTATCCCTTCTTCCAAGACATTTCCCCAAGTGCCTCTCTGTTACCTGGTAACCATCGGTGATGGGGTCACACATTCGGGCATTTACCTATTGTTACAGACTATTTTCCAAAGATGGTTGCAAAATACCTCCCACTCCATGTACTCTCCTGCAATGTGATCATGTCACTTCTCTCATCTAGAGGTGGGGTCTAATCTCTTCTCCTGCAAGACACTTCCAAGCTGGAAATGTCAGGCCCAGCTAAGCCTGGTCTTCTAAGTCATCTCTGTCAAAATTGGAGATGGGTGAATGAAGACGTTTTCACGCACACACATACACAATGCTTAGACCCAGATTCTCTAGCACCAGATTCTCAAGTCACCTCAGCTGAGATTCCAGCATTGTGGAACAATGACCAGCCATCCCTATTGTGCCCTGTCCAAATGCTTGCCCACAGATTCTGTGAGATTGATAAATGGCTGTTGCTTATACCATTGAGTTTGGGCTGGGTTGTTACTCAGTAGTGCAAAATGGAAATGCATGTTGTAATGCAGTTACTTAAGAGTGTCACGAGTGGCGGGGACCATGTCATTCTCTGACAAATCTTCCGCTGTGCCTAGCACAAGAATGTGCACACAGGTGTCAACCAACTCTCATTCAACACACCTTTAGCATATACTCTGAGCAGGCCAAGGGCAGTAGGGTTTACACAGGTGAACGAGACATCATCCTGCCCCTGTGGAGCTTAGGATTGTTCTTTAAATGAGACAAGACTGGCTTGCAAGTAGTTCTAACCCAAACCTAGGAAAACGCATAGGAAGAAGAAATCCCTCTATGTTAAACTAAGGGGCAGGTGAGAACTGGTAGGAGGACATGAGTGGGGTTGGGGGATGAGACCCGAGTGCACCAAGGAGGTGATCCCTGCTGGAAGAGAGCCAGACGAGCCCAGAACACAGTCCACAGGAGGGTCAGGGAAAGGACTAGTCATGTTTTTCTAGAAAAGAATTTGTTGCTCATTGGATGAAAAGTAAGGGTGTCACATCACTACCTTGGTGGAGTCACATCTCAGAGGACCGTGGCCTGTATCTTAAGTGCAGCATGACACAGGGCAGAGGTCCTTCTGAACACACGCTGCAGTCCCTGGTTCCAGGACCCTGGAGCTGGAGTCCATCACCTGCCACATCCCCACCCCCACCCTTAAAATAGGTAACATCAGAATCAGAAAATTGAGCTATTTTCACTAACAGAAAATGCACATGCAAAGAAATGGATTTAGTAGAGGTAACGCAGCCGATGAAGACTTAAACAAAACCCTTGTGGTCTTCAAAAATGCTGGTTCATGACTCCAGATAGTTCATCACAACCATCAGAGCCAATCATCTTACCCACTGTTGTCATTGGGACCTCAGATGGTTCACAGTATCTGTGAATCATCTTAGACGAGTGTGTCCCTGATACAATTAGAACTGCACTGATGTTTTCGGAGATACGTCTCTTTTCCAACAAAACCTTTGACTGCCCTCCTCAGTGATGTGAAGTTGAATGTATAAATACGAGACATTGAATTCCAAAAGCAAGTTAGATGCCATTCACAACACCCCTGCTTGTAAGCTTGGGCACATCGTCACTCTCTCTCTTCTCAGACGGAAAAGCAAAACGTTGGGTCCCGTGTTTGGGTCTGCACACTGTTTCCCCTCTGCACATATGGTCATCTTCCAATTTTCTCTCCATGGACAACAACAGAGCTACCCAATGTCTGGCCACGAATCTGCACTGTCTCCTGATTCTAGAGAACACCATTCGCTCATCCATCCACCCACCTGCGATCCATGAGGCCTCCTGAAAACGCTCCTGCTCCAAAGGAAATGGACAAACAGAGTTCTTGGCTGAAGGTAAAGGGAGACGAAGGTAAAGGGAGACACATGCTCGGCAGCTTTCGCCCCAGTACATGGTCTTGATCCCCCAGAAGTTTCTCACAGGCCAAGAAGTGGGCATGTGCCAAGAAACAGATGACTTTCAAGTGTGTTTGCCAGAGGGACAACATAAATGCCAAGAGAAGGACCAAAACCCTCCCTGGGGCCTTGGTGCCCTTCACAGTCACAGCTGAGTACCCAGAGATCAAACAGGATGTAGCTCCCTGGTACAGAACTTGCCTGGCAAGTGTGAGGCCCTGGGTTCCATTCCTAGAACGTACACAAAGAAAGGGCAACACAGAGAACAAACAGGAGCAAATCAGAGCTGGCGCAGCTTTCGGGGGGGATTCATCCCACCCTGAGGACAGCCTTCTCCATGATCCCTTTTTACACCACTCTAATCTCACATCAAGGACAATGATGGCCAAGACCAACCGCCATGACTATCCACCAAAAAAAGATAGATGTATGGTCTTTCCTGAACCATGGGAGATACAGAAACATGAGGGATGGTCTTTATGGGAATTAGGGGATCTGTGAGCTTCTGGATTCACATGACTCAGGGCTCAGTGGAGGGCTCTTCTGCAAGAAAAAAGAAATTCCTCCAGATCTGTGCTGCCCCATACGACCATGTGTGGCTACTTAAAATTAAAACTTTAATGCAGTTTAAAATTCTGTTCTCCAGTCATACCAGACTCATTTCAAGTGCACAGTGGCCACATGCGGCTAGTGGCTGTCGTACTGAATGGGGCACATCTAGTACACGTCCACCACTGCAACTCCATTCCAGGAACATTTTCAGTTGGTCTCTCTGGGACCAGCTGAGACCCTCTTGAGTGACGGGGCAGCAAATCTCAGCATATGCTTGGTGCCACAGCAGATGACTGCATTTGAAACTGGGTATTTACTTGAAATAAAAGGATTCTGATGGTCTCCACACCTGACAAATGTGTCTATCTTTGCTTTGGCCAAAGCACAATAAATATTATGGGAGCCCCTGGGGTAGGAATATGGCAGCCTGCTGGACTTGGGGGCAAGATGGTCGGTCCATCAGCACTGACTGAGTGCTAAAAGGACTGGGCCTCCTGTCAGGGGAAGAGGGACTGTGGGTGGCTTCTGACCTTGCTTGGGGCTACCCTCATGTTCACAGCAGGTCACACATACACACTGCATTGCACGCATGTGTCACCCACAGATGGTGAACAGAGACGTGAAGTTTAAAGAAAAAAAAAAAAAAGGCTCGACCCTTCCAAGTTATTACCCAGTAAATGACTACATATAAATGACCACACCATGTGATTTTTAAACCAGCCGCTCAGTCTCAGAGAGACACCCCTGGCAGCCAAGAAACAAAAGCATCTTTTTTAGCCCGGGGCCATCATAAAAGGTTGCTCAGACAGGGGCAGCGGAGGGATTTTTTCCGACTTTGTAGGAGCCAGCCTCCTCCCTCCATGCATCGTGCTAGAGCTCAGATAAGCATATGGTCCGAGTTTATGGAGGCCTTTATGAATACGTATGCCTCCTAGGAACCACATGAGAAAATACTTGTCCCTGTTTTATGAGGGGTGAACAGTTGAAAGCCAGAGAGATTAGGAGCCCTGCCCCAAGTGTTCGGTAATGAAGTGGCAGAGGCAGAATTAGAATTCACTCCGGTCCCTTGGGAGGGGAGGTGGTTTCTTGGCCAGCACTCTCTGCTTGCTCTCCTTCCTGTTCCTTTCCTGTCCGTACTCCAGGTCAGAGCCGGGGTAATCTTCTTAACACACCAGTGAGACCACGTCTCCCAAGGCTGAAAACCCTTCAAAGCTTCCCACTGCTCCTCTGATTAAATCCACCCACTGGGCGGCAGAAATGGGCTCCATGGACTTCACCACCACCACCACCTCCCACCACGTTCACCAAACTCTAGTCACATGAGTTCAGAACACTTGCTCCTGCCTCCAACCTGTCGTGTCTGCCATTCCCTCTGCCTACAATGCTGTTCCCCCCTACTCTTAGCATGGCTGACCTCCTGTCAGTGGGTCAGCGTGGTCATTTCTCTGGTGGCACCTACAATATAGATCTCTACTTACAGATCACATGTCTGGTTTCTATTGGATGGTAAGCCCTGTGCAGAGTAATCATGCTCATTTCCTAGACCTCTGAGTAGCCAGCCCACCCAAGGACTCAGTAAATGAGCTGAATCAATTCACAAATGGATGGAGGACTGAGTGCCTTTCCTAGGCTTCCCGGATGGGTGTTGGCCTGTTCATATGGGAGGCGGCGAGGGGGTGGCCTCCCTGTACCCGTGAGAACTTCTGCACAATTTTCCTCCACTCTGGGAAACTAACTCTCCTTTCAGAGGCTTAAAAGGATAGAGTGAGAACCAGGAACCCTACCAAAGACATCTGCCAAAAACTACATCTTTCAGGTTTCTGTTCGACGGTGAGTAAAGAGGGGACATTCAGTAAAGGCGAGTCATAAAGACTGAGCAGAACGAGAGCCACACGTGATTTCTACACCATTCCCCAAAGTGACACAAAGCTCCAGTGTGGAAGCCCTCCGGCTACACTGGCTCCAGGAGCAAGGTTTTCCTCAACTCTGGGCTCCTGTGTCCCATCCCACAAGGAGCCCGTTTTTAGGCCACGCGGCAGTTACACATGAGAAGGAATTAATTCCCATCAACTGCTTTTAAAACATGCCAAAAGGGGCAGCTTCAGCTCTCATAAATCTGAGAGTTCACCTGGTGACTAGAATGATCTGTTACAGCATTTAACACAGCACTCGGAAGTAGGGGAAGCTGGGAAAAACCCAATGATGAAATGGGAGGTTCCGCGCCTCACTGCTTAGTCCTCCCTGAACCCGTTACCTGAGCTCAGCTGTGGGTCTCGCCCTGCTCCTTTCTCCAGGCAGAGCAAAGGTACTAGAGGACTTGAGGGGTCTCAAACAATGTTTTATAACTGAACTGGCATCCAAAAGAAATCCTCAGCCTTTTTCCATTTTCTGACTGAAAATTTTCTGGCAGCCTGCTTTTCAGCTCCAGTATAGGACCTAAGGAAACGGGGACAGTGAAGACTGGGCTCAGATGCACCTCTGACTGTAGCCGGTTCTTTCATTCACCAGTGGATGCCCTCCTTGACTTTCTCCATCTCAAGGAGACAAAACCATGGCAGCATTGTATGCTGGAAAGAGCCGGGCTCTGGCAGAATCCCTGGGCTTTGGACCCTTTTGACTTGTGCAACCTAGGTGAGGAAACGAACCTCTCTGAGCCTCAGTTCCTAGGGAAGAGATGTGAATGAATGTGCATCTCAGAGTCTGACACATGGGTGAAGGAGGGATCCATTACAATATGTTTGGGCTCCCTGTCACATGGACCCTTGTCTATTATTTGTCAGTAAAGAAACTGAGATGCTCCATCTAAAGCCTAACAGCACCCCTTTAATTCTCAGGAAAGATCACATCACTTCCGTTTTATGATAATGGGACTAGAGAACCATTCACGTTCAGTGGGCAAACTACTAGCACATAACCGCCACTTAATGACGATACCCAGACCCTAAGGGGCTGGAATATAGGATTCTCTACAAAATAATGAGGGAATTGAAAGTCTGGGTCAAGCTGGAGGGTGCTTAGCTACTCTGGCTGCATTCAGATCACACCACAGGTCTAAAGGGAGACACAGTTGTGGGAGGGGAGCAAGGCACAGAGAAATCTCAGATGGATGCTTCGTACTCACAGGAGAACACCAGAGAGAAATGGCTGAAATCCAAGCTTCAGAGTAACGTGGCCAATCAAGAAACCCGACTATGAGTTGGGTATGTGGCACACACCTGTAATCCAAGCAACTTGGGAGGCTGAGGCAGGAGGATTGGGGGTTGAGATCAGACTCAGCAACTAAATGAGGTCTTAAGGTCTTAAGCAACTTAGAACTTAGTGAGAACTTGTCTCAAAAAAAAAAAAAAAAAAAGAAGAGGAGGAAGAAGAAACCAGACTGTAAGGACTATGGGGAGCAGCTGAATGCAGTGGGGTACACATCAAACTTGCAGGGAAAGTGTGATCTATCACTGCCAGAACTATACTGTGACCTCACTGAGAGTCATTTAACCTTCATCAAAGAATTGGGTGAGCATGTAACCAACTTGCACAAGATAGGGCCCAAATCTGATGAGGCAGTCTCTCTTTGATGAGTGCACCCTGGAGATAGTGATCAAAAGAACTAAGCCTTGTGCTGACTTCCCTGGTCACCAACTCAGTGCATGCACACTGGGGTCCTTCACCTTCTCTCTAAGTTGGAACTAAATGTTTGCTTACATTCTTTAACTAGTTCCATTCCCTCAAATGAAATTTAGTGTCTTCCCATCAAAAAAAAAAAAAAAATAATAGATTTTGTTATACAAGATCAGTTCTCCTCCTTGTCTCTCCCTATTGCCTCTCCATATGTGGCCACTATTATCAGCCTTCCAGAACTTTAAAAATATGTTATACGTGTAGGTACATAGAGCATTGTGGGGGCTTTCAAGTGTAAGTGGTATTGGCATCTATGGTTCTGCAACTCAACTGTCACAAGCTGGGTTTCAGGGAAGGAGGCGGAATTAGTGGGCAAGGCAGTGACTGTATTAGGCAGTGCATTTGGGGTTAACCTCTAGGGAGGGGACAGAAACCGGACTGGGAGGAGAGACTGGGCTGCACAGTCTCAGTGGAATCCTCTGCCAAATGAACATGTAGTCCACAGACAGAATGACCTTTCAGAATCAGCCCAAGCTGGACCAGGAGGCCCACCATTGAATGCAGGTCACTCCAGGAAGCAGGTGTGACCTTGAACAAAGCTGGTTGAGGGTGATGCACAAACAGAGATGACAGACGAAGGCCCTAGCTGGAGTCCTTCATTTCTGGAGAAAGATCTGGGCTGCAACTGGTCAGAGCATCTGCCATGTTGCTTTTTTCAGATTCTCAAAATAGGATCTCTAGAGTTTGCTATGTTGGTACCCAGACATTATCTATCGCATATTATATTCCATGTATCATTCCATTAGTATTCATGTAACAATCACCCCATTTTTGGACATTTAGTTTCAAATTTTTCTGCCACTGTTTTTTAATTTTTCTGTACAAATATTTCTAAAGATTTTAAAAAGTGAAATTGCTGAGTTAAAAGATATGGACAATTCAAATACTTGAAGTCAAAATATACTCTCATCACTGGTAAATGCAAATAACTGTTTCCCTCTTTTCACCTAAAATTGCTATTGTTAATCTTTTTTTTTTTTTTTCTATTTTTTTTTTTTTTTTGGGTGCTGGGGATCGAACCCAGGGCCTTGTGCTTGCAAGGCAAGCACTCTACCGACTGAGCTATCTCCCCAGTCTGCTATTGTTAATCTTATAAAGATTTTGCCAATATGATGACTGAAAAATTCTGCTTCATTGTTTTGTTCTTCCCTGATAAGGGAGGAAAAGTATTTTCATTTGTATTGGGCTATTGTATTTTCTAGACTCTGAACTAGCCTCTTTATACCTTTGTTTCTTCCAGATGATATAAGGTTTTCTTTGTTGTTTCTGAAAGTTCTTTATATATATTGGCTAGGAACCTTCTACCCATTATATATAGTATCTACTAGTCTCTTTTCTCTAAGTCAATTTTACTTTGTTAATGTCATCTTGTTTTTGTTTTTAGTTATACATGACAGTAGAATTTATTTTGACATACTATACATACAGAGAGTATAACTTCCCTTTCTTTTGGTTGTACATGAAGTTTTTCTTTTATTATTTTTACAGACTGCATTTTGAGTCATTGTACACAAATAGGGTACAACTTTTCATTTATATGGTTCACTGGTTGTGTATTCATATATGAACATAGGAAAGTTATATTCCATTCATTCTACTCTTTCCTATTCCCATTCCCCGACCCTTCCCTTCATTCCCCTAATCCACTGAACTTCTATTCTTCCCTTTTCCCCCATTATTGTGTGTTAGCATCCACATATCAGAATATTCAGTCTTTGGTTTGAGGGAATGGCTTATTTCACTTAGCCCAATAGTGTCCAGATACACCCATTTACTGGCAAAAGTCAAAGTCATTCATTTTTATGACTGAATAATATTCTATTATATATGTATACTACATTTTCTTTATCCATTCTTCTGTTAATGGGCACTTGGGTTGGTTCCATAGCTTAGCTATTGTGAATTAAGCTTCCATAAATATCAATGTGGCTGCATCACTGTAGTATGCCAATTTTAAGTCCTTTGGGCATAAAGTAGGAGTGGGATAACTGAGTCAAATAGTGGTCCATTCCACATTTTCTGGGGGAATCTCCATACTACTTTCCAGAGTGGTTGTACCAACTTGCAGTACTGCAGCAATGTATGAGTGTACCTTTTCCCCACATTCTCACCAACATTTATTGTTACTTGTTCTTGATAATTGCCATTCTGTGTAAATATCATCTTTTGCCATATAAAATGGTATATTATTAAATGTCAACCTATTCTTTATAGTATTGGCACATTTAATTATACACCATTTTATATAGGTATATAATTACATGGGTATATAAAGTTGTATCATTAAACTAACCTCCCCTATTCCAGGATTATGAATATAGCCTTTAAAAAATTCTATACTGCTTTTTATTCTTAGTTCTTCAATTCATGTGGAATTTTTGTGTCTAGCATAATGAAGGGATTTTTTCCACAAATGAATAGGAATTTATGCTAATATTAATGAATGATTCAACCTTTTTTTCCAAGATCTGAAAAATCTTTTATTCAATTCTATATGGTTTTCAAACTATTTCATAATATATTAATATCTTTCTAAGTCCCATCTTCTGTTTTTAATTTTTTAAATGTTTGATTCTTTTTATATATTTTCTTATATATATGAACAGAACAGAATCAGTCTATCAAGTTCTATTTAAAAAAATCTTTCTGTAATAGTGGCTGCAGACAACTGATACATGACATCTCTTTATTGAGTCAACTCTTTCAAGTCTTTTATACCATTTTATGATATTCCTTATATGGATCTTATACATTAGGCTTATTCTTAGATATTTTACATTTGTTACTACTGAGAATTGTGATTTTTCTAAATTAAATTTCCTCACTAAGTGCTGGTATACAGAAGGGCTATTCATTTTTATAAAAAGTTGCTAAAATCTACATATCTAACAGCCCATCAATGTTTTCTAGGTAGGTAGTATCATTTGTAAGTGACAACAGTGTTCTTTCCACTTATTACGTTGGCAAGAACCTTCAATAGACAGTAGCAGTAACATCAAGCATTCTTGCCTATAGTTCCTAATATAATGCAAATAATTTCTGTATTTTAGCACTAAGTATAATGATCGTTGTGGATTCCTAGTTGTTATACTTTAATAAACTAAAGATACTCCAGTCGTCGGAGTTTGCTACCTGTGTTTCAGCTGTGTTCTCTGGGCCATTATTACTGCCAGGCAATGAGCAGAGACCTCATGGTTTTACGTGTTTTTTTCCTAAAACGGTTACTACCTCACAAGAGATCACAATTAGTGTTAGTTCAACAGATTGAAGGCATATAATAATGAATGTGCTTTTTAAACAATGTTTTTTGCTATTTTTCTATTTTTAGAAAATAAAGTCATCAATTTTGGCTTTAGTACTGTGCTTAAAGGAAGAAATGCAAGTTCTGAGATGTGAGAATTTTGTTAAAGCATGGGTTGCCAGAATTCAAGTTTGGTTAATATCAGAAATAAAGTCCAACATTGTTCACATTGATGGTTTACAGAAGCCATAGAGTCTGGAAATTATCAATATTCTATCTGGAATCCTTTGAGAAAAAATTCCTACATTTCAGAAGCTTCTGGAAATCATACAAAAGTACCTCAGGAATATGCTGTCTCTGGAGAATTACCAACAGGGACTCATGTTCCTGGAACGTTAAAAAGTGAATTCCGAGGTTGATGTCTCATCTGCATTTTCCATCTCTACCTCCTGGGACCACCACCTGACTGGTGACAAAGAAACCTTTGCTCTCACAGGATCTTCATTTCCTCCTGGCCTCTGTGCTGTCTGCAGGCTGTGACAGTTTCTTTGACAGACAGCTGCTCTGGCCCTATTCACAACACACCTTACTCTCCCCCAACCTCACCCCAAGACCTCCACAGAGCAGACAGAGTCTGGTTTAAGAGCTTGTTTTGCTTAGCAAAGATGTCATGGAAGGAGAAATGGGAATCTCCAAGTGAAGATGGAGGCATGTCAGAAAGAAAAACTGCTGTTCCCCTCTTCCCTCCCATAAGGCTAGGAGGTATGCAGGAAAGGAGTCTAGAATCTCATGAAGTTGCTGGTGGGTCTTAGAACAACTGGCGGTGGGGAAGCAAGAGATCCCAGAGTCCCATCTTGGGTCCATGCAGAAGCTACACTCAAAGCCTCCTTCCAGTCACATGGCTGGTGACCGTGGGCAACTTTGACTTCTTCATGCCATTTACTGAACCACATTCACATCATCCTATATGCTACTTTTCTCACCTAACAACTGTACATTAAGAGAAAAGTGTGGGGCAGGCTATGTAGCCCTCACTACCCACAAACGTGGAAGTGCGTCTTTGGTTAGGAGGTCACTGCCTGTGAGACTGCTAGGCTGGAGTAGACGTCAGTGGGAGAGGATGTAGGCAGAAGACAGAGCTGATGCCCTTGCAACCCAGAAAGAGATCAGAGTGGATGCAGACCACTTTGAGGCAGGTGGGTCACTGCGAGGTATGCAGGGCAGGTGGCATTCATGAAGGCCTCTTGAGATGGAGGTGACAGTGTTCTGTCTCTGGACTCCCAGCTCCCAGCCACATGCTGACTCAGGATCCCCACAGCCAGCACTGATGCGGTCAGCTTGGTTGCTCTTTATCACCGACCCTGCAGCAGGGATCCCATTCCTGTTCTGGGCCTGCTAAGAAGTGTAAGAAGCATGGGGCACAAAGAAGAGTCCACTGTGGCTTGTGCATCGCACAGGAACAGGACAGAGAGGGAGACCCAGCGGGCAGGGTAAACCGAGACCACACTGTGAAGGGTCACAAACATCCTGCTGGAGAACTTAAGACTTCAAAGGCAATGGGAAGTCAGTCCTCAGTTTTCTGGAAAGGCAATAAGGGAAAGGCCTTAATGACCTCTTATTCATTCTCTGGCTGCTACCACAGAGTCTAATATATAATTAGTGTTTACTTTTAATGATAAAATTAATTTGATGGATTACTATTCTCAAGTTAGGAAGTTAGAGAAGTCTCAAAGATGACCATGCAATGAGAAAGTAAGAGACATTCATCTTATGTTTACCTGAAAGGCTCGCTTCATAGGGTCCTCTACAAAGATGGGAATCCCTTCCCCGCACTGATTCCTCCTTCCCCCAATTCCAGCATGGTAAGTATTCACACACCTTACTGCCCTCCAGTTACAACTCTGAGTTCATATTACCCCAAGATGGGGTGATGATCACCCAGTGGTCTCAGGGAAGGGTCGTGCTACAGAAGCCACGTTTTCCAAGGCCATGTGTAGAAAATGCAATATACACAGAACATTTTTTTCTGAGCATTTGCTATCAAGCATATGTCATTGTATAATCCTCAAAATGATCTTTTGAGATACACCCTATTAGCATTTCCATCTTAGAGGTAAGGAACGTAGTTAAGTGAAGAATCTGGCTTGACAGTCTTGTGTGGTTCTAAAGCCAGGCCCTATCCACAGCATATGGCCACAATTTTCCATGATAGTTCCTCCTATCAAGAGGTGGAGTCTATTTCTCCCTTTGAACTTGCTTTTGGCCAACATAATGCACAAGAAACCATCAACATGCCATTTCCAAATGCCAGGCCTTAGAAAGGCCTTGCCAGCTTCCTTCTCAGTCTTACAACCTTGTCCAACCCTGTCGACAAGCCCAGGCACAATACTGACCCATGGCAGTACTCCATAAATGCTTGTTGACTAGACCAGCAAATCAATGAATGCAAGGAAGAAAGAACACATCTACAACCAAGAAGAAGCATTTCAACTTTCCTGCCATGGTGGGAGAAGTGAATGGGGTGAATCATCACCTCCCAGGTGGGGACACAGAGACAGACAAACGCACACACCAGCAGTCTGGTCCTGCCGAGGGCCAAGTTGCTATCCGCTGCCATGAACAGCATGCTCTTAAAAACTGGGTGGTAGACTTCCCAGAGCTTCCTTCACATGTGCATGGCCACTGTGCTGGCAAACCCCAAACCAGGCCAGGAAAGGAATGGAATGGAGAAGCAGAGCTCAAGTGTTTGAACACAGGAAAAGCCAAGTGAGGTCAAGGCAATCCGAGTTGAGCTCCACTCCTACCACATTCCCTGTGCCACTTCTGATTACTAAAATAAAGAGATTAAGTAGCTCAATTTGTTTTGTAGTGTTTATGCTTCTTGGGCATTTTCTGAATTGTGCACTTTGGATTGGGAGAGCAAGTTTCTCAACTCAGTCTGTTTGCTTTCAATTTGGGTTGTTATTTTCTATGCAGTTTTCAGACTCCAATCTGGTCACCCCCCCATCAGAATTCCCTGCCATCTGCACTTCTTGCTAGTACGGCCTTTTCTGTTTTCTTCTCCCTGCTGGCCTGATCTTGCATTGCCAAGGGTACCGCCTGGACTGGTGGGGTTAAATGCTAATTTGTAGAATTACTGACATGCCATTAATAGTTTCAGTCTGGAGCAGTGTTCTATCACTGTATAGAACATTAACCAGCTTCAAATCTAACTTGGAATCTTGTTCCAACACCCTTCCCCACAACCCTACTCTACAGATCTTAGGCCTGTTCCTTAGCCCTGGCTCCTGTGCTCCAAGAACTCCCTCCTCCCCCAATACCTTGCTCTGCACCACATATTCTATTAGAGAAACTCAACTCAGTCTTGGTGGCACCCCAACTCCCTCGGACTCCCAGGCACTGTCAGGAAGTAACCTGGAGCTTCGTGCTGAAATCCACCGTGCTCTAGGGAAGTAGGTCCCCAGTTGCTTTGCACCTCTTATATCTCAACCATTCCCTGATCCTTAGCTATCTCTGGGTCCCCAAAGTACCCAAAGGCAACACGGCTCAGTGAACACTGGCCTGCCTCTGGACCAAGAGGAAAGGAGAAGCCTGGTACTATATGAGACAAATGAGGGATTGAGTCCTGGACCCTGGACTCTGAGGCTATTTCCTTGTCTGTAAAATGAATATCACATAACCAGCCTTCAGGAATTGAGGCTTTGGTTCATTTTGTTTGCTTTTAGGATTAAAGGCAATTTAATCCTAAAGTAAGCCTAGTGCCGGCAAGCTGTCCTTTATTCCTGCTTCCTACCCCTAGCAGCAACATCCCCTCCGCACAGAATGGCAAAACAGCACTGGAGACGATTATCGTCACTGTGCACAGCTGACCAGGCTGCAAACACAAGGAAGCACATCTCCTTGGGAAGTGACTGGGACATTCTTGAGGGAGAAGACTGGGGAGAACTAGAAATGACCACTGCTCTGTTTATACCCACTCCTCAACTAAATGCTAAAAAAATTCAACGCCTGCTTTATCATGTGCCAGGTGCTATTCTAAGCATGTTATAAATATTATCTCATTTGGTTCTCAAAATACCCTTAGGAGGTGACACTGTCACCACCTTTTTACAGGCAGGGAGATTGAGGCAATGAGCAGGAAAGTACTCATGCGGGGCCGTAGTGGCAGGTCTAGTCTCAGCCCCAGTTGCCTGGTCCCTGCATCTTCATTCTGTAGCCCCTCATTGCCCAGTCACCTCCTTTGCCTCCTTTAGGGCCAGCTGTGGCCATGGGACTAGTTCTTACCTATGAAAAGTGAGAGGAAGGGATGTGGGTCATTTCTAGGAGGGTTTAAGAAGCAAGTGAGCCATGCCAATGGCTCTTTCTCCCGTCACCAGAGACCCAAAGACTTTAAGGCCCTAAAGGACAGCAGAGCCAGCAATGGAAGGAACACGGAGTCCCAGAATCTCTGAGTGGAGGTGATTAACTCCATGAGGAAAGGCCTTATTGTTTTCAGTCAGCTTTTTTTTGCTGCTGTGACTAAATGACCCGACCTGACCGGCACTACCGTAAAGGAGGAAAGGTTTATTTGAGGGCTCAGAGTTTCAGAGGTCTCAGTCCATAGAAGGCCAGCTCCACTCCCTAGGGCTCCAGGTGAGGCAGAACATCAAGGCGGAAGAGTGTGGCAGAGGAAAACAGTTTGCATCATCAGGAAGCAGAGACTCCACTCTCCAGATACCAAATATATACCCCATAGCCACGCCCCAATTCCCACCTCCTCCAGCCACACCCTACCACTTCAATTAATCCCATCAGGGATTAGTTCACTGATTGTGTTAAGACTCTTATCACCCAATCACTTCTCTGAGCTTTCCTGCATTGTCTCACATGTGCGCTTTTAGGGGACCCCTCACATCCAAACCATAACACACACATGCAATGAACAAACTTTTAGAGGATGAAGTCACTAAAGAGAGTTTGTTATAGCAGTTAGCATTGTGTTAATTCAGATACGCACAGGGTTACCTTGCTCTTAATGAAGGTTAATAAGCATGTTTAAGCAGAGAAATTATGTGAAAGGGAGACATCTCAGGGCACAGGAGGAGGAGGAGGACAGAATGGATTCTCCACCATCTCCCAATATGGGGGTACAGAGAAGAAAGGCAGGGATACCCTCCTGAAGACTATTGGAACCAATTTCTGGGTTCCAAACCCACTGTCTTTGCCTCCTTTTTAAAATCCAGGGCAGGTTAAACTTCCAGCCCATCTCCACCTAAGAAAATGCTCCTTCCTTTTTTCCCTGTCAAAGCAAATCCACATAGCCCCAGAGGCTTCAGAATAGAAATTGAGGAACCTTAGGTTGGTAGCCAGATGGAAGAATGGCCCCCAAGGCCCATACTGTTGGGGATAGCAGGAGTGTACAGACAGACTCCAGAGGCCAGCCAGGAAGGAAAGTGCCAGAAACATTTTCCAAATCCTGCAGAGTCAAGCAATGATACTCGTTTTTTTTTTTTTTTTTTTTTAAGACCCAGAGACAGGCTGCTAGGAAGGGCTCAGGCTTTGGACATGAGGAAGATCTAACTTCCAAGCTAAGGAGAAGGATCCTCAAAGCAGACCTAAGAAGTCAGAACCCCCGCCCCAAAGAAATCTTCCAGCGTGATTCTAACTGCGGCCAACTTTCCTCCATCGGCTCCCTCAACTCCCCACCTCCAGCAACACAGGGGCAACCTGAATATGGAGAAGGGGCTCACCCCCTTACAGGAATTGCTAGGGGTCAGGTGCACTGGGACCCCCACATGCCAACAGGATTCATTCCATCCCAGGTTACATAACCTCCCCAGCCGCAGCCAAGGTCTGAACTGAATATGAAAATGGAAAAAGCTCCAGCAAATAAATTCCAGGGGCATTAGGCAAATGGTCCTTTTAAATAAACAATAGCTTTCAGTTTTCACACAGACATGATGAAAAGGAGGTGGGAAAAAGGGTGAAGAGAGAAAGAAATGGATCCTTCCCAGATCACAAAGCTTGTACTTAGCAGAGCCCGGGTCTCTGTTTCCCCCCAAAACCCAGAGCCCTGGGGCCTCAGCAGAAGCAGCAGCATAAAATTTTCCCCCAGGTCGACACTGCCCAGGGGAAGGCAGACTGTCCCCTGGGCAGGGCAGCAGGACTGAGGACTTCCTCCCCTGAGCCGCCCTGATAACCACAGGGCTATACAAAGGGAGACGGGGTTTCCATTGGCACAGTTCTTCCTGAAGCAAAGTTAGGAGGTGCTCTGCATTTGCTTGGAGTAGGGGTGGGGTGCAGGCATGGAAGCTCTGACTCAATAGGAAACCCTCTGACCTAGAGGTCGCCCCTCATCTTCACCTCTGGGAGCAGGGGGTGCAATAGCCTTGACTACCCTCCCCGCCCCCCAGGGCCCACCCACAGAGCTGCAAACGGGGACAGCTGCACTTTGGCAAAGGACCCAGAGGAGGCTCCCAGCCCAGGCAAGTCCTTCCAGGCTAATGCCAAGGGGTAGGGCAGATATCTCTTGGAAGGTGTCCGGACTGATGTCTACATCACAGTTAAAAGCAGAATGGAGGGTTGGTGTGGCTGTAGTTGAACATCTAGGCTCTACTACAAGTGTGCAGAGGAACAACAGGTCTTCAGACTGAGCCCTGAAACCCCATGGGAGAGCCACGGTGGGGAACGGGTTAGAGAATGAGGCCCAGCCCTCCTTCCTACTGGCTTCCTAGCACGCACACCAGCTGTACTCCACCCCAACCCTCCACCCAGCTCTGGAATATCTTCCTCCCGTGTTCTTGTCCTCTATCATTGCTCAGAGGATAAAGCTAGCCAGGAGAACAGGGACGTGGGGTAGCCTGAGGACAGGCCCTGGCTCCACAGGAGAGCCCAGTCGGAGCAAGATTCCTGTAAAAGCAGCCTCCTGAAATCAGAGAAGCAGCCACAACCTCCAGAGGTTGGGGGGGGGGGTGAGGGGGACCTACGATGCGTGACCCCATGGGAGACCAATGCAATGTGGGATGGAGCCAGACAGAAAGGGAAAGAGGGTGGTCATCTATGGGAAGACCCCAGCCTTCCAGGATCCTATCAAGGTCTGTCAAGGTAGAAGGACAAAAGAGTTTACTTAATATTATTTTTTTTTTCAGTGCTGGGGATTGAATCCAGAGCCTTGTGCCAAGCACTCTACCAACTGAGCTGTATCCTCAGCCCTTAATATTATTTTGATTAGTAACTTTAAAGCATTTAGATGCTCACTAAGAGAACTTCCATTTGTACCAAAGGACAAATTAGATTCAAATCTCTTGTTTGGTTTTTGCAGCACTAGCAATTAAACCCAGGGGTACTTTACCACTGAGTTGTATCCCTAGTTCTTTAATTTTTTTTCTTCTGAGACAGGGTCTCCCTCAATTGCCCAGATTGGCCTTAAGCTTACAAACTTAGGATCCTCCTGACTCAGCTCTCTAGTTGCTGGAATTATGGGTATGAGCCCTTGCACCTGGTTCAAATTTCTAAGTGGTTGTAAATGGCAAAGCAGAGAAAGGAGAGGGGAGAGGTCTTCAGTTTCACTAACAGCAGGAAGATACCCCAGGAACAGAAGACATGACAAGTGAGGCCTGTTCCAGCTCTGGCCTGGCAAAGTGGGCACATACCATACCCCAAAGCAAGAAAAGGAGATGCTGTTCCTCTGTCCTGGTATCCCAGAGATGTCTTGGGCCTGCTCCACTTGATCTGCCCAGGTGAGCTGCTGTTCTCTCACAAAATGGAAGATATAATTCTTACCTCACAAAGTTGCTTCAGAGACTGGGAGCTGCCAGGCACACAGGTGTGTCAATAGTAACTCTAAGTGATCATTATTACTAGACTTTATTACAATGACCCTAGCATGTAAACAGTGCTGGGTACCGCATAGGAATTGCAGAATGGGGGTGAATGGATGCATGAGTGGGGGTGGGGTGAATGGATGGGTGGGTTTTGGTTTGGCTCTTTAAAGGACATTACAAAATATGCAGCACTCAGAAATACCCCCAGCCATGTATCGGGGGGACACATGCCTGTAATCCCAGTGACTCTGGAGCTTAAGGCAGGAGGATGGCCAGACTGGGCAACTTAGTGAGACCCTGTATCAAAATTTTAAAAATAAATAAGGCTAGGGATGTAGCTCATCAGTAAAATGCTTCTAATTCAGACCCCAGTACCAAAAAAAAAAAAAAAAAAAAAAAAAAACACTCCCCATCCAACACTGCCCTTGAACTGAACCTCAAATATTATAGCACAAAACTCCATCTGTCTTTCAGGAAGAAAAACAATAACCAAAAGCTTGGAATTCATCACTGGATTAGGAATTGGGCTTCAATGCATCCTCCTCAAGGGGTGACATAAGTTCATAGGCAAATGTGTGCATTCAGTTCTAGAGATGCACATTCCAGGGTTCAGGGTCCTATGGGTCTTGAATACCCACCAGGGCCTGATCTCAGTCTTGGGAATAAAGACTTTTTAAATATGTAACAGTTACTGGCTCCATTAATGGAGGCTTGAATCTCAGTCAATGCTATTTTAATACAGAATCAGAAAATATCATGCCTATCTTTACAGGTATATGATGCAATATATGCTAAGATAAGGAATGCCAAGAAATCCATTTCAGCCCAGGGTACCACAACAGATGAGGGAAATGTGCCAACAGTTTTAGCACTGGGCACTGCAGCTCCTGTCCTACCAGCCCTTGGGCTTGTATCTATTCAACACTGTCACAGACCTTGCAAAAGTCAGAAAAAGTTCTGCAGACTGGGAATGAAAAGAAAATGAGAGAACTAAATGTCCCAAACAGCAGGTGTGGGGCAACAGAAAAATGGAACAGTCCACTTCCTGAAAGAACTCGGATTGGCCAGCACATTTCCTCAGTGGGTCACAGAAGCAAGAACCAGGTGATCTGTAGGTTAACAGGCTACCCAGAAACTGAATAAAATTCAATAAGATGATGCTTTCCCAAATATAATAAAGTTAAAAAAAAAATCCACCAAAAATCTCAGAACACAATCACAATGCATTTGCTATCAAAGTTTGTGAAGTCATTGGGCATCTGAGTAATTATATGTTTTCTAGGCATGGTATTCTGCACAACTACAGAAATGAAATGAGTTTTTTTGTTTGTTTGTTTTTTGTTGTTGTTGTAGTTTTTTGCGGGGGTCGGAGAAGGGGAGGAGTATCGGGGATTGAACTCAGGGGCACTCGCTGCATCCCCAGTCCTCTTTTGTATTTTATTTAGAGACAGGGTCTTTCTGAGTTTCTCAGTGCCTTGCTTTGGCTGAGGCTGGCTTTGAACTCTCAATCCTCCTGCCTCAGCCTCCCAAGTCACTGGGATTACAGGCACGTGCCACTGCACCTGGCAGAAATGGCATTCTTAAAGAGTCTTCACACCTGTGAGAGAGTCAGCATGTCCTTTTAAGGAAGGAGCATGGTGCTCCCTTCCAGAACACAGTGGACTGGGATTCCCCTTGCCTACAGATGTCTGCCTAGAGTATTCTGTCAGAGCTTTCTAGAAACCCCTCTTACATGATCCAGGCATGGAGTGAGTTGAAAGAATCTTATCAAGAAGTCACGCAGTGCTCCCAAAGGGTGGGCTGTTTGCCTGGCGCTTTCATGTTTATAGCATGACCATTTCTGTATCTTTGCATCTGGTATTAATTTGGATATTTCACAAAAATCTGCTGGAACCATTCTTCCCATTCGATTCTGGTAAAATAATGTTCCCAATGTTAGAGGAGAACAATCCCTGAAAGGGTAAATGTGGTAACAGAAGAAAATTTGTGTCAAGTCCCAGCGAATTGCACAGTGCTAAGTGTCACACACTCTCATTCACTGACATCATCGTGGGTGGATTTCCCCTTAGCCAACAGACCAAAATGTGCGAGAATCACTAGCCAGGCCCAGGGCCTCCTACACACAGTTAATATGAAATACTTAAGGTGCATGCTGGAAACAGGTTCTGAGGCCCAACCCAGGCCCAGGGAACCTGAATCACCAGAAATCTGAATTTTTATCAAAATACAATCTTCATGCCCCAAGGATTCTCAAACTCATTCACGAAATTAAAATTTTGGGGCCCTTTTTCTCCTGCTTTTAAACAAAAACAACAAAAACCACATTGCTCTGTTGAGTCATGAACCACGACATTTTAGCACCTTCCCAAATTCAGTGAGGCAATTATTATTGGTGGGTTTTACATTCATTTCCTCATGTTGGGACTTCTTTAGTCCAAACATTCTCCATGCCCGCTTCTTGGAACATGATAGGGCAGAAATCACTTCTGGAACAGAAAGTTCCCATGGTTGATGGGGGTAAATGTTGCAACTCAGAGACTCCCTCCCCAGTTGTCTCAAAGAGTGTGCCAAAAGTTCCAGAGAAAGAAAAGTAAAACTGATCGACTGAATTCACTCAGATGAATTTACTCCACCAGGTTCTTGGGGGAGAGATGCTGGCTGAACAAGGGAAGAGGGAGAGATTCCTGATCCACATCCCATAAGGTTTTCAGACTGCGAGTGACTCGTGAGTAGTGTAGAGACCAGTGGAAAAGAGAAATGAGGAGGCCTGATAATCCACTGGGCATTTTTGAGCATCTACTCCATCCATGAGGGTCCTAGCCAGAAACAGAAGGGTTCACTAAGGGGACTATTTACAAGAGAAAGGGCAAGTGTAAAAGGGAGACCCCTGTGGTAAAGCAGCAGGGGGCTACTACCTGTGAGAGTTAAAGGCCAATAGTGTCCAGGAAGGAGAGAGCATGTGAGCCCCAGGCTTGGACTTGGACCTGCTGATACTGATGTCCACTCAAGATGATGACATGCACCTCTCAGGGGTACAGATGCTTTGCTTGTTTTCTAATTCACACCCAACCTTGTACAAACACGATTCAAGGCTGCTCATCAAAATGCCCGCGATAACATGAGCAAGTGGGAAAGGCAGAGTAGCAAGAAAATGACGCCGTGTGAAACCAAGGGATGGATAAAGCACGTGCGGGCATTTCCTCCACTACAGAACTGCCTCGGAGCCTCCCGGCAGGTGGTAAAGGTAGACAGAAAAACCATGGCGTAAGGTAGTCACTCAGAAAAAGGACACTGCTTCCTGGCACTGAGATCCAAGAGATGCGTCTTTCATGGTATGGGCTTCAGATCCGCTATTTTGCTGCTGACATTATTCTCCCTCCCTCACACCATTTTACAACCTAGATTGCTAGCCCGGGAACTTCCTAGTCAATCACGAACCTCCTCGCCAGCTATTGGTCCAATTGCTATTAGACAGTGAAATTCCACTACTCTTAAGTGGAATTCTATTCTTAAATAGCTCCCCCGCCATTCTCTCTCTCTCTCTTTCTCTCTCTCTCTCTCTCTCTCACCCTGTGGGCAGACACTCTGCCTGTTCATTTAATAAAATCTCTTGCGCGAGTTCCCGCATCCGGAGTCGTTTTCTGGGTGCTTTCACATGGGGTTTCAGAAAAACACCCTCAACAGAACTTTACAGAAGCCACACGAAATGCCACAATAAGGACGATGAGGGGAAAGCGAACACTTACGCAGTGCTCACTGTGCCCAGGCAGGTGTTTTCTGGGTGCTCAACATGCAACGAGTTGTTTGACCCTTTCCTTACTGTCCTCAAGGGCAGGGCAGTGGCTGTTTCTCAACAGGACCCAGAGTTTCCTTTGGGAAAACAGGGACATAGCAATCTGGGTCCCCTTGGAGGAAGAAATCTAAACCAAAGATGGATCTTAGAGAACCCCATAGAATATAGGTGTGTCCAAAAAAAAAAAAAAAAAAAAAAAATCCCAGGTTTTAAAATATTGGCAAATTGTTTAGGCCCACACCACGCAGGGCACACAAAACAGGATTGGCATGCAAGATTCAGCCTGCAGGATACCAGTTCGCAACCTCTAGCCTAGAAACAATTGGAGAGAACAACCTTCAGGCACAACACCATCCACAGAAATCATGTCAACCAAGGTTCCAACAACTACTGAAGGGCCGGGGATTTGAAGTTCTGCTGGTTGAAAAGTTTCAGGATGCTGACATGGCAATATTTTTAAGTACAGATAGACTTTGACTTAAGGTGGGTTTACATTCCAGTAAACCCAATGTTAAGTTGAAAAGATCTAAGTTGAAAACGCACTTGATACACCTAACGGAGCAGACACCAGAGCTTGGCAACAGTGCACTGGAGAGTACTGGTGGATCTCTCTGGTAATCAGGTGACTGCCCAGCATCGTGAGACAGTATGGTTCCACACGTTGCTAGTTCAGCAACAGATCAAAATTCAAAGTATAAGCTGGGCATGGTTGTGCACACCTGTAATCCCAGGAGTTCAGGAGACTGAGGAGGAAGGTCCTGAGTTCAAAGTCAGCCTCAGCAAAAGCAAGGGGCTAAGCAACTCAGTGAGCCCCCGTTTCTTTAAAAAAAAAAAAATACAAAAGAGGGCTGGGGATGTGGCTGAGTGGTCAAGAGCCCCTGAGTTCAATCCCCAGTACCAAAAAATAAAAATAAAAAAAAATTCAAATTAGAGTTTCTACTGCATGCACATAGCTTTGACACCTTAGAAAGGTGCAAAATCCTAAGTCAACCCATCCTAGGTTGGGAACCATCTATGTGGAGGACTGAGGGAGGCTGAGGCCAGGAGCAGGTTGAACACCTTTAGTGGGTTTTAGAACAGGAAGAAAACATCATCCCTGACTAGCAACGGAATCCAGAAGGTCTGGACGTCAGCTATTCAGTCTTGGACAAGTCATACTACTATTTCTTCAATGATGAGTTTACTTCTTCAATTTAAAGGGTTTGTGCAAAACCCAGTAAGAACAGCCACTGGACTACCAACACCAGTCCTCAGACTAGTGGTCATCAAGGCGGCCAGCAATAAGCACCACCACCAGCACCTCTGAAATCCTACCACTGGGCAGCCCCACTCACTCTGAGAGAACCAAACTCTCCTTTCATGCCAAAAGAGCAGGCTGAGAGAGAGAAGAAAACAAGAAATACCGTATGCATTCCGCCATCTTCCTCCCCTCAGAAACCAATCCCTATTTGGAAATGTTTGCTGCCCCTTCTTAAACAAGACAAATGACCTCAGGCCCAGAGAAATAAAATCCCCTGCCTGTCCCGACTCAACAGGTTCCCTGACAAGCTAAACACAGCTGCACTTGAACTGCTATTTTTAGACCCTATAAATTCTGGCCTCCCTTTTTCCCCCTCTCCAAAATATTTTTTTACAGATTTGCCAAAGACTTTTATCTAGGCTCGAACACCATGACAATTACTTCATGGCGGCGAAATTGTCACTGTGGTGTTCGTTTGCCGCTCTCGCCATTATTTTGGGAACGTGCTCACAAAACACATGAAGCATTTCTTCCTCCGGAGGCTGCCCGCCTCTAATTGCTTCCAGAGTCTGAAGTATGAGCAGGAAGGAGATTCTGCCACCACCAAGCTGACTTAAAAAAAAAAAAAAAAGGGAAAAGAACTAGAGCAGGGGCCACCCAGAAAACCCTCCAGGACCTCCAGAACAATGTTTCTCAAAATGGTTCCAAACCCAGAGATGCATCCAATTGCAATTCCCAGGGCACGAGGTCCTGGACCTGTGAACACTGATGTCACTCTAGCCATCTTGAGGAGATTGCTCAGATTCTAAAGCCCATCCAAATCCTCCCCAGGCCTTGCTTTCACTTCATTCTGGCTTTCTCTTAATGCACCAGAGCCATCTAAGGTGCTAATGAGGTGGACAGCTGAAGTCCTATCGACGTCAGGAGACTGTCACTCACCAGACCTTGCTCAATACTGTCCGACTCACTTCTGGGAGGTGCCAACTAAATGGGGTAGAGGAAAACGGTTTCAAAGGAAGAGCAGAAGTGGAACGTGGCCCATACCCCTGCATTCAACATCCAGCATGGCCCAAGGACACGTGCCCCTCTTGCCTCCCGATGCTGTGGTACAGCCAATGTTCTGTGGGTGTCACTCACAGGCACAGCCCTCCACAACACTGTCCAACAGCCACCGCCACCTCCTTGCACTCAAGCCCCACACCTGGGATCCATGCTTGCTTGTCCTCTTTCATCTTCTCCACCTCTAAGATTTCAGCTATTCCTACCGTCGTCACCTCCAAAAGATTTCCAGACCCTTCTGTCCACACTGTGGCCACACTAGTCCAGCCCCCTTGCCCCACTGGGCAAGAATACTTCTCACGTCCTAGTTGGGCTACCTGCTTCCACTCCTGCCCATGCCACCACCCACCAAACCCACGTCCTGCATAAAGCCAGAGTGATCTTTTAAAAACACTCATCAGATCACATCAATGACTTGCTTCTCAAAGCTGGTACATAAAGTCCAACTTCTTAGCATGTCCTATATAGTCCAAAGAAATATGGTCTTCATCTCTCTCTCTGGATTTTTTCTTATATTTTTTAGTTGGAGGAGGACACAATGCCTTTATTTTTATGTGGTGCTGAGGATCGAACCCAGTGCCTCACAAGTGCTAGGTGAGTGCTCTACCACTGAGCCCCAACCCCAGCCCCTCTCTGGATTTTTATTCATACATCATTCCATTCAATCTTCCTAACAACCCTTGAAGTAAGAATTAACGTCAGTTTATAAATGAGGTTCAGGAAAATCAGAGAGGTAAAGGGACTCGCCTAAAGTCACACAGCAAGCAATGGTAGAGCTAGAATGTGTGTCCATGTCTTTTCCACACCCAAGTCCAAGCTCTTTCTACTTGACTTCTTCATTCTTGCTAGTTGGATTCAGAAATAGGGCAGACCCTGGGTTGCTCAATAACATTTTTCCAAAGATCAGACCTGAGCTGCTTTAGCGTGAGCAGAATACAAACATATCTGAATACAATGGAGAAAAGATAGGAAAGAAAAAAAGAGAGGATGGAAGAGAGGAGACAATAAGGAAGATGAAACAACAGATGTTAGACCAGTGCTTCAAACAGAATTACAAATCGTAGCTGCAAACCTCCATCTGCTTTTGGCCAGAGCTGTCACACTTCCAATGCCAGAAACCCAGCCAGCAATGATTTTCCCCTCTCCCAAAGTCGCAGTCCCTGCGTACATCACTTTCCAAAGACTCAGCAGACACAGCAAGTCAGCCAGTTACGTGAGGGCTCATCAAAGGCTCGTTCCATGATCAGACGGACCCACGGGGACTTCCTCAAGCTTCCTCCTCCTTCTGAGAGCAAAAGCGAAAGCCCTGCCTTCCAGCCACCCCGGGCTGTTCCCACCACTGAGTTTTCTTACAGTGGAAGGTAGATTTACATAACTAGACTTCCAGGGAGGATTCCTTGCTCTTCCACAAGTACCGAGTACTGACATGCATGTTCTCAGACACAGCCTCTCCTTCCACATTGTTAGTTCAGACTCAAACAAAACAGCAAAAAAGCAGCATTTTTTTTTTTAAAAGATCTCTCCCTAATAGTGACGAGTGGCAAAACCGTCTTGTTTTGCCAACATCTGGAATCAGTAGTGAAACTTCCTATGTACCATTGCTGCCCATTTCTAAGGACTAGAATGATGCTTCCAATTTAACCAATAACTCTCACAACCATTAATAGTCTATTAAACTCCCCTCTGAGAAGAAGTCAGTTTTTAAAAATGCGTAACAAGAAATCACTTATAATGGCAGATGCACTACAGGGGAGCAGGGGCGAGGGGCAGGGGCTGAATCTGACTCATTCAACAGGGACGGCCTGTGAACCAGCCATGACACAGGCCCTGGGCTGGTCTGTCTCTGGAATTCCTGGGAGGACCTGTCTAGGTTTGCACGTGAGGTCCTCAAATACGCCAGACCATGGCAGAGACTGCTATTTGCCTGACCAATATCCTTGCTCCATTTTTCCCTTTTGATTGAACTCAATTTTATTCCAATCTGCAATGTACCTGGCTGAAGGGCTATTTTTCCCTGTCTCCCCTGGAAGAAAAGGCCATCAGTAAGATACAAGTGGAGACCATCACATAAGGCTGCAAGGAAAGTTCCATAAAGGCAGACAAATTAGCTGTGAGATATGCTCTTTTGTACGTCTCTGTTCTTTTTCCTACCTGGAATTTGGGTATGATGGCTGGAACATCCAACCACTGTACTGAGCCATGAGGTGACTTTGGGACTAGGGGCCATGTTCTAAGGATGGTGGAACAGAAAGAGAAGGATCCTGGATCCTCGGTGATCATAGAGACACTATCAGTCCCAACTGCTCCTGTGTGAGCGTAATACACATCTACATTTTAAAATTCTTATTTGGGTTTTCTTGGCAATTTTTCTTGGCCTGAGAGAGAAGAGTGGCAGCAGCCTGTAGAGCGTTGAAGAGGAGCCCAGAGAATGAGAGCCCTTCCATGGGGCAGCAGGGAGACCCCTCCAGACAACAGGGGTCAGGCTCTCAAACTTCTCTTGGGAAGAACAGGAACCGTAATGCTGATGGAGGGGACAATGCCACACACTTACGCCTCCTGCCCTTGCGTGACCCAGCTCCTGCCCACTGGTTACACCTCAAGGTAGATCTGCTCTCCCCCCCCCCCACTGTCCTCCCTTTCCCAGCCCTGAGGGACAGCGTGTGACTGCACATGACTAAGCCTGAAGTACACAGAGGAGACTTTTAGGGCTCTACTTTTCCTTCTTCCTTCCCTCCCACCATGAGGAGGTTTATTCCCCGCAGGTTCTGGGGACCTGGACACAGATACATGAGGACTTGCCAGGAAGAACTGACCTGAGTGCGTTGAGATTTTTGGATGACGCGAGGCATCTTCCTTTCATCTCTTTTTAGGGACTCGAGGATGCCAAGAAAAAATCCTGATCCTACCCAAACCAGAACAGGGACCAGGAAACTAGGAGAACCGTCTCTCCTGTCAAAGCCAGCAGGTGTAACAAAGACAGCCAAGGTCGAGGATCCCCTGGTCCCCATGGTCAGTCAGACCATGGAGACCCAGGATGAGCCCAAGGAGGAAATCCCTAAGGGAGGCCAAGACAAGACTGAAGGACAGGTGCCACCTTCCTTAAAGTTCATCCCAGGCAGACCAACTTTGACGTCTCTCACCAAAAAGTAGCAGAGCATTCCACGTTGCTCAAAGGACACGGTCCCTTTTAAAGGAGGCAGTTTCCCCTCCCTTGCCCCATGCTGGCTCATAAGATATGTAATTCCTTCTGAAATGAGCTCATCCAAAATTTCCCAGCAATGAACTAAAATTTAACACTAAGCAGTACACTTCAAAATTCCAAAGTCCAATTCTCCCCCCGCCCCAACACCCCATGAGGAACACGAATTTTTAAAGCAAAAGGAATAGGAGTTAGAGAATCTTTCCCTACAGAACATTTCTTCCACCTCCAAGTTGCAGCCACACCTCCCCCTGGGGGGAAAAAAAATCTTTCTAGAACTAAAAATACCAAAAGTTATTGAATATCTTTTCCTGACCAGAAACCATGTTCGTGCTAGAGACTAAATAGCCAGGATTCTTCAAAACTACATTATTTTACAAAAGTAAATAATGACCAAGGGGAAAAGAATCCCAGATTTTTCCAATACAATATAAAGATGACAGTGCAAGATAATACTGAAGCTTTTGGGGAAGAAAAGACCAACCTGCAAATCACTTAGGGCCTATTTATACTCTGGGTGATGCCCTCAACTAAATAAAACTGCATTTCCACAGAATTTTTGTTTTTTTTTTTTTTTTTTTTTTTTTTTTGCACATTCTGTGCACTTAGTCATCTTTTACAGGAAGAACTTACAAAGCTTCACCATATTTATGAAAACGGAAGGTTTTGTTAATTGCTCCTCTTCTACCACCACTTAATCAAAAACAAAACAAAAAAGAATTCAGGAAAAGTCACTCATGGGATGGGGAGTCTTATTATTCCAAAATCAGAGAAGCCACTTATCTTTCCAGCCATCATCCTGCCACTTCTTTATGCCTTTTAAGGACATTTTAGAAATACAATGGGAAAAGGGTACAAAAATCCACTTGGGTAATAGACCCAAAGCAGAAATAGCTGACTCTACTGTTGATCCTGGAGTTTTTTGCAGTTATATCTGCTGGGTCTCCAGGGAGCCCATGTCCACCATTGGCCTCTGAAGGACGTAAAAAGGCCGGTTGCTCTCGACATGGTCAGCTGCAAGGGTAGGCACCATACTTGGCTCAGACGAGGCCAAAAGCAACACTTGGGTTTTATGATTATAGTCACTCCACGTCCAGTCAGAATCCTCTTATAACCAAGAAAACAAAACAACAAGGCCCAAGGCACTCCCACCCCAGGAGGAAACGGGAAGCAGAGTGGTGTGGCTGAGATTCACTAAGGGCACGAGAAGGTTCCCCTCAGCCACAGCAGGTGTCACGGGCAGCACCATGGGAAGCATATGGCCCCCCGGGTGTGGCCCTCACTCCTCTGCTCTTCCCAACCCATGGACCACCTCATCACATCAGAGGAACAGAGCCCAGGGACTGGACAGCAGGGATGTGGTCATAAAGGGCAGGGGTCAGCCTGTATCAGACTAGACAACATACCGTCCCAGAAGCTGTGACGTGTGCCGACTTGATTCTGTAACTTGTGTTTTTGTCACAGGACTTGGGGCCAGGGTCCTCGTGCTTGTCTGTTACTTTCCTGGCATTCCCGCACACCTCAGGGAGTCCTCCCCTTACTCTCCTCATCTTGACCTCTGACCACAGGTGGGACCTCTCCTGACCTCCCTCGCAGTGCAAATGAAATCCCTCAAAATAAAACCAAGATCTCAACATTCAGGGGTAACATCCTCATCAAAAGCTTGGCTTCCTCTTATTAAGGGGAAAAAAATCAGGACTCCACACTTGGCACATCTGCAGAAAGGTGATGAGTGTCTCCATTAAAAGATGGTAAGAGGCTGAGGATGTAGCTTGGTGGTAGAGCGCTTCATGCTTAAGGCCCTGGATTTCATTCCCAGCACCACTGACAACAGAGAAAGACGTTAAGAGGCTGCTCCAGGCCAAGGCCAAATGCATTTTCACCCCCGTGTTCCCCCAGTCCTGTGTGCCCAGCTGCCAGGAGGGCTCTGGCACATGCTGGCATGGTCAGCTGTGTCCTCCCTGAGAATGAGGACAGAGGATCGTTCACCTCTGCACACCCAGTGACCAGCAGTACCCAGGGCAGGCACTCCACAAATAACAGCCATAGTGAAGCCACCTCAGGTTCCACTGCCTTTGGCAGGACAGTGAGCTTTTCTGGGGCACTAAGAACGCTTTCAGCACTTCTGAGAAACAATGGTCCCAAAGAGGCCTTTGACTTGACTCTCATATATTTTCTTGAGACAGATTTTCAGCTGATCTGAAATTAGCTCCCTTGAAATCAATTCTGAAACCTCGACCTATTGTCAACATAATACATCCTTGGGGTTTTAATGACTTGTTTCCACAGTGTTCAAAGCACTTTATAAATAGCCCAATTTGGGGTGAGCAGATACGCAAGGGGTGGGATTATCGACAGCCAAGCTTCTGCAGCCTTCTCTCTCTCTCTCTCTCTCTCTCTCTCTCTCTCTCATATACACACACCCGCCAGGAGGACACTCAGTGAAGCAGCCAGAAGGCAGAAGACAATTGCCCAAGTATTGGGATGGGTCCTGCCTCACTGCTGTCTGCTTATGAGACGTTGGGTGGTCTCTTTCTGCTCTGAACCTTGGTTTCCAGGTGGATATGTGATGGTACAAACTCCACAGGGCTATGGTGAGGACAGGAAGAGATGACCTGGGTACAGAGCCCAGGTGTAGTCAGAATTCAATAAATACTAGCCACCACCATCAGTGTTAATTTTGCAACTCTTACTACCTTTATTTACCACCACATAAAAGAAGAGAAAGCCAAACTAAGGAGCAGCCTGCGCCAATTCTAGCAGCTGTGGATCTTGCAGAATATGCTGTTAGTCACCTGCTGGTGGCCAGTCAGTGATCCAGGGCTGCTCCCCTCACAGAGCTCCATATCACCTCTGCACCAGCAAGCAGGACGATATTAGGATCTATGCCAAGCAGGAGAACATGAAGCAGTGCCACACTAGTGGCAGGGAGCATGGGCACCTCAGGATGACCCGCAGCCTGTGGTTGCATAAACTTCCTCCCCACCAAGATTCTCACCAAGGATGTCTTTTTTTTGTTGCCAAACCCTGAAATGCAACTGTGTACAGCTGTTCTCCACTCTCTCTATCAGCCTTGACTTAAAGGGTCCCCCTCAGGGAACTGCCTTGAAGGAAATATACTCTATCAAAAAGACCCATGAAGGCAATTCCAGGGCAGGGTCTTCTGGAAGGTTCTGAGAATGTGCCCCAGTTCTGGAAGTCTGAGCCAAGTCGCTCACATCCTGCTGAGGTTCCACTACCCACATGAACCCACTGTCCGAACGTCATCTCAGACCTGCACTACTGGGAAGGGCCGAGTGTGCCCCACCAGGACAGCCATCCCTCTGCAGCAAAGGAACACAGCTGCACAGCCTGTGACCTTATGAGGCTCAAAGTTTCTATTCCTCACTCTGATGGGAAACGGCAGAAAAATGTCAGGGAACTTTCCAAAGGCTAAGAAATCAACTATGGGGCTAAGAGGAGACAACTCAGGAAGTTTAGGAAAAGGTAACCACATCCCAGTGAGAGTTCAACAGCTTTATAGCTTACTGGTTAAAACCGTAAGTTTTAATTTCAGATTGGATCTTAATGTAACAATCCTTGGCTGCAAAACTTGCATGAATGTGGAATAACAGGAAAGAATAATAGGAAAAAAAATCAGCAAAGGTGACTCTTGGGACTGATACTTTGTTACACCACACTTGATCCTAACCCAGAGGTCAAAAAGCAATCAGATTTTACTCTCTACTTAAATTGGAGTTTCTCCAGTCATTATTTAAAGTTAGACATGCTGAGAACATGAACATGATTCAAAAATAAGGGAGAGCTTATTCTGGGAGGGAGTGGCAAATGAGAAGGAAATACACGATTAACGGGCTTAAAAGAAATACCCACCCTATGAAGAACACCAGGACCAAAAATAAACTTCACATCAATGTAAAATAAACTTTTACAACCCATCTTCTCCGGGTGCTGATTTTTCCCTTCCCATCTAACTGAAATATAAGCCAGCCAGGACACTGGGATGAACTTTTCACTTCTTAGATAGTAAATGAAATCTTGTAGGGCCTGCACTAAACATAAATAAATCTTAAAAATTATCTTCAGTGAGGTCAAATTTTCAGTGGGATGAGAATTTACTTGAGTCCTAGGGCTGCATGTGAAGGGATTGTCCAGAGCACCATGACTGAGTGCCCTGCTCACTCTGCCTCAGAGACAGACCGAGCAAACACCTGTGGGTGAAGGAATGACCCAGCACCGGGTCCTCCAAGCTGACCTGACTCTCCACCCAGGACACTCACTGTGGTTCCCTGGGCCTAGAAACACTCAGGACATTTTTCTCTTCCACCAATGTAAAAATGTATTTCCCTCCTCGTAGTCATCTGCTTTCCTAGAACTTAACGTTGACATTCCTACCCAAGTGGTGAGGTCCACATGCCTTCGCCTTGAACTTGGGCAATTTGTGAATTCCTTGAATGTGACTTTGGGGCTGGATTACAAAGGCACTGTGAACTTCCACCTTTCTCTTAGAGACTCCCACTAGGAATCCCACACTCCAAGGAAGTCCAAGTCAGCCACGCAGAGGGACCACACTGAGAGGTGATAGGTGGGTAGTCTGGTCAACAGAACATTTGAGGACTGTTGTGAGTGGAGAATCTCAGGTGATTCCAGGCTGGTGGCTGAATCTCCCCAGCTGGTGTCATGAAACACTGGCAAGCCATCCTTTGTGTCCAGTCTAAATGACCCACAGAATCCACAAGCAAAACAAAATGCTCCTTTCACACCCTCAAATTTTGGGGTGGTTTTCTATAGAGTAAAAAGAGTGGGGACATCATCCCTCAATGAACAGTATCACGTGTTTTAATGAGGCCCCAAAGTGACAAAGCAGCTGAGCATTATACACAGGCTAGGAAGAAAAAAGTCCCCAAAGCAGATGAGGTTAAAATCCCAGCTCTGTCACTTACCAGCTGAGGTGGCTCTGAAGTTCACTGTAAGACTCTAAAACGAGACTCACAGAACCTAAAGAGACCACTGTAAGGTTTAAATGAAATGGAGCACACAAAGACCCTTTGAAAGGAGTCAAGCGTGAGGCTAGAGACGTAAGGCATGTCATCAGTGTCACACGTGAGGTCTTCAAATCACATACGTCTTCAATTTTAAGGGATTTATAACTCAACAATGCTTTGCAAAGCTTATTGGAAAACTGGAATGGGAAGCAATGTTGAAAGCAGAAAACAGGTATAAAAACTAGACATGGCTTGGAAAATTTCAGGGCTGTGCCGTTTCTCCTCCCCCGCAGCTGACTTCCTCTAGTATGCAAGTAGGAAGACTAAAAACTCTACTCCTAAAAGAGTACATGCAGAAATACCATACTGCTCAGGTCTTTTAATGCCTCTAGGCTTGCGGTAATGCTCAAGGGTCTGGACTTCCTTCCCTAAGTGCTGGATGCAGTTCTAATTGCAAGAGATGTATTACCTTATTTAGTCCTGACAGCAATTCTACTAAATAGATTCTAGCATTATCTCAACTGTCCAGGTGAGGAAACAGAAGTGCAGGGGGGTGGGGGGTCACATCATTGGCTCAAGATTGCAGTGATGGAGAAAAACCAGGATCCCACCTGGTCCTGCTAATGTCCAGGCAGCACTTCTGACTATTAGGCTCACTTCCCACCCAGAGCCCCTCTGAGTGTGCTAAGCAGGCTCAGCCTTCTTGTCCCATTGTCTAGATTTCACCCAATCATCCCTTCATTCACTGGCCCTGAACCATGTGTTACAAGATGTGGTTTCAAAACCTGAGTCAACCCTATAACTTTAATTCTGCACCCTTTATCTCTTGGACAACTCCTGTGTGACAGACACACTATCTTCACCAGATCTCCCTGCCCTGGGTAGAACCTGACCAGAGAGCAGCAGCAGCTCCAGGCACTCAATACTGTCACGGGTTCCCTTCTGCACTGAACAAGTGCCTCTGCTGAGACACCTCCCATCAACCACCAAGGCCACGAGTAGCCACTTGGGCTTATTCTTCTGTTTTCAATTACCAACCTGAAATCTAACAGCTTGTTCTCAGTGAGGCGTCTGTTTCTGGCCTGGTGAGCCTCAGTTTCTTAAGCAATTGGAGTGTGATGGGCCTAACCTAAGAAAGTCCACTGCTCTCAGACACATTCCTAGAATGCAATACGAACAGCCCCATTAGAGCCCATATTTGGATCAGTAAATTAGGGCTTTTTATTTCCATCTCATCAATGGGTTCTCGTAACTCGGCTTCTCTTAGCATCACTTCTGAATTTTTTCTTCTAATATTTTCTCATCTCTACTCCCTGCAGTTATTCCACTGCATTATTATTTCCCTTTGCAATTTAAAAGGGGTTGAAAAAAAAGGATTAAAATAAGAGCCTTCACATCTTTGGAAACAAAGAAACTCTCAAATGTCAAAGTTTGCCTTGGCGAAAGGTGCAAATGCTCCCAGCAAGCCTCACCCAGGTCAGCTACAGAGGGAGATTCATGAAAGGAGAGACTTTCGTGTTTCTTGATTGGACATGTAATGCAACACCCCTGGGGATCTGAGAGATGCTACCAAGGGACAATAGAAAGAGGAAGGGAGCCACCTGTTAAATGGAAGCCACCAAATCCAACCAGAAATACCAGGCCTCTCCACAGTCCAAAGACACCTGTGAAACACCCTGGTCCCCAAACTTCTCTTCACATCTCAAAATTGCATAATTCCCTACTACTAACCGCTCCCCACCCCCATTCTACCCTCTGAGATGTGATTTGTGAATTCTTTGGACACTCAATGTCTAAGAATAGAAACAACCAGAATAGCCCCCAGGACCCTAAAGCTGTCCAGCAAAAGCTGCCAAGTACTTGAGAGAGGCATCCAATTAGGTCTTGACAGCACTCTTGAAAAGGAGTGGTCAAACCCAGGGTAGAAATGCTGGGGCCCTGAAGGATTAAGGCAGCTACTTTTGGATACAGTAAAATCACTGCCTGTTTTAGTCAGCTTTTTCGCTGCTATGACTAAATGATCCAACCAGCAAAACTGTAGAGGAGGAAAGGTTTATTTGAGGGCTCCTGGTTTCAGAGGTCTTAGTCCATAGAAGGTCAGCTCCAATCCTTGGGGCTCGAGGTGAGGCAGAACATCATGGCAGGAGAGTGTGGCAGAGGAAAACAGTTTGCATCATCAGGAAGCAGAGACTCCACTCTCCAGATACCAAATATATACCCCATAGCCACGCCCCAATGCTCACCTCCTCCAGCCACACCCTACCACTTCAATTAATCCCATCAGGGATTAATTCATTGATTGGATTAAGACCCTTACCACCCAATCATTTCTTCTCTGAAACTTTCTGCATGGTCTCACACGTGAGCTTTTCGGGGGCACTTCACATCCAAACCGTAACACTGACCAACCCTATGTTTTCCCCGTTGTATGATCCTCGGTTTAAAACCTCTCACAAGCGTGACTCAATAGTGTGTATTCTCAAAGTTACTTCAGTAGCATCAATATTTTGTACCAGCAGAAGTTTGAAAGTCTGAGGCCAATCTAATCCAGTTTCATGCTCAGCCACTGCCCTTTCCCAGAGACCACAATCTATGACGCAAAGGATTTTCAAAGTCTCCATTACAGTACCTATAAAGGCCACGTCGCAGGACATTTGCACATGCTATCTCCTGCCCCTGAAACGTCTCCCCTTCCCTCAACTCCACCCCCAACTCTACCAATCTGATAAGTTCAGATCCCTCTCTGTGGTCCAGCTCCTCAAACTACTTAGAGTAAAAGCCCAGGAAAGTGATCATTTGGGCAACTACATTAGCACGAAACAACACATGATTCACAGCCTAATCACTGTTAGCTATAAACTCTGATGAAGAAATTGAGAGACTCGTAGGATTCTCAAGATGTAAAAGCACTCAAGGATCATCTGGTCCAAGCCCCTTCTCAGGACTGGGGACGGAATTCCTATGACTCATGCTTGAACATCTCAGGTGATGAGAAACTCGCTGCCTCATAAGACAGTCAATTCTAAAGGACAAACTGAATTAGCCACAAGCCACATGTGATGAACATGTGAAACTAGTCCAGTCTAGAGTCTCCTCTGTAACCAAGCTTTGTGTAACACTTAAATCTCAGGCACCCAACACTTATCCCATCTGGCATTGCCAAAGTGGTGCTAAAGGTAATTGAAAATTGATTCCTCATCTCAAACTCTTTAAAAAAAAAAAAAAGAAAAAAAGAAAAGGACACATGCCTAGTATGTGCAAGGCCCTGTTCGATCCCCAGCATCCAAAAATCAAAAAATAAAGATGAAAAAGTATTAAATTATTAATTTCCCAGTTTTAATCAAGTACTATGAATAGGAAAAAATTTAACATTGGGAGAAGTTTGGATAAATGGTATATGAAAATGCTACTCTTATTTGTACCTTATTAGTCTCAAGTTATTTGAAAATAGTCATTAGAATTAGATACAGATTAGTGGAGTCACTCTGGAAAGCAGTGTGGAGATTCCTTAGAAAACTTGGTATGGAACCACCATTTGACCCAGCTATCCCACTCCTTGGCCTGTACCCACAGGACTTAAAATCAGCATACTACAGAGATACAGCCACAACAATGTTCATAGCCTCAATTCACAAAAGGCAGACTGTGGAACCAACCTAGATGCCCTTCAATTGATGAATGGATAAAGAAACTGTGGTATATATATACAATGGAATATTACTCAGCCATAAAGAATAATAAGATTATGGCATTTGCAGGCAAATGGATAAAATTGGAGAATATCATGCTAAGTGAGATAAGCCAATCTCAAAAAACCAAAGGACAAATGATCTCACTGGTAAGTGGATGATGACACATAATGGGGGTGGGAGGGGGGCAAGAATGGAGGAAGGGGGGACTGTATAGAGGGAAAAGAGGGGTGGGAGGGGTGAGGGGGAGAAAAAAATAACAATGAATCAAAAACTATTACTCTAGGTAAATGTATGATTACACAAATGGTATGCCTCTACTTCATGTACAAACAGAGAAACAAGATGTATCCCATTTATTTACAATAAAAATGAATTAAAAAAAAGAATTAGATTCAGACAAACAGGTGGAAAAACAGATAATGGGAACCATGGTCACTGTCCCCAGGTTATGTGCCCACAATGGAATACTGTAGCATGGACATAGTAAGGTTTCTCTGAGGACTTATAAGAACTACTAAAAAATACAGCAAATCCCACTGACACTCAGGAGTCCCCAGTATTTCTAGCTAAATTGTTCCCAAGGTCACTCAAGGTCATCAGGGGTGGGGGTGATCCTCATTGTCATTCCCAGACTAACATCAGCATCACCTGACAGTGTGTTACAAATGCAGATTCCCAGATCCCACCCAGAACTACAGATCAAAATGTCCATGGACTGGGCCTAGCAGGGTGCCTGGGGAGGGGCGTGAGGGGGCTAAATGAAGATAACGTAAAATTTGCCGTTTTAACCACTTTTAAGTATACAGGTCTGTGACATTAAGCTGGTTCACATTATTATACAACCATCTCCACCACCCATCTCCAGAACATTTTCCTTCTCCCCATCTGAAACTCTGTACCCACTGCTAGTGACCTATTTTAATAAGTCCCAAGTGATCCTATGCCTGCTCCAGTGTATGGACACACGATGTAGGTTCACAGGTCACATAATGTCTGTGGCAACTGTCTTTTACCTTCTTGGTCTCCAGGACTATAGGAGTCGTGGCCCTGCCCACATGAATCAACCTGGCCCAGGTAACACTCAGACTCCCTAGAAAACTAGCAAAGTAAATGGACCCATAAAGAGCAGCAGGCAGAGCTAAGCACCCTCTGGAGCATTCTGGATAAATCGTCCCCAATAATCCTCAACACAACCCCATGGCGGCTTTTAGTTTTCCTTCTTTTGGTGGTGAGGGATCAAACCCAGGGCCCTGTGCTGCACCCTAGGCAGGTGCCCTATTGCTGAGCGATCCTCCTGGACCTACGGTCTTTGTTTTATTCAAGAGGAAACTGGGTGTCCCAGGAGGTTAGAAACGTGCCTCGGGTCACAGCCTGGTGGGTGCAGAGGTGGAAGTTATATTTCAGTTCACTTCTCACTTTCTGCAGGAAAGTCTCAGACCCTTAGGTCAGTAGTTATCCTAGACAGGCCTCGAAAAGCCCAAGATCAGGCCCATTTTGCTCAAATCAGTTAGCTTCCCTTAGGTCTTGAATTCCAATTCCCATTTCTACTGCCCTCATTAGGGTTGGTCTTTCAGAATTTGTCAATCCCACTAGGCTTCTTTGAGCCCCTTTCTTCCCATTAAGTGTGGATGAGGCTGGTACAGCTACACTGCTGGGTGAGCTGGGCTCAAGGCCCATCAGGGAAATCCCAGGACTGAGCCCCACATGGTGTTTGCACACAAGCATTTGACAGGTGCCCGTTGAATTAAGGAGCAAGTTAAATATATTTGTCTCGATAATATGTCACGATTTTTAAAAAGACACCCACTTATCCAGTGGCTGCTTCTTCCTCAGGTCATAAATCAGCAATAATTTAACAACAAGGGAGGAGGAGAAAGGATCATGTTTTCTTCCATTAAGACCAGCAATCAATCAAACTTGCTAAAAGTCCAGCTAAATTTACCACAAGATATGGAACTTTCAGAAAGGCTTCTATAGCGTAGGAGGCCACTAAAAATATAACAAAACAATGAAGTCACCACCAGGATGGATAGAAGTCTATAAATAGTGGAGACCCTAGAGATTGGTATGAGGCCCTGTAATATCTTTAAATAGGTTTTATTGATGAGAAAGACCTAGAGAAAAATCTCTAGATATGAAATATCACTAAGTTCTTCCATTACTAAAATTTGAAGCTAGAGTTTTAGTATAAATAGGGAGAAAAAAAAGATTATGAAGACATTACACCAAGTTATTCAGGGAAAACTAATCTAACCTGTAGCAGTATTTCCTAAACCTCAAGAGAGGAAAGTGTTCCATGGTGAAGTACATTAGGAAAATGCAAAAACATGTATCTCCCTTGGGTACACTGGCTTCTTAAGCTCTACAGGGTACTGCAATCAAAAATAAAAAATTTTTAAAAACCTGTCCAAGTTAAATGTAGTATGTTGAATACAATTTGTTTTGAAATTTGAGCATGCAAACCTGTCCAATGTTAAATGTAGTATGTTGAATAGATTTGTTTCCAAATTTGAGCATGCAACTTTAGTTTTTTTAACAAAGCCAAGACATCATTTTTTAAATGTTGATAGACATTTTTTTAATTCATTTATTTTTATGTGGTGCTGAGGATCAAACCCAGTACCTCACACATGCTAGGCAAGCACTCTACTACTGAGCTACAACCCCAGTCATAGGTTTTTGATATAAAACTCAACACCATCCTTTGAAAAAATGCTAGTATACAGAGTAATATTCTTTATGTTGTCAAGAGATTAAAATAGAGACCTGGGTCTCATCAAGGACTATTCATAAAAGGGATCAGAGGGCTGGGGAGATGGCTCAGTCGGTAGAGTGCTTGCCTTGTAAGCACAAGGCCCTGGGTTCGATCCCCAGCACCAAAAAAAAAAAAAAAGGGGGGGGGGATCAGCAGGTGCATCGCTGCCAAGCAGGATGACCGAGCACCAGGTGCCCATAAAGAAGGTGTGAGGCAAGACCCAGCCCAGCCCAGCGCCTGCCACCTATGAGGCAGGACTTTGAGTGGGTGTTAGCAGCCTACACCAATGATGAAGGTCAACATCCAAGGGAATGTCAATGGCCATAACAGTGACTGAGTGCAAAGCTACAGCTGGGAATTTCCTTTCCAGAACCAACAGTCAGGGGTACAGAGTTGCTCCCTGCAGCACTATGGCCACAGGGGAAATGAGAAAATTTAAACAGCCAACAACACAAGGGACGAGTGGCAAAGTGCAGACACGTCCAAAATGGGGACGCCTGAAGCCAGGTATGGACCGAGTGTCACCTGTGCCACAACCCCCGAGAAGGGCTGGTAAAGAAGAAAGCACTGCTACTGCCCAGCAACGATGATCCCAAATTCAGGGTGCAGAGGGAGTTGCCAGCTGTCCCTTCCAATGCCATTCTTAAAGTGTAGGTGCTCTCAGGGGACTGTTTCCAGTTGACCATCAGGTTACATGATCTGACAGGTATTAATCGACTCATGATGATGAACAATATATTTTTACAACTGTTGAAGAATATCTTGGATGATGCACAAAAAAATTTAACTCAAAATATATCGCTGACCTAATGCAATAACTAACACTGTAAAACTTTTAGTAGAATATCTTGAGCATATGTTCATCTTGGACATAACCCAGCATCTTCGAACATTCAGTGAACATTTATTGGGCAATTAGTCAATGTCAATTACTCTGCTTGGTGCTGGGGATATGGAGACAAATGAGATAGTCCCTGATGCCAAGCATCTTAAAATCTGTTTGGAGCTCTTTACAGCTTTATTATTAATAAAATTATCCCAAACCTCTTTGAATCCATGTATGCTTCTTGCCAGTATTACCTTGGTTGTAACCCAAGTTTGTGGAATTTGGGGCTTATTAATCAATCAAGTAAGGATGCAATCTGCCACATGTTAACTTTTCTCCAACAAGGCTAATAGAAAGAGGGGTATCAAGCCAGAGGAAGAGGAGGAGAGAGGAAGGACAAATGTCACCCAAGAACAGCCATGAATAAAGATCACTGTTAAATCCAGACCAATATGTAACTGCCAACGTGGCAGAAAAATCACCAGCTGTGATTCCAAGTGACAGGATTATGTCAACCAACTCCAGGGAACTGGCTAGCAGGAAGGAATGAAGAAATCCATGTACCCTCCTTTTTACAGGCACTATTCCCTACCACTGTTGCTGAGGAGGAACAAAAAGAGTTGAGTTTCTTCTTCTATTTTCCCTGACCTTTCTCAGGGGGAGGTGAGGGAAATGTCTAGAAGGTCAACTACAGAGGAAAAAGGGAATAAAAACAATTACAAATGCATTCACTAACAGAATAACAGAGTTCTCAGGAACTCAGGATGCTAAGCTGGGGGAAGCAGGAAGTGGGGACGGGATGAGAGGAGACAGATGCCCGTGGCTGCGGAGGGTAGAACCCGGAGGGGAGGGTGTGCTTACACAGAGCTGGACCCTGGTTCCGCTTGAGGAAGGGCTTTTGGATCACTGACACCATCCACTGCCAGGTGGACTGCCAGACAGAGCAGAGTCCTCCCACAGCCAGATGACCAGAGCTAAGGAATGCCTCTCCTGGCCCCCAGTGCCCCATTCAGGGCACAACCTCTGAGAACAGGAAGAACCCCAGCAACAGAAGGCAGAGGGGTTGAGAGAGGCTGGTGCTGCATTTCCCAGGCATGCAGACAGGTGAGGAGCATTATTTGTGGCACACAGGAAATGCTTATGGTCTGACTTCACCACAGGAAGTATTTAGCCAGCAATCAGTTCATTTCCTTCATCATCCTGTGCACCCATCAAAGCCTTGATTGTGTTATCAGGGCCTCCCAGGAGTCCCTGGAAGGCTTAAACTTGAGCCCGTTGGTGAGTGGTGGGTCTCTCCAGCCTCAAGGACTTTAGTACTCAGCCCCATCCCTCTAAGGTAGGACCCCAGAAATTCCTACAATGTCATCAAAAGTCAAGAAAAATCTTGATCCACATGGCATTACCCCAAACCATAATGATACACAGGCCAAAAGTCACAGTGCTCACCTTCTCAGCACCTAGACAGTGACCTCTTGTCAGGTTTTCTGAAATGTTGAAAAGATTTTTTCAGACCCTCATCACCAGGCTCATGAACTTGGGCTCCAGAAACCTCAGTTTCAGAAGCATGCTTCCTAACCTCTCTTGGTGTGAATACTAGTTTTACGATACCAAAATGTTCCTCTGAACCTCATGGTAGGTCCACTTTTACTAGTTGACTCAGAAAATGTAGGTGTATGAATCCACTCAGTCCTCTCTGCAACCATCCCCAGGCACCTCTGCCCCCATGTGGGGACACAGAAGGTGGCCACAGCAAGTCAAGGAGAGAGGCCTCAGGAGGTTTGGTTCTGGACCTGTACTGTCCAATAAGGTAGCCCCCCCACCCACCCACACAGATGTAATGAGCATGTGAAATGTGGTTAAAACACACATCAGACTTCAAAGCCCTAATACAAAATAAAGTGTAAATGCCTCTTAATTTTATATTGACTGTAGGCTAAAATATTTTGGATATATTGAACTAAGTAATATGTGTTACAGACTGTGTTCTCCCCAAATCCATATGCTAAAGTCCTAACTCCTACAACCTAAGAATGTTGGCTGTATTTGGAGATGGGACTTTTTAAAGGATGATTAAGTGAAAATGAGGCCATTAGAGTGGCCCTTATCCAAACTGACTGGTGTCCTTACAAGAGGAAATTGAGAGAGAGGGGCATGAGGTATGGGTAGGAGCAGAGGAAAGACCACGTGTGGCCACACAGCAAGCCCAGGAGAGAGGCCTCAGAAGAAACCAAACCCACAGACACCCGACACTACACTTCAGCCTCCAGAACCTTGAGCACCGATGTTTCCGATGCTTTAGCTACCTGGTCTGTGGCCTTTATTACGGCAAACCAATTCATGTGTCATTAATTTCTTCCAGCTAACTTTTTCAGTGTGGCTACTAGAAAATTCATAAGGCCTCTGTGGTTTGACTGACACTTGACAGCGCTGCTCTGGAGTTCCTGCCACAGGGACAACTCGCCCTGGCTACAGGGAGCAATGCTGCACTGGGGGCATTGAGGCCCAGGTACAGCTCCCTCCACCTGAATCGAGGGTCTCACCGCTTGCCACTGGGCACCCCCCAGCCAGCTGTCCTTCCACACAGGCATTGTCTGATTTTCTTAAAAGTGGAGATACAGCCTTGAACCATTTCCTGAAATTGAGTCACTCCTTCATTCCATAGGCAGAGTAAGGAAGCTGGGGAGGCTCTGGACAGAGCAACCACCACCTGGCGGGTCTTTGTTACTAAACAAAACCAAAACACAAAGGGTAACCAGAGGCCACAAGGACACCTGCCTGGAAACTCAGGCATATGCATGTGTGCCAGTGTGCTAAACTCAGCTCTCCATAAGCGATGCCCCACTTCCTCCTGGCACCAACCCGGGGCCATCATGTCTGGCCCATCTTTTCCCTGTATTAATCTCTCTCCGAGGACAAGATTACCTAGAAAGTGATTTCTTATTAAATGACTCCCAATGATTATGTCAAGTGTGCTCAGAGAGTCTTACATACCTAATTCTAGGTTCAAAAAAGTTTGATTACAAATGTGGGGGGAGGGGAATCTCTCTCAAGTTCAATCCATTAACTATTAATTCTTAGAAATGAACAGTAAGGAAGACAACAGTTACATCTATTCATTTAACAAGCATTTTCAGGGTCCATGCCCAGACGTGGCCCAGGATGACGGTGCTCAATGTCCTAAGCATCCTGTCCTACAGGAAACAAATGCACAAATCCAGTCAAGAAGAAGCTACCAAGACAGCAAAGGTCTGAGGGCCCAGATCAGTCTCCTGAAGAACAGGATGGTAGAGAAGAATTGGGGATCAGAACAGATGCCCTAGCAGATGGACAGCTCCTGGGAGGTCTTAGTGGTCTCCATCTTCCAGGGCTCACAGAGTGGGTGGTATACAATGAGTGCTCAAAAAATGGGACGTCATCCAAACTAGAACACTCAGGAGTGAAGAGGGAACCATCAGCTGGGTCAGCTGCCAGCAGGACAGTCTACGTCGCCAACTCTGCACCTGTAACTCTGGGTTCCCTGTTGCTCCCAGTTCCTTGCTTCATGGACCTGCAGCACAGGAGTCACCAGAGAGCTTGTAGAAATTCACCTCAGATGTGCTGTAACAGGGTCTGCATTTCACAAGGCCCCAGGCGCTTCGCAAGCATGGTGCCACTTGAGGAACCGTGGGAACTGGCTCAGGAAGACAACCGAGAGGCTCTGGGGTGCTGTTCCAGGGGGAGAAGACAGACGCCAACCGGAAGGGCTGGATCACCATTTGCCCTCTTTTCCCACAGAGATTTATTATTTGCTCCATACCTTTTATTTTCACCATCTGCTTCTAATCATTCAAAAAAGAAAATTCCCCCAAACGCCTATGAATCGAGTCTTGACCCCTCCCAAATGCAGCAGCAGATAGAGAAAAAGATGCACCGGGCAGAGGAGAGGGGAAAGGGAGCCAGCGTGTGCCAGATGCCTTCTAAGAAATCGGTATTACAATTATCCTGAGTCTGCCCTTTCTCGGGTGAGGAATTTGAAGCTTGGCAATAAAGGCGAGGCGACTTGCTCGAGACCATGTGGTTGGCCAGAGAGCACGCGGGCCCTGCCACGCCCATCCCAGCTCATGCCATCCTAAGCAGGAAAAGCGAGGCAGTTCACGCTCTTGGTAAATCCTGAGTTGAAGAGGGATGTCTCCGCCCAGCAGGAGCATCAGGAAGGAGCACCTTTCCAGACCAACGGGCAGCTCCACAATAGGTCTCCATCCTCCTTATTTTTTATTTTTATGGACTGCATTTTGACTCATTGTACACCAATGGGGTACATCTTTTCATTTCTATGGTTGTGCACCATGTTTCATATGGATGTAGATTCATACCATTCGAGTAACCATATCTGTACATAGGGTAATAATGTCTGTCTCATTCCACCATCTTTCCTATGCCCGCCTCCTCCTCCCTCTCATTTCCCTCCAGCCTCTTATGTTGCTACTTTATACCATTGAGGACAGAGAAGCTCAGACACAAGACTCCAAGCTCTCCAATATGGTTTCCTCCATTGCATGTGAGGCCCCTGTGTGTGGATATGGGCACTTGTGTGAGAATGTTCCAAAAGAATCATGTGCCACGGTGTGCTTGGAACTTGGATTTTAATCATGTCTCTAAGCACAAGGTGAAATGGTTAATTTAACCTCAATCTAATTTAGCTGTAAGCTTGGTTTGTGTGAAGTCTCCATGTACTGCTGGGACAAAAGCTGTAAGATGCCCATCCAGCATGGAGCCCTCCCTCTTCTTTAAGAATCAGACTTCATTATCTGAACTGTCCAACATGGTAGCCACAACCCATATGTGGTTAAGTTTGCATTTAAATTAATTTAAATAAAAGAAGAAAGTCAATTCTTCAGTGACCCTAGCCAACTTCAAGTGCTCAGTGCTCCTATGAGGTTAGTGGTCACCATATAGGACAGAACTGACGTGGAACACTCCCATCATTGCAGAAGGTTCTGGTGGCCTGCAAAACTCTATCCTGAGAGGGTTCGTAAGGTAGCCAGCTACAACTCTGACATCTCCCACCCTTTGAAATATGGTCAATGAGTTATAAGTAGAAGTTACTGGTGGCTCTTTAAAGAGGTCTTCGTTAAATGTCTAGAGCCCTTTTACCTTTCTCCCTTCTTCCTTCATGGAAAGCTGACACAATGGCTGGAACCCTGCAGCATCTCTGGGAATACAAGGACAAAGAACTGCTAGCATTAGGTTTCCCATAGCTCAGTCCTTAGTTCCTGCCTCTATCTCCCTCACTCCTTTGGTGATCTCATCAAATCTCATGGTTTCAAAAACATGCTGATAACTGCAAATTTTGAACCAACCCAGATCACTATTCAAACTGAATACACTCATACACACACACCTCCACTCAATGTCTAACAGGCCTCTCAGACTCAGTGCAGCTATAAGAAAATTCCCCTTAAAACCTGTTCTGCCTACAGCCATAGTTGAAGACAGTGCCAGTGACAACTCCATCCTTCTAGTCACTCAGGTGGCCTTTGAATCACCTTTGACATCTCTTTCCCTCATAACTGACATTCCAATTCTCAGAAATCTGCCTTCAAAACATATGCAGAATTAACCAGGTGTGGTGGCACATACTCATAATCCCAGCAGCTCGGGAGGCCGAGGCAGGAGGATTGAGAGTTCAAAGTCAGCCTCAACAACTTAGCAAGGCCCTAAAGCAACTTAGCAAGACCCTGTCTCTAAATTATATATATATATATATATATATATATATATATATATATATATATATATATATATAAAAGGGCTGCATCACTGTAGTGTGCTGATTTTAAGTCCATTGGGTATATGCCAAGGAGTGGGATAGCTGGGTCAAATGGTGGTTCCATTCCCAGTTTTCTAAGGAATCTCCACACTGCTTTCCAGAGTGGCCGCATTAATTTGCAACCCCACCAGCAATGTATGAGTGTACCTTTCTCCCCACATCCTCACCACAACCAGAGAAGCAAGTACCCCATTTGTTTACAATAAAAAAAAATTTTAAATTTTAAAAAATAAAGAACATAAAACTTACCAAAAGAGTGGAAAAATAGTACAAAGAATACCTGTATACCACTCATCCAGATTTTCCATGCTGGTTTATCATTTTCCCCTAAGTAAAAAATATCATCTCTACATATTAAAAAAAGGGGGGGCTGGGGATGTGGGTCAGGGTTAGTCACCCATGGGTTCAATCCCCAGTACCAATAATCATTATTATATATAATACATATATACATGTATACACACACGCACGCACACACGTGCATACAGAATGAGACCACTTCTCGCCTTCTCTGTGATCAGCCCAGGCAGAGCCACCAACCTCTCCTCCCTTGCAGAGTTCATTGCTAACCAGTGTCCCCGCCTCTGTCCCACTTCTACAGTCCATTCCAACACAGCATCCAGGTGCTCCTTTAAACACTGAAGCCAGGCCATGTCATCCCTCTGCCCAGATCCCTCACACATCCAGCTCCCGTCTCACTCAGAACAAAGGCGAAGACCTCTGCAGGCCTGTGAAGTTCAGCATGGCCTGCTCCCTCCCAACACCACTGCTCTCCACCTTCCTCTTTCACACTGACCTTCCTGCTCCCCTCTCAAGGTTGTCACTCAGGGCCCTGTCTGAACACTTCCTCCAGAAGCCTCCGTGCTGCTCCCCTATTCCTTCCAATTTTTGCTCAGGTCTCACCTTCTCAACGAGGTTGCCCTGATCACCCAGCCCCAAGCCTGCACCTTCTGGCTGTAGTTTCTTTTTTCCCATTGTTATCAGCACCTTCTAACACACTTTAATTTACTTCTTTGATCCATCTATTGTCTGTGTGCCTCCCAGCAGGCAGGGATCTTTGTGGGTGCATGATTGGAACAGGCCCACCAGCCCAGGACATTCTAGCACCCAAGGTACTGTTCTTGAAAAAGTAGGTCAAGAGAGTTGCATCCTGGAGCCACTGAACCACATCACCTTGCTATGCTCGCACCCTGCACTGGGTTCGCAGTTCCTGACAGCTAAACAGAATTCCTCGCTCATGCCTCTGTGGAAAACAGAGGTACCCTGTTTTCTTCTCAGACTGGGATCCCGGAAGACACCCTGGTGCTCAGAGCCCCACTAATGACCCTTATCCCTTTCTCAGGGGCTGGAATGTGCCTCTGCCCCAGGGTGCAGAGGAGAGAGGTAGTAAACTCTTCTCCTGTGATGATCACCTCCCTTAATACTGAAAGTCCCCTGGTGGGGAATGGCAACTGCCTTTGGAAACCCATGTTAAAAATAGTAGCTAAGATACACCTGATGTTGAATGTGTGCTTTTAAATACCTAGGACACAATTATTCTGGTGTTCCTGCAGATAAATGTACATTTTGAATCTACTCATGACAAAAAACACACAAGCAGACTTCTACAGTGCAACTGACCTGTCCTATTAAAAAATGTCAAGGGCATGCAAGGCCAACTCCTAGTAATGGCTCCCAACTAAAAGTCACTACAACCTGTGCTCTGGGATTTCCTTTCACTAGAAGGACCTGAGGACAACTGGTGAAATGTGAGAAGTTCCACTGATGAGCTAACAGTAATATATATTTAAATTTCCCAACTTCAATAAGCATGCTCTGATCGACAATGTCCTTGTTTGGGGGAAGTACGCCTGATATATTTAGGTGAAAGGGAGCATTGTGCCTTCAACTTTCCTTCAAGGGCTAAAAAGTATGAATAGATGACAGAGCAAATATGATAACAATGGTGAACATTTAGGTAAGCTGGGGGAGGCATTTACGGCAGTTCTTTGTGCTAGCCTGGTCATTCTTTTCTAAGTCTCATTATTTCAAAATAAAAAAAAATTTATACATGTGAATGTACAGACACACGCATGGAAAGAGACAGACAGACAGGGAAAGCACACACATGGGCTATTTGTCAAGTCTACCCAATTCCAAACGAACTGCAGTCCAGTGTTTTCATAACTTTTTACCCTACTCACTTTACTGAGAAAATGGCTTTCTTGTTCAAGGGCCTAAAAGCACCTTTCCAAAATGAGAAGTCGCCATCTTAACACACTGACCCAAACTAACAACTTCTCTGTAATCATACAGGCAGAAATAAAATCTATGCTTTTATAAAAACAAGACAATCCAGTGGTATAACCATTGAAGACAGGAGTCCTCTCATCCCACGTACTGAGGTTCTGGCTGGGCTCGCTTTCCGTAGAGCAGGTGGTCCACCAGCAACATGAGGGAAGGACAAGGGTCAAAGTCTGAGATGTGCCAGCCCTAGGAAACCCCAGCTGGCTCCACGTCCTTCCTCAGAAGAGCTGTGGGCAATCTCCCGCACTGCCATCAGACTCAGTCTCAGCCCATAACCAGTGTTTTTATCCCTGTCCATCGTGACATGGTGCATAGCATGACAGGAGTGGCCGGCCCCCACTTCCCCTTTTGTGATTCCCAAACGCATGATGTTATCAGTTCTGCCTTGAAAGTCATTCCCCTCATCCTCTGCAGCTGGCCCTGGGGACAGCCCTGGATGCATGGCAAGTGGGTCCGTGGTACACTCCCTGTGCAGGAATATTGCCATCCTCATTCAGGGGCCTCTTAGCCCTTCCACGTGGAGTTGAAGTTGTCACACACAAAAGCTCTACTTGGGAAACAAACAGCAAGGGTTCCTTCCAAACCTCAAGTCTGATGGGAGGTGGGAAGGGCTGGGCGGGGCAGCCTGTGGGCCCAGCTAGTAACACTAAGGTGACTCCCAGGCCTGCTGCTCCTGCAGCCACATGGGGGCTCACTTACCAGGCCAGAGAATTCCCTGAAAGACCTGGGAATGGATGGAGAAGGTAAGGGAAGGAACAAGGGCACAATTAGGGCCATCTGGATATGCTGGTGAAAGTGATCGGTAAGAAAAGGGCAGGATCAGTTCTTCGGTTTTACTTGATCAAGTCACCAAGCCAAGACAACCAAAGGGCTGAAAAGAATGACTCAAAGAATACCCACCCTGCACTATGAAGGACTGGGACAAATTCCATTCAGGAAAAGAGCAAATCCCCGGAGTTCAAACACACCCACGGGAGGTAATATCTGCCTGTCACCAGCCCCTGCCCTCCTCCCAGCAAACACAATGATCAGCACCGTATTACTCTTCGATGTGCAGAGGCTCCAGAGCAGAATCTCCACATGCTTACATGGGGCCAGGGGTGAGGACTCAGGCCTCAATACATTTAAATAAAATCTTTTCCATTATGTGAAATGTAAACTATTACACGAGCTAATAAATTTAGTCAAAACACAGAGTGCCTCTGAACCAAATGTACAAACATAAAAGCTGTGGTCCAGTGATTAAACTGTCCTCACAAATTTACTTTCGTTTTATTCATCAATTTAAAAAGCCACAGGAAACAAAGATAAAAGACTGATAATGACATGGCCGTGGGTTAGACATAGCTGCAGGGATGTGATCAACTAATTATCACAGCAGAACCAGTACTGTGCAGGAGCTTGTCGGCGCTGGTTTACAAGGGTCCATTGTTCAATTTCCAGAAAGTCTTTAAGCCAGCTTTAAACAGCATTCATAAAAGTTAAATTGGGTAATTATAATAAGTTATACTCAAAATTCATCACTTCCTATTTTACTGTTTTTCACTAGTATCTACACTCTGGAGGTTATTTAGATCTATTGGGAATACAAGAACCAGCTACCATACCTCTCTTCCTAACTACACACTCAGTGAACTCATGGTAGCTTGAAATCCACCATGATGAGAATATTGACACCAGGGAAATGGGCAGAATGCTTCAAGTCAGGTGTCCCCTCCCAAGAGCCAGTTGTTAAGCACCAGCAGCACACCACTGCTCTAGAACACAAATCACCAAAGCTGCCACCTCTGGGGTCACATGCTCTAAGACGCTGCTCACAAGGACTCAGGTGGCAAAGATGTGAAGTCTCTCACTAGCCTTACTACCTTGGGCAAGGTACTTCACTTCTATTCAGGTTACACACTTAAGAGTAGTATGTGACATACAAGTACTAGTTAGTTATAGATTATCTCTATGAGCAGTGGTATAGCGCCACGGTTAAAAGCTTGCTAGGTTCAAATCCTATCTCTGCTACTTATTAGCCATAAAAAGCTGTAGGAAATTACTCAGCTCCTTTGCATCTTGACTCCCAAACAAAAAAATGAGGATAAGAAGAGCAATTCTTTCACATGTGGTAAATGACCATGACTGGCATGTACAAACACTCAACTAGTGTTAGTTGTTCCCATTACTATCACTCTAAATATTGTGTAAGTTCTCCCCACCCCCCGCCCCTGGGAAATTGAACCCAGGGACCATTAAACATTGAGTCACATCCCCAACCCTTTGTATATTTTGCAACAGGGTCTCACAAAGTTGCACAGGACCTCACAAAGTTGCTGAGACTGGCCTTGAACTTGAGACCCTCCTGTCTCAGCCTTCCAAGTTCCTGGGATTATAGGCATGAGCCACCACACTCAGCTTGAATATTGCAGAAATTCCTTATGAATAATTTCAAAGGGCGGTTAACTACCAAATTCCTAGTGCTAATTTCTATATTATCCTGCCTCACTTTCTCCCAAGCACACTCTATTATCTACTAACTAGGACCACTGAGAAATTTGGTGGTTTCCAAAATTCACATTTCCTCCTAAAGAATAAATATTTACCCAAACTACAAGTGAATAAATATATAAACCATGAAGGAAATTTTGAAATAGGAATAATGCTGGGTATGGTGGTGCACACCTGTGATCCCAGTGACTCAGGAGGCTAAGGCAGGAAGATTGCAAATTCTAGGTCAATCTTTGCAACTTAGCAAGACCCTGTCTCAAAATAAAATAAAAAGGGCTGGGAATGCAGCTTGGTTCAATACCTAGTACCATACACACCAAAGAAGAAATGACTACAAAGTGATTACTTTGAAGAAAGTCCCCCTTATAGATATGTAAGTTCAAGGTTTGAGGTGTTGGGAACTTTGCAATCCTTGACAACCACATCTTAAATATAAAGACAAAGCCAGTAAGACAGAACACATTTTCATGCGCGACTTCGAAGCACATTGATGTTCTAGGGACATCACCAGCAGACAAACCCAGGGTAAGTAACAGTAAACAGAAAAGTTGCCCGAGACAATTTCACAAAAAAATTTCACCTACAACAATGCCTATAAACTTCACCTTACATAAAGTGTAAGTAAACTTCTGATAAAACCATTAGAATGTCAATGCCAAGACTGTATCAGCCCTATGTCAAAACAGAATAGGAGGTGGGCAAGGCCACTGAATTCAGTTACTGAGCTTTCCTTTGCCCGTCACAATGTCTCCTGTGGCACTGTCCAAATGCAGAATACTGAGAACTCTTTATTCCACCCAAAAAAGACATCAATGGCCCAACAGCACTCACAGGGCAATATCAGATCCCAGGTCAAACATTCCCCACACCCCTCCATTCTTGATTGGTCCCATTTGCTCTCCAGATATGCATGATGTGGTCTCCCAGAGGTGGTGGTCAAGGGAACCACCCTCAGTGGGCTGTTTCCAGTGTGGTCTCCAGAGCTCAGCTTCCCATTTCCCCCGTGACATCCCTACGACCAGACCCCCTCATGAGCAGCTTCATCTCTGGGCTGGATGATGCCATGGCTCCTCACACACCAAGTCTATTCCTCCCAGCTTTCCCACTCCTGTCCCTTGTTTCCTGCATCCCTAAATGCACTTTCAAGCCATCTCCACTACCAACAGACCAGAAGAGCCTGCCCAAGGTGCAAAGCTAAAGCAGCAGTCAGGAACATTCCCCCCAATTTTCCACAATCAGGATCTAGCCTTCCATTGTATAGATTTGCCAAAATCTGTAAACCCATTCCATCACTGGGCATCTTAAAAGAAAAATTAAGCTTTACAACCGTACGTACACAGCATGCTCCCATTCAGGAAGAACCAAAGGAGGTGCACACACTGCTTTCTAGATTTACTGACAAGTTCTTTGAAGAACTAGAACATGGCTGCCTTTGTGAGGTGGCCCAGAGACACCCTCTCCGTGCATAATCCTTAGTTTACCATCAATGTATAAATGCATTCTACTGTCACATACAACCAGTTAGAACAAATTTTTTAAAAATTTTTAAAAATCATTTTTAACTACTTGCATATACTACCAATTTAAAAAAACATTTCAAGACTTCCTCTAAGTCTGCATTTTTTGCCAGACCCTGAAACTTTTTAACTATTTCATGAATTATCAAGGTGACCAAGAGATTTAGCATATTTTCCAAATGAGGAAGAAAACTGCCATTTTCCTTTCTCAGAGTTCTTACTCCAACTTAATCTCTCATAACTATCTGCTTATTTTTTTCTTTTTTTTTGTATGGGGGATTGAACCCAGGATCAGTTTACCATCGAGCTACATCCCAGCCCTATTTTTTTTTTTTAACTGAAACTCATTAAGTTGCTGAGGGTCTTGTTAAGTTGCTGAAACTGGCCTCAAACTTGTGATCCTCCTGCCTCAGTCTACCTGAGTCACTAGAATTACAGATGTGCACCACAAGGCCTGGCTATTTGCTTAAAATAAAAAGCCTCAGGCATCCCTGAAACCCAGAGCTCAATGGATCCCAGCTCTCTGCAGACACAGCATGCCATGTTGCTGAGGCAAGGGTCCTGAGGCACTTTGTGGGATGTGAAAATGCAAACAGAACCCAACACTGGACAAAGCTCAAGGAAACCAAGGCCAGCATGACATCCTACCTTTCACCAGGTCAGGCAGGGCATCTGCCCCACCCCCCAACAAGAAACAAAGATACTACAGCAACTTAGGAGTCAAACTCCCTTGAAAACATCTTCAGGAAAGCTAGGCATGGTGGCTCACGCCTGTATCCCAGCAGCTCCAGAGGCTGAGACAGGAGGATCCGAGTTCACGGCCAGTCACGGCAAAAGCAAGGGGCTAAGGAACTCAGTAAGACTCTCTCTAAATACAAAATAGGGCTGGGGATTGGCTCAGTACAAACCCCAGTACAAAAAGAAAAAATATATATATATATAATTTATTTATATACATATATATGTATATACACATATATATATTTTTTATATATTATATATAAAATATATATATAAATATATATAAATATATCTATATATAAATATATCTATATATATATAAAAAAATATATATATATATATATATAAAATCTCTTCAGGAACATAAAAGAATCACCTCATGAACATCTGCAATTTTCCAGAGAGCCAAAGTGCTTGCATATTCCCTTGTCTGGTGTGAAGTTTTTTTGTTTAACATTAGTCACTGTTGTTGGCCGTTTTGACGACGTCTGACACGTGGTTCTGCTCAACAAAGGTTTCCTGAAGGCCTCAGGAGAGTGTCCCTGATTCTCACAGGAGGCAATGCATGACCTACCTAATGGACCCGTACTTGGTTCTGCCTGGACTTCCCCACCATTAGATTCGGCTGCCACCATGGTTTCACCTCACCCAAGGCTTGCTCTCTTGAGGGGTGTGCAGGACCAGAGGAGAGAGCACTGCTATAATCTGGGTAAAGACACACAAGTTAGAAGACAATAGAGCCACAATGCAGCACTGGTTCCCATTCTTCAGCACATGCTGTGCATCCACATCTCTCTCCTCTGCCTTCTCACACCATCACGTCCAGCACAGAGAGGTGAGCAAGCCCCACTCCACGACAGAGGCTCCCCACGCTCCCCAACTCCAACTGGCCTAGTTGGTCCCTCCAACAAAGTTCCGTTTATTAGTATTTATTCTGCGCCTATCATTCCCAAACCAGGAAACAGGCGGCATGGAACCAACTCCACAACAGGAAGACAAAGGTAGCTTCCCAGGAGCTCAGCCAATGACTGGCACTGACCCATGGACTGACCAAGCCTCTCCAAACAGACAAACTTCAGCAGGAAGGATGAGGCAAGGCATTTCTAATCAAGGCAGAACTTCGTTAGGAATTCCTGGGGGGCAAGAGGGGGGCACGTATGAAATGTTTTTTTTTGTTTGTTTGTTTGTTTGTTTTTGCGGTACTGGGGATCGAACTCAGGGCCTTATGCTTGCGAGGCAAGCACTCTACCAGCTGAGCTATCTCCCCAGCCCTGAAATGCTTTTTGATGACCTATAGGCATGGCTCTATAACAGGGCCCTCCTATATGAAAAGCCATCCCCAGTCAATTCCCCATCAGTTCTTGTGATCATATCAGGGAGAAAGTTCCACTGTGGTGCCAGAGTGTCTTTAACATTCCCTAGGCCTGGTAATCTCCCTTTCTAACACAAAGGGAGCACAGGTGTTTCTGCAGAAACAGGCAAAGGATGAAATCCAACCAGAATTCAATGACACTGTTGTCTACAATGTGCTTATTTTTACAGTTACTTTTTGTTTGGGATATGCAATAATTAATTTTCTGGTCAGAGAAGGGTGAAAGTTTTTGTTTTATGAGACTAAAAGGCTCAAAGTCAGCAGGTTTAAAGAGAAAATATGAAATAAAAAGCATGACAGGAGGTAGATGCTTAAAAAAAAAAAAAGCAAAAATCATGTAGGTGATGCAGGTGGGATGTGTTGTTTCTACATGGACACACCAAGAACCAGGTCTCTGAAAACTATAGAGCAGAGCCTCTAGGGTGAACCAAGAACCAAGGCAGGGAAGCCTGAAAGGCAGCTTTCTGGAGAAAGGGGAAGAGCTCATGGCAAGAGCCCAGGCACGGGTGACATGGTGGCAGAAGATGCAGTTAGAAAGGTAAACTAAGGCCAAGACATGGACAGCCCTGAGGCTGGAGGTAGATGCCGAGCTTGCACCCGTGACCACAGGGTACAGCCGAGCTCTCCAGCCTACTTGACCAATAGAAGGGGGCCCGTCCCAAAGCTGGACTGGTTTGGAGGAGGAGGGGAGATAAGCTGGGGTGGATGGTATCTGGGGAAAGGCCAAGGAAGCAGCTAGAACTGTGTCAGCACTGACCACAGTCAGGCCTTGAAAAGGAGGATGTGGCTTATCACAAACTCAGGAGGCCCCTCCAGGGTGGTGAAGGGAACCGAACACTGGAGGACACAGCCGCCCTGGGAGGCAGGTGTTAGCCCATCCCGGCTCCTGCCACGGACAACTCATCACCATATATGGAACGAAAATTTCTGGAGAATTAAAAGAAGGAAAAAAAAATCTGGAATACGCTTAAAGAGGGAAAAAAAAAAAGACCTCAAGATAGCCTAAACAATACACTCTCGGCCCCAGGGCCTGCCTCGCTGTCTGCTGGCCATATGGCGTGTGATAAGCCAGAATGCGAACGCTGTTTATCTTCCATGGCTGGTCTATAAAGCCCAGCACTGACCCCCTGCAGTAGAGATGTGTCCTGCTCTTCGGCCCTGACTCACAGTTCCCAGTCCTCAGTCCCTGCTGTGGAGGTGGTGGCTGTCACCCCTTCCTCCGTCCTTGCTGCTTGCCTCAGCCCCCACAGGAGCCACCACCTCCACAGCTGTTTTCCCACAACCCAATAAACCGCAGGCCTTGCCCATTTCCTCCCTGGCCAGCTGGGTCCCGCTGTGGGCAGCTAACTCCTTAGCATTCCCCCGAGACTGTGCGCTCCGCCATCCCCCAGGTCCTCTACTGTGGTCAGACGATGACTGGCAGAAAAAACACTTTTTCTGTGGCTGTAGAGTATTAGCACCTTGAACGCTCCTGACAGCCATGTTGGCTTATGGGCCACAGAGGCCTCGGGGTTGTATCTTCCTGGTATATCCCAGCCCTCCTCCTCCCTGCTTGGGAAAATGGCCAAGCAATGATGACATCCCAGTCCACTAAAGCAGGACTGTTCCCTGGCTCTCCCTAACATGACCAAGTGACCACATAAAGGTCTATTTTGTTCTGCACTCAGGAGTTCTGTTCTCAGCCTCTCCTCACCACTACCTCCATCTCTTCTTTGGTCAGCCAGGGTCTGACTGAGCAGACAAGTACTGCTTATGGGATGAAGGAAGATCACTAGGCTGGAATCTGTCAACCGGATGCCACATTACGAGTGAATTTCAGATAAATGACATTGGTTTTTAGTATGTCCCACGCAGTATTTGGGACGTATAACAGTCCTTTCTTTTCAATGTTCCATGGATACGTGAAACTGCAGATAGGACCAAACCTTATATATACTGTTTTATGTATATTATATATGAACTATGATAAAGCTTAATTCGCAAATTAGGCACAGTAAGAAATTAACAATTGGGGCTGGGGAGATAGCTCAGTTGGTAGAGTGCTTGCCTTGTAAGCACAAGGCCCTGGGTTCGATCCCCAGCATCCCCAAAAAAAAAAAAAAAGAAAAAAAGAAATTAACAATTAATGGTAAAATAAAACAATTATAATCATCTATTATAATGAGTTATTTAAAATTTATGAACTGTTTATGTTCAGAATTTTCCATTTACTACTTTCAGATCTTGGTTGACTTCAGGTAACCAAATCCCCAGAAAGCAAAACCATGGCTAAGGGGGAACTAGTATACATAGACTCAAAGGAATTACTCTCTGCTCATGAGAAATTCCAACATAACTGGGTGTCCTATATTTTTACTTGCCAAACCTGGCAACCCTAGATATCAGGAAGTGGAGGGACCAACCCTGGGGCAGCCCTGCTGTGACCTGCACCTCCCTATCGACATCCCTGAGTGCACGTCACACAGGCATGCAGGCTCTCTGTGGTCCTGAATTGCACAGGTGGTCCCTGGTAGCTATGGACAAAAGATGACTTCCCAGTCAAAGCAGGAAGTTGCAAAGAACCCTAAGGAAAGCAGTTACAGCACAGACCTGGCACGAGGAGGTGCAAAAGAAGATGCCCCGCCTCCAGCAAGTGTGAAAACACCGAGCACAGGCACTCAGAGCCTTTGCCTGAACTGAGCAGTCTCACGCCCCACCCACCCCCAGGCACCCACAAGCCAGTGGAATCTAAGAGCAAGAGTGGCAGGGGCTGGGGAGCTTAACAGGAATGTGGACAGCTTTATAAATGGCCAGCATCTCAAGTGCTAGGGCAGCTGGTCTGGGCAGGTCCCAGCACAAGTACTGGCAGAGGACAGAGGCCATCCCCAGTGAAAAGCATTTCAGGGGCACAGACTCGTGGGCTCTGGGCCAGACCAAGTGCCCGAGATGTGGGGGCATTTCTCTATGCGCATCCCAGAAGCATCTAGAAGCAGCTGTTATTCTCCTGATCTGGCACCATCAACATAATAATAGAAAGACACTTTATCTCTGATCTATACACTATTTTTACTATCAGTCAGAAGTCCACTGGCTTATAATATTAAGCTGTATCAAATTGCCATCTTTCTAAGTCAAAAATGATAGAATATTGGTAGTTCTGTGTAGCCCAATCAAATAACACTGAGCACCTACTATGTGTCAGACTCTGTGCAAGTATATATTGCACAGAATATACATTGATCATCAAGTATATATTGATCATGCAGTGTTAGATTCATGTAATCACTTTCAAGGTAAGTATTACTGTGTCCATCTAACAGATTCAGAGACTGAGTCACACAGAGGTCACAATGCTCATCCAGCTGGACACACACTAGGTCTGTGTGACTCTGAAATTCACATGCATTCCAGTTACCATGAGCCCTGTCAGGGTCAGCAGCTGACCATTCCTGCAGTATCAAGCACTTCCAAGAGTCCCACCTGGCAAAGAGTCACTATACTTAATCAAAACTGTCCTCCTGTGTTAGCAGCTAAGTATATTAAACAAATAATTTCAAGAGAAGCAAAACATTTGAAAGTCTAGGGAAAGGGTTAAAGGTCAAAACTGCACTCCTAAAAGAAACGAAAGTAATCAAGCAAGAAAAATCTAGTCCAACCAGTTTTAAAATGCCTTAATTCTGACTATGAGCAAATACATAGTAGACTACTGACAAAGGCATCAGGTACAGCGAGATCCAGCACAACTGCAGATCCAGAGGCATGAGCATCTGAGGCCGTCCTCTGAGAAGACCACTGAACTTCACAGAGGGAAGAGGATGAAAACGCTCCCAAAAGAACATGTTGAAGTTGGGACCATCACTGGTCTCCTGCACGCCCCCCATCATCCCTCTCAGAGGTTGAAACCAGTACTATCAAATACATTCCGAGCTGTCAGAATTGAACTTTAAACAGTAAGAAGAAATAAATATTCTTCTCCTGTGAAATAAAATTTTGGATGTTGTAGAATACACAAACGCCCTAGAAGTAGCTTCTTCTAGTTCCAAATGCATATCTGACAACACCAGAATTTGAGGATGAGGAGGAAGAGGCGACTGACCTTCACGTGGGCCACGTAGTGCTGACACTTCTCCTCCATGTGGGCCAGCTGCAGCTTCTCCGAGACCTGGCCTGCAGTCTCTCCCAGCAACACAAAGTAGACCCTGGGTAGCTGGCCCTTCTCCTTTTTGGCCACATCAGCCGTCAGAACGTAATTCAGGCCTGCCAAGATATAAGAGGTCAAGATGTCAGAAAAGAGTGGCTAGGTCACCTTCCCTCCCCCTCACAGGATCCATGTGCATTTCACAGGAAACTGAGCCCTCCAGAGCATGGAGGAGTGTGGCCCATATCAGGATCTGCACACAACCAGGTGCTCACGGAATCTAGAGAGAACCAGGATGCATGCTGCCTATCTGGTGACACCCTTGTATATACCTCATGGCTCCCCCGGTTTAGATTCATGCCACCCCGAGGTCCCAAGGGAGCCGCTGACATGTGCATCAACAATTAGCTGTACCCGGCACAGGGCAGTGTTCGGAGAAACAAGCATGATGGCACACCTGTGAACCATCACTAGAAGCCACTGAAATGATGGAGGCACCTGCAGTGACTCTGTGTGATACGGACCCGCCACAAGGGAACAATCACTTCACCTCATCTCACAAGTGCCGAGTCCTGCTCTCCAGTCACTACGTCCACTGGACTGTAGCACCCACCATTTACTGAGCGCTGGCTACACGCCAGACACTGTTGTACGTAGAGAGGGGACAGTATAGGCAAGGACCCGCCTTCATGGAGCCCAGATGCTTGGAAACCCAGAGGAAGGCTGCAGCAAATCTCGTTCCCAGGGATCCCAGTGATCCCAGCATGGTGACTGCGCACCTTGAGGGGCCCACCCCTCCAGCAGAACCAGGGCCACAGTGGGCCCGAACAGAGGTCCACTCCCGTAAAGAAAAATCTCACCCCCTGTACCTGAAGGTCTAACGCCAGAGGACAGAACGGCCGGGACATGAAGACAAGGAGGGTTACAAGGACAAATGCACACTGGAGAAACCCCAAAAGTTTCACATCCATCACTTCAGAGTCTCAATTATAAGAGTGTGCTTTTCAGGTTAATATGGCTCCAGTTTCAACAGATCCCTCTCCCCACTTTTTTGGCACAGAAAAGTGATAATTCTTTTTAACCATTTTGTGGATTCAGAAGACATGAGGGTTTTAAAGTAAGAGAATGGGAGCCTCTGTCCCTAAAGTGACTGGAAGAGATGGTTGAGGAGTGGGAAGGCAGATGACCCAGTCCGGACCCATCCCTACACACCTGCCTCAGAGCCCAGGGCTTGGCACCAGGGAAACGCAGCCCTCTGCCTGCCCGCAATCAGGTACGTGAAGCCAGACAGAGGGTGGTTCTGGCTTTTAATAACATCAAAGGGGCCAGCCACCAGGGGAGGTCTGAACAGGGTGAGAGGAAGGTGACCTGGGCAGGCCTTCTGCTGCATCTAATGGCTTCCCTGGGTCACTGCCATGTCAGGGATTTTGCCATGCCAAGCTGGTGGAATCCTGGTTAGCTAGAGTGAGCCTGCCCCAACTTGTTCGTTCCAGCAAACAGCTGATTTCCAAAGCAAGGCTGGGTCATCAGGAGGGACTTAGGACATGGATCATCCCAGGACAATATTACCATTAAGAAGAATAGTATGACTTGGGTGCAGTGGTACAAGCCTGTTAACCCTAGCTACTTGGGAGGCTGAGGTAGGAGGATCACAAGTTAGAGACCAGCCTGAGCAGCTTTGAGAGACTTTGTCTCAAAATTAAAAAAAAAAGGGGGGGGGGCTAGGCATGTGGCTCAATGGTGTAGTACTTACAAAGCATGTATGAAGCTCTGAGGAGGAGGAAGAGGGAGGAAGGAGAAACAAGAAGTATAGGGGAAAACATTTCAACACAAAGCATGGGCATTAATACAAGAGTTACACACCAAAGGGCTGTGGATTCACAGGCTGTTGAAGCTTTGCAAAAATCTGGAGACCACCTAGTTTAAATCCTTCATCTTTAAGATGAAGGGACTGAGGTCCCCAAAAGGGGTGAAGAGCCAAGCGTGTCAGCGCACATCTGTAATCCCAGCAGCTCGGGAGGCTGAGATGGGAGGATTGTAAGTTCAAAGCCAAACTCAGCAAAAGCGAGGTGCTAAGCAACTCAGTGAGACCCTGTCTCTAAATAAAGTACAGAACAGAACTAGGGATGTGGCTCAGTGGTCAAGTGCCCACGAGTTTAATCCCCAGTAACAAAAAAGGTGCCAGGGGTGGGGTGAGGATGATTGTTCTAGGCCAGAGCCATCTGCCACAGAGCAATCTAGAACTCTAATCCCTAGTACCTGACTAGTCCTAACATGCTGGTTCTTGTTGCATTTTTTTTTTTTTTTAAACATTATCTGACCTTGCCCTAAAACTTATCTTTCGATGCAGAAACAGAATCAAACACAGAAAGAGATCCAGGACTGAACTCCAACCAATTTACTTTCTAGTGATCACAACTTCGCTGAGCAAAAGCCCAACCATAAAAAGGGGTAAGTTGACATGAAGTGAGTTTCCAAGTCCCAGTTAGCAAGACAGTGACTGGAGAGCACACGGCTGGAAGACAAGCTGGAGGGCCTGGGCTGGGTGACCCCACTGAAGGTGGCAGCTGCCAAGCAGCCTGTCCTCAGTGGTCCCTAGCCTAGCTTTCCTCCCAGGTGGAAGGACTACAGCCTCAAGAAAGGGAGTAACAGAGAACGGGAGACCAGTGCTATTGTGCCAGAGACGAGTCAGCTGAGCTAGAGAAAACTCGGTGGAAATGAACACAGGAAGACAGCGAGCGGTATCGATCCCCCACCCATATCCTCTTGGCCTGAACCCTTTCTCTGCTGTTCAGCCCAATTTGCAGCTGCCAGCACCTGCGTTCCTCTATCCAGGGCTTTCTCTAGTGGCTCTGCCAACACGCACGACAGTCCTCTTCCAGGCAGGATCCCCGTTCCCGCAGCTCTTGGATGGGAGAGCTCTGAGGCGACTCCCCCACTGATGTTCAGGGTTCCCCTCAAGTTCCAGCTGCCCACAGGGGTGACCTGCTGAGTAGTAAGTACACCTACATGGCCACTAGGTAATTTTATGTGTCAACTTGGCCAAGCTATACAGAGTCCCCAGATATTTTGCTGAGCATCAATTTAGTGTTACTACGAAGGTATTTTTAAAAATGAGATCAACATTCAAATCAGACTTTAAATAACGAACTTTAGCCTCCATACCATGGATGAGCTTCATCCAGTCATTCAGCGGTCCTTAAAGAAAAAACAAAACTAAGGTTCCCCCACAGAAAGAAGGAATTCTGCTTCTAGACTGCCTTTGGATTTGAGATGCAACTTCAACTCTGCCCTGGGTCTCCAGCCTAATGGCCTGACCTGCAGAATTCAGATTTATCAGCCCCCAGAATCTTATTTACTAATTCCTTAAAATCAATCAATTAGGGTCGGGGGTGTAGATCAGTGGTACAGCTCTTCTCTAGTACGTGAGAGGCCCTAAGTTCAAACCCCAGGACCAAAAAAAAAAAAATCATTCAACCAACTTCATATTTATATATATTTTCTTTCTGTCTCCCTCCCTCCCTGTCCAGTTTCTCTGGAGAATCCAAACTACTTCTGCCTACCCTTGCTGTCTCCCTACCCCATTGCCTTATTGCTGCCAGGGATCACCCTTGGTTTCACTGGTGTGTGTTTTCGCGACTTAGAGGAACAAGCCCAGGAGTATCCTACCACTGAGCTACGTCCCTAGTCCTCTTTATTTTCATTTGTAAATTTTGACACAAGGTCTTTCTAAGTTGCCCAGGCTGGTCTTGAACTTGTGCTTCTCCTGCCTCAGCCTTCTGAATTGCTGAGAGAACAGGCACGGGCCACCAAATCAATAATGTGCACTTGGATCCTCAACTCTAGATCAACACAGGGAAGTCAGGAAAAGGGAGTGGATTCAACCTTCAACATGTGCCCAGCACTGGGATGGGTACTTTAAAAGCACCAGCTTTCATCCTCAAAGCCCTATTTTTGCTGCAGAACTGTAGACACAAGGCATCTCCCTCCTGCAACTCAAGGAAGGAGAGGAAGGGCCACAGCTCGGAGTCTAAGCTGAAGATGGGGCATGCTGCTCTGCCCCAGGCAGGAGTGGGCATGCCCACACACTCACCTATCGGATTTTTCTAAAATGTTAACATACACAATGAGGCGCCAAATTATCCCATTCACCAAGTGCAATCATCCTGGAAGCATTTCATCTCGAAAACTGCCTACTTATCGCTTCTCCTTGATTCAAAATTTGACATTTTAAATTACCCCAAAAGTAGTCAATTCTGTCAGGCTCTTCTGGAAGAAAGCAAGGCGCCCCATGAGCAACGCTGCCCAAGTGAGGTGGTAAGAAGAAACAGATCATCCTGCAGCTGCGTTCCACTGGTAGTTTTACACAGCACTCGCCCAAGTCCCCAGAGGGGCCGGGAAGGGGCTCCTGGGAAGTGGAGGATGTGTCAGAGCAGCAGCCAATCAGCTTGGTTGATTTGGGGGGTGCCACAGCCGCCCCTCATGCAAGGCAGCTGACCAGCCCGAGAGGGCGCCGGTTCCGATTAGGGCCTGCTCCAACAGCACGTCTCATGTCTACAGGTTTTCCATTCTGGCAGCTTGTGTTCCTGCCATGTCAGATGATGTCATGTTGATGGAAAAGCCAATGGGCCCCGAGGGATGCTTTCACCCCTCCTTCCCCTGCCCCCAGCTGGTTCCTCAGGGCCCCCCACACTGGCCTGGGCCAGGAGGGAGCCAGCTGTCTCAAATCAACTCTGGCTCTGGTCTCTCCTGGCTAGTTTTGAATCATTCCCATTCTCCATCAGAATAAGATTTCAACTGGGAGGATCTCCTAATAAATTCTCCTTCGAGTTACTCTGAGCTTCCCTTGGAGTTTCCCAGGAGAGGAAGAGAAAGAGCCATTTCCACTTTAACAGCTTTCCTATGTATTCTCCCTCTTTTCCTCAAGGAAGGACGCAGTCATTACCAGACTGGGCTCCCCCATTCCTCACACACCTCGACTTTTCCCTGTTCTCCTACCCTCCACGCTTCTCAAAAGACCAGGAGCTCAGAGGCCGGTCTCTCCATGCAAACACACTCCAGGGCAGAAATGCATCCCTAAAGCAGATAAAGGGCCCGAGGACAAATTTCCACTCTATTTCTGCTGTTGATGTGAATGGCCTTGGGGTCAGCTCTCGGGTCCTGGGCTCGACAGCTTGTCCAGAGGCAGGGCAGGCACCTTGCTCACTCAGCCTCATCGGGCTGTCTGAGAGCCATGGAAACGCAGGGGCACTGGGTTAGAGTGCAAAGAGAAACCATGGAGGCTCATCCTCCCTAGTTTTCATTCAGCACTCTGGTGAGTCCAGAGTTGCCAGCCTGCTTTCCAGCCTTCAGGGAGAGAGATGAACAGGTCAGACCTCAGCCTGGCCAGTGAGGAGCAAGGCACTGCCTACCCTTCGATTTTGCCAGCCAGGAGGCTCTGCGAGGCCCTGGGCAGCTCCCCAGGGAAGGGATAAAGGGATGCATGACACTCTTGGGGTTGGGCAGAGCTCTTGTCTTAAACCGCTTCAACACTTTATAAACTTGCCCTGGGGAGTCCACTGTAGGAGTGAGAAGCCTGTGTCCACGTACCAGTGCCGAGCACATGGCGCCTGCCCACCCAGGAACCTGCATGTGTCCAGAAGAGCAAGCGAGGGAGTCTCCTCCCACCAAAATGCAAGCTTCATGAAGGCTAGGATTTTGCCCATCCTGTCCATTGCCCTGTGCCCAGAGCTCAACAGTGGCTGGCGCTTTGTAAGAGCCTCACAACTATTGATTGAACATGGATTTGCCTCATTATCCCATCTCCATGCTTGGAGCTCCCAAGAATTAGGCCTGGCCTGCACATGCTCTCTGGAAGAGAAACACAGGCTTTTATCATGTTTTTGTTTGTTCGCCTGGAATTTTTCTTTCTGTTCAATCAGCCTTGCCAAGCACAAACAAAGCACCTATTAATCTACATAATATCCTGGAATCATTTCCTTCAAATGATCCTGTGCTCGCCGTTCTAATCAACACTGACCCTATCTTGTCCTGGGGCTTCATCCAGTCTCTGGAGGCAGGAGAGCAATGTTAGCCTTCTCCAGTCTAAGAAACAGCAGGGACAGCTACCACCTGCCTTCTTTGCACTGCCAAAGCAGGGCCCCCTCTTTTGAAAACCTAAGCCTTTGAAAACTCCATGTCCTGATCCCACAGTAAATGGAATAATCCCCCTGACATCTGGCCGATGCTGCAAACTCCATGGGGAGCCTCCAAAGTCCCATCACCTCTTTTTTTCTAAGTGCATGGAATGTTCCATAAGAACCAGGCTCCAGGCAGTACATTCCCACAGCCTGTCCCACCCATGGTCCAGTGAGGTTGAGTCTGGTCCACATACATTGGGCAAAGGATGCTTAGGGTCCACCAGTATTTGTCCTAGAGCTGTGGGTGAACAGAAAAGGGAAAGGAGGGAGCTCTGAGGGAAAGGGCGTCCAGCCCGTGGGTCTGCTGCCTACAAAGCCAGCCGGATGCAGGACAGAAGGAAACTCTGAAGCATCCCACAGCTGCCCGCCATCCCGCAATTCTACTCCAGCTAAGATGTGTAACCTGAGCCCTGACTCGGTGACTCATTACCAATTTCTCCCGGAACGTGTTTGCCGTGGAATCTAAAGCAGGCCGTGACGTTCAGGCAGTTCACAGGCTGCTGTCCATCATGACACTGAGGCGCCGTGATGTTGATGGATCCTGGGAGGAAGATGGAGATGTCCACCGTAATGACCGGCCTGGCCCTGCAGGGCAAGCGGGGAAGACGACTCAGTTATGGTCGAGAGCAGCTCTCAGAATCGAACGAGAACTACATAGACAGGATAAATCCTGGGCCTTCAGCCAGCATTTAATTAAAGTAAGAAAAAACCCAAGAGAGAAGGACCAGTGTGCTCTGTAAGTACTTTTTCTGGTTTTAAAAGTAGCACATTTCCTAATATATTAATGGTTAGCTTTCCAATAATAAAGGCAAGTTAGTTGTTAATCGAACACATCTGGTTGAAGCCATAAGTGAACCACCAGATGCTGGGCAGTTACTTAAAATTTCACCAGATAAGTTCCAATTTCCACTTACTAGGGAGCTATAGATGCATTTAAGAGGAGTTCCTATAGCAGAAGGCAGGGCTCAAGAACTCAGTGCAAGCTCACATGTCCCTCAAAGCATTCACTACCATAGTAAACATGGACTGCAGCCCCTTCAACTGGCCGAACCTCCTCCTTCATTTACCTCTACCCATTCGGTGACCATTTTTCTAAAAAAGCTTGATTAATGGAGTCCCTGCTGGTGACAGCAAAGCACTTCCAGAGCAAAAGAAATCAACCCACCTGGCCTCAGAACCAAGTGAAACCCAATCAACGTTCACAGTCCTCTTCCCGAAGCAGCCCATCCCCCAGCTCGGAGAGTCAGTGTCCATTCGGGCCACCAGATGGACAAAATTCTGCTAGCCTGGCAAACATCTGCTCAGGGAGATTTCACCTAAGCTACTCCTTAACCTTCTCCCCCACAGGTCTCACAAAAGACCCTTTAACCTCTACGGGGTCCCAGCATCAGTTGCAGAGGTGACATAACAAGATTAAGGGACATTAGCGGCACGAGAACAAGGACCTCACTTATGTCCAATGCTCCCTCAAAGGGCACCCAGGGTGATTGGCAGATAGAAATGACAGCCTACCCACTCCAAGAGAAGGAAGCAACAAAGAAAACCTGGGCGGCAAAAGGAAGTGAGAGGCCTGTGGCAGACGGGGTGAGGGTGATCCAGCAGCTGCCACCACCACTGGGACAGGAGGGTCAACAGAGGGGCAGCTGTGACCAGGGCAGTGGAACTGTGCGACTCCCTGAGTAAAACCAGCTGTAGGGAAAAAGGAAGAGGGACAACAATGGTGCCTGAAAGAGATCAGCATGCTGGCCTCTCAATTTTCTTCTGGGTTCATCCTGAGAAAATGCTAGAAATACCTTAGAAAATGGATAGGCTATCCCGGGTCAGCATGATTGCACAGATGCCAATGAACATGGCAGAAAGCCCACTGACCCTTTAACAGTCAGCTGGAAGTTCCTTTCTGCCAGGAAGCTTCCCAAGGACCCCTGGCTTCCTCCGCGGCCCCAGCTCCACCAGTCTCGCTAAGGAGAACAGGTGCTGGGTTTTTCCAAAGCAGTCCCCCACCAACAGCGAGGATCCCAGTGAACTCATCCTTATGTTGGACACTACTGCAGGACAGGAGATGTGTAAAAACCCTTGTTAAGTAGGTGCAAACTTGACTGCAGTCCAGGAAACTGAAAACCACAGCAGTGCCAAAAGCTTCGAGAGGGACAGAGACACCAAGAGGCATCAGGTCCTGGGGAAAGCTGGTTTCTGCCTGGGACAGACAGCTCCACCCTACAGCCCCTGACCTGCCTGATCCTGGAACCCAAGAAAAGTCCAGCCCCTCCTGCTCCCCACGGGTCACCTGGCCAGGAAAGGGGCCAAGTCCTCCTGCCACTAGAAAGCTCTGCTGCACAGCATGAGGTGAGGAGGCAGAAGTGAGCAGTCCCCACAGAATGACCTTGAAGGTTACAAAACAGAATCCTTTGAAACAGTGGGCAGGGACCCTCATGGGTCCATCTTCTTCCAACATCTGTCAGCTCGGTTCCCTCAAACCTTTTTGTTTCAACTCCAAGTATTGTTTTTGGATGAAGAAAAGCCCAGAAATCTTTCACAGCCTCTCTGATCACTTCCTTTGCTCCTTGATGGCAAAGCACCAGGTGCCTATCACCCTAACACAGGACCTGCCCTCCTGAGCACACTTCCTGAGGGCAGAGCAGGGCCCACTAGCCCGCCCTCATGGGGCAGGAGACTGCTTTTCAAAGTCCGGCCTGCAAACACACCAGCCTCTGAGATAAAAGCAAAGGGGCACCCAAGGACAGCACTGCTGTACTTTCCAGATTTCCCGGAGGCTGGTAGCTGGAATGCTTTTCTCTTATAACTGACAGTTCAAATCCCAACATTCCATTTCTAGGTAAGTAATAGAAGCAGTGGGGGCACCCTGTGGCCTGATGCTGCTCAAATTTGTCTTTTGCAGGGTAGGAACAGGTGGACAGAAAAAGAGCACACGCCCTTGGTGACACTTAGCTACCAGCAAGCCGCGGGGCTCTCAACTTCTGCAATGCTTATGTGTGTTTACACAGTGGAAGCCACCCTCAGACAGGTCTTCTCTGAGCTGCAGCACAAGCATTCCCAACCCACGACCCTCTGCAGTCTCCTCCTTGAGGACATCAAGTACAGTGTGTGACATGGTCCTCAGCCTCCCCTTTTCTGGTCCCACTCAAAACCTGAGGTCACTCAAAGTCTATGAACTTGCCCATCAGCCAAGTCATGTCTGAGCACCCTACTTAGATCAGCTGAAGCCCCAGGCCATCTCATTCCCTGTCATTCGGTCACATCCCAGAACCTGACCAACTGGTGCCACTGTAGATGTTCGGCCTACCTGGCCCCTCAGACACACTTGACGATTCCTTTGCCTGTCCCTTCTTGCTACCTCCACAAGTTCATCTCTGAAACCTCCACTGTTCCCCGGGTCCCTTGACCTTCTGGAATAGACCGGGGGTCAGCATCCTCAGCTTCACCCTCATCCCAAGCTGAACCTCTCCCTGACTCTATTCCTATCCTGGGACACCCGGAAGATGAGGCCCCTGCACCCTCCAGCCTGTGTACCAGATTCTGTCTCTCCAGCAGCCCTGCCCTTCCTTACCCCCCCACCACCACCCATGGCAACCCTCCTCCTCCCTCATGTCCCTTCAACCTCTCCAGGCCCCAAGGGAGGAATGGGGTCAGGGCAGCAGGGCTCCGATGAAGAAGGGTGAAGCTGAGCTTGACCACCTCTGATCCCTTCCAGGAGGGTCAGGGACTTGGGAGAAGAGGGAAGGTCTTGAAGATATTCTTGGCCTAACCCCTGCCAACCTTAAAACACCCTCTCCAAAACACCCGCCAATCCCATTTGCTCCTTAGCTGCCCGGCTTCTGGAAAGGCTGTGAAGAGTCACTGTCTGCTCTCATGCTTCTCCATCCCACCCACAGCCACCTGGCTCAGGCCCCATCGCTCCTCTACAACTGCCATAGCCTCAGGACCACTGGCTTCTCGCTGTCACCTCCAACAGGACTCAGCCCTTCCTGAAACCAAAACTAGTGCCCTTGACCACGTGGCCCTGCTTTGTTGTCCTATGGCACCACCATCTCCAATTACCTTTTTTTTTTTTTTTAAGTGAATAAAACCTGCATGTTCTTGATCTCCTTACCCATAAAATGGAGATGATAACCATACCTATATCTTGGAACCATAAAGCAGGGAGTCAATATACATTCTGTCAAGAGAAAAGTGAACAAAACCCCAGCACTCTCAATACAGCCCAACATGGAACAATCTCAAGAACATCACATTGCATCAAAGAAGCCAGAATCCAGACGATACTGTCTAACACCATTTATGTGAAATCCCACAGCAGGCAAAAGTGAGACAGAAGTCACAGGGGCGTTGGCTATCTATTGAGAAAAGGGTATAACCAGAAAGAGCACAAGGAAACTAAGTTCTGACAGAAATGTTCTTTATCTTGAAGGTGGATGACAGTTACACAGGTATGTTCACTGGTCAAAACTCATCTAGCCCTATACTCACATTGGTGCATTTTATTGTCTACAAATTATACCTCAACACAGGAAGAGAACCACCACAAAGAAAGAATTACTAGTCACATGCCACATGCGCTATTTCAGTGGAGGGCAGACCACACCTAAGGTGGAGCTCCCTGGAGATACCACCTAGAGGCGTAGCTGTTGTAGGTTCTATAAGCATGTGCCCTGACAGTTGCACAATGACAAAATCACCTAGCAAAGTATTCATGTCTCTGAACGTACCTCTGTGGTTAAGTGCTGCGGGACCATATGTAAAATGCTTAGACAGTGCCTGGAGTATGGTAGATGTTCAAACATTAATTGCAATTACCTATCTGTGCAGGAGCTCCCTGGCTAGAATATAAGGTCAAGGACCAGGCCTGTCAAGTTCTCTGTCAAACCCCCAGGATCTGACCCATATACAGTTGTATCTCAACAGGTCAATGTGACTAGCCAAGTCAAGAATAGAAAGGAGTCCTGGGATTCCAATATCCCCACATGCTCCTCCACAGCGAGCCTGGTCTCTTGGCTCTTTCTGGGCCTTCTCCTGGCCTCCTCATCCAGGCTGGGGCTTCCAAGTTCCTTTCCTAGACACCTCTCCTTGGTCCATGCTCTCTGGCATTCTCCTCCACGGATTTCACATTTGTCCCTGTTGAATTCCACCTCATCAGACTCAACCCTCCACCCTGAGCCGGATTCAGGGATCTCGAGTCCACAGAGGAACCACTTCAACATTCACCTCCATGGAGGAGACACCAACACCCATGAAGGAAAGGAAAGCTCTTTGGAGCTCAACATGGGAAAGATGATTCAAGAATGTAAGACAATCTACACAAGGGAACTTGAAGCCAGATGCTCCTGGGGTTCAGAGGGCCTATTTCAACTGAGAAGCCAGGGAACGTGTTGTGCTGACTTTAAGAGTAATCTCGACAAATAGGATCAGGTTGTTCAAGAGGTGAAGAGAGTATGAACAGTATCAGGAGGGCCAGGAAGTCAGGTGAGAACTACAAGTCATCAGTTGAACCTCCTCCATCATCAGCCTCAAAAGTTGTCTTTTACAAGAGGAAAATCACCACCCCAGAGAAAGGGGTGATAAGAAAGTAAAAACTCAGTCGAGTGGGGAATTAAGAACCAGGCAGGTCTGATCTCAGTGAATCACTGCCTGGGGGACAGAACTGCCACCTTCCAACACTGAAGGGCTGTTGTGTAGGAAACAGAAGACCAGGAAGCAGAACCTCAGTGAGGCAAATTTAACCCACTTCACATCATAAGACCTGCTAACTTGTCAAGCAAGGAGGCCAAACACTGCTAGGAGCACTTTACACTAACTCACTGAGTTCTGGCCAGAACATCCTGTTCTGCAGATGAGAATCCTGGGGCAGAAGGTCAGAAATTTGCCTTTCTAAGAAGGACACAGGCAGAGTTTGAATCCAGGCCACCTGGCCCCCAAGGTCACACTCAACCTCCAGGCTATTCTGCCTATTGAACAATGCAAGGTTTACAGTCACCTGGGGATCAACTGGTTCCTTAGAAGTTAGGAAGCCCCCACCCCTGGGGCACCTTATTCAAGAGGCAGCATGTGCCTCTGGGGAGACTCCACTTCAAGAAGGCAGGACTGAATGAGAAGAATCTGGGGTGTGGAACTACGTGGCCTCTGGGATCCCTTCCAGTTCTAAGATCCTATCAGCCTATTTTAGAACGTTCTGCCATAAGGTTACTAACAAAACCGAAGAGTTGGCTCCCACTCCAAAGTATAATTCTGCCTCCTCTGACTCACACAGACAGAAATACTTGGAGATGGTTCATGGGTGATGATGGTGACCACCCCACCACCAGCAGCCTTGGAAGGAGAAAGCCCGATTGCATGGGCTTTAGTGAGCACTGGACTTGAGCTCATGGCCCTCACCTCTGCTGCCACCAGGGAGTGACGTGCCCCCAGGTCCTAGAGTTAAGAACTGACTGGTGTGAAGAAGCTGTGTATAGAGATGAAAAGGTAGGAAGGACAGTACTTCCCAGCCCTTTAAGTATCACAGCACCCAGCAAAACGAATATCTATATTGCACATTAAAGGAAGGAGCCATTCATGATCACAGGGAAACAGCCCCTGGGTTTAGGTCACCAAAAATCCTGTTGTCGTCCCCCATCTATAAGCCATTCCAGGCCCAACAGCTGGTAACTCCAGGACAGTGGATGATAACAATGAGACATTCCCAGCCACTAAGCACCTCCAGCCCAAGAGAAATGTGACAGAGGGAAAAGCTACCCACAGTGAATACGCCCTGTGCCTCCCTGAACCCATCATCCATGAAGAACACAGCCAAGGATCGGAGTAAGGCCCCTTACCTTAGAAGAACCACACTGTCGGACATGAAGGCTCCAATAGTGACATCTGAAAATGAGAAGTCACAGCAGTCAGAAACGTGTGGAAGGCCACCCACTAGCCCTGGCAAGGCACGCTATAGTAGCAGACATCTCTGACCATGACTGTCTGCACCGTGTTAATGACTGTGAAGAATCAGAGCTACATTGTTCCAAAGGCAGGCGACCACATATGGCTATTAAGACCTTGAAATGTGTCTGCATTGAGATGAGCTCCAAGTGTAAAACACACACCAGATTTTGAAATCCTAATTAAAAAAAAAACTTAATAGCTTTTATGTTGATTATGCATTAAAATAATAGGTCAACTCTTTTGAATTAAGCATTACAAAAATTAACTTCACCTATTTTGTCTATGATTCTAATGTTACTAACATATTTCAATTTACACAGATAGCTCAGATTTTTTACTTTTTAATCGGTGAATTAAAGAGAGGGATACCCAGCATTAAATAACTCTTGGAAAATGTTCTTAGGGTCTCAACCATGGGAATCATCACCTTCCACCCTCACTCTATGTGACCTCAGGGTCTCTCTGTTCTTTTCTGTGAAACGTGGATCATTATTCCCAGGACCATCTTCAAAAGCTGTCAATACTTTATAGTGCTTAAATGAGAAAATATTTACTAATTATCAAACACGATAAATATTTAATGTTACACATTAAATCAAGATATTCATAAATACACTTGGTAAACTATAAACCAAAACACTGGTTTAACTAGGAATGTTTTGCGGTACAGGGAGAGTTCTCCTTTTCCTTTGCTGGACTGGGAATCAAATGCAGGTAGTCACATGTGCTGGGCAAGCGGTCTACCACTGAGTAACACCCCTGCCATTAGTAATTTTTATTTCTAAATAACATTAATTTAGGAAGTATTCACTCATCTAATAGCTGTCTGCCTTTCTTCCCCCCTTAGCCCTAAGGTTCCATCAGAGTTCACAGAAACAAGCCCCTGAGACCAAGAGTCTAAATTGGAGTCTAAATCTGCCCATCATAAACAGAGAACATCTGCACACACCCTCATTAAGGAAAAACACAGCAAGTTCATGAATCAGAGTGCTCCTAATGTTTCTGTACTTGGGCATATTTATTAATTTTGTTGTTCAACAGTTTTGTTTAGCAGACTGATATTTGAAAATTAAAGAACACAACAAATTTGTCATCTCAAGAAAAACTCAAGAAGTTCAGATCCATTGTGAAATGTGAACACATCTGCTTACTATCATGCATTTACAGAGAAGCAGCCGAGTCACCCGGGACCGAGTCCCGCCCATAGCCGGGTCTCCAGTCAGTCCCCAATCCCCTGAGGCAGATGCTAACTATCCTCCTCTATGAAGTGTGGAGACACCCCTTCCTTCCCCTCCTATGACATCACTGAGATGGCCATTGGATGTGGCAGCATCCTGCCTATCTTGAAGTGTTCAATCTTTATAAGGTAATTGGGGATGACCTCAGATCACCCCATAACAAGGAGAACCACTTTCCTAAACTTAAACACAAAAGAAAAAGATCCAGGAAGGTCAATCTTGGGGCCAAATCTTCAGCACTAACTCCTCTCTATTCCCACTCCTCCTGGCTCCGTAAAGCTCAAGGACCTTCAAAACTCTTGTTTGTATAAAAATATAAAATATGGTGTCCTCATTCAGGATGGCATTAGTTCTCACAGATTTTAAGTAGTAAGAAATATTTTTCTCAAAATCAAGTTAAGTATATATCCAGTGAAGTGCTTTCAGAATTTCATGGCGGTTTTGGATGTTTTCAGATTCTTATCTGCACTTCCCTCGTCTCATCTTCAAACATGCAAGAACCACTTAACCTAAACCAGGTATCACTTGGGGTTGGGTTTTTGAAACTAATTTTTATCCAATTAGCCTCAACCACTACAACACATTAATTAGTCCATAATACTAGTCAGCCAACCTCAAACAGCAAAGGTCTGCTGTCCATCAGCAAGACACAGTTTTCTTCTTACCTAAATATTTCTCTCAGTAATTCTCTTTTGTATGCATGGGGAGGTGTGTGCTCCTTTTCCCTCTCAAGAATGAGAGATCTCTGAATATGGTCAAATATTCTTAAAAAATGAGGTTTCACTATATACCATTATAAATGTGGACCATGCTATTTTTTTCTTCATTAGAATTGCTACCACAGTAATCACTAAAAACCCACCTGCCTGGTACTTAAATCTGTCAGAGTCAATCATTTTAAAACTTAAAAAAAAAAAAAAAGCCTCAACACTATTTTTACCTTAAAATTGAATACCAGGCTAAAGACCCCCTTCTACTGTGTGAATGGTCCTGATCCTAAATGGATGTAGCAACTGATGTCCAAAATGGAAATTATTCCACTTCATGTATCTATCTTCATTCATCTCACGTGTTTTTAAAGAAAAACAGCTCACCAGGATAGCCATTTCCATCCATATCAATGCCTCCCGATATGGACTGACCAAACATCCGCAGAACGGGGTTTATCTTCCTCCCGGACAATTTCTGAAAAAGATAACAGGGAAATGGAGTCACCGGAAAGAACCAGAGTCACAAATAAGAACCTGGGACTCCTTGAATCCCACTTCCCCAGGGAACCTGGTCTTAAGCTGTTAAGAGGAAAAAAAAAAAAAATCACAGTCCTAATTTGATCAAGCAGGGGGTCTCTGGTAGGCTGTTGAAGACCACACACCGATTTATTATTTGCCTTGGCCAAAAGTCATCATTTTAAAATTATGTTAACAAAAAAATCCACCTACACTAGTGTAATGGTTTGACATGCTCAAGTTCAAGATGGATGAAACTTCTAACAGATTGTTTCATTTTGACTCGGGTAGAGCTGGCTGAAATAGGAGAAGCATATTTACCTCCTCTCTACCCTAACAGGTATTAGATACCTAACACTTCCCATAAGACACACACAGTAACAGTCTTTCCCTAAATGGCCAGATAATTAACCTGTCCATTCAGAAAGATAGCCATGTGGAATTCACCCCAAGAGGTCTACAGTCTCCCAAGCTTCAGACGGGATTAAACAGTTTCGCCTAATAAACCTAGAACTCCATGGTCCTGAATCTTCCACAAACAGTAGGAAATCACAAAAAGTCAGCTGTAGCTGACCTGCTTCCTAACAGGCAGGCCTCAACCAGCCAGTCAAGGCTCACGACTCTACCACCATGGGACACATTAGCATCTGAGTTTATCATCGCGTAAAGCAAGAATATTTGCGGTACAACCAGCCCTCCTCCAATGAAAGCTGTGTAGCAAAGATCATGTGGCATCGTTCCTCACAGGATATCAAACTTCCTCATTCAACAAAGCCCCATCTTCTGGGATCTGACTGGCTTCTCCTTCCCTGTATCCAATCTCCATGGGGAGACTCATCTCCTGATCCCCTCATTGTGGATGACAAGAGAGACAATTTTCACGCCTCGTAGCAAAATCCACTATAGAATCAGGTTTGCAGATGCTGGGGGCTCCTGTCACCTTTCTTTCCTTACACTTTTCCTTACTGAGTCACCCTGCAGAGAAATCACTAGTGTGTGCAGGGGGAGTTTCCCCAGCAACTGGTAACTACAAATAACCCTCCCAGAAATGACACAGGAGGGACGCTTGCCACCTTCAGTTAAGCCATCCAACAGGAAACGTGGGAGCATCATGATACCGCAGCATTGTAGGCAATACGCTTCTTGCAGACAGCCCACATGGCTCTGTCTGAACAAACATGCATGTGTGTCTGCATACCTCTTAAAAGCCATGCTTTGAAGCAGACCATCTCAGTTCCAAAGGCCAAGAACATTAGTAGCAGCTCACCCGGGGTTTGCAATTCTAAGGTATGCTGTGGCGGGGACCAGTGGGAGAGTAAAGGGTGGTCCATTTGGGGGTGGCGATGCAGGCTTAAGTTATCCGCAGACATCTGCAGGCCATTATGCTATAAAGCCAGGAAGATAAGTCTGCTCAGTGCTAATAACCCTAAATGGAAACCAGGAACCTTGGAAAACCTCCACTTGACCAGGTTTATATGCAGTGTCCATTATGGCGAGAGAAAGATCACAGGGGCCGCCATGACATGCCCAGAGGGTTCTCAAATTGAGAAAGGCACACAAGGATCTTAAAATCAACACTTTTCAGGGTAAACTCGGGAAAGAGGAATGAGTTAAAGAGTAATGTGGAAGAAATTTAGGCTCTGATCTCACAATTTAGCCAGCAGAAATAATACCAATCTGGGCCAAAGAAAAGTGATCCCGTTGCCCGGATTCGTTTCTGATTTCTCCTTCTAGTTCCTGCACACAATGCCGGCTCTGTCCAGGACGTGGGCTCGGAAGAATCTGTCATTAAAGAATTTTTCTCCCTTTTAAATCACTGACCTTATCATATACATATTAGCAGCTTGGGAAAGCATAATCGTAGTTGTGTGCATGCCTTTTTTTTTTTTTTTTTTTTTTTTTTTTTTAAAAGAACTTCAAACCACTTCTCTGTCAAGGCTAAGGAGCCAGCATGTGCTAACAAAGGCCGGGCGGTCCAGCTGCTGAGCCCTGCTTCCTACTATAGACACTCCATGCTAACCACAAAATGTATGCCGCAGTTTTCGGCAGGGATTCCACCCAGCAACCAAACAAAACACTGCAGGGCGCTGGGCGGAGGGGAAGCAGGGATCTCCACAGGTCGCCTCCCTGTGTATTAGCCACCGAGGTCCAGGAGGATGCGTGGGGAATGACCCTGACCCCCAATGAGGACAGGGTTCCTTAGATGACTTTCACCTTGTCACACTGGGAACAGCATCCCTGACCCTAACCAGCACAGCTCTTGGGGCACAGACAAGACCTCCACAGGGCTCCCAAAGCCTCTCCCTCTTACACGTCAGCCAGCTCACCTGAGGATTTCTTGCTCCCACTGTTACTTGTTTCTAATGAAAAGAGCATGAGCTGTGTGGCCAGGTGCTCCTTGGAGAATGTGTGCCTTGTGGCAAAATCCATTTCCATACTCCTAAGCTGTCCTACTGAGCTTCTTTGAAGTGGGTCTTTTCCCAATGTGGAGTCGAGGATGGTGGTCATGATCAACGTCCAGGAGTCAGAATGGCCATACTGTCATCTACAACCCTCCCCAAGTCACATTTGCCTCATAGAAAACAAGGGATCATCAAGGTACTCATCTCACATTGCTGCTGTGAGGAGCCACAGTAAGGAAAGGGCAGAGAAGTCCCTTAGGAAACAGTCCCTCCTCTCCCAGCACCTCCCTAAGCACCTGTCAGCCACAGGTGGGTCACCTAGCTGAGGCGGCCAGCAGAGAGAGAACAGGGCTCAGCTGGCCACAAACTCACCGCCCCAAACTTACGCCTGCTTTAGAACAATTACGAATGTATAAATTGTACTTACATTTACATACTGCCTCTTAAAACTTAAATATACACATGAAAACATGAGAAGGAAGTACTAAGCATGTAAATGTTCAATAATAAATATTCACTGACAGGAAGTTTCTCAATGTGTGCTCTGTTTTTTTTTTTTTTTTGTCATTGTCCCACTGGGAGAAAGACGCCAACCAGTGCCACTCCACACACATCCACAAATATCCTGACTGTGCTCGGCAGAGAGCGTGACTTCCTTTTTTCCCATGGGCTGGGCTTGATACCATCAGCAAGATTGAACACCAAGCTGATACGGCAAAAAACAGAACTCGCCATTTCCACGTTCCCGAGTCTGGGGTGTGAGGACAGAGCTTTGACTAGCTCCTGGTTCTCATGCCAATTGTGACAATAGCCCATAAAACTTCCAGGACCTCCTCTGAACCGCTCAATTGTATTTTAAAACATATTCCTAGGGTTTATCACAGAAAGTTGACAAAGGAGTCACCAAAAAACTAAGTTTCTCTCTCTCTCAAAGAAGTAGGTCTAACTCCAGATAAGAATTTGGATATGACTTTTTGTAGGTAGAATGTATCCTTGAAGGTGAGCAAACTCAAGATTCTATGCACTTTTTTGTGTTTAATAAGCAATATTAAATGTTTTTCCACTAGAGGGTGGGAAAATCTAAAAGCAAGACAGATATGCTTTTGTTTGTACCCCCAGACATGGGGCATAATGAGGGTTCCATAAATGCTTCTTGAATGAATGTATGAACAGTTACCATATCACTCTCACACCAATTACCATTGAGTACTGGGGGACTATCCCACCAGCATCCCCATGATAGATGTAGACGGCACCAGCGAAGTCATCTTCTTTGGGTGCACCAACAGCCACGTCTGTGGGGGGATAAAAACAGACCCATTAGAAAAACCATATGGAATAACATTCAGTGTGGCTTCCCTAATTCTGGTTATCACATCTGAGCCACCTCAACCAGGAATTTTTGGTTGTTAATTATTCAAACACTAAATTAGGCACCTATCTGTCAGCAGGAGGAAGAAAAAAAATCAACAGCGTCCAATGTTACAAAAGCAGAGTCTAGTCCCAGACAAGTTTCTACCTCATCCTCACAAGAAAAAGCGCTGAAGTACTCAATAAAAACAAACTTCCTATCCTAATCTGAGGGGAATTCCACTGCCAATGGTTATTGCATAACTGAGGAAAGGCAACTATTCCCAGATAAATACATGGAATGACATTCCCTACACACACACACACACACACACACACACACACACACAACATTACCCTCACAAACGGATGACTTCTGGAACAAATCCCAAATCTTCCTTACCTTTTTTCCCCCATGGCTTCTTACATAAGTCAGGTGACTATAGAAATGAGGTCAAAGGTGAGGGGCATGCATCCCCATGACCCTGAGATACATTTGCTCTCTCCCTCTGAATGAAACCCTGTGTGGCCAGTGGCATGAGGTGTCAAAGGTCATCTAGCCTACGCAAGAGCTGTACCCCAGCCCTGGGACATGCTCTGCCCATAGTGAGGGAAAGAGGCAATAAATAAACCAGAGGCTGTGGAGGACAGTGCTGTCCAAACAGGATTGGACATCTGGTCTGTGCATCTCTACCCCTCCAACATATACACCCTCACCCACTCACCACCATTATCAGGGGAAATGTCCTTATTTCCCTAACACATGGCTGAGCAGCATGAAGCATCTGAGACTCAGAAGAGTTTGCAGCAGGGGAAGCGAAGTCACACTTATTTACCTGAGGGAACCCCCCCCCCGCCCCCCGCGTGGACCAGCCCCAAGGTTCGCTTCCCCTACAAACACAGAGCAGAGTCCTCTGCTGGAGAAAGGATTATCCAGAAGCAAAACTGCAGTGGGCTCAGCACTTGGCCACGAGTGTCTACATGAAGGACACCTCCAGGAGTTGTCCTCTTCCCTCAGAACCTCCATGGGCCTTCAGGGTTGGCCAGGAGATCCAGGAGAAAGTCACTAAAGATGGACAGTTAGAGGACAGGCTGCCACTCTGACTATACCTGGAGGTGCTCGGCAGCCCAGAGTGACCTCACTCACCTGGGAACCCATCATCATCCAGATCACCCAGGCTGGCGATGCTCTCCCCGAAGTGTGCGTTGTAGGCACCATCCCCATTCAGAGTCAGCTGCTCCTCCAGGGCACCCTGGGAAACAGGATGGAGGAAAGAGTGGGGTGAAAGAAAGAACAAACAAAAGAAAACAATAAAAACCCAGAGCCCAAAAGGTCACCCTCCTATAGAACCACCATCAGCAGGAAACACCTGGGCAGAATCACAGGAACCCAAGCTTCTCTCCTGGGGGCAAAATGTGTCCCTCACCTGTGCAGCAGGAAGGTCTCCCAGAGCCTGAGATGCATTCTGGAGGCCAGAGGATTATCATGTTGACAATGACTACACCTTCCCATCCTATTGCTCACAGACCAGCAAGCCACCTACCTGCCTGGCCCCACAGTAACCCCTCAGCCTTTCCTATGACATAACACTTCCCCCAAAGTTGTTTTCAAGGGGCACATATTCTTCTATTTGTTTTCTCCTGTGCTTTCAGGACCAGTTCATAAAGCTGTTTTGCAAGATGCAAGTTATTAGCCATCTTGATAGAGGGCGTCATGGTTCAGAAAATCCAGACACCCAGTAGTTCCTGGCCAGGGATTGGAGGGTGGTAAGATACCTAACTATGCTTATTGTTATGCATGGCTCAGGTATGAAATTCCTGAGCCACCATTAACAGAAAGGGGTCAAGGGTGTATGGTGGCAATAAAAGCTATCCAAGAATACCCACTCTCTCCAAATCATTGACATGTGGATATCAGAGGATTAAAATGCAATCTAATGTTTTAAGGCAGAAGAATATTTAAACCTTCCCCATTATAGAGGCATCCCATCAGTGTCTGGCTTTTGTCATGACAAAATCTGTTTCTATAAATACAACTGCAACGTGGAAACAATAAAGATGTGATGATTTCTTGAGCCAGTGAAACCCCCACCCCAAAACACAAGAGTTGTCATTCATTATTTGTGGTGTATGGGTACCAGGACCCCTCAGGTTCCAAAATCTGCAGCTATTCAAGTTCTTTATATAAAGTGTGTGGTATTTGCATATGACCTATGCGCACCCTCCTGTATACTTTGTTTAGAGATTACTAATAAAATCTAATGCAATGTTAATGCTATGCAAATAGTTGCTGTACTGTATTATTCAGGGAATAATGACAAGAAAATAGTCTGTACGTGGTCAATACAGATGCAATTTTTTGTGGACATATTTTCAATCTGTGGTTGGTTTAATTCAAGGATGCAAAACCCAGATATAGAGGACCGACTGCATGTGACTTCCTCCTAGCCATATGATGGGGAAGAGGAAGGAAACACCAGCAGCTGATTCCTTCTGTGTAGCAAGCACTGTCTGTCTATCTCCTTGTTCAGATCTGAAGTCCCTTCCCCTTTCACAGATGAGGAAAACGGAGGCACCAATTACAAGCCACCTGTTCATGCCATAAACTAGGAACTGGAGAAACCAAGATTCAAACCCAGGCCCATCATTTTTTCCACTTGTCCATACTGCCTTACAATCATTAATCGAATGCAATAAGGGTGAAAAGAAATAATAGGGTAACCATACGGCATTCGGGCACATTGGGTAAGGGAAGTTTGGTGTGTGTGGGGAGGGGGTGGCAGGGATACATGTGGTTGCAACATGCCCAGAGGAAATCTGGGGGAATTATGATGCTCCAAGATCCCACCTCCTTGCCAGGCATGGCAGCACACACCTATAATCCCAGTGGTTCAGGAGGCTGATGCAGGAGGACCAAGTTCAAAGTCAACCTCAGCAACTTAGTGAGGGCCTAAGCAACTCAGTGAGACCCTGTCCACTAAATACAATATTAAAAAGACTAGGGATGTGACTCAGTGGTTAAATGTCCCTGGGTTCAACCCCTGGTACTGGGGGGAAAAAAAAAATCCCACCTCCTGATCTGGGTCACAAACAGTTGGGCTCAAAATTCATGCAAATGCTTGCCTCCTGCCAACAGGGCAGCAGCCATGGAGTGCTGATTGCTCTCATCTACAGAATCTCGTCAGTCCTCCCTGTTCCCCCTCCCGGAGTATCAGTGGAACTGCAGGTGCCAAGAGTTACTGCCACAGATACCGAGGAGCATCTTCCCAGACTTTAGATCCATCTTCCTAAAGAGTCTGCAATCATCACAGGCAGCACAAGGCTTAACACCCCCTGGCTCTCCCTCTGCTGGCGCTTCCTTCCTGTCATCTCACCACCTAATCAGAGTTAAACACCACCCTCTCCCATCACAAGCATCTCATTCACTGTTCAACAGTATACTGATTTTTTTTTATTATGAAATATTGCAGTAAGCCAGGCATGGTGGCACACGCTGTTAATCTCAGTGGCTCAGGAGGCCCAGATGGAAGTTCAAAGCCAGGCTCAACAGAAGTGAGGCACTAAGCAACTCAGTGAGACCCTGTCTCTAAATAAAATACAAAATAGGGCTGTGGATGTGGTTCAATGGTCAAGTGCTCCCGAGTTCAATCCCCAGTACCAAAAGTAACAAAAAAAAAAAAAAATTGCAATGTCACTATTTGGATAAAAATCAAACAAGATCTACCCAAGTATCATCTCCCAGAGATGTTACGAACATTCTCTATGTGTATCACCTATGTTAAGGTTATTTGTACGTGTAATTTTCATCCTTTTTATTTTTAATTTTTTTGTTGTTGTTGTAGATGGCCAAATGCCTTTATTTTTTATTCTTTATGCAGTGCTAAGGATCAAAGCCAGTGCCTCATACATGCTAGGCAAGCACTGCCACTGAGCCCCAGCCCTGGTCCTCATCCTGCTTCTTAAAACACACAGTACCTCATAAGCATTTTCTCACGTTACCCAAGGCGTGGACCAGAACACATTCATTGAACTCTTTCCCTCTTGTTGAGCATCCTAATTCTAGATCCTGAAAGATGTTTTCTCATGTGCCCTCCACCTACCCACCCACCTTCCCTTGGCTGCAAAGTGACAGGGGCATCTCTCTGAACCTGTCCCATTCCTTTCGTGGTTTTACACAATAAGGGACATCATGATTGCAGCCCACGGTCACTTCACCAGCCTCCACCCAGAATTAGGGGCCCTTCCACCTCACACCTCAACCCACTTGCCCCAGCCTCCCTGCCTGCCTCTTCTCTTCAAGATTCCTCCCAGTAATCATGGCCTCGGCTTCCCCAGAGCAGTGTCTATATGCACTCCCAGAAAGGCAGCATAACCTAGAGACAAAACAGGCCAGCTCTGAAGCCAGTTTACCAAGGTTTGAATCCCAGCCTCACCACTTCTTAGCTGTGCGATTTGAGGCATGGAACTTAACCTCTCTGGGCCTCAATTTTTTCATCTGAAAAATGGGAACCCTGAATATCGTATATATATATTCACTGAACTAAGGAAAGATAGTCGCTGGTACAGTTAGCAAGCAATAGTTACAGAGAGTCTTCCTGGTCCCTGCAATGTTTGCAGTGGTAACACTGTACATAACTCTCTATTAATAGACCAGTGGCTTCTTCAAGGCAGGAATTATGTCCTTACACCTCCTGGGTAATGGCCCAGTGCTGGCCCAGGGGGTGCAAATGGGACAAGTGTCCCTTCCCCCACCCCCAGCCCCGGGTTGCCCAGCATCGTACTCACATTTCCTCTGTTGATGTAGACGGTGACCTGCCCCTCATCTCTGATCTCAGAAAACATGGGGGCCCCCACCAGCAGATCAGAGAGGCCGTCCCTGTTCAGGTCAACTGCACACAAGGAGGAGCCGAAGTAAGAGCCCATCTGCAACCAAGTCCATCGCAACAGCGTTCAGTGTCTGCCCGCACACGAGGCCCTCGCTCTCCACCTCTCCACCGGCTTCTGAAACATCTGTCCCCAGCCCTTCAGAGGCAGTGCCAGCTGTGCTCCCCACAAGGCAGGATTCCTAGGCCAACAGGGAAACACCAGCTCCCTGGGGCCTTCTGATAGACAGGACACCAAAGCTCACAGGCTCAGCAGGCCCCTGTCCTGGAGTCCCATCAAGGGAAGGCTCAGAGGCCAGTCCCTGAGGAGGCAGCACTATTTTTTTCCAGTGCAAGCTGAGGTTGCAAATACAGGTTACCACCAGGAAAAAAAGTGCCCACGTATCAGACATCTGGCAAGGCCACGCTAGCAGGAGTATGGAATTTCACAGCACGAGGCAGGCATGAAAACGATTGTCACCGGGAGATGGCCATCCTCCCGCCACCAACCCGGCTGCTATGCATACTAGAGACTGGTCAGGAAGCAATGAGCTAAAGAGACAGAAAAAGGTACGACTCAGAAGCCTGCTGGATAAGGGTACAGAGCCAGCTTGTACCGGTTCTTTAGGCACAAATTCATCCAGTACCTGTGAGTTTTAAATCCAGAATCTCAAACCCAAACACCACTGGGATTTGGGCAGGTGATAGAACAGGTATAAGAAAATGTAACAGTATCAGTGTGCTTACAGGTGTCAAGGGGCATTTGTCTTCAGTATCTAAGAACAACAGGGAGGGGAGGAGACTGCAGCAGGCTTGAGCCCCCAGGGCTGCTTCCCATTTTCAAAAGAGAAGCCCCCAAATCCAAAATTTTATTTGAAGTGCCTGTTTCATAAATGCTGACAATTTATTTGTATTAAAACTAATAAATGAATATTGTACAGGTCAAACAAAAATGTGCACAGGCTACAACCTTTCTAGAGACTGGTAGTTGACAATCTGTATTAAAAAAAAAAAAAAAATGATGTATGTCCTTTTAAAATAAAGGACGGGGCTCTAGCTCTAATGACCTGTGGAGCACTTTCTCTTGCTACTGGAGTTTGTTGGCAGTCAATTCAGGGGAGATAGAGAGGTGGGAGCACTCCAATCTACTTCCTGCAGCTAACGCTGGCCCTGGAGGGCTTTGTAGCAGCCACTCAAACCTTTCCCATTCATGAACCAAAGTCAATTGCCCCGTTCTCCAGAAGGAGGACATCGGAATAGTTTGGGGAGGGTGGGGAGGACAGAAACCAAGTTGCCAGCCACTAATCCAACAGCCTTGCCAATCTCCCCATCTGAGCTTTAGTAGAAGAATCTGGTCAGATACAGGCAAGGCCCAGAAGAGCAAAGCCAAGGGCTGCTCTCTCTGGAAGAGCCCCAGGGGAATTGTTTGTTTCATTCCAGAGGCTATTTAACTTGGCATCTTCAGGAATGTTAAATCAGAAATCCCGGTAGGTGCAGTATTCTATCTCAGTTTTGAAATACAAATACATCTTCAATACAACCTCAATACAACAGCTGTGATGGGCTTTGGGGTGAGCACCCCTTGACCCAATCTCTCCATCAGTCTGGAAGTACAAGGGTGTGTGTCTACGTTAACATCTGAATTGCACACATATTTGTGATTTCTTATGTGCACTATTTGTGGGATGTCAACCTAAAAGACCAGAATCAGTTGGTTTTTTTCTTTCTAATAGAAAGGATACAGGACAACCTGACCAAATTCTAGGCAAATAAAAGCTGGAGTGAATGGGATGGGGACAGCTGAGTGGGAACCCTACTGTGTGTGTGGTACAGGGGTAAAGCCAAAGCATCCTTTGAAAGCCTGAGGATTGTGTCCTCTTCCTAGGAGATAATGGAGAAGTCAGAGAAACAAGAATATCTCATTCCTTCAGGCAAAAAACAGAGTAAGATGCATAAAAAGAGGCAAGAGCTTACTTCAAAATCAGAAGGCTGATGAGACACATAAAGCCAGCTGGAGAAATTGGCAGAAGAAAGGGAAAGCCAGAGAGCCAGGAGGGTGAGGCCAGATGAGGGAGAACTACAGAGCAGGGCAAAGGTTCTGGAAAGAGGAGGCAGAGGGCTGAAGAAAAGGCAGATGGCTTTGCAGCTGGGGGGCTGGGAGATGAACATCTGGACTCTTGTATCTCTGAATCAGGGAACCTAACATTTATTGTCACAGTAAGGACGTTCAAGCAGACATGCAGGCCTGTTCCTGTTGGAACCAGATGGCATTAAGTCCTAAGTTTGGACAAGGGAGCGCTTGGTAGATTCCCTGAGCCCTCTCACATCTGCCTCCCATAACCTGACCACCTGGGAACAGATGGGTGGCCATGGAAGTTATCATCCAAACTGGATGGCTTTCAAGGAGAGGGGGTGCCATCAATTACTAATTAGATCATGAAATACACCAGGACCCCAGGCATGAATGGGGCTTGTGCTGGGCAGGGAGTGGAAGAGGAAAGCACCAGGAGGCACAACCACAACCGAACAGGAAGATGCTCAGAAATAATTTTATGCTTTCAAACCCCCGTTCATTTGAAAGGAGGGTGGGGGACAGTTTGTTTCTACAATAGACACACTCACCCATTCACTGGGGGGTTTTTTGGAGAAAGATCTAAAATATTAGGCTTAGTAGTATTCATACCCACCATGCTTGTTGGGGCTCTTTCCACCATAAGTGGTACAGAGCTATTTCTTTTCTAAATTTAGGGGTGTTGGAAAGTCTTTTCTGAAGAATAGCTCACAGACCTTTTCAATGCTGTTGCCTCTGGGGTTTTGTGAATGTTAAAACAACACAAGTCAGCATGGTTCTCAGGGGAATGTAGAACTGTTCTGAGGAAAAAATGCAAAACCAAGTGGGATATTGCATTTTTTTTTTATTCTAAAGGTTATGACCACTTATACTAAGTGTACTTCTTAAGGTTATTAAAATTGCCGTGTGTGCAATTTTAGTCTCAACTACTCAGAAGGCTGAGGCAGGAGGAACGCCTGAGCCCAGGAGTTGGAGGTCAGCCTGGGAAATGTAGTAAGACCCATCTCAAAAATAATTTTAAAAATTACAAAAAGGCCTCCTTGTGAGATTTTCAGATCTCAGAATATGGTCTATACCAGAATAGTATGGAATGATCCCAGGTTGTCATTCAGCAAGTTTAATTCAACAGCAGGAACAGAACTGGGTTCAGAGGCATGTGGCCCAAAAAGGAAATGATCATTTTTCCCCTCACTTCAGGATAAAGTTAAATAAAATCACCTCTGGCATTCTCCTATCTTCTAGAGTATCCCTCCCACACCCCAGGTATCCTATGCATCTTCCAAAAGCCCACTAGGGCCTCCAACAAGAGAAGCCTCCAAATGATGCCACACCCCTTCCAGCCTAAACTGGGTTCCCTAGAACAGCCAATCTCAAACCATCCTGTTCGCCTAAAGTCATGAACAGCTGTGCAGAACTGAGAAGTCCATGAACAGCAGCACTTATCAATCAAAATACTCTGTACCCAGCTTCATTCTAGACTATGGTGCAATTCAGTGGAGTCCTTTAGGAAACACAGGACCAGGGACTGGGTGGGAACAACATATGCAGATGAACCTTCTCCTGGACTCTGGTCAGGCAGCTTCCTGAGCTACTTCTATATCAAGGTTCCAAGAGGAACTGGATGATGTCTGGATATTCTTTGTGTGACAACGGTTCTCCCAGCCATGACAGAAGAGGGCACAGAGTGCAGGAAGAGGAGGCAGCCTCCGGCCGGAGAGAAAGACAATGAGCCTTTGTCCATCCTTTAAACAGAACCCCTGGTGTCTAATGAGCTTGCTGCCTAAAACTAAGGAGTGAAGAAAACAATCTAGTTAGGATACAAGCAATGACTGGGCTGTGCCTGATCTCTCAGGAGGCACAGATGAGAGGCAGATGGGAGGAACAAAGGTGAAAGGTGGAAAAGGCAAGGGTGGAGCAGGGAGCATCTGGAAGAAGTGTCTGGACTGTGGCAACCTTTTAAAACGCTGTGCTGTAACTTGGCCACGTCTAAACTCATCTTGCTGCATGACAGCTCCTAAAATGAGCGCGAATTCAATGAAGCCTGCCGGTCACACACACACAGCTGAGAAGGTAAAGGCACCAACACGCAGGCAGAGCTGTCGTGTAAGCATAGGGCACAGGCAGTGCTGTTACCCAGCTTTCTAAAAGGAACCTGCTTCCGCCTGATGTCATCTCTCCAAAAAAAGTAGTCACTGATACCAAGAACCTCACCTTTTTACCTGATGCCTGAAAAATCTTAATCAGGGTGCCTGATCTTCGGTCCACTCTAAAAATATAAACCTAAGGAATGAAAAAAAATGGTGTTAGAATGGAAGCAATGACCAATGATATTGACCAGCATCTTCTTGGGGGAGCAGTCACACATCCCTGCCAAAAAGCATCCTGCAGAACTGAGGCAGAAGCGTCACCAGCACTACTCCTAAGCCATACAGTTTATGCAAGCCATGGAGGATAAGACCCAAGGAGCACCAAATTATTAAACTCAAAAAAGTCTTTTCTTTCTTAAAATGATCCTTCAATTCCATTAGTTAGAGCTTTAACAGGTATCACAACAGGAGACAAAGGGACAGAAGAGAGTATTTCAGCCAAAGTTATTCTCCCAAGTGATTCCACATAATATTAGAGTCACAGAATCTGCATGGGTAAATATGAGTTTGGTCTAGGAAATGCAAAGTTAAGCATTAAATAAATTCCTGTACTCTGGAATTTCTCAGAGCCTTTGGCATGGACATTTAAGTAATGATGAATCTCATTGACATTTAACTTTCTAAATGTAACCCACCTATGAACTTCTAAGTTACAGCTTATGGAAAGACTATCTCATGAGACACAGGGTAAGGGCCTCTTCCCTGGGGTAAGGAACTGCCATATTAGTGTGCAGGCTTTTGCACCCTGACATGGGAAATGAATACCAAAATCCTGAAGGCCAGAGGTCCATTCTGGGGTCCTTAGAGAGCAAGTCTGCATGAGCCCTGGTCCCTGGGAACGTGGGATAATGAGCAACTTTGTCCACTACAGCCAATTTCCCCAGTGCCTCTTAGGTCATGAAATCGAAAAACATTTTTCTATTTTTTTTTTTTTTTTTTTTGATAAGTGGATCCAGGACTCCCATCTAGCTCTCTCAGTTAAATAACCAACCTTGCCTTGAGACCTGACTGGGACCATGCAACATCACAATCATACGAAGGAGAAACAATACAACTGAATCAAGTTTTTTGCAATTACTGAAAAAAGAAAGTCACTACCATCAGCACAGAGGCATCTGTGAACCAGGAAGTAAGCAATTTTGCCAGACAACAGAGAAACCTAGTGGTACATAGTTCCTCCCCAGAAGATGCCATTGATGCAGGGACAGCTTTCAATGCCCTTCCTTCCACCATGAAGAGGAATTCATGTGACTCAAAGATGTGAAATTATCAAAGTTCACATGCATGATTCCCTATCCTCTGACTCAGGGCCCTGGTTTATCTGATTCGACCTCTCTCCACAGCATCAGCCTAGGGGGAGGGAGGCACACTCTACAGAAATATCAGAAGTGGCTCCCAAGCCCTGCCCAGGAGGGTCCACAGAAGTGGCTCTCATGAACACACCTCAGTCTTGCCAATCAACTGGACAGCTCTCTAGAACCCTGATTTGCCTGACAGACTGGCTGCAGGGTCCCAGTAAAAGTGGTCTCAGGTTATTTGGGTCTCTCTAGAATTCAAAGCCCATTTCTCCAAGCCACAGAAGAGACAGCCAGACCCTACCATAGGTCCAGCCCTAGGGCTGTGAGCCCAAAGTTCACACCACTACTTAGTTTTCCCCATCAGACAAAAATGCAGATTCCTTACCCATATGGACCTCCCCATTCTGTGATTCCGATACCATGAAGCTAAAGAACAAGCATAATTCCCTTAGGGACCCTGATTCCCAAAGTGGGTCAGACAGCCGAAGACCCAGATGTCTGTTCTACACTCTGGACAGACTTTAGGGAAAGTCAGAACCACATATTGCCAGAACAGCCTTGGGTTCCACCAGTCTTGGTAATCCAATGTTCATTCTAAAACAACTGGGGAAATAAATGGGAATCTAAACATTTAAAAAAAAAAAAAAAGAAAGAAAGAAAGAAAGAAAAGCCCTAAAAGGTAGGTGGGACTCTGCCTGATTCCATTCCTGGAAGAGTCAGGAAGGTGGAGGACTTAAGTTGGATGGCACTGAAGGCTATTCTTCAAAGGGCACCATGATGGCAAGAGGAGTCTTAGGAACCATTACACACACGGTCAAGTTGAAAAAACAAAAAGAAAAAAAAGAAAAAAAAAAAAAAAACCTCATGAGAGGAGAATGGACAGTGTGAATGATATTCACACACTAATGATGCTTTCAAGGTCAACTCTGCGAAGTTGTAGGAATGAGACTGTGGAAGGATTCCTCCTGACTTTACGCCTTACCTGCCAGTCACCCAAGAGAATATTCAGGTCAAAGTCAGTTGGTGACCCCCTATGACACAGCAGCACACTCCCCGCCTCTGTCTGATCCCAGGTACGTCACAGACGTTTCTCACCTTTCCAATGCCTTCATCCTGTGGGGCGCCTCCTACCACATCGGTGGTAGACGGGTGAGAGAAGCGGCCAGCCGTCACTGCATAGCCTAAATGGGATGGATGGAAACCAAGGACAGGGTTGAATATGGTGGCAAGAGAAGAAAAATATGCACTGGAAAAAAAAATTCTCAAGCAAGTTTCATTATCTGAGCGGCTAGGGTCCAGTTATTCTTAGAACACAAAGGGAACCAGGGAACAATCAGCAGCTGTCAGTCTCCTCATGCTTAAATGGTGCATATCACCAAAAGCCATATTTGCAAGGACACAGATAGGAAAGAGCACCTAGTGTCCTCCCTGGGATGGGTATTGTGCTAAACCATCTTTTCTTTTTGAGATACGATTTTCATAAAGTGCACACATCTGAAATGTAGACCCTAAGGAGGATGCACATATATGCATAACCATGCAGCACCACCCTGATCAAGAAAGTGAACAAGAACCACATCCCTGGAAGGTTCCTTCATGCCCTGTGCCAGTCAATCTCCAGTCCCACAGGTCACCATTATTCTGACTTTTATTACTATAGATTAGATTTGCCTTTTCTAGAACTTCATTTAATGTAATACCTGTGACACTCCTCTATGCTATTGTCTGTAGTAGTGGGTTGTCCTTTTCAATGTCAAGTGATGTCCCACTGTATGAACATACCATATCTTTCTCTTGTTGCTGAGCATCATGGATTGTTTCCAACTTGCAAGTAAAGCTGCTCTGAGCATTTTTATAAGTCTTTGGGTGACATTTATTTCAATATAAAGACTATGAAGAATGCGTGATCATTTATTCCATTTTACAGATTTGCAGATAGACAAAACATGTCCCAAATCACAGCCTAAGTGTCTCCTGACTTTTGAAGGCCTTGCTGATGGCTGACAGCACTCTTCTGACCGGCAGAAATGCTAGACAGGTTGCTGGCCATGTCCCCCAGGTCTGGTCATCATCCTCGAACCCTAATGTGGATAAGTCATTTCAGTTTTGTGATGATTCATATCATCCAGGATCTCCATATCACGATTTTTATTCTCTGTGTGGCTGATTTCTCTCAAACGGATGGTTCTCATTGCCTGAGAGTATCATGAGTGACATCAACCCTCAACTGTTCCCTGCTAACCCTCGAAGCAGATAAGGGGCTCTGTTTCATACATGGGAACAAACCACAGACCCCAAGGTTCATAGCACCTTTCCGAGGCCCTAAAGCCACCATCCAAACTGGACTCTCTTCTGCCCTATCTTCATGCTCCAAGTCAGTGAGCAAGCATTCAGCTCCTGCCATACACCAGGCATTGTATATACCATCTCCCGGGAACATGAGACAAAAGTCCCACGTTTGAGGTGTGAGCAGCCTCGTGAGGGGTTTGGTACCAGTGGCAGGTGCTGTTCTAGCAGCACACACTGGGGAGGCAACTCAGCCTTTAAACTCTGCCTCAGAAACAACAGGGTTATTCCCAACTCTACTGCTTATGAGCCATGTGACCTTGGAAAATTACAATACTTCTTCGTACCTCCATCACTTCACCTAGGAAGTACAGATAATAATAGTGACCTCATAATTTCAGGAATTAGAAGAAATTATATACAAAGCCCAGCAGAGATGAAATGCTTAATAAATGATGGAGCTGAGGAGCTATGTGAGCACCATAGCAAATGCCCCAAGACTTATTAAAATACCCTTGGGTCTGTGCTGCTGTGTGGCACAGTAACAGAAGGGAAAAGGTGAGTCATCAATTCCCTGACCCCACCTAACAAAGATTCCAGTGACTCTGCCCAAAAGGTGGTGGGGCCTCCCCCATTAGTTATGTATACTGAGTGTGAAAGAACATCCTTTTGTCATTATGAGACCTTCCTAAATACAGCTCCAATTCCAGTACAGAACGGCAGCACACAAGGCCTAGGTCTGAGACCTGTGACTGTCCTCTCCATAAGCAAAGGCAGTCTATCTGCTTTTAAATGGGCAAGGTTTTGTCCCAGCATCTTCCTTGCCTAATGGCTGCTAAATTAAAGTTTGTCTATCTTCTTTCTAGAAGAGGAGGATTGAGAAAAATAAGAACATTTCTAAGCCTTCAATTAAACTTCAACCTGTAGTTGCATGAGAATTTCTGGTTATTATTTCTATTTGTGACCAGAAAGCAGAGACCTCATCCCAAGGGATATCCAAAGACTACTAGGATTCTATTGAACTCACTTTGCATATGACCATCTGAACTTGAGTGATTGCTAAAATAAGACAGTTGAGCCGCCAGAGAAGGCTCTTTAATTAAACCAGTTTTAATTCACTTCCCTCCACTGTCTTCTGCGTGAGCAACAAGATGTTCAGGTGTTCCAGCTAAAATTAATTAGAACAAGAGATGGAAAAGTAAAAGCCAACCAACTTTCCCTTTCACCAATAAAGCACCGGTGAGCTCAGTGGTAACTGCTCCAATTTCCCCTTCCTTACCTGGCCTCTCTCCCCCCCCCCTACTCACCCAGGTAGGTGTACCGCCTGTTCATGATGGCTTCATCATTCAGCTTCAAATAGGTGTTGTCCGTGAGGTTCAGCACTTTGACAGTCCCAGCCCAGTAAAATGACCCGGGGGCACCCATCACCACCAGTTCCTACCAGGAAAATCCAAATGTAAATGGAAAAGCTAAGGAAGGGATTAAGAGATGTAGTGAGACCACAGTCACACAAAGGAGAACTCAATTAAATTAAAAATACCGCACCAAGGATTTATTTCAGCATATCAAACAAAAAAAACAAACCCCACCAGATTTCCTGGCATTATGGAATCTATCAAGCAGGGATGATCAGGACTAAAGAGGTGAAGGTAACTGAGCAAGGGGACAGAATGAGTGACACACTGACAACTAACAGGGCTGCACATATTTCTTCAACTTCATACCAAGATTAAACACGGAAATGGTAAACGACAGGCGTGGTAATAAACTGAAGAGTTCCAGGGCAAGCACTCATGCAAAGACAGCAATCCTCACCCAGCCTGAACCCAGGCTCACCATTCAATGGTTCTGGCCTCCCAATGTATAGCAGAAGAAAATAGTGACCAAAGTCAACTCTGCAAAAACTGAATTAATATCCTGGGAAATTCCCTCCAGGACTTGCCCCAGCCGCTCTTCTCAAAAACAGTTATAAAGATGGGTTTTCTGGACACAATGGCCTATTGCAAATTCAGAAGAACAAAAACAAGAAACTAGAGAGGCCAACTAAGGGAAGTTCATAAACTAGAAAGAAAACAGACCACAGGCAGCAAGAGACAGTAGTCCTATTAAAAATAGGCTTCAGAACCAAAAGGTACAGCTTTCAGCATTTAAATTATGGAAAAATGGTCCCGCATCCACAAGCCTGTGCTACAAAACCATCCAATGACCAAAACTGATGATAATCCGAAATGCTCCAAAATAGCTCAGTTACCATGGGAAGTCAACAGGGATATCAGCATGATTTTACCCACAAGATGATGCATTATTAACTGTACTAAGTTAGAAACAACCTGAATGTCTAACAATAGGGCTTCTAAAGTATAGCACACACATTCAACAGAATTAAATGCAGTATAAACAATGCTATAGAAGACCTAATGGCATCGAGGGATGTTTACAAAGTGCTGTTAAAAAGAATATGCCAGGGCTGGGGTTGTGGCTCAGTGGTAGAGAGCTTGCCTAGCATGTGTGAGGCCCCGAGTTCCACCCTCAGCACCACATTAAAACAAATAAATAAAAATAAAGATAAAAATAAAAAAAAAATCAATAAAGGTATTGTATCTACCTACAACTAAATATACATATAAAAATATATATATGAAAATATATATGTGAATATATATATACATGTATATGAAAATATTTTTTCCATTTTAATTTTTTAAAAAGACTATACCAAACAATATATATACTGTTGATCATGTTTTATAAAGGAAAAAAATGAATGTGTGCACAAATTCACAAAGACCAGGTGGATAGGTCACAACACATTTTATTCCCCCCAGAGTGATGGAACTATGGATATCCCTTCTTTTGCTCTTTCAACCTCAAAGTTTCTTTCTTTTTTTTTTTTTTTTAATTCTAGAACAGACTTTTCCAAGAGCACAGGGCTCAGGTAAAATTCAACCTGTCAACTGTCCCAAACATACCGGCTCCTCTCCTGCTACTCCCTCAGACCGTGCGCTTGGGGTACTCTGCTCTTTGAATCTCCATCCCTGCAATGCCCTCATCTTTCCTCTGCCTGGGAGGCCCTGCTTCAGTCTGCAAAGCCCAGCTGAAGTGTGGGAGAGTCTTAGACAAAATGATGATGGGTAACAAGAGTGCAGGTGAAGGAGTCTACTCATAGAAGGTTCTAGAATCAGCAAAATAAGCCTGTGGTGAAAAGAGTCAGAACAATGCTAAAGAGGGGCAGTACCATCTGCAAAGACTCATGAGAACTTTCTACAGTGGTAGAAATGTTCCCATCTTGAGAAAGGGATGACGTGGGTGTACACATTTATCAGAATTCATCCAACTATTTAGATGGGTGTGAGTAATTGTATGTATTGAACATAAAAGACTTGAGAGTCAAAAATTCTAGAACAGTGTTTAAACACTGACCAGGAAATCATCTCACAAAAATGCAAAAATCACCAGTGAGATGACATTTTACATGTGTTCAAATAAAGCCCCCGAGGATTGAGGCTGTGCTGGGACAAGGGGAAGAAGGCAGCTCCTGTGTGCACTGGAGGTCTGCCATTCCTTCCACAACAGGGAATCCCTTTTTTAGTTATTTATATTTTCTATGAAGTATCTACACTGCCATAAGAAATAAAATTTGTCCAACAAAATCATTAATTTTTTTACTATATTAGGGATTGAAATCAGGGGTGCTTAACCACTGAGCCACATCCCCATTTTATTTAATTAACTTATTTACAGACAGGATCTCACTAAATTGCAAAGCCTGACTTTGAACTTTCCATCCTCCTGCCTCAGCCTCCCAAGTTGGATTACAGGTATGTGCCTTCACACAAAATCATTAATTTTTTAGTTTGACAATATTTACTGAGCATCTACTATTATGTATGTAAAGCTTGAGATACACACATCAAGTTCCTTTGCATGATGTTCTTAGGATCAGGCAACATGGAAAACAAGATAACTGCACAGGCTGACGAAGGCTGCCAGTTTCCGACAAGTCCCTGGAGGCGAGTACCTGCCACAGAAATACTGAGTTTCTGATAACTTATAAAGTCATCAGGGTGCAAACATACAATGGAGAAAAGATAGCCTGTTCAACAAATGGCGCTGGGAAAACTGGAAATCCATATGTAGTGAAATGAAATTAAACCTGTCTCTCACCCTTGCACAAAACTCAACTCAAAATGGATCAAGGACCTAGGAATTAGACCAGAGACCCTGCACCAAAGAGAAGAAAAAGTAGGCCTGAATCTTCATCATGTTGGCTTAGGACTAGACTTCCTTAACAAGACTCCCAGAGTGCAAGAAATCAAAGCAAGAATCAATAAATGGAATGGATTCAAACTAAAAAGTTTTTTCTCAGTAAAGGAAACAATCAATAATGTGAAGAGAGACCTATAAAGTGGGAGAAAATCCTTCAGATAGAGCACTAATCTCCAAAATTTATGAAGAACTAAAAAACTTTACACCAAAAATACAAAGAACCCAATCAATAAATGGGCCAAGGAACTGGACACTTTACAGAAGAAGATATATAGGTGATTAATAAATATATGAAAAAATGTTTAACATCTCTAGTAATTAGAGAAATGCAAATTAAAACAACTATGATTTCATCTTACTCTAATTAGAATGGCTATTATCAAGAACACAAACAATAATAGATGTTAGCGTGGATGTGGGGAAAAAGGCACACTCATACATTGCTAGTGGAGTTGCAAATTGGTGCAGTCATTCTGGAAAGCAGTATGGAGAATCCTCAGAAAACTTGGAATGGACCCACCTTTTGACCCAGTTATCCCACTCCTCAGTTTGTACCCAAAGGACTTAAAATCTGCATACTACAGTAACACAGTCACATTGATGTTTATAGCAGCTCAATTCCAACAGCTAGGTTGTGGAACCAACCTAGATGCCCTTCAACAGATGAATGGATAAAGAAACTGTGGTGTATATATACACAATGGAATATTATTCTGCCACAAAGAATAAAATTATGGCATTTGCAGGTAAATGGGTTGAATTGGAGAATATCATGCTAAGGGAAATAAGCCAAACCCAAAAAATACCAAAGGCCCAATGATTTCCCTGATAAGTGGATGAGGATACATAATGGGGGTGGGGGGGTAAGAGAAGAATGGAGGAACTTTAGATTACGTAGAGGGAAATGAGGTGGGGGAGGGGGCGGGGTATGAAAGATGGTGGAATGAGACAGACATCATTACCCTATGTACGTTTGATTACAAAATGGTGTGAATCTACTTTGTGTACAACCACAGAAATGAAAAGTTGGACCCCATTTGTGTACAATGAATCAAAATGCAGCCTGTAAAAATTTATAAATAAAAAACCTACAAAAGCCAGAAAATTGGGGAGAGCCCATGGGCAAGAGGGTGAGGCTTTGAACTAGGCGTTCTGTCAGATCTGGGAAGAACCGTGACAATGACTAGGGTGAGGGCCCAGGTGGAAGGAAAGTCCCTCACTGGACTCTGGTCTGAATGGCTCGCTTTTCAGCACTCAGGAAGGTGCGGACCTGGCTGTCAACGGACACTTCATTTAAGGTTCGGGGATCCACACCCCCTCAAAAGGGGGCTGCCGCACTGAGATAACCGGGAGGTATCTCTCTGCTTTCTGCACTCAGGACCTGAGCCTGGGGACACAGGGTGGGACTCGTGTTAGCTCACTCCTTCTCCTTGCACGTGCCTGTTTGGGGTAAGGGACTCTGCTGCTTCTAGAAGGCTAGGAGAGAGAAACCATCGGTTCATCAGAGGACACAGGCTTTTTTCCTGGCCTCCAGTTTGGAAAGGAATTTGTCATCAGTGCCCCCAAACAAAAGGCGCCGAAGAATGTCATGAGTGATGTCCTGCACACCAGCTGTATACACAGCGAGGAGCGTTCTCCTCCCGCAGCTTTCACAAGCCAGAGCTCCGAGCATCGGCAGGGGCCTGTAAAGGCTCTTCGGGACACTGGGCAGTGGACATGCTGCTTTCTGACTTTTACACAGGATAAAAGAGATGAATGTCTGTGTGCCCTCTCAAATGTTACAGAGAAGATTAGAAAAGTAATCCCATTCCTTAAAAACCTTTGGAACGAATCCTTGTTATTTTGTTTTCTTACCCTGTCTTCTTAAGGCTCACACCGTCTTTCCCTTCAATTCACACTGGATCAACTGGGACCAAGCCCGTGACCCTCGGGGCTGGACGGGGCTGGACTGGGCTGGAGGGCAGAGCGTCTTCTGAAAAATCCCTTGTATTTGGCTACTTCTGTTCACTTTCGATGTTTCAGTGGCGTTCACAAGTGTCAGGAAACTGATCAAAGCTTCCCTCCCCAGCCCCCAAGGAACAGCCAATACAAATATCACACCCCAGAAATCAAGCTTCCCCTCAAGCAAAGGCACCACTGCCTAATCACATGGGTAGAATCACAAACAGCCTGGGCCTGGGAGTGTTTTAGTAGCAGAATCTCCAGAGGCACTGGGGCCCCTGGGTGTGTCTGAAAGAAGCCACAGGCTTTTCTCTACCCACTGCCCAGGGGTGACCCCAGGAAGGCAGAAGAACGCCCAGATCTACCACTGAAGCCTGTGCTCAGGGAACTTCCACCAGGGGTCTACACTGGTGGGATGGGCCCGAGTCTTCCACTGCTGCTTAGGAGTAACTGTCACCTCTGTTACTATGGTCTAAGAAAGCAAAGACCCTGGGAAACTCTCATCCTCAGAGACGGGCTACAACTCATGTGGTATCCATAACTCAGAGCTTTGATAACCTCAGGGTCACTGACCCGCAGGTCAAGCAGGCACCTTGGGCCGGATCATTTGGGGCCAAAGCGGCTACATTCAGGATGGTAGGGAACCCATCTGCCTTGAGAAGCAGCCATGTGCCCCAAGAGGGGACAGATCAGCTCACAGCAAAGGCAAGTGACGAGGTCAACCGAAGGGCAGAGGAGGGAACAGTGCCTGCTTGACCCCTTCAACCACATTTCCTGCTCAGCCACAAACAGCTGAGGTTTCAGACATGAGGGAGGCAGCGAGTTCAAAGACCTCCTGTTTAAGAAGGCCAAAAGTCTGGGAACCAGAGTGAAGGTCAGAGCCCCACTGAGCCAGAGACAGCAGGCCGGGGTCAAAGGACTGAGCAGCAGCAGTGGGGGCCGCCCACTCCTCTCCTGCCGCTCTGTACACTGTGTCCCCACTTCTAAGCCCAGCCAGCACGTACCAAGTCGCTGTGGCTCCCTTGGGCTCTCAATCCCAGAGCCTGGGGTTTCAATCAGTCCCCTCATTCCTCTGGTCATCCCAGGCTTGCTCAGCCACCTGGGCTTCCCTTCCACACCCAATGGCCTTCCCGCTCCTCCTACCAAGCCCTTCTTCTGCCCAGTCCCATGCCCTGCCTTTCCTGACTTGCCAGCTGCTGGGGCCACTGTGATGTGACACCTCCCTCCTTCCCTCCCACATCTTGGTGGGTTCTGCTCTCTGCGATGGATCAGTCCTCCCCACACCACCCAAGGTGAAGCACCTCCCCGCAGTCCCATTCTCTCAGCACACGCATCCCCTCAGAGACCAGTAAGGGCCAAACCTAACTTTCCAGCACCGACTGGAATCCAGTCCCCATGTCCAAGGCATCTTATAGGAGCAGTGAGGAGTGTGTGCCAGCAACTCACACTTGTGCCTGAACCAGGGGTCTTCCTCGGGGGTTCTTTCCACAAGAGGCATGGCCCCTCTCCAGAAACCCAGCTCAATACCTCCTTCCTCTGCCCCACAGGGCTCTGGCCACCTAGCCCACAGACTCGTCCTTAGTATTCTCTGACGACCCCATCATTTTTATTCCAAAAGCATCACCCTACCCTGCCCTGTTGCCTCATGCCTAGAACACATCATGGCCGCCTCCTCTTTGGCCTCCCTCAGGACCATCATGGTCAAAGTCCTGGGCATACCTGGCCCAAATAGCCATTCTTCCAGCACTGCCATCCGCCATATTGTCACCCACCTCTGAAGGTACAGTGGTGCCCACTGCCTGTCGGATGGAGCCATCCTGGACTAGACCTGCTGGAAGAATAATGGCCATGGTACTGACCCGGCCGACATGCCGAGAAGGAAAAGAGTAAAGTCAGCACACGGCATTTCCAATCAACGGAGAAAGGAAAAATGGTTCCACAGACCAGCGTCAAAACAAGCGTACGTATTAAGGAACATACAGTTTCTATGATGTAAGAAATACAGTAATTTCAGAAGGATTAGAGATACACATCTCTTAAAACCCTGTGAAAGTACTAGAAGAAAATCAAGGTGAATAATCTCATAGGATTACAGGAGATATCCTTCCTAAACAGGGCTCCAAAATGAAGAAAAGCATATTTGACCAAATATGAATACATAATACTAGTACCACAGAGACACTCAGAGCACATTTAAAAGACTGATAATTTTTTTGCAATATTTAAGCAAGAGATTAGCATTGAAAATATGTACCAAGTCTCTACATGATTTGTAGAAAAAAACAAAACCAGGATACTGAAATATAAACAAGCAATTTCCAGAAAAATACAAGTGGCCAATATTTGAGAAAGATAAGGAATTACATTAAAATGAGATTTTTTTTCTCCCCCCACCCCACAGTGCTGGGGATTGAACCCAGGGCCTTGTGCTTGACAGGCAAGCACTCTACGCACCAAGCTATATCCCTAAACCCAGATTTCTTTTTCCATTGACAAAAATTTCAAAGTTGCTGAGAGAATGATGGCATAGATGTAACAGAAGTGGGAAAAGTGTCAATTAGTAAACATTTTTGGAATGCAATTTTCCCAAATGTATCAAAATGTATCAAAATTTGAGTACCGCTAGACCCTCCTACACTTCTATACATGTGACCCTGCACAAAAAGCCAGGCACCCATCTCCAACACACTGCCAGTGACAGGGTGGCATGTTCGTATAGCAGTTCAGTCACTGCAGCTGGAGGCATAGGCTAGGGAGGCCAGGGAACAGTTGAGGCTGGACAGGCAGGAGGACCTGGGAGGCCGGACAAGGGGAGGCATCTGGATTTTATTGTAAGTGGATGGGAAGATACTGTACGGTTCTGAGCAAGAGGCCATGATGCTTTTCTTGAACTCATCTGTCAGGAGGAAAGGGTGGAAGCAGGACAACAGGAAGGCTCGGCAGTGGGTGAGGGGCAAGACAATTGTAGCCGAGATTTGTGGGGTGCCAGAGGATGTGGAGAGAAACGTGTGGCTGCATGATAAGTTTTGAGGGCAAGGGAAGCGGGATGTGCTGGTTGCTGATAGCACAGTGAGATGCAAAGTTTTAAGTTTTCGGCTTCATCAGCAAGGACAATTAGTGACGCCATTCACAAGGCCCAGCGCGAAATTCCCTGGAGCAGTCGCAGAAACAAGGCCTGCAGGAATGGACGCAGTGGGAATTGCTGGGGGTCGGGAAGGAAGGGCCTTACATTTATCGGTTTGAGTAAAGGATGATAAAATTTGGAGGGCTACCTTTCATTTTTGCCATTTATACACTAACATTGCCAACTGTCTATTTCCTCTGGATTTAAATAGCCATTTCTGAGATCAAGGTGGCCAGTTTCACTCCCATCAGAGAAGGGAAGCTCTTCAGAAAGCTTTGGAAACCTGATGACACTGTCAGTCATTCCTCCTCCCCACCCCAGATGTCACGTGCCCCCTTTCAGCTCTCTGCTTTCCTGGAGGAATGGAGGGAGAGGGTGGTGGCTTCAGGGTCAAGCCGGTAGGCCAAGATGTGAAGTATGGGTTTTAATCTTCCATGTCAAGAGAAGCCACAGAATCCCAATTAGAGATTTGACTTTGAAGGATCCTTAGGTTGGAGCACAGAAGACACAGGGTAAGGGTCAAGAATGGGACAGCCCAGGGCAGAGAAAATGCTCTCGAATTAGATGACAGTGACAGCTGTGTGACACAGCAAATGCACTAAATGTCACTGATTCCCACCCTTTAACGTGGTTAAAGTCAGGTGTGTTTTGCATAGATTTGACAACTCTAATAAAACAGACTGGGGAAATCAACTCAGGGTTGTAATACAAAGCTGCTCCCCCGCCCTTTCCATGGCAGCCATTTCCCCGTCTCCCAACTACTTGTCAGTCTCTGAACATGCTAGCTAGCTATTAGTTGGTTCATCAGTCAACTTGCAAGTGTCCTTCTCCATTATTGGTCCCCTGTTAGCCCGGCCGAATTCAACTGTTTACTATAGCTTCCCCGCCATCTTTCCTCATGCTTTCTCTCTCCTCCTCGCTTTTCCACTCTCTCTAGTGCGCGCCCTTTCTCTTTCCCTTTCTTTTCCTCTCATTTTCTCTCTTACCCTGCAGGGAGATACTTTGTTTGCTCAATAAACTCCCTTATGTGATTTCCCATGTCCAGCGTGGTTTTCAGTGGGTTTCTTACAAGGGCCAGTGTATCTCCAGGTGGGGGTGGTGGCTTTTCCAGACATGTGTGTAGATCACAGTGGCGATACAGAAAAGCTGTCATTTGGGATACATTTTGGAGGTTCAAAGAGTAAGCTCTCAGAAGACAGAAGTACTTTTTATCTCTGGCGTGAAGGAACTCATGGACAACTTTCAGAGCTCAGCATGGAACCTGGTTCATGGCAGGCAGACCTCAAAACATCCGAGAAACGAGGAGCAGAAGCAAAGAGTACACTTTTAGGAGATGAAAACGAAATAAGAAAACAGTGCCTACAAAACTCAGAGCATCCAAGACCTAGCATCAGACCAGAAACCCTGCACCTACGAGAAGAAAAAGTAGGCCCAACACTCCAAGATGGCGGCCTGGGAACAAAATTCCTCAATGAGACTCCTAAAGCTCAAGTAGTAAAATCAGGAATCAATAAATGCAGGCTGGGGTTGTGGCTCAGTGGTAGCGCACTTACCTAGCATGTGTGAGGTACTGGGTTTGATTCTCAGCACTGCCTATAAATCAATGAACAAAATAAAGGCCCCTCAATATCTAAAAAATATTTTTTAAAATGAACCAATAAATGGGATGGTATCAAACTGAAAAGCTTCTCAACAGCAAAGGAAACAATCGAGAATGTGTATTGGGAGAAACTCTTCACCACCAGTACTTCAGATAAGGTATTTATTTCCAGGATACGCAAAGAGCTCAAAAAAAAAAAAAAAAAAAAAAAAAAAATAGCCCAATCAATAAATGGGCAAAAGAACTGAACAGGTACTTATGGAAAAAATATGGTCAAAAAAATATATGAAAAATGTTCAACATCTTTAGTAATTAGAGAAATGTAAATTAAAACTACACTGAGATTCCAATTCACTCCAGTCAGAATGGCAGTTATAAAGAATACAAGTAACAGTAAACGTTGGCAAGGATGTGGGGAGAAAGATACACTCATACATTGTTGGTGGGACTGTAAATGGTGCAATCACTATGGAAAGCAGTATGGAGATTCCTTAGAAAACTTGGAATGAAACCACCATTTGACCCAGTTATCCCACTCCTCTGTCTACAGCCAAAAGACTTAGAAACAGCATATTACAGTGACACAGCTCTATTCATGTTCAGAGCAGCTCAACTCATAATAGCCAGGCTATGGAAACAACCTAGGTGTCCTTCAACAGATGAATAAAGAAAATGTGATATATATACACAATGGAATATTACTCATTCATAAAGAAGAATGAAATTATGGCATTTGCCAGTGAATGGATGGAACTGGAGAATATCATACTAAGTGAAATAAGCCAATCCCAAAAAACCAAAGGCCTAATAGTATGATTTGTGGATGCTAACCCAAAACAAGGAAGGTTGGGGAGGAGAATGATAGAAATAGACTGGACTTGGGGCTGGGGAGATAGCTCAGACGGTAGAGTGCTTGCCTTGTAAGCACAAGGCCCTGGGTTCGATCCCCAGCACCCAAAAAAAAAAGAAACAGACTGGACTAGACAAAGGGTAATGAAGGCAAGGGAATAGGAAAGACAAATAATTGGTGATAAATTTCCTAGCCTTGTATTTATATACATGAATAGGGTAACTCCATATGTTGTACAACCACGAGAGTGGAACCCAATAGAATAAGTTACAGTTTATGCATGTATATTCTGCCAAAATACATTCCACTGTCGAGCGTAACTAAAAATATTTTTTAAAAAAGGAAACAGTGTCTAAAAATGTGGGCTAGACATCATGCTGCTACTGACGAGGCACAGTCAAGGATCCCTGAGAGTTTGAGAAAAGGTCTAGCAATACGTGTGAAGTCGAGTCCACCAAAAGGGACGCTGTGAAGTGACATGTGGATACTTGATACAACTTCACAATTGCCAGCACCGAGGCACCAACTGTCCGAACGCTGTCTCACTCAGGGACACTTAACCACAGAGTCACATCCCCAGTCCCATTTCGTATTTTATTTAGAGACAAGGTCTGAGTTGCTTAGCTCCTTGCTTTTGCTGAGGCTGGCTTTGAACTCACGATCCTCCTGCCTCAGCCTCCCAAGCCACTGGGGTTACAGGCACACGCCACCTGCCTGGCCTTCTCATTCCCTTTAATCATGTCCTTCCACAGGTCTCAGCATGAAGCCGACATGTTTGGAAATCTGAGTGAGCCTCTGCCCAACAAGTGCCCTGGACCAGGTTTAAATAATCCTCCCCGATGTGAGAACCAGAATCGTCTCACTCCCAGCTCGAGTGTCTGGGACATCAACTACCGCCCCCCCAGAGGCCACCAAAATCACCAAAAGCCAGGAAAAGAGGTGTGCCCAGGCAGAAACACCCACCTCAGTGAAGAAGCCTGCTATCCCGGCCTGGCAGGAGCCGTGTTCCTCTCCATACTTCTTCTTATACTCTGAGGGGAGAAGGAAAGAGAAGCAGAGCACAGACGTGTCAGTAAGTGCCAGCTGTGCCTGGGGCCGGCAGGGTGAGCCGGCCACCGCCCCCAGCGCTGCCGTGACCTGGGCCAGGGATGCCGACCAGGCCGGGGCATGGAGGCCAGCCTCAGGAATGCACCAGACCTCAAAAATCCAGGCTCTGGTGCCATCAGGTAGCAAGGCTGCCAAGTGCCCCAGAGGACTTCTCCGCTCATGTGGGGAAAGAGCAGCAGCGGCAGCCACGGTCATTAAGTGGGAGGCTGGTGACGATTATTTCAATTACTTCAGAAAGGATCAAGATCCCTCATGGGCCCAAACATGACCCAGAGATGGAATCATGTGGCCATCCCAGTGTGGCGTCCCCTGGAAGGAGACCAATCCTTCCCCAAAGACGCTCCGTACAGCTGGAGGCAGGATGCTTCCCACCCACCAACCAGAAACAAGTCATCGGCCCATGGGATGGGGAAGAGGGATCTCCTGGGACCGGTCCCAGCACATGGCCCCACTGTCACCCATGGGGTGACAGGTATGTGTATTCCTTTGTGGAAGCAAGAGGGGCAAGCTAATGGAGGATTTCTTCTGTCCCAACACTCCTACCCAACAAAAGGGGACACTCCATTGTTCTTTTTTTTTTTTTTTTTTTTTTTTGGGTGCTGGGGATCGAACCCAGGGCCTTGTGCTTACAAGGCAAGCACTCTACCGACTGAACTATCTCCCTAGCCCCCAACAAAGAAACTTTTGACAAGCGTTGAGTAATGCCAGACTTTGTGGTATGGTATTGCCCCCACTAGCATTATTTCCTTGATCCCCCATCCCTGGGAATCCATCTCCCTATTTGTTAATAGGTAACACTGAGGCTCAGAGAGGTTAAATGAATTGTCCAGGGTCACACAGCTCGTGAACTCAACTCTTTCATTTCCATGACCTAGCAAAGATGTTGCCGAGTAATTTCACAAAAATCAAAAGAAGTGACTGGCTGTTTGAAGTCATATCAGGGGTATAGACAGGAGGGAGGTTCAGAGTGACTCAAATTAATCACATGTGACACTAACATTGCTGGATTCCCTCAGGCTGGGGCTACCCAGCAAATAACCCAGTGACCTTCCTGGGGTCTTGGCAAACCTCTAGTACCATTAAAAGCAAAGTAATTATTTTTGAAACACAAAATAAATAATCCAACAGAACAATGAAGCTGTGATTGCAACACAGTGCCACTTCCTGCAGCTCAAAGTGTCTCCTCCAGGCGAAGCGGGGAAAGAGCCCTGGGGAAATAGGCCGAGTAATTCAGTTTCTAACAACACTCACCGCAGAGCCTAGTAACATTTTCCAGTAAGTGGCCATTAACCGACTGCTGAGTTACACCAGAAGGTCAATGAGGGATTCTTCTTCTATGACAGGGTGCGATCAGCTCCTCCAACCTTGTCCTGCAGCTCTAAGGAAAATTCTCAGTCCTGCCAGAAAGCAGCCCACCAAGCAATGGAATCTGCTTGTCCCAGCAAAATCTTGCACCAAGATGCAGGGGGAGAGGGGCTTGCCAAGAGTTAAACCCTGCATCGAGTGGCATGAGGACTAGAGAGATCGGTATGTCCCATGCTAGGCAAATGACACACATTAAACCTGGAAGGCAGGGCCAAAGCTTATCAGTGCTACTGACTCCAGGGGTAAACCTCCAATTGTAACTCCTACAAAATGAAACAAAAAAAAAAAATCAAGACCCCAAGAGCCGAATGAAGCTACCTTGCCTGACACACCAGTTGAGCCTCATAGATGTGGCATGAATAGAAATTACGGGGTGTTGTGGTTTGGATGTAAGGTGTCCCTCCAAAGCTCATGCATCCATATTCAGAGGTGTAAGGATCAAATCGGGATGCTGTAGTAACCCAAGTCGTCCATCCTCCTCTGAATGGACTAACTGGGTGGTGACTGGAGGACGTGGCTGGAGGAGGGGTCATCCTCTCTCCAGCCCCTTCCAGCCACACCCCCTGCTTCCCCGCCACCGGGAGCAGAGCAACTTCCTTGTCCTCTGGAGTGATGGTCCTCCTCCGAGCAATGGACTTGGGTGACTATGGACTAGACTTCTGAAACCATGAGCCTAAATAAACTTTTCCAAATTGTTCTTGGATATTTTTGTCGCAGCAACGAAAAGCTGACTAACGCATGGAAATCTCACATCTTTTACAGCAAACAGTCTTGAGGTCTCTGTGACAGGAACTGCAAAAACATTCCAACACCTTTCCTCAACCTTCATCCTGGAACAGGACCTGGGGTTTCTGAGGCAGTCACAGTCTTATTGGAAGCTGAGTGTCCACTCCTGACCCAGGATAGACGCCTGCAAAGGGAATCCTTACCAGCACGCCTCCAATTTAGATGTGGACTTGAGTATCCCAGGGGGTCCTGAAACCTGTCTTCCCCAGACACCGTGGGACAACATCACATAAGGTTATGACATTTTCATATCCTAAAAATCTTGATTAGAACAAAAATGACTCGATTCCTCTTGTCTAGACCTGAGATAGCAAGACAGACTATAACTATAGAGCTAGGGAATGGGCATTGATACAGAAACAGGGGACTGCCCCACACAGCAACCCCAAGAAGCACGTCACACACCCTGACTCTACCGAGAAGTTCAGAAATACAGGGTGGAGGGACCCAGGAGTGGGTGGGTGACCTCCCATCTCCTGTCCCCAGGAAGAACTTTGCCTACACCAACACAAAGGCCATGGAACTAGCAGAGGGCTGCTCCTGGGCATGTCCACTCAGCCTCCACATGTCCCCAAAGCGATGGCCCAGCAGAGAGGGCTGCAAAACGCCAGCTCCCCTCCCCATCAACAACATACTAATCCACCTCAAAGAAACAGAGGAGAACCAGGCTACCAGGCTGGGCATGGTGGCAGCATCTCCTGATGCTGTGACGAACCTGTTCAACTGGGGGAACCTGAACTTGGTAAGCAAAAAAAAATGAGCCTGAGAAATATCTTGGAGGAACGGGGCATAGATGGGAGAATTCTCTACCAGGGGTGGGTTTGAATTACTTGGCCTGCGTCACACGCTTCAATTCATTAGGTCGTATAGCTCCTCCATTCCAAAAATGGTAGTGTTTTCCTTGGGTTAGATGCTGGTTTTATTAAACCCTGCTTAAACAGAAGGCAATTCAGAAAGGAAAAAAAAAAAATTACTGATTCCCAAATGTTCAGAATCCACAACTCAATGCATGGAGTCAACGCTCATGAATTTTAATTCACTCAAGAAGGCCAGTGACTGGGTGCGGTCACTTCTGCACCCTTCCTAAAACTCTGGGATATGTCAATCCCCCGGAAAGATCGACATATGCACAGCATAACATTTTTGAAAAATCTCTTCCTATTACGTATTTGAGAAAGTCTCATCTTTCAAAGTCAGTCTTTTTAATACGGTGATTTTAAAATAATTTCTCTGTAGTTCCTTAGCTGAGCTATGAAATAAAATACCAGGGGAAAAAATAGCTCTCCAGTCTTAAATTATTTCTGAATTTCACCAAGGAGAGGTAAACCTAAATAACTGATAATTAAACAGCATTCAAACAGACACATCTCTAACAATGAAAAGGGCATTTAAACATGCGTGCACACACAAAATGAAGATAAAAGTACCCATTATGAAGGACTGCTGTAAAAATGGGGGGGGGTGAATTATCTCAATAACTAGGTTAGAGAGGAAGGGAGAAGAATTTATCAAAATAGTTCATGATTAAACAATGTGAGCACTAAAAAGTAAATTGCACAAAACCAGAAACTGACAATTAAGAGAAAAAAGTTTTAAAGGGGAAAGGATCTTTGGAGAACATCTAATAATTCTAACCTTACCCACTTGTTTTACGTCAGTATGCAATTGCTCAGACTGAGCAAGTGGTTTATTTAAAGCTACGCAGTTAATTGACCTCAGCACGGAGCAGCAGGGGCTGCCTAGCCACGTTGCTCCTTTTTAAAAAAAAAAAAAAAAGTCATCCATCAACAGATGAAATAACAAAGTATGGTGTACACCTATGTTATTCTATCTTTGAAAGGAAGGAAATTCTGATACGTGCTACAACAGACAGCATGAGAAGTAAAATAAGCCAGTCACAGAAGGGTATGCACTGTGCGTGTGATAGTTTGGATGTGAGGTATCCCCCAAATGCTCATGTGTGAGACAGTGCAAGAAGGTTCAGAGAAATGATTGGGTTATGACAGCCTTAACCCAATCAGTGAAATTAATCTCCTGATGGGAATTAACTCAGTGGTAACTGAAGGCAGGTGGGGTGTGGCTGGAGAAGGTGGGTCACTGGGGGTGTACCTTTGGGGTGTAGATTTTGTACCTATCAAATGGAGATCGATCTCTCTCTGCTTCCTGATCATGTGAGCCCTCTGCCACACTCTTCCACCATGATGTCCTGACTCACCTGGAGCCGGCCTTCTGCAGACTGAGACCTCTGAAACTATGAGCCCTTGAATAAACTTTTCCTCTTCTACAGTTGTTCTGGTTGGATCTTGCAGTCACAGCAGCAAAAAAACTGACTGAAACAGTGGGACTCCACTTACATGAGGTTCCCAGAGCAGACAGGCAGAAAGGAGAATGGCGGTTGCTAGGGGCTGGAGGGTGGGGGATGAGGGGGTGTGTGGCATGGTTATAGACCATCATTCAGGAGGGGGAAAGTTCTGGAAATGAATGGCAGGGAAAGTTCAATATGGCTGTACTTAATGTCACAGAAGTATATGCTTTAAGATGGTTACAATGGCAAGTTTTATACATCTTTTTTAACAATAAAAAAATTACAAAAAAATTTTTTTTGTAATTATTAAATAGTTTCTTGCATTCAGAATCTAGCAACCCATTTTGTTAATTCCCTACTTCAGAACAAGCAACAAGCTACCTTACAGGCACATGATGGGGTATTTTCAACTTACTATAGGCTATGTCACATTTCTTCCTTCATAGAAAGGGGCCTGAACATGATTCAGTCACATTTCAATGAGAACCCCAGCTTGGAACCAAGTAGAATTCAGTTGTGTAACAGAAGCTAAAGACTCGTGAAATAACTGGTACTAAAACATGGACAGTCAAACTGCTGTTCAGACATTAAAAACAAACGTTTGGGGTAAGGAGAGGCCCAGAACATAGAGCAAGCTGATCAGCTCTAGCCACATTTCACCAGGCTAAGGGCAACACCTGCCCTACCCTCCACCCTATACCCAGAGGACTTGTCTATGGATTGTTTAAAATAGAAAAACTAAAACATGGCTTAAGCCCGCCATGGTGGCACACAACTGTAATCCCAGGTGCTTGGGAGGCTGAGGCAAGAGGATCGCAAGTTCAAAGCCAGTCTCAGCAAAAGTGAGGCACTAAGCAACTCAACGAGACCCTGTCTCCAGATAAAATACAAAATAGGACTGGGGATGTGACTCAGTGGTCAAGTGCCCCCAAGTTCAATCCCCAGTACCCCATCCCCTCCCCCCCCAAAAAAAACATGGTTTAAGTAGTGTAACCTCCTAAATACTTAAGACTGTGACAAAAATGAATTTTTCTCTATAATGGGTCATAGCACCTAGTTAGTAAACACAAAGAAAACCAACATCCTGCCAAGTGTGATGGCACATGACTGTAATCCCAGGAACTCAGAAAGCTGAGGCAGGAGAATCCCAAGTTCAAGGTCAACCTGGGCAACTTATTAAGACTGTCTCAAAATTAAAAAATAATAAAATAAAAAGGGCTGGAGATGTAGCTCAGTGGTAGAATGTCCCTGGGTTCAAATCCATCCCCAGGGCTGAAAAATGAAAGAAAAAACAATCTCTCAACAGAACACGTAACAGATTCCTACTCTGGACTTACAAGGTTCCCCAACACCTCCTCTATGTAATAAGCCTGTGACTGTCACTCATCTCCCTGACCCTCTCATCTGTACAATAAGAATACCCCAAAATGATGTGATTTCACAGTAAGATGCCAAGTAACCAGCCCAACACCTGGCTGTTGCCTGATACCCGTCAGGTGAATCTGAATCGCTAGTTTCTCAAAGAACACACTCCAAGACACCCATCACTACACAGACCGGTTTAGGAGACTCTTAAAATGTGGACATCTGCAGGGGCAAATACTAGAAGATGCAGTTTAAGCAATTAATTTCACACAATGCATGGAAACACATTTGAAATACAGAACGCATTTTTGCCTATTTTTATCAGAAGTCCTTGGCGCCAAAGGGAAAGCTTGATGGGGCTCCTACGCCACTACCAAAGACCCCTGGGCCCTCTTTCCAGCCCTGACCATCTTTGGGCCACTTTGGCTTTCCCCCTCAGGTCTTTCTCCTTAACTGGTCATAATGCAAAACAGGATTCTTTTTTTTTTAATTTGCTATATTTATTTGAGATAATGTTTATGAAAGCTCTTGGGAAATCATAAAATCCTATGTAAATGTAGAGGTCTTTATTTAATAAAAATTTATGGGGCTCGTTTCTGGATTTTTAAATGGATCAACTCAGCCTTTGATGGTTCTCTCCAAAACAAAATAAAAACACAGCAAAACCTCAAATGCTTTTCATTTGTAAATGGATCATGATTGATTTTTACCCCCTGTGGAGTCACAGCCGTTCACATAACAGGGAAGAAAAAAAGCTGCACATTTGAATGAACAATCTATTTCCTTCGTGAGAAAAGCAAAGATGTCTCAGGAATAAAAAGCCAGCCATTCTCTGACAATAAAGATCACGGCAAAAAGATCTCTGGATTCAATGGGGCAATTTTTAAGGTATGAAACTTGATAAATTCCACCCCAGCAATTTCAGATTTGAGAACTTTTAAACATGGCATGAGTTAAACCTTAGATCATGCATAAAAAGAGGGGAAGAGAGCTTACCAAAGAAATAAATTGAGCAAATATTATCAGTCATTTAAGAAATTATAATCTTTTCAAGGGCTCTCTTAAAATGATTTTAACGATACCCATTAAATGGGGTATCATGCACTATCCATTCACTAAAGTAGGCCTGTTGGACATCTCTGAGAACATTTAAGAATGTTCTATTACTTAGACATTTAAAAATTTATGGAGCACGCACTTGGAGCCTGAAACTGTGTTAAACACTTTACATACCTCAAATACCTGTGTGTGTGGGCGCGCACATGCACACACCTGCATGCCATACCAGAGATTGAACCCAGGGGTACTCTACCACTGAGCTACCATCCCCAGCCCTTTTTTAAAATTTTGAGATAGCAAGACCCTAAGTTGCCGAGGCTGGACTTGGATTTGCACCCTCCTGCCTCAGCCTCCCTGAGTCACGGATTATAGCACCAGTGAGTATCTCTTCAGTAGGTATTAATCTCCCCAACTTACATGGGGACACTTAAGGAGCTTTCCCAAGTTCACCAAGTCTAAAAATAGGGGCATACAGATTCCAACATCAGAATGAATGGTGAAGTCAGATCCTGCAAGTTAGGTCTGATATATAATAGTACCATAATTGCCTCCAATTGCTTTTCTTTATTAGTGTTTTCTCTTGAACACTTTGTTAATTTAGCCAAGCCGCTTCCAAAATTATTCCATACTCATGAGATTTTTCTGCCACAATAAAAAGATGAGCTGTTTACAGTCTCTCTCCTGCCAAGCTCTGGCATCTTGCCCCAGTGGGCTCAAAGGACAAAAGATGAAAGAAATATCTGTACTTGATTTTATCACATGCACTAACTTTGGGGAGTCTTAAAATATCATGGCCTGGAGAACAGTACCTAGACATTTATAGTGCTCACTCCAATTCACAGATAGTTTTCCCCATGTCACCCACTGAAGTTCTCATCTTCTCACACGAGACCAAACACATGGGAGTAAAGATGCTATTCTTGTGTCACACAAATAAATGCAGACTAAGCTTCTACTGAAGGGCATGCACCATGAGTTTATTTTATGTCCTAAATTCATTTTTATTTCCCATTCCCTCTGTTTCCTGGTCCTGACAGGATATTCTGGTAGCCTCTCCCATCCAACCAGAAACAGGAAGCACCTGAGAAGCCATGAGAGAAAGATCCTTGTACCAAACCAAAGACCAATGCTAAAGCTCAGGGCTGGGGATGCGGCTCAGTGGCAGAGTGCTTGCCGGGTCCGTGTGAGGCCTGGCTTCCATCTCCAGCACTGCACAAAAGGAGTTCCAAAGTCTGAAACATTTTTGGATTTTTGGAAAGGCACCCCCACACTTGGAGGGTTTGCCTGATCAAACCAACCCTCCAGTTTTCTAAAGAGCAGAGTTGGTCCGTATTTCCAGAACCATCAGTGGATTTCCTGAGCACTTTGGCCAGCATTTTCTCATGAGCTCCTCACAATAACCAAAAGAGATAAAAGCAATGGAGGTCTGATAGTGTCCACTCCACTGCAGACCCAGCCACCAGTCCAAGCCACAGAGGCAGCAGTACGGAAGAGTCAACCTCAACCAAGTCCCCCAAGTCCCTCCCATGTCTGCCCACTACTGCATAGGAAGTGCATCTGGAGGCAGGGGTCCCCTCTGCCCCATGCCCACGGACATGACCACCAGTGGATTTCTTCCAACCTCTCTTCCATGGCTGCAAGACGCCACAGGTTGAAGGGGTTTCACTTTTTTTCTATTGTAAAATGACAATCCTTTCTGCCACCTTGTCCTTGGGTGTAGCTTGAGCCTTTGGAGAGAGGTACCCTGCAGTACACACATGGGCAGGGAACTATCCCCCTTTCAAACACTGGGTTCCCTTTGCTTTACCTTGCAGATGGGGGACTTCTAGAGAGCCAGGACTACGCCACTTGGGTTTAACTATCTGGTGCCTTCCAGGAATTTAATAAAATTAAGTGAACTCCGTTCCTGGGACACAAGTCAGTCACCCTTTAGTGATCTCTTGCTCAGCGTATCTCACACAGACAGGCATCGAGCAGTACATTAGTGCACACACACTTAGCATTTAATAGATTAGATTAGCCAGACGCTATTCTAAGAACTCACAAGTATTAACTCAGGCCTCTTCATGCCCCTTGAGGCAGCACAGAGCAGCTTAACTCATTTGAGGGCACACTATTAATAAGAGGAAGTGGCAGAGCTGGACTTGAACTCTGGGGTTCTGGGTCTCGAGTCTGTGTTCCAAACGCCACGCCACTTGCCTGTCCACTCAGTGGCACATGAATAACACAACAGGAAGGAAAACTCAGGCTTGGGCAAGTCTCTGAACCTCAGTGCAGACAGGAGGCTGGTCTAGGTGACATCTGAGAGGGAATGTCAAACTCTAATGCTTCCGTTGTACTTAACCATAATGTGATCCCCACTTGGAACAGAGAGCTTGTGTCATTGAGATTTTCCACATTAAGAGAAAATAATGGTTGCTTTAAGAGCCAAAGTAGGTTTGGTTTAGACCACAAAACAGGGAAGTGGAGATCTCCAAGGTGAACAGAGGATAGGCACCCACCCCACCCCTGCCAGCACAGTTCTCTAGAGAAATCTGAGCATCTGCCATCCCTCTCCTTTTATAGGACCAAGAACACAGATACTTTCTGTTCAGTCCCTTTTTTTGCTGTTTGCTTTATTTTTTGTTTTGGTACCAGGGATTGAACTCACGGGAACTCAAGCACTGAACCACATCCCCAGCCCTATTTTGTATCTTATTTAGAGACAAGGTCTCACCGAGTTGCTTAGTGCTTCCCTGTTGCTGAGGCTGGTTTTGAACTCAAGAACCTCCCACCTCAGCCTCCCAAGTCACTGGGATTACAGGCAGGCACCACCGTGCCCAGCAGTCCCCCATGTTTCTAAGGGGTTGCTCTTATACCCCAATAAGTGGCCCCACCCCTCACTCTTGCCTAGGCCACTGATGAATTAGGTTATGGAAGCCTGTGTGTGTCTATGAAGAAAGAGGAATGGGTGGGGGCAAAATCATCTTGCTCATTTTTGTTAACTGGCTCCATCTGGCTGCCATGAAATCAAGGAACTATCAAAGCAAAGAGGCCTGGGCCTGTCCCTCAGCTGCATGGCATGAGGTATCTAGGTCCTGAGAGGAGCCCTGTATCAGTCAGCTGTCACTGCATAACAAGCACAAAGCCTTCATGACAAACCATAACAAACACGATTTCTCACTCATACCACTACACGTGGGCTGGGCTTTGCTGATGGGGGTGGGCTCTGACTGCAGGTTCAGTTCAGGCCTGATCCACATGATTCTCCTCTGAGCCTAGCAAGCTACACAGGACAAGGCACAAGGTCAGAAGCACTGAGAGGGTTGGTGGAAACACACTGCCTGGAGCCCACACACTGATGTGCATGAGGGGCACGAGCAGCAAACCCTAACAACCTGCCCCTAGACGTGCGGCTCCCTGCCTCAGCTCACACGGGCATCCACCCTATTCCTACCAAGCATCATGTCAGAGCCCCCAGCAGAGGGAGGGGCAGACTGGCAGAGCCCTCGCTGGGGAGCAGTGACATGCAAACTGGTCACATTCCTCTCACTTCCCAATTCTACTGTTAAGATAGTTCAGTACTCCCCCAACCCCCCCCCCTTTTTTTTTTTTTTTTTTTGTGAGGGTTGCCGATTCGCTTTTAATTCTCACTTTAAAAACTCCAAAACAGAAACTGTAACTACTGGGACACAAAACAGTTTGCAGAGTCAGATGATGCAAAATTCCAAAGTCAGTTGCACCATTTGCTTTTTGCCCAAGTGACTGTGGGCACATGGACTTGGACTTTGAGTCTCAGCTCCCTCACCTATAACAGGAAAATAGGGACACAGAAGCCAGTCTGAGTGGCCCACCCTATCCCCTTACCACTTCTGTGACACACACTGATGGCCAACTGCCACCACCCCCATCTCCATGCCTGGGTGCTTTCCTAATTCCTGGACATGGCAGGACAGGGTGCCAGGTGAATGAAGACCCCGGGGACAGTGACTTGAAATGCGTGTTCCATACTGACTCTAGCACCCACCCCCTTGAGACTGCACTCAGTTGCCCATGGTGGCGACTTGCTGGTTGGCACATCTTCATGAGCTGCCTTCCCTCCTCTCTCACTACCCGATCCCCTGCACGACGTCTTCTAGAATAACTTCTAAAATAATTTCTAAAATAAACACTTGTAATCAAATCCACATGGAAAAAAAATTTTTATTTTCCTGGGGGATAGGGTGACAAATGAAAGAAGTGAACAGTCCCCAGACTAAATCTGCCTCTGGCAGGTCCCATGGCTGCTAAATCAAAGGCCGAAGTGTGAGCCACGGTGGATGCAGGTATACATGGACATCCGACCCCAGCTCCCTCTGCGAGAGGCTGCTATCCTTTTGCTTTCTGGTGCTTATGTGGCATGTAGAGGAACTACCGGGAACAACAACGGGTCCCCTTTCACGACATCACTTTCAGTCCTACTGCATGACTAGCTTGGCTCAGTCATCACTGCCTCCCTTGATTCTTTTTTCCAGCCCCATGAGCTACCCAACTAGCTATTCCCAGGGGCCATTCCCTTTTCCTGGAAAAAGGGGCAGCAGCAGCTGGGCAGTCACAACAGTCCTGACTGTCCTGACGTTATCTCAAACTGTCCGCCCCCTTGATGGATTATATTATTAATTTCATCTGCTTTTCAAGATGAACGTTTTCTTCTCACTACGATGTCAGAGATAAAGAGCACTAGCGTTCAACACGGCCCAGCCACAGTCAAACAAATGCTCACACAGACAAAGAAAAGTCCATAGAAACGGCTCACCTGCACAGAGGAGGGGTTTGCCTCCTACAGACACTGCTGGTTGTTCTTCAGGGGCCACAGCCTGGAGCACCCACCCTGCTCAGGCCACCTGAATCCCCAGAGGGTCCTCCATGAGACAGGAAAATGCGGTGTCCCCACACTGCTGCTCAGAGCCCTCTTTGTACCCACAAATGTGAAACCTGGGAAATCCCAGGGATGCCCAAGGCAGCGTGGATGCAGGCCAGTGAGGCTTGTGTCCAAAGAAGAGTTAGAAGGGAATTAAAAAAACGAATAGCCCAGCACTCAGAGAGGGAGAGGTTCCAGCTCACTGAACGAGGAGAAGAACCTTAGAGGACAGGCAATCACGCTGAAGAAAAGGACAGCATTCTCTGAATCCCCCAAATTCAAATTCCACTAAATAGTGATTGACTCGGTTGTGCCCAGTGCCCAGGCACATAACGTTCTTCTAAGCAGGCACCTAAAAGGACACACTTGTTTTTTTTTTTTTCAATTAGTAGAAATTGAACCCAGGGGTACTCTATCTACCACTGAGGCACACCCCCCCAGACCTTTTTATTTTGAGACAGAGTTGCTCACAAAGTTGCTGAGGCTGGTCTCAACCTTTTATTCCCCCTGCCTCTGCTTCCCAAGTTGCTGGATTAGAGTGTGTCCCCACAGGACAATTTCTTTACAAGACCCCAAGTGGCCCTTGATGAGGAACTCTTAAGAACTTGTGGAAAATGTATCCAATTCTCGGGGGTCTGCCCCACATAAGGGAAGTCAGACCCCAGATGTCAGGAGATGACCTCTTAGTGGAGGTGTTATATTCTTGCCACAATGTAGCTTTATGAGTCCTGGGTCTTCTTCGCACCCTGCCTCAGGACTTTTGTCCCCTGGGGAGCCAGGCGCTTCCCCAGCTACCTGGGGCAGTAGAGATCATCTGGGTCAACCCCTCACCTTTCAGATGAGGAAAAGGAAGCCCAGAGAGAGAGGAAGTTTCCCAAGGTGCCAGGGCACCAAGGGAACTATTTGATTGCTTGTCTGAGACTTGGTGAATTTTGGTAGCTGAGGTTCCGTCAAGCGTGGTAAGCACTATGGGCTCTGGCAGAGATGGGCAAGGCTGGGTAGGGCCTAGGACTGTTGCTGCTCTGCACTCACCTCTCCCCTGGACAAAGCCTCAGCACGAGAGGCCATCTGGGGACAGAGTGTGTCCTCTCATTAGTCTGTGGGAAGCTGGGGGAGGTGTTTGGGGAGTGACGTGAAGGGAGAAGTTTAAGGAAAGACATGGGCAGGAGTATGAGGGAGAATCACCACCACTCACCTTCATAGCAAGGGATCAGCGTCCTGCCTTTGGCCTGGAGGTTGGACGGGATGATGTAGCAGAAGCCATGGGGCAGGATATGGTCCGTTTCATAGTAGATGTTCTTCCACCGGTGGGCACAGGCCTAAAGAGACAGATGGGGTGAGAAAGGAAGGCATCCCCGAAAGCCACAGTGCCAGGGGATTCTGTGGAAGGCGAGAGGAGCTGAGGGGGCAGTAGGCCTCCTCCTCCCCTGCCCAGACACACCAGGCCCTACCTACTTGAACAGGAACAAACCCCTGGGGGCTCCTGGAGGAGAGAGATGATCATAGATTGACTAATCACAGCAAGTACGAGCACAAGAAAGGAAAGAAAGGGTTATGGAATAGAGAATCTGAGGAGAAGGGACAGTTTCCACCCAGAGATCAGGGAAGGCCTGAAGGACGAAAAGGAACCACACCAAGCACTTGGGAAAGAGGGTTCTAGAAGGAGGGAGCAACAGGTGCAAGGGACCTCTCTCTCCGGGAGGTCCCAGAGAGAGAACGGAAATGGGCAGGGCTGGTCTGGAGAGGCTGTGGCAGGAGATGAAGACAGAGGGAGTCTGGCTATGGAGGTGTGTTTCAAAGACCACAAGGACATCTGTGATTTCAGCAGGCAGACAACAGGAAGCCAGGGCAACTGTAAAGTGGATGAACCACTTGGAAGATCGTTTCACTGCTGTGTGGAGACTGAAGGTGGGCGGGAGAGGAAGTCCTCAACCAGGTGAGAGATGCTGCTGGCTGCACCAGGAGGGGCAGGGGGTGTCTTCAGGACACACGCTTGAGGTAGAACTCATGAGCCTGAGGATCAACCAGGCATGGAGAGAGAAGGAAAGGGAGGACCTGCCCACATTCACCTGGGCTTTTACCTGCAGAGACACTTCAGGGGGCAGCTCTTAACTAGAAGTAAATGCTTGCTGATGGCTCTTTCACTGAAGTAAATTTACATACAGCAAAATAAAAACGTACCACTTACCAAGCTTTGACAAAGGCACACACTCCTGTCACCAAAGCCCCAGCAAGACATCTATTTCCATTTAACCAGAAAGCTCTCTGGTGCCAGGAGTGGCTGGTTTTCACAGGCTGCCCAGGCAAAGCCCTCTGAGGAGGGATCCAAGACATGAACCAGTGGGGAAGATTCAGGCAAAGGGGCAGGAGAGAGCTTGTCATTTGTCAGGAGAGGGAGAGACCGTCAGGGACAGACAGGCACCTTGGCCAGCTTCAGAGAGCAGCCTCAGGGTGCATGGCTCACCAGCCTCAGTGCTGGGGACAAACCTGCAATGAGATACTGCAAGGCAGGGCGGTTCCTACCAACAGACAGGGACCAAGTGCCAGCAGCCAGACTCACCCCTGGCTATATTTGTGCCCCTCAGAACATTCCCCTGCCTCCTGTTCCAATGTGACAGTGGCCTCAATTCTGTGTCTCTCTCTGCATGTCCACATACCCAAAAGATGACAAGAACCCCCCCAGAGTGCACATCTGCCCCACCCAGGCCGCCTCTTCTAGCACACACTGCTCATTTGTTATCAGTTCACCTCATTCTGGCCAACAGATGCATGGTCTTAAAATACTGAATTTTAAAACAATCAATGACTTTAATGTCTGTTTCCTTTAAACCACTGATTCCATGGGTTATAATATTTGCCGTGCTCATGATCAACCTTTGACTTCTTCTGGGACTCCAGAAGGTGGGCAAAAGAGGTGTCCCTGGAATCTCATTTTCTGTATGGGGACAATGAGAATCAGAGTTGGGGGCCTAAGTCACCAAGTTAGCAAGTGCTGCAAACCAGGCTGGAATTCACAGTTTCTAAGTCTTGTCTCATCACAAAGCATTTTGCATCCAATTTCTACCTGACAAGTTATCAAAAAGCACCCTTGAAGCAGGTCTGGTACCTGCCGATTATCCTCTCAGTCCTCCCCATGATCCTAGGACCCTGAAATAACCACCCTCGGGCAGAATGGGTGCTCCCCAGTAAGTGAGGGAGCTGGCGGGGACCTGGATCTCCGAGGCCATTCTAAGACAAGAACGCTGCCTAAGCAATCTGCTTTTGATCCCTTCACGCCAACCGCCATTGGGACCTTTGACAAGCCACTCTTTGCCCAAAGACAAAAGAGCCCACACTCAGAATGATTCTCAAGCCTGGGCAACCACACTCAGTCTCTTCGGAAGACATTCACTACGGAAACCAATCTATTGTTGCTCCTACTGCAAACCACCTACCTGCCTCACCGCTTGGTACTGCTGTGTGCTAAAATCGCACATCTCAACAGATGGAAATAACATGCAGTGAGGAGCTAAAACATCACTAAGCAAAGAACCACTCCATACTGCCCCACAGAGCAGTCCCTTGATACCCAAGGTGGAGGGGCTCCAGGATGTCATTCAGACACCAAAATTCACAGGTGCTCAAGTCCCTTCTAAAATGGCATAGTATCGGGGCTGGGTTGTGGCTCAGGGGTGGAATACTCGCCTAGCACCTGTGAAGCACTGGGTTCGAATCTCAGCACCACCTAAAAATAAAAGTATTATGTCCATCTAAAAAAGAAACGTTTTTAAAATGGCATAGTATTTGCACATAACCTACGCACACCCTCCAGTATACTTTAAGTCATCTCTGCCTTATATACCCAATATAGTATAAATGCTATGTAATAGTTGTTCTATGTTTAGTGAAAAAGGAAAAAAGTCTACACATGTTCAATACAGGTGCAGCTTTTTAAAGATATTTTTGATCCAGTTATTTGAATCAACAGATGCAAAATCCATGGATATCTAGGATATTGGCTGTGGGTTTTTTTGGTTTTTTTTTTTTTTTCTTTTTTTTAATTTTCAATTCTGACTCCATTCTGATGGCTTGCACACTGGAGTCACCCATCACCTAATTCATGGGTCAATTAGTCATACTGTAGTTTATGGGCTCAGCGAAGGCCAGGGCTTGGAAGGTTGACCACGTTCGACTGCATTTCGGGGTTGGAGAGGCGGATGTTTATCACTGCTGACAGCCAGCTGCACGCTGACACACATCAGGAAAGACTTGTTGTATTTAACGTCTCGTATATTGTCTACTCTTTTAAGTGCCGTGAACTATTTAGGGAAGAACCTTGGAGAATTCCTAGAAGTTCCCAATACTGCATTTCACACTAAATGAATCTAAAGTTAAGGCATTCTAGAAAGTCAAAGATCCAGAAGTTGAAGGCAGGCTCCACGCAGGCAAAGAGCACAAAGGGTCTCTGAATGTCAGTTACAGAAAGAAAACACTGCCTGGAGCCAGATCATCATTATGTACACACGTCATTTTGACCCCTACACACACACACACACACCAAAAAAAAAAAAAAAAAAATTTCTAAGGTGTATCTGCAAAGTATTAATAACTCAATCTCTCCCGTGGGTCATCCTAAGGGAGCACAGCAGGAAAGAACGGGAAAAGGAGAACATTCTCTGGAAATGGCAAGACCTACTCAGGGATGAGGGTGTAGTTCAGTGGTAGCGTGTGTGTTGAGCATGGACACGGTCATCCTGGGTTCCATTCCCAGCCCAGGGTGGGCGGGGGGAGTCGGCAATGAAGGACTCACTCACAAATCACCCTACAAAGGGGAGGAGGACCTGCTACCATTCCAAACCTTAGAACCAGACGTATTTCAAGCTAGAAGGGTTACTTTTCCTCCCAAGGAATAAAAAGAGGAAGAAAGTCAACAATTTATTTCAAAGGCCTTTTTTCTTGTATGGAAACAGCATGTACTTCCTAGGGGGTGGGTACTGAGCCTCTCCAGGTGGCTCAGCCACAAAGATCCACCCTAACCTCCTACATGCTCATTCACAAAGTACAGATGGCCAAAGCCTCTCTCATGCTTCCGGGTCCACGGCTCATACCCAGCCAGGCCCCGGCCACTGAGAACATTGTGTGGTGGGCAAAGGATCAAAGTGAGGCTGGGATGCCACCAGGGTCCCCTGAAGCAGATTCTCCACTGAGGAGGATGCAATGACTGGGGAGTCACCAGGAAGGGGCTTGTGGGGTGCTGGGAATTTTGTTGAGATGTCCCCCTAATGAAAACTCATCAAGGTGCACTCTGATGGCTCACGCCCTTTTATGCACGTGTGTCCCAGCTCAATGAAGAATTCGCACATGCGCGCCCACCCACACCAGGAAACGGAGCAACAGAAGTAAATACAAAAATGTACCCTGTGGCTTTGAAAGAAGTGAACAGATCGGGACAGCCCTGATGGCTAGAAAGGAAACAGCAGAGAGAGAGCCGGAGAACACTACTTCACCCAGAAATAATCTACAAGTTCAAACTATTTGTTGTTGTCATCTGCGCCTTGACAACTCTGATCAACAGGAGAGATACCAGGCTTGAACTTCCCGAGCTGCCTTCCACTGCCTGTGAGGTGCTCACACCGGAGCCTGTGCTGGGTTCGGCAATGGTTACTGCAAGAAGGGTTTTTTTTTTTTTTTTTTTTCTTGCCTGTTTCTTAAAATATCAACTGCACACTGGGAGGCCGAGGGGAAAGTGTAAGAAGGGAAGGGGCTCGCCCCCCAGTCCTGAGGCTGTGTTTGCACTGGGGATCATTTGTTTTCTGAGGCAAAACTGGAAGGTACCACATTGCTCAGAGCCCAGATGGCCAGGTCTGAGGCTCCGACGGGCTGGGGTTTTGCCCACGTGCATCCAAATAATGCCCTTTGTCAATAAGGGCCTTCACTCTCCGCCACAGATTTCCCTTGCTCCATCCACTCCTTACTTTGAAATCAGGACCAGGTGTCCCTTTCAAAGCAGCCCTACCCACCTCTCCCTCTTCAAACCCCACGTTGGAATCGAATGCTGGGTTCCCTACGAACACTGTTCTTATCCCTGCAGCACCTCCTTCCTCAGTTTTCAAGACGCATCCAAATGACACACATCCTTTCTGGTTTTAATTTTAAAATAAATATTTGCCTCCCAGAAAGCTTCAATGGGGAGAATGGAGACATTAAAGAAAGAGCAAATGGATCAGAGGCCTCTGAAACATGAATATGGACAAGATGGCCACACATTGTACCTTGTTGTCACCTGTCATTTCTAAGGGTCACTTTATAGTCATTTCTATCAATGACATAGGATCAGCCACCAAGAAAAAGATGATAAACTGTTTCTAAATGTTCTAACAAGGACGCTCAGGCCTCGTGTTATGTAAACACACTTTAAGATACCATTCCTAAGAGATGTCCTCCAGGCATGGAGAGTAAATGTGGACTCTTTTCCCAAGTGGTTTCCATTAAAAGGACACAAAATTAATCATACGTGCAATATGAGGTAACAACGTCATACTGAGTTCTTAATGACACAAAAGATGTTGAACTTGTTCCATACAGGCTTCATGGAGGAGGCAGATCCTAAACTGAGGAAGGCAGGGTGTCAAGGACACAGGGGACTTAAGGAAAGCCTTTCCTAGAAAAATAAACGTGCAAAGACCCTGAGAACTCAACAAAAGATACAATTCCATTTTTAAATGGGTAAAGGCTTAGACACTTCTACAAAGAAGTACAAATAGCCAAAAAAAAAAAGCAGAGGAAAAGATGCTCAACATCACCAATCACCAGGAAAAGCAAACCAATCTATGATGAAATACTACTTCGACGTCCACTGGGACAGCCAACATTTTTTAATAAAAAGGGGAGGGCTGATGACGTGGAGATGCAGCTCAGTGGCAGAATGCATGCTCAGGATATGTGAGGACCCCGGGTTCAATCTCCAATACCACCAAATGGCAAAATAAAAGCCTGCGAGGTGTCGAAAAACCAGGACCCTTGTGCGCTGCTGGTGAGAATACGAAATGCTGAAACCACTTTGAAAAATAATATAGAGGTTTCTCAAAAAATTAAAAATTACCGTGTGATCCAATAATCCCACTTCTGGACAAATACCCAAAAGGATTGAAAACAGGATCTTGGAGGAGTGTTTGTAGATGCATGTTTACAGCAGCATGATTCACAACAGCCAAGATGTATAAACAGCCACCAGTGGATGAATAAAGACAAGTTGACTTATATACCATGAAATCTAGTCAACCTTTAAAAAAAAAAAATCCTGCCATATGCTCTAAAAAGACTGAACTACAAGGACATCAGACTAAGTGAAAGAAGCTTTTCATGAGAGGATAAGTATTGGATGATTCCACTTATAGGAGATCTAACAGTCAGACTCTCAGAATAGAAATTAGAAGGGCAGTTGCCAGGTCCCAAGGGGAGGGAGGAAAGGGAGGTGTTGTTAAATGGATGGAGTTTTGGGTCTGCAAGATGGAAAAATTCTGGAGATCTACTATACAAAGTGCATTTAGTTAATATTACCATATACAATATAAAAAAGGTTAAGATGCTATATATGTTTTTGTCCACAATTGGAAACAAAAGAGATGAGACAACAGATACCCCTGGGTACCCCTCTCCTTCTCCAGCACCCATACAGAGTGGTTTACTGAAGAGATGATGTAATCAATGTGCAAGACATTAGAAGAGCTCTGCATGCAATTAGATGGGATTATCCACAGCACCACTGTCTACAAATATTCTGCTCTGCCTTGACTTCCTTTGCCAAATCTTCCCCATGATCTCCCCTGCTGCTTGTGTCCCCAGAGACGGCCCTTTCTTGCAGAACCTTTGTCTTGTCCCTCTGGAAACAAGTCTCAGATCATCCTTCCACCAGGCACAGTGGTAACTCTGGAGGCTGAGGTAGGAGGATCACAAGTTCAAGGACAGTCTCAACTTAGCAAGAGTCCACCTCAAAAAACAAAAAGGGCCAGGGATGTAGCTCAGCGGTAGAGCACCCTGGGTTCAATCCAGTAGCCTCCCCCCCCAAAAAAAATTATCCTTTCTTGAGGAGAGGAAGTATCTTCACAGGAGAAGACTAGGCTCTACGCTCGATGTCCTTAAAAGCATTTCGTGATATGCTGTTGCTAGGCCACTGCCTCCTCTCTTTGGTTCTGAATCACAACTTCAGATGGTGCTTTGATTTATAGATGCTGGCTTCTTCCCTTTATTTCTACAGAAAGGCAGACATGAGTTCTGGCCCTTCTGGGGCCACGTCCTCCCACTGAGGTCAGGCTGTTAGGCCTGGAGGAATGTGACAGCTTGGCAAGGGTCCAGGGCCAGTGGTGACAGTGATTAAGGACTGGAATCCAAGGCACCCATCAGGCCCGAGGAGCCTCAGTAGGACCACGATGTGATGCCAGTGACAGCGTCCAGCTGCTGCCTCCCTCGCCCCGGGACCCGAGGAGGGTGAGGTGCTTCGTTGTACCGGGAAGGGTGGAATCTGAATGAAGAGTTCCTTTCATGGAGTTTAGCACGAAGTGGGGTTCCTCAGAGGGGACACGAACATTTTGCCTAGATTCTCAAGGAAAACCTGCTTCCCCTGGGTTAAAATATACTTCAATCGTCCACTTCATAGCTGGTGGCCCAAAGGAAGCCTTGGTGAAGGGCTGTCGGTCTCATTTTCCCTTCTGGACCTTATGCTGTTATGACAAAAATTTCCTACAGCATTCAAGAAAAGGCGATGGCAGAAGACACCCGTGAAGCCAAACAGAGGTGATCTCGGAGGGCAGGGGACTGGGAAAGGGCACGAGTGCATGTTAAGAAAACTTCACCGAGCCGTGCGACAGTTGTGCACGCTAAGTGTCTTAGTGTTACATCTCCATAGAAAAGTTTACAAGGAAAAGAGGGAAACGGCCCAAAATCAAATCTCTGTGGCGGTTAAATTCCTTTTTTGTTGAGTCCAATAAAACTTTCTGGGATGAAGGAAGCGTTCCCTGTGCTGTCCAACACAGTAAGCAGTAACCATATGTGGTTACTGAGTACTTGGAAATGTGGCTAAGGTGGCCCAAAGAACTGAATTCTTAATTTAATTTTGATACATTTAAATGAATTTAAATGTATTTAAGTGACTTTAAATGTGGCTGCCTTACTGGGCAATGCAATGCTAAGCCCTTAGGAGCCTTGATGGCAAAGACTTTGTCTCTCCTTCAAAGAATGTAAGGGATCAGAAGATATCAAATGCACTTTGGAAGTCAAATAAGTGACTAATTAAAATAACATGCATTTTAAGGCATGCACAGTGATGGGTACCTGTAGTCCCAGCTATAAGAGAGGCCAAGGCAGGAGGATCACTTGAACCCAGGAGCTCAAGAGCAGCCTGAGCAACATAACAAGAACCTGTCAATTTTTGTAAAGCATGTGTTTCATAACATAATACCATATAGGAACAAATAGGAATCAACTACTGAAGCCAAATGCAGTGAAGCATGCTGTAATCCCAGACACTCATGAGGCTGAGGCAGGAGGATCACAAGTTCAAGGCCAGACTCAACAACTCTGCAAGTCCTGTCTCAAAATAAAAAGAAAAAAGGCTAGGGATATGGCTCAGTGGTAAAGCATCCAAGTACAAAAAAGGAATGAACTACCGATACACATAACTTGGATGAATCTCAAATCTTCAGAATACTTAAACAAGAGCACATGCTGTAGGACTACACTTATATGAAGTTCTAGAAAAAGTTAAAGTAATATGTGGTACTACCAGTCACACAGTGGTTGCCTCCAAGTGGAAGGAGTTGACTGGATAGGAATACAGAATTTGGAGGGACAATGGAAATACTCTATAGCATGGTGTGGGAGTGACACAGGTGTGTAATTACCTCATGTGCACGTATGACTGCATGACCAGTGTGATCCTGCAATATGTATAATCAAATGAGAGATTACACTCCATTTATGTGAGCTATCAAAATGTATAAATGCATTCTACTGTCATGTACAACTAATTAGAACAAAAAATTTAAAAATTTTTTTAAAACCCAAAATGCAATCTTATGATTTTTGTATTTCAAGTCAATTATACCTCAACTTAAAGACGTATACACACACAAATTATGTAAAGAATGAGATTTACAAAGTTCTTTGCAAATATTTGTCAGTGTTCAACATCCGCATCTCAGCATCTTGGGATAGCTGTTAACATTTGGTAGAATAAAAAAAAAAAAAAAAAAAAAAAAAGGCAAGTCATCTATCTAAGCAGCAGTGCAGAATCCAACTCAAAATCATTCCCTCGCCTCTATGCCATCCAGCTTTCCTACGAGGTCAAAGTCACCCACAGTCAACCCCTGCCCTCAGCACCCCAGAAGTCCTTACCAACACGCGGCCATCAGCCTTGGGCTGCCGGGCCAGGCTCACCCCCATCCACTCATCATCCCGGTCTTCCCGGCAGGTCTTTCCACAAGGTGTGCCCCGATTCTTCCCTGGAGGAGAAAAGGGAACGTCAGACTAGGGTCGAGGAATGATCTCCGTTGGTCGCTGTTTGAAAGGGCGGTCTACAGCACAGATGTATCGTATCAGTAAGAAACAGGTGGGAAACCAGTCATTTTGAGGAGCACCGGAGGACAGCTCTCTTCCCTTGCTAATTGCAAGAACTTTTTTTTTTTTTTTTTTTTTTTGGCAGAGCTGGGGATTGAACCCAGGGCCTTGTGCTTGGGAAGCAAGCACTCTACCAACTGAGCTATATCCCCAGCCCCGCAAGAACTTTTCATCTAAAAATAATTTTAAAATAAAGATGCTGGACATGGTGACACACACCTATAATCCCTGCATCTCGGGAGGCCAAAGCAGGAGGATTGCAAGTTCTAGGCCAGACTCAGCAACTTAGTGAGGCCCTAAGGACTTAGCAAGACCCTGTCCCAAACAAAAACAAAAACCAAAAAACAAAAAGGGGATGGTGTGTGCTGGGGATGTAGCTCAATGGTTAAGCATCCCTGGGTTCAATTCCAGGTACCATAATATAATAACAACAACTGAACATCTTGATGAAAAAGGACTCTGGAGAAATAGGGACTTGAAGTGATAATAAAATGACTCATTCATTGAGCACAGTTCTGCATATGTGCTCCCTTATCTGGCTAATCTCCTCAAGGCAATCCTTGTGAGGTATGTATTTTCATCTTGGTTTGATAGGGTGAGAACTGAGGCCCAAGAAGCCATAGGGCATTCCCAGGAAATACCAGTGGGCTTTGAACACAGTCAGATCCTTCTTACTCCAAAGATGTATTTTCCACTGTACCAGAGCAAGCTTTTAAAAACATCCACCCAATCATATTGTTCCCCTCTTAAAATACAAAGCCTAAAATTGATTTTAACCTCCTCACCCTCATTCATAGAATAAATTCCCAACACCTCACCCTGGCCTGCTAGGCCCCATGTGACCTAGCCCCAGGCCTCCTCACCAACCCCTCTGCTCTGTCCTCCCCTGCCCACCACCCTTTTCTACACTGTCCTCACACTACTAACCCTTCTGCTTGAAGGTTCTCCCTCCCAGAACTGTCCAGCTAACTACTATGAATCTTCGAGTCACATGGAAAGGTCCTCAGGGAGCCCTTCCCTTTCTCTCCAATCCAGCTCAGATGGAGTACCCACCTTCCCTCTGGTTTTCTCTCATTTGTTTTAATGTCTCTTCTGATCATTAATATTCAAAGCCAAGGATGACAGGATCCTTGCTTTGTCCACCAGTATATCCCAATATTTAATAACGAATAAGTACTTAATACACGTTTGTGGGAAGAGAGATGACAGACAGGTGGGTACCCTGGGGAGAAAAAGAGTGAAGCGTGAAGTGGCAGAGCCCATGGAAACCCTGGCAGTGACATCCACCCACCTCGAGCCATGTCCAGTTCGGTGCATCTGCGGTCAGGGTTGGTGTGGACTCGACACTTAAACACAGCCCCAGGGGACTTCACTGAAGTGCTGTATTTGGAATCTGCCTTCGGTGCACCCACCAGGACCCTGCACAGCAAGAGGAAAAGGCATTCTGTCACAACCCAGTACCAGAAAGAGCAGGCAGGTGGTTAAATCCTCACCCCACCACGGGCAAGTCATCTGAATGCTCACTGGGAAATCATTACCGTGTGCGTGCAGTGTGTATGCACGCATGCACATGTGCACAGGGGTCGAGAGAGTCCTACAGTTAACCTGTTAGATCTTCTCCAGGTGCATTAAAAGTTTCACTTAGGATATTATCATCTAACTATCCATTTACCAGCCAAATCCAAAAAAACCAAAGGCCAAATGTTTTCTCTGATATGCAGAAGCTAATTCACAATAAGGGAGTGGGGATAGGGAAGAATAGAGTTACTTTATATGAGGTAGAGGGGAGTGAAGGGAGGGGAAGGGGTATGGGGGTAGGAAGGATAGATAGAGTGAAACAGACATGATTACCTCATGTACATGTATGACTGTGTGACCCATGTGATCCTGCAATATGTATAATCTGGAAGGTGGGAGGTTACGCTTCATTTATGTATGATCTATCAAAATGCATAAATGCATTCTACTGTCATGTACAACTAATTAGAACAAATAAAGTAATTTTTTTTTAAAGTTTAAGGGAGGGCCAGGAATTGGCTCTAGAGCACCTGCCTAGCATGTATGAGGCCCTAGATTCCATCCATCCTCAATAGTGGGGAGGGGACAAGAAAGCCTAAAGGATGGGACTGAGGTGCGTGGTAGAGCCCCTGCCTCACACGCACAAGGCCCTTAGTTCATACGCAGCACTGGGCAGGGGCGGGGGGAAGGAATTAAACGACAGTTGAATGGAAACACGTAAAAGCAACAAAAGGTTCCTATTCAGAACACAAACTCCTACAAACCAATAAGAAAAACAGACAAACCAGTAGACTAGTGGGTCAAAGACCTGAACAGACACCTCGAGAAATAAGGTAAACATAAGAGCAGGTGCTCCCCTGTATTAGTTACCAGATAAATCCAATGAGATGGCACTCCATACTCACTAGAAGGCCAAAACCAAGAAGACTGAAATGCCAAGGGTTGGCAAGGACGCAGAGCAACTAGCCCACGCACTGCTGGTGGGGAGTGTGAACGGCTAAAAGCACTCCAGAAAACTCATCGGTTTCTCATAAAACTGAGCCCATGCCTCCTCTAGAACCCGGTCATTCCGTTTCTAAGAATACGCCCAACCCAAGTGCACATGTGGGCTCTCCAGGGGACACGCACGAAACGTTCCCGACTGAAAGACCCATCAGTGCTAGAGTGGAGAAGCAAATCTTGGTGCAGAATGCCTTGCAGTTCTAGGCAGCAATGAAAAACCTGTGGCCATCTTCCCACTGCAGCCACATAGCTGCCTCACACAACAGAATGCCGAGCACCAGACACTAGGCACAACAGCTTCTTGCTCCGACTCAATGTATCTGAAGTTCAAAAGCCAGTGAAAAAGGACGAATGATATCGCTAATAAGTGGATGATGACACATAATGGGGGTGGGAGGGGTTAGTGTTAGGGTTAGAGTTAGGGTTAGGGAGGGGGGCAAGAATGGAGGAAGGAAGGACTGTATAGAGGGAAAAGAGGAGTGGGAGGGGTGGGGGGAAGGGAAAAAATAACAGAATGAATCAAACAGCATTACCCTATGTAAATTTATTATTACACAAATGGTATGCCTTTACACCATGTACAAACAGAGAAACAACGTGTATCCCATTTGTTTACAATAAAAAAAAAAAAGCCAGTGCAATTCAATTATGGCATTAAGATCAAGAGAACAATTCTGTCTCTTGGGAGGAGCAAGGGAGGTTATAATTGACTTCTGGAGGTGGTGATAATGTTCGCTTGAGTGCCATTTATACAAATTCATGATAATTCATTTTGTTGTATGTGACATGGGCACTTTCAATAAAAAAAACAGGAGATTTATAGATGCCATTTCTCTTCTCTGCCCTCCTCCTCTTTGCCCCCACCATACATGGACAGCAGCAGAGGGAAATTATGAACCACGACCCCTAACCCAGCACAAACCAGAGAGGATGGTTTGCCCTCCAATAAGGTCAACAAAGAAGCTCCCCATCCTTCATTTTGAACCTCAAAGCTGCAGGGCTGGGCCATCCCCAGCAGGGCCTTCCCTGGCTATGGGAAAGAGTGAGGCACAGCATGAGGAGAGAAGCGTCAGGTCTGAGCCTGGGTGGGTGGAGAACATGGGGGAAGTGGCAGCAGGTCCCCTCCCAATGGTACAATCATCATCTTACCCTATTAGTTTGGTGCCTTGTTTTTGGAAAATAGTCAACTGAAGATCTACAACAGAGATTACTAAAAGAACACTAATGGGACAGTTGCACTGAGCCGTGAGTCATTTGGAAAAGTCTTGCACAATGAGACTTTAATCAAAATCCACACTGATGTTCAAAGAATAGAAAATGCCAAGCCACTGTTCAATGAGAATGGGTGGCTCGGTATCTCCAGCAGGCCGGAGTGGAGAGGAGATCCACCTGGCCAGGATATTGCACTCATGAAATTCATCGTCTCCCACATGCCTCGGAGGGGGACACATCTGCTAAGTATCTGTGGGGAGGTGTCCAGCAGAGACTGGAAGGATCCTGGTCAGCCTCCCTGAGGATAAAGAAAGCATGCCTGGGCTCCGTCACTCTATCCAAGAGTCACCTTCTGGGAGCCTCATTCCCCAGTCGACCCCACCAACACTCCGGCTGGGCATGCAAGGCCTCCCATCCCACAAGAGGGACTTCAGCAAAGACTGGCAGACATCACAAGAACACTGGTGTCAGGACTTGTGGGAAGGCGTAGGGATCCCGTCTTAATTTCCACTGCCCCTGAGCTGACCCTCCACACTCTGAACCTGAAGGATCCTGAGGACACAGAAAGGGAGATTTCCCCCTTTCCCCGCCAAAGGAATCTCTCTCTCCAGGTCAGTCTTGGAGGGTGTGTGTCTGCTTCCATGAGGATGCCCAGCTGTAGTGTGACGTAAGCCAGGCCCTCCACAGTCAGGGCACCCACTCCAGCAGCCCTACCCACTTCAGTAATGCCCTGGAAGGTTCTTGCGGGGCAGTTCACATTCCTCTGGTCTCACCCCTGCGGGCCACAGCTGAATTCCCAAACAGAAGCAGGGCTGGAACCCATGGCCCTTTGGAAATCTAACCAAGCACTTTCTCAACCAGACCACCGCTGCCTCACTCACCCGCACACGGCAGTTTGGCGGCCCTTGGCTGCTCTAACACAAATGCATAATGACACCCAGAATGAAACTCCAGTGAGAAGAAACCACATGAAGAGATTAATTTCCCCTTTTGCTTCTGGGGCTGAGCCTAGAGCCACTGGGGTAAATTAAGGATTGTGTGCTCCAACACCAGTTGTTTTCACAGGTGAGAAGAATTAGCAGCTGGACATATCAAAACTGAAGCATCGCCAGCAGGCCCACATGTCAAGTCCTAGGAGCTGGAGACCCAGCTCCACTTGAAAACCCCAGGGCCACTGCTGGGGCCAAAAATTCCCAACTCCTAATTCACATCAGCAGGGCGAATAACTGCCATTTGTAATTCACTTTGGAAAAGTCACAAAGAAACAGGGTTTGGGAATGGAGCTCACTGGTAGAGTGCTTGGAGGCACTGGGTTCAACACCCAGCATCACTCCCCCTCCCAAAAAGAGAGTCAAAAACACAAGAGAAAATTCATCACCTATGATAGTTGGGAAATGGCTGCAAGAATCCATCTATGATGTGCCTGCAACTGTCATTATGACTCTGAAAACTTCAGACAGCACACTGCCCTACATGCAGATTCCTAGGTCATGTCCCAGCAGGGAGCCTGAGAGCTGAACCCTCAGCCACTGCTTCTGGACCCTGGAGCCACAACCCAGGGGGGCCAAATTTACATCAAAATCTAAAGTAGATGTTCGTTTGTCAGTTCCATCCACTTACCAGCAAACGGATGCAATTTCAATTCTTCATGACTGAGTAGGACCCCATTTGTATTTGTATTTGTATTTGTGTGTGTGTGTGTGTGTGTGTGTGTGTGTGTGTACGTACACTGAAAAGAATACACTGAAATTCAAGTCAAAGGTCAAACGTTCTCTCTCATGTGTGGAAGCTAGAGAAAAAATAAAGGGATGATCTTCCAAAACTAGAAGGGAAAACAGGAGAGTAGAAGCCAAAGACCCAGGCGGAGGGAAAAGGGGAGGCAAAGGGGAAGAACTGGGGAATAAAACTGACCAAATTATGCTACGTGCATGTGTGAATATATCACAATGCATTTCAATTTTATATATAAGTGTAATGCATCAATTAAAAATAAATAGAAGGGGCTGGGGCTGTAGCTCAGTGGCAGAGTACTTTCCTAGCATGTGTGAGGCACTGGGTTCCATCCTTAGCACCACCTAAAAAAAAAATAAAGGCATTCTGTCCATCTACAACTACAAATTTTTTTTTTTTTTTAAATTGAAGACTAATAGAGGTAGGAGATGAGAGGAAGGAGGGAAGGAAGGGAAGGCGATTTTCACCAGGGAATGAAACAAAACTGTTGTATACATTTATTTCAAAATGACCCTCATGTATAACTATAATGCATTAAAAATAATTTTTAAAATTTTTAATCTAACAGAAGGGATTTGATGAATAATTTCTTTCTAAGCCCAAGGTACTTGATGGTCCTAACAATGGCTGACAAATGCTGATGTCGTCCCTCTAGTTAAAATTTCTAATCAGCTGCCCAGATGAGGTTTTTCCCAAATTCTGGGCAATGGAAAATAAAGCTGGACATAGAGATGTGTGCGCACACGTGCAGGACACTCACAGGTGCACACCGGAGGCGGCGCTTATACCAGCATTTACAGAACCCTGTGGCTGGCTCTACCTGAGCCACTTGAATTTTTTTGGTCCAGAGATTGGACCCAGGGGCACTCAACCCCTGAGGCCACATCCCCAGCCCTCTTTGAGACAGGGTCTTGCTAAGTTACTTAGAGCCTCACTTAGTTGCTTAGGCTGGCCTTGAACTTGTGATCCTCCTGCCTCAGACTCCAGAGCCCCTGGGGTTACAGGCATGTGCCACTGCTTCCAGCCGAGCATGGTTTTTCTCAAGTTCATTCCACTGGCTATTTGCCAGCCTGCTCCCAGGAGATAGCTTACAATGGCTCAGAGTTGAGGACAAGCCACTGAAGATAACCATCTGCTTTTTCTCATCATCCTCAGTTACAGTTATCGCTCCAACCACTTCCAACATGCCCCCGAAATCTTCCCTGATTCACCTAAGACAACACGTCTCTCCCCTGTACGGTTACCATATCAAAGCACCTGCGCATCTCCAACAACAGGCTCCTGTCAATAAACCATCAAGCTGGTCCTCACTTCTATTGGATCCTTCAAGTGCCACCCTCAGACCAGCAGTGTGGAGAACACGGGACCCTTGATGGAAGTGCAGAATCCCAGGCCAGCCCAAATGGCTAAACCAGAACGTACACTTAAAGCCATCTGTAGTCTAACAAGTGCTGTATCACAACTTACACTGATTACAAATGACCAGGTTCAGTTGGAGCCAGTAGACTGCCCTTGAGAAGCGAGGTTCTCCTATCTCACCCACAGTTAAAGACACCACAAACTTCAAAGACATTTTGGAGTCCTCTCATTAGCCTAGGGCTCTGGGTTTCTAATTAGGGCGATTGGTAGGTAGCAGGCATTTAGGGCATGCATGTGGGTTCTGGGCAAGGCTGTGTTGAATTTAGTCTCTACAGCAACCCAATGGGACATACTAATATTATCCCCCTTTCACAGACAGGGAAGCAGGTGACCAGAGGTGGTCCCTGGATCTGTCCCAGCCCACAGCTGCCAAGCTGCAGCATGTCTCCCAGCAGCAGAGCGTATGGCCCACTCCTGATCCTACCCAGCAAGAAGGGAGAAAAAGGGAACCATCAGAGACACGATGCTCCCTCTGGTGCCAGCCACTCAAACGTGACCATGCCCGGAAAAGTCCAAGAGAGGCCCTGAGGGCAGCTCTAAGGTCAGAACTTGAATTTGAAAGCACCATCAAATTAGAGGACAGACCAGGGTTTGAGCCAGAAAAGAAACCTTTCTCTCTCACCAACCCCAGCTCAAATGACCCAAGAAATGGATTCCAGTCACCTTGCCTTTCCAAACCACTGGCATTGCCGACATGGTGTTAACTGGAGGTTTAGCCCCTCTTCAGAACTAATTCACAAACATCTTGGAAATGGGGGCCCCTCTGTACATCTGCCAGCACCAGTTTCACTCCCGAGAGTCCGATTTCCCACTCAAGTCAATCCTAAGCGGTGGCTTCTTGTGAGCATTCCACTCAGACACACCGGGCCACACCTCTGCTGCACAACAGACCTGGGACCTGAGCTCAGGGCGACTGTGTCCACGGATGCTCCTTTCAGTCCCCCAAACTCCCTCCCAGTTTGGCAGAGCAAATGCCCTATTTTTCCAGCAAAAATGCTTCCTCAGTTTCCCCAGGTGTGGTTGAGTGGCTGCGAAGGTCCCATTCCAGCACCCAAATTGCTCTGAACGCCTCACTCACTCCTGTGAGTCATCTGGAGGTACGCTTCCTGGAGAGCAGGTGGCAGAGAAGGACTGAGCCACAGCTGCCTCCCTGGGGAAGCCAGGAAGTGACAGTGTCTAAAGGTTCCCTCCCTCCCCACAAATGCCACAGCGGCCACTCCACAGGGCAAAATTACAGCTAGATCGAGGACAGCAACTGGGGATTACAAACTTAAAACCCATTAGGTTTGCTTTCATGCATTTGATCCCAAAGCCAAAGTTCCCCTGGGGACCCGCATTTCAGTTACATGAGTAGAATTCAATCTCCGTGTGTCCACCACAGGGAAACCCCAGGAATCCCTCTACATCCCTCACTGGGCACAAACAGCCAAGGCTTGGGCAGAGGGAGGCTGGTGCCAGAGAGCCACCTCTGACCACCCGAGCCCTTCATTCCCAGAGAGATGACGCAACAGTGTTCACCAATTGGAACTGTGACCAGAAAGTCTCAGAAGCTTCTCCATTTGAAGAAACTGAGTTTCCAGATATTTAAGCAGAGGGCTTTCTAGGAGTTCTAAGGACTTTAAACTAATAGTTCAACCTGAATTCTAAGCTTTGTGGGCCAGTTCCTGAGGGTGGCGTGTAAGATGCACAGGGATCAACATGAGGGCCAAATTCTGCCCCTACCGTTAGCAAGCTGTGTGACCTCCAGCAAGTTTCTTAACCACTCAGACTTAGTTTTTCTCTATTGTAAAACAAGAGAAACAAACATGTACCCAAGGATTCTCGTGATGTTTAGGGCAAGAGGATATTTATAAAAACAGGCAAAGCAGTATCAGAAAGCTGGGCACCCTGACGTCCCCACTGTCCCGGCTTTAACTCTTGGCAGTTACCCAGGAGCTCACAGATCTTGAGAACTGTGGTCGCTAATGTGCTAGGCAGGAATTGAGTCAGACTCTCAATTTACACCACAAAAATCTGGGGGTGTCAAGGATGATTTCACCACCAGTAACGTTAGAAAAAATGGCCACCGTTCTCCACCTGTCCTGGGTCCCTGCCGTTCTCAATGTAACTCTGCAGCTTCTTCCATCAAGAAGTGCAGTCTGGGGTTGAAGTTGTAGCTCAGTAGTAGAGCACTTGCCTAGTTCGATCCTCAGCACCACATAAAAATAAAGGTATTATGTCCATCTATTTTTATTTAAAAATAAAAAATAAGAGGTGCAGTCCGTTTCTCCTGATGTGGGCTAGCCCTGCAACTTGCAATGGTCAACAGGACATAGCAGCAGAGGCACGGTCCGGTTTTTGGACTTAGGCCTCAAGAGACCATCTGTGCTTCTGATTGTCCTTTTAGCACCCTGCCCAGACACCTTGTGTACCAGCCCAGGTGAACCTAGAGAAGGGAAGGCATAGGGAGCAGAGATGACACACCCTAGCTGAAGCCTTCCTACCCCAGCCAACCAGTCAACCCAGAACCAGATGTGAGAGGGAGCCCAGCTCAGAGCAGAAGAAATACCCGGCTGAGCCCAGCCCGAGCTGCCAGCCACAGAATCATCAGCTGACAGATGGTGGCTAGTGTTAGGGTCGTTTATTACACAGCAAAACTGTGACAACAAAAAGCAGATACAGGGCTGGGGATATAGCTCAGTTGGTAGAGTGCTTGCCTCACAAGCACAGGGCCCTGGGTTCAATCCTCAGTACGGGGGGGGGGGGGGGGGGCCGGCACTGGGCCATGGGAACTCCATCACCCACCAGCGACTCCCAAGTCCAAACCAACTATGGATGCCTGAGGCTGAAAACTACTGCCATGGCTCCTCTCCTCACCTGATCTTTCCCTCCCACAAGGGAATCTCATCACCAGCCAGGAGCACAGGCTTTGCTAGTGACCCTGATATGCAACAGCAGGGTGGGGTGGTAGAAAGAGCCCTGAAGAGAGTGCCTGGAGTCACACCCAGGAGAGGACCAGCTTCTCTCCACCAACTAGCCCTCAGAAGTTCCCCCAGCCCCCCACTCTATCTCTGGACAAAGACAATGAATGCATGGTCCCCTCCCAGGGCAGCGGTGAGGCCCAAAAAGAAATGGTAGACAGCCAAGCATTTGGGGGACTATGCACCCCAGGGTGAGTGGATTAGGGTCTTTCATCTGCAAGGCCAAGGGGAAACAAAAATGCTCTTTCTGATTTCTTGGACAAGGGCTTGATACACCTCTGACCCTGAAAACAGTCAGATAAACATTAAATTAGATTGAGCTGGGTTCCTATCACAGCCCCCAAAATGTCCTTTCTGGGTAATCTTGGACAAGTGACTTGGCCTCTCTGTGCCTCAACAGTAGCCCCTACTCCACCAGGGTGACGGAGCACAATGCCTCTGGCACAGTGGACACATTCCTAAAAGGCGGGCAGAACCTATTTTTACCGTGGGAACTGTAGGTTGGAGTCAATAAGAGGAGGAAGAGGAGTGTGATTACACAGGAAAACGCGGTTATAGTTATAGTGGAGTTCCATGTCCAGCAGGGCAAGAGCAGAGAGGCACAGGAAGAGTCCCCTCAGTGACATTGGCAAGGCTTTTACATTTCCTTTATGGTATATATGTATTTCTTTTTTCCTCATCACCACCTTTACTTCACCTTGGAACCATAAACCTATTTCCCAGACTTATGTGGAGCTGGGAGTGGAGCCAGAGCACCCCTGACTGGGGTGGCCTCCCACCTGCTCCCGGGCTCTGCAAGACCAGAGAAGAAAGAGGCATGTCCAATTCTAGGACTTACAATCCCACAAGTCTGATTGAATGTCTGTCTGGCATTAAAACAAGTATTCTCAGAAAGATGAGGCATTCCAAAACATTCCATGGATTCACCTAACCTCCCTGGGCTGCTTTGTCCCCACCCCACACCCACACTGATTCTCCTGGTTCCTACCACCTACTTAGGAAACTCAGTCTGGAAGGCAAATGGGCTACTCCAATGGCTGACAGTATGTGAGGGAGGAGGATTTATAATCCCAAATATCTGAACACCAGAAAACCCAGGAAACCAACTTCCATCTCAGTTCACCCCTTCTCATGTTCAAGGCCAGCCAGGAGGCCGCCTCTCCTACCTGTTACTGTTGTCAATTTGATCGCACAAACGAAGTCCCTTTTGCTCACCTAAAAGGGCAGACATTGGGGACTAAGTCTGTGGTTCCAAAGACTCTAGATTTTTCCCAGTCTTGGACTCACTTTAGCTTCCTAAGACTGCCTCTGGCAAAAAGGAAGGTAGGGATAAAACAGTTTATTCTGCATTGGTTGGTTGCCAAATCCACTTGGCTAAAAGGATTTGCAGTTCAGAGAATTTGATGGCTCACCATGAGGTAGAGTCCTGGCCTCAGAAATCCTCACCTGAGGCTTCTGATGTCAGAAAGCTACACCCTCAGAGTCACCTGGAGCATAGATGCTCCGGATTCCGTATCTGGATCAGTTCCAAGGCCCTGCCATCAAGCCTAACACTTCCCACACCAACCAGAGTGGTATGAGCGCAGACGGATGACCCCAGCTACAAGGACAGACCCGGGAGCAGGTGTCCCAGCTTCCTAAGGTGACTCCTGCATGAGAGGGCTCCAGGGCAGCCTGGAGGCATGCATCACCTCCTGCCTATCAGCAGCCAGGGGCGATAGGGGACAGTCGGCCAAACCTTTCCTATTCTTTGCAGAGGTCAAGCTGAGGACCCGCTCCTCCCAGACAGCCCTGGCCTATGACTGGTCATGGCAGATCACCACTATTTCTGCCCAGTGGTCCCCCCGGGGTTAACTGACTTATCAGATCCACATCAGAACCTGAGGCGCTCTGCTTCACCCCGTTTATCTCTTTCCCAGTCATATCACCCCTCAATTCTCCTGTACCCCCATCATCATCTGCTTCTTGATGCAAACTGACACCAAGTCCCCAACAACTACCGTGATCTCTCAGGATGGGGTACAACTCTAAGCCTCAGCTCCCTAACTGGCAAACTGGAAACCACACGCCAGCTCGTCAAGCATTCAGCTAAAGAACACGATGCCTGCGGGAGCATCTGACCCCGTCGAGCTGCCCAGAAAATGCCATCTGATGGAAATCATTTTTGATTTTTAAAGTTACAAGTGATTCCCTCCTAAGTAAATTAATTCAGAGAACACTGTGGCTGCTTTTAATAAATGCAAAAACATTTTCCCCAGACAAGTCATAACAGAAGTTATCAGAAGGAGACCATTTCCTGAACAGCAGCATGTCCACAGGGAATCAGGACTGGCGGGGACCCGGCCCTTCACACCCTCACACCGGGCCGTTAGAGACTGGTTGGAGGCAGCTGTCTGCTCACCCTGCAAGGCTCTGCCTGCCGCCTTCAGCACCAGCTCAGGAAACAGCACCCTCGCCACTTTGCAGCATCGCCAGGGGAACACCCCAGAAGCCGGAGAAGCAGCCTTCTAGGTTCCCTTAGACCACAGCCCACACATGTGCGGTCCCTTCCCAAGAGCTTGAGAAAGCAGGCTATGAGGGGTGAGTGAGGACTAGGGACAAGGTCAGAGAATGCCATTTTCCAGAAATCCAGCTAAAGAAGTGTAACTACACCTTCCCCCAGGAGCCAGCCTGGGACAGGGGAAGTCAGAGAACACACCCCCAGGGAAGTTACAAGAAGGCAGGGTCGCCACCAGCACTTCCAGGTGTTTCTTCACAACAATTACAAGGCAGGGGCTGTGGAGCCCACAGCTCCAGGACCCCCCACTTCTACCTCTTTCTCCTTCACATAAGTCTCTCCTACACCCTCAGAGCCACCTGGGTTGTCCAAGAACCAACCTCCCCACAACTGAAGCCTATTACATACCTTAAATTTTGCCTGACACACAAGACAAGAACCCCACAATTTTCTCATCTACCCAATTTCAGGTGGACTTTTTTCATTCCTCAATCCCCACCCCTCAGCCCAGAACAGGCACTCCAGTGTCTGATGAATGAAAAGAATCTATTCATCTGCCCATGATTTTCAGATTTAAGCACCTCTGTTTAGGGTTTAATACTCAAATATGCCAATGGTTAATTTTTCATTTAAAATCTTTCCATCCTCGTCTAGCCCTTTCTGACTGAAGTCATTGCTCTAAAACCCACACTGTCCAGCAGAACCTTCTGCAATGAAAATACCCTCTGTGGCTGTCCAAGACAGTAGCCAGTAGCCACATGTGGCTACTAATGTGGCTAACACAACTGAGGAACTGAATTGAGCTTTAATTCATTTCAATTGAAATAGCAAGACATCTGGCTAGAGGCGACCACACTGGGCAGCTCCCCAGAACTATCCAGTTTGCTCTTTTTTAGCCTCAACCTGAATGCAAATCAAGGATACATTCTCCTCGACTCTGAATGGCTGCCTATTCTTCACTGAACAATACTCTGACAATCTTCTCAAAGCAAAAAGTCAAGTGCGCCTTCCATTTCCGAGCACTTGCTCGGTGCCTGAGAGCAGCCGACTTGACGTGTCCCAGGAGAGTGGGCAGGAAGCACGTCTCCAGAAAGGAAGCCAGTACACCCAACTACTCTAGGGCGTCTGGGGCAGGGGATGCACGCCAACCGGGCCACATTTATTTATATCACGGAGTGTTACAGCTGTCGGCTCTGCAGCTGAGGAACCACCAGGGAATGGGACAGAAATCAGCTTTGTCCATGTTCCCTGGCACCTACTGTTGTTGTTCAAAGGATGCCAGAAGATGGCAGGGGGAAGGAGGGGGAGAGAGACCACCTCTGGGTGAGCAGATGTGCTCTAGGTATCATTAGAAAAAAGGAAATTGAGTCAATTGCATGTTTGCCTCCAAAGGAGATGAGTGTCATCAGGTTATTCTGGTCCGATTCTCGGGGCTTAGGGCATGGGGACAGAAGGACCATCAAATGAGCACTTTGAAGAGATGATGGGTGTGGGGCTCTGTTCTCAGTGGGATATGGCCACAGGAGGCAGATTCAGTACCAAGGCTCAGAAAATCAAGATTATCTCCATGCTTTACCTAGGCACCTAGGACCCGCTGGTGACAATTTGTTTGCAAAAAATTGGTAAAAATGCTATTACAGGATTAATACACACATCCTACTGACCATACATCCACATGCTCTGTGATAGTACACTGGGGATGTGGGGTATCTAAAAATGTGCTAAAGATTCAATCTAGAACGTCCCACACTGACCTATTTGTTAAAGACTTAGTCTGCACCTTGGCACTATTGGGAGGTGGTGGAAACTTGAAGAGGTGGAGGCTTGTATGAGATTGCAAAGGGTGTGCCCTGGAAAGAATGTACCCAGCCCCATCCCCTCTTTTTTGCTCCATGGCTATGAGCTTTGCTCCTCCACGTGCTCCCATTATGATGAATGGACCCACCGCAGGCCAAAGAGCAATAGGGTCAACTGGCTGTGAACAGAAACCTCCCAAACTGAGTTGAAATACACCTTTTCTCTTTGTAACTATCTCAGGTGTTTGTTACAGGAACAGAAAGCCAACACACACAACAGGGGAACCCTCAATGGTGCTAACCAGTGTCTGGGTTTTCCAAGTCCCTTCTAGCACATTCCCTACCCTAAATCCAATACATCCTTTCACCTGTAAAATGAGTAATTAGCATGAAGTAAGCATGGTAAAGCACTAGAGATCCAGTTAAGAAGTCAAGGAGTAATTTCTTCCAGCCAGATGTGATGGCACATACCTGCAATCCCAGTGACTCAGGAGGCTGAGGCACGAGGATTGCAAATTTGAAGTTAGCCTCAAGATACAGGGGTTAATTAACATTTGTCATGGTTTCCTTTCAAAGTTTCAACACACTATTTTCTTTTTCATGTCTAAATTGCTTACCTTCCTCACAGACTTGTGATCATATTTCCCAGCTCTTCCATGGCACGACAGCAGCCTTTTGCTGAACTACTCCAAAACCCCAGTGCTTGAATACATTAACACATGTTCCTAAAGTACACACTTGCGCTTCACTGGCACTTCGGTAATTCAATAGAGAATGCCTTAAAACCTCCATCCTCTCTGACACAGCAATTCTAAGCCCAGGGATTGATTTGAAGGAAATAATTAAGGATGTCCGCAAGGATTTAGTCATAAGGATGTTTACCCCTGCTCTTAATTGTGAATAATTAGAAACAACCTACATGCCCCTGAAGTGGAATTGGAAGAGCCAGGGTTCAAGAATTTCCCTGTAGTAAAAGACCATCAATCAATCACCTAGTCAACCAAGATTAAAGATTAGAGACTTAGGGTAGATGCAGACTTCACAGGACCTGAATCTTATACATTTAGGGTGACTACCTTTAAGAAAAGTCCTGCAAAATTATAATAAAATGAGGCATGTGACCTTGGTAGGGGCCTGTGCAGGTGAAAGGTCCAAGTTTCATTAGCCTCTAGGGAAAAGAAAAAGAGCAAAGATGTTGGAAGACTCTTGCTTCAAAGGCCACAGCACCCAGACCAGGTAGCATGATCAGCACAAAATATGTCCAAAGTCTAAGATGAAGACAAGAGTAAGGACAAAGAATGGAAAAGGACCGGGAGGATAATATTTGACAAAAGCAGCAAAAGAATGGAAATGAAAGAGAAAGACAAAAACTAAAAATAATTAAGGCAATGTTGGGGGGATGACGTGCTTCAAAAAGATTTCATTATAGTGCAGCGGGTATCCGAGAAGCTACAGGGACCAGCGCTCCAACACAAAGAGCAGCTGGCTTAGCATCAGACCAGGTAAGGCCACTAGAGACTAGCAATGGTTCCCATAGACCCCAGAAAAAGCAGTCCCTCTGCTGGCTACGAGGCCAGGCCCCAACTTTACCTCCATTTCCTCCCTACCATCTACCCTGGGTGCCAAGTTTAAAGCTAGACTATCTTTTCCCGCACTTGCCAAATGTATTCGCAACACACAGTTTTCCTCTTTTTTTTTTTTTTTTTTTAAATCAATCTGAGCACATTTTCTCTGTCAGGTCTGTTCCCACCTGGTCAAGGGAGGCCTTGACCAATGGGCTCACGCAAATCCAGATGATAGGAGCCTGGCACCTCTCCCTCTGGCCACGAAAGAGTTGCAGGGCACACCAGGCAGCCACACCTGCAGACTGCACCCAGTGCTCTGGTTCACTCAGATGCCTGTCCTTCCTCAGCAGCCCCTACCCAAAGCAGTCCTGCTATTTTTGACAGCTCTTCCACATGCCCAGTGCCAAGGTCACAGAGTCTGGGAGCCCAGTGTGGGTTTCTGGGATGTGTTCTTCAACTGCTTCTACCAAGATTGTGACTGTACCACATCCAAAGCCCACAGTAGACCTGGAGTCTGGAGAACATAGGAAAGGCATTCAGTCTGCTTTGTTTGAAAAGCGGGATTTGGCAAGTGCAGGAAGAAACAGTTTGGTCTTAAACTCAGCCACTAGAATAAACGTCGGAAGCGATGGGGTAGAATCAGACAAGCACTACACATGAACTTTGAAAACTGGTGTTCTTAGAGGCAGCTCTCCTAAACAGCATGATTGTTAAAGAGCTGGTGGGTCAGAGTTCCCTCTTGCAGGAAGGAATAAGGACCACCATCCACACACCACCCTTTTCCATCAGCCTCTGTTCAAGTCAGAGCAGTGACTCTCCAGTATATGTGAGTCCACAAGCAGCACTGATCTCTATCTGCCACCCCTGAGGATGCTCACACTGATGACCCAATGTACAATCATCCACCTCTGCTTCAAAAGCTGTCACCTGGACCCACATGGAAGCATTATCCTGAAAAGAGGAAGAGGGAGGAGCTACTCATGGCCTCTCTCTGACGGAAAAGTAACCATGGAGTAGCTGTTTTATTCCCTCTGGTTCAGAGGAAGTAGCCAAAGAGGGCACCAGTCTCTGTAGTGCTAGTCCAATGGGGCTGGGCACTGAAACTCTGCTAACACAGCTGATGGTGCCTAATGAGAGCTCCCACACCTCTTGGGGGGGGGGGGGGGCGGGGTGCGTGCAACTGGACTCTCTGGCCTCTACAAAACCTAAGTTCCTCTCCCAAGACGCATGCTGGCGTTTGTCTCAGGTGGTACATGAGATGATTCCCCAAGCCACACAAGTTTTGTCACTTAGGGTTCCTCCCTTATCCTTCCCTGCATCCCCGAGCCTCTCAGATCCGCTTCCGCAGAGGGGGCCTCTGAGTCCACTGTGCCTTTCCTGGAAGGCCCCTCTGCCCCCCGCCCCACCACACACACTCATAGCCCATTCCTCTCACATCTCTGGGTACTGCCTTTCCTGCGTGCAGCGGCGCTGGATAGACTTAACCCTCCCCAAGAGTTGCCCTGAGGTCTCCTGGGGTTCGGGGTGCTCGGTCCCTCAGAGGCAGACAGGCTGTTACAATGTGATTGAGAGGGCGAAGCCGAGCCTGGAAACTGGAAAAGTTCCCCCCAGCACTCGGCACGCTGGGACCCCTAGGGAAACGCCGGGCCGGCCCCCTCCGCCTTGGGCGCCGGCCCGGACGTCAACGGGGCTGGGACCCGGCGTCCTGCCTCCTCCCGCCTTCTCCCGGTCGCTGAGCCGCGCGCAGCGGAGACATTTAAATCGCCCCCTGGGGACCGCGGCGTGGAAGAGGCCGGAAAGGCGGCCACGGTGGCTGGTCCCAGGGCTGGCCGGGCCGGGGTCGGGGAGGCACTCACCAGCGCGTGTTGTCGTGGAAATGCTCCAGCACCGCGTAGCCAAAGAAGGAGCCGGCGGGGCCCTGGAAGCGCACCGGGCGCTGCGGGTCGAGGTTGTAAGCGCCCGCGGGGACCCCGGCGGCAACCAGCGTCAGGAGCAGCGCGCGGAGCCCCCCGGCGCCCCTCCGCGCCGCCGAGCTGCCCATCCCCAGCCGGCCGCCGCCCTCCCCTCTGCCCGAGAGCAGGGCGTCCAGCGCGCGAGCCGCCGACGGCCAGGAGGCTCCTGGGGGCCCGAGTTCTGCGCTCGGACACCGGCGGGATGCGGGCGCCGGGCCGGCACCGGGACGGTGGCTTGAGCGGGCGATGAAAGCAAGCACCCGGGAGGCCGCGAGCGGGCGGCGTCCGCAGTCCGGCTGAGAAGCCTGCGCGCTGGGAGAGAGCGGGTCCCGGGCCGGGCGGCGCTGGTCTGCAGAGAGGCGCGCCCGCGGGGTGGGCGGCCCGGACAGCCCGCGGCAGGATGGCGCGCCAGTGCCCCCTGCGGGTCGCGAGTCCCCTGCGCACTGCCCTGTCAGGGAGTTAGTCGCGGGACGCCCCGGGGCGTCCAGTGTGCTTGGGATCTCCTAGGCGACCCATCACTCTCCGCGCCCCTGCTGGGTCTGTTTTTTTCTTTCCTCCTTTCTCAGTCTCACACTCACACCAAGGACCAAAGCAACCCGCATCAAGAACGGGGGTATGTTTTAGCCCTACCCATCAGCTGCTCCTTCATTCAGCTGTGAGAAAACGTGTACAAAACAAGCGCTCAAAGAACGCGCGGTGTTGTTAATCACAATAATTAGCCACGTGGACACCAGCAAAGCACTGCTGCCGGTTCCACGAACTTGGTCTCCTAAGTCCCGAAACGTGGTCTCTGGACGGGCAGCACCGACCTCACCTGGGAGGGAATTTGTCAGAAATGCAAATCCACAGGTCCCAATCCAGATGGGCGGAATCAGAAGCCAGGGGGGTCTTGCAACCTGTGTGCACTCGCATGTGCGTGTGTGATTAGGGTAGAACAAACATTAAGTTTATCATCTTAACCAGTTGTTGTGCAACCAGAGCACCAGAACGCTTTTTCATTTTGCAAAACAAACCACCCATTAAACAATAACTCCTTGGGCGGGGGACGGGGGTTCACAGATAGTATGCTTTCCTTAGCGTGCAAGAGCCCCTGAGCTTGATCCCCAGCACTAACAGAAACCGCAACAAACAAAAACCCCTTCTCACTCCTCCTTCCTCCCAGTCCCTGGCAAACATCATTCTACCTTCTGTCCCTATGAATTTACTCAAATCTGAACTGACTTTCCTCCTTGGGAGGTTTTGCCACACTGCTATGCTTTCCCTACCTATGCTCTGCTTTTTTAGGGGGTGGGGGGGACAAGGCATCTGGTAACTGAACCTAGGGCCTCACTCGTGCTAATCACACACTCTGATCTTTTTCTTTATCAGTATCTATAGCGAGCATTTCCCCATAGTGACTAAAAGTAGATTAGTACAAGGACCTTGAGATGGGGAGATGTCCCTGGATTTTCTGGGTGGGACTAATGTAATCTTAAAAGCTGGGAATCATTCCTAGCTGGAGTCTGAGATGTGAGGATGGGAAAGGGGCAAGGAGATGATACTGTTGCTGTCTTTGAAGAGGAAGGAAGGAATCCACAGGCCAAAGAATGCAGGCAACTCTAGAAGCCTGAAAAGGCAAGGTAATGGCCTTCTGAAGCTGCCCTAGAGCTTCAGAAAGAAACAGCCCTGAGACCCCTTGAGTTCAGTCCAATGAGAACCAGGTTCTGTTCTGACCTCCAGAAATATAAGATGCATTTTGTTGTTTTAAGCCAGTGTGTTTGTGATTTTTGTTGTTATTATACTGGGGATTGAACTCAGGGGTGCTCTATCACTGAGCTACCTCCCATCATTTTTATTTTTTTTTTTTTTATTTTAAGACAGGGTCTTGCTAAGTTGCTGTGGCTGGCCTCAAACTTGCAATCTTACTGCCTCTACCTCTGGAGTAGCTGGAATTACAGGTGTACATCACCACCCTGTTTTGTGATAATTTGTTATAGCAGCAATGGAAAACTAGTGCACCCCCCTTCTATGTAAAAGTGTATGTGTGTGTTTCTTAAGGAAAAGGATGCATAGATTTCAATAGCTTATTAAATGATAAGGTAGTTTTTAAAAGGTTAGGAACCACTGACCTCGAACACACTGATTTCCATCTTAATAAACTAAACTCTAAAAGAGGATATCAAGTATAAAGTGTAGCACTAGTCTTTGACTTCACAAAACTACAGTTCCCAAACCTGACTGTGTATTGGACTCCCAAGAAACCAGTTAAAAAATACAGATTCATAAGTACCACGGAGTCAATTTTTAGGGACAAGACCAGGGAATCTATATTTCACACTCCTCTCTGGAGATTTACTAAGTAATCAGGTTTAGGAAACACTGTTCTACAGGAAAGAGATTCTGAATCCTGCATTGTGGTCCTAAACATATGGCATGGTGATGCTGTAGGAAAGTCACAGGATTTGGCATCCAATGAAGAGGACTTAAATCCCACATCTGACCAGTTGTGTGAGTCAATGAAACAGGGAGGCTAATAAACATAAACCTATTGAAGGGCTGCTTGGGGCAGCAATTTTTAACTGTAAAACTCTGAACATTTATTAGTTATTCATATAATCTGACATCAGGAGTAAGCTCAATATCCTAGTTGCCAGAATAAGCTTTTCTGTCTACAGGATGACTGGCAAGAGGGCAGAGAGCCATTCTATTTCAAACCTGCCCATATAAAATGAAGATTTGCTTCCTGGGACTGTGCCTTCTGAAAACTATCACCTCTCATTCGGTTCTTATCCAATTTTCTCATTGAACTGACTACTCAAGTCTCTCCTTTCCTTTATGAGAATAAAGAACTAACCTGAAACTGACATGGTGGTGCATGCTTGTAATCCCAGCAGCAAAGGAGTTTAAGGCAGGAGGATTGCCAAGTTCAAAGCCAGCCGCGGCAACTGAGCAAGACCCTGTCTCAACATTTTAAAAAATTAAGTAAAAATGACTGGGTATGTGGCTCAGTGGTTAAGCACCCCTAGGTTCAATTCATAGTCCCCCCCTCCAAAAAAAAAAGAAAAGAAAAAACTGATTTGAAGTTTTTCTGTTAACCTCAGTGGACACACACTAAGCAGCATGCACTCTTGACTCACCTATCACTAGCCTTCGGTTTCCCTAAACACACTTGACTTCCGTGGTGATGAAGGCTGTTGAGAGCATCATTACCACAACAAGGCAAAAATAATGGTTTTGAATCGGGAGTTCCCTCCCCACCCCAGAACAGAAAGGAATATCGAAATGACGGGGGATGGAAACAATTGGTTTCTCATAAGCCTTGAAATAAATCTTAAGATTAATTGGCCTGTTTTTTATCCTTTCTTTCTTTCTCTTTCTTTTTTTTTTCTCTTTTTTCCCCCCTCACTTATAAATTTATAGATTTTTCTCTGCTTTATTTCCTAAACACTAAACTACTAGGTCAAAAGTTAGGAAATCTAAGGCTCTTAATATAAGCTGATTGACTCAGTAACCTTCAGGTTTAGAAAATAATTTTTCATTACAAAAGCCTTAAATTACAACAGAAAATAACAGTTGTCTCCATTGAGAAGGCCATAGAGTATTACCAGACACTGTCGCTTGGGTCCTGTTCTCTGGGAGTGTCCTTCCCCTGCCCTCCAAGGAGAAACTCATTCCTGCTTGATAGAGCTCCAAACATGACTCTCCAACATCAGCCTTGGCTCCCCATCAGTGTTCCCCAGCAGAGCCCTAAGTGGAGGTCTAGACACTTATCAGTGGTGAGGGGAAGCTGGTTTGTAGAGACCACACGTGCAACCACAGAAACAGGGCGGATGCTGTGGAAAGCTGACCAGGCTGCCAGCTGCAAGGCCAGCACCTATGCTGTGTGTCTGACAGTGCACAGGACACTTTATAGATTGTCTGATCTCAGCTAAACCTCACAGTGGTCCAGTTAGGAGGGCACAGGCTGATTTGATCTCAGTTACCATGGAACCTGCAATGTGGAAGCATAAACACAGAATCCAAGTTCCAAACTCTTGGGGCCAGATATGTTTCTGAACTCATATTTTTTTTTCAGAGTTTAGAAAAATAATACAGAACCAGATGCAGTGGCGCATGCCTATAATCCCAGCGGTTCGGGAGGCTGAGGCAGGAGGATTGTGAGTTCAAAGCCAACCTCAGCAAATGCAAGGTGCTAAGCAACTCAGTGAGACCCTGTCTCTAAATAAAATACAAAATAGGGCTGGGGATGTGGCTCAGTGGTCAAGTGCCCCGGAGTTTAATTCCCAGTATCCACCCCCCAAAAAGAAAATAGTACAGTATACCCACCGTGTATTACATACTTGGCCCAAAAAACAAAAATATGTGAGCATTCACACTTGCAATGGGCAGAATGCCCCTTGCCTGCAAAGATGTTTATATCGTGTCTCCAAAACCAGGTATCCTTGAACTTACATGGCAAGAGACTGCAGATCTAACTATGTTCAGCATCTTGAGATGGAGAAATTGTCCTGGATAATCCAGGTGGGCCCAATGTAATCACAAGAGTCCTTGTAAGATCAAGGAGTGTCAGGGTCCAAGAAGATAAAATGGCAGGAGCAGTGGTCAGAATGATGTCAATGGCCAAAAAACAGTGTCTCTTGAGGCCAGGAGAGGCAAGGAAATGGATTCCAGAAGGAGTGCAGCTTCCAGAAGACCCCTGATTTTCCAAATTGTAAGATAAAATATTTGTGTTGTGTTAAGCTCCAGGTTTCTGGAAACTTGTTATAGAACCAATTGGAAATGGATACCACATAAACCTGAGTAAGGTTTGGCTATCAAATTATTTTGGAAAAATTTTCAATTCCCAGAGTTTTTTGTCTTTCATAATTGTAAATTTTCTCATCCAACCACTGTTCCCACTTTATACGTGGTAAAAATAGAGACAGAAAAACCCAAGGTGATAGACAGATATGAACAGTAATAACCTGGTAAGTTTTCTATGATGACTGGATCAAAGAATGCATAGGGACCACAGCACAATGAGTAGTACACAAGAAAATCTTTGTGAATGTTAGCTATTCTTCATTAATTTTTTTTTTCCAAATGCTTCCTGGGTGCCTACTATGTGTTAGATACTGCTCCAAGCTCTGGGAATTAAGGAATGAGCAGAACACTAAAAAATACATTTTCTCTCATCAAGCTTACTTTCTATTGGAGGGTGATAAACAATAAATAAGTGATTATGGAAAGGATGTCAGATGGTACTAAATGTCATGGGAAAAAAGAAAACTGAGAAGAGGGAGTAGAGGTAGGAGTGTCCATTTAAAATAGAAGAAGTCACTGAGAAGGTGATGGTTATGGGAATATTTTAGTTACATTATGAGATATCCAGAAATTCATGCCAAGGAAGGATATTGTACATTTCTCACCAATTCTTTTACTCTACTTAGAATTCCGTGACTTCAAGGATTGGCACCTTTCCTCAATTCCAGGACACTGTCAGCTCTTACTTGTTCGAATACTGCCTCTCCAAGTTCTCTCTATTCTCTCTTTCTGGAACACTAATTTGGTAAATTCGTAGGCCTTCTTGCTCTATCACCCACATACTTAAACCTTCGATCTTCTCTCCAGGTTTTGCCTATTTTGTTTCCATTCTGAGTAATTTCTTTGGTTTTATTTTCAATTTCACTAATTCTCTCTTCAGCTATGTGTAATCTGTTTAACCAGTTCTTGGAATTTATATAAAAATATATTTATATAAAAATTTATTTTGGGGGGCTGGGGAGATAGCTCAGTCGGTAGAGAGCTTGCCCTTGTAAGCACAAGGCCCTGGGTTCGATCCCCAGCACTCCAAAAAAAAAAAAATATTTTTAATATATTCTCTCTCTATATATATATAATATATTTTAAAATTATTTATATATATATATATATACATATATATATATATATATACCTATATATATGTATACACTTTCAGGGGTGCTGGGGATTGAGCCCAGGAACTTGCACCTGCTAGGCAAGAAATCTACCACTGAGCTATATACCCAGCCCTCATGATTACATTTTTTAATCGAAAAATTCTATGTGGTTCTTCTATCTATCTATCTCAATCTCTATCTCTCTCTTCCTTTTTGTGGTGCAGTGCTGGGGATTGAACCCAGTGCCTTTTGTGTGCTATGCATTTGTTCTATTACTGAGCTACATCCCCTGCCCTGCTGTCCTTCCTTCGAAAACTGCCCTGTCAACTTTGATAGTCTCCTGCTCCTTAATCATACTTTCAACATGTTCCTGCATGTCTTTAAATAAACTCACTGTTTCTGATCCTTCAAATGTCTGCACATGTCCTTCTCCAGCTTGTAGTTTCTGCTTATTCTCTCTCATGGTGGCTTGTTTCCTTGTATATTTTGTAATCTTGGCTGTGAGTTCGTGTTCATTGGAATTTTATCTTTGTTTAGAATATGTTCAGCCACAAATGATTTGTGTTTTCTCTGCCAATTGCCCCGGGCATTGCTGATTTGCCACCACTGTAACATAACGGTCTGGTTTTGATTTTTTTTTTTTTTTTTTTTCTCTAAACACATGTCATGACACAGGCCATGGTTTAACATTCTCAAGAGCTACATTTTCCTTTTTTTTTTTTTTTTTTTTTTTTTCATTCCACCAAGAGTGAAGGCCAAAACAGGAAAGACTTCTGACCATCTTTCTTGGCGGGGGATGTTATACTAGTTTACCTACTAATAGGGGTCAGTTTGACTTGGGTTCTCCAAACTGACTACCCCCAGGCTTGGGTCCCTTGCTTTGTCTGCTATCCCCTGCATGTATGAGATCCACTTAAATCTAGATATACCTGAGGCTAATGCTGACTTCGGCATTTACTATTTCTTCTAAATTAGAATTTTTTTCATTACATATGGACTCTGAATATTTGCTTCCTACACAAATTTTTTATTTTCATATTTAACTCAGCAACTTTAGGCGTTTTGTACCAAGAAAGAGTTCCAGATATTTGGGCATTTATTCTGCCATAATGCCAAAAGAAAACCTCACTAACTCTTAGGTCACTGGATGACCTAATCGTGTTTTTTAGCCTGCTTTCTGTTACTTCAAATGCATAGAGGAGCCAGAGTAAATGTGGGGCTCTGGAATTTGAAGATCAGGTCAGGCATCTTCATGAACACTTCACACCTCACAAAACTAACCTCTTTGTAGTTCCTGTCTCTCTAAAGAGTAAAGTCCCATAAAGTCAGTTCATCCTCTTGCTCTTGGGGCACATGGGATCTCATGCCAAGTCAGGTGTTCTCTGGTGCTAACCTTAAAGAACCTTTCAACTGAATTCTTAAGAATGCAAAAGTCAGGTTATATTGTATTCATTATTTAGTTCAATCAACACCTCACGTGAACCTGTTGCAAAAGGATAACAATCATCTTCATATGCCTATAAGGAATGAAACCTACAGCATATGCAAAGTAGACTCAGGTTCCTTAACATGCCCAGTATGATCTGATGCATGTAAATTTTCATGCATCTATATGCATATGTGCACTTAAAAGAACATCTAGAAGTTTATCTCAAATGTTAATAAGGGTTAGAGTTGAGATTATGGGCTCTTTTTGCTTGTCTATCTGTCTATTCTCAATCTATCACCTATCCTTCCATATCTCTTGATTGTCAACAGTTAGCTTGCAGTGGATGTAGAAGATGCTACCTCCATAAAGTCCAAGTCTGTAATCAAAATGAAAGCCTGTAAGAAAAAGGGAAGCGGATCAGAAACAGTACACACAAAACCATCTACTCTGCAAATGAAAAGGAAACTTGACCCTCACAGGACAAGGAAAAGAAGCAAAGCCAAGGCAGCCACCATTATCCATCTACTGACAGCCGAGCCCTGCAACCCTGGCCTCTGTGGAGGGGCTGACACTCACTTCCTGTGAAGGGACTTTGCCAACAGAACTGAGGAGGAGACCAGCCAACATGTGGAAGAAAAGTGGTCAATAGCCAAATAGCTCCTTGCAGTATTTTCAAGGGAGGGAGAGAAAAATAAAAAGGGTTCAGGTTATTGGCATACCAGATACTCATTCTCTCAGTGATGGACACTGAGCTAAGTGAAATACTTGATTGTCGATTCTTCAAAAGTTGCTTGATCTTACTTTTTATACATAAGGCTGACGATACCACACATGGTTTTGAAATCCAAAAAGTTCAGGGGAAGGGCAAATACTATCGCCAAACCTTCAACTATAATAGCAGGCAGAGATTTAAGCAAATACTTTTCCACTGAAGTCTTCCATGAGCCAAAAGTCCAACTGTGATTATTGGGTGCAATATTTCCAACCTGTTTGCATGCTTGAAACTTTTTTTTCCAGAAATCTAAATTTAGCAAACCTGCTTTAAGTAACAACCATTGATGTTAGAATAGACCCCGTACACCATAATGCCAAGTTTTGAAAACATTTCTCACCTCAATTTAAATATTAACACTAGCCTTGTCGAGATATGAAATCATAAAATGATGATTCAGTCAGTGCCCACTTAGGATTTTTCGACTCCATGATGGTACGCAAGCAAACACAGACCAACATTCCACTCAGTGTTCAATAAATTACATGAGATATTCAACACTTTATTAGAAAATAGGCTTTCTGCTAGATGATTTTGCCCAAGCGCAGACTCCTGTAAGTGTTCCAAGCGTGTTGAAGGTAGGTTAAGTTACAATGCTTGGTAGGTTGGGTACATTAAATGCATTCTCCACTTAAGACGTTTTCACCTTACAGTGGGTTTTGGAGGGATGTAACCCCAATGTTGATGAGGAGCATCTATATTTCTAGGAGGCCATTGAGCATGATGAGTGAGGACTCTGGTGCTTATTATCCCAGTGTGGTGACTTGTCAGGAGTATCGGCTGGCTCAGGCTGCCATAGCACACTACTACAGACTGGGCGGCATGAACAACAGAAATAATTTTCCTCCTAGTTCTGGAGGCTGGCAGTATGAGGTCCCAGTGCCAGCAGGACTGTCTGGTGAGGGCTCTCCTTTGTGTTGCAGATGACCACCTGCTGTGTGTCAGGTGACCTCTTCTTTGGGCTTGCATGGGGCACGGGGAGAAAGCACTCCAGTGAGCTCACATGAGGACACTCATCCTACCAGATCAGGACCCCACCCTTATGAACTTAGTCCCTCTTTCTTACTCCAAATACAGCCACCCTGGAGGTTACGGCTTCAACAGATGAATTTTGAGGGAATAAAATTTTCAGTTCATAGCAATGGGTATGTGACCTTGAGAAGTTATTTAGCCTCACAGGTCTCAGTTGCCCTATTTGTAAACCAGCAGTCACACAAAGAGGTCAGCTGTGAAGATAAACACGAGATAAACCATTCAGTGCTCACTTTGGCAGCACCAGTACTAAAATTGGAACGATTCAGAGATTAGCATGGCCCCTGTGCAAGGATGACAGGCACATTTGTGAGATGTGCCATATTTTTTGAAATAAGCCAATCCCAAAAACCCAAAGGCCGAATGTTCTCTCTGATATGTGGATGATAATTCACCAAAGGGACAGTGGGGCGGGGTTAGGGGAGAAGAGAAGTACTTTGGATAAGACAAAAAGGAATGAAGGGAGGGGAGGGGGAATGGGAATAGGAAAGACAGTAGAATAAAAGGGACATTACTCTCCTATGTGCACATGTAATTACATGACCAATGTAACTCTACATCATGTACAATCAGAAGAATGAGAGGTAATACTCCATACACGTATCATATGTCAAAATACATTCTACTGTCATGTGTAACTAATTAGAACAAATTTAAAAAAGATAAAATTTAAAAACCATATAAAGCACATTGCAGAGTATGTGGCACATGGGAAACAGTGATGAATATTAGCAATTTAGTACTACATTGTGCTATTTATTTCACTTTAAAAAATAGTTATTTTTATTTGGCATAAAAGAAAAAAGTCCAAGTCACTGTTCTAAGGTAACTTTTTTTTATTGTCTTTTTGTTTGTTTCATGGTACTGGGGATTGAACCCAGGGGTGCTCTTCCACTAAGCTACATCCCCAGCCCTTTTTAAATTTCACCTTGAGATGGAATCCCACTAAGTTTCCCAGGCAGGCCTCAAACTTGCAATCCTCCTGCCTCAGCCTCCAGAGTAGCTGGAATCACAGGTGTGCACACTCACACATTGACCACACGCAGGTAAGAGATTCACTTCCATATCATTTAGATGAAATGCCACAGTCACAAAAATAAGGTCAGGGAATTGAACATATTGGAAGTTGGCTACCATAATGAAATGGGTCTAAAAAGTAGGAATGGAGAGTTAGGGCTAGAGAGGGGACCAGGAGATGAAACTTCAAGAGAAATGGAAGGACAGTTCTAGCTTCTTCTGTGTCTTCCTTTAGCCAGACTGTAAGTAGATGCAGACATCTTTAGGGAAGGACAAGTCGCTGAACAAGAATTCTAGTCGTTTTCAGATTCAGGTTCTAGGCCCTTCCTTTTGTTGAATACCCACTAGGGAAGAGTCCTTGAATGGCAGGAGGTGTTGGAGTTTAAGATATAGGTAGAGCTGCTACACCCTCTGGGCACATCCAGTTTACTCCAAGATGCAAAAGAGAAAGAAAGAACATGTAGTGAGACTGGGATGGCCCAGAGTCCAGTTCAGTGACAAGAAAGGCCCCAAAGTCCCTGCCATGGAAACCAGAGACCCAGCCTCCACACAGAATTGGGGTGGAGGCAGAAAGAGGGAGAGTGAGTCTGGGGGAGGAGAGAGCCAGCCCCAGCTGCAGTCATCCTTCCTGGCTGCAGGCTCATACGTGGGCTAGAGCTCGTAAATGTCTGAGTTGATGGCACCCAGAGCCAGGCCACACTTGCTGAGGTGCAGTGGGGAGAGAAGACACACCCTTATGCCCCAGGATCCATGCTGGTAGTCATGTACATGACAGGAGTAAGACACCAGGCCCTGGTCAGGTGGCCTGGGATGCCAGTAGGCTAAGCCGCACATGGGCCTGTGGCATCCTCTGGCCTCCAGTGGAGGTTCAAAAGCCCGGTGGAAGGAACAGAGTCTGGCATTTTGGATACAGATAAGCTTTGGGGTCTTCTTTCATCAGGGGAAAACCCAAGGCATTTCTCCGAAAACAAGATGAGGATTTAAGCTGTTTCACTGAGATGTTAAAAGGAGATGAAATTCTGGCATTTGCTGATAATTGAATGGAGTTGGAGAATATCATGCTAAGTGAGATAAGACAGACCCAAAAAACCAAAAGCCAAATGTCTCTCTGAAATGTGGAAGCTAATTCACAATAAGTGGGGGGGTCGGGGCTAGGGAGGAATAGAATTACTTTATATTAGGTAGAGGGGAGTGAAGGGAGGGGAAGGGGCATGGGGGAAGGAATGATAGCAGAGTAAAAAGAGACATTACTACCTCATGTACATGTATGCCTGCATGACCCATGTGATCCTGTAATACGTATAGTCAAAAAATGAGAGGGTACACTCTGTTTATGTATGATCTATCAAAATGTATAAGTGCATTCTACTGTCATGTACAACTAATTAGAACAAAAAAAATAATAAAAATTTTAAAAGGAGATGGGATCTTCTTTTATGCTATAAGATAGAGATGCAGTGCACACTGGTCACTTAGGTGTATGACAAATAGCCTGCCTCCCCACCCCTTCCCCCTCAGAGTCATAAGCACTTCAGATAAGCCACTTCTGAATTCCTAACAAAAACTGTGGCATAATTATACTTATTGTGTTAAGCCACTGTGTTTCAAGATACTTTGTTACACAGCAATGAAAGACTAATTCTAGTTTAGGGGTAACTTGTTACCCAGCAATAAACAACTAAAACACACCTCTTTGACTTGCTGATGAGAGGGGGTTAGTGGGTAGAGCCATATGATAGACTTGTACTGCCACTGCTGCCTTTCTGGGGCCATTAGGAAATCAAGGGGATTGTTCCCATATTCCTGATTGTGGGACAGCTTTGTGGTAGAGGGATTGACCCAGCTATGGCCTGAGATTTGAGATCTGACTCCAACTCTGGATCTTCCACTTACCAGAGGCCAGACACAATGCTAGTTGTTACACTTAATAAGGGATCCATTTCCTCATTTGCAGAAATGGAAACAATGGGATCCACCTCACAGTTATGAGAAGTTAACTGGAAATGAACATGTGAAAGTAACAACTAGACAGGCAGTTGAATTGAACCCAAATGCATGAAGAGATAAATAAATAGATTTTTTATTTTTGGTAGTGGGTGCTCTGCTAGGGGTTGCTCTACCCCTGAATACATCCCCAGCCCTTTTTATATTGAGACAGGGTCTTGCTAAGTTGCCAAGTTTGGCCTCAAATTTGTGATCCTCCTGCCTCAACCTCCCAAATCACTGAAAGTACAGGGTGTGCCACCACGCCCAACCTTAAAGTTATATTTTTAAAGACATTTAAAGCATGAAAAACTGACACTACAGCTATTCGTTCAGTCAGTCAGCTGCCCTGTTTGGCCTCATGTTACCAGGAGTCTTAGGAACACAGACCCACACAGGTCTGAGAGAGAAGGCCCCGGCTCTCCTCCCTTTGGCTCTTAGCTTATCTAAATTACATTCTAGATTGTGACATTCTGAGATTATTTTCATATTTCAAACATGCTTAAGAGATAAGCTTGGAGTTAATTAAGAATTGAAAACATTTTGTGGGAAGTACCTAGATGGCCCGGTGGATTTTGTTTTTCCGTCTGCGCCTGTGAGCATCAGCCCCTCCCTACAATCCTGACAATTCCTCAGGCGCCAGCATTTCAAAGTAGTCTTCTCCTTAAACCAATGAAGAGAGGAGGGTGAGCGGAGGCACAACCCTCAACATTTGTGAAGCTGAGGAAGGTCCTCGTTGGTGCTGGCTGCCCGAGGTAACCTCCACAGAGCCTGGCCTCCTGGGCCCCAACCCTACTCTAACAGTCCCCTACCTTCCTTCCTCTCTTTCTAGCCTCCCACCAAACTTCTCCTTCTCAAAAAGGCCTGTGCTCTCCAAGAATATGAACAAGAACAAACATGGTGGAAGGAGAGAAGAAAATGGAAACTGAAGGCCCTATAAAACCAGTTGAGGCTCCATCTGAGGAATGATGGGGAGAAAAACATTCAGATTTCCATTTCTAAAAATGGTTGTGCTTTTTCCTCAGCAAGTGAGCCCCAGTAGACTTTTCCAAAGGAAACACAAAATCACAAACAAAGCTTTCATGACAGCGCATAACATATGTGGACTGCACAGGCCAACCTTCAAATACCAAGAGTTTCTTCTACAGAAGCTAATTTTGCCTATAGGTTCGGTTCAGGCCGGAGGACTGAGCATCACTTACAACCTCCCTTCACAACACAAGTCTCTAGAAGTGAGACAAAATATGGTTTTGATCCACAAGTCTGTTAGAAAACAAGAAGGGGGTTTCTTACAGATGTGAGATCTTGAAAATCCCCTGAGATATGGAAGGCAGTGGAATCAGGTGCCTGGGCTGAAGCCCGGAGCAGGAGTGACTCTAAGTATCTGAGGGAAAATTAGTTGGGGAGCCACATTGACAGTCCCTGTCCCTGTTGCCCCTTGGACTAGGTGGTAGCAATTCAGGTGTCTGCCTCCCTGTAAGAGCAAGGAAGACGAGCCTTTAGAATAGAAAGCCAGGATAGTGTCCAGGGGCTGGTGACACCTGGGAGGAACAAGGAGCTCTCGCCCCAAGAAACCCTCCTCTGGGGTCTGTGTCTGACTCTCACCCTCCATCCTGGAGGTGGACTTCAGTAAACAGCCATAGAAGAGCTATCAAGGAGCCTCAGGACCAAAGATGGTCCCCCAGCAAAAAATCACCAAACAACTGTGGAATGCAGCTCTGTACCTGAGCCAACATCCTCTTACCCAGCACAGAGCTTACACCTGAGGAAACAGAGCTGATAGAGTGAGCTGAGCTGAAATACTGCTATCTTCAAGGAGATGTGAGATTCCCATGTTGCAGCAGTATAAGTGACTTTTATTTTTTTTAATTAAACAAATAAAAATCGATCATTGAGAAAAAACTCAAAATAGAGGCAGAGTAGGAAACTGTACTGCCAAAGAGCAAATTCACAAGTATTCATATCAAGTCAAGGAAAACTTCCAGTATATAACTAAGAATTTTAAAATGTGCACTAGAACTTAAGAAATTAGAATATAAATCAGACTTCACCAAAATTGAAAACTTCTGTTCTTGAGAAGGCACTGTTGGGAGAATGAAAATGCAAACCCAGACTTGGAGACAAATCTTCACAGTACCTATATCTATTAAAAGAGTTGTACTCAGAATATGTAAAGAACTCCTAAAACTCAATGATAAGGAAATAAAACAAAACAAAACAAAACTCACTGGGTGTGAAGGCACATATCTGTAGTCCCAGATACTTGGGAGGCTGAGGTAGGAGGATTCCATGAGCCCAGGAGTTTGGGGTCAGCCTGAACAAAACAGTGAGACCCTGTCCCTTGAAAAGAGAAGAGTTAAAAATATGTCGAAGATAGGAACACTTAACTAAAGAAGATCTATAGATAGAAACAAGCACATGAAAACATACTCAATATTATTATCTACAATGGAAATATAAATTAAAATAATAAGAGATTTAATATCACCATACACCTTATGGCAAACATGAAGAAGGTTAGCCAGAGGCAACAGGTGTGGGGAACTGGAACTCTCCTGCACTGCAGGTGGGATGTAAAAAGCTGCCACCCCTTTGAAAAGCAGCTTTCCGGTTTCTCTGAAAGTTAAACACACACTTACCGAAGGACCTAGTCATTCCAATCTTACTTAACCCAAAAATAAATATACGTCATACAAAGACTTGGCCATGAACGTTGATGGGAACTTCATTTGTAATAGTTCAAAACTGAGAACAACCCAAATGTTAAATGAACAGAGCAACAACGCGTCGCTTGTTCTCACAGTGGAATGCCACGGGGCGACGTGAAGGAGTCGGCAGGCAATCACATGAACGAACCTCAGATGATAATACTGAGTCACGCGACAAAGACAAGAATGGCACATACCACATGACTCCATGTATACAAAACTCTAAAAAATGTTACGGATCTGCAGAGACAGAAAGCAGATCAGTGGTCGTCTGACATCAGGAGCGGGGTGACAGGAGGAACAAGAGGAAGGGATTACAGAAGGGCAGGAGGAAATTTGGGGAAGTATTGGATATGCTCAGGATCTTGATGGTAGTGAGGGTTTCCCAGGAAAAGATCCACGTTAAAACTGACTAAGTTCCATTCTTTAGATATGTAGAGTTTACTGAATATAAATTTACTTCAATAAGGCTACTGTGGTGTAAATGTTTGCACATGTGTGTGTGTGTCAATCTATTTATCTATTCTGGTATTTCTCAAATTTCTTTGGCCATTTCCCCTGCTTACCCCGCTAGCCCGTTTCTCAGAGCTGTGTCCTGGCGGTGAGGCAGACCTGGGCCCACCCTGGCTCCACTCTTAACTGACCGGGTCCCCTTCAGTAGGTCACTTAGCTCTCAGAGCCCCAGTTATCTTGTCCTTACAATGGAGTGAGGTCAGGAAGAAATCAGCAGAGGGCAAATACCTGCTCCACAATGTTTCAAGAAGTTTCTGGAAAACTTTTTATTTTTATTTTCATTTTTGACACTGGAGCTTGAACCCCAGGCCTCTGGCATGCTAGGCAAGTGCTCTGCCTCTGAGCTACATACCCAGCCTCCTGAAAACTTGAGTCCAACGACTACCCTAGCAATCGAACCAGCCATATTTATGGTTTCCCCCCACGGCATTCCCTTTATTTTTAGCTAAGGAAACCAGCACTCAGTCATCTTGAGTCCAAAGGTCCAGAGGGAAAGACACTGAGAGGCCCAGCGCTGCCCCGCAGGCCCATCTGCTCTGCATTAAGCAGCCTTCCTCTGTTTATTATTCCTCCTGTTAAATCGCCTCCAATTCTTGTGTGAAAAGTTCGGGCACACAATAACCTCTTTATCACATTTTCAAAATCTGAGCCTGTTCTGGAAAGTTGACACCTTTTTCTTGCCGCCATTGTTTTCATGGGGATTTGGGTTTCTGAAAAAGGCATTGGGAGCGTTTTGTTCAAAGTGCGTCTGCGTAAGTTTGATGCAGATGAGTATCGCCAGAAACCGAAAATGAGACGTCAGAGGAACTGGACCAGCACGGAGTGGGCCTGTGGCAGGCTCAGCTGCCCCTATATAAGGGGAACCTGAAGTCCAGGCTGGTGGATGGGAGCCTGGGCTTGGGCTGTACTCTCAGCCTGTCTCCTCTGGGGGTAGAAATTGAGTATCAAAGAGAAAAACAGAAACATGCCAGGATAGACGTGTCCAATAAAAAGGGCTCATGACTCTAAAAATCAATACCTCATGATGATGCTGTTGGTTACCATTCATTGAATAGTATTTGTGTGTCACACTTCACTAAGTACTGTTTTATTTAAACTTCACAGCAAGCCTAAAATGTAGGTATAGAATAAGTGAGGATTCTTTCAACCACAAGTGACAGGAAATCCACCTCCAAGTGACTCATTCCATGAAAGTATTTTACTGTTATGTCAGTTAAAAATCCAGATTTGGTTCAAGTAAGTCTTGATCAAGTGGCTCCAAAAGATGTTTCCAAATACCCAGATTCTCTCCCTCTCCTCTCTGCTTTCTTACTGGCTTTTTATCTGGGTGTCAGGCCATCAACCCGGGGCTCTGGCTGTGGCTGTTTTGTACCTTACACCACATCACTCAGGAAAGAAGGAACAAACCTTAGAATTCACTTCTCTCAGGGATCCAAAATGGATCCTATGTCCATCTCTGAACAGATCATGGTGGTGGGTGGGGAGGAACTAAAAGTAGAACTAATTCCAATCAAAACACCAGTCTATGAAACAGGGAGAGGGGGAAACCAAACCAAGGTTGATCAGAAAAGAGAAAATGGACTAGAGACACATCCAGAAAATGCACACTACAGTATTCATTCATTCATTACCAAAGTGTGTCCAACTGTGTAGGAGCTGGGAGACACCAGGGCATAAAAAAATAAAAAAAAAAAAACCCTAATGGCAGATTCTTGATGCCCCCACTGTATGTCTCCTTCCCATGCACAGGAATTGTGTATATCTCTGTTTCTCTACCTTCTCCAACCCTAGGAAGCTTGCTCAGCCCATGTGCAAGGAAGACTGGATTGTGACAGAGGTTTACACCTTCAGGGACACCTATGGCCAGTAAATTTTGGGAGTTGGGGACAATATTCCAGATTTCCTCTCCCCAGATAGGAAACTTCTGAGACCTGTTCAATAAGGATTCTCAGAGGATCACCAAAGGATTTCCCAAAGCACCAGTGAGCTTATTAATGTGTCTGTCATTGATTGAACTCCCTCCCCTGCTCCTTCTTCTCCAGCCCCTCTCTTCTATTTCCCAGGATCACCTCCCAAATGAACAATGTGTACCAAATCCTGTCTCAGGTAGAACCGAAACTCAGACCATCACTGTCTTCATGAGCTTACATTCTGGTGGCAGGAGGAGAAAGATAAATAAAATAAGTAAGCAAACTATATAATGTTACATGGAGATAGGTGCTATGGAGGAATATAAAGGGAACAAGATAAAATGATGGTGTAAATTTAAATAGGGAGTACAAGGCCTTGCACAAAAGGTGACATGAAGAAGGAATATTAGTCAGATTAAGCTGTGTTATGCTGAGCTAACGAGCAGCTCCAGATTACAGTGACTTGTATAACAGAGATTATTTTCTGCTGAAACTATGGACTGGGAACATTGTTCCAGTGTCCTCATTTAGTAATCAATGAAGGAAACAGCTGGAAGACATGGAAGACAGAAAAGAGAATTCTGAAGGACCTCATATTCTCGAATAAAAGTTCAGCCCTGTACTCAAACACATCATCAGTTCTACTCATTGTCTATTGCCTAGAACTGGTCAGGTGGCCCCACCAATCACAGGGATGGAGAAGCACAATTACCAAGTATCTCAGTGGTAGAGAATTGAAGATAATCTAAAGTTAGATCTAATAATACCACAGACCACCATCCTGCTCATCAACTCTTCCAACAAAATCTATACACTCACTCCCTAAGGGGAAAAATAAAACCATGACATCTATGCTGATGACATTCTTTCAAAGTACAAAATAACATATATACAAGGACATTCATTACTGCCTGATTTGCAAAAGACTAGGAACAACTCAACGAATGTTCACCAAATGTTATTCTGATTGGTTAAGTAAATTATGGCCCATTATGCAATGAAACACTGATGCATCAGTAAAAAGAATGAAGATCTCTGTGCACTGGACTAATCTCCAGGCTCTATGGTTTTACTTAAGATGCAGAACAATGTATATAATATGCAAACTTTTGTGCAAGGAAAAAAAAAACTATGTATAGTTGTTTTGTTTGTTTGTCAAAGAAACATTGAAAAATAAGGTAGCATAGGGCAATGTACAGGAAAGAAAGTGAAACTTTTCTGACAATACCATTTAATATTGCTGTTGAAACCATGTAGCTGTTTTGCATATTCAAAAATAAGATTAAATCAGAAAGAAAAAAATGCAAACCCTAAAACTGAAAGTAGCACTGTAGGGATTTGGTGGTCATGGGATGTAGCGTAGGAGACACAGAGGGGTGCAGGTGAGGAACTGGAGGATGAACTTGGCTTCAGCTGACACGGGGCAATGGGGGAGGAGCAGGCCTGACAGGATAATCAGACCTCGGCACTGGGCATGAAGTTCAAGATGCCAGTTAGACATCCGTCCAAGTGGAGATGATAAACAGGCTGCTGGATCTGCGAATCTGGGAGCCAGAGAAGCCGTTGGGGCTGAAGACATAAATGTGAGAGCCAGCACACAGCAGATGCTGACAGTCACGCCACAGGAGAACGTTATGTAAGAGGAAAGGCCCAGAGCCTGAAACTTAGGGTCTCCCAACCCCCAGTGGTTGGGAACATGAGGAGGGCCTGTTTGGCAAGGAGGGAGGAAAAGGCAGGAATAGGTATCCGAGATGCCAAATGTGGTGAGGGTCTCCTGAGGAGAAGGTGCCCACCCACAGAGAATCAGCATGGAGAATGACCACTGGCTTAGCCCTGACCTTGCCAAGAAGGGTTCCAGAGGAAGGAAAGAGGGGTCCTGAGCAGAGAGGTTTTAAGGGGCAATGGAAACCCACAGGCCTGGGGATTGTGAGCATCGCCTCTTTTTTAAAGCATTCATCTCTACTAAAAAGTAGGAGAACAATGGAGTAATACAGAAAGGGGATGTGAAATTAAGAGATGATCAGTGTTTTTAAGAGAGGAATGATGCTGGGGACAGTGGCAGCACACCTGTGATCCCAGCAGCGTGGGAGGCTGAGGCAGGAGGATCGAGAGTTCAAAGCCAGCCTCAGCAATGGTGAGGCACTAAGCAACTCAGTGAGACCCTGTCTCTAAATAAAATACAAAATAGGGCTGGGAATGTGGCTCAGTGGTTGAGTGTCCCTGAGTTCAATCCCCGGAATCTTCCCAAAAGAGAGAGAGAGAGAGAGAGAGAGAGAGAGAGAGAGAGAGAGAGAGAATGATGATAGGTGTTTGTAAACAGGGTAATGATCCAGTACACAGGGAAAACCCAGTGATGGCAGGGAGAAAGCCTTATCATGTCATTTGTAAAGACAAGGGGGAGAGAGCAAAGAGAGGTTAGAACGGTGTGGGCCAAGGTCGCAGAGCAGGACGTGACCCACACCTCCAGCCCTGCTCCAACCCGGAATGGTCATGACAGGGCTCTGACTCTGCCCATACATGGCCACAGACCTGTAAGTGGCTTCTGCCCCAGGCCTCCGAGGAGACAGGCTGCCACAGAGGGACAATAAAAGTGAAACCGCCTCCATTAATCAGCACATAGGATTAGATAGGAATGGCTGAAGCCTTGCCAACAAGCCGTCGCCCCGAGAGCTGGCCTGGGGATCAAGAGGCCCTCCAGCAGAACATGCTGCTGAGAGCCTCAGGGAAGCGCGGCTGGGAGAACCGTCTCTGAGCTCAGACATCACCTTCTGGCCCCAGGGCAGTGGGCTGAGGACCCCACAGAACCTGCCACTGCTGCAAACAGAGCAGCAGACCAAGGAGCTATGAGAACCAGAAAACAGCCAGGCGCGGTGGCGCACGCCCGTAGGCCCAGCAGCTCGGGAGGCTGAGGCCAAGAGGACTACAAGTTCAAAGCCAGCCTCAGCAACTTAGTGAGGCCCTAGAGATCCTGTATCAAAATAAAAATCATAAAAAAGGGCTGGGCTCAGTGGTTAAGTGCCCTTGAGTTCAATTCCTGATACCAAAAAAGAGAGAGAGAGAACCAGAAAAGGTGAAGACTCAGGGCTGCAGAATATCTCCCCGCTTCCTGGCTCACAGTTGGTGGTCTGTACGCTGACCCAGTGTGGTCAGCAGTTGTAAAAGACAATCGTAGGCTCCCCCTTCCCATACCCAGGTGGGATAGCAAAGTGGCTTTACAGCTCTTCTCACTAAGAAGTGGGAGTCTGTTCCCCAGCCCTTGAATCTGGGCCCATCTGTAGCCCGCTTCCACCAACAGAGTATCTAGTATGAACGATGGAGCCCGGGATCTGAGCCTAGGCCTCAAGGGCACTCTGAGAGCCCTGCCCTGCCCGGGGGGCCATGGGAACAAGCCCGTGCTGACCTGCGGACAGTGGGGGACCTGCAACGGGGCTAAACCACGATGGCCCCTCACGTGGACTTTCCAGCTTCCAGAACCATGAGAAATAAATTGCTATTTATTACAAATTAACCAAGCAGGCTGGGGAGGTAGCTTGGTAGTAGAGAACTTGCCCAGCATGTGAGAGGCCTTGGGTTCAATCCCCAGCACCACAATAAATTAAAAAAAAAAAAAAAGAACTCAAAAATAAAGTGCCTGGGTATTCTATTACAGCAGCACAAAACGGACTGAGACGCACAGGCAGCTCTTCAGGCCGCACACCAGACACAGGCCTGTGGCTCGTACCTCTGCCTATCAGCTCCAGCACACACAGACCTGGCTTTCTGGGGCCCCAGCTACCCCATCCTTTGAGGCAGGGCCTCCCTGGCGCACAGCCGGCGCCCACCTCCTTTCATGCTTACTTCTCCTTAGCCTGTCCACCAGGGTCTAGCCCAGGGCGCACGGGAGCACAGGCACTCCCTGCGCCCCTCAGAGTGCATTCTGGGGACGTGTCCCAAGGGTACAGAGCTCAACCTGACTCCCTTACATGGGGGAGAGGCCGAGTCACTTACCCAACCACCGTATCCCCTCCTCCCCTACAAACAGGACAGGTAGAAATGTGCCAGGTAAAGAGGGATGGCCCACCTCCTCTGCAGCACCGGTGGCCATGCCTACATTCCTCCAGGATTGATCGAACACCTACTGGGATGCAGGCACGTTCTGGGCTCTGGAGGTACCCAGTGAACAGCGCAAACAAAGTCCTTGCCCTCATGGAGCCACATGCTAGTGAGGAGAGAAGATGGCAATCAACAAGTGCCCAAGAAAAAAAAATCTAGAGAGAGCATATGACAAGCAGATGACTGCTTTGGAAATCCATAGAGTGGGGTAAGAAAGATGGAGCTTACCTAGTAGGGATGGAGGCACTAATTTTTGTAAGACAGTCAAAAATGGCCTCTCTGAAAATGTCATATTTGAGCAGATACCAGATCAAGATGGGGGAAACATGATAACATAGTATCCAGTGTAAGAGCCTTTCAGTGGGAGGGAACAGTATGTGCCAAGGCCCTGAGGCAGGAACATGTCTCAAGTTGCTTCGAGCAAGACAGCATAGGGCTGAGGAAGAAGGAGAAAGCAGCAGAAATCAAGAGGTCAGATTCCCTCATAAGTGGATGATGATATGTAATGGGGGAGTGAGAGAAGAATGGAGGAACTTTAGATTACGTACAAGGAAATGAGAGGGAGCAGGGTATGAAAAAAGGTGGAATGAGACAGACATCATTACCCTGTATACGGGTGTGATTACATGAATGGTATGAATCTACATCATACACAGCTAGCTATAGAAATGTAATGATGTACCCCATTTGTACACAATGAATCAAAATGCAGTCTGTAAAAAATAAAAAAAATAAATAAAAGGTTTTACTTTCTGACTGATTAAAAAAAGTATGTTTCTGGGTACTTACTAAGTGACAGATATGACCTTTGGGTCTCTTTCCTATATTCAAATCTAATGCACTTCTCTTTCACTCAACTCTATAGTTGTATTTATTTTCTCTTTCTCTATATATCTATTTAGTATACATATTTTTTTATGACTTTTAATATACATGGAGTTTAAAATAGTTCTTTGTTTTTTTAATTTTTTTTAATCTCAGGTTAAAGTAACAAATTCTTAGTTCTGACATATATCATCAAGTATTTCTTCAAAGTTTTAAATATTGTACTGTACAAACTTTTTCATGTTTGTTGCCAACCCACAAATAAATAATACCTTATTTTATCGAAAAAAAAAAAAAAAAAAAAAGAGGTCAGAGAGGTGATCATGTAGGGCCTTAGTGGCCATTAATAAAAATGGGATCTTCTGTGAGTCAGAGGGCTGAACAGAGAGAAACATGGTCTGACTTACTTTTCAGGGAGATGACTCTTACTGCCATATTGAAAAAATATTTTAGCTGGGCATGGTGGTGCACACTGGTAATCCCAATAACTCAGGAGGCTAAGGCAGAAGAATCACAAGTTCAAAGTCAAACTGGGCAACTTAGCAAAATACTGTCCCCAAACAAAAAAGGGCTGGGAATGTAGCTTGGTAGAGAATATGTCTAGTGTGCGTGAGGTCCTGAGTACCATCCCCAGCACACAAAAGAAAATTTTTAAAAAAAGAGGGAAGCAACTGGCTGGAGAATGGGAGACATGGGCATTACAGTATGGAGGGTGCAGATGGCAAGAGCAGCAGAGCTAGAAGATTCCAGGGAGAGAGAGGGAGCAGCAGCCAGGGAGCTGCAAGGTAGGCGTGACCCCACTTTCAAGTCCAGTAAATCCAAGGGGACCTGGGCGGGGGAAGCTCTGGTTCTCCCGCCCCCACAAACAACCTCCAGAGAGCTGCAGGAGAATCAAGAGTCCCAGAAGGGAGGAAGAGTTTCCCTTAAATAAAGAAGTTAAAAGTTCAGAGCCGAGAGGGAGGACATTGGAGGTTTTGCTAATAGGATCCAGTGGTTCTGGAATCCCTAAATTCAGGATCCGATTCTTGCCTTCCCAGTTGTTAGCCATGTAATTTTGGACTCACGGAGCTCTCAGATTCCTTACCTACGGCTGGTGTGGAAGTTGAAGAAAACAAGGCATGCGAAGTGCCTGGCATAAAGTGACACTCAGCCAGGGCCACACTTCTGAGGATCAAACACGTTCAATGACCACGTTATCAGCCGTTTTCAAAGCAAGAGCTCTTTCTGTCTCCTGACTGCTCTTGGATTTGTCCCCCAACCCCATCCCTCCTTCCTCCTGTCCCTGCCTGCCTGTGGTTGAGCAATCCTAATATATTCCATTACTCCCGAGGAAAGAATCCAACCATATGATATCACTAGACCTGCGTCACAGGCACCTGACTTTTTTTTTTTTTTTTTTTTTTTTTGAGACAGAGTCTCACTAAGTCACTGAGGTTGGTCTTGATTTTTTTTTAATTTTTAATTTTTATTTTTACAGACTGCATTTTGATTCACTGTACACAAATGGGGTACAATTTTTCATTTCTACAGTTGTACACGACGTAGATTCACACCATTCGTGTAATCATACATGTACATAGGGTAATGATGTCTCTCTCATTCCACCATCCTACCTTCCCCACCCCCTCCTGCCCCATTTCCCTCTACACCATCCAAAGTGCCTCCATTCTTCTCTTGCTCCCCCTCCCATCCTATTATGTATCATCATCCACTTATCAGAGAAAACATTCGGCCTTCAGTTTTTTGGAATTGGCTTATTTCACTTAGCATGATGTTCTCCAGTTCTCCATTTTCCAGCAAATCTGGCCTTGAATTGGCCATCCTCCTTCCTGCCTCTGCCTCCCAAGTGGGTGGGATTTCAGGTGTGTACCACTATGCCTGGTGGCACCTGACATTTTCTGATCCTTGAGCATTTTTCTTGTGGTGCCTTCTATCCTTGTTATGGCTCAATAAAACTCAGTTTCAACTTTTTAGAAGTTATTACCTATGGCCAAGGGTGAATCCTAAGAGTGAAATGGGAACGACACACCTGCCTCCCTGGGAGTCCCTGGCGCAGAGCCTGCAGGAGACGCTCCGTGGTGGCTCTTTTCCTTCTCTGCCCCTCTTAAAAGACAGCAGTGCCCTCTGTGGGTGCCCTGAAGCAAACCTAGCATTAGTGCCTAGAAATGAGAGAAAGATAAGTACTCTTGTTAGGGCAGAGAGAGAAGAGCAGGCAGGAAGAGGAGGGAAGGGGGAGGGAGGGAAGAAGCCTAGCCAGGTCAAAATTCCCTGACTTTTGCATGAACACAGAGGCCTCTTCTGCCCGCTCCTCAGCGTGAAGACTGGGCCATACCAGCTCTGAGCCATCAGACCTGGGTCGCTGGTCCCCAAGGAGGCTGTGCACTTGACCTCTCCAGGTGGCCCCACAGCATGAGCAGGAAGAGGCATTGCTGTTTCGTCCTCTGCATGCATCGCCCTCCTCTGTCCCTCTCTGCCCCCTGGCTCCCTCACGACTGGCTCCCCAGGGAGCCTCCCGGGCTCCTCCACCCTTGTTGGAGATCTTACCTTCTACACCTTGGCCTTGGCACCACCCCCAGGGTCCAACTTCCAGTTGGTACTTGGTAAAGCAAATCTTCCTTGTGCTTTTTCAAATTTATTTGCCTATCCTTGTTTTTTTGAGGGTCTGGAACATTCTCAACTCGTGTCTCATATCTCTGTCAACCATTCCCTTGGTTCTCTTCTGGAATTCCCATGACACGTTTGCATCCGGTGTCTCTGAACTCTACTTCCAGCATTTTTCTTTCTTTTTTTTTTTTTTTTTTTTTTGCTCTTCTATACAGGTTAATTCCTCAACCTTTCTCCCCTAATCCCATCTTCGCCTAAATTCCAATCAGGCCTTTACCCCATCACTATGCACTTTTGTTCCAGTAAGTAGAGGTCTAATAATTAAGATTGTGATAAAATTAAGACTATTAAGATAATAAATTAATAATCGGGACCAGAATCAGGAGCCACCCACATCTGGAAATTTGTTGTAAGGCAGTAGAGCTCCCCTGGGTTATTCTTAACCACTGTGCTGCAATTCTCAGGCAAACGAGGCTCGGCTGAGGGGTGAGTCCCAAGCAATTTCATTCATCTGACAAATGTTTCTTAAGCACCCACTACGTGTCAGAAAATATAGGACAAGACATCTGGAAAAGTTCTATGTCCACGAGGAGTGTTAAAGTGCTAGCCAGCACTACACAGAGAGCTAAACGAGATGACTTGGAGGGGGCTGGGTGGCAACTTGGACCTGGTGCTTTGGAAAGGTCTTTTCAAACTGAAATACGAGTTATATACCAGTCGAGGTATAGACAGAAGAGAGTTAAAAACCTGTGTCCACATAAACACTTATACACAAATGTCCATGGCTCAGTGTTCACCACAGCAAAAAATGGAAGCATGCCCAATGCCCATCCACTGATGAATGAATGGATAAAATGTGGTGTATCCATACAAGAGGATATTATTGGCAGGGAAGAAGAATAAAGTTCTTATACGTGCTACAGCATGGGTGAACCTTAAACACATTATGACTGATAAAGGAAGTCATTCACAAAAGACTACATATGATTTCGTTTAAATGAAATGCTTCCACAAGGCAGATCTATAGAGATAGAAAGTAGATTAATGGTCGTTCTGGGCTGAGGGGGTTGGGGGGAGAATAAGAATTGACTGCTAGAGCTTACAGCTTTTTTTTTTTTTTTTGGTGGCAAAAATGTTCTAAAATTAGATTGTGGTGATGGTCATAAAACTTTGAATATAAAACAATTGAATTGTACACTTTAAAACTTTAAATGGGTGAAATGTGGTACATGAATTATATCTCAATAAAGTAATTTTTAAAGAATACCTTATTTATAATAATCTCTCATGACTCTGCTGATTGGACTCAACCAGGTGATTTACTTGGGGTTCCTCATATACTTGTGGTCCGATGGTGGCCAGGACTGGAGTCTTCCCTCCCTACTTTGAGATGGCTGGAACACCTAGGGACTGATCAGGCCCCTCTCTCCATGTGACTGGCTTGGGCTTCCTTATGAGTATGGCCATTTAAGAGTAGTCAGACCACCTACCTGATGGCTAGTTTCCTTCAACTTGAGCATTCCAAGATGGAAGTGGAAGTTACCAATCTTTCCAAAGTCCCGAATTCAGAAACCAGTTTGCTGGCATTGTACCACAATCTATTGATCAAAGCAATCATACAACCCACCTTAACTAAAGCGATGGGGATACAGACCTATCTTTTTTTTTTTTTTTCTCGGCAGTGCTGGGGATTGAACCCAGGGCTTTGTGCTTGCAAGGCAAGCACTCTACCAACTAAGCTATATCCCCAGCCCAGATCCACTTCCTGATGGGAGGAGAACCTGTGGTCACTGTCACTATGCCTCAGGATAGGGTACAACAGTGACACTTCATGCTTAGGAACAGAAGGGAAGGCATCTGCCTGGGTCAAGGTAGCCTGGTAGACTTGGGGTGAAAAAATGAGTATTCCTATGAGAAACAGCAGTCACTTTGGAGAGCAGAAGAAAGTGTACCTGAGGAGCGCCCATCTGAGTTCCAGCAGAGGTGACCTTGACAATGTGCTGTCCAGAGCTCTCTTCAGGACAAAGCTCGTCACTCAGAGGCAAGGAGAACAGGAGCGACAGTCTCCAGCTGTGGCACCTTCATAACCCGCCTGAGCACTGGAGCCCCAGGCTGTGATCCTCCCGAGCAGCCTCAGCTACTGGCTGAGCAGAGCAGGGGAACTAGGGGAACGAGTCTCACTGAGTAGCCCAGGCTGGCCTCAAACTTGCCATCCTCCTGCCTCCTCCCAGGTAGCTGGGGTTACAGGTGTGGGGCACCATGCCTGGGAAGATGGACAGATGGTGGTGGCTGGAGGCAGACTGCAAAGGCTGAGTCCCTGCCCTCCCACCTGGCCTTTAGCCTCGACCTCTAGCTTATCATTACTGGGGGAAGGGCCCATGCGGGGAGGGAGAGGGCAAAGCAGAGCCCCAGGGGACCACCATGTCAGGACAGACTTGAAGGATTAAGGTGAAAGATGGAAAAATTAGTCACCAGCAGGCCCCCTTCCACTGACGTTATATGCAAAGCTGGCCTTTCGGCTCCAAAGACAGGATTCTGCAGCAAAGAGATCTAGACAAAGTGAGACTCATTCCAGCCACTGAGACCAATCTAGCTGTGCTTCACTGTCCACCAAGGACTGCCAGATGCCAGGCTCCAGGGAACACCAAGGAGTTGTTGATGTTGTTGTTTTTTAAGATGAACAAACAGAACAACTAGCCCAAAGAAAACAGCTGATTTAGAATAAAGGTTAAATTTTTTTTTTTTTAATTCTAACTGGTCTCCTAAGAGATAATTAGGAGAAAGTTTTGTTAGACTATTTTAGTATAAAAAATTAATTTAGTCAATTATTCAATTTACTAACATCACATATTTAGAATCTATTTAAGTTTATGTTCAACTAATATATCTTGTTTTTCTAGTTATAAATCTACTGAATGCAAGGAGTGTACTTAAAGGAGGCTTTTTTTTTTCTTTTTTTTTTCAGCACTGGGGATCAAACTTCATATAAATAACTTCAATATATTTCCTTAATATTTGTAAATGCTCATTTATAAATTAAGATACTTGATTTTTAATGAGAATTTCACTTATTTACCTGACTGAAAAATCTTCCCAAGTACTTGTATAATTTCTTAATTACCAAAGTTGATAAATCTGTTTATATTTTAAAATAACAAACACCTTAAGTATTCCAATACTATTAATAAACTTTAATAAAAGTTCAATGTAAAATCACAAAACTAAATCAATTCCTCAGTCATAAATTGTAAGATGAATCACAAAGCATATTTGTTAGGTAATTGTGCCACATTGTTCACAAATAATCCCAAAAGTTTAGGTCTACATGTTGGTTCTCTTTGGTGTTTTCATTTTATTTAATTCATATATTTATTTATTGGTACTGGGGATTGAACCCAGGGGCACTTTATCACTGAGCCTCATCCCCAGACCTATTTTTTATTTTGAGACAGGGTCTTGCTAAATTGTCAAGGTTGGCCTTGAACTTGGGATCTTCTTCCCTCAGCCTCCAGAGAGCTGGGATTACAGGTGTGTGCCACCATACCAGGCTCTTTGATGTTTCTCTTGGATTCTAAATTCAGAATCATTCTAGATAGAGGGTGATCATGTCCTTCTTAAGAGTTTTTGGCTAGGCCTGGATATTGAATTAACTTCAGGAAGGCTTTGTCTCCCCATCTCAGCGGGGGTGCCTGAAAGGGTGAAGGGTCTCAGAGCTGAGCCCACGTGAGGCCTCTCTCTGGGCTACTCTCTGGGGAGGATACCTGAATTCTCAAGCCCACAGACTTAGAAGGCCCTGGTACCTCTGACTCCTGTTTTTGCCACTTGCCAGGGTGGGCTTCCTAGACTGGTCAGAGCCCTTTCACTACTTTCTATGACACCCACAAGCAGCCCCTTCCTCACTGCTGATTTGGATCCAGGAAGAGCCAACTTCATTGAATGAAAGAACAATTAGAGCCAGTAACAATCGGGGAAACATATTAGAGAGGGTAAGTGCAGGAATAGGGAAAGAAAATAGAAATAAACCATCAGGGATGACCCAGTAGTTTGGACTGAATCAGAATCTCTGCTGTTGAAGCTTCAGAGTCTGTATATTAAAAGTTCCTTAGACCATCCTGGTTCTAAGAATTATTAAACTCATAATCTGAATTTGGCATTGAGTTTCCAGGTGGCCAAGGTGAGAAAAGAGAAACATAATGCATGTTGCATGAAATAGTTCTCATTGTCCATGAAGAGAAAACATCAGCATTTCCCTGGCACTTGGCTGTATAATGCATTTCTCACCTATGACTGACACTCACAAAACAGTCACAAAGAACATACAATGACTGGTTTCCTGAAGTGCTTTCCTCTCGTGACCTTTGAGGAGAGCCTGAAGCACAACTGAGCAGGAGGCCTTCTGCAGGGACCAAGGAAATCTACGCCAAGCAGGCCTCTGCCTGTTGATCTGAGTGCGCCCAAGGAGAGAGAGCATATTCAAGTTTTTTTGATGGCAGAATCTTTTTTTCAAACAAAATTGTATGTAGAATGCCAACATGTGAAACGAACACAAGTGGAGCAAGTCTGGGTGAGGAGAAGGGTCCCGGGCCCCTCCTATCTGTCCTCCTCTCCCTGCACCAACTCTGCCCCTGCAAGGAATCCCTGCAGAGCAACACAAAACCTAGCTCGCAAATAACAGATTTATAGTCGTAACAGAAAACAGGTCTGGGTCATGTTTGGATTTGGGAAACAAATGAGAAGTGTTTTGGTGAATGGATTGCTGTAAGTGCCTCCCGTCTTCTGTGCCACACTCCTCAGACTGTGACTTCTGGGCTCCTCCCCTCAGGAGATGATCTGCTTTTCCCCACCCCTTCATTCTGAGTTTGGTTGAGTTTATGACACAGAAAAAGTTTCAAAAAGTGCTCTCAGGTCACTTCTGCTTTCCCCATGAGAACATGACTGGCAACCTCTGGAAGAATGATAGAATTTTCCAGAAGAGTTTACCTCCCCCTGCAGAGTCAAGGTTCCCTGCAGAGAGTGTCCCCATCACCTGAGCCCCAGACAGGTGAGTTGCTCACTAGCTGACAGCTGGCCAACTCCCAGACCATGGGTGGGAGCCTCACCAAGACTAGAGTAGTTCAGCCTAGTCACCAACCCAAAGCTCAATCGATGCTTGTTTTAAGCCGCTGAATTCTGAGTGGTTTGTTTTGCAATGTTTATCTTGATGATAGAAAACCGAGACAAGTCCTGAGAGTTTGTCTGCCCCAGGAACCTGGGGGGCCAACTGCATCCGTGCCAGGCACCCTGGGAGAAGTGATGGACCACAGACTCCAAGTCATTCTCCATGTCCTGCCACTCCTGACCTGCCTGCCTACGACACACCACAGAGAAAAGCCCCCTGTCAGAGACTCACCCACAGTCAACCTCCTGACAGTGGAGCCTGAGCCAGGTCCACTCTTGAGACCCCTTGAGATGCTAGGGAATCAGCAAGTGGAAGTGAGCCCAGGTCTGGCACCTGCTTTTCAGCAATCATCCCATAACCCACAACTGGGCAGAGGGAGGAATGAGTTCTTAAGTTCTTGAAAGGCAGAGACTCTACCCTCCCTGCTTTAGTCATCCTCCCATCATTCAGCTGGATTGACTTCAGTCATTCACACCCACAGAAGGACGTGGCGCAGATGTCCCATCTCGTGAGTGTAGATTAGTTCAGTAAAAACTGAGCTGTAGGCCAACTAGCCTGGGGTTGGATCCAAATCCTTGCCTGTGAAGCTGTTTAGACTGTGGGCCTTGGTGGCAAAGGCCAGCTGGCTGTAACCTCGTTTTCCTGGGCCCAGACAGCAAGCAACGGGGTACAAACAGCTCCAACAAACAAACCTGACCTTAGACAGCTCCTTCCTTTCCCTCCCTCCAAGAGGCCCAGATTACTCTGCACATTGCCTGCAGCTCCAGCTGTGGAACTCACCATTTCATTTTTTAGAGTCCACATGGGCAAAAGCTGCTGTTGCAAGACTCTAGCTGCAAACTTACAAGGAAGGAAATAAATGGCATTGAGCGGAAAACATCCAAGACTAGTTGAAGTTGTCCCTTGCTGTGTTTAGGATGAAGATTAAGAAATTAGCAAGGAAGATGTGGCCTTAAGCATCGGGCCCCGCCCATCTGCCTTCCCTTCCCCACCCCAGCCTCTCACCTTCTGCATCAGCAGCTCTCACTTGCTGGGGTTCATGTTCACACACTAACCTGGCTGTTTCTTACCTCTGAGCTTTGCAGTCCCTTTCACCTTGGACGCCTTCCCTGACTTCCCTATTCCCTCCTGCTCCTCTTCCAGGGCTCAGATCAGCTGCTGTCCTCCCCAGCTCGACTGGGTGCTCTTCTTTTTTCCCAGAATGCCAGTGATTTCCTCTGTGTGCCTGTATTGCAGTCTCTCCCAGATGGGTTTTTCTTCCCCCTTGCTTGAGATGCAATTGCATTTGAGAGTCTGCTGCTTCTCCCTCTCATGGATTAGTTTCCTCCTGCTGCTCGGAATCTTTCCTGCCAGATCATCTTCAGCAAGGTGGTTCTCCAAGTGAGTTCCAGCCCTGGGGAGGTGTGGACATCCCATAGGGCAGCTTCTTGCTGGCTCATGCTGGGGTTCTGAGGGCTCCAGAGCAGTGTTTACATTGTTCCTCGAGTGGGGTTCTTGCATCACTTAGGCGGTGAGAATCTAAATGTCACACACTCACAAGGTGCAGGCTCAGCCGTGGATCTCTTGTGGGCAACTCTTCTCTCTACTGACATGGGCAAAGGCCAGCTTCTGCTTTCTCAGGCTGGAGAACAGTTTTTCTGCTTCTGGTTGAATGAACAGCCAGTGTTCAGTGGTCCCTGGGTTTATGCAGGAGGTTCACATCTACCTTCTCATCTTACAGAAGCTGGTCAGGAACTTAAAACAGACACATCTGGGCTCTGGTCACATCCTCTTAGCCTCGTCTCTGATTCAGCCATGGCTTGAGTGGACGGTTTCATATACAATTAAGTTCATTTCATACACACAGGCCAGTCACCCAGAACCGGTTCCATTCCTTCCCCCATGAGCCTCAAGGACCTATGATGGGCCAGGATGCAGGAACCAGGTCCAGACCACGCAGGATGATTTCCTGGGGCAGCTATGAATGATAGTCAAGGGAACCTGGAGGTTGGAATTAGACCAACCCTGAGAATACGACCAATGGAAGCGCAATCATGAGGCCGAGTGAAGTAGAGGTAAAAGGAAAGGGCCAAGAAGGCCGGTCCTGATAGTTACAGTTGACATAGGCAGGGACCAGGTGGGCATGTCCTTTCTCACAGAATACGGACAAGTAGGACTCCTGGGTGGCTGGTCACTTTGCAGACCTAGGGCAGAGATCTACAAGCCCTGGTTGTCCCAGGATAATGAAGCAAATACAGTGCAGACAAATAGAACCCCACGTGGCAACACTGGCTTGCAGGCCCAGGAATCCTGAGTCTTCTCACCAGATGCAGAACTGCCCTCCAGGCCTAGTGCCCAGAGATGTCCTGGCTGCTTGGAAGGACCATGGACTCTGGCCATGAACACAGCCTGACACAACTCCTCAAGGAACCCTTCAGCATGGGGCACCAGGATGGGAAACAGACTACTCAGGGGTGGGTGCTTAAGGGACAGAGAGGGAAAGGAAAGAAACTGCTCAAGGCGGGGCAGCTGGTGGGAAGGAGAGGGCTGGAGTGGACACCCACATTGGTGAAGTGCCTCCTCATGATGCTTTTTTGCCCTTTAGTTTGTCTCCCTTTTGCCTACTTCTGGACAGTGTTTGGCTACCTACCTTGGCTTAGGCTGTTCTCTGTGAGTTCTTCCTGATATTGGCCAGGGTTGGTTTCAGGTGGTGGCTACACAGTCATCAGTCTCTCGCCTATTATCATGGCCAACCACAACCAGGGTCTGGCTTTAGTTTTGTTTGTCTTATATTCCACCTGGAACTGTTACATGCTAATAGTTCTTAATAATCCAGTCTTGTATGCTGTTAACAAGAGGCTGAATAGCCAATTTTTATTGCGCCCTTACCATGTTTCAGACCTGAGTCTAGGCATTTTATAAGAATTCAATCTTTAACAACTCTTGGAGGCAACTGCCACTGTTATTTTATACATGAAGAAATGGAACCTTACAGGTAAAGTCCCTGCCTAGTGAGGAAATGGCCAAGCCACCCCTGGTAGAATAGCTGTCTTAGTTCTTTTTGTGTGGCTATAACAGAACACCAGAATTTTTAAAGAATAGAAATTTCTCAAAGTTCTGGAAACTGGAAAGTTCAAGATCAAGGTGTTGTAATTTGGTGGGGGCTTTCTTATTGCATCTTTACATGGCAGAAGGCAGAAGAGCAAGAAAGAGCAAACCCATTCCTGCAAGAACTTTTTAGAGCAATATTAACCCAGTCACGAGGACAGTGCCCTCATAACCTAAACACCTCCTGTTAGGTCCCACCTCCCAACACCTCTGCATTGAGGATTAAGTATCCAACACATAAATTAGAGGGGACACCTTCAGATCAAAGCACTGGCCCTAGGGCCTGTACTCTTAACCATCATACAAGACTGTCTCCTGAAAAGATTAGGAAGAAAACATTTTCTTTGGACAGAGTCTTTCTCTGGGCCTAAGAAAAACATATCTAGAAAAGTAGGGATGAAAACCAGAGAAGGACTTCTCTCCAGTTCTTCTCTTTTCACTGGTGTGTCCTCATCAGTTGTGAGATGAGCAATGAGTAATTGGTTCCTTAAAATACCAGTATTTGGGCTGGGGCTGTAGCTCAGTGGTAGAGCGCTTGCCTGGCACATGTGAGGCACTGGGTTCAATCCTTAGCACCACATAGAAATAAAGGAATCGTATCCATCTACAACTAAAAAAAATTTTTAAATACCAGAATTTGCCAAAAATCAATAGCTTTTCTATACACCAACAATGACTCCTCAGAGAAAGAAATCAGAAACCAAACAAATGAATTAGGTCATTAACATAAAAATTAATACAGGGAGAACTATTGCTTTATCTATTCACAATGGCTTAAAAAAAACTTGGGAATAAATCTAACCAAAGAGATGAAAGACCTCAAAAGTAAAATTGCAGGACTCTGAAAAAAGAAATTGAAGAAGACACCAGAAGATGAAAAGACATCCCATGTTCATGGATAGACAAAATTAATATTTTTTAAATGGCTTTATTACCAAAGGGGGTCTACATATTCAATTCAATCAATGATATTCTGAGAACTGGAAAAAACAATCCTACAATTCATATGAAGAGCAAAAGATCCAGAGTAGACAAACTAATTCTGAGCAAAAAGAGCATAACCAGAGGAATCACAATACCAAACTTTGAATTACACTACAGAGTCACAGTAACAAAAATAGCATGGCACTGGCACAGAAGCAGACACATAGACTAATGGAACAGAATAGAAGACACAGAGACAAACTCACACAGCTACAGTCATCTGATTCTTAAAAGCATAAACTGGAGAAAAGACAGCTTCTTTAACAAGTGGTGCTGGGAAAACTGGATACCCATATGTGGAAGCATAAAACCAGATTCCCAACTCTCATCCTGTACAAAAGTCAACTCAAAATGGATCAAAGACCTATGTATGCAACCAGAAACTTGGCAACTGTTAGAAGAAAATATAAAGGAAATACTTCAACACAGAGGCACAGGCAAAGACTTCCTGAATAGGACCCCTGTAACTCAGGAAATAAAAGAAAGACTTAATACATAGGATGGCATTAAACTAAAGCAAAGGAAACAATTAACAGAGTAGAAAACCTTCAGAATGGAAGAAAATCTTTGCCAGCTACTCTCCCAACTGAGAAACTAAAAAAACCCAACATTAAAAAAAAAAACACTTCAGGGGCTGGGGTTGTGGCTCAGTGGTAGAGCACTTGCCTAGCATGTGTGAGGCACTGAGTTTGATTCTCAGCACTACATATAAATAAAAGAGCAAAATAAAGATCTATCAACATCTAAAAAAATATTCTAAAAAACTAATCCTGTGTACATACATGATTACATGACTGGTGTGATTATATATCATGTACAACCAGAAAAATGAGAAGTTATACTCCATTTATGTATGATGTATTAAAGTGCATTCTACTGTCATGTATAACTAATTAGAACAAAATTTTTTAAATCTTAAAAAAAAAAGCAACCCAATCAAAATATGGGCAAATGAACTGAACTGACACTCCTCAAAAGAAGTATAAATGGCCAGGAATCATGTGCAAAAACAATCAACCCATTTGTCTGCTGTGTCTACCTGCAGTCTGCCAGCATATCAACGCCTTTTTTGAGTGCATATTGCTCACTGTCAGGCACCTATCATCTGCCATTTACCTGCCTCTCGCCTGTCTTACACCTATCCATTTCCCAACACACGAGGCTCACCTCCCGATCTTCCGACAACAGTCAGCAAACTGATCGCTGACCGCCAGTGGAGCACCAGCTGCCTGCTGCTGTCTGGAAGTTCACTGTTACAGTACCTGCAGGTTTGATTACACATGGCTGCTGCCATTTTGAGACAACAGCCAGGCCCCGTAGGACCCCTGGCCAGACTGACTGAGCTCCGTCTCCAGGATCCCACAGCCTGACCGATCACTCCCTGCCTCTGGGACCCTCACATCGACTGACTCCTCCCTGCCGCCAGGACCCCCAGACCAACTGCGCCCTATCACTGGGACCCCAGACTGACTGCACCCAGCCTCCAGGATCCCCTAACCACACCAAACACACCCGAACTCCAGGACCCCTGCCTGACCAATTGCACCCCGCCTCCAGTACCTCCAGCTGACCACATCCACACCCTGAGCTGCAGCTCCCCATTTGCCAATACATTTGGGAGCCAGAGAAGCCATCTTGGATTATCCTGGAAGCCGGAGCTCTGATCTTTAGGTGGGGCAAAACCCATCCTGAGACGCCTGCTGGAGGCTTGAAGCTCATTGTCAGGTACCTCTCATGCATCAGGCTACTAAAGACTGGGAGGTTTTATTACTATATGACTGTTATACTGTAGATTTTCTTTTTTCTTCTTATTAAAAAAATTTGTTTTTGTTTTTTTACTTTTCTTGCTCTCTTTTCCTTTTGTTTACCTGTTCCCTCAGAGTCTCTTTCTCCCTTTTTTGCATGCTAACATCCAATTTCTTTTGATTACACTCTCACCCTTTCTATTATCTACAACTTCTGTATATTCTTTTCTTATCCCATTAACAGCCACATTCTACATCCCTCTGCATCCTCTTTGTCCTCCATTAGAAACTGCAGACCTTATTGCAAATCTGTTTGTTTTACTGAAGATAATATTTGAACTCATTCTGTTTATTATGACAATTTTGTTATTGTCCTCCTAGGGGCTATTTGGTCTAGGATTGCATAGTGTCTGAATTGGGCACTGCTAATACTGATCTCCCCTTAAAGAAAAGGTTTTGGAAACCTATAGGGGCACTATAAGACTATAGGGGGAAATCTGCAATACCCCAGATCTGCACTGCTAGAGGGGAAGATACATGAACAACATGAAAAAACAAGGGAAGAAAATGATCCAAACAAATCTAGATTCTATATTAATAGAATCCAATGACAGAATGTTAGAAGAAATGTCAGAAAAGGATTTCAGATTATACATGATTAAGATGATTCGTGAAGCAAAGCATGAGATAAGAGAGCAAATGCAGGCAATGAATGATAATACCAATAAGCTGACAGAGCAACTGCAGGAAGCAAAAGATCATTTTGACAAAGAGGTAGAGATTCTCAAAAAAACAAAACAAAACAAAAAAAAAAAAACGGAAATCCTTGAAATGAAGGAAACAATAAACCAAATAAAAAACTCAATGGAAAGAATCACCAAAAGACTAGACCACTTGGAAGTCAGAACCTCAAACAATGAAGACAAAATATTTAATCTTGAAAATAAAGTTGCCCAAACAGAGAAGATGGTAAGAAATCATGAACAGAATCTCCAAGAACTATGGGACATCATGAAAAGACCAAATTTAAGAATTATTGGGATTGAGGAAGGCACAGAGATATAAACCAAAGGAATGAACAACTTATTCAATGAAATAATATCAGAAAATTTCCCAAACCTGAAGAATGAAATGGAAAATAAAATACAAGAGGCTTACAGAACACCAAATGCACAAAATCACAACAGATCCACACCAAGGCACATTATAATGAAAATGCCTAACATTCAAAATAAAGACAGGATTTTGAAGGCTGTGAGAGAAAAGCATCAGATTACATATAGGGGAAGACCAATACAGATAGCAGCCGACTTCTCAACCCAGACTCTAAAAACTAGAGGGGCCTGGAACAACATATTTCAAGCTCTGTAAGAACATGGTTGCCAACCAAGAATCCTTTACCCAGCAAAACTAACCTTCAGATTTGAAGATGAAATAAAATCCTTCCATGATAAACAAAAGTTAAAAGAATTTACAAATAGAAAGCCTGTGCTATAGAATGTTCTCAACAAAATATTCCATGAGGAGGAAATGAAAAACAACAATGGAGGTCAGCAAAGGGAGTAACTACATTAGAGAAAAACCACTCAAAGGAGAAACCAAGCCAAGTTAAAAATAAAAAATAAGCCCAAATGACTGGGAATAGAAATCATATCTCAATAATAACCCTGAATGTTAATGGCCTGAACTCATCAATCAAAAGACACAGACTGACAGAATGGATTAAAAAGAAAGACCCAACGATATGCTACCTGCAAGAGACTCATCTCATAGAAAAAGACATCCACAGACTAAAGGTGAACAGATGGGAAAAAACCTACCATGCACACGGACTCAGTAAAAAAGCAGGGGTTTCCATCCTTATATCAGATAAAGTGAACTTCAAGCCAAAGTTAGTCAGAAGGGATAAAGAAGGACATTTCATACTGCTTAAGGGAACCATAAATCAGGAAGACATAACGATAGTAAATATTTATGCCCCAAATAATTGTGCATCCCTGTACATCAAACAAATCCTTCTCAATTTCAGGAATCACATAGACCACAACACAATAATTCTGAGTGACTTTAACGCACAGCTGTCACCACTAGATAGGTCTTCCAAACAAAAACCAACCAAAGAAACCATAGAACTCAATAACACAATCAATAACCTGGACTTAATAGATATATATAGAATATTCCACCCATCAACGAGCAGATTCACTTTCTTCTCAGCAGCACATGGAACCTTCTCGAAAATATACCATATGTTATGCCACAAAGCAGCCCTTAAGAAATGCAGAAAAATAGAGATACTGCCTTGAGTTCTATCAGATCATAATGGACCGAGAGTAGAAATCAATGACAAAATAAAGAACAGAAATTACTCCAACACCTGGAGACTAAATAATATGCTATTGAATGAAACATGAATAACAGAAAACATCAGGGAGGAGATAAAAAAATTCTTAGAGGTCAATGAGAATGATGATACAACATATCAAAATCTCTGGGACACCACAAAAGCGGTACTAAGAGGAAAATTCATTGCATGGCGTGCATTCCAGAAAAGAATGAAAAGTCAACAACTAAATGACCTAACATTACAGCTCAAAGCCCTAGAAAAAGAAGAACAGAATAACAGCAAAAGTAGTAGAAGACAGGAAATAATTAAAATCAGAGCTGAAATCAATGAAATTGAAACAAAAGAAACTATTCAAAAAATTGACAAAACAAAAGGTGGTTCTTTGAAAAAGTAAACAAAATAGACAAACCCTTAGCCACACTAACAAAGAGAAGGAGAGAGAAAACTCAAATTACTAAAATTCGTGATGAAAAGGGAAATATCACGACAGACACCACTGAGATACATAAGATAGTGAGAAGCTACTTTGAAAATCTGTATTCCAACAAAATAGAAACTACTGAAGACATTGACAAATTTCTAGAGACACATGCTCCTCCCAAACTGAACCAGGAGGACATACACAATTTAAATAGATCAATATCAAGCAATGAAATAGAAGAAGCCATTAAAAACCTACCATCCAAGAAAAGCCCAGGACCAGATGGATTCTCAGTCGAGTTCTACAAGACCTTCAAAGAAGAACTCATGCCAATACTTCTCAAAGTATTCCAGGAAATAGAAAAGGAGGGTACCCTACCAAACTCATTCTACGAAGCTAATATCACCCTCATACCCCAACCAGGAAAAGACACATCAAGGAAAGAAAATTTTAGACCAATATCCTTGATGAATATAGATGCAAGATCCTTAATAAAATATTGGCAAACTGTATCCAAAAACATATTAAGAAAATCGTGCACCATGATCAAGTGGGGTTCATCCCTGGAATGCAAGGATGGTTCAACATCCGTAAATCAATAAACGTAATCCATCATGTCAACAGACTTAAGGATAAGAATCATATGGTTTTATCGATTGACACAGAAAAAGCGTTCGACAAAATACAACACCCCTTCATGCTCAAAACACTAGAAAAAATAGGGATAGTAGGAACATACCTGAACATTGTAAAGGCTATTTATGCTAAGCCCACGGTTAACATCATTCTTAATGGAGAAAAACTGAAACCATTCCCTTTAAAAACAGGAACAAGACAGGGATGTCATCTTTCACCACTTCTATTCAACATTGTCCTTGAAACTCTAGCCAGAGCAATTAGGCAGACTAAAGAAATTAAAGGGATACGAATAGGAAAAGAGGAACTTAAGCTGTCACTCTTTGCTGATGACATGATTCTATATTTAGAGGATCCAAAAAAACTCCTCCAGAAAACTTCTCAACCTCATCAATGAATTCAGCAAAATAGCAGGCTACAAAATTGACACGCATAAATCTAAAGCATTTTTATACACAAGCGACGAAACAGCTGAAGGAGAAATGAGGAAAACAACTCCATTTGCAATATCCTCAAGAAAAATAAAATACTTGGGAATCAATCTAACCAAAGAGGTACAAGATCTCTACAATGAAAACTACAAAACATTGAAGAAAGAAATTGAGGAAGACCTTAGAAGATGGAAAGATCTCCCATGTTCTTGGATAGGCAGAATTAATATTGTCAAAATGGCCACACTACTAAAAGTGCTATACAGATTCAATGCAATTCCAATTAAAATCCCAATGATGTACCTTACAGAACTAGAGCAAGCAATCATGAAATTCATCTGGAAGAATAAGAAACCCAGAATAGCTAAAGCAATCCTTAGCAGGAAGAATGAAACAGGGGGTATCGCAATACCAGAACTTCAACTATACTACAAAGCAATAGTAACAAAAATGGCATGGTATTGGCACCAAAATAGGTAGATCAAAGGTACTGAATAGAGGACACGGACACAAACCCAAATAAATACAATTTTCTCATACTAGACAAAGGGGCCAAAAATATGCAATGGAGAAAAGATACCCTCTTCAACAAATGGTGCTAGGAAAACTGGAAATCCATATGCAAGAGAATGAAACTAAATCCCTATCTCTCACCCTGCACAAAAATCAACTCACAATGGGTCAAGGACCTTGAAATCAGACCAGAGACCCTGCATCTTATAGAAGAAAAAGTAGGTCCAAATCTTCAACTTGTTGGCTTAGGATCAGACTTCCTTAACAGGACTCCCATAGCACAAGAAATAAAAGCAACAATCAATAACTGGGATAGATTCAAACTAAGTAGCTTTCTCTCAGCAAAGGAAACTATCAGCAATGCAAAGAGAGAGCCTACAGAGTGGGAGAATATCTTTGCCACTCATACTTCAGATAGAGTACTAATTTCCAGAATATATAAAGAACTCAAAAAACTCTACATGAAGAATACAAATAACCCAATCAACAAATGGGCTAAGGATATGAACAGACACTTCACAGAAGAAGATCTACAAGCAATCAACATACATATGAAAAAATGTTCAACATCTTTAATAATAAGAAAAATGCAAATCAAAACTACACTAAGATTCCATCTCACCTCAATTAGAATGGCAATTATCAAGAATACAAGCAACAATAGGTGTTGGAGAGGATGTGGGGAAGAAGGTACACTCATACATTGCTGATGGGGCTGCAAATTAGTGCAGCCACTCTGGAAAGCAGTGGGGAGATTCCTTAGAAAACTTGGAATGGAACCACCATTTGACCCAGCTATCTCACTCCTCGGCCTATACCCAAAGGACTTAAAATCAGCATACTACAGAGATACAGCCACATCAATGTTCATAGCTGCTCAATTCACAATTGCCAGATTGTGGAACCAATCTAGATGTCCTTCAGTTGATGAATGGATAAAGAAACTGTGGTATATATATATATATATATACAATGGAATATTACTCAGCCATAAAGAATGATAAAATTATGGCATTTGCAGGCAAATGGATGAAATTGGAGAATATCATGCTAAGTGAGATAAGCCAATCTCAAAAAACCAAAGGATGAATGATCTTGCTGATAAGCAGATGATGACACATAATAGGGGGTGAGGGGGGCAAGAATGGAGGAAGGAGGGACTGTATAGAGGGAAAAGAGGGGTGGGAGGGGTGGGGGGGAGGAAAAAATAACAGAATGAATCAAACACCATTACCCTATGTGAATGTATGATTATGCAAATAGTATGCTGTTACTCCATGTACAAACAGAAACAACATGTATCCCATTTGTTTACAATAAAAATAAATTAAAAAAAAAAAAAACAATCAACCTCTTTAGCCATCAGGGAAATGATCTTACTCCAGTTAGAGCACTCATTGAGAAAACAAATAACAATAAAGACTAGCAAGAATCTGAGGGGAAAAAGAACTCTTATACAGTTAGTGGGAATGTAAATTAGTACAGCCACTATGGAAATCAGTAGGGAAGGTCCTTAAAAAGCCAAAAATAGAGCCCCCATATGACCCAGATATACCACTTCTTGGTATTTATCCAAAAGAATTAAAGTCAGCAAACTTTAGGGATACATGAATACCCGTATTTTTCACAGCACAATTCATAATAGCCAAATTATGGAATCAGAGTAGGTGTCTATTAACATGAATGGATAAAGAAGATGTGAGATACACACACAGACACACACACACACAATGGAGTCTTACTCAGCCCTATCTTCACAAAATCATGTCATTTCTTCATGTCCACATCAATGTTTATAAAAGCTCAATTCACAATAGCTAAGCTATGGAACCAACCTAGGTGCCCTTCAATAGATTAATGGATAAATAAATCATAGTATATATACACAATGGAATATTACTCAGCCATAAAGAAAAATGAAATTGTGGCATTTGCCAGTAAATGGATGGAAGTGGAGAATACCATGCTAAGTGAAATAAGCCAATCTCAAAAAAACCAAAGGCTGAATGTTCTCTCTGATATGTGGATGCTAATACACAATAAGGGAGGTGGATGAAGGATAGAAGTTCATTGGATTAGACAAAGGGGAATGAAGAGAAGGGAGCAGGGATGGGAATAGGAAAGACAGTAGAATGAATTGGACATAACTTTCCTAAGCTCATATATGAATACACAGCCAGTGCAGCTCCACATTATGTACAACCACAGAATGGGATGTTATACTCCATGTATGTATGATACATCAAAATACATTTTACTGTCATGTGTAAATAAAGAAAAAAAGAAAAAACTTTTTAAAAATTGTCTTTTTGTAGGAAAATGTTACGTTTTCTGTCATGTGGGAGCTAGAAGGAAAAAACAGGAAAAAAAGGGATGTCTTGAAAGTAGAAGGGCAGAGAAAGAGGATCATGCAGACAGAGGGACAAGGGGAGTGTGGGAGAGGTGCCGGGCAGTGATCAATCAGCATGACCTTATGTACATACACAGACACCACAGTGAAACCCACTGTTCTATACAATTAATATGCACCAATAAAAATCTCAGTATTTGTGATGACTTCTAACGTCAATTAAAATGGAGCACAGTTTCCGCCAGCAATGGTATCCCTCAGGCTCCCTTGCATTCCCTTGGGCCTTCTCAGTGGTGACAGCTCCAGTCTTTTAAAAAATAATTTAATTACAGAGAAATTCTAGAACACTTTATCCCCATTCATTCATTCAATAGATGTTTACGAATGCTTACTAGATGCAAAAGATGTTAACAGTGAGCAAAACAGTGTTCCCATCCTCTTGGAGTTTTATTCTAGTAAGAGGGAAAAGACAATCAATAAATGTAGCTTCTCTTGGGCTGGACTGGCTCATACGCGGGGTAAGCAGCACGGAGTCAAGACCCAGACTCTGGGAGTTGGGTGGAAGCAAACTTGTGGTGAGCAGCCTGCAAACTCGTTTATTGCGGGAACAGCTATACAGTTTACAGGTTTCTTGCCCAATCACAATGTGCCACGGGGGATCAGCCCCCAGGTTCCTATACAGGTTCCCTTGGTAACACTGAGTCAATTTGGGGGAGTTGTGTACTTTCCTAGGTGGCTGAAGTGGAACGCTCCTCCCCGCAGGTTTACACTTGAGATGTTCACTGCTGCCAGCCAAGAACCAGGATTTCTCCCAACAAATAAATACACAAAGTAAGGGCAGGTAATACTAGATGCTATGAAAAAAATCTAAAGAGTGATGATTATAACCGCTACTGTGAATTAAGTTGTATATCCTTCCACTTTATATATTTATACATTTATTAATGTATATCTGATCCGCACTCACACGCACGTTACAGCACATTTCACAGTAGCCTACTGTGCTATAGAAGTAGCTGGGCACAGTGGCCACCCTTATAATCCCAGTAACCTGGGAGGCTGACACAGGAAGATCAAGAAGTTCAAGCCTAACCTCACAACCTATTGAGACTGTTCCAAAATAAAAAATAAAAAGGGCTGAGGATGTAGCTCAGTTGATAGTGCACAGTAGGATAACTATGGTGGACAATTATATATTTCAAATACAATAAAGATTCCCACCCTTGGATCATTTTACCTATTGGGTTACACAGGCAGATGGGAGGAGAGGGCATGAGAACAAAGGAAATCTGATATCTATAAAAGGGGGGACACCCCCACTTCCTAGGGTGCCAACTTGGACCCTTTTCTCTGCAGAGGAGCCTCTGTCCCTCTCTCTGTTCTATCCTTTAAAAAAGAATGTTTATCCTTGCAAAAAAAAAATAGAGAGAATTTTGAGTGTTCCCAACACAAAGAAATGATAAATATTTGAAGGGATGGACATATTTACTCTGATCTGATAATTATGCACTGTATCCAAACACTGAAATATCACATCATATCCAATAAATATATACAATGGTCATGTCAATTAAAAATAAATATTAAAAAACTTAAAATATGTGTACCTGTAATAATATGCAGTTTTAAATTTTTACATAAATAAAGTCACATTATAAAGGAAACTTCCACTTCTGGAAAGATAAGTTGATATACTTTTCTGTATTTTTCCAGTTAAGTACAACTAAAAACCCTGGACATTATATATAAAACACATATAAGATTCTGAAAGATGGAGAGAAGGCAGACCAGCTAGGGACCTCAGGACCTGAGGAAGGACATGGCAGTGAGTTCCCTGGGCTGTCTCTTTGCCACACAGATCCTACACTTATAGTTGAAAAAGCAAGCGATCTGGAAATGCTGACTGTAGTCACACAAAAAACAGAGCAAAACAAAAACCTTTAACAAAAGTCAAAGGACCAGGAGAGGGGCAGCCTTACAGGACAGAAAGCTTTTGGACAGAAACTAACTACTCCAGTCAAACAGCACAGAGAACACTGTGGTCCCACCCCTGTGATGTGGGGAAATGCAGAGGGAGATTGAGACCACTAATACAGTCAAGCATAAGGAGGCATCCAATGCTCCACCCAAGGTGGTGTCAAGAGAAGTCTGAGTAGAAAACACACCCAGTGGGTGGCAATAAGACCTCGCTACCCCAACCCCACAATGCCAATGGGAACCATACAGGAAGCCTGGACTTGTAACATCTCTGCCAAAAAATTACTGTTCCTCCCCATCCCTGCCAGGCTATAAGATGAAGCCTAGGTGGACAATCAAGGGTTGTTACCACTACCTAGAGGTGAAAAGGCCACTCTCTCCAACACCTCTCCCATGGTGTCAGTGAAAGTCCTCCTACTCTCTGTGGCCATTGGAGGCTCGGGGCTTACCAAAGCTCTACATCCCCAGCAGTAAGATGGAGACTCTGCCCCACCTTGGGTATCAATGATGGCCAAGCATGAACCTGGACTTCTCCCCACAACTGGCAGTAATGAGATCCCTCCCCCATCCCTTCCACAGTCACAAGTATCAAAGGAGGCCAGTTAAAACAGAAGGCTTAAATAAGATCCAGAATCTCATAACATCCAAAATATCTAGGTTCCAATTTAAAGGCACTAGACATACTGAGCATCAAGAAACCTCAACTTGGGTGAAAGAGACAATAGACACCAACACCCAGCTGACAGACATGCTAAGAATCTGACAAATGCTTCAATCAGCAACCGCAGAAATGCTTGAAGTAAACAAAAGGACGATAATCCCAGCAAAGAAACAGAAGAGATAATGAACTAAATGAAATTTTAGAACTAAACAACACAATAACCAGAATAAAGAAACTCAATGGATGGGTTCAACAGCAGATGGTGGAGTCCAAATCAAAGAATCAGTGAACTTAAATACAAAATGAGAGAAATTAACATAGGCAACAGAGAGAAAATAGGCTGAAAAGATAAAGGAATGTAGCCTCAGGGAATCATCGGACCACATAAAAGATCTAATATTGTGTCATTGGAATTGAGAAAGAGAAACAGGGTAGGGGTAGAAAAATACTCAAAGAAATCATAGCAGAAAACTTCTCAAATTTGACAAAAGACCTACAGATTTAAGAAGTCAAGCAAACCATACACAGGATACCAAGACACAATAGTCAAACTTCTAGAAACTAAAGACAATCACATTGTCTTGCAACTTTTTTTCTTTTGTCTTACCTGCTCCCAACATACAGTGTTGCAAGCAGAGCAGGAACACACTATGCACTCCCTGTTTAAGAGCAGAACATAGAATGAATCAGACATAACATTCCTATGAATACACGACCAGTGTAACTCCACATCATGTTCAACGACAAAAATGAGATGTTACACTCCATGTACACATGATATGTCAAAATACATTGTCATGAATAACTAAAAAAAACATTAAAATTTTTAATAAAAGAAATAGAAATTAAAGAAAAGAAAGGAAAAGAGCAGAAGGCTGTCTAAACTGACTGAAGTGACCAAGAAGTCTTCCTGCAGCAGGGGAGTAACTGGGAGATTCTAAGAGATAAAATCACACCTGCATTTTAGACTGCTTTAAAGAAACATTTTAGAGTGACTTTTTAAATAGCTGCATTGTTTACTAAGTGTCATTGTGGCAATACTCACACTTGGAGTTTGAACACTTCTAAAGAATATAACAACAAAAATCTTACTAAAGAGGACTCGAGATGAAGGTGAGAAAAAATTTTTACTACCATAGAAACACATGGCTCAGGAAGGCATTGCCACTGCTGCCTCACCTACACTTGCTGGCACCCCACAAACCCTCCTCTCCCCCTGCCATGGAGAGCACAGTCCAGGAGTTGCTATTTCAAAAAGTCATCTTTGCTCCTTCAAATCTGGGTGAAGCCCAGGCTTGACAGGTAAGATGTTCTAAGGGTATACTGACTTGAGCATGTTTGCCTGTGCTTCACAGCTTTGGACTATCAGGGGAAATGGTGCCAGACAAACCTGGCACACAGTAATCTGAAATGTGTCCACTTATTTGGTAGCCAATTACGCTGAGGGAAAGCAGGTTGGTCCTGGTTCATTTATTCAAGTGTTTTCACACTATGGACAGTAAAATCATCATGGAGTACTCAATGAAGGTGACTACCTGTAACCTAAGTGTTTGAGAGCGGATAAATAGGTTAAACAATGACATATCCATAGAATATCATGCAATTAAAGACAGCTTCAAAGAAATTTTAAAGACTATCAATATAAACATACGGGCACACACACACCAGCATATTCTTCCATCCAACTCTTCACGTTTAAGAAAAAGACTTCCATGATTAAATGTACCCAAGCAGTACAGTGACTTTCTGGTAGACCATTCTGGAGGATTTGGAGGATTCTTTCCTTTTTTTAAAAAAAACTGTACTACCCAAATTTTCCAAAAATTTTTTTTGGGGGGCACTGGGGATTGGACCCAGGGGTGCTTCAGTGAACTACATCCACTGTCTTTTTTTTTTTTTTTTTTTGAGACAGAGCCTTGCTAAGCTGCTAAGGTTGACTTCAAACTTGTAATTTCCTTTCTCAGCCTCCTGAGTTGCTGGGATTCCAGGCATGTACCACTAATCTCAGCACAAATTTTCTAAAATTTTAAATGTAAAAATTTTATCTAGAATGAGCCTAAACTTCAGAATCAGAAAAAAAAAAAATCAATCTGAACATAGTAGATTACTGCCTCTGGCCCTGGTCTGCTGCAGAGGATAAAGAAGCCAAAGCTGAGGCAACTCTTCTGGGCTGCTGCAGGGGAAAGTGAAGACCACCAAGGCCTGTGTGTGCTACTCACTCCGTAAGGTAGGAGTTGGTTTGTTTGGTTTTTGTTTGTTTGGTGGCCACAGAATTTTTGAGAAGCTTATACTTTTTTTCTTTAAGGAATCAAAATCCTTTTTCTTTCAAAAGTCTAAATTCTTTAATTTAGGAATGCCTAGTTCAACAATTTTCAATAGTCAATGACAGGTCATTCTCTTACTGAAATTCACAAGTACCTGACTAGAACAAAGTAACTGCAAATTACAGTAACTGCAAGTGAAGTTTTTGCTAACAATTATTAGGTAACATTCTAATAGCACTAATACTTCTCAAAGTGAAATGCTTGTTTCTTGGCAAGATATTTGATAGCCTTGGGTTCTGAGTCCCAGTATCTGGATTTAAGTGCCAGGATTACAGCTTTTCCTCTATGGCCTGGGGTCAACCCTCAGCCATCACAGTCTTATTTCCTAGCCTGAAGGGATGACAGAGTAGAAAATAAGATACCTAGCAAACCATAATCCATTATGCAAACATGTCCTGTTAACTAAAAACTCTGTCATTTCCCCAGTATCAATCAGCAACAGTTACAGGGTACTTGAGAAAAGAACCCAGATGGGTAAGGTGGTGACACAGAGCACAATGTAATGCTTCATCTTTCTCACTGGAATAAGTAACACTGAAAGAATGTCACCACTAACCTTCATTAAGGTGGCTTGAGCTTGCTGTACCCTTACCTGGAGGAGGAGCCGCATACCTGCACTGAGGAAAAATGGGCAACGCCTACATATTAACTTATTGTCACTCCTTCCCTGACTTCATGTTTATACTCTAGCTTCTTTGCTTTCTCAGGGGTTGGCAAACTACAGTCCACATGCCAAATCGAGTCAGCTATCGCTTTCATAAATAAAAAGTTTTACTGGGGGCTGAGGTTGTGGTTCAGTGGTGGAGCACTTACCTGGCATGTGTGAGGCACGGGGTTCACTCCTCAGCACCACATAAAAATAAATTTTAAAAATAAAGGTATTGTATTCCATCTACAACTAAATTTTTTTAAAAGAAGTTTTATTAGAACACAGCTATTCTCATTCATTTTCACATTATCCATGGCTGCTTCTGCAATGCAGTGAGAGTTGAGATGCTGCAACTGGAACATGGCCTAGAAGACCAAAAATATTTACTATCTGGTCCTTTATGGAAAAGTTTGCTGATTCACTGATTTGTGCATCAATGGTACAAATGGGTTTCCATAAATGGGTTAGGGAAAAATTATACAAAGTTGAAAATGGATTTCACAGAGAAGATGCCATTTCTAGCCTAGAAAAAGATGTAAAAAGGATAAGAAGTCATGTCTGTTGTCACAAATTCTTCAGTGGGACAAAATTTTGCCAACTTAAGTAAACTATGATTTTGAGAAAGGTTAAGGTGGCCCTGTTCCCTTACAAGAACAGTAAAGCTGTAAGGTATGGTGAACCCTATTGGTCAGCAACCTCCACCCAGAGCTTCCCACTCTTTATCACAAAATAATATACACCAGCAAAGCTAGGGTCCAGGCTGGTTGGGTACTGAGATTCTATCATGAGACACTGTTTCCTAGAGTATGAAGGGTATATGAAAGCCACAGAGCAGTTCCCAACTCTTGTCCAGAAATTTCTGTCACCAAGATTAAAAAGTAGCAATAGTCCACTCCAGAGAGAGGCGGCATTCCCAAGTTGGCAGAATCTTAAAAATACCATGGAGTAGTTCTTGCTTCCATATACCTTCTATCTTGGTCAAACTAATTCCGAACACAAAAAATGATTCTAAATGCTCAGCATATAGGTATCCTGACAGTTCCTAATTATATAACTCCACCCCAATAGAACAGGATTCTTAACCATTTTGAAAGAGATTTCAACCAAGAAAGCAATACAATAAGAAAGGTTATATAGTAAATAAACTTTATTTGTCTGTTCCTCCAAGATGACATTGCCAATCACAGATTTGTGTACAATACAGTTATGTATTGACTATTTACAATTTACAGTAGTATTTTTTCCTCTGAAAAATATAAGTACAAAAGCTAAGTAAACAATGAGGTACTGCCATTTGGGATTTATCATGTGTCATAGCTTAAAGAACTAGTCTTTAGCAAATATTCAAGAAATCAATCTAGGTAATAGTCAATTAAATGCTTTAATTATTTTTAAAAATCCATTGTTTCACCTCAAAATGTATTGCACGTCTTTAAAAAAGAAAAAAAAATCACTCTAAAAATAAATAAGAAAGGCAAGCAGTTCTTTAAAGGGAGGAGGAAAAAAATGGAAGAAACATTATTGAGTGAGTCCATAAATCAGGTTAAGTTATTCAAAATATCTTTTAAACAACATAAAACTCTTTACAACAGAAAACTGAAGAAAAAAGAAAAAACCATCACCATTTCTCCACTGATAAAATCTATTTAAAAAGCAGTCTGCAATATATCTGTGGGCCAATGTCAGATTTTTCTTAGTCTTCCAGCTGCAAAAGGGGCCCTGAATGACAGCTTTGTTATCAAAGAGTAGCAAATGTGAACAGTTTCCTGAGCAGCAGTTGCCCAACATCATTCTCCCCATTTCTTCAAGATGAAGATCGTAGCCAAGACTGGAAAAGAAAAAGGAAATGATGATGGATACACAAAGAAAGAAAAACCCAGCCTTTGAAGGTCAAATTTTTGGGAGACTTGCTGATTCAAGTTAAAATAAAATGACATCTAGGGTGTGGGGGATTGCAATAAAGTAGCAGAAATATTCTAAAAACTAAATCCCAATGGAATCTTCTAGAAATGAATGTCACTGGAATGATTCAAACTAACTGATAGTCAGCAATCCTGGAAAACAGTGTTTTCAGATGAAATTTGGAACTACAACCTTTCACCATGTAACAGGCTGAAGAGAATCCCAGAGTACCAGGCTGATATGGAAGACTACAACAAAGATGCAGCTCTTCAAACAAATTTACAGGGGAAAAACAAACTCAATGTGTTAATTTTTCTACATACTGCAATTCTCCCAGCATGATATACATGACAGCAAAAAACGAACATTTGGTGTGAAAAGTTAAGCCTCATCTGGAATTAATAAACCTAATATATAAAATTTAAAATTCCATGAGAAACAAAACTAAAATTTTCCTAAGTTTATCAGATTCAAATGCTAAAAGCCAGTATCAGATCAAGTACAAGGTTTAAAATGTCATAGAAATAAATGACCAAGTAAGATTAAGTAATAGAGATAAACTTTCCATATATATATATTGAACAGAAAGGGGAAGTTTTAAAGTTCTCTCAATTTGGAAATGAACAATATGATCCACTACTCATGACATATGCCTAATAGTGTTATGTAATTCAACTATCTTGTTGGTCCTAGGAACCTAAAGAAGATATGAAAAAGATCTTTTGCTGTGTTTAATAATTCCTTTGTCAGTTGCTATTCTGAACCCTTAGCGCTATTGTAGGAAACTAAATTCTTGAATGAGTCAACAATGTATAATAACCAATGTCATGAAAGATGAAAAGACCAGGGGAAATTATAGTATCTACATCGTGTACAACCATAGAAACGAAATGATGTACCCCATTTGTGTACAATGAATCAAAATGCAGTCTGTGAAAAAAAAAAGATAAATAAATAATTAAATTAAAAGAAAGAAAGAAAGAAAGAAAGAAAGAAAGAAAGAAAGAAAGAAAGAAAGAAAGAAAGAAAGAAAGAAAGAAAACAAACCATAAGCTGGGCACAGTGATGCATGCCTATAATCCAACTACTCAGGAGGCTGAGGCAGGAGGATCCAAAGTTCCAGACCACCCTGGGCAATTTAGTGAAACCCTGTGTCAGAATAAAAAATAAAAGGGGATGGTGCTGGGGACGATGACACATGCCTGTAATCCCGGCGTCTTGCAGGGCTGAGGCAGCAAGATTGCTAGTTCGAAGCCAGCCTCAGCAACTTAGCAAGGCCCAAAGCAACTCAGTGAGACTGACTCTAAATAAAATACAAAAAAGGGCAGGGATATCACCCTTTAAGTGCCCTGAGTTCAAGTCCCAGTACCAAATTTTAAAAAGGTGTGAAGGGTGGTATTGTGCATCAGTGGCAGTGCCCTGGGTTCAATTCCCAGTACCACACACATACACACACACATACACACACACACACACACACACACACATATATATGTGTGTGTATGTGTGTGTGTGTGTGTATACATATAATAAAATAGATGAGAAAATATGACAATTAGATGCAGTGTACAATCTTTGTGGATTCAGGTTTTTAAAAATTATGAGAGACATTATTTGAAAAACTGTAATACTATATGTAGTAGCAATTCATATACACACTATAGGACTATTATATCTTAGATAATAATATTATGTTAATATTATGTTTCCTGAGTGTGATAATTACATTGTGAGTATGTAGGGAAACATCCTTCTTAAAGATATATTTTAAAGTATTTGTTTATGTTTGCAACTGTCAAAAAGTAACTACAAAAGGTTACAAAGAAAAACATATGGAAAGAGATCAAGGGTGAGAGTGAAAAATTTGACAAAATGAAAATAAATGGCTAATCTAGGCTAAGAGTATATGAGTATTCATTATACTACATTTGCAAAATCTAAAATGTTTTAAATTAAAAGTTGAATAGAGTTAATCAATAAAATATTATGCAGTATACATTTCCAGTGACAAGTGATAGTATTTAACTTCAATAATATACTGTGATGTAGTACTTATACAAAAAAGAAAATATAAGACTTAGTGAATTAGATATAGGATTTACTTTCAATTCATTTTTCATATATTATAAAAGTAACCTAAAAGAACCATGCACTTCACTATAAGCCACCATAATGTAGACAATGAGATAGTTCTAGATATCACTTACACAAATTAAATGATATATATTAAAATCAAAAAGGAGATCAAAATGTAGGCACAGAGGATTTTTAAGGCTTATAGTTTAAAAAAAGAAAGGCCATATCTCAGCATTTTAAACCTTGATACTGTTGGGTGAATACTGGCTGAATCAACAATCACAGTCTTTAAATGTTATTAACTGAGATCCAACTTATTTGTGATTTGTGAAAATTATGGCAAAGTCAGAGGTAAAGATGTACCATAACTATTAAAGGGGGTATTCAAATCAAGTTAACAGCAAGAATAATATGTGGAAATACACAACCAGTGTGACTCCACATCAAATACAAACCCCAAGAATGAGATCCTAATTAGAATAAGTTATACTCCATGTATGTATGGTAAAATACACTCTACTGTCCTGTACAACCAAATAATAATAATAATAATAATAATAATAATAATAATAATATGTGGAGGGGAAGCTTTAAAGGGAAAAAACAGTTAACTGTTTGAACATTTTAGATGCTCACATTTCACTGTAATCATACTCAGAAATAGTCACATTCAATTAAAGTGAGCAGCCTTACAAACATCTTCAGAACAAATATGTCATCTTGTGTTGAACTGTATTATCCCCAAAAGGAATAAAACTACATTTATTTTTAATTAACCTTAAGTAGTTTTCATTATTTCAAATGTGGCCGTGGCTGTAATTCAGTTTTATAGTATTTTTAATCCTGGATTTGTGAAATATGTAACTTTTATCTAAAAAATGATTTTTTAAATTTCTTCCTTATAATTTTTATTAATTTAAAAAAGTCTTAGTGACTATTAATCTATATATTATTAATCTATATAATAGAATTAGCAGAAAATACTTATATCAACTCAAAGCATAATCATAGATTCATTAAATGAAAGCAAAAGAATTTCAGCAAAATGGTTAGTATCATGCAATACATTTGATTTTTGCACAAAAGACACAAGACATATTCTCCACTCACCACATGCTAACTAAGCACAGACTGATGGTTTACTCAGAAGATACCACTGCGAGGTGAAGTAAACTACAAAGCCAGGAAGAAAAAAAGCTTATTGGGTTAGTTTTAAGACTTAGTAGAACACGCAGACTATATGTGAATATGAAGTTAGACTGTACTTAAATTTTTCTCAAATCTCCCCAAAACAAGATTATACAGGCAAAATATAAGGAATAAGTACGATTCCCCATACTAAGTAAATATAATATTATGTAGCTCAGTTTTCATTTGCAACTTTCATTTAAAATGAGGAGTGCACTTCATACTTTTACATATTTAACCACTAGGATAAATGGGGGGTGATTATTTGCATCATAAAAAGGTTTTTAAAATAATTCTATTAACATATACATAAAATTTGATTGACATGGTCTTAGTTTACTCTCATGAGTTTACTCACATTAGTCTAATGAGTTTATAGCACAGCATATCTATAAATTAAATTTTCATTTCTAAAATTATCAATTTTATCACTAAGTAACTCTTATAATTCAACAGAAAAGCAAGAACAAGAACAGTTTCAAGAATAATGACCCATGCTGAAATTTCAATTTAAAATAACTCAATCTCGAATGTAGATTTTTACTATAGCAAATCTAAAAAATCCTATGTCCTATTTTAAAATGGCCAGAATCCAAAACCACTACCTAGTAGTTTGCTTTAAAAATGACAACAGCAAAAACAAAGACTGTTTATAAAAGCTGAGTATTACCAACTTCTGAAGTATCATTTTTATTTATCTTTTACATTTATTGTGAAATTAGTTGAAAGCAGCAAAATCACAAGACAAACTAGAAGATAATGTTTTGCAACACAGACAACACGGTAAGATTAATATCCTATAGGAAAACTTACAGAAGTATGCAAAATATACGTGGGATATCCCCTGTATCTAAAAAACACCCTAAGTGAATAAAGAAACTGGTGAACTAAGTTGCAGGACAGCTATCTATTATATAGAATCTATATAATCATAGAATCAATGATTAAAAAAAAGAATGAGGTAGACCAATTTGTAATGAGGTGAGATAATAAAATGACATATTAGTGAAAAAAGCAAGTGCTGCACACTCATAAATGATAAAGGAATAATTATAAGGTTGAGAAAAAGTGGAGTTATTCACATCATTAGCAGAGATGATCTTGGCATAGTGAAAAGTATATAGGTTGAACATCATGAAGGACTCTCTATGTTTCTGAATTCTTTGCAACTTCTTTTTTTTATAATGATCCCATTTTACCTTATCCTAACATCAGAATCAAAATCACATTCACAATAATAAATCTGTATTTATAAATATGTATTCCACATGTAGTATTTTTCACATTAAGGCACTTTTTCCTGTAAAACTCATGTTGGCGAAAATCTTTGTATCTAAAAAGTGCTGAAAAGTCTTGATAATTTTATTAATTTAGGGTAGATTTTTAAAATTTCAAATGAAGGGAGAAAAGTATGACACAGTATAAAATTAGCCTAGAACAAGAACTAATAAAGAACTAGACACAAGATTTGGGGATGTGATTCTGTTGTAGAGTGCTTGCCCAGTATGCTCAAGGCCCTGGGTTTGACCCCCAGCACTGCAAAACAAAACAAAAACTAGATACAACATGAAGGATCAGTGTGAAAGTAAAGCAGAAATAATAACAGATCAACTGTAAAAAAAAGTGAATAGAGTAAATGGGGAATAAAAACAAATCCTTGTTCATTAAAGAAGAAAAAAATGAAATCATGAAGAAAATAGACACATAGATTTCTATGTCATCAAGTTTTGATAGTACTCTAAAAAAACAATCATAAGACACTATCAAGTACCAAGAATCTCTTTAGAAAGACAAAAAGGTGACTCAATTTGATTAATTTAGAAGTAATCTCATATTTTGGCATCTCTTCCAGTTTAGGCTCATTATAACTTATCTCATGTTTCCTAAGCATTTACTTTTATTATTTGAATTATACTACCTAGGCACATATTTTATTCATGTATGTATGAAAACTTAAAGTTTCCAAGAGTTCAACAAAACATATCCATTCACAGTTTCAATTTTCTATATTCTCCATGACAACTAGAAAAGTAGCTAATTGTTGACTGAATTTACTCAATTAAACAAAAGATAACAATGGATGAGACTTTGTTTCAAGGAGCAGTAGAAATATGGGACATTCTTTCTAGGCAGGTCAGTTTCTGAGACGAGGGACAATTATTTCAGGTAGGGTCAATCAGCCATCATTTCATCCCTATCTAGAATGAACGATTATCAGGAATAGAGTCTCATGTCTTTTGAAGATTTCCTTTTAAACTTAAAAACAACAACAATAACCCTTTTTTTGATGTTGTTACATGATTCATTATTTACATTTAGCAACTTGATTAATTTTTCATCAAAGCAAACTAATCTAAGACTATACTGTGTATGGAATGAAGGGGAATGTGTCCTGCTCCATTTGCTGTAGCAGTGGTTTAGGATGGACTCCTACAGAGCAAATTTTGATAAAACATAATTTGACAGTATGAGGAGAGCTTGCTATACTCTAACAATATGATGAGAAAGAAGTCAGGGATAATGAATAAGAATAAAAAATTAAGTAAAAATTTTTTGAATCATTCAAAAGTATTTTCTTAAACCATAATCACAGAATCATGTCAACAGGCCTAAACTGCATTGGAGATTTTTATTTCTACAAAAATATACTATACTGTTGACTACATGCTTATAGAATTAGATGACTGTTTTAATTTAAAACAACATTCTATTGATAAATGACCTATAGTATAGTGGTCAAACTTCTTTATCAAATACAATTATAATCTGAAGGCTCGAAGTATAGCAATGCTTTTCACACCATTAACTACAATGGTGGGGGATGCTTTACAAAAAACAAATGCTAACCAAAATAATAGCAACTGTCCTAGAAAATAGGCAACAAATGTACAAACACAATATAGAATGGGAGTATCTGAATAAAGTCAGGGATGCTAGGATAAATTCAGAGGAAGCTAAAAGAGATGATCAGAATGTACCTGGGACACAGGACTTCCTTCTGATTGACTTGTACAAAGGGTCAGAATAGACAAGCTTCATTAACAGCTGATAAGTGCTGAAGGTATTTAGTCTGGAGAAGGTAAAGCCTTCCATCTAGGCCATCTCCAGATTCTGGTTGTGTTCTATGGATTGTAACCACAACAAACCAGAACAAATAGGTAACCACTACAGAGAAGGAGAATTGGGCTCAAGATAAGCAGGAACTGTTGTGAGAACGTAGTCTGCAGAAATACAATGGCAGGTTTTGGGGCTAACTGGTTTAGTGCTTCTTACTGCATAATCTTGGACACTCCCTAACTAACCCATCACTAAGGAGAAGATGACTGCTTGCTTTAGTGAGGGGAAAGAAGAGAAAAGCAGCACTGGGGTCTTAAAATAGATGAAGAGATGTGGGGGAGGCTAGAGAGAGCTCTGTGAGCCTTAACCAAGACAAGAAAAGGATGCAGAGAGCTAGGCGCCAGACACAAACTTCACAAGCTTCAGGGTTCACCTAAAGTGGCAATTTTCTTACTGAATTACTAGCCCAAGACAGAGAAAAGTTAGAGAATTTTGCATAATTTATGAAGTATGTGTTTATGTGTTTGTTTCCTTCTTCAATCACAGCTGATTTCACAGTTTTTTAAAGATAATTGTCTACCTTTCCCTTGTATGATATCAAAATCTCAAAAATGCTTAAATTCTTTTGTCTAGAATTAATGTATATGGAAATTACTTGAAATAAAGAATTGTCATCTATAAAACATCTCATATCACAATATAATTTGGTTTGAAAAAAGTTATTACACAATATACCAGAACAAATGCCTTTTCCATCCTTTCCATAAATAGCTCAAGTTCTGGAAATCCCACATAGCATAAATGGGCATCAACCTCAAATATGCTATTGTAGAAGACTACTCTTTCACTTGAAGTCAAGCATTCACATTTCCCTTGGTTAAACTTTCTTAGTGTAAATTCATTCTTGCTTTTCAAGCTGTAACAAAATCAAGCTTTAGAATTTTTCAACTTTATAAATGAAACAATATAAACAAATGAGATAAAGTCACCTTCTATCTATAGTCTATTTTTAAAGCTTACCATTAATCGAGCATCTTCTCTTTCCAAAATTTTCTGAGTCTGATCATCAGGGAACTTCAGTACAGTGGTTATAACTTTTGCCATGGTCTATAAGAAAAATGAGAGACCGTCACTAATGGACAGTGAAGCAGAGGGGTCTCAACCCATTCTGACATGTTCTGCTAGTGGGATTCTTTAGTGCTCTCAATGGAAGCCACGAACAAAGAAGTATGATGTGAAGGTATTAGTCAAGGAAAAAACAGCCAACACTAAAATTTCAATTTAAAAGGACTGCTTACAATGTCTGAGTTTATTTATTTTAAGATGTATATTCAATAGCATGAAGCTGTATAAAGATCTAATGCTCTTGGCCCTTTGTCTTATTAAGATGAAACTTTATTACTCATTTATTTGAAAAGGTTTTTTATTTGCAGGAATCTATAAAATGATGTATTGCCAAACCATATTCTCTAAATAATCAGAATTAAATGGCCCCAAGTTCAGCTTTCAGTAAATCACATCATATATCTCATCAACATGGGCTACTGCATGAACATGAACATGCTTAGTAGGTACTTTTCAAGACATGCAGCACATCAGCCTAATAGAATTACAAATTACATTTTAAATAAACACGAGATGTTTTGTTTGGTAGAAAACATGATGAATCAAAACATTACACATGGTGGCTTGCAAAAACAAGATCATAAATTGTGCAGATCTAAATACATATACCGTAAATCAGACTGTCACCCATAAGCTCCTGGAAAATTCGCCTCAAGGGTTGAAACTCCCTATTTTGTATCAAGATGAGATGTTTTGAGGGAGACAGAGAGGAAAGAAGATACCACTTATGAAATAAGTAGGATAACAAGTTCAGTGCTTACATACAAAGTCAAGTGGCAGGGTTCTCCTGAGGATTCCTACTGTGAATGGAAGGGAGCCCAGAAAACTGACTCTAGCATTCTTTGTTCATGGTTACATAGACTCTGTGTGTAGGGTGGGGCCGTATGGGAAAGGTCATTAAGAAAAAGGTGGCACAATACAGTTAACCAAAAGTTTTGAAAATCACAGCATTAGAAAAACAGCATAATTATTTCCAAGAAGGAAAGGAACTAAAACATTTGTTTTAAAAACTCCTATTATGTGCTAAGCCTAGACAAGACACTTTATATACTTCTAATATTTATTTAAACTAACAGATCACTAACACTGTCCCTTAACCACAAATTCACAATTGACAAGATTTAGTTTGTCCTCTTCCTCCTTTTATCTTTACCATTTGACAGCTAGATAGAAAGAAAGAACAAATGAAAGAAAATGCCATTTAAAATATTATTTAAAACAACTTAGTTCCTGGAGAATTTGAAGACATTTTACAAATAAAATCATTTAAATTGTATTAACTAGATAGAACACAATCTTATACGCTAACCTGAAGACTGAACATCAACTATATATGTGACATGAAATGGCAAGAAAAATAGGAAAAAGTAACCATTTCAGTATTTTCTTTTTATTAATACTCTGAAGCAATTTACTGTATACTATCTATGAGGATCATTTTTAGGAAGTACCAAAAAAAAAAAAAAAAAAAAAAAAACAACCCCAAACTAAAATGTAAGGATTCTCAGTTATAGGGGAACATTTCTCTAATTTCAATACCATATCAAGTTCAAAATACCAAAAGTCCACTTATGTTCATTATGAAAACCACATACACATTCATGCAAGAGCATGTTTGGAAAAAAACATAAAATTGCAGTAGTTGTCTTTTCACATTTCTAGACAACATTAAATGGTAAACCTAATTCTAAATTCATTAGTAATTCAGAATTTGCAGCTGATATACACCCAGTAAAGCCCTAAAGGTTGCCAGAAAACACTTCAACAAACAAGCCCAGCCTCTTTGCCACACCTTGGGAAAGAAATCAGATTATTTCCTGTATGTACCATATCCTCAGGCCCTGGGAAGGGAAAGTTCCAGTAAGACACCTGATTTAGAAATGGCCTCTCCTGCCCGTTTTCCATAGGAAGAGGTTTCTTCAATAAAGCTTAGGATAAGAAACACCTTTTAAGCTAAATTTCAGTACCAACAATAGTATGGAGGATCAAAATTCAGGAAAAGGAAAGTACAAGGAAAGAAGAAAGGAGGACTTCTTAACTTCATACTATAAGAATATGTGTACAATATATAGTCTTCTCTAAAACATCAACTGCCTTATAAAATAAAGAATGCTGTGTGCAAAAGCAGATGAAGAAACAAGTGAGATGACACACAAAGTCTGCTAGACTAGAAAAAACTGCAGATGGTCATCAAATCACAAAGGCTTCAACATACTCCAGCTTATTCTAAATCACATCCTGGTCTCCTTTCAAATTCTCTGTTAATTCATAGAAAATAGGCAAACCAGCAAAAGATGTGTCTAAAAACAACTCTGATCTTGTTAACCCCTGCTCAATCATTTCGGGGATACCCTCTCTACCTTCAGGTAAAACTCCAAAACCATTCAAGTCCCTCCATACTCTGCAGCCTTAAGTGGAATCAATTTCACTTCATAGATCCAGAGTTTTGATTGCACCAGACTTTGTCATTCCAGAAACCCATATGCCATTTCCTGCCTTAGACCTTCTGCCTGGGCTGCCTCTTCTGTCTGGGCTCACCTATCAAAATCTAACCCAACAATACCTGCTCCATGATGTCCTCTACAACCCTTCCACAAGTAAATATGAGGACTCTGTACCTCTCTCGTAGCCCTTACTACATTCTGCATCACATTATGGTTAACTGAGAACAGTGCCATTTCTTACTATATCGTGAACTCCCTAAAAGTTGGAGATACTGTCAAATTACATTTTATTATCCATCACAGTGCTAAATAAAGGGTTACATGTAGTTAAGTGCCTAATAAATGTGTAGTAAATTAAACCTGTTAGCAATTCTCCATATTTAGCTATAAAATGTGATGGTAGAATGGTAGTCTACTTCTTCATTTTTAGTAGCCAGGGAAGTACCATGAAGGAAGATAAAGACAAAGCAAGCACTATTTCTCAGCCTGACTCCCAGTGAAGCTTGAGGTGGGACTGCGTGTGCCAGGTGACATCCCTTTCAACTGTCTCCCAAATAACACCCTAAACTTAACTATGGGGCACAGAAAACAGGTGAGACTTGGCTGAACTAGCAGAAACCCAGAACATGATATGCTTGTGCTGGGTCTTTCATCAGGGACTCAAACTACGTAGAGTTCTCCAAAAGAAAAAGATTGAGGCAGCCAGTCTCTATCGTAGATCAAAGAAAGGTTAAATTATTTACTCACCAACACTTGTATTCGAGGTTTAGATTCACTAGTGAACCAGGGTAAAGTTCTGAGGACTCTTTTATTATTTTTTTTTTAAAGATATGCCTCTCAGGCTGGGGAGATAGATCAGTCAGTAAAATGCTTGCCTTGCAAGCACAAGCCCTGGGTTCGATCCCCAGCACTGGGGGAAAAAAAAAAAAAAAAAAAAAAAAAAAAAAGCCTCTCTTCCCTGACTATTGGGCAACATGAAGGTAATGTCAAACTATGCCCAATCTTGAATATAGACTGCTGTTTTTTGTCCGATAGGGACATAATAAGAGAAAGCGATATTTCATTAGTTTTGTTTTAAAAAGACAAGCAGAAAATCAGTTTTAGCTGTCTTTGAAAAAAATAACAAAATTCTTAAGAAAAAAATGACAATTATTGTGAATTAATATCTCTTTCCTGTGACACATGTTCAAAATCACATTAGTTATTACTTTAATTTGAAAACTATTTGATATAATGAAAAGTCATTTCTATGGACAGTAAGGATTCAAATGACTTCTAGCAGCCCTGTAACTCCTGGTGTTGAATCTTCAATCCATAAATTCATACTATTTTTTAAAGATTATTTTCTAGTTTAAAACTTTAAACATATTTGCCAAATCAATGCCTGAACTGGCTTAGCATCCTATGACTCAGCAACTCCCACAGAGCCACACATTAAAACACTGACTGCTTCCAAGGATAGGAAACGCATCACCTCATTCTCAGCCAAGATACACAGATAATAAAGTTTCATAAAGGTAAAGAGTTGCAACAATGTCAAAAACAAACTGCTTAAAATGAAAACTCTTGTTTGAGGAAAGAAACAAGAATTTCCCTAAAAGCATTTTATTTGATTTATGATAGTTACTAAATATCCAATAAAAGGCTGTTTTAAAAACACTGGAGAAGATAAAAGTTAGAATAAGGAAAGACTCTATACTTAAGGATTTTACAATAAATTTAACATTTTAGAAAACAAATTAGCCAAGCATTATTACTTAAGTGATGTAGTAACTTAAAAATGATTAATATTCCACATATGCAGAAATAATTTTCTACCTTAGTCTCACGACCCATCATATATTCAAAAAGCACTTTTCGCAGATACTCAAACTCAGTAGGTTCTCCCAAGAGCGAGACATCAGTATGGTACAAATTGCTACCTGTCAGATAAAAGACAGATCAAATTATAAAATCAAAACCAGATAAACCACTTGTTACGTAGAAAACAGACACATTAAAAAACAATCAATGGTACAAAGAAAGGCACTAACGCTAAATTAATTATACTGTACACACATACACACACTAAACACTCTAACTGGTATGCTGGAAAACAAGAATTATTATAACAACTTTAATTCTCATATCTTTTTCTCCTCCTCCTTCTGTCACAATTTAAAAAGACAATATAGATAGTACAAAAGTTTCATAATGTTGGTATTTCTCTTCTATATATTATGTGGTTGACTTTAGATGTTCTACAATGACTGAAATTATACCATTTTTATTTTATAAAAGATTAAATATCTCAGAACATTGCTCTAGTTTTACTAGTATTCCAATCTGAAAGTACTTAAAAGTCTTCAAAACTGTTTTGAACATGGGATAATCTGAAAGTACATAAAATATTAATGTCAGAGTTTAAAATACATCGATTTAACATCTTAAAAAGACTCAAAAAATGTTAATCAAGCTTCCCTTCAATCTAAAAGCAAAGCACATAAGTCACACACTGACAAATTTTAATCTGAATAAATTAATCTTTCTATTAGGCAGTCTATACTTGTGCCCATTTTTAGCAGTAAGATACAACAGATTATCCCTCCGTCATCAATAAACATCTACATACCACATAAAAACATTCTAAAATCATAAGAATGAAACCACAGAAGTAATGGCAAGGCAGATGGGAATCTGGGAATACCTAGGAGTAATAAAGTCCACACTTTTATAAGAAATCAAAGACTAGCTTAGGATCCTTGCAATGTAGGAGTGCCAAAATACAGACTCTGATATAAAACAGGGAACTCTGCCTGCCTGAAAGGAAACTTATTAGGAAAATTGTCCTTGCCTCTGCTTGAAGTAGAGGAAAAAAAAAAAGAAAGACTTCCCTGAGAATTGTGTGACCAGGAACTTACCCTCAGAGCATAGGACTCAAAGTTATATTTTTTTCAACAAGGAATTCTAAAACTAAGAAAACACATTTTTTTTTGGACTGGTTATGCCCAACATCTAACAGAAATAAATGGAAATTCTTTTTGACAAAATCCTTAATCTAACAGGTCACACTCAAAATGAGTTCTCAATATAGAAAGAAAAAAAAGATCATCACATCACAGAAGACAAGTCTCCATTAGTGAAAGTTTGTAGAAATGATAAACAAATATATAACCCAGAAAGATTCCAATAATAAAATTATCACACACAAATTATATATTCACTATATTTGAAATGTTTAAAAAATAAAAGATAGTATTTGTTATGGTTTGGATCCGGAATGTCCCCCAATGGCTCATGTCTTGAAGGTTTGGTCCCCAGTGCAGCAATATTCAGAGATGGGAGATTTGGGGAAGTAACTGAATCATAAGGGCTTTAAATTTAAATTTATGATGGATTCATAATTTGGTGACATTTATTGGGAGGTGATAGAAACTTTAGGAGGTGGAACCTAGTTGAAGGAAGCAAGTCAAAAGCAGCATGTCCCCACACACCCTTCCTTTCTCTTTCTCTCTGCTTCTCCACTACTATGCGGTGAGCAGCTTTGCTCCACCAAGCCCTCCCACCATGAGGTACAGGCCCAGAAACAAAGGAGCCAGTCACTGAAACCTCTGAAATGGTGAACCAAAATAAATCTTTTTCCTCTTTTGTTTTTCTCAGGTATTTTGTCACAAAGGTGAAAAGTTAACACAGTACTGAAGAAGTAAAACAATTTGCAGATGACATGATTTTGTATATAGAAAATGCTAAGGAATACACTAAAAAACTATGAGACTAACAGGTAAGTTCAACAATACTGCAAGATACAAGATTAACAAATAAAATTCAACTGCATTTCTATACATCTGCAAAGAACAATCTGAAAATGAAATTTTAAAATATTTTAATTACAATAGAATCAGGAAAAATAAAATGCTTAGTAATAAATTTAGACAAATATAAACTACAAATGCTGAAAGAAATTTAAAAGATCTAAAAAGTGGAAAGATATCTCACATTCACGGATTAGAAGAAAATACCTCTAAATTGGCAATTTCCATATATAGATTCAACACAATCCCCATCTGGTTTCTTTGTATAAATCAACAAGTTGATCTCAAGATTCATACAAATATTCGAGAGACCCAGAATAGCCAAAAAAATATTGAAAAAGAACCAAGTTGGAGGACTCACTGTTGGCAATCTGGAAACTCAATACAAAGCAACTGTATCAAGATAGTGTAACATAAATAAATAGATGCATTATTGATACCTATTATATCTATATATTCTCTCTTTTCTCACCTCCCTCTCTTTCTCTGAGTGGTAGAAAAGAATCAAGAGTCCAGAGATAAACACATATACATTCAACTGATTTTAACAATACGGCCAAGATAGTTTATAGGGGAAAAGAATAGGATTTTAAACGGCACTGGACAACTGAATATCCACACAACCCACAAAATGAAGTTAAATCCCTGCTTCACATCATATGCAAATATTAACTCAAAATGGATTAAAGATATAAATGGAGGAACTGAAACTATATAAAACTCTTTGAAGAAAACATAGGAGTGAATCTTCATGACCTTGGATTAGGCAAGGATTTCTTAGATATTAATACCAAAAGTAGTCAGCAACAAAAACAGGTAAAATGGACTTAGTCAATATTAAAAACCAACAAGAGAGTGAAAAGAGAACTCACAGAATGTGAGTAAATATTTGTCAATCATTTATCTAATGAGGGACTTATACTCTAAAGAACTCTTACAACTCAATAATAAAAAGACTACTTAATTTTAAAATGACCAAAGGATCTGAATAGACATTTTTTAAAAGAAGATATACCAATGGCTAGTCAGCACAAAAAATGCTCATTATCAACGGCCATCAGGGAAATATAAACCAACATCACAAGATACTACCTTATACCCATTAGGATGGAAAAAAGATAATAATAAGTACAAGCAAGAATGCAGATAAATTGGAACCCCCATACATTCCTGATGAGAATATAAAATGGTATAGTCACTGTGGAAGTCAGTCTGAAATCTCTCATAAAGTAAAACATAGGGCTGGGGATATAGCTCAGTTTGTAGAGTGCTTGCCTTGCAAGCACAAGGCCCTGGGTTCAATTCCCAGTACCGCAAAAAAAAAAAAAAAAAAAAAGTAAAACAGAGTTACCATAAGATCCAGCAATCTCACTCCAAGGTATACACTAAAGAGAAATGAAAACATACATTCACCCCAAAATTTGTACACCAATGTTCAAAGCAGCATTATTTATAATACCCAAAGTGGAAACAATCAAAATGTCCATCAATGCAACTGGTGAATGGAAGAATAAAATGTGGTATCCATACAATGGAGTATCAGTCATCAACAAAGCAAAGTATACTGATTCATGCTATAACATGGATAAACCTCAAAAATATTTAACTAAATGAAAGAAGGCAGTCATAGATAGTCACATATCATATGACTCCTTTTATATGAAATACGTTTAGCACATGCAAAACCTAGAGACTAGAAAGTAGATTAGTTTGTCTTTGGCTGGAGGGAATGAACAGAATGAGGGAAGACTAATAAAAGTTATATCTTTTTGGAGTATAAATATAAAAGTTCCAAAACTGAATGTGATGATGGCTACACATTTTTAAAATATACTAAAAAAACACTAAATTTAAAAATTTAAATGTGTCTATTGTATGGTTTGAGAATTATAACTCAATAAAATATTTTTGTTATTGTTTTAAAAGAAAGTATTGGAAAAATGAGTCACAGTTAAGGGACTGCAATGACCTGGGAGATGTGAAAAAGAAAGGAGAAAATAAAACCTTTTTGAAATAAAAATTACAAATGAGGGATTAAAAAAATTAATGAGTTAGCTAGATAAAGCTATAAAAGAAAATTAGAAACTAGAAAATAAACTAGATGAAATTTTCAGAATTAATCCCTGAAGAAAAATAGACAAAATATTTTTAAAAGGTTAAGTGCATAATATAAAATGAGATCTAATAGCATGAGAATTAAAATAACAAAAAAAAAATCTCTGAAGAGATAATCACTGTAAATTTTCCAGAACAAAGATTAGAATCCACAAATGCAGAAAGTACAATATATACCAAGCAGAAAAGGCTAATCTACACCTACACGACAATAGTGAAACTGAGAGTATTAAGTAAGAAAATATCTTAAACTCACTCTCAACCTAGAATTCTATACCTAACAACATTAACTTTCAAGAAAGAGACTCCATTTTTGGTCATGATGGAGTAAACTGCAATTGATTTCTACTTTACATATAAGAAATACACATATACAAGTCAATTCCAGGGAGATTAAAGATTTTAAATGTGATAAACAAAAGATGGAATCTTGAGAAGACAATACAGGAGAGCTTTATGACCAAGGGGACAGGTAAGACTATTTTTGAGATGTAAAAACAATAACCCAAAGGATTTTGTTTCAGGTGAAATTATGCAACACCAATATTTAAAACTATTTATAAAATGTCTGCTCCATTTACACATAGTGGCCCATCTAACAAATCATAAACCCCAACAATTTCACTGCTAGGTTTTTATGCAATTAAAATGAAAATATATGTTTACAGAAAGACTTGCAAATTAATGTTCACAGCAGCAATAGACAAAGAAACCCACAACTAGAAATAGGCTATTATCTATGACAGGATAAGAAATCTGTGCTTCAGTCACACAATGAAATATGCTACAGAGCAATAAAAAAGGAACAAACTTCTAATATGTGTAACAACAAAGACATGCCTTAAAAGCATTATGCTAATTGAGAGAAGTCAGATACAAAAGACTATGATTACATTAAACAGAATTCTTGAAAAGACCAAACTACAGAAGGAGAAAAATCAAAATTAGTAATTATAGAAGCTAGAGACAAGAAATGACCACAAAAAGCCACAAGAAAACTTCTGGAGGTAACAGAAATATTCCCTACTTTTATTTTGCTAGTAGTTATGCTATTGCATACATTTGCCAAAGCTCTTAAAAAAGGTGAATTGAACTATATGTAAAACATGCCTTGATCACCTGATTTTTTAAAAAAAACTATACAATAGGAAACACACTATATGCATTAAGATAATATAAGGTTTTTCAATCATGGCTTATGAAGAATATTATATTTTACTGCATAATCATCATCACTACATTAACATATTCATGAGTATTCCATGCATACTATCATCAGACAGTTTAGTAACAAATAATTTAAGTAATACCAACATAATTTTTAAGAAAAGCTTCACATAATGGTTACACCTCACGTTTTTACCAAAAAAAAAAAAAAAAAAAAAAGGCATTAAATCTGTGACAATTACATGTTGAAATACGGTATGCGAAGCTCTGAATGCCAAACTTGAAAGAAGGCTTTATTATAACTTTACCTTACTTTTGGATTAGAATTTAAGTCACCATTTGTTTAGTAAAAACAAATAAATAAGCCAGGTGCAGTGGTGCACGCCTATAATTCCAGCGGCTTGGGAGGCTGAGACAGGAGGATTTTGAATTCAAAGCCAGCCTCAGCAATGGTGAGGTGCTAAACTACTCAGTGTACATATGTACAAGAAATAGTACAAGAAGTAGTAGAATTTGACTAATGCCATAATGCAAGCACTACTAAAGTAATGGATCTAGGCAGTCACCAATAGATGCCAAAATTCAAGGTGAAAAGCAATGGTCAGATTGACAACAGCACACCTGGATAGAACCCAGGGCCAAATGTTTATACTACTATTGAGCTATGACCTCAGTCCTGTGTGGTCTTAAAATCTTAAGATCTTAAAATCCAAGACATAATGTATTTTTTAATGTGGCAACATGATTACATCATTCTCATTATGAAGTACTCTTTATAACAACACAAACTGATCAAACTTCTAATTCTATCAACCAGGAGAACAGGACCAACTGAAGAGATGCCATGAAGACGGAATCCAGAAAATTCAGAATATGATAATTTCTATGACAAGTTGATTTCCTTAACTTGAAAAATGCAGAGTTAGAGAAGGAAACTACAGTTTAAAAGAGGTTTAAACAATTTATCAATCAAATACAATATATGGACACTGTATGGCTCCTCATTAAAAAAAATTATTCATCACCACCACAAGAAAACAATTATAAGACTGTGGGTAAGTTTGAATATTGACTGGTTATTTGATGACATTAGGAATTACTGTGAACTTTTAGGTGTGATTCTTACTTTTAAAGAATCCTGGGGGGCTGGGATATAGCTCAGTTGGTAGAGTGCTTGCCTTGCAAGTACAAGGCTCTGGGTTCAATCCCCAGCACCACCACCGCCACCATGACAACAGAAAGAATCCTTTGCAGAAGTACATTCTGACATACTTGAATATGAAATAAGCCATGGTATCTAGAACTTACTTTAAAATAATCCAGTGGCAGGGCTGGGGATATAGCTCAGTTGGTAGAGTGCTTGCCTCATAAGCACAGGGCCCTGGGTTCGATCGCCAGCACCAAAAAAAAAAAAAAATAATAATAATCCAGTGGCAAATAAAAAACTAATAACGCAGTGGACCAAGGATAAGAAAGATTATAGTACAGAGGAAACAAGACTGGCTATGCTTAATAATTGCTGAAGTTGGCTGAAGTGTACCTGGGTGTTCATTATATTATTATACTCACTTTTCATTATGTTCTAAAAAGCTGTATAATAAGTTTAAAAGGAAGACATTAACAGAGAAAGAAGAGACATTGATTAGTATAAGATACTTGCAACATACTTAAAAATCACTAAAAGGCGTGGTAAGTATAAATAGCATTTCACAAAAGAAGAAATTCATACACATAGCTAAAATGAATAAACAAATCCAACAAATGACTAAATAAGATGCTCAACTCTCCTAACAGAAATGAAATTAAAGTATGAGATATCATCACACAGAATTTTAATTTTATGTTTTTATTAAAACATAAAGAGGGTTTTAGTATATTTAGCACTGATGAGGAGCTGCAGTGGTGCGAACACTCACCCACTGCTAAGGGAAGCAGAAATTAGGCAAAAAATACAGAAAAGAGTTTGGCTTAATCTGGTATAAAATATGCACAAAAATGTTCATATCCTGTGACCTAATAATTCCACCCTTACTTATTTATTTTAGAGAAAAATTTTTCACATGAATACTACAAGGGAATATGTATGACAATGTACAAAATTAATATGAAAATGCATGAATCACAACTATATACAATATGGATGACTCTCAAGGGTTACATTAAGCAAAAGACACAATTAGATCATTAATAATGCTTACAGTAAGACTACATTATATAAACTTCCCAAACAAGCAAAATCTAAACAAAATATTGCTTGAAAATGTATACATAAGTGATATAGGAGAAAGAACAGGAGAATGATTAACATTCTCCTGGCAAGTAACCTGCAGCAGGAATCACCACTGCAGCAAGCGTAGGAGATTTCCAGGTGACTTTTTTTTTTTTGAAGAGTGGTTTGGAAAAATCCAAAGCCACCCTTTTGTTTAATTAAAAATTATATAGTATCTTTATGTAGCTTCTTATGTTATTTCATATCAATAAATAACAACTTTCAAAAACACAAGAGAATGCTACATAACTTTGATGCCCTTGTGCCTCCCCTCAATAAAGCAGAGAGCTAAAAACATTTAGCAAAATGAAACTATTTTTTAAAATGTATTATTATTGTTATTGTTGGTGTTACTGAGGATTGAACCCAGGAGCACCTTCCTACTGAACTACATCCTCAGTCATTCTTAATTTTTGAGACAAGGTCTCACAAATTGCTGGGGCTAGTCTCGAAATCCTCTTACTTCAGCCTGGTAAGCGGCTGGAATTACAGAATGTGCCACCAAACCTGCTAAAACTATTCTTTATACAGTGAGGCAGCAAACTAAACTTTAGAGAACAGATACCTGTCTTGAGAGTATTCAAAGATCAAGATTATCTCAAGGGACTACAAAAAGACTCAAGTTCATCTTTAAAAACCTTTGGAAGTACAACATTCTATTTAAACCCAGAGAAAAATATATCTAAGTTATTCTCCCCACTCTTGAATATAAGAATTTTTATGGGTATTATTTTCTCCTTTTAAATCGTGGCTTAAAATTAGTAATTACAACATTGTAGTAATAGTAAAAGGAGATAGTACCAAAAACTTAAGAGAGAAGAGAGTGTACATATGTGTGAGTGCATGCAATGGATTACATTAATGTTTGTATACTACAGAAGAGCCTGGAAAAATAAACACAAATTGTCAACTGGGACTATCTGAAGAGTAGAGAATAAACTGGGAACTTGTAGTTTCATTTATACATTGCTGCACTATTTGTTTTTGAGATAATTATTATGCATTAATTTTTGTTTAAATTATGTTTTGTTACTATTTTTTAGATTACTCTCACCCTTTGCTTAAAACTCAGTGTTACTGATAATGTAATAAAGGTAAAATATATGCATTGTATTTAATATGAATTAGCCACAACAGAATGCTATTCAGCCTTAAAAAAGAGAGAAGTCCTGTCATTTGGCACAATAGGTTAAACCTAGAGGACATTATAATGAAGTAATAAGCCAGGCACAGAAAGAGATATCCCATGTGATTTCACTTATATATGAATCTAAAGAAGTTGAACTCATAGAAACAGAGTAGAATGGTAATTACCAGGAACTGGGGGTGGGATTGTTCAAAAAATACAAAACTTCAGTTACACAGGAGGAACAAGTTCAAGAGACTTGTCATACAACATGGTGACTATAGTTAATAATGTATCAAATTATTCAAAACCACTAAGAGCACATAGTAGATTTCTATGTTCTCACCACACACAAAAAAAAGTTATGTGAGGTAATACATATTGATGAGCTCAATTTTAGCCATTCTACAATGATTAAATATTTCAAAATGTCATACTGCAAATGAAAAAACATACAATTTTTGTCAATTAAAATGAGAAAAAATATAGATTAGTAAAGACAAAAAATTTTTACAACACTATAAATATACCAATAAGAGACAACCATGTATTACATGACATGAAACATCATTCCTACCTTTGCAAGGTGTCCCCACAGTTGCTGCATATAAGTTATTTTCGTATTTCTTTAAACGGTCTTCTAAATTGTGAATCTAAAAATAACAAATATTCATATCATATCCTAAGAGTCACACAGGAACCAAGTGTAAGGAAAATATGATTACTGTAGCAACTAGATATTTTTAATGCTGAAGACAAGGTATAGGCAAGTAGAATTAATTTCTTAGATACAATTAATTATAATTATATAATTATATATAAACCAAAAGTACAGACAACAAAAGGAAAAAAATTAGAAAGCTGTGCATCAAAGGACAGTATCAATAAAGTGGAAAGACAACCTACAGAATAGGAAAAAATATTTACAAATGATATATCTGATAAAGAACTTGTATCCAGAATGTATAAAGAGCATTTATAATTTAACAATAAAAAGAAACAACCAACTAAAAAAATGGGCAAAGAACATTAATAAACATTGCTCCAAAGAAGATATACAAATGGCCAACAAGCAGAAGAAAAGATGCTTAACATCAGCAGTCATTAGAGAAATGCAATTTAAAACCACAATGATATTCTACTTCATAATGATTCAGATGGCTATAATAAAAAACATTTGGTGAGGATAGAGCAAAAGTGGGAGTCCTTACACATTGCTGTTATAATGAAAAATGGTGCTGCTGCAATGGAAAACATTTTGGCGGCTTCTCAAAAAATTAATGAATTACCATATAATCCAGCAATTCCATTCCTGGGTATACATGTACCCAAAAGAAACAGGTGTTCAAACAAACCCTTGTACACAAATGTTCCTAACAGCATTACTTGCTATAGCGAAAAGGTGGAACAACCCAAATGTCCAACAACTAATGAATGGATAAACAAAATATGGTATATCCATACGTGGGATATTATTTAGTCAGAAGGAGGAATGAAGTACTAAAATATGCTAAACATAGATGAATCTTGAAACGATTACGCTAAGTGAAAGCCAAACATAAAAGGTCAAATATTGTATGATGCCATTATATAAAATACCTAGAATAGGCAAACTCATAGAGATAGAAAGCAGATTAGTGGTTGCCAAGGGGCTGGAGGAAGGAGGAAACAGGAAGTGACTGTTTGATGGGTATGAGATTTCTTTTCAGGGTGATGAAATGTTATGGAACTAGATATAGTGAATGTGAATAGTGGATGATATTTGCAAATGAACTAAATGTCAATTAATTATGTACTTTAAAATGATTAAAATGGAAAATTTTGTTATGTGTATTGTACAATAAAACAAGATTAAAAAGTGTTATGCCACATCAGTTTTGAAGCTTTAAGGATGCTAAAAGAAGAGAATTTTTAAGGCACTAATCTTAAGAATTAAGGGGGGGGCTGGGGAGATAGCTCAGCTGGTAGAGTGTTTGCCTCACAAGCACCAGGCCCTGAGTTCAATCCCCAGTACCGCAAAAACAAAAACAACAACAAAAAAAAAGAATTAAGGGAAAAGCTAAACCCCTGAGGAAGTAGGGGATAAAAAGTAATAGTTGAACATAGTACCTGTCTTTATGAGTTTAAAAAATAGTTAAACATAGCACCTGTCCTTATGAGTTTAAAAATACGAAAAATTTCAAACATACTCAAATAAAGAAAGTATAAAACAATTTCAACAATTATCAAGATTTTTGCCTGGGGTTAGGGATGAGTGCTTCCCTAGTATCCATGAGGCCCTAGGTTTGAACCCTAGCATTGCAAAAAAAAATAAAAAATATTTTTGTTCGTGTGTATTTTAAGAGAACTGGTAAATGCCTGGAAATTTAGCTTTCAAATTTAGCCTGCTGACCTGAGCCACTACTGATCTAGACTTTGGAAAAAGACTTCACCAAGGATTGTGTGACACAGATACACACACAATGGTGTAGGTGTGCTTGTGTTGCATGCCTGGGGTTATACCCACACATATTTAAATTGTATTACATACACTGTCTGTGGATAACAGATGGACAAATCGTATTAAATTAACCACTATGAAAAAGCACCAAAGATTGATGTCAACATATTTGCCTCTAGTAAACCAAAAAAAAAAAAAAACTTCTTTTTAGAACTTTAGAAATTATACAAATAAAAATTGTTTCCCAAAAATGTTAAACACTAGATATAATAGGATGCAAAAGTTTTTGTTTAAATATATGTAATCATGAATTTATAGAGAACTTCTAGCACCTCTGGACTTAGAAACAAAATTTCCCGTGTAAAAAGAACATCAAAGCCAATTATTAGATCAGGTGTTTTTGTAAAATCAGCTAAACGAGATCCAAGTGCACACCAACATGCATTAAGTTAGTTTAAAATAAAAGGCACTGATTAGCCTATACCTGCTCTCTGAACTCTTGCTCTTTCAACTTCGAATCACTGATTAGAGAAGTCTTCTGTGCTAGCTGGGTCTGAAAGAACAAAAACAGATCTGAACTGGGTATGGGTTTCATCATTGCCTGGACACATTTCTTGACTACTTGAGAAAATTTTCCTTGTTAAAACATATTTTGTTTGTTTTAGTTTGTAAAAAAAAAGCATTCCCAATATGCACTCTTTAAATTAATTGAACAATTAATCTTACCTGTAGCGCCATAATTGTTACCTGAAAAAGGCAAAGAAAAAATGAGTGAATGCAATAAAATCTGCAAGTAAAAAAACAATAAAACAGAGCAATATGAAATTACAAGGAAATAAGAAGTCAGTATTACAGTCTTAAGGGAGTGGTCAAATTTGAGATAAGGCACTTTTAATACATTTGCTTTCAAATCTGGTTTATTTTCCTATACAAAATATCTACCCACAAACATAGGTGGATATAAAAGAAAAGAACTACAAAGTCACTCACCAAACTTCTAACAATATTACCATTTAGGGAAGGCCATGCTCCAAAACAGGTTTTATTTTGTATACTTCTGCATTATGTGATTCTTACTACAATTTGTTTATGATTTATAAAACTTCTTAAAATTAAACATTAACATTATTTAAAGCGTACAGGTCCTTCAGAGAAATTTCTAAAGCACTATTTCTGGGAACCTACTCTCAACTATGATCACGAAGTATCATGGAACTCAACATAGGTGTGTAAATCAAGAAATCTAGAAGCTGGGTATGGTGGTGTGCACCTGTAGACCCAGCTATTCTGGAGGCTGAGGTGGGAGGATCACTTGAGCCTGTGCTTGTGCCACACCAGCCTGGGCAACACTGAAGGACTCCATCTCAAAAAACAATGATGCCTGGTAGACTGAGTTTAAATTCCCACCATAGTGTGAGCCTGAACATTTTATTCAACCTCTTTGAATGTTTTACTGTCTATAAAAGGAGACAACAATCTCTCTTGAAAGGTTTGTTAGGATTAAATGAGTTGCTACATATGTAGGCCAAGTCATGGAAATGACAATGTTCACATGTTTTCAAAAAACAAACTGAAATTCCTCTCACATTATCGTTGCCGGAATTCTCCTCCTGCTGAAGCTTTTGCTGATATTTCTTCTGTAGTTCCTCAAGCTGAGTTTGTAAGTCCATTACTTTGGCAGTCATTTCTTCTTCACGAGCCTTTAGAATAAAAAATAATAATAATGTGCTAATAATATCAAAATAACATGATTGAGAGGCAGCATGATGTAGAGAAAACTAACTCTGCAGGAGAAATAAACAAGTTTTTGAGAACACAGTACTATTTTTAATTAATTTCTAAGATCTAAACAGTTTCCTTCAAGCCCCACTTTGAGCTCCAAGTCCTGAGGATAATATTTTCACACCCTCACTCCCTTTGTCTTCACCCAATAAAGCTCATCAAGCCATTTCTTTGCCCTGAAAATACAATTTCTGAAGGTTTGAAGCATGAGATATATAACAGTGTGTTGTAACAACTATAATGCACTTTGGTCTTTTCCATATTGGGATTTGATTTTCAGAAAACATTCAATGAAATAAAGTAGCTTGTGTAACTAACTAGAATCAATTTTTAAAATATTTCTTAATTAAAAAATAAAGTAGCTATTTGTATACATAGCACTGTTCAACCAGCTGGCAACTTAACTGATCAGATGTTGTGGACTTTTTTTTTTTCCCTATCCCCTTTGGATAGGCTATATAACTCAACAGTTCGTCTTCTGTCCTAGATTGGCAAATCTGCAAGCACATCTCCTATACATCTGCTGCTAAACCACACTAATGGTTCTTCAGGGTAAAATGTTCAACTAAACTCTGCCCTTGAAAAAAGAATTAGATACTATTTTGTTGGTAATCAATGTAAGGTCTCCATTTGTCTAAATTTTGTAAAAACCAGACATGGCTAAATTAGAAAAAGTAGTATGTGACTTTGGCATACAAATAATTTTCTCTTCAGTTTTGACTGCCTTGATAATAGGATGCTGTCCATCCTTCATCTGCCTTGGTAATTGCTGTGATTTACTGTACAGAGTAATCCAGATCTTTCCTCAATCTTATAAATCTTGCAATAACCTTTATGCTGAAAGAACATTTGGAATTGGAATATTGATCTGATTTGAGTAATGAAGACAAGTGTTTGCTGACTAAGGGACTTAACAGGAAAAACAACCACAAACAGGTATCTGATTTAACAATGCTGACTTTCTAGAAACAAGAGAAACATTCTCTCAGACAAAAACAGATGGCTAGGCCCCATGGCACAAAATAAGGCAATGTAAGCCATAAGACACTTGGAAAATCTAATTTTCAATATCACTTGCCATGAAATTTTCTTAAACTAGTTGAAAAAAATAAGTGCCTTCTCTCAAAATCAGCAAAGCAGAAATCTCTCGTCACCAGCCTCCTTAGATATTGTGCCACCAAGGAAAACAAGGCCTCCATATCTAAAACACCATCAACCAAAGTTATTATAAAAATATCAGTTCTCTCAATCTTGGTTTACTGTTTTTATTTTACCCTGGTATATCTCTCATGGCTGTCTTTGTCAATGTGATTGAGACTTGTTTGAAAAGATCACCTCCATTATTCAGTTAGGCCCAGATTTTAATATGACAATCAGCTATGTCTGGCACTTGCTTTGATAACTGTAGGATATCAACCTAATGCAAGGCCTCTAAGAATTAGGGGAAAATCTTTGATGAATTATTTTAAGAAATAGTTCTGGTGCTGGGATTGTAGCTCAGTGGTAGAGTGCTTCTCTGGCCTGTGTGAAGACGTGGAACCTCAATATCACACACACACATACACAAATAAATAGTTCTGTAATTTTCTTTTTTATAAATGCTTATTAGTCTACAATAAAAAAGATGAAGGCATGCAATTTTCATTAGATATCATTCTTAAGTATACTTCTTGTATTATTTTTATCTCTTAGCAATGTGAATATGTGGTTCCATTTTTTTCTAAATAAAAGTTAAATTTAAAACTTTTACTAAAAAAATCCAAAACAGGGTTAGTAACACTAGCATTAGTTAATAAAGCTTGAGAATATGGTTTCAGGCACAGAGAGAAGCATGAGAAAATGAAGAACAAGTTAAAGTTGGGTTTAGCTGGCATACACTGATCACTGGGACAATGGGAAGCCAACAAACTTATTTAGGAGGTGAAGTAATATGATCATCCCTTTGCTTCAAGATAGAAAATAATTATTAGAAGAATGGATGAATATATCAGGGAAAATAAAAAGACAAATAGAAAGGAGATCAGATAGGATATGAAAACAACAGACTAGACTAGATGGCAGTCCAGATTGGTAGCAGCAGTGAAGTTTAGAGAAGAGAAACATGAAATATAATTCAAGGAAAAAACCATATCCTAAGAGTCTATTATATTTTGGATATTGTGATGAACAAGTAGATGCCTGTCCTAATAGGTACATGGATGCACATGATATGTGTAAGGGGCATAGGAAGATGGAACCAAGGATATTAAAAGTTCCTAGTTTATTCAAATGAGGCAATGATAAGTATGTTACCTAACATGGTAGGAAAAAGAAAATGTCTCTGTGATGAAATTTTAAAAACAATTTAACATATAAGAATTATTTTAATAGATAACAAAATGTAGTCTTCTACAATGTCATCACTGAAATAAATAAGACCACAATCTTTCAGTAGAGGAAGAAAATATAGTACTAGATAATACATGCAAATCCCACATAAAATTCCAACCTGAAAAATTTTCAGATGGAAGAATGGTAGAGAATATATCTCAGAATAAAAGCAATATGAGGTTTAGTAAGAATTGCTAATATCCCATTATTATTTACATTTTTAAAAAATTTAAGATGAGTATGTACTTGGGATACATATTTAAGTACATATTTAAGTATAAATTAAATTAGGAAGTAAGCTCTAGACCTGGCAGTTGAAAAGTCTAAGGCTATACTAGCCAACATACTAGCTACCAAAAACCCCAGAATGGAGGAAATATGTCTAGTTAAAATTGAGATTAAAATATAAAGACAGAGTGAATTAAAGAATGTGTATACAATAGAATACTATTCAGCCAGAAAGAAGAATAATATTATGGCATTTGCAAATAAATGGATGGAATTGGAGAATACCATGCTAAGTGAAATAAGCCAAGCCCAAAAAACCAAAGGTCGAATGTTTTCCCTGATAAGTGGAGGATGATATATAATGGGGGTGGGGTGGGGAATGAGAGAATAATGGGGGAACTTTAGAATATGTAGAAGAAAATGAGAAGGAGGGGGGTATGAAAAATGGTGGAATGAGACAGACATCATTACCCTATGTACATGTATGATTGCACAAATGGTATGAATCTGCATTGTGTACAAACACAGAAATGAAATTATGTACCCCATTTGTGTACAATGAATCAAAATGCAGTCTGTAAAAAATTAAAAGCTAAATAAAAATTTAAAAAATTTAAAAATAAAAATAAAAGAATGTGTATATATAGTCAGATGCATCTGTACACATGTGTATTCCTAGTGACTCAGAAAGCTGAAACAGGAAGATAAGCAGTTCAAGGCCAGCCTGGGCAAGTTAGTGACAACCTATCTCAAAAACAAAAACGAGAAATGGGCTGGAGACAAAGTTTAGAGGTAGGGCGCCCCTGGGTTCAATTCCCAGTAATGTTAAAAGAAAAAGAAAAAAAAAAAAAAAAAAAAAAGGAAGGGAGGGAGAGAAGGAAAGAGGGAGTATATAAAAATTTATATAAATACATACACACATATATATAGTCATACCTTGGTATGTTTGGGGAGTAGTTTCAGGACTACCCTCTCCCATATATCTTAAATTGTTTCTAGGTTGCTTATAATCCTAATACAAATGCCATGCAAACAGTGTTATATTGTATTGTTTAGGGCATAAGAACAAGAAAAAATCTGTACATGTTTAGTTCAGATATAAATTTTTCCTGAATATTTTTGATCAGCAGTTAGCTAAATCCAGGAACCATGGATAATGAAGGCCTACTGCATGTTAATTTTATTTCAAGTACAAGTTGAAATTAAAATATTTTTGAGATGAAAATATTGACATTATACCAAGTTAGTTAACATACACTATCAAAATAACTAATGGAAAACTTTATAATTTGGTTCACAGCATATTTTTAATGGACAGTGCTAGTCTAGGGTGCGGGAAGGGACTTAAGGAAGAATCCAGCTCATTCCCTTACCTACTCTCCATTGTCTGCCCACTTGCTCTATTATTCCAAATCTGAAGCATGAAGACTACTTCCCCAGTCTCGCTAATATACAGCTCATTTTCAAGGAGGGACCAAGACAAAGGGCCTACAGTTACCTGTCTCCCTGCTCCCTTACCTCTACACCTGAAGAAGTTGTCATGACCCTTGCAAAGTCTACTATCTGCTACCCCACATATCCAGACAAACAAATAGTTCACAAAAGGGAACTCTAGAGGTATGGCAAAGCTTCTCCCCTGCAGTTGAAGTTCCCTGGCTTAACTGCTCATGACAAACAGTTGCTGTCTTCTCAAAGTTCCTTTCTTAAGGAGAAATCTTTATGAAATACGTGAAGCTAATGAAGAATATGCTCTAGCACTCACTGTCATCTTAAGGAAATCATTTAACTATATTGAATTTGCTTTTCCTTCTGCAAAAACAAAAATAGAAGATAGAACTAAGCCAGCTGTATTTTATCTTCCCATTTCAACATTCTCTAAGCATTCAAGAATAGTATTCTTTTAAATTTAGCATATACATATTCTGGAAATACTAAAAATGTAAAATTATATCTTTTCATATTAAAATTTAAAGCTAAAAATTACAGAAAGCATTTATAGGCATGTGTCATATATTGGGATTTCAGTTATTTCAATTATAATAAAAATATATACAATCTGTTCTAAGCTCAGACATCTTACCGCTAATATAGTTGAGACATGATGCTCTGATTTTTGCATTTTTATCATAAAATGGCTCTTGGGGCATACAGAATTAAAGTTTGGAGTAATAGAGTAATTAAAAGATATGTAACTCAACTGAAACTAACTTACAGCTTAATATTTATATTTAAAATTTAATATTTATATTTAAAAAATTATTGGATCCAAAGTACTCACTAGTATTCAGGGATTAAGCCCAAGGGCACTCTACCACTGAGCTAAATTCCCAGTCCTTAATTTATTTTTTATTTTCAGACGGGTTCCTACTAAATAGACCAGGTTAGCCTCAAACTTGGGATCCTCTTGCCTCAGCCTCCTGAGTAGCTGGGATTATAGGAGTATGCCACCATGCCAAGCTCATGGCTTACCTTTATGGCTATGGTGCCATTAATAGAATAAGTATTTTGAAATAACCTTCCATTAAATATAAAACATTAGGCTGATGTACTCTGTTTTTTCCATCTTTTTTTTTTCCTCTGACACCAACAAAAACCCTTTTAAATGAATAAGAATGGAGTACAGTTAACTTGCTTGCCCAGAAGATTCCAGATAAGTTAAACAGCCACACTCAAAATAAACTAACTGTCCCATTACTAAAGACTTTACTCAAACACAGGCTCTCCAATCTTAGTATGGTTTTTTCATAGTTTGGTCTGTGAGGAAGAAGGAAAAGAAAATTCCTTCTTCTCCTTAGTAACTCACTGTTGCTTCAATACCAGCAAGTGGGTTGTACTGCCCAGAGGGCAGAATCTAATCAGGAAACTAAAAGTCCTGGCACAAATCAATTAGATTATAAATCTATATATAGTATGAAAATACTAATTTGGGTAATATATTTAAAAAAACTCAAGAAATCAAAATCTTCAATGCTACCACAAATCTATTATAGCTAAATTTCAAATGAGAAAGAAAATGAAGTACATCGAGGATTTCTTCATATCTTTTGGCTGTTCTTTTCAGATCATCATCTTTCTCTGCAATTTTTTTATGTAACTGATTTGTCTCTTCTCGATGACTTTCCAAAAGTTCAGCTTCCACCTCCTGGGCCTTATCTAGATAAAAATGGATATACGTAAGAAAACACATTAGTCAAGAGTAACTACCTATATCCCATTTTCAGTAAAAACTAATTTCAAGTTAGTTTTGATAAAATTCATTGAGTGTGAGCATTTAGGGTGTTAAATGAGACAACCAGCCCAACAGTGATCAAATGATCAAAAGAACCCTCTCACTAAGTATAAATGTCTTTACAAGGTAATTATTAGCTAATACTTTAGGGTTCTTTCACTCACTCATACCTCTTTAAGGCAAGTCACTGCCAGGTACACCAGGGAGGAGAACTTTCTAGAGAATGTAATAGAGAATTTTTTTGGGCAAAGATCATTTTTCCTCAGTTTAATGACTTACAGCATTTACCACAAGTGCAAGAAAGAATAATCTTAAAATACAGCATCTGCTGATTGTGATTTATTCCTTATTGAATTTAAAATTGTACTTACTGATTGTTTCTTTTATGGTCATTTCCAGCTCCTGCTCCTTTTGTGCCAGCTGGGTATTAAACTCTCTCATCAGCTGTTTTAATGTGGAATTGTGCTTCAATTCAAGATCTTCCTGTTCCTGCCTGAATTAAAAAAAAAAAAAAAAAAAAAAAAAAAAAAAAAATTGAAAGGCTTACTTGCTGCCAACGAAAAGAACAAGTTGCAAAGCTACCTGGTCTTCAGAACAGTATATACAGGATGACCTTACTAAAATGAAAACAATTCTAAGGGTATGTGTGCATGCATGCATATCTGCGTACAGATAAATTCTGGAAGGATATACAAACTATGATTACCTCTAGGGAGTGGTTCATTGGAGAATTTTTTCCTTTTCCACTTTGAATTTCTACCAATACATCTATGCTATATGATAATAATGTTATGCCAGGCGTGGTGGCCTATAATCCTAGTGGCTCAAGAGGTTAAACAGGAGGATCAAAGTTCAAAGCCAGCCTTAGCAAAGGTGGGGCACTAAGCAACTCAGTGAGACCCTATCTCTAAATAAAATACAAAATAGGGCTGGGGATGTGGCTCAGGGGTCAAGTGCCCCTGAGTTCAATACCCAGTACCCCCCCCAAATAATAATAATTTTACAATGAAAAATAATAAACAATAATTATTTGGATGTATACCTAGTAATTATGATCTTATATTCTTGCCCCTAAATGAACATGGAATAACACTTTCCCTAACCTGTTTTTAATTTCTCCTCAGTGTTTAACTTACTAGACTTTTGTTTAATACTTTGGTAAGGAAATACCCAAATAACTTAAAATAACTGTATTAGGCACACACAAAAAAGGATACTTAATTAAGGAAGAGTGCAGAAATAAAACATACTTGATTTTCTCTTCCATTTCTTGTTCACATTCTTTCTTTAGTATGTCCAATTCTTGCTGATGTTCCTTCCTCAACATCCGAAGGTCTTTCTGCAATCTAACAATCTCCTTGCCCAATTTCTGTTTTTCCCGCTCTGCCCCTGCTAATTTAAACTCCAGGTCATTGTGCACGGCTTCCATGTTACTAAGCAACTGGGGTTGGACCACATGTGATTTGGATTTTTCTTCAGTGCTGTCTTCCAAAACTTCAGTGGGTTTATTTTTTCCATCCATCTGTTGTTGTAAAGCCTGTAATTTTTCATATTTTGAGGTTAACTCTTCCATTTCAGCTCTGTGTACTTCCTTCTCTCTTACTAAGCAGGAATCCAGCTCTTTTATCTTTTGTTCTAAGGTCTGACAGGTTAGTTCCTGTTCCTGTAGGGTTTTCTGGACATTGTCAGTCACATTTTCCCAGTTTTGCTTTGTCCCTATGTTATTTTTACCACCCTCTTCTTCCACATGCTGGGACATTATCAAGGGATATTTCTTTCTTTCCTCAAGTTCCTCTTGAAGATGATCTATCACAATTTGATGCTCATGTTGCTTTGCTTCAGCACATTCAAACTTTATTAAGAGTTCCTGGTACTTACACTGCATTTCAGAATAAGATGAAATTGCCTCTTCTTTTTCCTGCTCTAGCCTCTGTAAGAGCTTCTCCTTTTCTGTTAAATTTCCTTGTAAAACACTGAGTTTTTCTTCATATGTCTTCTGTACACAGCCTTGGGAATCTGTTTCTTCTTGCTCTGGACAAGGAGCCACATTGTTGGCTGATTTGGATACAACTGATGTTTCCAATTGTGGAGAACTTTCCATTGACTTAAGTTTCTCTTCCAAAATATGAACTTCCCTTTCTCTTTCTTGCAATTTTGTGTTTAGCTCACTCAGATGGCTTTCTGTACCTTTTTTATATTGTTGTTCTTTCTCTTCCATTTGAGACAACAACTGCTTCTTGATAGCAGCAATTTTTTGCTCAGCTTTCTTCTTAAGTTCTGCTAATTTTGTAGCACTTTCTAATTCAAGTCTATCTTCCAAAGCCTTTAACTCCTCTTCTTTGCTTTTCACACTTGAATTCACATGTTCTATTTCTTTCTTCTTAATCTCAAGTTCAGCTTCCATGGAAGACATTTGCTTTTCAAGTCTTAAAACTTTTTCCTCAGCTCCTTTAATTCTGTTGTCCTTTTCTTCTCCTAACTCTTCAAAGTGTTTAAGTTGCTGAACCAATTCTTTCTGTTCAATGTCTTTTAATTGATTGTAATTGTTAAGAACTTCATGTAAAGACTCAATTTCAATTGTTTTCTGAGTAATGTGGTCCTCTAATTCCACAATCCTTGCTGTTTGAGTCTTTAATTCAGTCTCTAAATTATACTCCTTTTCCTCCATCTTACTCTTCTTGTCTTCCATTTCACCCCTTAAACATTCATATCTTTTATTTTGTTCATCAAGGTCTCCCTTCAATAAACTGATCTGCTCATCCTTTTCACTAGTTTCCTTTGTTTTTAACTCAAACTGCATCTTCAATTCTTTAATAGTGTCTTGATGTTGCATAAATTTTGACTGAGTTTTTTTCTTCCATTCTGAGAATTTGTTGGACCAGTGATCCACCTGCTCAAGAGCAGACATTTTCTCTTTACTCAGTGTATTGACTTTCAAAGACAAATCTTGTACCTGATCCTGCAACTCACGTTGCTGTTTGTCATATTGCTCAGTGAGAGATGAAATGGCCGCTTCTTTTTCAGTTAGGCTGATACTATTCTGAAGCTGAGCATTTAAATCAGTTAGTTGTTTATTAAGACTGCTGATCTCAGATTTTTTTTCCATAAGCTCTTCTTTCATCAATGTGACCACATTGATGTTTTCAGATAACTCCTTCTTCAACTGTGTGATACAAGACTCCTTTTCAGAGGCAGCCTGTTGCTGATTGCCTCCTTCCTTCTGTAAGGCTTCTTTTTCTGTCACAAGACCTTCAATATCAGCCTTCATGCTCTTAATTTGATTTTCTTTTTCTTCTAGCTGATGGGTAGCCTGTTGCAAAGAAGTATTTAGTGCATTTTGCTCTTCTGTTAGCTGCTTAAGTTGTGCTTCCAATTCAGAAACTCTGCAAGTTTTCATTAGCAGGGCCTCCTTAACTTTAGTTGTGTGGTGTTGACAGAGGGAAATCCTAGAAAGAAGGGCATTAGTTTTACTACTACTAATGTCAATTAGCTCATTTGTTTTGGCTTCCAATAAAGCTTCAGTTTTCTTACAGTAACTGTCTAGCTGAAATGCTAGTTCCACAGATAATGTTTGGAATTCCAAGCTTTTGTCTTCTAGGCTTTTCTTACAGTTTTCATGTAAAGATTTCAAACTCTGAAATTCCTTATCCGTAATTTTCAACTCATCTGTCAACTCAGAAACCTTAAGTTTCTCTTTTTCTGCTAGCATTTTTAGTTCAACAAGTTGCTCTTGAAGAAAAGTATTTTCCTTCAGAGAATGATTCAAGTCAACCTCCAGCTTTTCCAGTTGTGCTTTCAGTTTAGTTTCATTTTGTGAGAGAGAGGTCATGTGAACAGACTTTTGCTTTAACTGTTCCTGTAATTCATTTAATGTAGTATCCTGCTTACTACCTTCTTCCTTCAGCCACTTTATCTCCTTGTTCATCTCTTCTTTTTCACACCCAAATATGAGGACCTTTTGCTTCAGTTCTGCTATCTCTTGTTCTTTCTCTTGTAACTGGATTTCATGTTTTTCCTGAAGCTCTTCAGCTTGCTGATTAAGTTTCTTTTCCCAACTTGATATGACATCACTGAGTTCTCGCCTGTGTGCCTCAGTAAGACTCTCTATTTGCTCCTTTTGATTTGTTTCCAGTCTTGATACTGCATCATTGATTCCAACTGAGTTAGCCTGTGCCATTTCCAACATTTTGGCATTGAACTGTTTTTCTTTCTGACTAAGCTCTAGAACAGTATTTTCAAGCTCTTTTTTAAGTTTGGCTTCCTGATCTGACAATTTTTTCTTTAATGTTTCTTGCATCTCCTTTGCTTTCTGCTTAATTTTTTCCATCTTTTTTTCTTGATTTTTAAATTTAGTTTCGTATTCCTCATGCAAAATACTAATACTGTCCTCCTTGGCTGACAATTTCTGTTTGAGAATCTCAATTTCTTTGCTCTGTCCTTCTTTCATTTGTAAAATTATATTTTCCTTTTCCATCAAAATTTGATTTGTCTGTTCCTGCTCAATGTTACTATCCTTAAGTTGGGACTCATAGAGATGGGTTAAAGATTTTATTTTTTCCTCCATTTCACTACTTTGTTTTTCAAGCTGCTGCATTAAGTCCTGAACCTGGGTTTTTTGAGTATCTAACTCAGTACAAACATCTTTCTTTTGTGTTTCCACTTCAGCTACCTTTTTGGTAAGAAGATTTTTTTCTGTTTCCAAATCCAATAACTTCTGCTGCAATTGGGTCAACTGCTCCTCATAAGCTTTTGCCTGTTCACGTGTGGTATTCTGATGTGACTGGAAAAGATTCAGCTTAGCAGATGCCTGTTGGAGTTCTTCCTCAGACCTTTTAATATCTGCCTCTAAATTTACTATATGAGCCTGATGTTCTTTCAAATGCTTGTCCTTTTCTTTCAAGAGAAGCCCCAGTTGATTAATTTGATCTTTTAATGCCTTCTCCGTTCTCTGGATAGATATTTCTTGTTCTTTAATTATACTATCAACTTGCTGCTGGTGATGATTTTTCTGTTCATTCAGCTTGGCTTCTAAGTTTTGCTTCATCTTATCTGTTTGATCCCTTAGAACAGAAAGTTCCTCTTCTAGCTTGTGACGAGCTTTTAATACCTCTGACAATTCAGAAGATAATGATTCCAGTTCTGTTTGCTTTACATCAAGCTTTTCTAAAGTCTTTTCATTCATCTCCTCTATGTGGGCCTGGAAGAGAATCTCTTTGTCTTTCAATAGTGTTTCTTTTTCTTGTTCACATTTTTCTCTAAATTTTTCCATTTCAGTCTGATGCTGTTGTTTTAAGACTTGGAGTCTTTCAGACCAAAGGTTATCCTGCTGATGCTGCAGGCTCTCCAGTTCTGTCTTGTGTTTTTCAACTAAGACTGTAATTTCTTTATTGTGCTTATTTTTTTCAGCTTCCCAATGAACGGCTAAATTTTCTGATTGACTTTTGTTTTCTTGTAAGCTTTTCTCCAAAGAACTTTCCAATTCAAGAATTCTCTGTTAATGAAAATGAACATATTTTTATTAAAGTCCATATTAGCTTATTAGCAATGATATACAGACATGATGTTTACTACCTAAAGTTTAGATAAGTAACTTTACATATCATACCAAACACAAAAAAGGACAATGTGTGCTCAATTACTAAAGAAATCATATAACAAAGGAAAGATTCTGTTTTTCTACACAATTCATAATTCCAAATTTTTTTCTATTTATTTGGTAAGTATTTCAACTACATCTATTTTCAAGAAGATTCTAATGGGTAATAAAAAAACAAAAAACATAAATCACAAACAGATAATAGTAACTTCTGATAGGAAAATGAATTTCCCCCATGTTTATTTAAGGCCTACAACAGTATTTTGTTATTTCCATATCAACTCTGGAAGAAAATTTGTCTGATTTTTTTATCACAAAAATTATTATTTAGAAGGTTTTCATTTGTTTTAAAAAAGTACTTATATAAATTTTACCAAAGACTACTATTATTCATGAAAACATCAATCTTGACTGAAGGAAAAAGAGCAAAGTAAAGCAGACCATAGAATGTAAGAGCTGAAAAAGTCCTCTCTTCAGGTGACTGGTAAGGAAATTAAGACACGATTAATTTATGAAACTAGCAAGTGTAAAGATCTAGTCCTCTTAAGTGACCATTTCTATCCACCATGCCATCTTTTATAAATGTTGGTAATGGAAAAGTAAACAATTTAGAAGTATGACTATCTTACTATGTGAATCACAGCAAAAGGCTAAAAAAGTCTAACATCTGTATGTTTTTAAAACAGGAAGCACATTTGAAATACTGCTGAAGGAAAGGTCAGTAAATTTTAAAATATGCAGAATGAAACAAACATACAAATATATTCATTATAGGATTATATTAACATGGAAAAACTTAAATGCAAAAGCAAGATATTGATGTAAGTGAACTATAGATTATGTTTAGGACATGGTAGGAGGTGAAGTTGGACAAGCAAGAAGGATCCAGGGCAAGTGCTACCTACACAGTGAGACCACTTCCTAGGTCAGGGGTAGGAAATCAATGGAGCAGGGAAGATGTAGAACCTGAGTGCTCAGAGGCAGAATATGTGGCTGTCAAAAATATAGCCAGTTAAGACAAAACCAGAAGCACCAGGTAGCAAACACAGAGCACAGAACCCGAAGCACTCCCATGAACAGCTCTCACCATCTAAAAATGAAGGGCATGTATACATACATCTAACCCAGTAAAACAAAAGGTTCTCTGAAATCTTATAATGCTGTTGTCTAGCCCTTTATCTCAGTTATTTGAAATGTGGTACCTGTTTGAAAAAACACAAATTATTTTATATAAATAATTTCACAGACCTAGAATCTGAATATTATTTAAACTTACAGTTTTATAAGTCTCTGCTTCTTGCTGAAGGTCCCGAAGTTTATTTTCACTGTCTACGAGGATTGCTTTTTTCTGCAACTCTAACTCTTCCAGGGCCAAAGATTCTTGCTGCTCTTTTTCTTGGGTGATCTTCAAATATTCTGACTGACTCTTTTCCTGTGCCAAAAATAATTAAGACCATCTTAAACCCACATAAATCTTCAGCATTCCCAAAGCAGTTCCACAGAAATCATGACTTTCATTTGATCTGCACCCAGCCCTGTGAGGTAGGCAATATCATCATCTCTCTTGTCTACAGAACTGGCACTTTGACTTTTCCAGTATGGTCTGGCTGATCTTTGCCACAATTATTATTAATAAGAAAAATTTTGTTCCAGTAACCCCACTATGTCTCCTATTTTTCCACTACTTAAAATGTTTCACAAAAAACTTCTAAATATGAAGGGCAATACAATTATTTCTCTTTTTTCTGTACTTGAGATTGGTATTTCAACACTGTTTAGAAACACTGTTTAAGTTTATGTGGTCTGTGAGAAACACCTCATTGTAATAGGGTACTTCACATGGAAAACGAAATCAAAGTTAGATGACTTGTGAATATATGGATAAGAATAAGGAAATATCTATAAAACAAAGCCTACCACACTCTTTTTAGATTATCTGAACTCTACTGTCCCCTCAACTCTGAAAATTTTCTCTAATTCTCCTTATTACATATCAATAATCATATTAAAAGTTTTTACTATTTTGAGAAGTTCTAAAGAGTACTTTTAACATAGATTAGCACATTAAATATTAATTTCTTGATTGAACTTCAGTTATAGTAAGTATATTAATCTATATCTAATACTTAGGTATAAGCTGCCAAAAGCAGTATTCTCAGGTCACTATACCCTGGTGAAGCACACTGTTGTAAGCAATGATTTTGTACCATTATTATGAGTAGACTGATGAAGAAAATACCAGTTTATATAACATTGATTTTAAAAGTTTCAACATACCATATTGTTTAATGTAAAATATATTTTAAATGAATTTCTACATGCTTATAAAAAGGAAAAAAATTTTATAAAGTGTATTGAATGAAGAAGGGGGCAAGCAGACATGTTTTGTGCTATTTGGAATATATCTGAATATATCAGTTCTTAGAAATCATTATTAACATGGCCAGTGATGAAGGTCCAGTGCCTATAAAGGTCAACTACTTCAGCTGAAACAGCATAGTGGGTCTTGATGAGAGTCCCAGTTTCATTTATGTCCCACTTTGTTTCTCAATTCCCTGCCCCTATTTTTAATTTATACTGCCTTGTTATACTTTCAATATTCTTATAAACTGCTTTAATTCCTTTCTGGACCAACAAAGAATACAAATATGTGTTTATTATTTGTATAAATTTCACAACCACACATTAATTTCCCAAATCTCAGAAAATTATACTATAAATTTATAAGCTTATTTGCCCCACAAAGATTAGAAAACTTGTCACCTTAGTTCAAGAATCATTATCATTAGTTCATTATATTTATGAAATTCTCAAAAGTTCAGACCCAATTAAGAAAACAATGTATAAAGGAAGAAGATTAAAATTTTAAATACTATTTCTTCACGCTTTTGCACTAAACGCATTTTAAAAGTATACATACTATTTTAAGGATAATAAATTCATATAAAAACTACATTTTTCACATTAACACTTTTTATGATAACTTACATAAAAAGGCTTCCACAATTGAAGAAAAATTTATTTTTGTTTTAAATTTTCAAATTATATTATTTCAACAAGTCTATCAGCAAAAATATGAATCTTTGCTTTTCTGGTTATTGCTTTTGTTAGTTCAGTCTGTTTTTAAATTTAACTTTATTTTTTAAACATCATATGGATTGAACATTTTCTCCTTTTTAAAATGCAATTCAGGCAAAACTTTGGAGATCTGTGCTCTGGGTACAATGGGTCAGTTGAGTTTTCAAACATTCTTCCTGAAGTCACAAGTTCAATTAACCTACCTTCTCCTTTTCTTCTTCCTAATTTCGGACTACTGATAGGGTGGAAGGGCTGGATAAACATACCCAAACAAGCAAACTGACTGATGACAGCTTGGTAAATGAGTACATTTAATTTTTACAGAATACTAAGCTAAGGAGTTCTGACTGCTTTTTCTGCCTACCTCCTATCCTCTCTGCATAGCTGAGAGACAGTGGCCAGGGATGTCAACTCTTTAACTCTGTGAAATTTATCTATAGCAAAAATAAAATAGGTACTTACAAGAGCTACTTTCATTTGCTCCTGTAATTCCTTTTCTCGAATCTCAAGCTTTTTGGTCAATTCCTGCTCTTTGCTGGCCAGCTCCTTTTCATGCTGTTTCTGCAGTTTAGCAATTTGTTCTTCATTGGATTTCTGAAAATCAGCCAAGAAGATAAAATGAAAACACCCAGAATAAAATATGTAACTCCACAATGAAATAACATTTTATTATAGTTTAATGAAGCTAATAAGAGGAAAAAATTCTCTATATAGATCAAAGTCACTAAAGCCATGACAGTTAAAAAACAAGCTGGGCATGGTGGCCTGTGCCTATGTTCCCTGCATTTTTCCCAGTGAGACAGAAGGATCACTTGAGACCAGGTTGGGCAACATAGCAAGACCCCACTGAAAAGAAAAAAAAAAGAAAAAGGGAAAGGAAAAAGGAAAGAAAACACACACACACACACACACACACACACACACACACACACGAAAAACCAGTAATCCTTTTCTCTTAGTTTAAGACAAGAAATGTTGCTGCTGTAGTAGAGTCCTATGGGGTTGAAACTCCATTTCTACAACTTGCCAGGAACTTCCCCAGAACAAGAAAGCAATGGGAGATGGGGGGTCAGGATGTTCTCAGAGAGGGCACTTCATGGAAATCAAGTTGCCCTGGCTGCACCAATCTAATTATGCTAGCTTTCTAGGTATGGACTATTTATTAAAGTTACAGGTCTTATTCTTGCTTGGAGGAGTCATTAGACAAGATAAACATGCAAAAAAATAGCCAATACTCTTCCAAAAAATAAGAGTAATTAGGGAAGGCTAACAAACAGTAGGACATATTATAAAACTAGAATAAATACAGTAGTGCAATACCAGTACATAGTCAAAGCAATAGAACAGCACAGAGAATCCAGAAAAAAAGACCCACATTTATTACTTGACTTAGTATGCAATGAAGATAACATGGCATATCAGAAGGTAAAGGGTGGATTATTAAATAATTTGGAGACTATTTGGTAGACATCTGGAAAAAGGTTTCAAGTTGGAGTTGTACCTCATTCCCCACACCAAATAAATTTTGGTTGGACCAAAGAGGTAATTATTTAAACAAATGAAAGCAACAAAGTGCCACAAGAAAAAAAAAATAGGATTAAAAACTAGGATCTCATAATTGAGCATGTGTTTCTCTTTTTGTTTTGTTTTGTTTTGCAGTACTGGAGATCCAATGTAGGACTTTGCACATGCTAGGCAAGTGCTCTACAACTGAGCTATATGCCCACCCCTTCAAGTGTTTTTATTTTTTTATTTTTATTTTTAATATTTTATCTGTAAATGGACACAATATCTTTATTTACTTTTTTATGTGGTGCTAAGAATTGAACCCAGTGCTTCACACATGCTAGGCAAGTGCTCTACCATTGAGCCACAAACCCAGTCCTTCAAGTGTTTTTAAACAGAGTGGCGTGGGAGGGAGGCAAGAATGGAGGAAGGAGGGACTGTATAGAGGGAAAAGAGGGGTGGGAGGGATGGGGGAGTGAGGAAAAATAACAATGAATCGAACACCATTACCCTATGTAAATGAATGATTACACAAAAGGTATGACTCTACTTCATGTACAAACAGAGAAACAAGATGTATCCCATTTGTTTACAATAAAAATAAATTAAAAGAAAACCAGTAAAGATCCAGAGAGCATTTAAAGAAAAGACTAATAAATTCAACTACCATTAAAAAAAAACATTTTATGGCTAAAAATAAAAAATCCCAAGAAACAAAAACAAAACAAACTGTAAATAAAGTCAACAATAATCTGAGATTACTTGGATAAAAGCATGTTATATCCAAAGGGCTAATTCCCACCATCAGTAAAGAGCTTCTACAATTATGTAAGTAAAGACTAACATGCTGCCCAACAACGATAAAACCAAGTCTAGGATTTAGTCAATCAATTCAAAGAGTAAAACTACAAATTCCTTTTAAACATATAAAAATATGTACTGGTAGGAATTATACCATACTGGTTAAGAATTATACCTGTCAGAACTACAATAAGCCAGGCCTGGTGGTGCACATCTGTAATCTAGCTACTCAGGAGGCTAAAGCAGGAGGATGGCAAGTTTGAGGCCAGTCTTGGCAACTCAGGGAGATACTGTCTCAAAATAAAAAACAGAAAGAGCTGGATATGTAGCTCAGTAGTAGAGTAACCCTGAGTTCAAATCCCCAGTACCAAAAGAACAACAAAACCCCTATGATGATATCCCTTTTTAAAATTTATAAGCTTGGAAAGAGAGAAAGGTAAGATAATACCATCTTTGTGACTGGGGCAAACACTTTTAACACATGGTATGTGAGGGTCTAAACTGTACTCCACAGGGCTAGAGCAACCAGGCAATAATTACAAATGCACATAATCTTTGAGTAATATTCTACTTCTAATAATCTATCCTAAAGAAATACACATGTAAACAAATATGTAAAGGATAGTCACAATTTCCAATAGCAAAATCTGAACTATCTAAATATCCATCAGGCAACAATTAAATTATGGGAAATTCATACAATGAACTCAAGCAGCCTTTAAAACAGATTGGGGCAGGTGCATCATTATCAGTTATCAACAAATAAGGAACAATCTCCTAGATAATTAAAAGAAAAAGCAAATTAGAACAATTTATATAACATGGTGTTTTTGTATTGAAGAAAATTAAAGGGGATTATAAAACAACAAGGAAGTTATATGCAGAGATTATCTCTGGGAAGTATATTCAAAAAACAACTTATGCTTGGAAAAACTAAGAGGTTAAAATGGAGGGAAATCTTTTTTCACTATATAATTGGGTGTTTTTAATTAATTCTTTTTATTTACTCAAATTAGTTGTACATAAAAGTAGAATGCATTTATACATAACAGTAGAATGCATTTATACATTTTGACAGATCATACATAAGTGGAGTGTAATTTTTTATCTTGATTTTTTATACCACAGTCACATTAGGATCTTTCAAAATAATTTACATATTATTACATCATTATATTCCATGATACAATTACTTAGCACATCATATGACCATTCAAAAAATTAAGATAAAATTAGACAGTTGTAGTCAATGCCTTATATAAAAAATAATTGGTCACAATTTCTATCTTGCAATTTGCCTGTAGTTCAGCAGAAGGATTAGAAAACATGAAAATGATTTAATTTGCCACTCTCCATATCTCTATGCACAACTATTTATATAACACCTGCTATGAATAAAACCACAGAAACCTTGCCAGAAGTAAAAACACACACTGCAACTCTAATATCCAAGCCTCATCTATTGAGATCTGTAATTTTTCATAAGCCATTTTAGAGGCCATAATCAAATATTAAGAAGGTAAACAGGGAGTCAGCAAAGCAACAGGATAGAGACAACAAGGCAAACATGACAGGAGGAAAAACAAGCAAAACCAAAACCACGAATGGGTGGAAAAGGGAACTGGGGGCAGGCAGGGAGTGTCATGGTATTTTCATGTTTGCATTTCTGAAAAACTAGAAATCTTGGGATTTTGAAAATGAGATCAGTTTATCTATATATATATATTGCAGTACTAGGGATGGAACCTGAGACCTCACACATGCTAGGCAAGCAAGCACCCTACCACTGAGCTACATCCCCAAGTCCTGCATCTTTTTTAGATTTTGAGACAGGAGCTCACAAAGTTGCCCAGGCTGGCCTTAAATTTCTGGTCTTCCTGTCTCAACTTTCCAAGTAGCTGGGATTACATGCATGAGATACCATACCTGCCCTATCTATATTTTTAACAGTACCAGAACATTAATAATTATCCTTCAAGGAGCTGAAGATGTAACTCAGTGGTAAGGCATGTGTTCAGCACGAGTGACGCCCTGGGCTGAATCCCCAGCACTGCATAAAAATGAACAAATAAATAATTATTTTTTTAAAACATTTAAAACAACCACCCTCAACAACTCACTCCTTCATTCCCTGAAGCACACACACATTAGGCAAGCGCCTCCTCAACCAAGTTCTGCAGAGGATATTCTACCAATCAAGTTAAGCAGTCTACCTTCAAGGAGCCTATAGTCAAGAAACCTGGTAAGGCACAACTCAGTTCATAACACAGCCCACTGGAGAGAGAGTAAAGCTTAAAAGGATCCAGATAAGTACTTACATATTAAATTTATTTCTCTATCAAAGTACGTTTTTTCTATATTCTGAACATAAAATGGTCAGTCTGAAATACATATTAATTCTTCCCTACAGTCAAAACTGTAAGCCAAACATCAGACTTAATTTCAAAATTGTTATAATTCATTTCAATCCTGAATTATTCTTACTTTCATTATGTCAACGACTTCCTGTTTCACCCGACTTAATTCCTGTTGAAGGCTGATGCGTTCCTCCTCACTTGTTTTTTCAATAGCTTTTATTTGTTCATCCATTTCTGCCTTCATTTTTCTCCGTGCCTCTTCTGTTTTTTGGGCTGTGCTTAAGGCTTTTTCAAGTTCCTCAAAAGCTATAATAGAAAGAGCAGAACACAAGTATCTCAAGAAATACTATCATTAAGCTAAAGTGTTTTACATTCAATTTACGGGAACTAAGAGCAGCTATAGCAGGACAGGTTAAAAGACACATTATTATTTTAAGCCAAAAGATATTTCTGAGTTATTCAACAAAGCCACAAGAATTATTCAGTCATTAAAACCAATTTTCACTGAGTTCTGAATTAGGTTAAGACTGCTTATGTAAACTAAGCTCAGAAGTTTGAAAATATATATATTATTAAAGATTCCCCACTCTCCCCTCCCCAGTGTCCTTGTGGATAACAAATTAAAAGAAACAAATGTGTTCTTACTTCTATCTAATTTCAAGTGCTTCCTTATTTGTTATATAGTTTTAAATTTATCTATCATCAGTAATTAGGTAACACTATTGTATTCTAGGACATATTTAAGAATGAAAAGAAATGATTGCTTGACAAATCTTACGTGTAAAAACTTCTTAACCATATAACAGAAGAGAGGGGACTTTGCTTCTTTTTAAAAGCACTTACTGGGTAAATAACATATTTAAACAATATACTTTTGAGAGGAAGCTTACTACTTGTGTAAGTTTCAAACCAGGCCTGCTTTCAATTGACTAGAAAGAATGATTCAATAGTACAAAAAAAGGCATTACCAGCAGGGAGTTCTTGAGTGAGATAAGTAAGAACTCAGGCTTTAATGGGCGTGGTGGCACACACCTATAATCCCAGGGACTCAGGATGCTGAGGCAGGAGGATCTTGAGTTCAAAGCCAGACTCAGCAATTTTGCAAGGCCCTGAGCAACTCAGTGAGACCCTGTCTCTAAATAAAATAAAATTTAAAAAAAGGGGGGGAGGCGGCTGGGGATGTGGCTCAGTAGTTAAGCACCCCGGATTCAATCCTCAGTAGCAAACAACAACAACAAAAAAACCCTAAGACCCTGCAGAAATAATCGTCTTAGCTAGAGTAAAAGGCCTTTAAGGAAGCCAAATAGATTACCCACTGTTTAACAAAATCAGATGGGATGGGTACAAAACTTGGGTAACTTGGACCCCAAAATATATACATGTGTATGTTTATACTTGTATACATATGCATGTACATATGTGTGTGCATACATGTGTGTCATGAATATATATTCACGCATACATAAACACACTTTATTTGCATAATGACACCCTGTGAAAAATCCTAATGGTACTGTCATCCTAGATTATTTCCTTTAGTCCTCACAGTACAGAAGTCCACAGACCTCCCACTACACACAGACAGACTATAAACAAAACTCAAGTGCTTATGAAGGATTTTCAACCTCATCAAGAAACAGGTTCAGAGGATACAGTTCACTGACATATATAATATTTTCACTTCCAGTTGTATAAGAAATGTGGGAACTTAGGGCATCTCAGAAAAAAAAAGGCCTTTTATTAACCAGAGCTTGGCTTAACTGTGGTTTGGGCACAGGAACTGCATACCTGAAGACAAATATCTATTCTAAAGCATTTTTTAAAATGGTAATTGCATCAGATACAGAAAAAGGAAGAGAAGGCAGAACTCTGGTGACAATTGGAAATACAACTTAGTACTTAAAAAATAACCCTTATGACAACTATAAATCTTTAATATAAAAAACAAATCTAGGGTTGGGGATATAGCTCAGCTGGTAGAGTGTTTGCAAAAGACCCTGGGTTCAATCCCCAGCACCACATACACACAAAAAAAATTCTTTTGAGGTCTAGGGCTGTATAGCTCAGTGGCAGAGTGCTTGCCTAGCATGTGTGAGGCACTGGGTTTGATCCTTAGCACCACATAAAAATAAACAAAATAAAAGCATTCTGCCAATCTGCAACTACAAAATTAAAAAAGAAAAAACATACACACAAATCTATCCAATTTATTCATTTTACATAACTTAAGTATAAAATGATGCTAAATAAGGTCTAAATTTCAAACGGATTACCTGAAATAATTTTAAGATTCCTAGTCTAACTTTACTACCATTTGCCTGCAAACACCATGATCATAATCCTTAGACAGGAATATGCTGGAAAGGAAACTACTTAAAAAAAAATGTTTTCTTTATAGTTATTTTTGCCCCATGAATTCTAGTATCAACCATATGGAAATAAATGACTCTTGCTATTAGTATGAAATTAGTTTCCTCACTTAAAAATCAGTCAAATCAAGAGCTGGGGTTGTGGCTCAGTGGTAGAGTGCTTGCCTGGCACATGTGAAGCACTGGGTTCGATTCTCAGCACCACATAAAAATAAATAAACAAATAAAGATTAAAAAAAAAGAATGCTTTAAAAAAATCAGTCAAATCAAATGATTATGAGAGATTCTGTAAGAGTACTTACTGCTTAGTTTGTGCTGATGACTTAAATCTGGGAATAACAAAAAAAATGGAAAGGGAATGACAAATATTTTGTAATGTTAGATGTCATCAGTACCTTTTCATTATTAATATTCAGCAAGTACAACTGTTTCTTAGCTTTCTAAGTACATCACAGAAACACCTTAAATCAGACTGGAGAATTTGAAGATAGTTTTGATTATTGTCCAAAGTATAAATGAAAAACTTTGGTCAATTAAGCAAAATAAAACAGAACTTTATACAGTCAATACCAAGTAAATTTTGTTTTAATTTTTTAATTTCAGAATCAACTACAGTATAAAACTAAATGGGTTGGCAATGTGGTTCAGGGGTGGAAAGCTTGCCTAGTACGTGTGAAGCCTTGAGTTTAATCCTTAGCACCACAAAAAAACAAAAATAAATTTTAAAGACCCATAAAACTAACTGTGATTTTCTCACCTTTCAAACAAAAAACGCATACCGCAAGTACCGACTTAGAATTTTCCACTAAATAAGTTTTCTAAACACACAGTATATCTTAGAATATTCTGATATTATATTCTAATTTTAGTGTTTAATCCATTAAAAGACTTTCCCTAAGTCACCCAATTATCCACCATGTAATGATTAAAGAAAGAGATTTCATTCCACAGTTCTTATCATCTAAATTTAACCCTCTCTCTCTCTATTATGTCAGAGAACTAAATAATTTTACACCTAGAAGGAAACCTTTGAAATCTTTAACCCAACATCCTTATTCAAATGAATTTCCAGGGCATCCAAATTTTCCCTCAGATGATAAATAAATTTAAAATAAGATCTGATGGTATGCTTCCGACTCTCAACTAAATGTGACATGTAACTCTGACAAGACTTACTGCTTTCTAACTCTATTATGCTTTAAGGAAATAGTAAGTAACCCCAAGAAAGCACTTAAGCACATTACATATATCCACATATATGAAAACTATTTCAAACCCATTATGGATTCTAAACTATATCACAAATGAAATCACTTCTACACAGAAAGTCAGCCTCCATCAATGAGTCCCATATTTCAATGTCTGAGGAGGATAACTGAGAAAGTTCACTTACTAACCAGCAGAAGCATCTCACCTCTGACCCCGCAACCACCAGACACAATAAAGTAGTATCTACACAGCCTGTAACACTCTACAAGTGAATTCCTATTCTTTCCAAAGTGAAGGTATGCTAGGATTATAATGTAAGTATCAAAGAAAATGTTCTCAATGTCTACAGAATTCACCTTTCAATTACCAACAAAGAAAGAAGGCATGCATCAACCGCAGCTGACGCATCAGCCAACATGCAAGAGTGAGCAGGGAAAACTATGGTCAAGACACATACTGAACAGACAGGAAGGCTAAGCACGAACTGCCGCAGAATGTTGCAAGAACACACTGTGTTCTTCCAAAGCAAAATTCGATGTATCTCAGGCAATTTTTATTTAAAACAAAAACCAAAAAAAAACCTTTGAAAATACTTCTAGACAAAAATTTAACCAACATTAAATATGGCCTCTGGCAGTTAAGTAAAACGCAGGGCAGGACTTCTATTGCTAATTCCTCACTTCTACTTCAGGTGAGGTTCACTCACATCCTATAAAAATGGACAAATGCTCACTTTAAATTAAATGAGATGTTGGCAATCTACAGTTCAATAGGCTAACCATTCATTTATGAAATATGAACCAGATATTTACCATTTACCAAGTATATGGTAGGTACTGAGTACATATAGAAAATATTTCTGAAAAAAGGTAGCTAAACTAGTGAAGAAGGAAGGGAATTAAAAGATCAAATTCTTAGATAAAGCTAGAAAGAATGTGGCATTGTTTTTGCTACTCCATCACCTTTTCTACTTTTTGACCTGAGCATCCTAGTAAATCATAGTAACAAATGCCAGAATTATGAGGTTCCACATAGCATTATTGTTTTGATGCTCTGTCCTAGAGTGCACTACATAATATGTCTAATAGGACCCACTTCTATTTCCACTGCAGGGAATAAACAAAGACGCAGTAGTGTGGAAAGGCTGCCAATCTCCAGATTAACTGCTGATTCTAACAAGCTGTCTAATGACAAAAAATTTTTAAAAAGACTGTAGCTTTATCCTAGCAAAAAACAAGAACAATAAAACATGCAAAAAAAAAAAAAAAAAAACCTGCTAAAAACATGTGGCATTAGGTTCTAAAAAACACAGGCATTACTACAAGATAAGTAAAATGCAAATTAAAAGAAAAAGTAGAATTTTATTAGAATTCCCACCCAATCATCAAACCTCTTTTGTTAATAAAATAAAAAAACTAGAGTGCAGTTCTCAATGCATGTTCCAAAGATCCTAGAGGCCTGGGAACCTTTTAGAGGATCCGTGAGATCCTCCCTTTATGAATACATTTCTGTGTAAAGTAGATGTTCTCCATATGCTTCAACCAAATTAAGGTATCATAACAGGTTGAATGCAGAAACATGCATGAAAATCCAGTTGTGTTCTATTAAGCCAAACAAAGCAATATATAAAATGCAAAACAAAGTCCTTCACAAACATTTATGTTACCATGTTTATAATGGCTATTTTTAAATGAATTCAACCTTTTAGATTTTTAGTTTTAATTACTAACACAATAAATATCAACATATAGAGCCCACATATATATAGCTCTTTGGAATTACAGTTAAGTTTTAAAAACGTAAAATGGTCCCTGAAATCAAAAAGGTTGAAAACTACTGTGCTACAGTCTACACAAATAAAAATAAATACTACCACCCAGTGGCATAAACCAGATAACACAATACTTATATATAAATTGGGGCCTTCAGAAATTTAATAAGCATCATAGTTGCAATGGAAATCTACTTTTTTAGGTCACTTTTCGAAATATATAACAAAATTCATTCTATTAATTAACTATGCTTTGACCTTCAAATGTTGCAGATCTATTCAAACTTTCATGTATTCCTTAGATAGAAATTTATCAAATCCCTTAAAAACATCAGGCAAATGTTAAAAAAAAAAATTGAACTAAAGTAAAGCTAAATAAATTTAATTTAATTGGAGATAAGATGCTCTACCAGAGAACTGTGTTCTTCCAGTTTCTGATGCTTTCCAGTAATAGTGGCATTGTGCAGGACATAAACAACACATTTAAAAATGCATTCAAAATAATAAATTTTTCCATCAAATAATCATTAAGTATCAAAATATGTATTACTTATCTAACATGGCATACTTAAAATCTAATTCTTACTTTTTTTTTTTTTTTTTTTTGCCTGAGAAACATGGAATTTTCTTTTTAAAGCTTATTCTAAGTACCCATGATAAGGAGGAAAAAAAAGAGAAAAAACAAAAAACAAAAAACAGCCCTTACCCCAGTCCTGTTCATACAAGGCTTGGGAAAGGCACCATGATTCACTTATTGGCATGTGTGGATGCACAAAAATAAGATGTTTTGTGAGACTTAAGACTCCAAGAAAACTGTCACATAAATTATCAGAAACAAAGTAAATACACATGATTTTGGTTTGTCATATAAAATGCATAAATCTTACACATTATTTAAATACAGAAACTATTTTAATGGGTTGGCTTCAAATATTATATAAATATTCAACTGAATGTCTCTGGATATGTCAAGTCCATACTATACAAATGATGGAAAGCTTATTTCCTGCACAAACACAACATGACAATAAAAAAGCAAAGAATGAGTTAATCCAAGTTTTTCAATGCAGTCAATTATATAAAACACACAACTTCACAAAGACAATTTACATGAAAGGGAAACATGAGCTTATGAAAGTTAGCGTGTCTGGGACTTTCCTAATTCAAGCAGAATATTTCATTCATTCGCCTAATTGTAGGCAAGAACTTTTTAGATAACACTGTGATGTTGATTCCTTTTTTGTAATGGCTCTGTTTAGATTGTTTAAAGGTAACTAAGAAAACAGACTAAAATTCTATGGGTAAGACTTATCATAAGAAGAAATTTTAAAACATACAATAAGCTATATCACAATATTATTGTATTATTCATAAAAGCAAAAATACAGAACAATTTAGGCATGGCTCAATAAAGACATGGTTATCAAGTAAATGATGTACTGCACTTTGATGCAGCCATAAAACGTGTTAATAACCTTAACAATATGTAGAAGTATTCCTAATTTAATGGTAAATAGTGGCATAATGAACATACAAAATCATATGTATATTATTAGACTATTAAAATATGATTTGGATAAAAGACTACATGGAAGTGTGCCGAAACAGTGGTGGGCTTTCATATTCCCTATTTTCCAAACTTTTGGCAAGACAACTGCACTGATAATTAGCCAACTATCCCTACCTCCTACCTTGTTCAACATACACACTCACACACTCTCACACTCACAGAACAGTCAAGCTGCATTGTGAAGTTTAATAGCATTAACATTCTACATTGGCAATGAATGAAGATATAATTTTCAAAATGACTGCAAATATTTCCTAGCACCTAAAACAGCATTATGCACTAAAGCTAATCATCAGATTTCTCCAAGTTTAAAATCTGGTTACTGGAAAATATAACCACCTGGTTCTTAAGTAACCTAAAAAGGAATAAAATGAACAGTTGTAGTAAGGTGCTTGTAACAAATATATTTTTCATTTTTATTCATTAAAATAATATTTTTATCAAGTACTGTAGTACCATATTCTTGAAAATATTCCTAATCTTTCTACTAAAAAGGACACTACTTAAGTACTAGAGGTTGACAAAGCATGTGAAAGTCCATATTGATGACATCCGTGAATAATTCAAGCAAATATCATTCTTTCTAAAATCGGAGACATTCAGATTTCCTGTATCCTCCAAAATATAAAAGGTATCATGGTTTATCTAGAAAAAATATGATGGCACTAGATTCAATAAAAGTAGCAGAGAATGTTCTTTAGTGAATTTTGACATCCAGAATAAGCAAGTCAAGAGTTATCTATTAATATCCACATTCAAGAATTATTAACAATATCAGAACAGATTTTTACAGATGAAAATGCATTAGGAGGGTTTGCTTTCTTTAATAATGGTTTTACATAGACACAGTTAGTTCTAAAATCCTAACAACAGCAAATGATGTTAATGTTCCCTTTACGTGGCCAACTCTTATGTGTTTAGCTTTTAAACTTTAAATCCCAAAAGAGATTTTACTCAGAAAAAGGAGAAGAACTAAACAAAGTAAATGAATTCTCCAAAGCCAGATGAAACTCACAGAGTACAGAAACTCTACTCCTTTACATTGACATTTTCTTATGTTTAGTACTTAACAGGAATTTTTCTTTCATAGTATATGGACTTTGTATTTGAACTGAGAACCATTTTCTATTTGGAAAGTTCTGTTCAGCCTAGACCACTAGATGAAATGCAGCTGATGTGCAAAACTAGTTTTCAGTGTAGATTTAAAAGATGTGGAATGAGTCCATTACAGCTTTCATAGCCCTCAATAATTATGACTACAAGTACATGTCTTAAAAGTATCTAACAAAGCACTTATAACTGTGTTATCTAGAGACTTCCCAAAGTAAATATATGTATTAAATAATTTATATCTTGGCTGGGGATGTAGCTCAGTGGTAAAGTGTTCACATGTGCAAGGCCCTGAGTTCAATACCTGGTGCCACACACACACATACACAAAAATAATGATAATTTAAATCTTTTCTTTTTTTAACACTTATTTTTACTATTCTGATGGTACTACAAACAGAGAAGTTTCTTAACTTACAGGCTAGCAAATATTAATGAAAATATAGTTTTGAGCTTGGGGGTACAGCTCAGCAGTAGAGAGTATACTCAACATACATGAGGCCCTAGATTTAAGTCCCAGCACTAAGGGAAAAAAAAGAACCAAAAAAGTGAGAGAGAGAGAGAGAGAGAGAGAGAGAGAATGAATGTGTGTATATTGTGTATATATACACACACATATTTATTTATGAAAATCACATTTAAAGACAAAATACAACTGTGTTTCAGAGAAGCAAAGGAAGGAAGGTTGTACAATTAAAGATTTGATTGGAACATTATCTGGAAAAAATCTTATCCTCATGTGAATAAACTGTATGTTTTATGTACCTTTTCATCATCTACCCTTTTCAACCTTATACTCATTCATCATTTTCTACCTCCTCATAAAATATGTCCTAATTTTAAAGAGAAAATTAAACCCCCTGACCAACATTATTTCTTTTTGACTGGTTACAATAGTCAACAAAAAGCAGTCATAAAAATGGAAAGACTTTATAGGAGAAGCTGAGACTGTGTACTGGGTTTTCTGTTTGCAGAAAACAAATCTGTTTCATGATGTTCCATAAGGCTTCAGAGACTGTATTCTGAAAGATGCTGTCTATTAACTCCCTCCAAAATGAAATTTTCAGATTTAATGGGAACAAATTCATTAACTAAAGTCCCCATAAAACAAATGCAAGGAGATGGAGATTTATGAACACAGATGGTGTCAGCCAACTATTTCTCTCAGCCAGACCCATTCTCTTCCTTAACATCTTACTTATGATCTACTTTAAAAAATCATTTCTCAAAACTGTATCCTGAGAATCAAATCCTCACCAAATTCAAAAGCCTTTTTAAACTATTCTACCTCCCCCACTTCCTGAAACATCTCTTAAATTCACCCAGGAAACTTAGCTATTCGCAATTCCTGTAACTTCTTGAGGTAACTTTTTTCTCATTTCTCTCTACAAACTCAAAACCTCTATAAAAAGCAAAGACTCTGAAGCTACATTGCCTAGGTTAAAGTCCTGATTATACACTTAACCACTGTGAATGAAAAGTAGACAATTTACTTAACCTTTATGTTCTTGGGCTTTCTTATTTGTAAAATGAGGATAATACTACTACTATTTTATAGAATTATAAGGACTTATTACAAGTAAATACAAGGAAAAGCACTGATAGCACAGCCTTGCTAAAATAACCACTGGTCCATAGTTAATATTAATAGTGGCCACATCAGCAGCAGCAAGTGCAAATTAAAATGGCTGCTCCTGCCACTACTATTCGTATTACTTTAGAATTCACCCTTCTGGAGTAAGCAGCCTTTCCCACAGATTTAACCACAGGCTTTAACCTGAGGTTAATGATTCCTGAAAGATTTTCAAATTTCTTATTTTCAAAATTTTACAAGTCAATTTCATTTGGAAATCTCAGGATTGACTCATTAGCTAAACGAACTCATCAGCTGACTCTAATCCTCAACTTTACCATTTATATTTCCTTTAGCTCTACACTATCCAGTCTCGTAGCTTAAAATTTTGAGCTCACCTTAGAATCCTACTTTTCTTCAGCTCCTCCAAGTTGACCAGATGTCAAATTCTGCACTCTAACTTTCCTGTCTTTTCCAGAACCACCATCCTAGTCAAGGTAGCCAAAGTTCTGCCCCTCAAACTTGATGCCTGCCACTGCTCCCAAGTTTGACTTCTCACTTCATTTCTTTTATACACAAAACACTACCTTCTATTACATTATGTTTTCCTATTACTGATTTCCTATATTGCCTTGTTTGCCAACATCTAAATGCAGCTACTCATCTTTAAGACTCCAACAGTGAGTTCTTTCACAATCCAACTTCATTTCCCATTTTGGCAAAAAACATTTTCCAGTGGATTCACATATCCACTATGATCACTGTGCCTGTTTATGGTCCTGGAGCAACCGAAATGTCTGCTATCTCCACTTCTCTGTTTAAGCCCATTCTATTCATTATTTATTTGAGGTCCAGCTCAAAATACACATTCTTCCTGACAAGAAGACACAGTTTATCCTGCTCTCTTCTCTTTCTAGCAGGTCTCCTTTTCTAGCATTACTGGATACTCAGTGAGTACTATACTGATCTTTATATTTTTCAGCCTAGCATTTATTGTGCCAAAACATAATGCTATTACATATAATATATATTAATATATAACACTAAATTGTTCATTATTCCTTTTAAAAACAAATTATGCCTTTTACTTTCTGTTCACCCTAGAGAATGTATAAAGTAGCAGTTATTTAATAAGCACTATGCTATGTCTATGTGGAAGTTTCTAAATTTTTAATCTTAATTTTGATACTGTAGGGCAGTGGTCAAGCAAATTTTTTCTGTAAAGGACTAGATATTAATGTCTTGTTTTATAGGTCACATATGATCTCTGTCATGTTTTCTTTCTTTTCCCAACCATTTAAAAAAAAGTAAAAGTCACTCTTCGCTTAAGGGATGGACATAAACAAATCATGGGCTGGTTATGGTCCATAGGCCATAGTTCACTGACCCCTGCTTTCTATAATAAGCAGTTTGGTGTTATGTAAGAAGTCTCCACAGTAAGCATTTTTACCAATATTTAATTAATTTTTAAAAAATACCCAGCAAGCACTTTAAATGACTTTTGAATGCAAACATAAAAGAAGTAACTCCTGAGTTCTTACCAGCTTTTTCAGACTTTTCCTTCTGTTCCCGTAATTCCTCTCCCTGAGTAGTCATCTGTTTGATACGACTACGAAGCTGAGCAATTTCTTCTTCTTTCAGTTCCAGGGTTTCATGCATCTGACGTTTTGTCTCTGCTATTACCATTCCCTGAACAGAGGTGAAAACTCCATAAAGCATTTGCACAACAAAACTGCATCATCAATAGCACAGTTCAAACTTAGTTTTACAGGCACAAAATATATTTCTTACTAAATACAGCATAAGAATTATTTCAGTATTCCATAAACTGAACTCCGTGTTCTGCTCTATGCCTCAGTTTCCTGGCATGGTATCAGGACGATTTTTATATAAAAATTACTTTACTATTTTAATAGGAAGTTTAATCTTTTAACCATTTAAACATGTTTTTAGTTAAAATATTTATTTTATAACCTTTCTATAAATGTGTTATAATTTTCCCTGTCTTAATAAACAGTTTATTAGGAAGAAAACACAGCCTTTTGAACTTGGTTCAGAGCCATAATAAAGTACAATTTTGTTTTGTTTTGTTTTGTTTTTGTTTTTGTTTTAAGTACAATTATTGATCTGTGCTTTAATACACAGCTAATCCCAGAGACTACTGAGAGTGTAAAGTGCCTGCTGCCCCACTGGATGGAGCAAGATGGCAGCTCAGAACTACCTGATTTTTCTCTTTCCTTCTGTGACTGGTCCCACCACCACTCCTTACTTCTATCAGTAAGGCACCCCCATTCTTCCAATTTGCTAGTTGCTCTGTTCCCTCTCTGTGGTAATCTATACTAGAAATGGAGTTCGCTAGCAGGGAAAGATAACCAAATTATTATATATCAAATCATAGTCATTCAGGACTAACAAAAAATGGGGTATTCAATTTGTCTCTTGAAAAGATGTTCAGACTTTGGGTCTTAAGAAAATTATTTCCTTACTTGCAGGGTCTGCTGACTCCTGCATTAGAATGATTCTTCTAGATAGCTACTATCCAGGGAAAGATAACAACCAGGTAAGTGGAAGAGCACTGTTAAGAAGAAATTTCAAAACAAAATTATGGGCCTTCAGTTTCTTCAAAAACCAAATCACAAGGTAAAAGAAAACAGAGAGGGGACACTCAAACCTACAGATTAAGTCTTAAAAGTTAGATCAACAGCAAGGCCCTTAGCAACTTAGCGAGACCCTGTCTCAAAATAAAAAATAAAAAGGGGTGGGGATCTGGTTCAGAGGTTAAGCACCCCTGGGTTCAAACCTGGTTCAATCCTGCTACCAAAAAAAAAAAAAAAAAATGGAAAGAAAGAAAAATTGTTATCAACCAAGTGCAATCAAACAACTTCATCTGGATCCTGATTCATAAAAGGAAAAAGAACATTATGAGATAATAAGAAAAATCTGAAACTGAATAGATAGGTCATACTTAAGAAATTTTAATCAAATTGTTGATATAATTATGATAATGTGGTTACGTTTTTGTAAAATTTAAAAAAGAACTTTATTTTAAAGATATGTTAAAATATTATCGTTTTAACCAGCATATTAAAGAAAATGATAGGTGGTATGGAACAAACTGGGAGCTGCTTTTAAAAAGGACCCAAGAACTTAGAGCTGAAACGCAGGTCAAAACTGTTTGCCCACAAATTTTTCAGCAGTCCCTGCCATGTAGCTACTGCTGCTGCTCTAACTCCAAACTGCCAAGGTAAGATTCATCCTTTTCTCAGTCATCCAATCTCACATTCTGAAATCCATGTGTACAAATTTGTTGTTAATATTTAAATTATTTCTTTGCTTTTCAGGCAACTTGTATGAGAGATTGATATGCTTTCATAATATCTGAAGGAACATACTGAAACCATTCACATTTAGAATGCCCTAATTAAACTTTTCTCTGAGAAGTAGATATGTACTAGAAGTGTAGACTTCCTTTGCAACCATTATTCAAATCTATAAACTAAAATGCTGACTAAGATCAAGAAAACATGGAGAGAATCAGCTTCACATGATATAAAACTAATTCTAACAGTTATATAAATTAGAAATTAAAAAGATTTTTCATGGAAGCAGTTGTAATAATTTGGAAAGCAGAAATATGAATGCTTCCAACTATTTTCAAAAGTGAATTCTGGGACTCTCCTGACAAATTTCAGTATCATAAATTTTGTTGTTTTACCTTATCTTGTTCAAGCTGTTCAATTAAGTTCTTTGCATCACGCAACTGAGTGATAAGTTTAGTCTTCTCAGCCATATGAAGCTCCTGAAAAAAGGTTAAAAATTCATTTCCATCTCTAACAAAGTTTCTCCTCATATGAGAACTCTGAACATCTTATCTAATCTAGATACACATATTACATAGGCGAAAAGTACACAGGAAGTCTTAAAAGTATGCTAAATGCTATCAAGCCCAGGGCACTTAGCTGCCCAAAGACACCCTCTCCATCCTGTCTGAGGAGGATGGAAGATTTTCCAGAAAAGATGCAGGCCATACTGGAGCATGTGGATATGGCTCAGAGAATTAAATAGAATAAAGCTCATTTGCTCTTTTACCTTCATCTTTTCTAGTTCTTGAAGTCTTTCATCTAGTTGTTCTTGCAGAGCTTCTTTTTCACTGGTTAATAATGTACACTGTTCCTTATGTGACTGAATTGTTTCCTTACAACGCTGAAGTAGATTCTCTTGCCGCTTAACTCTTTGCTGAAGCATTTCCAGTGTTTTAGCAGAAGCCTCATCTCCCACTAACAATAAAGCAGCATAAGCAGAGGCAGAAAATAAGGTATGTAAGGGAACTCTGGGAACAGTCTGTTAATACACAGGAGTTCATTCTTTTTTTCCTCTTTTTTTCCCCTCCAGTGCTAGGAATTGAACCCAGGGCCTCAAAGCACGCACTCCACCACTGAGCTAAACCCCCAGACCCAAGAGTGTATTCTTATACCAAAACTCTGCTCTACTCTTGAGTGTGATCAAGCAGAGAGGAGACAACCCTGGCCTGCTAACAAGGTGGTGTCCTTACAAACCTCTACTCTTGGTTGCTATTTGTTTGATATTTATCTGAAGATACTAGGTAGTGTATTCACCTATTTTGTGATTCAACCCCATCCTGGACTGGCACAGTAGTTCACTAACAATAACTGAATCCATCCTCCTTAAAAGACAGTTTGATAACTTTTTTGTTGTTGTTTTTGTTATTCAAAATTACTCCATATCTTAACTTCCATCTCAAAAGGATTAATAAAAAATTCTTTCCAACCACAGTCTAATCTCTTCCTGAGAGGAATTCTTTACATATAGCTTTTTACATCTCCTTACATTTCTGAGTGAAGTTTTCACATTCCAGGGGAATTTTAGACCCTCTTATAGGATGCCTGCTGAGATAGCTAGATGCTTCTTGCTGAGTCAAAAATTTATTATGTCTCTTTGAGAGAAAAATGTTAGAAAACAAAAAGTGGGAATTTACTAAACATGTACCTCAAAGAATAAAAAAATAGGATGGGTAAAACTAAATTTTGAGATAAAATTTAACTATTTCTTCTTTTCTAGTTAAAAAAAAAAAAGCAGGGTAAATATCACCATCTTTAAATATAGAAATATATAGGCAATGTTATTTAGAAAGTAAAATATCCAAATAATTACAAATAGCATATTAACACTGAACAGAACTGACCTGTTTATATGAAATCTAGTACTGCTATCAATAAAACAGTGTAATACAACATATTTTCATTACAACAAAATGATGGTGCTACTTACAGACTATACAATTTTCATGTCTTAAAACAAGTCTTACTTTTCTTTAAAAGACAACAAAGAAGCAAAAAAATAATAACAACACTTGCATTTTGGTGGAAATGTTAGCATCAAGGGCACTTTACATTTATCTCAGTTCATTTCTATCTGTTCATGTTCTGAAAGCTCTTAACATTCTCCTCCAGTTTTTAAATTAGGTTTTGGGTAAGAGGAAGCTTACCTACTGGTTCTACATCACCCTCTGTGTTTTCTTCTTTAGTAAAGACTTCTGCCTGTGCTTCCATCTGAGGGATTGGTTTTAATACATCAACATTCATTGGGCCATTTCGTAATCGTTGTTTCAGGAGAGAAACCTAAAAGAAGCACTTCATTAGGGGAAAAATACTCTGGCAGTAGTACTTTCTTTAAAGCACATGGCAGATATTGTAAACAATATTCTTTTTATTATAGTAGGGAGAAATTAAATAAAAATTTCCCTCCCAATGCATTTCATTTTAATATGTGCTATGTTAGAAGTGATATTATCATTAGTCAAAAGGTACAACAAACCAAAATCAGCCTTAAAATTAATTGAGGAAAACCCAAGTTTTAAAAATAGGCTGTTTTTTTTTTTTGTTTTTTTTTTAATTTGGACCTCCCTAGATATCACATCTAACTTTTGTTTTTCTTTACTGAAAAAATTCCACATTTTTTTTCTCTTTTTTACCTGAGTTTGGAGAACACTGATATACTGATCCTTCTCCTCTAATGATGCATCAAACTCCTCTTGGAGATGTTTTTTTGCTTGCTGATCCATTTGAAGCTCCTAAAACACAAAAGATTTCATAGGTAGTTTTCAGTATAAAATTTAGTTTTCAAAGTTTAAAAACACGATCAATCAAGATTTGCATACCTCTTAAGACAGGATAGTAGCAACAATAATTAGAGAATAATCAGCATCTAAAACATTAACGTTATTTAAAATAATCACAGCAACAAATAATTTTGTTCCTTAAATAACAAGAAGATTCAAGAAGAAAACGTATACTTTCTGGAGCTATAATGATTGCTAAATTGTTAATAATGTGCGGGGGGGAAGCACTTAAAACTTTACTTTGAGATATCACACTGCTTTATATCATCTTATATTTACTTAATACAAAACCAAATTATATCAAACAAAAAGCCAACTGTCTTCCTCCTTTGAAAACATGAAAGCATCAAAAGTTTTCTTATTCTGTAAAACAATAAAACTTGTAGTTTTGAACTGCTTAAAATGCTGCATTCTTTGGGTCATTAAAAAGCCTTTCTAATGGAATCCAATGATCTGAGTTATCTCCCTGCTACACCAACCACAATAAATATTATCTCAACAGAGGTACCCACTTTCCTTGGCTTTAAGCTCCTGGCCTTTTTTTTTTTTTGTCCTTTATTGATTTTTATCCCTCCCTCTAGGCTCAGTCCTACGTGCTGTTTCTCTCTTATACTTAACTCCCTTAGGATGCTAGAGGTAAGCATCTAGAACACGCTAAACAGCCTGCCTAAACCCCTTCATTATTCTAGGATTCCTAACTCACTAATTTCCTGAACTCAAAATACTCAAAATCATGTTTTACTTATCTTTGTTGATCCCTCCATGATCAAATTATTTTATTAATTTCTTTACAATTTTTAGGGTCTTTTTCTACAACTATAACCACAGCACAGTTAGCAATATTCTTAAAATATTTTTTTAGTTGTTGATGGACCTTTATTTTTTGTATGTGGTGCTGAAAATAGAACTCAGTGCCTCACACATGCTAGGCAAGTACTCCATCACTGAGCTACAACCCCAGACCCTAGCAATAATTTTTGAATGGTTAATTTCCATCAACAGCCTTCTAGAGAGATTCATTATCTAAAGTCTTCCTCTGATTTAATCCATCCCTTACAGATTTGCTAGAATAATTTTCCTCACACAAAATTTCAAGGACTTATAAGCAACTCCTTGCACTGTTTCAAGTTTATTAATTTTCAAAACACTTAGGCATACTAAGTGTCCTCTAGATCCCCCTGCACCTATAAGGTTCCAAATCACTAAGAGTCAGCAGTAAAGAATAATACACCTGTGCTTTCCCATCTATCAATAAAGTCCATTCCCCATTCAGGTATACTTTCTTGAGGATAGGTCTCTCAGTGAGACTCCTTAGTGGGGAATGAAGTCCAGCAAGGCAAAAAAAATATTCTTGTATCTCCAGATAGAACATCATTACAAACACCCTCAAAACCTGATGTGCAACCTGTAATGTACTCTCTCTGAACTTCAAACATGTCTGCTGTGCATTACTACCTATCTAAAACCTGAACATTTAATTTCTTAACCAAAATAGAATGTATCTATTGTTAACACCTTTTATTTCCAAAATGCAAGATGAGAAGAAAAATATATTAAGTAAAAAGATATTAGCTTAATAGAAAAACCTTTTAGACAAAAGTGTCATATTATTTGTCTCTCTAATAAAAACAAAGGTGCTTTTAACTTATAAAAGCACTTTCAAGTAATATATAGCAGGAAGGAAGCAGAAAAAAAAGAGAATGCCCTCATCATTATTCTCCCACTTCCCCACCATCCTTCCACATGACCTCATGCATGCTATTCTGAGTACGAGCTGTCTTCAAAGTCAAACTAGAAATGTGGAGTCCTGAGAAGATTATAAGTTAGGATTTGCTCCTAAAACTTCAAAAGTATGTATTAATTTTTCTAAGGTATTAATTAATACAAAACAAGTTATACAGAATTTCATTAAGAAAGGATAACTAGTTATTTATATTACAAGGTCAATTCTTGTTCTTGTCAACATAACAAAAAAAAAAAATCACCCTAGTTTTCAAAATACAATTTAGAACATTTTACAGAATTATTAAGGAACTGTGATAAATCACACAATCTCTTTTGTATCATCACAAAAACATCAGGAAGCTGGATATATAAAAACTGTTGCAAGAGATTAGATATCAATCTTACTGATATCAAACATAATATCAATAAGGATAAAATATGAATATGTAATATAAGAAATTTCTATATGTTTAGTACTGATGGTTAATTCAGACTAATGAACCATCATTAGTAATAACAAAAGATACTCTGTGGAATAGTGTAGCTAGTTTTGATGATATTAATCATTCAAAGGAAATAATACTCCCATGTTTTTCTTCTTTGCCTCCATTCAGAAATATACCAGCATTTCTCAACGGCTATTTACAAATTTACTAATTTACCTGATCCTTTTCAAACCTATTTATACTTTCAATATACACTATACTATCTTGGACTGATAAATTCCACAAATTATGCATTTAAAATACATCATTTTTTTCCAGTACTGGGAATTGATCCCATGGTCTTGCACATGCTAGGCAAGCACATAACCACTGAGCTACATCCCCAGCCCTAGAATTCATAAATTCTAAAATTACTCTGATTTGCCCTAAAGTCACCTGTTTCAAAACCTCTGGTATGGGCAATAAAGTAACAAAAAGTAACAAACTGAAACCCATGAAGAATATTCACAACAAAAATAGACAACAAAATATTCCCCACGAATGGCCACAATACAAATGGGTAGAGAGAAAAAACCAACAGCAGTAAAATATGCACACTACTGGGATTTGTATAGGATAAAGTAGAGGGAAGCAGTAAGGTATGAGATGGGCTTAAGAATCATGGAAAAAAGCAATAAGTACTCACTGTAAAGTGCAACAGGCTGATTTGAGACAGTGGGTGAAACCAGGAGTGGTCTTGCCCACTCCCATAGCAGAGAGGTACATGTAGCCTGCCGTAAGACATAAAGGAGCTCAAACTAGCCCCTGGGAAGAACTGATCTGTAAGAACTGATCTGTGGTCTCATAGGCTGGGTTGTTTAGTTACTTCCATATTTAACTACATGCATGTGAAACTGCCCACCCCCAGTATGTACCATCATTCTAAAAAATTTAAGAGACTGAAGTACTATTCTCAGAATAATAATTACTAAAACTTACCTCTCTTAATTCTCCAATTCTCCGAAGTGCTTTATCCTGACTCTGACTTAATATACCCTTTAATTAAAAAAAAAAAAAAAAAAAGCTGATTAAACATCTGCATGCTATAGTTAAAAATAATTGTATTGAAATATTATAACTCTTCCTCCAAATAACATGAATATGAAGACAGGCCTGAAAACGTTAAGGTTATAACCATGCTGAAAACCTGTAAAGGAAAATCATGATGTTACAGAACTGCTCTGCATATGGGAGTGGTTACCCAGACATTTGTTAAACTACATAGATATATACCAAACAGAATATCAGTTTCACTGTATGTTAATTATAAAAACAGAGAATTTTTAAAGCTAAATTTTAAATGCACTGAGCACAGTGGCACACACTGGTAATCCCAGCTACTTTGAAGGCTGAGGGAACAAGATCACAAGTTCAAGACCAGCAAGACCTGTCTCAAAATAAAAATAGCTAGTGACATAGCTCAGTGGTAGAACACTACTACAATTCCTGGTCACAGAATTTAAAAAATAAAAGGAATAGAAGGTTGGGTGTCAGGGCTAGTGATGTAGCTCAGCAGTAACTGAGCACTTACCCAGCATGTATAGAGCCCTGGTTTTGATTCCCAGCACCGCACAAAAAGCTGGGTGTCTTTTTCACTACTAAACAAAGAAGGAATTGGAAGACTGAGATTGAGATACTAGGAAATGGGCTTGAAAGAGGCAAACATGCCTTAAAACCCATTAAACATTACAGGGTAAAGATAACTCAAGGAAACCTCATCCCCCAAAACAGGTAAAATCTCTAGGATCTCTTTATCAAAGCATCCAGAAATTATTTTGCTGGGTTAAACACTGGATTATATAGAGAATTTTAAAAGGGAAGGTTAGAAATATCTTACTATAAGACTTATTTTAAAATTATATATGATAATAACAGCCAAAAAAAAATCACTTACTTGTAGCTTTTTCTTCTCTCTCTGAAGAGTCTGATAAGCTGTAACAAGCTAAAATAAAGTCACAAATAACATTGGTCATTACTAACACAATGAATCATTCTTAACTCCACTAAAACATCTCTTTATAAAAGTCAAAGAAATAAAGTAGAAGAATCTTTTATCAATCATTCAATTTAATTCAACGTGTAACAGTTAAAACTTTATAACATAGTACATACTTTTAGGAAATACATTTCTAAAAAAATAGAAGGTAACTTGATTATATATGACTTTACCTTAGGCACATACCTCTTTAGATTTCAGTACCTAATTCACAGGTGAGGATAAGCACCAACTTGCCTAAAGGCAAATTGTAATCATAGACTATATTAGCAATAATTTCACCTAGGAGTTTGCTAGAAATGGAAATCTGCCCCCTCCTGCAACAAACTAATTAAAGGAGAATTGGGGAAGATAGGGTGGGAGAGACAGGAATCTGTGTATTAAGCAGCTCTCCAGTGATTTTATTTATTTATTTATTTTTTTGCTTTGGGCTCTAAAAGACCATGTAAATGATCTTATAGGGTCTGTGACCATGGCTTTGCAAAAATTTGAGGAAAGAAACTCATGAACAATAGAGGGAAACTGGTAATTCAAGTCCAAAAGAGATATTTAACCTAAATAAGAGACTTAAACATTCTAGCACACTGGATGAAATTATGGATTAACAGATTCTTTTTGAAATTGTAAATTATAAGCATTACACATCTGCAAGTTAAGCATATGACTCCAAAGAATTATTTGAACTCTATTGTAGAAGTGCTAGCAGGTTCTGAAGAGTCAGGCCATAGTTTTAGGAAACCCCTTCTATGAGGCTTATCATTTTCCTTGGAAGGCTGCTGTGGGTCCCCAATGCCACTACTGATGTTTCGAGTCAAACGACAGGCAACAAAAGAAGGCAAGACTAGTAACAGACACAAGAATACAAAACATATAATTCTGTCTAACACCAGACCCATCTCCTCATTATCTTCAGGCCAAAAAGTACAATGATACGCAAAAAAGAAGTAGGGTGGAGAGAAAGAGTAACCCAAGAACTACATGTCACTTACAGCACTATGTTATCCTAGATACCGTCAGTGGCAAAGAGAAGCAGAGGCAAAGACAATGGGCTCTTGTTATCCCTAATAGGCTGTTCGACTCTTTCTGAGAAAAGTACCAAATAGTAGAAACAACCAGAGAGACTTATAACCAAATTCAGACCTGTGTGAAATTACTTAATCTGAGTCTCCAATCCCTTTTCCACAAAATAAAACTAATTAACATCTAATTCGGAGGGGGGGTGCAAAATTAAATGACATTATAAAATACACAGTGTCTGATCCAGGAGTGGTGGTGCCAGCAACTGGGGAGGCTGAGACAGGAGGATCACAAGTTCAGGGAGCCTCAGCAATTTAGCAAGGCCCTAAGCAACTTAGCAAGACCTATCTCAAAATAAAAAAATAAGAAGGGCTGGGATGTGGCTCAGTGGTAAAATGCCCCTGGGTTCAATCCCCAGTACTGGGGGAAAAAAAAAAAAAAAAAAAAAAAGCCAATGTCTCACATACTTAAATACTAATTTAATTATACTGCTGGTCCAACTTCAAACTCAGGGCTATGGAAAAGTTAGTGAAAGTAACTTAAATATAAATAATAAAAAGATTCAAAACCATTATTAACTTTGGTGGAAATAAAAAATAAGAGTTAAAAAAAAGTATGATTCTACAAGCTCCTTTTGACATACATGACTTTAATGCCCTGTTTACTCTAGTCAGCCTTTAGTGTTAGCCTGATAAATCCTTTCTATTTTGTCAGCACATTTTGTTTGTTTGTTTGTTAAAGATATTTTATATATCTCATTAAGGTTTTTTTATTTTGATTTGGTTTGGTTTTAAATACAGTTTGAAACCACCCATACTGTAGTCATAATTGGAAACAGAAGTTTTGGCTAAGTTTATATACTAACCCTGAACTTTAGCATTCAATAATTAAAATTAACTGTGATGCTGTTTACAAACCATTTAAAAAACATTATCTTATTAAGACAGGAAAAAAAGCTGTGAACAATCTATTCCACAAAGACTTTCCTGAGGAAAATCTGCTTTAACTACACAGGACAGGAACGCAACCAATATAATTTAGCTTAAAAGGAAGGGTCTGTGTTCCTGAAAGAGAAAAGAGAATTGGAGCAGCACTACTTCCTTCCTCTCTTACACCAAACAGGGTGTGTCTGTCATTCTCAAGGGGTCTGGCAATTAAAAGATTCATTTTAAGTCAGGTGCAGTGGCCTATGATCCCAGCAACTCAGGAGGATGAGGTAAGATCATAAGTTCAAAGCCCAGTCTCAGAAACTTAGCAAGGCACTAAGCAACTCAGCAAGACCCTTCTATCTCTAAATAAAAAATAAAAAAGGGCTGGGGATGTGGCTCAGTAGTTAAGTACTGCTGGGTTCAATCCCTGGTACCAGAAAAAAGGATTCATTTTAGGCAAAAGTTTAAAATGTACGCACAATGACAAAGAACCAAACCTGCTAGATAATCAGACTCCCTAAAGCAGCAATAATAGGGATTCGGTTGGCAGAAGTTAGTCACTTTGGAGCCACTGTCCTTAGAGATAAATAAGGGAGGGGATAAAGTAGGGAAAATGGTAAGGAGACAGGATTTCCTTTATCCTGGGTATCAAGTGACATTGAGACTAGGAAATGAAAGGAACACTAATATGAGAACAGGAAGGCTCTAAACAGTCTTCTCGAAGATTTTACCAAGAGTCTTGCCAAAAAAACCTCTGTACCACTGAAAAGCTAACTAGATATTGTTACAGACTACCTACCTACCATTAGTAACCAGAGGATCTAGAGGATCAATGGTTTAATCAGCCAAAGGAGTAACAGCAATAGACAAATATGAATAAGAGGAAGAAAATTTTGCATAATAAGTCATGATCCTACCTCAGAATACTTTCCTCTGTAGCTACTTAGGCTTCGTTCCATTCTTCGCAACCGCTGAATCAACTGTTCTTTGTTGAGACTGTCTGAATTCCCTAGAGAGTCTTCAGCCTCACTCTCCATATCAGAGGGTGGATCAAAGGTGGCAACAGAACAGTCCAGGTCAAGTCGATTCAGGGACTCTCTGGAAGACGTTCGTACCAAAGACTCTTTAGAAGAAGATCGGAATATAGATTCCTTTATTGGACTTCGAAACAAAGACTCCACGGAAGGCACCCGGAGCTGGAGTTTCTGTGCAAAAGTCTGTATGTCACCTGACTGCAATCGAACCCAACAGAGTGTGTGGGTTAAAATACACACATTTGGACTTCCATCATCCCCCAATCAACAGCAATAACCAGTTAAAAGCCCTGATGAATTCAATGTATTATTCCTGACACTTTACAAAAATACTGTTTGCTGAAAAACAAGACATCCAGTTGTTTCTGAAAAAGCTCTGAACCTGGAGTAAGAGGACTGTGCTATAGGACCCATTACTAAGTCACTGTCCTTCAGAGAGGGAGGGAGGGAGGGAGGGAAAGAAGGAAGGAAGGAAGGAAGGAAGGAAGGAAGAAAGGAAGGAAGGAAGGAGGGAAGGAAGGAAGGAAGGAAGGAAGAAAGGAAGAAAGGAAGGAAGGAAGGAAGGAAGAAAGGAAGGGAGTGGAAGGGAAGCAAGCCATGCTACCCCAGTTTATCCCACACAAGTTTATTGTGAGAATTCATTCACTAATTTATAACATCCTTAATGCAGTGGCCAGCTGTATACACCATCTGTATCACTAGTGTACATCCAGTGCTTAAATATATGTAGAATATGAGTGAATTCAATTGGGTTTCACCAAGAGAATCTATGAAGATGGGGATTCCTGATCATTCTCAACAAAAGAGGGGAATGGAGTCAGGAGGATAACATATAAAGAGCCCATTTTGTTTAAATCGGGAATGTGAGGTAGAGTTGACTTGTGACATATAATTCTGCCCTACTTATCATTCTGTAAAATAGGAATAAAAATAAGAAAACATGGAGGATAGCTGAACAGTCTGAACTAGAGATCTCTGCACAGTTCAGTAAGTTGAACGTCAAAAAAAGCAATGAGCAAGACTGTTCTCTTAATTAATCTGAGTAACAATGAAAAATAATACAACACAATTTAACTAACTGTTCTAAGCAGGATAATTCTGTTCAGGTCACAGCCGTTAGAATTTAGAAGGTGTTTCCAAGAAACTCATCATTATAACAACAGGGCTACTGGGAAGATCTTAACAGTGCCAAAGGTGGGGGCTGTATAGCTCAGTGACACAGCACTAGCCTAGCATGGGCCAGAACCTGGATTCCATCCCTAGCACCACAAAAAAATTTAAAAAGATAAAATAAAGAAAGAGAAAGGGAGAAAGGGAGGAAGGGAAAGAAAGGGATACGAGGGGTGAAATGCTCAGGGGAGAGTGTGGTCATGTGTAGGCAAAGACTACAGGAAAATAAAAATATTATCTTCAATGTACAATTTAAAAAATTAAAACAGAAATGTTTTACTTATGGATTTTAGAAATTTAATTATAGTACTAGAGAAAGTGGGAATAAATAAAAGGGGAGAGCATGCCATGGCCCCTTTGTATGCACACAGGTTGTTTTTCAGAGCAAAAACTGGAAATAATCCAAATGTTTGTCACTAGAGGATTGATAGTATGTAAAAAGAAATTAAATACATGGGAAAAATTAAGTTATAAAATAACATGTATAGTGTGAATTGATTTTGCCTTAAAGTAATTACATGTACTTTTCAATTTATACGTACATTTTCACAAACATCCTTAGAACTAAGTCATGAAGAACAGACACCACAGGTTAACACTGTCTCTGAGTGGTAGGATTTAGGATGGTTTTTATTTTCTTTCTTTTTTTTTTTTTTTTGTATTTTCTGGTGTTTTTCACAATGTGCAAGTATTATCTTCATAATGGGAACCAGTTAGAAAGTCTTAAAGAAGAAGTCCTTCATGCTCAAAAACTCAAGAACTGTTTTACAGATAATTGCATCACCAGTCACTTCTGATCCATGTGAAAAATGCTTCAATACATAGCAGACAATCTTCCCATAAATGCCACACTACAAACTAGTGAAGCAAGTTTTAAGGATACCAACTTCAAATTCCACCTCCATCGCTATGTTTTGTGGACCCTAAACAAGTTACTTAACTTCAATAGTTTTGCTTCTTTCTCTGTAAAATGGGGATAAACGTGATGGTGATGAAGACACCATCCACCTTATACAGTTACCCAAGAGACTGAATGAGTTCACATATACAAAGTGCTTACAACGTGGCAAATACACAAACATTAACAATTACCATCATAGAGAAAAAAAGACTTTAAAAATTCTGCTTCAAACAAAAGACAAACTTACAAATAAGAATGTCATTGAGGCATTGGGGATATAGTTCAATGACAGAGCACTTGCCTAGCATGCATGGGACCCTAGGACCAATCCCCAGTAACACATACACACACACACACACAAATGCCATCACAGCCTAAGTGGCAGGTTATTTGGTTTTAAGAGGTAAGATCACAGGCTATGAAGCCTGACTTCCTAGGCACAAGTCTTAGCTCTACCATTTACTAGCTGTGGGCTTCTGTCAAGTTACTTAACTTCCCTGTACCTCTTTCTACCTATGTAAAATGAGGACAACGGTAACACTCCTTTCACAGGATAGTTTTGAGGAGTAATAAATTAATATATGTGAAATACATAAAACCATGACTGATATGAGGTTAATATCACCTGATATACAATCTTCCTTTCTTCCACTCCAGTTTTGTTCAGGGTAACAATACAACGAGGTAAAAATATTCATCTTCTCAAATACAAATCAAAGCTACAATGTGGTATCACCCCACATCTACTAGAATGACTAAAATTAAAACTGTGGAAAATATACAGTGTTGATGAGGATGTAGTTCAATCCGTGTTTATCAGTTTTTACTAAAGCTAAACACAAGCATGCTCTCTAAATCACCAATTTCATTGCTAACTATATATCAAGAGATATGTGTAGGAATGTGTAAATATGTAAATACTGTTGATGCCAACTGATAGACTGGATTAAAAAAAAAAAAAAAACCTGAGGTTATTCACCAAACACTGAACAGCAATCCTGTACACTAATGGAATCTTAAACAGCAATGGGAATGTATGATTTACAGAAAATACAGATAAATCTCACAGACCACTGTGCTAAATAAGGTAGAAACAAGAGTGCCCACTTGCATCAAGTTCCCAAGATGGCAAAATTAAACTGTAGTGTTAAAAGCCAAGACAGTAGTTATCCTTGGGGATGACAGGAGGGAATGGAAGGGAGAACAAGGGCTCCCCAGGGGGTGTTAGTAATTTGTTTCTAGGCTCCAGGAGCCAGGTACAAAGATAAATTTGTATAATGAATACATCATCATTTTCTATAAATATTAAATTATGATATTATGTTACACTTCAATTAGTTTTTTTATTAATTTTTCCCAGACTCTTTCAGTCACGAGTAGACCATCTGACAAAGTTTAATAATAGACATCATAAAAGAAAATCTATAGGATGGAATCTTTTGGGCAGTTATTGTTTTTCTGTTAAAATGGAATATACCTTTTGTCCTTGTCTCTACCCTTTCCTCCTTCCTAGAATGGATATGTAATTCTTGGAGGCCAACTTGTCTTTGTGAGGGTGAAAGGCAAGTAGCAATGATAGGCAGAGGGATAAGAAGTTAGAGAAAAAGGGTTCCCTTGAGACGACTCTTCATCTGTAAAATAGGAATAATAACAGCACTACACTAATAGGATTGTTGTGAGGATTTGGTGAAAGAAAACATTTAAAGCACTCAGAAGAGTGCCTTATACATGTAAGCCCTAGGTGTTTTTTCCTGAGTATGGCAGCTGCACCCCTGCCACAGTGCTTCCCACAGTCTCGGTGCTTAGTTCACATGTGTCCAGGTGAACCTTAACCTTTAATGATAACTGTCAAACTAAAACCAAAGTAAATATGTTTACCTCAAACAATACTATCATGATTTTTTTAAGGAGTCAAAAAAACAAAAAGTATCACTTGAGCCCTACTCTACATATAACTTTTCAAATAAAGGATAACCTTAATTCTCTAGAAGTAAAATACTATGCATCAGAGCAAACTTCAATAAAAGAAATCCCACTTCCTTCATATCCACTTTTCAGATTATATAAGTCAATATGTCTTTCAATGTGGCTATCTCCATAATCTTTTATAATTCCACAGGAAGGTTTCAAAGTTTTCACTTCACTGTGATTAATTTGTAAAATGTGACATAATGGAATCATGCTTCCATTTGAAACTTTTTCCAAATAATTAAGAACAAACCTGTATTCAGCATACATACTACATCAAATGTTTGGACATCACTCTTTTAATGGAATCGAATACTTACAATCAATAGAGATTCGTCAAATTACTCTGAAGTTAGTTTTTAAAAGTATCATTAATAACACACCTGAGGAGTGGTTGGTTCGCTTCCATTAACACTGTCGGGAGATTTTGTGGCATGGATGGATGCATTCTAAGAAAAAAGAAAGAAACATCATAAAGAAAAAGAACAGAAAACTAAAGTTTTAAAACAAAATCTAAGTACCAAAACCTATTAGACACATTTACCAATTGAACAAAATTAGTAATTACTCATTTATTAGAATGCTTTCATGCAAGGCAAATCTAGTATAGTAAGTATTTTAGAAAATTCATTTTGTGTAATATATGGACCTAAATAACAAAAATTAGTATGTAACAAAATTTATTTCAATCTAATCACATACCTCTTCCCATTATGTCCCCAGGTTTTTCCCCATGACAAAATGCAAAAGGGATTCAATTAGCAAAATTCATTCAAATAGAAAATTATCCAGAAAAAGAAATACAACGTTAGTTGTTCCCTACAATAAAATCATATTTGAATTATTTAAGCTATGAAAAATCTCTTGATAACAAAATGGAAATGCCTCACTGATTTGAAGCCAGCAATTTAAATGAAATTACTACAATCATTTTTAGAAAATTACAATTAAAAATCTCTTCTTCCCATGTAAAAGTTTTTGTTTTGTTCTGTTGGTATGACAAATGCTAAGTTAAGCAACATTCTGATTACATCATACCATGGATTTCATCAGTGATGTATGTGATTCTCTGAGATTCAAAATTCTATACTGCATTCATAGTACACTATGTCTTACCTACAAGTTGTTAGCACTATAGAAGTAGCTCATGATAAAATATTTCCATGTTTCAAACAAAAGCATTCCATCAGAGCACTGGCCACTGTGTTTCAGTAACTGGTTGGTCAAAGAATGTTTCCCTCTCTACAGTCCACCAAGAAAAGGTCAAATGTTTGATCTAACTTGTCAAGGCACTCAGCTTTGCAAAGTTTTCTCAGATTTCTGAATACAAATTAGGTATTTAATAGGAAGAAAGTAAATATTAGGGGTGATAAATCTGCTGTGGTTTCACATTTCAGTCTCTATCTTTCAGAGCTATATACTAAAATATTTACAGATGAAATAAGTTTTCTTTGATTTGCTCCAAATATCTAAAGGTGGGGGTGCTCCTCTGGGGAAGGGTGGTAGTGGTGTGGTAAGGAAAGCATGGGAGTAGGATGGTAATAGATAAAATAGAATGATAATGAGTTATTAATTATTGACACTAGGTAATGAATATGGGGGTGGGAGAACAGAATTATTCTACCACTACTAATATTTCTACGTTTGTAATATGCTTGAATTTTTTCTTAATAAAAATAATAAGTTATTAAATTTTAGCAGTCCAAGATACTTCCTTAAAATTAGAAAGGAAAGAGGTTGGGAGAATAGAGGAATTAACTTATCTTCCTGTTCTCTGCCATTTCAAAGAATTATAAGTTGCATATATTTGTGTGGCATCACAATGAATTCCTTTTAGCCCTAAAAATATACTCACTACATATTATAAAATATGAAAATTCTCTTGACCAGTCAGTACACTGAAAAGCAATGGTTAATCTATGAAGAAGGAAATGAAAAGGCTCTGTAAAATGGTTAGGAAGAAGAGTGACAAGAAGGTCCCTGTTCTAAGTAAATGACTTGACATTTGATTGTGGTCCCTATAAAAAAGGTGCTCAAGAATTACCCGAATCACCTATCAAACACACACAGCAAATTTAAAAACTCTTCCTCCCTGCATATATATTTCAAGTATTTCAATTTATATATATATGGTATAATTTATGTACTATAAATAAATGCAGGACAGCTAAGTATTAGCCTATAATACTATGTAAATTAAAATTAAAATCTTTAGCAGCAAATTTGTGATTTTGTCACTATCTGTAATGCTTTTTCCATTTCTGCCAGGTAAATTCCCTTCATTCTTCAACTTTCACATGCCCCTTCATTTGTGAAGTTTCATATGGGCTCATCGGCAAGTCAACATATTCTCCATGCCTGTAGTTCTTCTATGAAGCAGTAATTCCTTTCTACTACACATATATGTTAATATCTTTGTCTCTTTACTAAACTCTCTAAGGACAGGAACCCTATGTTTTCATCTTGGTGCGCAGGCCCTACATTCTGCCTAACAAGTTCTTTTTTTTTTTTTTTTTTCAAGGCTGAGGACCCAACTCAGAGACTTGAGCTTGCTAGGCAAGCACTCTGCCACTGAGCTAAATCCCCAACCCAACAAGCTCTTGATGAATGCAAAACCCTTGTGCAGTCACTTCCTTCAGAATAAGAACTCTGAGAGGGCTTTTCCCAGAGACAAGTCTGAAGAACTTGCTCAACCAATGTCAGTACTTGAGGTTACCAATATTTTCCACTGGAAGAAATTCTTTTTTGGGGAGGAGGTTTTACTGGGGATTGAATCCAGGGGTAATTTACCATGGAGTTAAATCCCCAGTCCTTTTTTTTGTTTTTGAGACAGGGTCTCACTAAGTCACTTAGGGCCTCAGCCTCCCAAGTCACTGGAATTACAGGAGTATATTACTATGCCTGGCTCCAGAAATTCTTAGATAACAGGAAAACTCTTTAAAGGTTACTTGAAAAGCACACACAAGTTCCCTGCCAAATTTGTCTGCAATCACCATTTTTTTCTTTGTCTTTCTATAACCATTTTGTCAATTGCTAAGCACTAAGGCTATACCAATTTTTAGAACATAAAGAGCTGCCTTTTTTAAAAAACTGAAAGAAAGAAAAGTCAGCACCTGGTAAACTCACAATGGAATTTGACACTTGCTAAATTTTTATTGTGATATAGGTTATTATATAGGTTTCTCTTTGTTCCATGGAGAAAAATAAGTTTTTAGCAAAACAAATACAAATTTAATAAATAAGATTAGAAAAACTTTTAGTCTACTTAAGTTTATTTTAAAATAATTCTAAAGCTCACTTTTACATTAGCAGCATTTTAATAAGACAGATATTCAATAAAATGATTTTAATGTTCTATATATGTATGGGAATGGGCGTATAAGCAGCTCTTTTTTTAAAAAAAGTTTCTATTACTACTACATGAAATATAAAGCAGACCAATCTCTCTCTTAAAGTGAACTGGGACTAACTGGGACTCCTGACTCACTCCCAAATAGGTTCGAAAAAAGGTGTCACTTATAGTCAAAGTCAAGGAGAAATCAGCTTCCCAGAGACCAGTTTCTAAGATATCACTAGACATCCCATTTTCAACCTGAGCTACTTCTCTCCTAAAACCAAGTTTAGAAAGGAATTAAAAATGGCTACTGGCCATACACAAACAAGTAAGTCTTCATTGGCTACAGGACTTAAGTACAGAAATGTGCTACTTTTACTGTAAGCTATCTAATAGGATAAATCAATTCCTATTATTTAGAAAAACAGTGGCAGATTGCTTGCCTACCATGTGTGAGGCACTGGGTTTGATCCTTAGCACCACATAAAAATAAACAAATAAAATAAAGGTATTCTACTCTGTCTATATATAACTACAAAAACATTTTAAAAAGAAAAAAAGAAAAACTGCAATCCCCGTTCAGTTAGTGTCCAATCTAACATCAAAAGTTATTCTTATTGGGCAAACATTCTAAATTTTAATTGCTAAATTACAAATTTACCAGGTAAACAGGAAAATGTCCCATTCCCAAAAAGAAAATTATGTGAGTTCAATTTAAAAAGTGAAATCATCATTTCCTTTCATTTGTTCACTGCTCACCGAACTGTAATTATTATAACTGGAAAATAATGTAAATTATTTGTTATAGTAGAACTTACCTACCTGATGTTTATATAACAATAAAATTTTTCCCCTAAAAATATGAACCACATCTCAAAATATTCTTGCCCTCTTACCAATAGACTAGAGGTTTCTAGCAATGCATACCTTTCTGAAAATCAATCACCAAACATTCCCAGGGAGAAAACTTAACAGCTTAGATCAAATGAAGGCAGCCTGCATTACATTAGTGAAAAGTGTTATTTTGTTGCTGTTATGAAGCTACCAAAAAGCACAACCAGCCACCAAAACTCAGCAATTTACTCTCTGATTTTTTAAAGCAGGGTTAGCAACAGGACACTGAAGGTGCTTTGAGAGATGGTAAGTGACAAACAACATTAAGGTTTGCTTCTACAATTGCCAAATGACGTTGCTTCCCCACAGAGGGAACGCAGAAAGCGGTGGAAGGACTCACCACACTGTCACTCTGTGTTTTAGGCTGTTTGGAGGAATCCAAAGCAAAGATAGTATATTCAGAGAGAAAAGCAGGCTCTGCTATCATCCCGGCTAGTAGCTGTCTCATTCAGTATAACAAGCAGATGTATAAAAATAAAACAAATGATGAAAAACAAATCATAATGTCATGTTGCAAAGTGTTCTCACCACACAGCATGCATAACACTATAATGGATAACATCATCATCACCACCACCACTACCCCGCCAATAAAAATAATAAGTTATTGGAAAAGGTCAGGAAAAGAGATCAGCTGATCAGTTTTGGACCTCAAAGTCCAACATACAAACAATCTGCTTACTAACATACAAATAATAAATTCAATAGGCACATGGCACACAGCCTGTCAGGCAATTTGATATAAAACTCCATACCAATAAAAATACCTAAGAAAACAAAGTTTCAGTTTTACAAGATAAAGAAGTTCTAGACCTTTTCTATACAATGTACTGCTAACACTACCAATAGTGTGTTGTATACCTAAAATTTTCTAGAAGGGCATATTTTATGTGTTCTTATCAATAATAATATTCATCAGCATCATCAGGGAGATAGGAGGAAACTCTGGGAAGTGACAGATATATCTAGAACCTTGATGGCAGTGAGTTTTGCAGGGATATAGGTATCCCCAAACTCAGTGGTATATATATAACAACTTTTTATATGTCCATCATACCTTTGTAAAGCAGGTTTAAAAAAACGCATGTAAAGAACACAAAGTCTTAGCATAACATTCATAAATACTGAATCATCCATTTTTATATATTCAAAAAGAGCATGGAAATGTTATAGAGAAAATGAAACAAAAATATTAAATAATCACTTATTTGTACTTACATGCAAATTTACTTCTCTCCAAAATATGCGCAGAAGAAACTTTTAAACTGAAATGTTTAAGTTTTAAAGACAAATTCTATTACACTAGTTCTTTTGGTATACAGTCTCTTCTGTACTGCAGTTTTCTTTCACAAATTGTATATTACACATCCAAATAATAACAATCACAAATTAAATATATGATAAATTATAACTAAACTGAATTAATAGTGGTGGTTACATAAATCTACACACATGATAAAACTACACAAAACTCTACATACACACACACGCGCGCGCGTGCGCGCTGAGAACATGTAAAACCAATGAAATCTGAATAAGCTCTATGGATGTCACAATGTCAGTCACCTCACTTGGGTAGTACACTATAATTACATAAGATGTTACTATTTGAGGAAAGTGGGTGAAGGGTACACAGGGCTTGCCCCAATCCAATTTTTTACGACTTCCTATGCATCTGTAATTATTCCAAAATACTTTAAAAACTGAATCTGTTGAAATATTAACTTGGCAGTTAATGCTGTAGTAGATAACACACTATGCAATATATAATAAATATATATTATGTAATATATAATAAAGAACTATTCTGAAAATAAATATCTGCAAAAGTTTAAGAACATCTCAGAATCTGTGAAAAATTAACATCATCTCAGCACTGCAAGGTTACAGATGCTGACTGAATTTTTACTAACTTTTCACCCAGTCCTACATTAGAGAACATCCTAATTATAGACAGGATGAAGTTTTTTGTTCTTTTGTTTGTTTTTTAACTCCACAGAGATGCACTGCCTGGTGACAGGGAGGGGAGGAAAGGAGGACAAAAACTTTTTAAAGTCTTTTATGTAATGTTAATAACTGGTGCTCTTTGGATAGAATTAAAGAAGTGACTCTATATGAAATTCTAAATTTTAGTATTAGTGCATACCAAGCTATGCTAAATGCCTGCTTGGCTCTAAGGAATCATGCTACTCAAGTTTCTCTTATTGCTGAAAATCTTTCTGGGGAACTCAGAAAGATCATCCTTTGAAAGGATATTAATTTTAAGTTAAAGCAATATAAATTCATTCTTCTTAGGCTTTCAAAGTCAGTTTTTGAAATTAAGTCACTCTTACCTACACTAGTAATACAAAATGCTCCAGGAAAGAGTATACTGAAATTTTAAGAGAAAAACACAAAAGTTGATGCCCAGCATAGAGAAATTTTGAACACCATTTCAAAAGATGCTGCCAAACAAACTATGGACCCTAACCACTACAAAAGCTAAGTATACCAAAATTAGTTCCCATTAAGAACCACCTCAGGGCCTAAGAAACCTTTCTTCCCACTTGTCCTTAGTATTTGCTTATTGTGCCTATGAGTCTCATGAGCATCAGTTCCAGGTTGTGGGCATAGCTCAGTGGTAGAGCATGTGCTTAGTATGCACAAAGCCCTGGGTTAGATCTCTAGCATGTACGTGCACGCGTACACACATGTACATACACACACACACACACACACACACACACACACACACGAGTTCTCAAGTGTCCTCACTAAAATTCCAGCTCAACTCAATCTCTCTCAAACTCTATTCATATTCTAACCCAAAGCTACTTACTAATAATTTAATTCCCTTCTTCTGTATGGTCCCCCACTGAAGCCATCAACTAAACTAAAACTGATTGAAGGTATGTATCTGAACATCCATAAAGTCTATCTGAAACTACCTGTGGATGTGCACAGAAGGATTCCAATCTATCCTGCTGTCTCACGTATACACACATTTATTTTCCGTTAATCTCTGTTTTTGGCGGGACTATCAATACTCTTTAATTCTTTAATTTTCCCTGGGTTTTATTATTATGATTTTTATGTTTATAGCTTTCTTTTTACTTTCAGAATTTCTAATTAGTTTCCATATCTACGTAGTCTTTTTGTTCCCCCTCCACAACCAAAATTTTCTATACTTTTTAAGAAAATTATTATTTCATTTTTCTTACTGAAGTAAATATTTTAGTCTTTCCAGGTTGCTCTATTATTTTAATTTCATTGTAATAAACTTGTACCCCAATTTCTGTTTTTGTTGGCTACCTTCTTAGCCTTTATTTTTAAGATTCTCATTTATAGGATCATGTTGAGAAAGGTGCTATCTTTTCCTTTCCTCTGGCAACTATGCCTCTTTATCCAATCACTCTGATTCCAGAGCCCCAGTTTGGGTTTCCTATCCTATGGCAATATAAGGGTTGTCAAACTTAAGTCACCAAGCCAATATGAGGTTTGTGTCAGTTCATAATCATGGCCTCCCTAAAGACAGTAATTACCCTTAATAGGCCAAGGATAGATCTAGGTATAGTGAGGCATGCCCTTTTGTAACATCCTTTTAACCAATGCTAGGAGCGCTCCTTTACCCCGTGTTTTACAACACAAAATCTAACTTCCTAGCTTAGAACATTTCCAGTCACTATAAACCAGAGTCCAAAGACTATGTCCTAAAGCCTATAGTAAGGCATCTATTGTACATAACAAATTAATGTTATCATTGCATGTACTAGTTTGATATCGTCCTTGGGAAAATTAAGGAACCTCTGTCAAATCATTTTCTGGAGGGCTTAATTCTGTTACAGAACTCCATTTGAAGCAGGGTGTAGTGGCACATGCCTATAATCCCAGCAACTCAGAAGGCTGAGGCAGGAAGATTAAAAGCTTGAGGTCAACCTAGACAACTTAGTGAAACCCTAATTCAAAATAAAAAATAAAAAGGCTAAGGATATAAGTCAGTGGTAAAGCATCCCTGGGTTCAATTCCCAGTACAAAAAAAAGAAAAAACCTCCAGCTGAAAACCACTGCCTTTGTTCAAACCTTGAGTCCTCCAAGATTAGGGCTTCAGTTTACCTTGTTTGCAAACCCAGAGAAATATTTACCTTGTTTGTGAACCAAGATAGATTTCTCCATTTTAAAAAGTTTTATTTATTACTTCTGTGTTTTTGAAACAGGGTAAACTCACAGCAGTTTGACCAGAAAATCTCCAGGTGAAGATCTAACATGACAAAAACATGGCATTTTCACTGCTTATTTCTAATAATCAGCAGTGTTCTCCCCACAGAAAGAGCTTTGAAATGCCTTGAGAAACTATTACTATTTATTTTCAGTAATTTTTAGATTTCCTTTTATTCACAGGCAACAAAAACTTGATTCTCATCTCTCATATATAACATGAAGTGGGGTGCTCAGAAAAGTAGTACCTTATCAAAGGTATAAATCCTTTTTGGCTTGAAGACAGCTGGTCCTGTTTCTGTCATCTCAGACACTTAAGTCCAATAGTCAGTAGCAACAATTACTATTTTGGGTGAATTAAATTCATTACATTCTTATTTGCAATATTATATACCTTACCAAGTAGCTGTGATAATACACCCTACAGAAGATACAAGAATAAATTGTCTACAGCACAACAGGCAAGGAAATATACAGTACTTGTGAGTGAATCCTTTGGTCAAATTCAAAACCACAATTCCAGTATACATTTTGTCAATATGGATATTGCTACTATATACAGAATCTTTAAACCAAAAAAGTATCAAAAAAAGACCTCATTTGTATCTCTGGTTTTCACTAAATAAAACTGTGCCTTTAGCAAAAAGAAGGAAAAAAAAGTATCAAAAAAGAGAAAAAGGTATCTAACTTTCCCAAGCCCTAATCACAAATAAAAAGACCAAGGGTATAGAAAGATGTGGGGGAAAAAACATCAGCCCTGGAAACCAGGAAACCCAGGGTATTAAATCAATGGGTGCTCTACCACTATGCTACATTCCCAGTCTTTTTTTGTGTGTGTGTGGGGGGGGGGCAGGGGTTGGATGAGGGGAGTTTCACTAATTGCTGAGGCTAGCTTCAAATTCATGATCCTCTTAAATACCCAGGATTATAGGCACATGCTGCCACTGCACTCCACAAACTTTTCATTTTCATGGGCATTTGTTATAGTAACAGAAAGCTAATAAAGGCATGACATCTTTAAGTTTATTATGCTATCAACATCTACTAAATAAATAACTTTTTGCTTGGTTGGTTTTTTTTGGCAGCAGTGGGGATCAAACCCAGGGTGTCATGCATGCAAGGCAGGCAACTCTACTGAGTTACACCTGCAACTCCTAAATAAATATTTTTTAACTTTTTTTTTTTTTTTTTTTTAAGAAACCTTCGTTGGAACAGTTTAGATGTGACTTCCAAGTTTTTCAATTTGTACATACTCTATGACCCAACAGTACCATTCCTAGGACCCTGTCCTATAAAATAAGAGCATTATAAATGTATATGTACAATATTCATTATAGTACTATTTGTAATTCTTCTAAAAAATTATAAAATTAATTTGTAATATCATCAAATTTTTCTCCATAACTAATCTATACAATGTAATTTCAATCAAAATCCTTATAGGTTTTTTTGTGATCACTGTGCTCTATTTGCTTTGCTTTGGGTTTGCATCTGTAGAACCTAAACATCTGATTCAAAATTTTATACGGGATTATAAGGAAAAGAATAAGATTAACCAAGACATTGAAGAAGATCAAGATAGGAGGACCTGCTGAGAGCAAAAAATATAAAACTACAGTGAAGATAATATGATATGGATCAAAAACAAAGCCAACAATGGAACAGAACAGACAGCTCAAAACAAAACCACTCAAAAAATGGATAGTTTCTGCAAAATGTAGAGCAATGTGGAAAAGATGGGACAGCTGGAAAGACATATATGGAGAATAAAACTTGGTCCCTATCTCACATTATCTTGAAAAATCACTTCCAAGTGGAGGAAAAAAATCTAAAAATGAAAAGTAAAACAAGATAGTACAGGAAAATACTCTTGAGGTAAGAAAAAAATTCTCTAGCAAGCAACAAAGAATACCAGTCATAAATTTAAATCTTGATAAACTGGAGAGTATATTAATACTAAGAACTTCTGGAAGAAGACACCTGCAAGACATATACGTAATTAAAAACTCCCATCCAGGGGTTGGGGAGATCGCTCAGTCGGTAGAGTGCTTGCTTTGTAAGCACAAGGCCCTGGGTTCGATCCCCAGCACCAAAAAAAAAAAAAAAAAGTAGTAGTAAAACTCCCATCCATACTATATAAAAAAGAACTCCTGGGGTTTGGAGGTGTAGGTCAGTGATAGAGTGCATGCTTTGCATGCACAAGGCCCTGAGTTCAATCCATAGCACCACCAAAAAATAAAAAATAAAAAAATTTCCTATAAATAAATAAGAAAAAAACAAGCCAATAGAAAAGTGGGCAAGATACTTAAACAAGCACTTCACAAGAGAAGGTATCAAATGGCCCACAAACAGATGAAAAATTAAATGTTAATCAGAGAAATGCTAATTAAAACTGAAACAACTACATACCACCACAATGGCTGAAATTAAAGACTAACAGGGATAGAACAAGGGTAATATTCTTGAACTCCTGGTGAGAAAGTAAATTTCTACTGAAATATAACTGGTATTATCTTTTGAAGTGTTAAAACTAGTTATGTTGAACACTTTTTCATATATTTATTAATCAACTGTATATCTTCTTCTGTAAAGTGTTGGTCCATTTCCTTGGCCCATTGATTGATTGGGTTTTTTGTATTTTTAGTGTAAAGTTTTGTAAGTTCTTTATAAATTTTGAAGATTAGTGCTGTATCTGAATTGAGTATGGAAAAGATTTTCTCCCACTCTATAAGCTCTCTTTTCACATTACTGATTGTATCTTTTGCTGAGAGAAAGCTTTTTAGTTTGAATTCATCCCATTTATTGACTCTTGCTTTGATTTCTTGTGCTTTGGGAGTCTTGTTGAGGAAGTCTGATCCTAAGCCAACATGATGAAGATTTGGGCCTACTTTGTCTTCTATTTGGTGCAGGGTCTCTGGTCTAATTCCTAAGTCCTTGATTTGGAGTTGAGTTTTGTGCAGGGTGCGAGAGAGAGAGGGATTTAATTTCATTTTACTGCATATGGATTTCCAGTTTTCCCAGCACCATTTGTTGAACAGGCTACCTTTTCTCCACTGTATGTTTTTGGCTCCTTTGTCTATTATGAGGTAACTGTATTTTTGTGGGTTTCTCTCTGTGTCTTCTATTCTGTACCATTGGTCTGCCTGTCTATTTTGATGCCAATACCATGCCATTTTTGTTACTATTGCTCAGTAGTATACATCTCTAGTAATTAGAGAAATGCAAATTAAAACAACTCTAAGATTTCATCTTACTCTAATTAGAATGGCTATTATCAAGAACACAAACAATAATAGGCATTGGTGTGGATGCGGGGAAAAAGGACACACTTTTACATTGCTGGTGGAGTTGCGAATTGGTGTAGTCACTCTGGAAAGCAGTGTGGAGATTCCTCAGAACACTTGAAATGGACCCACCTTTTGACCCAGCTATCCCACTCCTCGGTTTATACGCAAAGGACTTAAAATTAGCATACTACAGTAACACAGTCACAACAATGTTTATAGCAGCTCAATTCACAATAGCTAGATTGTGGAACCAACCTAGATGCCCTTCAACAGATGAATGGATAAAGAAATTGTGGTATATATACACAATGGAATATTATTCAGCCATAAAGAATAATAATACTATGGCATTGAAGATAAATGGATGGAACTGGAGAATATCATGCTAAGTGAAATAAGCCAATCCCAAAGAACCAAAGGCCAAATGTTTTCCCAGATAAATGGATAATGATATAGAATGGGGGTCGGGGGATGAGAGGAGAATGGAAGAACTTAAGATTAAGTAGAGGAAAATGAGAGGGAGGCATGGTATGAAAAATGGTGGAATGAGACATTATCATATGTACATGTATGATTACACAAATGGTATGAATCTACATCATGTACAATCATAGAAACAAAATGATGTACCCCATTTGTGTACAATGAATTAAAATGCAGTCTTTAAAAAAAAACTATGTCCTATAAACCAATAATTCAATTCAAAACTATAAACCAATAATTCAATTGTGGAGTAAATACCAATGGAAATGCAGGTAAATGTGTACCAGAAGAAATGTACAATAATGTTCATGGCAGCACAATTCATAACAGCCAAAAACTGAAGACAACCCAAATGCTTAACTATAAATTTCACACTAGAAAGTATACTTCCATGGTAAAACTATAAAGAAAGCAAAGAAGCAAATACCAAAAATTCAGGATGGTAGTAATCTTTCAGGAGAGAAGAAATACTAAAGTGCTGGAAGTGTTTCTTTTCTTGACCTGGGTGACAGTAACATGGAGATTCATTTTGTGACAATTCACTAATTTTCACATTTGTGTCTTACCCTCTTTTCAATATTTGTTTTACACTTCACAGAAAGAAAAAAAATGTTGGAAAAAATTGAGTTTTGCTGTCAACTGCTAATTATATGGAATCAGTTAAGCTACTTTTCAGTTTCCACTCACCAGACTGAAAATGAAGGGTTTTTACCCATATTACGCTATGCTGAACAAACTTTCTTCGAGTTATTCTGAAACTTTCAAATATTAAATACAGAGTATCTTATCCTTTCAAATTAAGGTTCTTAAAGAAATGTTTTACAAAAGCATAACCATATTTTACTGGGGCTGGGGTTGTGGCTCTGTGGTATAAAGCACTTGCCTAGCATGTGTGAGGCACTGGGTTTGATTCTCAGCACCACATATAAATAAATGAATAAAAATAAAGGTCCATCAACATCTAAAAAAAAAAAAAAAACACTACATTACTAATAAAAACTATGTAGGAATTAAATAATAGATCTGTGAAAATAGTTTCTCATTGTTATTGACAGTAGCATTACATTTTAGATTAATCAGCTTCTTATAAGAAATATATTTCAAACTTACCTCTCTATTGGGTGTACCTTCATCAAGTTGCTCTGTAAATGAAGAGGTCCTGCTCCTAGTTCTTGTTGGTGTTGACGAATTAGAAGAAACCTAGATTTGAAAATTATTGTAAAAATTAGAAAAACTACATTGTCTAGTATACTATGTACTTCATAGTTCTCTCAGTACATGTCCAAGAACTCAATGAAAGAAAAGAAAGGAAAAATTACATGGAAAGCAGAAAATAGCTAAAATATAACTAACTAAAAAACAGGCTACTTACTGGGTCCTTAGTCTGACTCTGCTGCCAACTAGAACTATAATTTTAGGTAAATGAACTTTTGAGGGCTACTGTCTCTTCATATATAAAGTAAGGTTGTGATGGTAACATAATTTGAAAATATTAGGGGAAAATGAAGCCAGATGAGGGGAATATGAAACCTCTAACTTTGCAACTTTTCTGCAAAATGATTCCAAATTTTAAAGTTTGTTAAAAAAAAAAAAAGATTGCTAATTCCATCTTTAACGTCCTTTAAACAGTGACTACAACACAATGCAATGCATAAATAGCACTTCCCCACCTCACCAGGTAAAAGCTTTTCTTTTTATCTATTTGTACTCCACAGTTGGTTACTGAGATGCTAAGGACATACTGACCACTGAAATCTTCAGCACAAAAACCTTTGAGAGGGCCCAGGGGGCTTGAGTTGTGGCTCAGTCGTAGAGCGTTTGCTCAGTGTGTGTGAGGCACTGGGTTTGATTCTTAGCACCACATATAAATAAATGAATAAAATAAAGGTATATCAATATCTAAAATAATTATACTTTTTTTTTTAAAAAAAGAAAGGGCCCAAAATTTAAACTAGGAATCTGGGGTCTACTCTAAGGTAAGACAAAAACAGCCCTTAAAGTATAAAACCAAAACTTCAATACCACTCTATACCTGAAACAAAACAGATATGAACTCATCTACATAGAAATTAATGTTTTGATGCCCTACCCTTCTGTACTCTACACAGCTCTACATAAAAGGCATTTTAGAAATATTTGTCAAATACATGAGCAAACGAATGAACAAATGGAACTCTGATCTGCCAAATCAGCTAGGCTGGAACTGAGGTCATGAGGAATAGTACACATATATACAAATGATATATACACATAGACATACATATTTAGTTTATGATAAACAACACTGCACATCAGGACAGATATTCAGCAAATGGTATTGACACGAATAGGCATTCATAGGGGGAAAGAGACATCAACTGAATCCTTATATTACACTTAAGCTTTACTAAAGATTTAAATTTTTTTATTTGAAATACGAGAGAAAATATAACAGTCTATTTCTTTAATCTCTCAATGACAAAGAGATTATAATGTTAAAAACAGAAATCAGTATGCACAAGGGTTCAGATCCCCGGCATCACAAAAAAAAAAAAAAAAGGAAAAAAGGAAGAAAAAATTGAAATCAAAAGGAGCACTTAATTGGGAAAAGGGAGAAAGCATCTACAAATCATGACAAAAGTTTAATAATATTTTTTCTATACACAACTTTTGTAAGTACATAAATTACAACTTAGAAAACTTGGGCTAGAGACATATAGCTCAGTGGAAGAGCACCTGCCCATCATGCACAAGGTCCTGAGTTCAATCCCTAATACTGGGTAAAGAAAAAACAAAAACAAATAAACAAACAACAACGACAACAACAACAAAAACTTACTAACCCAGTCTTTTTATCTGGGACAGTAACTTGAGCTCTACCAACCAGACACACCCACATGAGACTGAGTCATAAGTCAGCGATGTAAGAAAATAGACATGCAAAATTAAAGTTCATCATCAGATGAGCACAGAACAGAGCTTCATACAGCCATGTAGACATGAGCTGTGAAGTGAAAGATGCACTGCTGGTGCCAAGCTGGGGCAGTTGCCACATTTTTATTAGAGTAGCCTCCCAGTGAGGCTGGATGTAGCAATCAGCCCAGACTATACTATACAGCACTCAAAGAAATTCTGTCACCTACTGAATATTTTTTAGTACATTCCTGCCTGGCACAGTGATGCATGCCTATAATCCCTACTACTCAGGAGACTGAGGCAGGAGGATCACAAGTTCAAGGCCAGCCTCAGTAATTCAGCAGACCCTAACTCAAAAGTAAATTTGAAAAGGGGCTGAAGATGCAGCTCAGTGGTAGAGCACCTCTGAGTTCAATCCATGGTACCACAAAAAACAAATTCCTTCCTGCTGACCCATACTGTATTCTGCTGCTTTCAATTAAGAATTTCAACACATACACCCATTCTAAAGGATGAATCAGGAAATCAACACCTGACAAACGGAAATTAGCTGTGTGCAGAAGTCACCTTAAGGAATAAGACATCCCCTACTACCCAAAACAAAACAAGAAGAATAAGGTCTTAACATTTTAAACAAGAGGGTTAGGAGGTGTGACTGGGTGGTAGCGTACTTGCCTAGCATGTGCAAGGCCCTAGGTTTGATCCCCAGCAAGCAAAAAAAAAAAAAAAAAAAAAACAACAAGAAAATAGTTAATGTGATATAAAGCCTTATCAATGGTTTAAATGTCTAGAAAATATATGACTAAAAGTCAACATTGTGGGCCAAAAATATGCAATGGAGAAAAGACAGCCTCTTCAACAAATGGTGCTGGGAGAATTGGAAATCCATATGCAACAGAATGAAACTAAACCCATATCTCTCACCATGCACAAAACTAAACTCAAAATGGATTAAGGACCTCAGAATCAGACCAGAGACCTTGCATCTTATTGAAGTAGGTCCAGAGCTTCAACATGTCGGCTTAGGACCAGACTTCCTCAACAGGACTCCCATAGCACAAGAAATAAAAGCAAGAATCAATAACTGGGATAGATTCAAACTAAAAAGCTTTCTCTCAGCAAAGGAAACTATCAGCAATGTGAAGAAAGAGCCTACAGAGTAGGAGAATATCTTTGCCACTCATACTTCAGATAGAGCACTAATCTCCAGAATCTATAAAGAACTCAAAAAACTCTACACCAAGAATGCAAATAATCCAATTGACAAATGGGCTAAGGAAATGAATAGACACTTCACAGAAGAAGATCTATAAACAATCAACAGATACATGAAAAAATGTTCAACATCTCTAGTAATAAGAGAAATGCAAATCAAAACCACCCTAAGATTCCATCTCACCCCAATTAGAATGGCGATTATCAAGAATACAAGCAACAACAGGTGTTGGCGAGGATGTGGGGAGAAAGGTACACTCATACATTGCTGGTGGGGCTGCAAATTAATGCAGCCACTCTGGAAAGCAGTGTGGAGACTCCTTAGAAAACTTGGAATGGAACCACCATTTGACCCAGCTATCCCACTCCTTGGCCTATACCCAAAGGACTTAAAATCAGCATATTACAGAGATACAGCCACATCAATGTTCATAGCTGCTCAGTTCACAATAGCCAGATTGTGGAACCAACCTAGATGTCTTTCAATTGATGAATGGATAAAGAAACTGTGGTATATATATATTCAATGGAATATCACTCAGCTATGAAGAATGATAAATTTATGGCATTTGCAGGCAAATGGATGAAATTGGAGAATATCATGCTAAGTGAGATAAGCCAATCTCAAAAAACCAAAGGACGAATGATATCGCTAATAAGTGGATGATGACACATAATGGGGGGTGGGAGGGGTTAGTGTTAGGGTTAGAGTTAGGGTTAGGGAGGGGGGCAAGAATGGAGGAAGGACGGACTATATACAGGGAAAAGAGGGGTGGGAGGGGTGGAGGGAAGGGGAAAAATAACAGAATGAATCAAACAACATTACCCTATGTAAATTTATGATTACACAATGGTATGCCTTTACACCATGTACAAACAGAGAAACAACATGTATCCCATTTGTTTACAATAAAAAAAAAGTCAACATTGTGCTTAGAAAAAGAGAAGGGAAAACACAGCCACCGTACAGTGTTTATTCTAGGGCTAAAACTAAATTACACCCATTCAGTACTTCAGAAACAGCTTTTATTAAAGTTGAAGAAAATTTAATAAACACTTTCTATACCTGGCCCATAATTTTCCTATCATGCCAGCTTTAAAGGCTGGGGATGCTTCAAAGGCTGCTGCCAGGAGGGGAGAAGCTCCACTCCTATCGAACATAAAAAGTCACACATAAGATCTCCTTTCGTAAAAAGGGAGAAAAACATTAGGAAAGTATTTAGAAAAGTACACAGGACTAGAGGAAATACCTTCAAACCAACCTGCTTTCTCTGCTGTGATCCCACATCTAAGAAATGGTTGTGAGGGTGGGGGAGTGGTTCAGTGGTAGAGTACTCGCCTAGCATGTGTAAGACCCTGGGTTGGATCCTCAGCACTGCATATAAATAAATAAATAAAATAAAGGTTCACTGACAACTAAAAAATTTTTTTAAAAAAAGAGAAGTGACTGGGTTATTAATTCAGCTTTTCAAAAATGTTCGGATGCCTATGCAATAACCTTTACACGCTTGAAAAGAAAACCCCACTGTGAATTTTTAAATTTAATACTCTTATACCTTGGTCTCTGTGAGTCTAGTCAGTGGCCTCATCAGTTCTGTATAAACTGACAAAATAAAGCTATGATGTTTACAAAATTGAAGAGTAAGTTCTAAAAAACATTGTCCTCAGAAAAGTAGTACCATCTGGCAAATTTGGTCTGATGGCTTGTTGGTCAACCTCTGGGGTTTCAAGAGTGAGGATCTAATTGTACTTGAGCAGCTGTCCCAGGTTTATGGATCTTTAATAAGCTATCCTCACTTCCAGATATAAACGAATTCAGGTTCCTTGGAACCAAACTTGTGCTGATTAATTCTCATAACCATGAGAAATCTAAAGTCAGATTTTCTAAGTTATTTCGCTAAGAAACCTGGTAGCTATATTCAAGCTCACAATATTTTACTGTTCACCAACTGGATATTCACTGTCCACAAGCTTCAATTACATTATAAGGAAAATCATTTTAGTCACTATGGTAGGCAGAATTCTAAGATAATCCCAAATGACCCTCACCCTATGAATATTATGAGACACTTCTGTTATTATGCTATATTACATGGCAAAAGTAGTTTTGAAAGGATATTTAAGATTAATCAACTGACTTAGAGTTAATTAAGATTACCTGGATGGATCTAACATAATCACATAAGCCCTTCAAATATAGATCTAGAGGGCAGAGAAATGCATTCTTTCTATCCTTGAAGAAAGCAAAATGCCTGCCAGCACACATGGCAATAAACTGCCAGCTCTTGGAGTTGAAAGCAGTCCTCCCTTCAACAGTCAGCAAAAAATAAGGACCTCAGCCTGGCATGATCGCACACACCCATAATCCTAGTGACCTGGAGGGCTGTGGCAGGAGGATAGCAAGTTCAAGGCCAGTATGGGCAACTTAGCAAGATCCTGTTTCAAATTTTTTAAAAAAGACTCAGGGTGTAACTAACTCAGTGGTAAAGCTCCACTGGGTTCAATACCCTCCCAGCAAAAAAAGAAAAGAAAATCCATTGGGTGCAGTGGTACACATCTATAATCCCAGCAACTCAAAAGGCTGAGGAAGGAGGATTGCAAGTTTGATGCCAGCCTCAGCAACTTAGTGAGACCCTCAGCAATTCAGCAAGACCCTGTCTCAAAATAAAAAATAAAAAGAACTAGGGATATAGTTCCTCAGTAAAGTACCCCTCAGTTCAATCCCTAATACCAAAAAAGAATAAGAAAAAAAGACCCAGTTTCATCATGCCAGACTTCTGACCTAAAGAACTGTGAAGTAACTGGGTTATTATGCACTAAAGTCATGTTAAATTCTTAGCAACATCAGAAAACTAATAAAGTCACATTTAGGAATAACGAGCATGAATGCCTTGTCCCTGTACCATAACTTTTCATTACCCAACAAGGCTCGGATGTCACTCTAACCCTCTCCAGAAATGTTCTCCTATGTGCAGTTACAACACCCAGTACACACTGGAAGTACCTATCTCTCAACAGCCAGGGAGCAGGGACTACATGTACCCTTCCAGACAAATGTAACACCCAGCAAGCAACTTGCAGGCAAAGTTAAATAAACATATGCTTTACAACTTCAAAGGCTTTCAGATACTTTATCACTTTTGATCTATAAGATCAACCTGAAAGATAAGCAGGATAAATATTATCATAACCAACATCCTGATGAGAACATTGGAAGTCCAGAATGCTTGCATGGCTTGCCCAGTTCACACTCCAAGATCTGTGTTAGTATGGAAGTCTTCTGATTCTCTTATCTACTTCCCCAGTATCTTTAGATGACTATTTCTCAGATTTATTTCTCTAGGTATCTCAGTAAAACTAATAACAATGCCAGGACCCACTTCATAGAGAGACAACTCTAAAACACAAATTTTACAGAACAAACTTTTCTCTGTGTATATGCACATGCCGTGCTAAAGATCCATATTGGGAATCAACGACAGGGTCTTGCCCATGCTAAACAAACACTCTACCACTGAGCTAAACACTCAGCCCCTACAAAAAAGAGAGACATGACATACCAGATTTTTTATTTTTTCATTAAATTAAAAAATTTTAAAAACACACAGCTTCTCGGCCTGTGTGTGACCCTCTCAGTAGTAAGGTGCTAACATGTGTAAGGCCCTGGGTTCAATCCTCAGCACTGCAAAAAAAAGGGGAAAGCAGTAGCTCCTCCCAGCCTACTGAATCACAACCCCTTGAACTGGTCTCACCAGACCATGCTGTTTTTGTAAGAATGAAGTTGAAAACTTGGTCATTAACTTTTTTTCCCCCTTGAGACAAAATTTCCCAATATCTTTCCCAGGCTGGCCCCCAACTCCTGGGCGCAAGTGATTCTCTTTCCTCAGCCTCCTCAATAGCTAGGACTACAGGCAAGCACTACCATGCCTGACAAACTCTTAAATCTCTGATCTCTCAAATATATTTAATGTTTTTAACTATACCAAAAAACAGAAATTAAGAAGTATCAATCCCAGGTTAAACAACAAAATTTAAATAAAAACACAAACTTTGGATATTCACATTATTGGGAAACTCTATGTTAAAGTCAATACTTTGGTAATCAAAGTTTATTCTGTGAGGGGCTGTATTACCTAGGAATTCCATGGAAAATTAAGGGTGTGAAATTGTTAGAGGTAAAAATATAAATATATCTCCAAACTTCTTCAGGCTTCAATGAGACTTTTAACTGCTTTGAATCTATAACCTTCTACTTCCAGAAAACTGAACATAATTTAACATTTTCTTGGTCAGTTGTCACTCCTGTCAATATTTCTTCTCCATCCATTCTAGCTTGCTACTATTTAGAAATTGAGTAAATATACTAATCGAAATTGTAAACAAAATAATGACATAACTCTAAACGAGAAATTTTTAAATGTTTTCTTATGAATAACTTACATTAGCTATAAAATATGAAGTTGGTGACATTAACATTTTTGGTTGCTTACAGGCCTTTTGATTTATTTCCTAGTTAATTATCCCCCCAATACATGAGATGTTACCTTTGCAAAAGCATAACATCTGGTTCATTTCATTTTTTCTCCCTCCCATACCTATGGGTAATCAGTCACAGCAGTGATATAACTATAGACTCCACCTCATGATACTGCTGAAAGTCACTGGTCAAATTAATTTGTTCTAAAAGAATGGTTATAATAACTTGGAGTTCATTTTTCACATCACCTTTATATTTTAGTTACCAAAATTACTAGAGCATTTCATCATGTCCTTAATAAAATATCTTCCTTATCTGATGTCTAAGATAGTACCAGAAATGATATACTAATGTGCCAGAAATTATATACTGCTCTTCTGTTATTAATGCTTACCTCTCAATAACAGTCCCTCAATATAATGAAATCCACTCATCTAAAAGTAACTTAAGGAAACTTCTAGTTTAAACATGGTAGAAGAACTATGTGCTCCTACCTTTCTCTAGTTCCCCTCCCTGCAAAGAGCTAAGAAATTTCAACCAATTTTCAGAAGACTAAAGGTAAACAAAACAACAGTAAAGAATTCAGCACAGCTGAGGATATTACAACCCTAGGGATATAAAGAAGGGAATGCTGATGAGAAGAAGCAAGCCTATTTCCATCCCCATAACCCTGGAAAGACTTAGAACTTAAAGCAAATAGTATATGCAAGACTTAGAAGTGAACAGGCAGGATCAAAAACATGAAGATTGGTTGAAATATTTCCAGGTCCTCTGTCCGACCCTACAAAAAAGCCACTGAAGAACAAGAGATTTATTTTCTGGAGCAAAGAGGCTTAAGACTTATGACATTAGGTAACATTAGGTACAGTAAAATAGGGATGAAGGGCAGAATATGTGGCTAAATCAGGAGGGCACAGTGAGCAATGAAACCCAGCCTACTTTTTTAGTCTTGCTTGAAAAAAATAAACAGAACACTTCTCTGGAAAAAACTGAGTAATCTCTTTAAAAAGACTTCCAGTTATCAGGCTGGGGGCATGACTCAGGTAGACTGCCTGTCTAGCATGCTCAGGGACCTGGGTTGTATCCCCAGTATTCACACACAAAAAAAGACTTCCAGTCACCAATATGTGGGGGTATTTCCCCCAGTAATAAGGCCAGGGCATAGCCACCATCTTGTAGTAAGGTAGTGTCTTGCTATCACATGCTACTTCCATATGTAGCATCAGATTGTTCATGCCTCACACTTAAGAATGACCACATAGTCCAGAATACTCAATATCTGAAAAAGTTTCTGATGTAAGAGAGAAAGACAAAAACATGAAATAAACCTAGAAAGAACAAAACAATAAAGATTAAGAGAAAAACAACAGGAAAAATATTCCTATTAATCTCAGAAATACAAAAGATATATATAAGAAGAATATTATGAAAAAAAGATATATATAAGAACAATACTTTGGAAAAGCAGAAGACAATAAGAAACAGTCCTGGGAAATTTAAAAATAGGATAGCCAAAATTAAAAATTCAATTTAAGAATTAGATAAATTAATCTCTTAAAAGTAGGACAAAAAACAAAAATAGAATGTAAAGGGTAGAAAAGAGAGAAAAAATTCACTCAGAAGGCACAAAAGCTAACTAAATGGAGTTCCAGAAAAGAGGAGAAAAAAACAAACGAGAGAGTAATGTCAAAGAAACTATCTAAAAGTTTCTAAGAATTTAAGAACATAAGGCCCCATATAGTGCCTACTGAATATTCAGCAAAATACATAAAGAAATCCATACAAAGCTATATTTGTCACGAAATTTCAGACAAGAGATAATGGAGCCAGGCGAGGTGGCGCATGCCTGTAATTCCAGCGGTTTGGGAGGCTAAGGCAGGAGGATCTCAAGTTCAAAGCCAGCCTCAGCAACAGTGAGGCACTAAGCAACTCATTGAGAACCTTGTCTCTAACTAAAATACAAAATAGGGCTGGGGATGTGGCACAGTGGTCTAGTACCCCTGAGTTCAACTCCCGATGCCAAAAAAAAAAAAAAGAGAGAGAGAGAGAGATAATAGAAAGATGCTAAGTCTTCGAAAGGGAAGGGAAGCAGAATGACACTAGACTTCAACATCATTACTGCAAATGAAGACCAGCAGAGCAATGCTTTATAATTCATTTTTTACCTGGCACAATGGTGCACACCAGTAGCCCCAGTTACTCCAGAGGGTCAGGCAGGAAGATCACTTAAATTCAGAAGTTCGAGGCTAGCTTGCCAAATCATCTACTTTGGCAGGAAATTAGTAGATACTGTTTATTAATGTGGTATGGTTTGGAAGTGGTTGTCACCCAAGGGTTCATCTTTAGGAAACTTGGTCTCCAGTGATGTGAATGCATTCAATGGAGGCAGCTGGAATAAAAATCTGTGAAAGGTGGTGGAAACTTTAATAGGTAGGGAGGCCTAGCAGAAGGTGATCAGCTCATTAGAGATACTGTCCTTGGAAGGGATCAAGGCTGGTTTCACAGAATGAGCTAGTTCTTCCAAGAGTGCAAAGAATGAGAGGGGCATAGTGAACATGCCCATAAACCTAGCTACTCATGAGATTGAGGCAGGAGGATCATTAAGTTGGAGGACAGCTTGGGCAATTTAATAAGACCTTGTCTCAAAATATTTTTTTTAAAAGGGATAGAGCACCCTTGAATTCAATTTCTAGTACTGTAAAGAGGATTAAAAAAAAAAAAAAGACTGGCAGGGCTTGGTGGCACTAGCCACTTCCACCATGCAGCCCTAAAGAGATTAAAGAATGTTTGGATGATAAATCTATGGTCACCTTTCAAAGTTGGGCCCTATTTGTTTTGGCTGACAGAGGAGGAATTCTTGCTGAACTATTTGTCTTCCCTATCTACCACCCACATAACAAACAATTTCTAGTCCTATACACAGGAGTAGCAGGTAACAGCAAAGTAAACCTGTGGGAATTACCTAAATGAATCAACCTCCAGGATTTCATAAATAAAAATGAATCAACAAACACAAGACACTTAAGGAGGGGGGAGGAAGGGAGGAAAGACATTTTTCTTAAAAAAAAAAAAAAAAAAAATAGTGGGCTGGGGATGTAGCTCAGTGCCAGAGAGCTTGCCTAGTATGTTCAAGGCCCTGGGTTCCATCCCTGGAACCAGAACTAAAAAGAGTGGCAAAACAAGATGTCCAATTTGAATAAATATAACAAGAGACCCAGAAAAATCATAAAAATCTAGACAGAGAACATAACAAATATATGTGCATATACATGCATACCACACAAATTATATATTTGTATGTATATATTCATATATTCTGAAAGGATAAACATTTATATATATATATAAATAAGAAGTTCTAGTTTCTATACAACAACCACAGCTGAAAACTAAAACAAAGCATAGCATAGCAATTAAATGAATGAACTCAGAGCCAGACTGCCTATGTTTAAATCTCAGCTTTACCAGTCATTAGCTGTGTACCACAGACAAGTTACCTAACCTTTCAGCCCCAATTTATCCATAAAATGGGATAGTACAAGTCCAGGAATTAAATTATTCTGTATATTAATTTAGATGATACACGCAGTGCACTGAGAAACATACTTGGCTAAAAATAATCACCCAGTAAACGTTGACTAGTGTCATCATTATTTGAAGAAACTAAAAATATGATTGCTTGAATGCATTCAATGGAGGCAGCTGGAATAAAAATCTGAAGAAATTTTTTATCAAGTTAGTTCTATAGAGTTTAAAAATCCAAAATATATGTGTTGCTAAAAGATATTTAGTGAATTTTTGATATATAAATTTTTTATTTAATTATTAGTCTTCGAATAACCAAAGTTGAGCAAATTATTACTTTACTTAAAATAACATCCACCAAAGAAAAAATTCAAATAATCTTAGCACCAACCAAATAGAAGTGATTGAGGATTATTATTTTTTTTAATCTTAAAGAATTCTATTCAATCTCACTATCGTCAGAAAATTTTGTAAATGTTGTGATATAAATAATTCATTTATCTCAAAATTATCTACACCTGACAATTCACTTTACTGGAAACAAACCTATAAGACAATCTTACCTACAGAAAACAAGCTGAGACTTGGGAAGTAACGCACATAAATTCCTTGAAAATCCAAAATAAATGTCTCAAATTTTGTATTAATACACTAAAATGCACTGAAGAATTCCTTAGGTACTTGTCCTTATTGTGCACAAAACTTTAAAATAGTTCACGTGTGTTATTTCTTTATAGCAACAGTTAAAAAGCAGGGAGAAGAAACTTATGTGGCAGATAAAAAGAAATATACTAAATAATTTTTAAAAAGTAGACCAAGAACAAACAGGGGCTAGGGGTATAACTCAGTGACAGATCAATACTCAAATCAAGGGAGGCCCTGGCTTCCATTCCCAGAACTGGGGATGAGGGCAGTGGGGAGAACAAATTTTCTTTCTTTCCATTTTCTTTCTGTGTTACTGGATGTTGAACATAAGGCTGTTCTACTATCAAGTTATATCCCCAGCCCTTTTTAAATTTTTTATTTTGAGAAAGGGTCTTGCTAAGTTGTCCAGGCTGGCTTTGAACTGGTGATCCTCCTGCCTCAGCCTCTCAAGTAAGTGGGATTACAGTCATAGGTCACCATGTCTGGCTGGTTAGATTTTCTTGAATAAGCAAAAGAGAACTAACTAACTTTCACACTTCATTAAATTCTTGAGGGCATGGTGTCTTCAAGAGAAAAATACACTTTAAAAATAATGACCTTGAGTCATCAAGATAATATATAAATTGAAGAACCTTTGCTAAAGAAAACAGAGATGCTTGTGAACTCTTGTAAAAAAGACTATCATCAAAAATAGGTTTTTGTTTTTATTAATTTGTTCATGAAAAAAGTCCTTAACTACTGAAACAATGATTCAGAATTTCTCATTTCTGAAAGGCTTTGAATAACTGAAGCCTGGAATCAGAAGAGAATAAAGTTTCTAAAAGTAGTAGATTACTAACAATTTACTTTTGAGTTTTGGATAAATACATGTATTATCCAAAAGGATTATTTAATATATTTTATATACAAACTGATTTTACTTGATCCAAACACACTATCTCACCACAGGCATTAAGCTACAGAAACTGGGAGTGCTAATATCAGTTTACAACTAGCTTTATTTATATTACTAATACTATAAACTTCCTTATTTATATATAAAAGCAATTTATTGTCTAAGAAAAGCTAAACATTACAAATTTTAAAAAGTATATTCAATACCTTACCAGTACCTTAGAATACATCCTTCTTAGAATACATCCTTACATACTTTCATGGCCTGTATATAAGAATACACTTTTATACATATTTTCTACCATAAAACTGAAATTATACTTTATATGCTGCTTTTAACTTGTCTTTAATTTTTCCGCAGTTCTGACACCAGCGATGTAACATTAAACTTCTGTGAACCTCCCTCTCACATCTGTAAATGGAGTAATATAAACATTTATGTGAAATCAAATCATCTGTGTAAAATACTAAACAAAATACCTTGCATGTGGTAAAGTCCTAATAAATATTTTTGCTTTTTATTTTTTGGTACTGGGGACTGAACCCAGCGGTGCTTTACCATTGAGCCACATCCCAGCCCTTTTTTTTTTTTTTTTTTTTTTTAAGAGAGGGTCTTGCTAAATTGCTGAGGGCCTCGATCAATTACCAAGGATGGCCTTAGGATTGTCTTGCCTCAGTCTCACGAGTCACCAGGATTATAGCATGCACCATCATGCCCAGCAATATTCACCATTTAAAAGGCATGATAACTATTTAATCATTTCTCTACTACCCTTTATTTTCAGCTAGTTTTTAACCTGTTAAAAAAACTTAGACATTATTACTTCATGTACATATATGACTCCATGACCAAGGTGAACCTACAATATGCATAATCAGAAAACTGAGAGATTATACCCCATTTATGTATGATCTATCAAAATATATAAATGTCATGTACAACTAATTAGTACAAATTTTTAAAAATTTTTTTAAAAAATTAAACCAAGGCTGGTACAGTGGCACACGCTTGGAAGGCTCAGGAAGGAGGATCACAAGTTCAAAGTCAGCCTCAGCAAAAGCGAGGCACTAACCAACTCAGTGAGAACCTGTCTCTAAATAAAAAACAAAATGGGATTGGGAATGTGGCTCAGTGGTCAAGTACCCCTGAGTTCAACCCCTGATACCAAAAAAAAAAAAAAAAAAAAAACAGGAATAGTGACAGGTGCCCCTAAACCCAGCTACCCAGAAGGCAGAAACTGGACTTGTAAATTCAATGCCAGCCTAGGCAACTTGGTGAGACTGTTGTCTCAAAATAAAAAAGGGCTGGGGATACAGCTCAGTAGTAGAGCACTTGCCTAGCATGCCCAAGGTCCTCGGTTCAATCATCAGTACTACACACACACACACACACACACACACACACACACACACCTCTCTCTCTCTCTCTCTCTCTCTCACACACACACACACACACACACACACACACACAAATCCATGCAGCTAAATCTTTATACATCCTAAAATTTTCCTAAATTTCTAGAAATTGAATCCTGGGTCAGTGATATTTTATTCATTCCCAAATACTTCCAAATATAAGTACCTTAGGGCTTCCTGGCCTTTTGGCTAAGATCAAGTGTAGTATCTGTTTTTAGCCATTTAATATCTGATATTAAATGGTTTTTAGCCATTTAATATTTGATATGCCCTCTATCCAAATATAAGTGCCTTATGTTCACTGCCCATTTACCCACATTCCTCATCTCTACCTCACTTTTAAGGTTTGTCTTTGTTTCTTAAATAATATTTTTGTAAATAATATTTTTGTAAAAAGATGGCAATGCATGCAAAAACAATCCTTAATACTTAAATTTTAATCACTATTTTCTTGGGAAGCAAATCCTCAATGTCATGTTCTGAGGTTCTCTCAAGAACTGCTTTACCTATACAAGCTTTAAATTTAGAAAGAACAATTTGGGGGGCAGCAGGTACTGGGATTTAAACACAGGGATGTTTTACCACTGTGCTACATCATCTATCTAATCTATCTACCTATTTTTTTTTACCATTTTTACCATTTTACCATTTTTTTACCTATCTATTTATTTTTTGCAGTGCTGGGGATTGAACCCAGGGCCTTGTGCTTGACAGGCAAGCACTTTAGGAACTGAGCTATAGCCCCAGCCACCTTTTTTTTTATTTTGAGAGAGTGTCTCACTAAGTTGCTGAGGGGGCCTTGAACCTGCCCCAGTCGTTTGGATTACAGTCAATCTGCTACTATCTAGGGGGAGAACAAAATTTCAACTTATAGGCTGGGGCTGTAGCTCAGTGGTAGGGCACTTACCTAGAACTTGTGAGGCACTGGGTTCGATCCTCAGCACCACATAAAAATAAATAAAATAAAGGCAAGCTGTTCACCCACAACTGCAAAATTTGTTTTTAAATTTCAATGTATAGTTTCACAAAAAACCTCAGTGCAATAGTTACAAGATAAGTGCTAAGTTTAAAAGTTAAAAATGACTTCAAATTAGTCGAAATTCAGCCTTTCCTGAACCACAGGCAAAGACCAGAAACCCTAAAACTGATAATGAATTCTGTGCCAATCTGTTGAGAGTCAAAAATCTGGAAAGAAATTTAACAGAGAAGCCCTCGTCTTCGCTGGTATTACCTAAACACATTCAGTGAGTGCTTATGAATCTGTTTCTTTAACACTAACACGCCCCCTTTCCCCTAGAAATTGATTTCCTAAAGAAACAGAATTCCTGAAAAACAAACGTAATCGCTATTCACAAGGGCAAGGAGGGTTGTGAACAGGCACCGGGCCCGCCCGGACTCAGAATGTCAGCCCCTCCGCCAGTCCCGGATCAACCAAGTTATGTGAAGTGACTAACTCGTGACAGCTTCGGGCGCTGGACGGCGGCCACACCGCCACCACTTTCAGGTCCCACCGCTCCTACAAGCATGCCTGGCCGGGATGGCTCAACACCCTGCCTTCACCCTTGCACCAGGATTGCAATTAGGAGACTAAAGTGACCGACAGGAGTTCTGCGAGATCCTGGCCTCTCCAAACTCAATCTCAGGTTGGAATGGGAGAGGGGTCCTCAGAAGTCAGCTATCACAAGGGATAGGTTGGGATCTCGGATGTCGGGGAAACCTTCAATAGGAGTCAGAAATCATGCAAGATCCGAGCCCCTCGCACTCATCCTCAGGTCAGCGTCAAGTATTAAGGAAAAACTCTTGAAGTGAGAGGTCACGATGGATCCGGCCACCCCATTCCTGGACAGAGTTTTGGAACTGGGGGAATCCGGGTCAGGAGTCCCGGAGCACCTGGACTGCCCTCCAAGAACGACCTCCAGGGGATTGGTAAGAGTCCTCGGGTTAGGGATCAAAGGTCACGGAGGAACTTCCCCCCGCCTTCTCAGACGCGGTTGATGTCAAGGGGTGTCGGGAACTCGCAGAGAAAAGCGGGGTCTTTGTACCTGAACAGGAGCCAGCACCTGCTGGAGCTGCTGCTGCTCCTCGCTTATCTTTTGCTTCAGTTTCTTGAACATGGCGCAGCGCGGGGTCCTGAGTGTGAATGAGACCTGAGGGGCGAGAGGCCGGGGAGTCCCGGCCGCGGCGGCGACGCAGCTTCTCTACACCAGGGGCCGCGGGGGCCGGGTTTCGCTGCCTCCTCCTTGAGCTCGCGGGCGAAGCGAGACACTCGTCCAGCGGGTGTTGGCGTCGCCGCCGCCGCGTCTCTTCCTTCCAGATGCCACTGGCTGGTCTCGGCCCCCCATCCAGCCCCGGCAGCGGCGGCGGCGACAACGGCAGCAGGTGAACGGTGCTCCAAGGGCGCCTGCGCGGCCTACGTGGAGCTCACGGAGGGAGCCCTACGGCGCGCCGTAGAGGACAAGCACGGAGGCAGCGCCGGCACATGCGCGCTCGCGGCGTAGCGCCCTTACCGGACCGTGAAGAAAGACGTAGGGTTCCCTGTTGCCTAGGCGGTATGCGCATAGGTGCCCCGGTCTGCCCAGAGCCCGGGGGAGGACCGAGCTGGACTGGTGCTCACCTGGGCCTCGGCGCTGTGGATAGGGAGAGTGCTACTTCTACTGACTGTGGCTGAGGAGATAGGCCTACAGGGATGGCGGCGAGAGTGTGAGCGTCCAGGGTGGGAGAAGGGGGATCCGGGGAACCTGACGTGGACCCTGAAGGGTAGTGTGCTTCAGTCCAGTATCGGTTGTTAGAACTCTGGAAGCTTTTTTCTTTTTTCTTTTTCTTTCTTTTTTTTTTTTTTTCGGGGGGGAGGGCGGGTATTTTGGGGTCTTGTGTATGTGTGTACACGCTGGGGATCAAACCCACATACATAAGATTCACATCCCTAGCCTTTTTAAATTTTTTTCGCGCATTTATATATATATTTTTTTCTTTTTGCGGGGGCGAGGGAGAGAAACAGGATCTAGTTGTGTTGCTTAAGCTGGCCTGGAACTCCTGGACTCAAGCAGTTCTCTGCCTTAGCCTCCCACTAGCTGAAGCTACAGGCTTACACCACCCCAAGTGCCATAATTTCCATCTTTAGTTCCTAATATTCCAGACTGCTCTCCAAAGGGACCATCTTCCCTTCCCTGACCTCTTCCACCTGTTAGTAAGTCCTTGAGACCCTTAACAACCCGAATGTTTCAGGCCGATTTTGTAATACCTCAGTCACTTACCTTTATTTTTACTTTCACTGAAATCGTAATTTCATGCTTTCATTCAAAAACATTTTTGGGGGACTGGGGTTGTGGCTCAGTGGTAGAGCACCTGCCTAGCATGCTTGAGGCTGTGGGTCTGATCCTTAGCACCACACAAAAATAAAATAAAGGTATTGTGTCCACCTACAACTAAAACAAAATATACATTAAAAAAAATTTTTTTCATATATGCCAGGGACCTGGGGACATTAAAAAGAAAAATTTCGCAGCTTAGTGAGTTTCCTAAAGAGTCCAGATTTACCCCTGACACTTGCAATCATCCCAAGAGATATTAACGTTTATGCGCCTGATTCATCCAGCACTCTGAACTTTGGCCAACTGTGCATAAAATAACAACTCTGCTTTTAAAGAAATAAAATATTCTGAGCCAAATATAAGTAGCCATTGCCCCAAAAACATAGATTCAAGTTACCCTGAGTGAAATACTCCATTGTGGAAGAGGTTACATGAACTTTTCTAGTCATAGAACAAAAGAAAGTCTGAAATCAATATTTACCAATTGCATTGGTGGGAGCCTCAGGTAGGCATATAGGCCAAGGAACATCTATAAGTTTCAAAAGTTATCTAATAGCATTCTTAGCTTTACAGTTGGTGGAAGCTAGGTCTGCTAAGCTTAACAATACATTCTGAGATGTTCACATAATAGTTGAGAGAATATGAGGCCAGATACAAAAGTTAAGATAAATGACTATTCTTGTAATATTCCAGTTCTTCACAATCAAAACATTCTAATCAGTCAAGGTCAAGCTGTCTGTCGGATCTTTAATATGGATGCAGCTTCTTCAGAGAACTTCAATTCTCAAGGGAATCCTAATATTGTCTCAACAATGCCCTTCTATATGCTATACCTTTGGAGTCACCTGAAACTGTTTACATTGCCTTACATTCCTTACAGAATCTATACTGATCCTCACATTTTAGCAAATTTTATTTACCAGCAATAATAGGAGCTTACTGCTCTGTTAAGATTCCATAGCTTGAACTGGGCACAGTGAGTTGTACACGCCTGTAATCCCAGCTTCTTAGGAAGCTGAGGGAAGAAGGATTACATACTTGAGGCCAGCCTTGGCAACTTAGAGAGACTCTGCCTCAAAATTAAAAAATAAATAAAGTGTTGGGAATGTAGCGTATCCTGGGTTTCATTCCCAGTACTGCATAAAAAAGAAAAGAAAAAACAAAAAAGGAGTAAAGATTCCATAGCTTAATCCTGAAATATATTGGAACCAGAGTGGGACCAGGAACATTATCTTAACATCTGGTCCAAGTTCTCTTATCTCACAGTGAACACCATATAATTACCAAATTTCTTTCTTTTTCGAAGTCCTTTATCTCTCAAAAGACTAATCAACAGAACTTCTGCTGCTTCCAGCTCCAGGTTCCCAATATGCATCCTCACCCCAGCATTCTCAATTATATGTCAAAGGTTGTCAATTTTATATTTACATATAGGTATACATATGTGTGTATATGTATGTATATGTATATACATATATATAAAGCACAAACAAATAAGAAAATGAGATCATTTAGAGAAAATAAAGATCAGAAGAGGACTAATTATGTAAAAAAAAGAGACTTACTAGGACACAAAAAAAAGAGGAAGAGGCAACTGGATTGAAACTCTTTATCACATTTAACACAATTTTGTTGAAACATTAAGCCTCCTTGCAGATCTCTGCAAAGTAACATTTTCTCATTGTCTGTTCTTAATTAAACCTAGGTTATTCTTAATTCTTTCGCTATACTGGGTGCCACAAATTTGGATATAAATCATCTTCTGTAGTGTTCAGGAACAACCCTGTCCCAGTATATGAGAATCAACTCCCAGGTTTCCCTGAGACCAAAAAAAAGAGACAAATCCAGGATTTACAGTTTATTGGAGACATAGTGATGGAAGCATGATCTTGGGTGGCAGCAAGACCCACAATTTGGATCAAAAAAAAGATTGATATAGAAGTAACTACATCCAAGCAGGAATGTATTTGGTTTATCTCAAACTAATCTCTAAGACTCCCTGTTACAGATGGCCCCAGGTTCTGGTCGTAAAACTCCACTTTCTGCCCTAATGGTTTTCTTTATTTACAGTATGCTAGTAAACCTGACCAAGGTTACCCAGGGGTAATTATGGTAGTTAATGCCTAAAAATGGCTGTGGTCAGATCATATGTATATATAGGGTTTGACCTGGGCACTTCTCAGAGACCTTCATCAACCCAATAGGAACACTGCCTGCCCCTATTTTCTATGTCTTTAATTTGAAGTCATCTGCTCAAAGACTAGCACACCTCACTGCAGAGTAGAACATTTGAAATGGGCTTGCACCCTGATAATAATAATAATCAGAGACTCAAGAATTTATTTCCTCATTGAAACTGGTACCTGTCTTTTTCTACACAAAGAAATAATTCTTTTAATTATAAATCACTCCTAAGTGCTGTCATTCTTCCACCCCTTCCAATTGCAAATACTGTCTTCAATGTTTTGGGAATTTTTCAGAATAACAATCACTAGTGACTATGCTTCAGATAACAGTATTACATATTATCCAGTTCCTTTCCAAGCCTTAGAAAATAGTATGCCAGAAAATGCTTCTAGCCAAATGAATCAGCATACATCTGAGAGGGTGGGGTTATGGCTCAGTGGTAGAGCACTCGCCCGCTTAGTATTCATGAGGTCCTGGGTTCTGTCCTCAGCACAACATAAACATGAAATAAAGGTATCGTGTCCACCTACAATCAAAAAAAAATTTTTTTTAAATATATACATCTGAAACTTCAACTCTGATTTTCTCCTTTCTGATGACAAATGCTTTATCAATGATTTTGCATCATCACATAACATACTTTCTTACCCCTCATCAAGAATCCTTGTTAACCACAAGAGTATAAATAACAGTGGTTAAGAGCACAGTCTTTGATATTACATGGAAAATATGAGTTGGCCGTTCTCCAGCTCTGGAACCTCTGGCACTTAGGCAAAGTACAAAGTGCATTGCTTAAGGAAAGCCAGAAAGTTATGAGTGAAGCATGTATACCAATGGTAAATGGTGCCAAATGAAGGAAAGTAGCACACTACAGTGTGAACCCATGCAGCAAAATGACTCTTAAAATTCAGTCAAAGGGATGGATTGTGACAGCCATGTCCCATCTCTCTGCATTTTATTTTCCTAGTTTGGAACATTTTATATTTTATAATATAAATATAACTATTTGAAGTTCGAATAAATGATGTGTTTAAAGTGTACAGCTCATAATGATACCTATATGAATTCTAATGTAACAGTTGTCCTCTTTATGCTCTGAATGTAGCCCTTGCTGCTCTGCCATTGTAATTTATTTTTTAAATAGACATGTTTCTTTCTCTTCCTCTTTCCCTGTTCCTCCCTGATCTCTCCCTAATCTCAGGAGGAACAGGATTACCTTTCTTCCCCATCCTAAACAGATTATCTGTCCTTGAGTACATACCCACCATAAGAATGAAGTAACCCACACTTTGGGGATGGTACCAGAAGATCTCAGAAATCACTATCTCCCAAATTAACAAGCGAATTACAACTCCAGACAAAGAGCAAGTGGAATGCAGCCTTTGAATCACCCCTTTAAAAGCCCCCTCTTCTTGCTGATGGGCAAAAATCACAGCCTTTGGGACAGGCGTCCCCTCTTTTCTCCTTTCCTAGCAAAGCGAGAAAGCTGCTTTTTCCTTTTTCTGAAAACCATGTGCTCGTTATTAGATTGGCATTGGGCACAAGGAGCTTTTGGTAACACTAAGAACTTCATTCTCTTCTGACTTCTGAACTTTATACACTTCTTCCATATGTTGCAAGTGCTAGCCTAGATCTTTCCCCTGAACTATTATAGCACCTCCACTAGGCTCTTAGCTCTGGGGTAGTAAGAACTATGCCTATTGTGCAACTTGCCCAACACTAAATTTTGACAGAATGTATTAGTCTTAATACATCCAAATGCCTATTAACAACTTCCCTTAATGGCCTGTAAACACATCAAATTCAACATGTCCCATACTATAGCACCCACCATCACCATCAGACTGGCTCTGTTTCTTAATCTCCCTAAGTCTGTTTTTCCATCTGTATTTTCTTCCTGAGCTGGTGTCATCTCCATCTACCCAGTTATGGAAGTAAATAATATGATGGTCCATCAAGACATCACTCTCATTTATCACCCATATCCTGATATCACCAAGTCTTCTGTCTTTTACTCTGAATATTTCTCCAATTTATCTTCTTTTTTATTCACTTGCTACTAGTTAGTTTCAATCTTCATTGTATTCCACCACTTAAATGGTCTCCCAGTTGGCAGGTTTGCTTCTTTCCAAACCATCTTCTAAATAGCTGATGTTACTGTTCTGCTGAAACCCCATCAGTAGCCTCCTTGTCCTGCAGCACAGTGTTCAAATCCCAGGAATCACAGCCCAGTCCCTGCTTTTCCTTCTTACTACACCTTCTCCACTCTTCACACATCAAAGATCCAGATATATCAAACTAACTGGCCTTTCACATCCTGCTTTTGTGTACCTCCTTGAATCCCCCCCACACACACCTTATCCATAATAGTTGTTAAAATCTAAATGACTGCAGGGGTGGGGATGTAGCTCAGTGGTAGAGTGCTTGCCTAGCATGCACAGGACCCTGGGCTCTACCCCCAGCACCACAAAAACAAACAAAAAATCTTAATGACTACAGAAGTATATTTATCATTTTCCATGTCTTTATGCCTTTATTCCTTTTCTTGTTCAGTTGTTTACTCCCAAAGCTATTCATATTTCTTTGGGACTTTCTGGAACACTACTCTCCACACAGACACACACATCAGCTGAGTTAATCATGCTCACCTAAACAAACTCAGTCTTACACACTATTTTTATTTATTTATTTATTTTTCGAGGTGCTAGGGATCAAACCCAGGGTCTCATGCATACCAGGTAAAGTGCTCTACCACTGACCTACCTCCCAAGTCCCTTCTTATTTTTTATTTAAAGACAGAGTTGCCAAGGCTCGTGTCAAACTTGGGATCCTCCTGCCTCAGTCTCCAGAGTTGCCTGGATTACAGATATGTGTCACCTGGTTCACCTATTTTTGTATTTTCATTATTAAAGTAATATATACTCACTGTAATAAAAATAAAAGTATAATATCCTCCTAAGTAATTTCTATTAATAATTTAGTTTGTTTTCTTTCATTTTTTCCTGTACCTACAAAAATATAGGTATGTGAATCTAATTATCTACATATGTATGTATTTTAGTTTTAATTGATTTATTTTCATTAAAAATGGATCATACATATTCCATATATTACTTTTCTCAATTAATATACTATGAGTATCATTTCTAATCAGTATTTCAGTTTCTTTATTGGCTAGATGGTGTTTTGTACCACAGATCAACTTAAGATTTACATATGTGTGCATCTATCTTCTTTCCATTTTTTGTTATGAAAAGAAATATTAAAGTGAATAACTTTATAAATATATCATATGGTGTATGTTTCTATAGAAAATAATAAATTTCTAGAAATATAATTAAAGGACCCATCTTCTATGTATGGTTAACACAAAATTAACCTCCAAAATGTATATCAATTTCTAATTCTAACAACAGTGTGGGATATGACCTTTTCCATAGCTATGTATAGACTTCCATATATTGCCAATAATAAGATGACATTTTATTTTGGTATTATATAATGTGATATATGATGTAAGTGATATTTACTTTTACAATTTTTACTTTATAAATATTTTACTTTTATAATATTTTACTTTCCAACTGATACTTTAGTCATAATTTGTTTATCCAATTAAAGAAAAATTTAGTTACAAGTGTGCATGTTGTTAGAGTTCTTTCTCATCATGTTATATAATTTATGTAACCTTGTCTATAAGACACACAGGAAAAACAAACTCAGTTTCTCCTATTCTATCACAGCACAAAATGCTTTTGTGACCTCTGATTTCTCTCCACTGACAACCATCAGTCAGTTCTCCAGATTCTGGACCAGACACCAGCTGGGTACCCTCTAATTCAATTCACTTCTCTATCTGGAGTTAACACCAGATCCCACACATTGAGGGCTCATTCCCCTGAGACCATTTCCCACTTCCAAGGCCAACATAAGCCCCAATCTGTCTTACCTGTGCTTCTGACTTGCTAGCTGTAAATCCGGGTTTCCACTCCTGGGATTTAATGAATTTGTTGGAGTGGCAGAGAGTACTCAGGAAAACACTTTACTCATATTTACTGGTTTATTCTAAAGGATACAGATGAAGAGATTCATAGGACAAGGTGTCCCCCCTCTAGAAACATCCATGTATTCAGCTATCCAGCAACTCCGTGAAAGCCAGTCTTTTTGGGTTTCTATAAAAACTTCATTATGTAAATATAATTAATTAAATCAATTCAACCTCAACATATTTTTTTTGCAGTACTGGAGATCCAACGCAGGGCCTCACACATGCAAAGCAAGCTCTACCACTGAGCTACATCTCCAATCCAAGATTCAGTTTAAATATGAAGAGAAAGATAGGTTAATAGTACAAGCAGAAAAAAAGAATAAACCATGTGTCACACATCAAGTTCCCTTGGTAACAGACTCTGAGATGTTTCTACAGATTTGTTGGAATTTGGGTAGGATATTGGGACAGAAGGCAAGAACCTTGGGTAAGGCTGGTTCCTTCAGCTTAGGTGTGAGACACCAGCCACTGGGGCAATGAGAGCCTCAGTCCTGAAAAACACACCTGAATAACATACTGCAGAGTCCACTATATGAGATGAACATGAATCATAAGAACATTGGTATGGCTGCATTAATATCAAGTAATGTCAACTTTAAGGAGTAAGATGAGACAAATATAAAGAAGGACATTTCAAAATGATAGAAGTCAACTCTGAGAAATCAGTGATCTCAAGTGCTTATTCACCTAATGGCAGAGCCTTAAAAAACATGAAAGAAAAACTGACAGAACTGAAAGGCAAGATTTTATCGTTGGAGATTTTATTGTTACCTCTTTATGTACTTGATAATGTTGTGGGAAACAGACTGGTCAAGAAACAGCAAGCAACACTCAGAGAGGAGGAGAACTTCAAACTTTATGCCAGCAGGCCCAGAGGAAAAAAAAACTCCAAATTCTGATCCCTGATCCACACTTTCTCACAATATTTATAGGTTATTTGATATCATCTTAGACCCATCCTATCATTGGGGCTTTTTCCTCTTTAAAAAAAAAAATTCTAATCTATGCAACTGAAGGCCTTGGGCAGGGTCTCTAACATAAAGCATGCTCACAGAACAGATAAGAAACAGTTTCTTTCACCAGCATCTATTACATTTAGGAAGAAGAAGTCACACTCTTAGGGCAGTTATCGACAATACAAAAGTGTTGCAAGCAGTAAGAGAAGAGTCAAGTTTGGTTCCAATGAGTGGATTTTATTCATGCAATACACACTCAACTTAGCATTCCTAATAACAGCAAGTCACAAATACATTGAAGATTCAATCCCTTGTTCATCTAGAGTCCAATCCCCACGGACTTACTCAATGCAACGTCTCTTAGCCAAGAAGTCAGTCAATAAGACCAAGGGGATTCCTCTCAGCCATAGCCTCTCTCAGCTCCTCCGACATCTTCGGATGTCCTCGGGTGTCCAATGAGTCGGAGGCTGCATGGCAGTCATCACCGTGGGAGCAGTGGTTAGTCATCTGGCCTCGTTGACAACGGTTGATCAGCAATCAGTGATAGTGTGGACAGCAGCTGGGGCAGTCAAGAGACAGAAACGTGGAGTCCTCTGGTCATGGTGCTGTTGACCATTTGCTCCAAAAGTCCAGAGGTTTAAGTAGTGGTTTTTATTCTAGTCATGTTCTGGTCTCATAGATAAAGGTTCATATCGACATTGGTCCAGCCTGCCACACACCTGCCATACTTGACAAGTCCAGGCAAATACCGAATACAACTTATTAACACTATAAGACAATTCCTATTATTTTTCTTGTCTCATTGAAGCCAGAATTGGAGATTGGGCCAAATGGAGGAAATGGAGGTCATGAAAGCCATCTACTTCTGGAAGTTAGAGACTGCCCCTGGTAGAATGGAATGTCAAGGATCTCCAGAGCCCATTGATTACCAAATTTACCTGCCCTTATCAAGGACTGCGGGGGGGGGGGGGGGGGGGGCTGCTAATTAATGACCCCTGGGCCCTTGCCTGACTGAATCACTTTGGCCCTCCCCCTGCCCATTCGCTTCTCACTTTATGCATCTCACCTGCAAAACCAGGCCTAGTCATGTAAGCAGGAAGGAGAGATAAGGGGGGAGAGAACTGGAGAACAAAAGAGACCTTAACCTACAAAAGATGTAGGGTGCGCTCACTTCCTGGGATTCTAGAACATCAGCCATGTCCCCCTTCTCCCTCCTGGGAGAAGTCTGTATTATTAGTACTTTTAAATAAAACCTGTTTAATATGCTTGCCTTGGCGTGCTTCTCTAGTGTTCAAAATTCAACATTAGAAGGAGCAGAACTCATCACCAGTAAACGACGGTATCACTGGGGTTGCAGCTCACTGATTAAGCATGGATGTGAAGCCCTGGGTTCAACTACAGCATCCCCTCACCCCAAATCAGTGGAAATATGGAGGATTTGGCTTAACCAACTATATATATGTGCTTCTTTGGAAAACCACACCCAACAACTTTAGAATACCCATTTTTTTATGAATACACATGGAACATTTACCAACATATACCACATGCTTGTTCATAATATATTTCAATCTATTTCAAAGGAGTAATGGTATTCAGTATGTTCCCTGACCACAATGGAATTGAATTAGAAATTAGTAACAAAAAAGATAGGAAGAAAATCTCCAAATATCTGGAACTTAAGCATCTCCATTTCAAATAACTCTTTTTTTTTTTTTTTTCCAAATAACTCTTGAGTAAAAGAACAAAGCACAAAGGAAAGAAAATGTTTTGACTGGATGAAAGTGAGAATAGATCATATCAAAATTTGTTAGGTACAGCTAAAACAATCTTTCAAGGAACTTATAGAATTGCATGTTTATATTAGAAAAGAAAAAAGTGAAAATGAATAATCTTCTATTTTAAGAAGCTAGAGAATGAAGTGCAAATTAAATCCAAAGTAGAAGGAACAAACTAATAAAGAGCAAAATCAATGAAATAGAACATGGACAAAAATAGAGAAAAAACAAAAAAGCTAAGATTTGGCCTTCAGAAAAGATTAATAAAATTGATAAGCCCCTAGTAGGGCTTGTTGATAGAAAGAGAAACACTAAGTATCAATATCAGCTAAAGAGGGCATGTCACCACAGATCTTAAAGATATTATAAGGAAATAAGTTTAGGTGAACAAATTTAACCATGTAGAAAAATGGACAAATTCCCTGAAAGACACTAACTATCAAAACCAGATCTCTTTCATCCAGTGAATGGATAGACAAACCACAGTGCATCCATACCACAGAATAGTATTCTGCAATAAAAAGAATGAATTACTGACACAAGCAACAAACTGGATGGATCTCAAGTAGGTTTTGCTAAGTGAAAAAAGTCAGACCTCTCCTATGACTTTCTGAAAACTAGGGAAGGAGAACACATGGGTGAATTACTCTGAGTAGAATGGGGAAAGGTAGGGTTAACTACGAGCACAGCATGAGAAAGTATCTGAGGCTATGAAACAGCATATATCATAACTGTGGTGACAGATGTGCAGTTCAGGCAATTGTCAAAACCCCCCAAAAAAACTTTACACCACAAACACAAAATTTTGCCAGATTTCCCAGCACTTGTATCAGGGAAGAAATTATACATACACACATGCACACCCACACACACACATATACATATTTGTACATAGATACACTTGTGTCTATACATATTATACAGAGGGAGGAAATGAGAGGAAAGCATACCTTTTGTTAAGTAAGTAACAAAGATCTTGAAATCAAAATATCTGTGCCATACCATTCTGATGAATTGCGTTGGGATACTCTGAAATATGTTTTTTTAACACCTTCATTTTATTTATTTTCATGCGGTGCTGAGGATCAAACCCAGTGCCTCACACATACTGGGCATACCCTCTACTACTGAGCTACAATCCATCCCTTGAAATATGTTTTTAATATTTACTTTTGCAAGAGAGTATTTTCAGGCAATATAAATTACAGTTATAAAACTTTTGGAAAACCTTCCCTGGAGGAAAGTTCTACCCATCAGAGTCTAAACTTAGACAGTGACTCTCCTTGGAATTTAACCAACTTTTCAGCCTGGAGTAACTTATCTTTAGAGGATTTTTTTTTTGTTTGTTTGGTTGTTTTTCTTGGTGGTGGTTGTTTTTGTAGCTTTGTTTTTAATTTAATTCACAGCAGAGACCAAAAAAAGTAAACTATGGGACAATTATTAATGTTATTGCCCCTGTTTGATAAATAGACACAAAAGATAAGCAAACAAAGCAAAACAAACCAAAACCAACATTAGCTGAGAGTCATATGATCTCAGCAACAGAACTGGAAAGTGACCACAGGCTTGTGGTCTCAAATTGTGGTATGTTTAATCCTTCCTTCACTTGTCTAAGACATACCCTACTAAAACTTTTCAAAGCTGTTCAATTTAATCTTTAACAATCTTGTTTACATGGCATGTCCTAAAAATATTTACACAGCCCATAACTCAATAATTAAATGAGAACAATCATATGAAGGGGAAACCCAACAACAGGCTGAGAAATAAATCTTATTTTGGGAATGAGGTCTCTTGATACCAAAGAGAAGGGTTGAGGCAGTGGAAGTAGGAAGGTGTCAAATTCCCTGTTCCTTACTAAATAACTACTTGTCAGTCAGGCTCCTAAATAAACAAATTCTCCAACATTTGGATACTGTATTTGTTTGTGTCCTGGTTTAAAAGAAGAGGAAAAGAATCACTTGCCACATATCCATATTGGGTTCTTCTATGTAGAAAGGCTGAGTAGCAAAATGAACAACCAGATTGACATTAAAGTCAACTGAGTTCAAATTCCAGCTTTGCCATTTATTGCCTATGATGGAAGAAAAGTCCTTAATTTCTGTACATTTAAGTTTCTCTCTCTCTCTCTCTCTCTCTCTCTCTCTCTCTCTCTCTCTCTCTCTCTATCTGTTTTTTGTTTGGTTTTGGTTTTTGAGATGAGTTCTTGCTATGTTGCCCAGGCTAATGTCAAATTCATGCACTCAAGTGATCTTCCCCACTCAGTTTCCCAAGTACCTGGGACCACAGGTCCATGCCACAGTGCCCAGCTTTTGCAGTTAATCTGTAAAAACTATCATCAAGTTCCTGTGAGGTATAAATGATAATGTATATAATAGGTTGATATCTTGAAGGATTCATTACCCACCTCCCCAAAAATAAATTATTAAAATACCAGGAGAAAAAGATGAGTTTATTTTAGTACCCTGAAGTACTAAAGTCCTTTCAACATTGAATTCACTTTGAACCAAATAATGAACCAAGTATTTATGTGTCTACACTGCTTAGGAAAAATATTGAAAGATCCATACCAAATATTGAAGGATAGGTTAACCTCAAAACAGTATAATTAATCGGAATAGGAGGAGTGAGCATTTTCACTTTCTATTTTGTTCATTTCTGTATATTTTGAATATTTATAATGAGAATTACTATTTTTATACAACCAACATGTAGCTGGGTTCCAAGGGTAGGCAATGTGTCCTTCCTGCCTCAATCTCAGAACAGGAACTAAATCAGGAATTTCAGAAATTTAAACAAATCTTCTAACTAAAACAAACTCTTTCATGTCATAGTGAGAAATTGATATTTTACTCTGGAATCTAGGTTTCTAGAGTCCAGATTTTCTATGGAGAGCAAAGGGCATGGTTTGCACTGCATAGTGCCCACTATTCCACTTCTCTCACATGCGGGGCAAGAGCTCTGCCACTGAGCTACATCCCCAGCCCTAATACTGGCATTAAACGTGTCTTTGCTCCCCCAAGCAGCCCCACCACTGCCCTCTGGGTTGCTATCTTAATCCTCCAGGCCAACTCGACTCCAGGCTTGTTTGGCTCAGCCTTCTCCACCCAGTCCAGGGACTTTGGCCATCTCTGCCTCTCCTTTCCTGAAGCAGTACTTTCTCTGCTCCACCTCTCCAATCTTGCATTTCTACCTTTATCACCTAACTCTGTCCTGTGCAGGGGAGGCAATCATCGTAAGGGAAGTACAAGGAAGATTTTGCACTTAGCAAACAAAAAAAATCCTCTGAGCTGTCTTGTTAGGAAAAAGGGAGGTTATTGTAAACAATCGTTTTTTTCTGTCGCCAATTTTTAAAGGGTCACACTTGTAATTTAAGAAAATTAAAGCTAAAAGAACAAAGACTTTTTCACTGACCTTTTCCTAACTATGGAAATTTATTTTCAACACATAAACTAAGGATTTTTATCTTTAACAGGGTTTCTGGGTGCTAGGCTACTCTAAGAATAGATGAAGGAAATTCAAGTCACTGAGGCATTATCAAAGAATCAAGCTTGCCTTTTTTAAAAAATACATTTTTAGTTGTAGTTGAACACAATACTATTTATTTATTTATTTATTTATTTAATGTGGTGCCAAGAATTGAACCCAGTGCCTCACATGCCAGGCAAGCACTCTACCACTGAGCCATGACCTTAGTCCCTCAAGTTTGCCTTTTTTTGTTGTTTTTGTTTTTGTTTTTTTTGGGTGCTGGGGATCAAACCCAGGGCCTTGTGCTTGCAAGGCAAGCACTCTACTGACTGAGCTATCTCCCCAGCCCCTCAAGTTTGCCTTTTTATCGTTGTTTTGCAGTACTGGGGATTGAGCCCAGGATTGCTCTACCATTGAACCACATCCTCAGTCCTTTTTATTTTTCATTTTGAGACAGGATCTTGCTAAGTTGCCCAGGCTAGACCTGAACCTGCAATCCTCTTGCCTCACCTCCCTTACAGATGGGATTACAAGCATGTGCCACTGTGACAGCCAGGCTTGACTTTTCTGCCCAGGAAGTAAAGGACAAGTGGTTGACATTTGGGGTAGAGGGCGTTCAGGGATGGGCATAGCTGCTCTTTACAGACCTTCAGAGAATGAGTATGTGTGCCCTCCTTCTATCAGGATAACACTGCCCTTGACAGTTCCCCTGGCAGCCAGAGGAAGAGTGTCAGGTCACCCTGTCCTTATACTGGGCAATTGGGGCATTTAGTCTCAGCCAAAAGCTCCATCTGCCCCACCTCCAGGCCAAGTGGCGCCTCAGCATTCCTTCCCCTGAAGAGAGCTCTTAACCCAGATCTCTCTGCACACACCAGTTCAGCAGCTCCCACAAAGTCACACCCAAAGAAAGGTAGTTCCAGATTCAACTTCCTGAGAAATCAAGACACCAGCATCGATAGACATCTTTACTTGTGGAACTTTCCATCTGCCGGCACTCTCAACCTCCCATTCTCTATACTTCAAGCATGGTAGAATTCTTATATCCTGTCTTGATCATGAGATACTTTCAAGATGGTAGATTTTAATCCACATATATAAACACTCGTGGAATATTCTTTAAAAATGTATTTTATTTATTCTACACTTTGAAGTTCACATTTCATTTCAGAAACATCTTGCAAAAGTCATATTCAGCAAACTGCCATTTCTAATGGTACAAAAAGTGTGTGATTCCAGTATTCTCCCTTTCCTCCATTTGACAGGGTTTTATTCAGAGTACACTGACCTACTACTGGTTTGAATGATCTTTGAGAGAAAAAGACAGTCTCCCTTGTATCTTTACCTATTAGGTGTGAAAGAATTGCCTGTTTTCCCAGGGCCATGGGATGGATGCCATAGCTCAGCATAGCTCAGCAGTGTGGGATGACTGTGAAAATACTGACATTTAACAATAGGCCCCAGCCACCAACTCTGACAACTCAGCAACTGGCCCAACCCAGACAGGTTATGGATGCAGTCCAAAGAAATTGTCCCCAACTGGTTTTCAGATAAAGATGTTTTGTTGTGGGGCAACTCCTCTGGACTTCACCCAGACAGTTGGACGACTGTACTGACGGATTGTGGCTTACTGACAACCACCAGAGAGTATCGCTCATGTGCCAGGAGATGTTGTCCTCTGTAACCTGCCCTTTTGCCTATTCATGAAACCTACCCACCCCCACTCCTAGGGTGGAGGACATAAGCTGTCAAAGGACACTGCTGTTAGGGTGATGCCTGGGTACAAGCTCACAGACATCAGTGTCAACCAGGCCTGGTAGCAAATGCCTGTAATCCCAGTGATTTGGGAGACTGAAGCAGGGAGGATCACAAATTTGAGGGCTGCCTTAGCAACTTAGCAAGACCCTGTCTCAAAATAAAAATTGAAAAGGGCTGGGGATCTAGCTTAGTGGTAAAGTGTCCCTGGGTTCCATCCCCAGTACCAAAACAAACAAAGAAACAAACGAACATCAATGAACTACTCTCCTAGTCTCCACTATTTTTCCTGAGGTGACTTGACTTTGAGGTAGAACTTATCTATTTCTCAAGTGTTCTTTCTGCCTCCATCACCCATTTTCTAATACTCCCATACATCAGTCAGGGTTGATCAGGAAAACATAACCCATACCAGGTATAGGGCACTGGTTACATAGATGTTGGAAAAACCAAAAACCCAGCAGGGAATGATGAAGCAATCTAGAGATCAGCAAGAGCAGGGAGCTGCTACCACCCTGCAGCCAGGAGGAGGAAGTAGCAGTAGGGTGTCAGTAGGGCCCAGGAACAGGACAGGAACCACAGAGGTGGTGCTGCCATAATGGAAGACACTATATACTTCCTACCTTGGATGCTCTTCTGCTGCTTCCTGCTTGCAGTCCACCCCCCACCCCCAACCCCACCCCCGTTAGCAAGGGAACCTGGGGAATGAACTTGAGGATTCAGTGCCTGCAATACTAAGAGTGGACAGTGGAGCTGGAAACAAACTGGTAAATGATCAGTACACTCTGAGAATGTCATTGCTGCAACAAATAAGAATCAAAGTCCTCTACAATAGACTGTATTCTGATCTGGCTACCCTACATAGTGCAAATTTCACAAAGCAGAGGCTGGGGATGTAGCTCAGTGGTAGAGAACTTGCCTGGCATGCTTGAGGCCCTGAATTCTACTGCCAGTACTGGGGAAAAAATTCGCAGAACAAAGGAGTCAGACACTATCACCAAGGTGGAACCAGTGACTACCCAGCTCATTGATGACTTTCAGCTCATTTCAGGAAATGTTAGCAGTTGCAGAGGGAGGGAGGAAAGAATCTGGGAAAACAGGGGTGTTTTTAGCAGAGGTTAGATAAGATCTGATTTGCATTTTTACCAGAGAAATCTGGCTGTAGTTTAGAGCAGAACTTCCAAACTTTAATGTGCATACTGTTCTTCAGGGGATCTTGTTAAAATATAGACAATTTAATAGGTCTAGAGTGAGGCCCCAGAATCTGCATTTTTTTTTTTTTTTTTTTTTTACCAGAGATTGAACCCAGGGGCACTTAACCACTGAGCCACATCCCCAGCTCACCCCCACCCGTTTTTTTTGAGACAGAGTCTCACTAAGTTGCTTAGGGCCTTGCTGAGTTGCTGAGGTTGGCTTTGAACTTGAAATCCTCCTACTTTACTCTCCTGAGCCCCTGGGATCACATGCATGTGATCCTGCACCCAGCTAGAATGTTAATGCTGCTGGTCCATGGGCCAAGTTCAAAGCAAGAACTTAGGAAGACTCTTTTTTTTTAAGTATTTTTTCTAGTTGTCAATGGACCTTTATGTAATTAATTTATATGCGGTGCTGAGAATTTAACCCAGTGTCTCACACATGCTAGGCAAGTGCTGTACCACTGAGTCACACAACCCCAGCCCAGGAAGATTCTTAAGTTTGTGTAAATGCTGAAGGGGAAAATCCTGGAGGGAGAGGCTATTGATCCACCATGAAATAAAAAAAGAGGGAAGATTTCTGAGAATGGGGGAAGATAAGAATTATAGGCACTGATGACTCAGTGATTAGCCTTGGGGTGGAAGGAGATAGATCCTCTGTGAAAACAGTAGGAAACAGTGAAGTTATATGCAGAAACAAGAGATTTGGGGTTCAATAACTTTGCAAAATTCTTTTGATTATCATTAAACAGATTTAAGTTCACATAGATTTCTTAACTGCAGTTTCTTTCAGAACATTTAACATACTAACATGCATTGTGAATCAAAGTTTTCCAATCATCATTAACCACAGAACCCCTTTTCATGGATCACTGATGGGTTTGTGTTCTAGAAAACATATCCTGGGCAACACTGACTAATCTAATATGTGCTTGGACTCTTATTAAATGGAGAAAATTGTTCATCTGACTATAGTTACTTCATACAGATATTGTAAAGATCAGTTTCAAAAATATATGCAGTATGTCACAGATAAATTCTCAGTGTAGAGATTCAATTAGGTAAAGCTGGCTCCATCAACTCTATGGTCCAGATGGTTATCTGAAGCAGTAGAGCAGACTGTCATCCAGGGACCTCTAGGGTAGCATTTGATTACCTTTATGAATCTACCAAAGCTCTCAGTCTTGCAGGCTCAGAAACCATCTCCTCAACATTCCGGAAGTAGGCATCTCCTAGAAACAAGTGCATATGAACCAGTATCTCAAGATAGAAGCATAAACTAAAATGTATTAATTTGAAACAATAAGTGCTATGTCAGATACATGGGTTATTATAACCTTATTCATTCATTCAAGAGTATTTATTGATTGTCAATTATAGGATGGTCTATTGTATGGGTCATGGAATAGATGTAAGACCCAGGCAGTGCTAATCATTGTCCTCCCAGGGAAGTGATACACAGACCTCTTTCTTCTGGCATTGTTAAGCTGAGAGCATGTGACTGACTCTTGGACTGCTAGGGGGATACAAGGTGCCTTGGGCAGTAAGATAGAATAAGAGGAATATACAAAGAAAAACAGAGACAACCTGGGTCAAGAACAGTATGGGAAGAGAGAGTCTTATTGACAGTGAATCTCATTCCAATTTGTGAGTCCCTGGATTCTTTGGCTATTCCTCTCACTCTCTAACCCAGAACTATTCCCACTTATCTGAAATGATAAATTCTCTTTCTGTCTAATCTGGTTTTAGTTGGGTTTCTGTCACCTGTAAGAGACAGGGTCCTGACCTACATACCTGCCATGCAATTTAGCTGGATCAGGACAAATGTGGAGTCTTTTAGAGCAGCCTGTATTCCCTCGTGATTCGTGAACAGAGAAGATGAAAGAGACAACCTAGGCAGGAAGATTTTTAACACTAATGTCTGCCAAATCTGAGAAGAGGTTCTAAAGAAGAGCATTTTCCTTGCTGTGGTTTGACAAAGCACCATGTTGCCCCTTCCCAAACCAGAAAGACAAAATTGTGACAGTCTTTTGAAGTTTGATTGGAGAATTAATCAGTACCAAGCTGTTTCCCCAGATTCTGCCCACAGTTGGGTTTACTGTGGGCTCGGCAGCAGCCTAGCCACCTGCCCCTAGGACCAGTCAGCCTGATAAAGGAGTCATTTCACTAACTCTTGCCCACAGTTGTGTGTCAGCGTAGATGTCACTCAATTCTGGTTGCAGTGACCCAGTGAGTTCTAGTCTCACCAATAGGATCCCATCCTCATCTTCCCCCAGATGCTGGCTGCCAGCACTATGTCCATATCATACAGTCCCCAGTGACAAATGTCTCCTGTGAACTTCATCTAGTACCTTAGTTGGGTACCCCTAGAAGCAGATGCTGAGACAATGACTCAAGGGCAAGTAGATCATTTAGGAGACAAAGAAAACCAGCAGGAGGGAAAGTGAGATAAGATAGGAAAGGCAGCCAAATAAAGGAGACATGGGCATTTTCAGGCCAGGTTCCAGGGGTACAACTGGAGCTCAATTATAATGGGAAACTGGGGAGCTAGAGGGGACTCATGCTCAGGTATTCCACCCAAGGGATGAGGCTCTTTGGTGTTCATACGCTAATTTCCATTAATGGTTGGTTGAAGGATGGGGAAGGGGCACAATAATTCCTGGACACTTGCAGCTTGAGCAAAGTGAATCTCTGGGGCCACAGAACAGGACTTAGGCAGAGTTGCAGATGCCAGCAGTCGGAAGTGGGGAAGGTATAGTGCCATCAGTGTTATTCAGCCTCTGGATTCTATCTTTGACACCAAGGGTTTCCTGCTCAGGGGAGAATATGACTCAGACTCATGACCACTTTCTCCTATAAACTCCCACCCCCTATCCCTTCCCTGACCTGGGATCCAACGAATGGGCAGTGAGGATCTGACCTGAGCTAGACCAACTGCCCTGGCAGCAGCTTCTGGGATGCCATGGAAGGTGAGATTCCATGACGGTGTTACTTCCAGACAAGAAGTAACCCTTAATGGAGGGACCAAGGAGAAAGGTAGAAAGGTGGCATTTCCCATAACAAGTTGTGAATCAAAAAGAAATGCTTCTAAAATAGCATTAATAATAACAATAACAATGACTTCTCATCAACCACGCAAGAGGAGAGACTAAATCATTTATTCTGTTTGTAGAAGATGGGATTACAAAATTTGTGTCAAGTGAGGAGGCAACCAAAAATAGACATAAAATATAGGAAAATCTACTATAGCTTGATGAGTATTTATTTTTTTTTAAAAAAGTATATCCTCATCTTTCTTAATGAGACAGTGGCTGGATGAGATAGTTCCAGCAGCAGCTGCAAGTTTGTCCACAGTCCTCGCCCTCTCCTCACGTTCAGGCAATTTTTTCTAGGTCTTATTCATTGGGTCAGGTCTTTCTCCCTTAGAGTCTGTACTCTGAGCCTCCATTGTCCCTCCCTCAATAAGAGCATCACAGGAGCGACCCACTCATCAGATTTGTTTATACAGTTGGTATATGTCTGGACCCTTGAGAGTGACAGGAATTCAAGGTGCTCCTTAGGGGAAAATGCTGGAAAATTCGAATTCCCAGTGCAGATCAAAGGGAAGGTGTGTCACCTAACCACTCTTCCAGAAGCACTGCATACCCAGCTTGTGCCTGCTTAGACGCAGTGATCAGTGGTCACTGTTGGTACTCTGCATGTAAGTTTGGAGTTGCTATGAGTGCTGTGGCTGATGACTTTACCTGTGGACTTCTCCTATGACCTTTGAGCACTTAGCATGTGACTAAAGAACTGAACTTTACATTTTATTTCCCTTCAGTTCATTTAAATTTAAATGGCTACATGTAGTAGCTAGTGGATACCATATTGGACAACACTTCAGAGTTTCCCTCTCATGGATCAGGCCAAAGTTAGACTTTACCTGAGACCACAACCTTGCTCATCTCTGTCCCTTTTTCCTATCCTGTTTTATTCCCTCCTGTACTGGTTTCTCCTGAAAGCACAACCTCAAGAAATCATGTGCACCCTCATCCCTGTCTCTGGTTCAGCAACTAAAGAACCCACCCAAGACACTGATATAATTCTTTTTGTGGTACTGGGGATTGAACCCAAGTCCTCATGAATGCTTAGGCAAGTGCTCTACCAGTGAGCTATCCCTTGCCTTTAAAAAAAAAAAAAAAAAAAAAAAAAAAAAAAAAAAGTTTTATTTTGAGATAGGGACTCACAAAATTGCCCAGGCTGGCCCCAAATTTGTGATCCTCCTGCCTCAGCCTCCCCAGTAGCCAGGGAGCTTAAACTATGAATCAAAAGTGCACATATAAATTCAATAGCACTCAGAATTTTTTTAGCATAACCTTTAAAAGAATCCTGAGTTCATCTAGCTGACGCAAGGAAATTTATTATCCTGCAGCTGGAAGCCCAAGGACAGGACAGCTCCAGGGTTGGATAATTCCATGGTTCAATGACATTTTCAAGGACCAAGTTCCTTCTCATCCTGCTGCTTCGTCACACTGGTAGACAGGCTTCATTAGGTAATATTTAAACTTAGCAATTTTTTAGCCAGGCATGGTGGCGCAGGCCTGTAAATCCTAGCTTCTTGGGAGTTTGAGGCAGGAGGATCACGTGTTCAAGGCCAGCCTGGGAAAGTTTGCAAGATCCTGTCTCGAAATTTTAAGAAAAATAAAATTATAAGGACTGGGGATATAACTCAGTGATGGAATGTCCCTGGGTTCAATTCCCAGCACTGAAATAAATAAGTAAATAAATAAACAAACAAACAGTAATTTTTTTTTTAATTTTTAGGGGAAGTGCTGTGACTGGATGTGGTAGTGCATGCTGCTGACCCCAGCTACTGGGGAAGCTGAGGCAGGAAGATCAAAGTTCCAGGTCAGAGTGGGCAATTTAGTGAGGTCTAGTCTCAACAAAGAAGGGGAGGGGTGTGTTGTAGCTCAGTGGTAGAGGATTTTCCTAACATGTGCAAGACTCAATCCTAGTACAAGAAGGAGGAGAAGGAGGAGGGGGATAAGGAGAGGGACGGGGAGGAGAAGCACTTTAGATTCAATTCCAGTTTGGCGGGGATGGCTTCCCCATCATGGCTACAAGATGCCTGACTGCCCCTAGGGCCAGCCTTCACATCTGGTTGCAGTTATGTCTAGAAGAAGAAAAGACCATCTTTTCCTGTGAGTCTTTATTAGGAGCAAGACAATCTTTCCTGGAATCCCCCTGCAGATTTCGGTTTTATTGGTCAGAATGACATCACACGGCCATGTCTACACCAATCTATGCAAAGGGAAATGGGAAAACCACGACTGCTAGAGAGCAGTGGGGACCTGCCTGCTGGGCCTGTGGCCAGCCTTTGCTGCAGGTGGCTGGCGAAGAAGGGTGGATACCCGAACACAGCATAGGTCTGTGAACAGGATAGGGAGTTGGATAAACAGTATCAATTACAGGTTTCTTTAAGACAGCTTCTGCTACTGCATGTTCTCAGAAAACCTTCTAGAGGGTTAGTTATTATGCAGGTTCTAAGACGAAAGGCGCTGTCTGATACATGTACGACCTTAAAAGATATTTGTTGGAAAGACTTCTTACACCCTCTGATGGTTTTTCTACCCATTAATCACTAACTTAAGCTGAAAACTAAAGATTCCCTGTCAATACCTTCATTTCCAGTCTCACTGCAGAAGGATGCTGTATGTGACCGCATTGCCACACATACACCTCTTTGCTCTAACACTCTCAGTGATGTTAAGATGACAAGAGTGCCTATCAGTCCTACATAGCATGCATTATTAATATGGCTTTCAGCTTCACTGGCTGAACCACCTTTCCTGTTACAGCACTTCATGAAAAATAAATGAGCATGATAATGGTTTCCTCTTTGTGGAGTAAAATGTCAAAAAGCCATAGAAGAAGATGTGAGCATGATATTTGTGGGAAGTGACATCTGGGACCATCTTTTTAATGCAATAAAAGATCTCAGGGGTGATTTTAGCATCTGGAAAGCAGCTGGCACCAGTAGAAAAGACTAGTATTTTGTGTTCTGGACTCTAAATGGAGCTTGATAGAATGCTCACTCCTCTATTAACTAACATCAGCCATCAGGGCAGAAAGCCTGGGAAGCTGCAGACATTATGCCAAGTGAGGAACTTGTTGCTAGAGAAACCAAACAGTGATCAGTTAGTTTATTGCTAAAGAATAATTTGACTCTTTTTGTAAATTGCCTGTTTAACTTTCCTGGATGTTTAAATTTTTTTTCAAATAAATAATGTTTCAAATTTTATATGTTCAAAATAAAATGTTTGATGGTGTAAGCATCTTTGCTTGTGTTCCTGTATTAGTTTCTCACAATTCCTTGTCACTCCTTCACTTCTGCTCCCTGGATCACCTCCCTAATATATTACTTGTACCACTAAAACAGGGGGCATACAAGGAACAAAGATTCCTCAAACTATCATTAGAAAATTTGCAAAGGAAGTATGAGTATAGTATACATACAGCACAGTTGACATCTATTTTGAGGGTTAGCGTGATTAAAGGTACACAAGAAACTGATAATACAATTTACCACTGGGGAAAGGAACTAGCAGTGCAGGGGGTGGGGAGTTACTTTTCACCATGACCTTTTGTAATTTGAATGTTTTGGCCTAGTTAAAAAATAATTACCTCTTTTTAAATTATTATTATTATATGGTATTGGGGAATGAGCTAAGAGACACTTTACTACTGAGTTACATCCCCAGTCTTTTTTATATTTTGTCCTTCACATAGTTACTGAGGCTGGCCCCAAACTTATGATCCTGCTGGCCTTAAACTTGCTATTCTCCTGCTTCAATCTCCCAAGTTGCTGGGATTACAGGCATGTGCCACTCTGCCTGGTATTTTGAAATCAAGTACCCAGTTTGAATCATCCCAGTAAGGAATTAGCCTTATGCCTACATTTGGAGGAGGGAATTCAATACCAGTTGTTCCTCATCTCTGGAATTCCTGCTTAGTAAGGAAAACACATCATGTAAGGACCTAATGAAATTTGTGGGCAGAGTAACAAAGGAGAGTAGACTCATACACAAAGCTCTATGGTTCTAATCAGTGGTAGGGGAAAGTCTATTTCATGGTCCAGAGGTGATGAAGGCAATAGGCTTCCATCCTGGTTTCTACTGCCCAGTCTCACTACTCTCAGGTTTAGGTCTCAGAGGAGTGACCAAGAAGATGGGGGGCTGAAATTAGTAGAAAAACGAGATGATTCTTTACCTCAGCATGTATGCTACAAGTGGTTGGTTCCCAAAGGTTGGCAGGACACACACATCTCTGGGGGTACATGAGGTGATTTTAGATGGTTCCTAGTCTTTCCTAAGTATGATCTGCCTTTCATGGTGACCCTTTTCATCCACTACCCTTTGGGGAAAAGGGTTTTCCAGGTCTGGACAGGGATGGGAGAAACATGCTTGCCAGACTGCTCACAGTAATGGCTCCTTCTGGCGATGGGGTCCTGGGGAGAGAAGACTGAATCCAGTATCTTAATCGGGGTCTGAGAGGAGAGGTGACCTCCCCATTCCAAGGTCCATTAGATGTGTGAGGCTGGAGCTGATGGAGGGGGAAGACATCATGTTTCCTATTTCCCCTAGTTATAATGCTGAAAGTGATGCTGCAGTTGAATACACAGATACATTATCCAGGAGGATGGGTGGAGACAATTATCGAAGGTAATTCTCTATGATATGCCACTCAGCCATCCATTTAAATGCGTTGAACATTGGTTGAATACATTCCCTAAATTATTTTTAGATACCTCCCCTCTTTCTACCAAGCTACCAGAAGGCTCAGGGCTACTATGCTGGCATTCTTGCATTTTCTATCTGGATCACCCACACTGCCTACATAACTATCTCCATTCCAGGTTTTCTCCTTATTTCAGACTTATGTTTCTGTTAAAACGTGCTGATTCTCTCCAACCCTGGCCTCAGGCCAGCTGTTGGCCATTTTCAAGCATATTCTCTCTGCAGTACTGAACGGAGGACAGCAACAGAAATCATCAGACAGAGGTAGTAAGAGCTGACATTAAGAGATGAATGGTCATCCATTGGAAAGAACTCACAAGGAAGTTAAAGGTCACCCAAAAAATACACTCAACCAGGCTTCAGATGACATAGCTGAGCGTGCTGGATTAGATTCAAAGAGAACGGAGGTGACTAGAAATGAGCTGGTAATAGCAACATAAAGTTTGAAGGTAATAGAAATGCTTTTGCATTTGGTATCTCTGTGCCATACATTCTAATGGAAAATACTTGGCATGGGAGCAATTTCATGTGAGAAAACATCTTGGGTTTTGGATCATCACAACCTAAGTGATGATTAGCCCAGACTATTAATCCTGAGATAAAGAGAAAGTGACTGGAATTCTACACATGAGACTACATGTGGGTCATTTGGATTCTGGTCTGGGTAAAAGGACTGAGATGGGATAATAGAAGAAGGTATGCAGATTCCCTTTTCTGGGTCCTCTTCCCCACATGCTGGTTTGGCTACTAACACGCCTGAGAAATTGCCCTTGTCCAAACAGGGACCTCTTCACTCAGGAAGATCATTTCTAGCTCTCATCACCTGCAGAGCTAATGACTGAGTGACTGAATCTCTCCCTCCACCCCACCGAAGCTAGTCTCTAGCTGAGACCACATCCTTGCTTAACTCTGCTACTTGCTCCACCCTGCTTCCCTAGAAGTTTCATATAGGGACCACTCCCTACCAAATCACTGGCACCAGAATCCCTGTCTGACTCTGGATAAGGCTTCTGGTTATATATTATTTAAGGAGAGATGAAGGAGCTGAATGATTTAGTCTAAGGGGAAAAAAAGGATTTGAGTTTATATGATAAGTAGCTTCCTTCAAATACTTAAAAAAAAAATTAGGACAAACTGGGTAGATGGGTAGAAATTAGACCAAGGAAGAATTTGGCTTAGTATCAGAAAGAACTTTCTAATAATCAAAACTTCACACCATAGGTATAGTCTTTGCAAAGTAATTAGCAGTCAGTCACTGGAATTATTCACCCAGAATCTAGGAGACTCTTGTGATTCTCTGGACCAAAATCAACACTCTAGTTGTTATTATTCTAAGTGGCCAGAAGATGGCACCAGCAGAGACTCCCCAACCAGTGATTAGAAAATTCTAGTTGTTTTCACAGATTGATTCAGACCTTCAGCTGTTATAAAAGGTGTAGTGTCTACCCAATATTAATCTTTATAGATTTATGGCCACAAATTTTTGAAAGTAAAAACATTTTACCGAAGTCATATTTTTTACTACTGTAAAATTAAAAGGAACCTCGGAAGTAGAAAGAAGTGAATTTACTGTGTATGTGAAGTTCATCCTGAATTAGAGTAAAAAATTTTTTAATATGTTGATTACATAGGTTTCCAGGTTCCAACTAATGTGTACTCTGTCTTCCAATGGAGGGAGTCTGTGTTTAAAATAGCCTCAACAGTGCATCTGTATGACAGGTCTTAGCCTATGCTCGTTTAAGGTTCTCACAGGAAAAAAATTATCCATACTGGTAGACTTCTTTATGAACCAACTTCAAAGCCTACATAAGATGTCCCAGCACTGAGAGGCTGAGGAACAACTCTATTGGGAACCCCAATGTATCTGTGATTTCATGAAAAAGAATAATTTATATCAGAGCTCTGTTTGCAACCATCAGGCCAATTAATCCTACCAAGCCTCACTGCCCAGTCATGTTTGGCCCCAATCTGTGGTAGCCAATTGCCATGATGGCCACCCAACAATTCTTTTCTCCTGATATTTATTCTCTTTTAATGTTCTTGCCATACTGGTCTATGTGACTAATAGAATATATAGAAGAAATGACATATGTTCACCAAGACTAGGTAATCTCTTGGATCATCCATGCTAGAGGAGACCAGTTGCCATATTTTGAAGATGCTCAAGCAGCCCTATGTAGAGGTCAATGTGGTGAAGAACTGATGACATCCCTGTCAACATCCCTCAGTGACTTGCCAGCCACGTATGTGAGCCATCTTGGAAACAGATCCTCTAGCCCCAGTCAAGCCTTCAGATGACCACAGTTGAATGGATATAACTCAACATGACTACCACTATATTGAGTCATACATAACTGCCATGACTGCCCCTAATTAACATTTGCTGGCTTTTTCCACATAGTTTCCCAACAAATCATAAATAGATAAATCCATTAGAGCCATATGTGGGGGCTTTACAAATTGGACCCTGGTTTCAGGAATGTACCTGATGCTCCAATATCATCTTAAGATAAACCAGATACATTCCAGCCAGGATGAGTTCACTTTCATCCTAACCCATAAATATGCCCTTCTTTCTCACCCAAATTGCAGGGATTCTGCTGGCCTTGCTGCCACCCTGGATCACACTCTTCCATCACTAAGTCCAGTGATGCACTCTGATAAATTGCACACTGCAATGCTATCCTTGTCTGCTTTTCTCTTTTTGACCTCAAGGCACATTCAGGCCGGTTCTCATACACTTGGAACAACTGAGTTCCTCTGGAACAACAGCTCTGGGCAATAATATTTTAACTGTAGTCTCATGAGAGATCCAGGTCTGAACCACCAGTGTTGCTGATTTCCTTCCCCTCAGTAGCTATACAATAATGTTTATCATTTTAAGCTACTAAATTTTAAGGTAATTTGTTATGCAGCAATATGTAACTAAGACAACACCCCAAATACCAGCCTCCTTGGCCTTATCTGCTCTCTTCTCACATTCCTGTCTACACTCTGGTTGCTGTCCTCCTTTCAGGGTTTTTTGCTCTGGCTCTTCTTTCTGCTTAGAATCCTCTTTGCTCATATATTCCAGGGTTGAGTCCCTGATTTTGTTCAAGTCTTTGCTCAAACATTACATTTTCAGTGGTACCTTCCCTGACCACTCCATTTAAAATTGCAATACTTCCTCCCTTTTTGACACTTTGGTGTCCATTTCCCACTCTACTTTTTTTCTTCCTCTTTTTGTAGCCCTTATAACTTTTTATCATCTCATATAATCTATTTATTTATGCTTATTTTCTTTCTTTCTCTCTTACTAGAATGACTATTCCATCTACGAGGGGGAGAATCTTTGTGTTTTGTTTGCTGATATAATTCAAACATTTCTTAGGATGATTCTAGACATAGCTTTTCTCCAAGGGTTCCCCTCTACCTGAATGGGACTGTTTTCCAGAATCTGAGGCCAGACGATCCCTCAAGCCCATATAACCTGGAGATGATAAGGTTGCTGAGGATACAGTTGAATATGAAAAACAATACCCTGCATCTGAGGCAGATGAGGTGGATGTGGGTTGACTGACCACTTCCCAGGTGTGTGATCTTGGGCAAGTCATCCCCTCTCAAACTGAATTGAGATTCAGTTTTATTGCTATAAGATGAAATTAGTAGTGTTTGTCTCTTCTACCTTGCAGAAGTATGGCAGGAAGCATGACCTTTTAACTTAAATCCTTATACCTCAATGACCTAGGGAAAAGGCCCTTGTTAACTTATGATGGCCTAATGTCTACCTCCAGGTTTACCAGTTGGACTTTGTGATAAAATACCAGTATGGGGGAGGACAAGCAAGAGATCCAGCAAGTCACTAAATGAGATGGGGATTACAGTGTTCCAGACACAGGGAACTGTATCCACAAAGGTGGAGGAGGGGCAAGCATGCCTGATCAGGGACTACTGATATGGGAAACTCAGGGTTGGAGAAGATCAACCACTTCCCAGGAAGTCCCTATTAGACCCTCTGTGGACTCCAGGACTTCTGATTCCTACACTAATACTTTCTTCATCACTCTATGTTCTCCAAGAGTGATAAATGTAATCATTTTCATAATATGGTTACATTTTCAGGCTCAGTTCCTTGGCTCACTAGATACTCCATGGACCATCACACTCCTGGTTAAGCAGCATGTATTGCATCTGCATCCAGTTTTCAAGCATCCAATCAGAACAGGAGGCAATCCCAGGTTATTGTCCCAACTCGGCCAGTCACCTGAATTCTTGCCTCTTCCATAGTTCTCAGACCACCATTTCCTTTTATGTAATGGTAGGAGTTTATGTCCTGATGAATCTTTGCTTTCATACCTTCTTGGCTTTGTCTCAGGTTTACTACTGTGTAATTTCAGGCTAGGCCCCAGGGGCATTTCTGAACTATAATTGTATGCTTTAAGTGGGGTTAGAAGTACACGCAGGGATAGTCTGTGGCTTTGAATCTGCAGTTTAACTGCTAATAATATTAATGATGATAGTTGGTAATTAACAATTTGAATGAATATAATAAAATTTTATTGATTAAAATGATAACAGTAGGCATCATTTATTGCATGCTTGTTATTTCCCAGTCACTATCTTAAATTAAGGGTAAGGAAATTGATCACATGCAGTCAGCAATGGAGCAAAATTTCAAATCCAGGCAGAATGACTCAAGAGTCCATTCTTTTATTTAATCACAGATTCCTCATATTCTCCCCTCCTCCACAACTCTCGTTTTTCTTTAGTTATTGTTCCCAACTCTTTACTTCCTCGACACACTAGACAGATCTTCATAATAAGCCAGCACAAACCACTTCCTTTGTTGTTGATGAACCTTTATTTTATTTATTTATATGCAGTGCTGAGAATCAAACTCAGTGCCTCCACACATGCTAGCCAAAAGCTCTACCACAGATCTACAACCCCAACCCTCCCACCCCCAATTTTTAATGTGCGTTATCCAAATCTCTTGGCTGTCTCCAACTCCATCTGCAGCTCTCATTGACTATGGCCCAGGAGTGTATCCAACAAAATGGGAGGAACCTCCACTCTAAAGGAAGTCCATGCCCTCAGGTGGGTGGGGAAGGACTTTCCTGCTCTGGCTCCACTTCACATCTTCTGTCTGATTTCTTTTTTGGTGTGTGTGTGTGTGATTTCTTTTTTGGTGCTGAGGATTGAACCCAGGGCCTTAGTGCATGTGAGGCAAGCACTCTACCAACTGAGTTATACTCCCAGCCCTCCTGTCTGACTGCTCACGCTTCCTCCCTTTAAATCTTCCCTTGCACCAAGCTGAGGCAGTTCTGGAGAGATTTTGCTAATGATAGTCTCCTCACCTGGAATAAGCCTGCATCTTTTCCAGCTATTCACCTCAGCTCATATCCTACATTTTTCAGGACTTTTTTTTTTTTTAACCAGGCAAGTTCTTAGTAACAGAAGCTGACGCTTTAAAGACCTTATTGGAATGATATGGGAAAACTCACAGAATTTACAGAATCTGAACAGGAGAGGACGCAGGGTGGTTGAGAGGAGTCCAAAGAGCAGGAGTGAATGGGACAGGATATGTGGAGGTTGAGGGGCCTGAGGTAAGTGGGAAGCCTTTTATAGCCAGAATATACCTATTTCCCAGATGAGAACAATGATATCAAGTTTCTGAGAGAATTTGACCAATCACAGTTCAAGGTTGGCACTGCATCAGGTTCCTCTAGACTTCCACTGTGGTCACATGTGCTTCTGGAAGACACCTCTATCATTGACTCTCCTTTGGTGATTCTTTTCCTCTCTTATTTTCTTGTTAAGAGCCATTATGAAAAACACTGACATTCCCTCTACTAACCTGCCATTTGGGAAAGAATTTGGATAGGGATTTGGGACATTGTGATGGGTGGTCTCAACAAACGATGTCCCTACCTGCTTAGCTGGTCATTTATTCATTCATTCATTCGAAGAATAGATAGAACCACATATCAGGCACTGCTGAGAAGGACACAGCAGTGAACCAAAGAGATCAAGTCCTTGCCCTGCTTGAGTTCAAATTCTAGCAAGGGATCGTACAGATAAGCAGATGATCAGGCAACAAACAAGTTGCTCAACCTGTTGAGTCTCCATTTCTAGTCTCTTTCTTGGAGGCAGGAGGTCTTCATCAGTTATCAGCACTTTTTCAGACCTGCCATTCTAGAATTATAGGAATGAAGATGAAACAATTTTCTACATCTCATTCAAGGCAAAGGGGTATTCAAAATGTTCCAAGACATAATGCATGGTGATAGTGGGTTTTTTTTTTTTTTAAGTTCATTTGTTTTGTTCTGGTAGTGGAGATTGACCTGGGGTGCTTAACACTGAGCCACAGCCCCACTCCTTTTTATTTTTTATTTTGAGATAGGGTCTCGCTAAGTTGCTTAAGGCCTCACTAAATTGCTGAGGCTGGCTTTGGACCTATGTTCCTCCTGCCTCAGCCTCCTGAGTCACTAGGATTAAAGGTACTTGCCACCGCTCCCAGCTTAGTGATAGTGTTTGGAATGAGTTTGGAATCTGAATGGAGAGAGAGAGAAAGAAAGAGAATGTAATTAAAATTTCACAAAATTGATTCAATGCTGTATCCCCAGCCCTAGAACAATGACTGACATATCACAAACCCTTACTAAATACCATCTGTTCAGTGGATAAACGGTGTGGGAAAGGGGAAAGGGACTTAATGGGAGGGTCTGAAGAGTCGAGGGAGAATTCCCTAGGGTGACTCTAGGTCCTCTTGTGGACCTCTTTTCCTCTCCCTTGTCTTGGGAATACTCCTGCTCCTTCTGCAATTCCCCCAACCCCTCCAGCATTGAACCAAAACAGGGTCCAGGCCTGAGTTCAAAGTTAAACTGTGGCATCTCATTCTTCCCACTCTCTATGATGCTAAGAAGAATCCCTGGCTTATTATTGACTAAATGACGCTGGGGTTTTGCCTCTTCTGAGGAAAACGTTCCCTCTCTTAATCTTTCTGTTTCTTCTTAATGGAAGAGAACATATGCTTCCTAGGCATGCAGCACATCTTCCTTAAAGAATTTAAGCCTGGGGTCAGAGATTCCAGTGCAGACAGGAAGAGACCAGGCAGGAAGAGTCCACGGTGACACAATAGGGACTGCTGGAGACTGTGGGGGAACTGGAGAGCTGAGCCGTCTGTGACCAAAGTCAGACTTTGAAAAGTACTGTGTGAGCCAAGCAAGCCTCATCTGTGGGTGCTCTAAGCCAGTGGACTACCTGTGTGTGGCATCGATTACTAGAAACGAGGCAGAAAGACTATGAACGTCTTACTCTTCATTCTGAAGTTTCTCCCCTAAGATTATGTGACCATCTGCTTGGATGAAGGGAAGGGAGAGAGGACATCCCCAGTGGAACACTGTAGGTTAATAACTTCAGTAGTACCCTGCTATGTCCATATTTGGCTGGGGTGAAGACTTGTTTTGGGCTAAACTACACAAAATTGCTATAGAGGCACAATTAGAGGCTCAAACAAAAGCAGCCTTTGACTACTGAAAGGGGACAGTCTGGGTCAGAAGGATCAATTTTCTGATGAATCAGTGAACAATTCTGAGTGGAACTAATCAGGCTTGTGCATGTCACCTTTTTCTATAATCTGTAGTTCAGTGATTTGAAATCTGACCACCCTACTCTGACTTCCCTGACTACTCCTCTTCCTCCCTCTTTCCTGACCTGTATGTAAATAGACTACATATGCAAGCACACACATGTGCATTTGGAGAGCGACACAGGACAGGAGGGAACAGGAAGGCTCAGAGAGATGCTAGAGTCTTCTTGGCCAGGGCTGGAAAAAGAGAAAGATGTGAGATGATGATAGCCAATGGAAGGAATTTAGCGCTCTCCACCTCCTGGGAATCAAGAAGGTCTCAGGGAAACAGCCCTGGGTAACAAATTAGCTCTCCAGCAAGGCAAATTCCTGGAGGATTAGAGGTTGGGGAGTGTTCCCAGCAACGTTTCTAGCTTCTAGTTACTGATGCCAAGGGAATAGGAAGGGCGATTAATTAATTTTTCCCTCAGGATTCCAACTGATGTTATCCCACAAAGCATTGGGTCACATTTCCAAAGCCATGTTAGGTCAGGCCTGGATCACCCATCACATTAGTTTATATTGGTTTCAGGGAAGAGAAGTGGATTTTGTCTGACTTAAACAAAAAGGAGGGTTTTTGGAAAGCTCCTGGGGGCTTTTTGAGATCTAAAAGATAGCCGATAGCTATTTCCAGAGCTCACAAGAAACTGAGTACCAGGAGCTCATGGTTGTATTGCCACTGCTGTGAGTCTGTTTCCTTATGCCTAAGTTCTCTGTCTCTGGGATAAAATGATCTTGTGGGCCCTATGACTTAACTCAGTTTCCTAGAAGTAGAAGGAGTCTGGTACAAGTGATTTATTGGGAGAGTACTCTCAAGAGAAACCTGTAAGGGAATGAGGAAAACAGGATGGAGCAGGAGACAGAGCTAAGAAACCTGTCTCAGCCTTATCCCCTAGTGGGGTCTGGAGAGTGAATGGCACTACAGCATTATCTCCCCTTTCTTGGTTTTCATCTGCCTGGAATCCCTTATTCTTTACTTCTTAGAGATTTTTTTTCCCCCTACTGGTATTGAGGATTGAACTCAAGGACACTCTACCACTGATCTTTATTTCCATCCCTTCTTATTCTATTTTGGTACTGGGGATAGAACCAAGGGATGCTTTTCCATTGAGCTATATCCCCAGATCTTTTTATTTTTTGAGACAGGGTCTCACTAAGTTACTTAGGGTCTAAGATTCTGAGGATGGCCTCGAACTTGCGATCCTCCTGCCTCAACCTCCTGAGCTGCTGGGATTCCAGGTGTGTACCATCGTGCCCAGCCCTTCTTACTCCTTTGTTCCTTCTCCACTGTGAGATTCCCATCACATTATTCCATCCTCTTGGCTACCGGGTATAAACTGAGTCCATCAATCCCATCCCCCTCCAAATTTGAAACTCAAATGGAAGGCTTCTTAAGTCTTTAAGAAGTGCCTTGAAAACAGGCCAAGGAGTGCCTGCTGTTAAGAACCTGGAGCTTCCCAACTTTCTGTCTTCCCAAGTACCATAGTCTTGCTCTATCCTTAATACTGAAATTGTCCAAGAACAGTCTTTCCAATAAATTCCTTAGCCTTAGCTAGTTTCTAGTGCTAATCAAAGAATTTATATTCTCCCTATATTTTCTTTTTTGTTTTGAGGATGAGCAATGGTAGTTTAATAGAAGATCACATATCAGACTTCAATGATAAGAAATACATTGAAAAAACTTAAAGCAAATTGGAATTATCAAAGGTTGAATTGCAAACATAAGTGGCTGTAGAATGAAGAGTTCAGAAAAATCACTGAAAGCATGTGGAATTAATTGGCTATGGAATTATGGTATGCACAAGAAGAGTATATTTGTTATGTCTAAGTTGTGTGCTAAACATGCTTTATATTGGTAAAAATTTTGTAAATTTATCTCTCTGGAGACTTGGTTGTTTGTCAGCACACCAATGAGTAGTACATATATTTTAGGGATGATGCAAAGTTCAAGTAAAACATATACAGGGCTGGGGATGTGGTTCAGTGGAAGAGCACTTACCTAGCATATGCAAAGCCCTGGGTTCAATGCCCCACAAAAGGAAATTTATGTAAATACTTGGTATTGCCTACTATGTTCCTATTCTTCTTATCCTGCCACCATCATTGAGCAAAATGGGACATTTTTGAAGGATTTAACTGTATTCTATTTATTTATATTTTATTACATTTTATAAATAAAATGTTCTTAATTGGCTTAAAACAAGTCATTGCATATTAAAACCATAACTGTGAAGTTCTCTTATTACATACACATCATTTGAGTCCATATGTTCCAGATTTATTTATACTAAGAAATGGTTACCAATTTAGGATTTAAAAAAATTCTGTCCCTTTGAATTATCTAGCCTAAATATGCAAACTTTTCTCTGAAGGGCCACATAGTAAATATTTTAGTTTTATTGGACTATATGGTGTCTCTCACAATTATTCAACTGCTGTTGTAGCCATAGACAATACACAAAGAAATGGTCATGTGGCCATGTTCCAATAAATGGATGCTGAAGTTTGAATTTCATATTATCACATGTCATAAAATATTCTTCTTTTGATTAAAAAAACATTTAAAAACATCAAAATGGTTCTTGGTTTGTAGGTCATACCAAAACAGGTGGCGGCCAGATTTGTTCCAATGGCCATAGTATGCCAACTCCTGCTCTAATCCTTCAATTGATTGCACATTATTGAACAGAAGAAATATTGGTTTATAAAATTGAGATTATAAAATAATAAGCATTATTTATAGAGTATATAGTAACTTATTATCTCCTAAAGTTATGAGCATATAGTCAAGTATATACCTATAAAACATTAAACAGGTAAGATTTTCTTATTCCCAGGAATTCCTATAAAATGTAAGAGAAATGCAGAACCAGTTTACTATAAACCAGTGTTGTAGTTGTTTCTTGACTACCTAATTTTATAATATACTAATCAAACATTGATTGTTAACACAGAATCAGGAAAATAAGGGGTTTTATGATGTATAAATTACGATGTACAATAAAGATGCCTTATAATTATATAGTATTTGATAGTTCACGAAAACTGTAGTTCCCTATATTGTCTCTCAAGATCTTTACAACAACCCTGGAGGTAGACAGGCAAGGTATTATTATCCTAATTTAAAGACAAGCAACTTGCCCAAGATTACACAAGGGACAGGGGAGTGGGAGGAATACTCCGGTCACACCTCTGAATCATAGTCAGAGTTGTTTCCATAAAATTTAATGATACAATCATGCAATTGAAGAAATGGGTAATGAGTAAATCCTGCCTCACCGCCTGAGGAATACAGAGTGTCCCTCCACAGGGATGCCTCTAGTTTAACAACTTGGGTTCCACGTGCCTAATTATGGGAAATCCAGACATTACCTCTCCTCTCCTTCTTCCCCGTATGTCTAGGAATCAGAGTGATCTCAGCCATGGCTGATTGCTCTGGTAGGTGTTACCCTAGCTGCTGGGAACCAGGTGTCACTGCTGATTCCAGAATGTTCCAAAGCAATAACCTTGCCAGCTACACCCTTGAGAAGCAATGCCGTAGTCAGACTTCACTGTTGTCCGTGGGTTTGAGCATAGTGTCCTTATATCTGCTAACTGCCCTGTCTGAAACAATCACAGCCCAAATCAGACCCAAGTTCCAGCTACCACTACTTTGATGACTTGCCGAGCCATGGGCAATGGCAGGAAGTGACTTGGTTGGAGCTTTGTGTCCTTACTGTGGCTAATACTAGTGATTGTCCCCTCAGTTGTTCCATGATTACACATTTAGATGTTACACCCAATGACAGCTAGCTCAGGGATCACGATGTTAAAGTTCTCTGGATTCATTCACTCAGACTCTTCCCCAGGGCACAAGACAGATGTGGTAATAAATTGCCCTAAAGTCTTTATTTACTTAAAATTTAATTTACTGTTATTGGTATTTTCAAGCATATAAAAAATAGAGAATATGATTTTATACTGTATTCCTCTTCTCTCCCCATGTATCTATCATCGAGTTTTAATTCTTATCAGCTCTCACCTAATCTTGCTTCTTCTGTCCTGCCACTTCCTCTTTCCTCCTGGAGTATTTTGAAGGAAATACTGAAGCTCAACTAATTTCATTCCTAATTAATTCAGTGTGCATTTCTAACAGACAAAAACTATTTTCAAAAACATAACCATAGGATTCTAATAACACCAATAATATTATTGATCTTTAATTAATATTAATTCCCTCATATTAATATTGATATTCCTTAATATCATCTAATATACAATCTACAGAAAAATATTTCAAAATCTTAAAAATGTCTTTACAGTTTATTTGTCAAATTAGGATCTACATATTATATTTGATTAGTTATGTCTCTTAAGTCTCTTTTAATGAAGGTAACTTATTTGTTTAAGAAATCCTGTCATTGGTCCTATGGAACTTACCACATTCTGTAGTTGGCTGTATTCTCTTGGTGGTGTTTGACATCTTCTATTGTTCTTCTATTTAGAGGTTTGATTGCATTCAAATTAAAAAATATTTTTGGAGGGTGACAAAAATATTTCATAGGCAGTTCACGAATTTTGGAGTATGCCACATCGGGATGCTTATGATTTATGGTTGTTTGATTTTAGTGTTGTTGAAATTGATCAGTGAGTCCAGTTGTTGCCAACCTGATCCATCCATTATAACTCTGCCCACCAATCTTTCATTTAACTTTAGTAGTTATTTATTATTATAACTTAAATCTATTATTTCATTAGAGGTTTCTAATTATATTATCCCTTTTACATTTATTAATGGGAAATATTTTATACAAAAAAGAATTTTCCTGAAACTCATTGGCTACAATGAAATATGATTTGTGAAATACAGGGAAAATGAACTTTTGATTCTTTCTCTTTATTTACCAACTACCATTACCACATAAAAACACCTTGGCACAGCAACTTCTCTAGGTGACTAGTAAAGTTTTCTTAGTATCATTGTAAACTTGTGGATTTAAACATAATTGATGCAATAAGTGATTTAGAACATATTCTGTAGGCAATGGTGAGCTACCACAGGCAATTTTTAACTCCTCAACATAAAGCACACCTGAAAAGTGTCTAAAAACAAAAACAAACAAAAAATAAACAAACGTACTTGTCTTAAGGAGGAATCCTGTCCTGAAGAACTAAATCGTAAGCCCCAAACTTACAATTATATTAGGAACTTATAAGTACCTAAACTTATAGACTCACCTTTAATAATGGATTCTGCACTTGTTTTCTGACTTCTTCTTATCTTTTACTCAGTTTACTGGACTTCATTTTTTTTCTTTGAACTGGGATTGAACCCAGGGGTGCTCTATCTTTGAGCTACATCCCAGACCTTATAATTTTATTTAAGACAGGGTCTTGCTAAATTGCTTAGGCTCAACTTCCACTTGCAATCCTCCTGCCTCAGCCTCCTGAGTAGCTGGGTTTAGATTACTCAGCTGTTCAGCATCATCTTATGTATGTCTCTCTGGTTGTTTGATTGAGGCTAAAGATACAGTTCTTCTGTACACCTAATAATGATTTCCTTCCATATGTAATTCAAATTATAAGAACTATTTTCCTGTAACTAGTATGGTATTTTCATTTTCATAACATAAGAGCAAATACATACTCAAATAATTGAATATCACTATGTGAACAACAAGGGGATACTGCTCAAACTGAAGCAATGACTAATGGTTAGTGCTGCTGTATGTGGTTCAACATGCTTATCAGCTTATGCACCAAATCCAGCATTTGATGTGTAAAAGGATGGTTAGGTGTTTTGAAGGAGAATGACACCCAGTTATTGATTGTGATAGGCTGGACTGTTTGCCAGCTTCCTTGTTATGTCTCCACTAGACAGATAGTTCTAGAATGGAAGGAGCCACATCAATTCATTTACTCCCAGCATTCAGTACATGATTTTTCAAATGAAAAAAACATGTGATCAGTGTAAGACAAGAGAAAAATTGACAATGGCTTTGAGCAGTAAGAACCATAATTAGATCTATTTTTTAGTTATATTATTTGTATAATTTGACAGTGATAGTATTGGTATTTGTTTTGGTCCATTTGGGCTGCTATTACAAAATATCATAGAATGTATGGTTTATAAAGAAAAGAAATTTTGTCCAAGATCAAGGTGTCAGCAGATTAGGTATCTGGTGAGGATCCACTTCCTAATAAAACAATTGTTTTCTCACTCTAATCTTACATGGTGGAAGGGGTGAGAGTCTGTCTTAGATCTCTTTTATAGGTTTTTTTCCCCAAAGGACTTTGTTCCTAATCACCTCCCAAAGGCTCCATTTAATAACATCTGGGTGTTGGGTTTCAACATATGAGTTCTTTTCTTAAATACTTTTTAGTTGTAGATGGACACGGTATGGTTTTTTTTTTTTTCATTTTATTTTTATGTGGTGCTGAGAATCGAACCCAGAGCCCCACATGTGGGAGGTAAGCACTCTACCACTGAGCTACAGCTGCAGCCCAACATATGAATTTTGAAGGGATACAAATAGACCATATCAGTATTATAATCTATTTTTTCTTATCTTGATACATTTTTAAAGTTGTTGATGATCTTTATTGTATTTATTTATATGCAGTGCTGAGACTCTAACCCAGTGCCTCACACATGCTAGGCAAGTGCTCTACCACTGAGCTACAACTGCAGCCCCAAACCATTTTTTCTTTAAAAATGAATCTATCTCCTTTAATAGAGATTTTATTATAATACATGATTATTTCATTATTGTAACTTTTATTTGAGGTACTGGGGATTGAACCCAGGGGTGGTCACACCTCTTTTTGAGAACTTAGGTTGCTGAGGCTGGCCCTGAACTTGTGATACTCCTGCCTCTGCCTCCTGAATGACTGGGATTACACTAGTATTAATAAACTGTAGCTGATTTATTTTACCTATATTTAAAGTAACCAGACCCAAACCCAATTTCCACAATACTTAATTCTGATAAACAGGACCGCAGAGCAGTGATTCTCATCAGAATTGTGTTAGTTAATAAAAGTTGGCTACTCCATGACATATACAGTTCCAGGATGTGAGAGTAATTTCAACAATTATTCATGTAGTTTGGTTTGATATTCTGCCAATCTTATGACTTATTTGAAGCACATACTAATACAGTGTTGTTTGGTGTCCAGGGAAGCAGCAAACTAGAGAAGCTATCCCAAATGCCAGTATAAACATCCTCTCTACACCAAAGTTATCCATATTCTACAGCAAATATTTAATTTAAATGTTAAAAATGTTATATTAGGTATGTTAAAGGTCATGTGGAGAAAATATCTTTGTATTAAAAGGGAAGGAAATAGTGAAACTGCAGAGGCTGAGAACAGACACATCTGTACATTTTCAAGATTTTGCACTATAAATGTCCTTCTAGCAGAAGATGTATTTAAGCTGATTCACAATCTTTTACTTTTGCAGTCTTTCCCAGGCCTCTTAGTTAGCAGCCACCTTACCCCCAAGGCATTGAGGGCAAAGAATATGTTTCAGGCAAACTGATAATAGGAAAGAATTATAAGGACAAGAAACAACCTGTAATACCAGGTGGGAGTGTCCAGAAAAGCAATGTGCTGAAATTCTGACCCTTCCAGCTGGGTAACTTTTACACTTGTGCATTTACTTTTTATGATGTTCATACATTAATGACAATGGAATCTGTGACAGCCTGATGAGTCAGGGAAAACTGCAGTATTGTGTATGAAATTGGGAGAAATTCAACACGAGTGCCATGGCATTACTAGTTTCTTCTATAAGACTAAGGAAGGAACAGTGCTTAGATTTTGAGTTACTTGGTATAGTAGGTATTGTTTTTTGCCCATCAGTATTCATTTTCTCATTTGTGTGACAGCAGCCCACAAATTTTTCTCCTGGGGAGCCACTCCTGTCCTATAGTCCATGCTCCTTGGGTGACCTGGAGGCGACGCATTTGACTCAGATTTGACCAGTCACAGCACTTGCTAAAGGATGGGGTTGAGGGTTAACCCATATTGGTTCAGTGAATACACTGGGAAGGATCTCCTGATTACCGAACTCAGAGTGGAGGTAACACCCATTAGTAAGAACTGTCTTGCTATCATATGAAGTCTAAGGCCAATGTGGAGGAGAGCTGGGTCATTTATTTTCTTATTGCAAAAGGTTCATTTATATTTGTCTAACCTGAAATAGGAATGAGTTGCAATAGATTAAAAGTTCTAATTCTACCCTTATTTTCACAAGACAGCCAGCAGTGTCTAAATTGAATATTTATAAGAAAATTGATGCTTTATGAAAACAAATGAAAAGCTCTATATTCAAATAGTTTATTTTATTCTAAATGTCTTCTAGGGCCATGGTATTGTGGAATGCATGAAAGAAAATAGATCTTTTGTCAAAAACATATAATCTGCTTGGGAAGGCAAGAACAACATTTAAAAAAATCTCATAAAACAAAAATCCTTTAGAACACAAGTGAATTGCAGACAATAAGGCATATAAAAAATCTGAATGGCAATATAAAGTAATTGATATCTGCAAACGAAATCAAACTAAAACAAAAGCATGAGTAAAAGACTTTAGACTAAATTATGTTAAGAGTTTATTGTTGAGCTGGGGTTGTAGCTCAGTGGTAGAGTGCTTTCCCAGTATGTTAGGCACTGGGTTCTGATTCTCAGCACTACATATAAATAAGTAAATAAAAAATAAAGGTCCATCAACAACTAAAAAAAATAAAAAAATTAAAAAATTTAAAAAAAGAGTTTATTGTCAAACCACTGGTGCTTGTATTCCTAATCTTTAGGTGAATGATTCATACATTGGTATTTCCTTCCTGGATATTTTCTCTGAATTACTGACTTGTATCTCTGTTTAGATGTCTAAAAGGCACCTGAATCTCACCATGTTCAGGTCTTCTTCCAAATCTTCTAGACCTGACCTGTTTTCCAAACTTCAGTAGATGGCAACTAATTCTTCCAATTGCTCAAATCTAAAACCTGTTATCTATTATTCTTTTTCTCACATCTCAGATCCATTCTATAAGCAAATCTTGTTGGTTCTCTATTTCAAAATTTATTTCAAATTTAACCACTTCTCTTTCCATTGCTACCTTGACTATTGCAATAGACTAACTGGTCTTCCTGTTCTCATTTTTAGTCCCCCAAAGTCTATTTACAGCGCAGCTAAAACAGTCACCCCATTTTATTAGGAAAAATTCCAAGAGCACAGTAAAGTTGAAAGAATTGTATAGTGATCACCTCTGCCTATCACTTAAGATTCTACTACTGCTCAGAATGGCTTACATTACTCAAAGAGAAAAGCCAAATTCCTGTGATGGCATGATTGGGTCCTAATCACCATTCTTCTCTCTTGTCCATCATTCTTCAGCCACATTGGCCTCCTTGTTGCTCCTCCAATGTGGCAAGCACATTCTTGCTTTAGGACCTTTGCATTTACTGTTCCTTTACTTGGGATGCTTTCTCCTCCAGTAATTCACATGGCTTGCCTCTCATCACCTTTTCTTTGACGCTTCAAGTATTACATTGAATTATATGATTCTCATGCCACACGCTGGGTTGGATGATATAAACCTAATATTCTGACTTAAATTTTTTAAAAAAATTAAGCTGGGAAGGGTGGCATGGACATATTGTCCTGCTTCAGAGGCTGAGGTGGGAGTAACACTTGAGCCCAGGAGTTTGAGAAGAGTTTGGGCAATGTAGTGGGATCCCTTTTCAAAAACAAAAACCAAACAATTTCATATGGTTCAAGCCCACCCCACCATTTCATTCTCAACCTTTTCTAATATTCTTTATAACACTATCATCATATGTACTTTCCCTGTATTATCTGTACTTAAGATGCTCAAAGATAGTAAGTCTGTTGTCTACTGTGGTGTGTTCTCAGTGTGCAGAATCATTTTGGGGCTATAGTAGGTCTTCAGGACATATTTATTTAAAGACTGAATTCTTTTTCATTGACCTGAAGCCAGAGTGATCTTTTGAAAATATGCATGATAATCATTCCACTCTCACTAAAAACTCTTTGCACTCAGTTTCAGAAGAATCCTTACCATAGGATTCTGCCTGATGGACCCTTACTTAGCTGCTTTATTTATTTATTTTTCTGAGACAGAGTCTTGCTGCTCTAAACTTGTAATCCTCCTGCCTCAGTCTCCTGAGTTGCCAGGATTAAAGGTGTGCACCATCATGCTTAGCAGGTACTTAGCACTTTAGAATCATTTCACATTCTTTTGGTCCCTGAAACTCTGCTGGTTCCATCATGGGGTCTACATATGCTCTTCCCACTGTATTCCCCACATCTGCCTCTAATTTACTTTCAGACACTTTTAAATCTTGATGGGAAGCATCTCTTCTAAGCACTATTTCTGACATCCTATATTAGGTTAAGTCCCACATCTTTTGTGTCCTTATGGCAGCACATACATTCTTCGTAACACGTGGTGGATTATAAAGTTACCTTTGTAAGACTGATTCCTTTATCAAATAGTCTTTTGAGAAAAGAATCACAGCTCTCTTTTTCCTTTCCATGGTATCCCTAACATTTGGGAAGTGTCCAGTACATATGAAGAGCTTATTTAAAAATATATATTAAATGAAAACATAGATACCAAGGACTCAGAGGATGAAGGGAAGACCAAGGACACAGAAGGTGGTCAAACTGCAAGCCAAGGAGAGAGGCTTCAGGAGAAACCCTGCAACATCTTCATCTCTGACTTCTAGTCTCTCAACTGTCAGAAATAAATTTGTTGCTTAGGAAAACAAAACAAAACTTTGGAATTCTAGCCCCTTGAGGGCAGAGATTCTATTTCGTCCCTGTGTTTCTAGTGCCTAACTAGGTGTTAGTGTACAGCAGATGAATAATAGTTTGCTAAATGGGCCATAACATGAAAAATGTTTTATTACTCATTTATAAGTATATAATGCAGAAGAGCCCTCACTTGATTATCTCTGATGAGGAATGCACACATAATTGATATCTAAAGTCCTAAATTCTCCCCTCTCATCAAACTTTTCTTATTGCCAAGACCAAAGAAAGTAATTTACTCCCCGCCCTCCTGCCCTCCTGCCCTCCCGCCCCTGCTCTGAGTAAAGGATGTGCTGCCCTGGCTAGGAAAATCCATATAGAGCCAGAATTAGCCACAAGTGAGCTTTTGCATCCTAACCCAACAGATTATTCTCATACGGATAGTTACATGTTCAGATCGTTTTTTTCTCCTAGTCAAGTGAGTTTTCTTTTTCCTTTAATTTTGATAGCAATCTTTTTGAAAATATTTCAGGGGTTGGATGATGTACTAAACTACATATATACGCAGCTGTATAAATAGGTCAGGGTGATATAAAACAGTATAAGCAGAAAAAGGACAAATCAATCACTTTCAATTGTGTTGTCCCACAGAATTTTCAAATAAACCTGTAATATGAGCTGAGCACCATGGCAAACTAACTATTAATATTTGATAAGTCAGAAATAGAAGAACCAAATCAAATCAAAGAGTTTTTCCAAGATGGCAACTTTTTGATTTTATGAAACATAAAAAGAACTAAACACCTGAAGTAGATAGTAAGATGTCAGTTTCTTAGTTTTAATAACCAGTTCCTGGGATTACGGCTCGTGACTACAATCCCAGCTACTGAGAAGGCTGAGTTAGGAGAAAACAAAAATTCAACACCATTTACAACACCTTAAGAGAGACCCTGTCTTAAAATAAAATAAAATAAAAGGGTTGGGGATGTAGCTTAGGGGTAGAGTGCTCCTGGGTTCAATCCCCGATACAGAAAACAAAAAGAGCAACAACACCCCCAAACCATTGTAGGTATGTAAGATGATACCAATGGGTACAACTGGGTGAATGGTACACAGGAAAAAAAAAAAAAAAAGATGACAGTAAGAGAAAATAGTAAATATAGACAAGGAATTTTTAGAAAGAGAACTTAGACATAGTGCAAGGCAGTTATATTGCTAAGTTCTAATAGCCTTGTAAGGAGCTATCCAAAACTAACGTGCTCCCAACACACAAACATACTTGTATACACATAGACACAAAAATATTATACTTGGAAGTGGAGGCCTATTTTTAATGTTTGAACTAAAGTTTCCAGAGATGTCTAGAGAGACCGAGTATTGTGTTTGCAAAAGAATTTTGTGAAAACCACAATGAGTATTTGCCCTTAAGAAACATTTATTTCTTGCCATCAGAGAAAAATATAAAAGATTGGTTGTAAAGGAACAAAAAACATACAAATTCTACCACCTCATTCCCAGAACTATCTAGACACTTGCAAAAATTTTCTTCATCTATTAATAAATCCTCAGAGCGGCCACCCCACACAGACCTGGGGGCATTCACATCTCAGAATGTTCCACAAAGATCTGGGAGCGCATATTTTTGGCAGATATACTTAACATGTCCATGAAATAATCCAGGGTAATATATTTAGTCAGGAACCCCTTGCAATGACAAAATGTTACGGTCATACTTTATAACATTCTTGGCAGCATTCAAATCATATACGACATAATGAACTCTTAGAACAAGTGGAACAGCTTTCATTTCTTGTTGCCAAACAGATGGTAAATAGTGAGGGTGAAGTAAAAACACAGACAAGTTCCTCCATAACACTCTACCTTAAAGTATATTTTCATAGTAAAAAATCCTAAAACCAATATAGAAATCTCCTTGGCTGGACACTTATCTTTTCCTTTTAACTATTAAAGTAAACCAAGTCTGGTGGTACATGCCTGTAGTCCCAGCTACTCAGGAGACTGAGACCGGAGAAATGACTGAACCCAGGAATTAGGGGCAAGATCCTGTTTGAAACAAACAAACAATTAAGACACCAAAGCAGTATGCGGGGAAGAAAAGGGGAAATTGGTACCAGAAAAACCTGAGCTCAAATTCTGGCTTTCCCAGCTATTTGTTTTTTTACCTTAGGCAAGTCACAATGTCTCTGAACCTCAATGTCTTTGTTAGTAAAATGGGTAAAACACTACCTATATCTCAAGATTAAGTAACTAGCACAATTCTGTGTAAAAAGTGTGTACTCGATAAGTGTTAGCTCCCCCTGTTTTTCCAAAATGACACTGCAAAATATTTAGTTAGGCATGAGTCAAAATAATTGGCTAAGTAATAAAATGAAAAGGGTAAGAGGAGCTAACCTTAATATTATCCAATCTTTCCATTAATTTTGCAGTTCATATTTAATAAACTTTGGATTTATTGGTATTATTGTGGTACCAAATTACCTGGTTAGATCCTCTTCTAATACCTGATTATATCATCTTTCTTGCAAGTAGGGTTTGTATTTTGTCTCCGACTTATTTAACAAAAAATAAGATGTCATTAATCCTTTTATTTGGTTCTTAACTGTATAGTCTGTTAGGGAGAGCAGGTAAAAATCAGTCTTAATGTTTACTCATGAGTTCAAGAAAAAGAATGACATAGAAGAGAATCAGCCAAAGTTAAAGAATGTGTCTCCCGAGGCTAATGGATATACTTTTCTGCCTCTTGAACTTCCAGTATTCATGTCATAGTGGCAGCATCCAAGAGCTCTTAGGATAAGCAAGACTTTTAATTGTAGAGGAATTCTGTTGTTTTGTTTTGTTTTGTTACGGGAGATTGAACTCAGGGGCACATCCCCTGAGCCACATCCCCAGTCCTTTAAAATATTTTATTTAGAGATAGGGTCTCACTGAATTGCTTAAGGCCTCGCTAAATTGCTGAGGCTGGCTTTGAACTCCTGATCCTCCTGCCTCAGCCTCCAGAGTTGCTGGGATTACAGGAGTGCACCACCAAACCAGTTAGTTAGGATCTTTACATGGAATCTGTGGCTTATTCAGATAGTTCTAGAACCTGCAGTTCCCTATATATGTTGTGTCTAAGTGCATTTCCTGCCTTTTCCATCAGGAGGCTTCTAAACTATCAGTTCCTCTAGGAGGATCTTCTCTAGCTATCTTATCCATCCAGAGGCCTTGCCCATAAAATCTTTCTCATCACTGTTTCTTGTAGAGTCATTATTACAAGCTGTCATTACCTAAGAGCAGGAGCTGGTCTTTCCCAGTGCTTTCAACCTGGTGTGCCTCGACAGACACTTCTGGAACGAATGACAGGTCCGCGTCTGTCCGATTGTTAAAATTTTTCTTAACACTGGGTCTCCTTGATTCCCAGGCTGGCCTGGAATTCATTGGCTCCGGGACTACAGGTGCGCTCCACCGCGTCCGGTTATCTGATTTTTAACGGACTCTAAACTCTTTTTTTGGCCTCACCCCCGTCAAGTATCCTTCTCTAGAAATCATTTTAAAATAAGGCAATTCCATTTTGGAAATATGGCTTGCCATTTCAACGACGCCCATCCGCACACTCTCGCTTCCTACAGACAGGGCGCCACTACCGACCACTTACCCAAGCTCACCAGGCGGGGCGGTTTAGAGGCGACCCGGGCAGGTGCAACCGTGAGCCCACACACGTATCAATTCGCATATCGGTCCCGGTCCAGGGTCAGGGTTATGCCTGCCTCCAGGAGCCCAGGGCCTCCGCCCCACCGGTGGCTCAGGCCCCGCCTTACCGGAGGCCGCGCTCCCCGCCCTTCCTTCCTCCCTCCCGTGCCACCCCAGAGGCTCGCGGTGGCGGACTAGGCAAGCAGGCGCACTGCTGCCTGGGACGGTAACCCCGCCAGCCCGGGTACGTCGCCCGGCGAGTCTTAGCCCGGACGAAGCGCGCGGAGTTCGCAGGCCGCCCTGACCACAACTGCTTCCGGGTGAGCGGGTCGGCGACCCCGTGGCCCCGCCCCTCCTTCGCCGCCTCCGCCTGCCGCCGGGGCTGCGGCTCATCCCCGGGCCGGTTCCCGCTGTCTCCGCCGCCTCGCTGAGGGTACACCAGCTTGACTGACGGCCACCGGTTCTGGGGGCCTCCGCGTTCAGTTCGGCCCGCCTGGCTGGGGACCCGGGACCGAGTCTGGCCGCAGCGCACCTCGCCCTTCGTCTCTGCCGGGCGGGTGCCTGGCCGGCCAGCCGCGCTCCGGCCCTTTCCAGGCGGCGCCGCAGCCACAGCCCGCCCCAGAGGCAGGTAAGGGCCGCTCCTCCCGCCCGCCCGGTGTGAGCAGGGAGCCGGGAGGCCCCTCTTCCCGGCCTCCGCAGCCGGGAGAGATCCGCGCCGCCGCCGACCCTGCTGGGGGCCGGGCTGCCCTGGGACTGCCCATCTCCTGGGCCCGGTCTCCGCTTGACTGCCGCGATCTCGGGCATCTTCTGTCGCGCACCCTCCCTCCGCGGGGAGGGAAGGTGTTATTCCCATTGTGGAGAAATTAAACGGGACGACTGTCCTTCTGTCACGGGTGCCCGCGGCTTCTTCTGTTCCTGACGCCACACTCAGGGTTTCTGTCCTGGGAGAAGCACTCCGGGGAACGGTGTCAGGCCGATGGAGGGCGTAGCATTTTTATGGAATTTTTTTTTTTTTCTTTCCTCCTTTGACCTGAACTGAAGCGCGGGCTAACAGGAGCTGCTAGGAGGTTCAGGGTTAATGCTTGACTAATATGGGGCATTATTCATACCCAGATTGTTGAGTTACACAGTTTCAGCCCTGGCTTCCTTTTTCTGTGGATACCCAGCAGAAGAAGCCCCCTTCCTTTTCTTGGGGAGAAAAAGATTCAAGTGTTTGCTGTATTTTTTTCTACCGTGGGAGTTACAAATATCAGGTTGCCGAGACACGGCTGGGGGGAAAGCTGTAGCCTAAATTTTAACTGTAGCTCATTTTCTTTGAGTTTTCATTTAATGACTCAGCATTTCTACCACAATCAGAAAAACTGTAGTTTAATTGACTAAAAGCAGTATATTAGCATGACAGAATGGCTATTTTTATGTTATCACAATGGGAAGAGAATGTGGATGCAGTATGGAACTGGGATGGAGAGGAGGGTAGGGATGGGTAAGTTCTTATTCAGTGTTTAATATTTTTTCAGGATAGCATTTTATTCGGTAATAAACTATATGAAAACGTGCAGTTGTTGGAGAATGCAAAGTATTGCAGGTAGAGTTAGTTGGCAGGGACTCCAAGTTTGCTGCCGTTTGAAATTCTTGTAGAATTAAAACCCTGTTTAACCAATGTCATGCTCTGTTTAACAAATACAGAGATGATGACCTACTGTACTTATATAGAATAAGAATTTTGGAAAGTGTGATTCATATAGGAAGTTAGATCACTCACTTTGTGAATCACTGATATGGATCTTAACAGTGAAATAGAGGAAAGCTAAGTTCGTTTCTGCTTGTTTAATTAGATGCCTTTACTCATTTTATAGAAGTATTGTATTTTGTTAGGTTTGTTGCTGAATGGTTATCATCATAAAGTATGCTAAGGAAATGGCAGTTGAAATTTTGCAAAATGCTTTAATTACTAAGTGAATTGTTGTCATTTTGCCTATATTTTCCTTTTAAACTAGATGTGGCAAGATAAATGAAGGGGTGTAGAAGCAAAATAAATGTCCCTGGCAAGGAGAACTGCCATCACTAAGGTATGAAAAAGTTTATTGAAAGAATTTGCATTATATGAAATAGTCTTTTGAGTGAAACTCCTCATGCATTTTGCCATTCAGTCCTTAAAAATGTAGAGTGAGACTATGCTGTTTATTAAGTTTTGTTACAGAAGAAAGAAAGTGTGTATTGACTTTGTGTTTTATTTTTAGGATGGATTACTATTAAACTAGAAATAACTTTTTATTGCTGAAATGTAATTTGATCATTTTTGGCTTTCAAAATGTTGTTAAGCAAAATAACTTTGAATCATGGAGTTCTTGATACTTTTAGCCATGTTTTTCTTTTCCTTTTTTTGGGGGGAGGGGTTTAGTTTATTTTACCTTTATTTTTCACTTATGAGGACCTTCAGTTAGCTATTTTTTAAAGTAATGCCAAGATTATACTATTGGTCTTGCTTACAAAATTCCTTTAATTCTTTGACTAACATTTGGCATCATTTTTACTTTGGGTATTCCTATTTTCAGTATTCCCTAATGTTGCTTTTGATTTTTGTCCAGATGATAGTGACTTGAGTTTCAGTTCCTTGTGAACAGAGATTCCCTTTTGGAAAATCCCTTGTGGAAACCACCATAACTGACAGCCTTGATAGGTAAATATGCAAGGGAAATCTTAGTTCAAAATTTAATGAAGGAAAAAAGAGAAATGCCAAATATATTTGGCAAAGTATCTTTTTCTCAAAATGAAAAATTTTTACTAGAAATTAATTTAGCAAGAGGAAGGGAGCAGTTTCTTACAAAGCTCTATGAATTGTTTATCCTGCTTCTAGTGTAAATAGGAACACAGTTGATGGTGTAGAGGGGAAAAAAAAGTTCTTGTAGTGTACTGGAAATGTTGATGAGGATCATTTAGAAGAAAATAAAATTCTTGTCCTTAACATGGGAGCACTACATATCGCACCTACAAAATAGAAACCATTTCATAGCCTTTTCCATTTAGGTAGTCACCTTCTCACTGGAGAATCTGAATGGAGGGATGATCCCTTAACTGAAAAAATGTAATACCTTTCCAGTTTGCAAATAAAGAATAGACTCTATGACCATTTTTTCAAAACTCAACTTTTAAAACTTTAAAAGGAAGGAATTGAGCAAAATTTACTTCATTCTTTTCTCCATTTCCCCTATAAGATATTAGATAGAATATCTTTGGAAGTGATTTTTTAGTGTTACACTTTGCAGTTCCACTTTTAAAAGCTTCTTGGCTTACAGTAAATTAGACTAGACTTGAAGCAGACACTAGGATAAAAACTGGTTTTATTGTATGCTATACTCTTTCATTTGTTCTATTATTTATTGATTTAGGTGGTGTTAGGGGGACCAAGAGAGAATTATACTTCTTGGATATTCTGAGACTTGCTACATAGTTTTAGTCTAGTGATAGGCAGAGCAGTAGGTAAAAGTAGAGATGCTTAGGAAGAGGGAAGAAATGGTATACATAGGATAATGCTGACTTCATGGACTCAGTAGATGTTTGTGGGATTTTTAAAAATTGATCAAATATTGAAAATAAAATGTAAGTCTCCTTTCTGCCATAAACTCCTAGCCTTTCCTTGCCCCCATCCCCTAATCCATGCAACCATTGCTAGTGGTCACTGTGTGTTTTCTCCAAATTTTATTATTATGTATATGAGCATATGTTTAGAAGAAATATCCTGTACTTTTCATTGTTACCCTTGATGTATCTTAGAAATCTTTCTCTCTCTCTCTCTCTCCATAGATAAATCTCATTTTTTCTAAAGACTGGATGGCCTGCTTAGTGTAGATGAACACTAATTTATTCATTTTCTATAATTTACCATTCCCTTCTAACAGACATTTAGATTGTTTTTAGACTACTGCAAGCACTGCTATAATGAAAAACTTGTAAAATGAGTCTTGGCTCTATTTTATAAGTATGTATATGTAGTGTATTTTTGAATGTATGACTGGGACTTAAGTTGTGAAAATTTAAAAATTTATTTATATCCTATATGGGACTTTATAATAGAAGTTAACTTTTTTGGGTTTGTAGAAGATAGGTTTTCTTAATTACTTTGTGTTCTCTACCCATCTTTTCATTTAAAAAAATTGCAAATGTATTTTATAAGGCAATTTAAGATGTTTTAGAGTGTCAGGTGCTTAATTTCATTTGTACTGGTAAAAGTAGAAACACTGTAATTTGAAGATTGGTGTTATATAAGCCATTTATGTTTGGTAATAGTTAAATGGCTACATCTTGTTCAGTTGTTTCAGAATTTTATTTTTTATGTCAATTAATAACATTGTATATATGCTAGACTTTGTGCTGGGCTTGGTAACCCAAGCCTATAATCCCAGCCACTCTGGGAGCTGAAGCAAAAGGATTGTAATTTCTAGGCCAGCCTCAGAAATTTAGGAAGACCCTGTCTCAAAATAAAATTTACAAAGGACTTGGGATATTGCTCAATGGTAAAGTGCCCCTGGGTTCAAACCCCAGTACTGAAAATAAAGTGTATAGTCTACTTTATTTTTTGCATTGCTGAAGTCTGCTAATATTATTAGTTACAAGAAAAAGAACTAGCCTGGCTTCTACTTTTACATTCTGCATCCTAATCTATTTGTAATAAAACTTTGGTGGAGCTTGAGATCTGAAAACCCTTTTCAATCCAGAGTGCTCTTGATGGATTAATTTCTCACGGCAGGAAGAAGTTACAGATTCTTTTTTGTTTGCTGTTGTGGTGCTGGGATTGAACCCGGGGCCGCCTCACACATGCTAGGCAAACACCACTCTACTTCTTTTTTCTTTTTTGGTGGTGCTGGGGTTTGAACCCAGGGCTTGTGCATGCTAGGCAAGCACTCTGCCAACAGAGCTACATCCCCAGCCCCCAAACACTGTACTTCTGAGCCACATCCCCAGACCTTCAGATTCAGTCTTTATTCCACAAAGTGTTTGTAAGCAGAATAAGGGAGGCCCAGTTTTTAAATTTTGATGTTATACAGATCACTCATGGCCAGGAGGAGGTTCAAGATTCTTTGTCCTCTTGAAATGAGAGAGACTAGAGAAAAAAAAAAAAAAGTTAAGTACTGAGAAGCTAAAGTATGATGAAGTTGGAACTTGTGAGTGGCAGTTTCCCTGGCTGGTGCCCTGGGTCTATTTTGAGGCCTTGTCAAAGCTCATCTGACAGAACCTACCACATAACTGTAATCTGGCCTGACCCTGCTGTAAGTCAGGAAGGCTTGTGGTTTAGGGAAAGTGGCAACCACAGAAGAGGGGTTTATAAAGAACATTTGTCTTCAGAAGATTAAGGCTAAGTTTTTGGGATGAAAAAATCTGTTTAGGGTATATCCTAGGATCTGTTTTTAGCTTTTTTTTTTTTTTTTTTTTTTTTTGAAACAGGATGTTTAAGGACAACTGAGAAAGGTTTTCAGAAAAAGATGCACAAGGAGGAACAAAGAATTGTCACAGCACAACAGATGTTATATTCTAGTTAGTTGAGAGAGCTTGCCAGGGATCAGTGAAATGTTTTACAACAAGGGAAAAATCATTACTATTACTGGCACAGGAAGGTCATATCCTAACTTGAAGTAGCAGTCCAATTCAGACACCTTCACACTTGTCACTGGGATCACAAGTCTGAACTCTTGGACTCTTAGAATGATGGACTGTTTTACAGGATTATTTTGAGTTCAAACAGATAAATTAGCTTCTTCCCAAGTTATCATTCTGTTTTTCCCATAGAAGTGTAGAGTACCATATAGTTTTCGCTTTAAACTCTTAGTTATTACCAGATGCTGCCTCCTAGCATGGTTGTCTTCCTGGGTCATGTGGTGCCTCATGAAAACCTTGATGTTTTCTATATTTAGTGAATGAAACACTTGAGTTTATAGTTCTTTAGCTATGTCACTTCTTGAGCTAGAAAGCTGTTAAGGAACTTAGTGTTCCACCCTTTGACCAAGGTTCACATTAGTGTTTTTAACTGCTATATTACAGCCAAGGTTGTTTGAAGAATTCAGCATGCAGACTTAATTTATAGACACAAGCCTGCAGATGGTTTTCCTTTCTTTTGTTTAAGATTAGGTTGTGACTCCAGGAATTTTAGTTTTTCCTTGTGCTCAGAAATTGGGATTGTAGCATTTTATGATGGTGTATTTAGGATTCAGTGCGAGGAGAAAAAATAAAAAGTAGTGTTTTTCTTTTCTTCCTTAATACTATTATTTAGTTTATTCTTGTTATTCCTTCCCAGTCTTAGCCATTCCCTCCTAGAAAAAGAGGTTAAGCAGTTGGGAAAAACCTTAGGGTGCATATCAGGGTGTTTTCAATTTTTCAGAGGTAGAATATTAACCCCTCCCCAGTTAAAGAATCATAGCACATCTTTTTCCATTTTTTTCACTTTGAAATCTATATATACCTTCATTATGAACATCAGAATTTTAATTAGTTTTGATAGGTCTTTACTGCTTTAGGAAACACATTTAATTTTAAAATTACTTGTTCCGAACACTTTGTTATTCTTTCTACAGTCCCACTTTTCAAGTAGAAACATTTTAACAGCTAGGAGCAATCTTTTGGTTATTTTTAAAGTTGAAGAGTATACTTTTCTGCAAAGGCTTACTATGTTAAGATACTTGGGCTGGGAAGATAGCTCAGTTGATAGAATGCTTGCCTGGCAAGCACACGCCCTGGGTTCAATCCCCAGCACTGCAAAAAAAAAAAAAAAAAAAAAAAAAAAAAAAAAAAAAAAATGGGGCTGGGGTTGTGGCTCAGTGGCATAGCACTTGCCTAGCATGTGTGAAACAGTGGGTTCAATTCTCAGCACCACATATAAATGAATGAATAAAATAAAGGTCCATTGACAACTAAAAAATATTTTTAAAATACTTATTTTCCTGTTGAATGATTTAAATCATCTATGTCTGATAACAAACGATGTAATTAGCAAGCGTATATGTGGTTGCTATTTTAATATATATATTAAAATGTGTATATATATATATATTATATTTTTAGTTATAGATGGACAGAATACCTTTATTTTATTTATTTATTTTTTGTGGTGCTGAGGATTGAACCCAGGGCCTCACATGTACCAGGCAAGTGCTCTACCACTGAGCCACAACCCCAGCCCATGGTTGTTATTTAAAAAAAAATTAAGTATTCAGGCTAAGTGATCATGCTTTATAGGACTAAAGATAGAAAAAAAAATTAAGTTTTAGATGAGGTTTTTTTTCTTTTCATGAATAATGCTATATATATATATCTTAAGTGGACAGTCAAGAAAATAAAATGGTCATTGCCCTCCTGGTCTTGCCAGTTTCATTCTTCGTGATCCACAAGTTTGTTTTTTGGTACTGGGAATTGAACCCAGGGATGCTCTACCACTAAACTACATTCCCAGCCATTTTTATTTTATATTTTGAGGCAGGTCTTCTCTGAGTTGCTGATTGGATCACTAAGTTGCTAAGGCTGGCCTCAAACTTTTAATCTTCCTGCCTCAGCCTCCTGGGATTATAGGCATGTGCCACCATGCCCAGCAACATGATTTTTTACTTTAAAAATTTTTGCATTGCTGGGGATTGAACTCAGGGCTTTGTACTTGCTAGGCAAGCCTGCTGCCACAGAGCTATATCCCCAGCCTTTACTTAAAAGTATTTAAAAAAAAATTTGTGGTTATTTTTATTTTTTAAATTTTTATTAGAGTATTATAATCATACATAGTAGTTGTAGTCATTTTGACAAAATCATACATGCAAGGAATTTTATTTCAGTCATGGTTCCCCTTCTTCCCTACCTCTTTTCTTCCTCTTCTATTCTACTGTCTTCCTTTTGCTACTTTATTTATTTATTTAAATTTTTTTTTTAGTTAGACACAATACCTTTTTTTATTTATTTACATGTTGTGCTGAGGATTGAACCCAGTGCCTAGGTGTGCTAGGTGAGCACTCTACCGCTGAACCACAATTTCGGCCCCTTTATTTATTTATTTTTGATTAGTACTTTCTATATATACATAAAGGTAAAATTCCTTTTGGTACATTTATATATCATATAACATGATTTTTGCCAAATTAATTTCATATTTCTTCCCCTTTCTCTTCCTTCTTCCCTCCTCCTCATTCTTCTATTCCACCTGTCTTCTGATTATATTCATATTTCTTCCCCTTTCTCTTCCTTCTTCCCTCCTCCTCATTCTTCTATTCCACCGGTCTTCTGTATATATTCATGATATTCAATCCCTGCCTTCCCCCCACCTATTGCTATTTTCCTTTTCTCTGCTCTAGCTTTCATGTATGAGATATGTGCACATTGAAAACATGAAATATAGTGGAATGAAATTAAAGAAGACCTAAATAATTGGAAAGAATCCTATTTTTATGGATTGGAGTCTTAATATTATTAAGATGGTGGTTGTCTTCAGATTGGTCTTTGATTCAGTGTAATTGCTTTAAAATCCCAACTGCTCCCTCCTCCCCAAAATGACAAACTGACTCAAAAATTTATAAATGTAAGGGACCCAGAATAAAATCAGTCAGTCTTAAACAAAAATGTTGGAGGACTCACTTTTTCCAATTTTAAAACTTATTGCAAAGCCATGTTAATCAAGATTAATTAAGATGGTTTGATGTGACATAAGAATACACATACAGATCAGTGAAATAAAAATGGGTGTCTACAAATAACCACCCCCGCCCCCTTTTGTTTTAAGTACTGGAGAATGAACCAAGGGGTACTCTACCCGGAGCTACATCCCAGCCCTTTTCTTTATTTTGTATTTTGACATAGGGTGCCAGTAAGTTGCCAAGGCTGGTCCCAAACTTGTAATCCTACTGCCTAAGCCTTTTGAGTAGCTGGAATTACAGGTGTGTGCCATTCTGCCTAGCTATATATAAGCCCTTACTTTTCTGGTCAGCTGATTTTTGATAAGGGTGACAGGTCAAGCTGGGCAAGTGGTGCATACCTGTAATCCCAGCTACTGAGTAGCTGAGGCAGGAAGATTGCAAATTCAAGGCCAGCCCAGGTAACTTACGGAGACCCTGTCTCAAAATGAAAAATAGAAAGGGCTGGGAATGTAGTGCAGGATTACAGTGACCCTGGGTTCAGTCTCTATTACTGCCAAAAAGGATGGCAGGATAATACAATAGGGAAAGAATAAAGTCTTTTTGAAAAATAGTGCTAGGACAAGTACATATTCACATGTGGAAGAATGAAGTTGGATACCTGCCTCCCACCATATACCCAAGTTAACTAGAAATGGATCATAGACTTAAGTGTACATGGTAAAACTGTAAAAGTAGGTCTATTTAGTAATAATCATTATGTTATAGGTGGTGATGATGATGATTTTTGGTGGGATTCTGGGATCAAACACAGGGGTGTTATACCACTGAGCTATAACCCCAGCTCTTTTTAATTTTTATTTTGAGACAAGGTCTCCATAAATTGCCTGACCTGCCCTCAAACTTTTGATCCTCCTGCCTCAGCTTCCTGAGTCACTGAGATTATAGATGTGAACCATTGTTCCAGCCCATATATGTAAACTTAGTCATTTTGTTACATCAGTTTTGTTCATCAGTCTATCCTCAGCCCCTGTTGTAACTGGAAATAACAGATACTCAGATATTTATTGCATGGACAATGTTGGTTATTATTAATTACTGACTAACAACCCTTCATTTGTTCTTTCATGTGGTCATGATTTAATTGGAATTGTTTCTTAAATTATACTAAGAAGTAAAGTTATCTTTATGTAATTTTATGGCTTGATATTAAAACCTCTTGAACATGTTCTTCTGAAACTTTAGGCTGAATGATTTAAGAAATATCTTTCATTCAGGAATGGAAATAGATTTTAGAAATAGTTGTATTAATTTTAAGCTGTTAAGTAAGTAGAATTACTGCTGTCTATAATTTTCTGAGGCTAATATAATGTACTCTCATAATTGCTGTGGATAGCATAGTGAACTTAGGAGGTTTAGTAATTAATTTAAATTTAAATATTTTAAAATTTACTGGAATAATTGTGTGCAAAGGTAGTTATCAATTAATTTCTCCAAAGAGAAATGTAAATATTCTGTTAGAACTGAATGTATAAATGAGCATTAAAACTGCATAAAGAGAAACAACTTACTACACTTATTTTATTTCAGGGCTGACCACAGTGAAATCATTTACAGAGTTGGAAAGCTATTAAGAACACAAGATGGGGACTCCTGGTTCTGGAAGGAAACGAACACCTGTGAAAGATCGATTTTCTGCAGAAGATGAAGCTTTAAGTAGCATTGCCAGAGAGGTGTGTCTGGTAAACTTCTCAACACCAAGTTGCACAGATGAGAATATTGTTAAAATGTTGGGGTGACATACAGATATTCATTCATTGAGCCAGTTTCAGAATGTTTACTATGAGTAAGATGTTGGGCTCTAAAATACTGTATTAGAATAAAATATACTTAGATATTCACCTCACCTGAATTAATTTTTCATTATATTTTTGAGTTCCAGGTATTGTCCTAATGTATTTAAATTTATAATTAATCTTCAGGATTTAAACTTAGGGTAATTAGCATGTTGGAGATGTAACTATATTATAGAAATGCTCATTGGATTGTAGTTCCGAGAGGTACTATATGAATGTTGACAGAAACAGTTCTTATTTGGTGTCCATTCAGATTTAGAGTTTTAAGTTAGTTTTTTGAAACATTGCAGTGGATTTTTTTTTTTTTTTTCTCCATGACTTTTTCTTTGTTTTTTGTGGTACTGGAGATTTAACCCAGGCAAGGCATCACATATGCCAGGCAAGTGCTCTTACCACTGAGCTACATCCTCAGCCCTATGATGAAACTTTTTTGTTTGATCTTTCTAGTAGTAGGTTTCTGGAGCATTTTTGTTTGTTTGTTAACAATTCAGGAAAAGAAAAGGGGTGTCACCTGTTAAATCATTTCCTGTTGTATAATAATTTTTTTTTTAGGAGGTATATGTGTTTTATTACATTTCATATTCATAGGGAACATTAAAATCAAATGTAACATTTCAATTTACACTCAAAATTTGTATTGTTGCATCAAATAAATATTTAAGATAACGTCCACTTTGGATTTCTTAGCAAGGTGCAACTTTGATTCAGACTCTAACCCTGTCTGTAGCTACAGACTGACCATAAACCAATCTGGTACAAGAATTGCTTAGATTAGCATTAAATTATATTCTTTTTTTGAAAATTATTCCCATACCACTACTTCTTTGTTGTTCTTAGTAAATAACTGATTTATTATTAGTGCTGTTTTCTTTTGACATATTTCACAGTCTTTTTTTGATTGATCTGTATTTTTCTTCTTAAAAGTTACTTAGCTTGCTTTTGAATTAGAAACCAAATCCCCATGAAGAGGATATGAAACAAAGAAAAGTTATTTAAAAACTGATAACAAAATAGTGATGTTATGTTTTTCCTTTAATACTCTAAAATTCTATATTTAAATGCTGATGGTTAGCCCCAGATTTTAAGTGTACTTTCAAAACTAGTACATTATAGTTGTACATAATAGTGGGGTTCATTTTAACATATGTATAAATTCATGTAACACGGTTTTCTTTATTTTAATTCCCATGGTATGACTTTAACAATATTACTTAAAAAAAAAAATCAGTAAGGTACTCTTAGCTTTTTGTATGTGTATTGTGCTGGGGATGAAACCCAGGACCTTATGCATGCACACAAGCTCTATCACTCAACCGTGCCCTCAGTCTGATGACATGTTTTTAGATAAAAATGCAAAAGATATTTAAAAATAAAAAAGTAGATATTAAGTTACAATAATCTTAAGTATCTACACAAATGAAACATTTTGGAAGCCACATTGTTTTACTTAAAAATTGAAACTTCTCAAACTGTTTATTTCCAAATTTGGAGGGATATAAGAGAAGGAAATGCTAGCATCTTCTAGGCTTCTTTATTGTCACTAAGTATTTGAACCTTTTTTTTTTTTTTTTTTTGTTCAGTGCTGGGAATCAAATCCATGGCTTCATGCATGCTAGGCAATGCTGTACCACTGAGCTACACCTCAACCTCTCTCCTCTCTCCTCCCCCAACTTTTTTTTTGGTGGCGGGTACCAGGGATTGAACTCAGGGGCACTCAATCACTGAGCCACATCCCCAGTCCTATTTTGTATTTTATTTAGAGACAGGGTCTCACTGAGTTGCTTAGTGCCTTGCTTTTGCTGAGGCTGGCTTTGAACTTGCAATCCTCTTGCCTCAGCCTCCTGAACCTCTGGGATTACAGACATGTGTCACCATACTCGGCTTCCGTCCCGTTTTTTTGATGTGATGCTTCCTTTAAAAAATTGGGTAGGATTCTAATACCCAACATCGTTGAGTTCTTACTGCATGATAAACATAATCCTAAGCATTATTCATGCATTATTTTATTTAATCCTTGTAAAATTCTGAGATTGGTTTTATTTTTATCTCCATTTTACGGATGAGGAAACCATTGCACAGAAAAGTAACTTTCCCAAGATTACATAACTGAGAAATAGAAGAGCTTATGTTTAGGTACATGAAGTCTGACTCCAAAGTCTGTGCATTAACTACTTACTATGCTACACTATTAAAACAATTAGTCTTCTCTTGCTCCCCCATTATTGGTAGCTTGTTTTTTCATAATTTTTCATGACTTTGAAAGCATTTTCACATCTTTATTCTCACAGAAATCTTGTTCTAGGTAAGATAGGTATTGTTATTGGTGATATCTCCAGTTGAGGAATCAACTAAAGCCGAGAGCTAACTTTCTAGAAGATATCAGAACCTGGGCTCAGATTCAGCCATTTAAAGCCATTGTTCATTCTGTTCTACTATACTGCTTACAGGAGAAGTGGGCTTTGCAGACTTGTAAGCATGGTTTTGAATTCTGGCTCTGCTACTAAACTGGTTGAGTAATTTTGTGAAATCACTTCTGTTGACTTCAGTTTCCTTATCTGTAAAATGGGAATAATACTCTCTTCCTGTCTTATAGGCTGTTGTGATGATTAAAGGAGATAACATCTGTGAACCTTTATTGTTAGGCTTGTGGAGGCTATATTTTTGTTTATTAAAAAGAAATAGTGAAACATTGGTGCAGCAGTGCATGCCTATAATCCCAGCATCTCAGGAGGCTGAGGCAGGAGGATCGTGAGTTCAAAGTCAGCCTCAGCAACTTGTGAGACCCTCAGCAACTTAGCAAGACTCTGTCTCAAGATAAAAACAAAAAGGGCAGAGGATGTGGCCCAGTGGTTAAGCACCCCTGAGTTCAATCTCCAGTACCAAAAATGCGAAACCAAAAAAGCCTCCACTATTGCCATGCTTTATGTCTTGGGACACTTTGAATACCCTTTTCCCTTGAATTAGATATAAACAATTGTTTCCTCTTTATTCCTGTAATTCTAGAATGACTCCTTTAATCAATTCTTTTTCTTTTCTTTAACACTTTCATAGCCATTCATATGCTATCCACTCATACACTGGATGGTTGGTGTTCACTGATAGTCCCTAATCCTTATTTTCTCTAATGGGATCATTCCTTTCACCAAAAAATATCATCTTATATTAGAAACAAACAAAAATGAACACAACCCCTACAATAATAAAAACGACAGCTTATTGTTTTTTTCTTTTTTAGTTAAATTTTAAGAGTTTGGTTTATCTTTCCTCGCTTCAGGTTGTTTTTTTGAAGTGGACAGGGAATGCCATAAATAAAGCAAAATAGCCTTTTTCATCTTAAGTAGTTCAGGTTTCTGTGCTTCTCAGTTGGTCAAAAAGCAGACAACCAGGGAGAATGAAAAGGGAAAGAAACAAAGAACATAAATATATTCCATAAACTGGATAAGTTTTATGCTATAATATGTAGTAAAATACACATAAAATTTACCATCTTAAACACTAAGTGTACATACACTTCAGTGGCATGAAGTACACTTACGCTGTTTTGCAACCATCACCACTGTCTTATCTCCAGAACTGTTTTCATCTTGCAAAACCTGAGTGCATTTTAAAAAGATGTTGAAATGTTTGAAGTCTGTTCCATGGAAGTAGAAATGTGGGTGGATTTAGGAGCCTTCCATGTCTGTGATGGGAACATTGCTATTTTGCTGGGGTAGCTCAGACTTTTACAGTTTTTGGAGAAGTTCAGAGCAGGAGGTGTCAGAAGTCATCAGCAAGTTCATTAGAGTTATCAGAAGACCAATCTGAAAGACTTATTGGCTTTCAGTGAAAATCATCTGAAAGCATATATCTAGTGTATCGAATTGGGGACCTTTAGGCAGCTAACCTCTCTCTCAAGAGGAGAGGATGAGGGCAGAATGAAAACGAGTTATGCTCCCTGACCGAATTCAGTTTGATGAATGTTCCTATGAGAAGAAATTGAAGCCTCTTGAAGTATTTGCAAACAATTTTTTCTCCTCTTCCTCCTCCTCAGTGCTGGGGATTGAACCAGAGCTTCGTGTATTCTAGGCCTGTGCCATTGAGCTACACCTGAGTCCTGAAAACAGTTTTCTGTTTTTCTTGTTTTGAGCTGTAATTATGAAGAAAACATGTTTTATGCACACTTCTCCAAATGGAAGTCATCAGAATGTTGCTTATTTTTCAACCAGATGATCTGAGGTTCCTTTTAGCTCTAAAATTCTGAGATTTTTTTTAAGATTCATGACTAAAAAAAAAAAAAAAAAATGATGTTCCTATATACAGTTCTTTTAAATCTAAAGAATGAATGTCAGACATAAAAACTGATCATAATCTATAGAAATTGGAGTCTAGTTGATAAAATGTCCAGAGAATTTTACATTGACCAGAACTTACATGTAAGTCTGGTACACGAAAGTATTTGTAATAATAAGGAAGAATGGTAGCTCTGTGGCTGTATAACTTTTGTGGCTGCTGGAATGTTCAGGTTTCCTTTTTCCTTTTTCTTTTTAGTGTACAACTCAGTGGCATTAATGACATTCACATTCACACAATTATGCAACTATCATCCTATCACCATTATTGATTTCTAAAACTTTTTCATTACTGCAGACAGAAACTCTATTAAGCAATAACTCCTCAGTATTCCCTTCTTAGCTCCTCGTAACCTTTAATCTACTTTGTCTCTATTAGTTTGTCTATTATAGATGTTTCATGTGAGTGAATTATGCAGTATTTCTCTTTATGTGTGTCTTATTTCTCTTAGCGTAATATCTTCAGGATTCATGCTTGTTGTAGCATGTATCAACTTCATTTCTTTTTTTTCTTTTAAATAACTTTATTACTTTTTAGACTGAATAATATTTCATTGTGTGTATATACTGCCTCTTGTTTCTATATGTCCATTTGTTGATGCATCCTTGATTGGATTTCATTTTGTTGCCTAAGGAGATTAACAGTTAACAGTCCAGGCAACTAGGAGAACCTGAAGCTTGTGGTTTTTGATTCCAGATTAACAGCATCAGGAAAAAGATACAAAGGGAAGAATTTTGCTTACTTTAAAATTCTTTCCAGTATTACTACTTTATAGAATGATGACTGTAGCTTGACAGAGCTAATAGTCTTCTCATAGTAATTTCACTACTTTGAGTAATTTATTCATTTTTACACTCTGGTAAACTTTTGGCAAGGATAAAAGCTTTTAAAAATGTAAAGAATTATCATAATCAGTAATAATTATTAGCATTAATGCCATCTTTATATAGTTCTGTTTTTAAAAATACAAATTTTTGATGTCATTCACTCAGTAAATATTGAGCACCTTATCTGTATAGGTGCTATGTTACATTTGAAGGATATGGAGTGGACAAGACTAACAAGGTCATTGCTTTTATGGAATTTAGATTCTAGAGGGGAAATGGATACTAAACAAATAAATACATAATGGACTAATTCCTTAATTTTCAGATATATTTAGTATGGTAATTTCTTTTTGTCTTAAAAATGTAATTATCTGTATAGGTTATAATCACTGGCATTCTTAGAACTGAGGAAATACAACTTTATTTATATATACTTATGTATATGTATAAGAATGTGTATATGTATAAATTATGGTTGTATGTGTGTGTATACACTTTTTTTTTTGTTCCAGAGATTGAACCCAGGGGCACTTAACCATTGAGCCACATCCCCAGCCACTTTATAATTTTTTATTTTGAGACAGGGTCTTGCTAAGTTGCTTAGGGCCTTGCTAAGTTGCTGAGGCTGGCTTTGAACTTGTGATCCTCCTGCCTCAGCCTCCTGTGAATTGCAGGCATGTGTCACTGTGCCTAGTAATATATTTATAATTATTTTAAGTGCTTTGAGAGAACAATAAATTGTTTTATTAGAGAGTGTGGGACAGGGGAACTTGACATTTTTGAGGGCTTTGGGAAGGTTTCCTTGAAGAAAGTTCCCTTTTACCTGTTTTTTATATTTTTTTGCAGGTGGGGAGGGTACCAGGGATTGGATCCAGGGCCTTGAGTCTGTCTGCTAGAAAAGCAGTTCATCACTGAGCTAGATTCCCAACCCTTTTTATTTCAAGATAGGGTCTCTCTACTGAGAATGGACTCAGATTTGCCATCCTTCTACCTCAGCCTCCTGAGTTACGGGGACAATAAGTGTGCTCCACCATTTTGGACTTCATCTGAGTTTGAAGGATGAGAGGAATTACAGTGGGGAAGAAAGTTGTCAGATGTGGGAAAGAGCTTTTCAGTCAGAAGGAAGAGCCTAACAAACTTCAGGCTGAAGGAGTATGAGGAATGCAAGGACTAACAACAATAGCAGCTAGCATCTATACGTTCTTACGATGTATATGCACTGGGCTAAGAACTTTAAATGAATTCAATACTTACAACAACCCTATGAGGTAGTCTACTATTATTATTTTTTCAGTGATGAATCATGATATGGAGAAGTGAAGTAAACTTGCCTTAGGAAGGGCTAGAACTGAAATTTGCACTTGGCTTCTGCACTCTTAACTATGGTCCCTTTCATAGCGTCAACCTGGAAGCAAGGAGGATAGAGTAGTCATAGAGTTAGGCTAGTGGTTCTCAGTCACTGCTCTCTGGGGGACATTTGGCAATGTTTGGAAAAGTTTTTGCCTGTCTAATACAAGAGATTAGAATAGGGAAGCTGTGTTATTGGCATTTGTGGATAGAGACTGAGAATGCTGCTAAATATCCTATTGTACAGTTCAGCTCCCTATAGCAAGGTAATATCTGGCCCAAAGGTCAATAGGGACGAGATTGAGACCCCTACATAGGTTCTTACAGCCTGTATTTAGAATTTTTGTCTTAGTACTAAAAGAAATGGGAAAGCATTGGAAACTTTTTGTAGGGTTATGACATGATCATATTTGAACTTTAGAAGAATGACTACTGAAGGTTGGAGGTTATCAGAGAGGCATTAGTGGATGCTAGGAGATGAACCCTGAGATTTATAGAGATGATAGCCTAGCTTAGAATGGTGACAGTGGAGATGGTGAAAGTTGGTTGGGAGGAGAAGTTAAGTAGTTAGTGCTCAATGAATAACTATGGTTGAATGGCAGAGAACGGACATTTTGCTTTTGCATCTGGATAGATGGTAGGGAACATTAGAGTGGGGAGGGAAGACCATGAATGTATGTTGGCATGTATTGTGTTAAAGGTGCCTACGAGACACCTAAATGGAGATTGTAAAGAGGTGGTTTGAGAATATAGGTCAAGAGCTCAATGAAGAGGTTTGGGCTGTAGATTAATATTTGAGACTTGTGAGTATGTAGAAGTAATTGAACCCATAAATGTTAATGAGATCATCTAGGGAGAAAGTATAGAGTTGAAGATGATCACTCTTTGGTCTAAGCCTCAAAATGCTTCCAGGGTTTTCAGAGTCAAGTCTAGAGTCTTTCTTAGTTCTGACACTTTTTTTTTCTTTCTCTTCTTTTTGGCATGTGCTAGGGATTCAACCCAGTGCCTTGTGCATGCTAGGCAAGTGCTGTATTCCTGAGCCACAACCCCAGCCCTCTGACACTTTTTAGGTTTTATCTTATGTGCTTGGTCCAGATGTTCTGGGCAAACTAGATTTTTCTGAAAAAAAAAAAAAGTTCATAGGAGGCAGAATTACTCTTATTTAAAATTAAACTTGTTCTCAGTACACAAAAATTCATAAACAATTATGGAATAGGAGTTATTTTATCAATTATGAAAAGTTAATGTTTTTCCATTTTTACCCAGTTAAAAAACCCAAAATATCCCACTTTACTATTTTTATTAGGCAGATCTTTTATTTATTTGAGCAGGTACTAGGGATTGAACCCAGGGTCATGTACATGCTGGGCAAGTGCTGTCTCCCTGAGCCATATTTCCAGCCCTTAGGCAAATTTTTTGAAAAGAGAAAATCTAAGTTGTTGTGGTTTTAGTCATTTAGAATTCCTTCAAGTAGTAGTAGTGTATGAATTCAGCCAATTTCTGTTGAGTGCAGACCTTCCTCCATGTTTTTCCCATTTACCCACCTGAACTAAAGTTAAGGACAGTAAGTTGGTGCAGCACTCCCTTGTCCTTTCTCTTACCCCCATATGCAGTGTGGCCTTGGTCAGCTTTTCTGTGATGGCCAGTTTTAGTCTTAGTATCTCACTGTCCCTTGATTTGTTTCTCTATTCAGAATGAAAGGAGAATTTTTGTACTCTAAAATTTAATTTTGTCTCAGACTGAAAATTTCAATGTCAACATCTTTGCCATATTCTGTGACTTACAGGGATTTGGAGGGAAAAAAAATCAGATAGTACAATACCATTAACCTAAATGTGAAAGCGGTATTGACTACACCTTTTTTCCACTTCAGAAGTATCTTTACTAGAACCAGTATTCATTTTGGTTAGATATGTCATTGCACATAGAAAGTTTCACTTTTCCTGCTCTTTTAGCTTGTATTCATACCTCAGTAATAAAGTTGTTAACCTCAGATTTCCTCTATCATTCCAAAAGAATATTTTCAGTGTCAAAAGGCCTCTGAATAGAAGGAAGATATATTTGTTTGAGACCAAAATAGATGAGTTAAAATTCTTAGGTTTTTATCTAATACATTTTGATGTTCATGTTCAGAAAAATTTAAATATTTGTGAATTACCAAAAGCTTTTAAAAAGTGGTAGAATACATTGCAAGATCTAATTACGAAAAATTGTATCTAAGATTTTGTACTGAAAGAAAGTTGCTAGGAAATGGAGTAATACTTTTTGTTAATTTGGTAACCATGGCAACACAATAAATATTATGTCTCTTAATTTGTCTTTCAGTGTTCTTTTGGCATGAGTGTCATGGAAGAATAAACAAATTAAACACAGCAAAATCTGAGTCTTAGTTACCTGAGTTAGTCATTTTCTTTGAATGTTTCACTTTCTAAAATTCTATAGTTAATATTCCTTGAAGTTAAAACAGTCTGTAAAAGCCCAGATTATACCTACCTCTTTTACTCTAGCCAATTCCACAGGTTTTATGTTATAGATAGAAGTGCAGACTGACAATTCCAGATTCTGTTGGCTCAGTTCAGTACATTTCTGTTAAATTATGAATTTTAAATTTGCCTTTTAAAACTGTTACATGATTGCAGTAATACAGAAATTTTTAAGCTGGAGGATTCTCTTTTTCTAAAGGCATTTGAATGAGTGGTTCAGTGTACTATTCTTTTTCAACACAGAAAGGTTTTGATAATATAAATTTTCCTGAGTTCAGCACCCAACATGAACAAATGTTATTTTGTCATAATTATTTCAGATATTTTCTTTAAAAAAACAAATAGGAAGGGAAAAAGGGGAAAGAAGAAATTACAAACTAAGTTTAAGACCCTTTGTTTTGTTTTCTAGGCTTATCCCTTTCTCCCCTTCATGGGGAACCAATGTAATAAAATCAGATAGTATCTATCCTGTCCTTGTTTTTAAAGTTCTAACATTTATCTGCATAAACAGTATTGTTTTATGGATTTTTGTATATTGTTTTATAAGTGCTCTGTTTGAATGAGTGTGAATACTGTGGCTGACTGCCAGAATAGTAGCTTCTCATGCTGCTAGAGAGAAGTTGGGGAATGGGAGGAGGTGATGCTGGGGAGGAAGCAGGGACCAATTAGGAGTTGTGCAGAGGAGTTCACATTTGATTTTGAATGCTGTGGGAACCACTTAAAGGGTACATACCTTACCAGATTTGAATTATAGTATAATTACCTTATCCACCTTGCCGAGAGGCAAGAAAACAGAAAGCTGCTGTACTGATCTTGGTGAGAGGTGACGAGAGTGTGAATTAAGGCAGAGACAGTGGGAATGGAAAGTTGGGATAGAAGAAATAATCAAGAGATGGGAACTTAATGCGGCGAGGTAGGTGAGACTAAGTGAATATGGAGGGAGAATAAAAAGGGAAGAAGTCTCATAATGATTATTATCTCATATTTTGGCTAATGGGCAATATAAAAAGGAAATGGAAGTTTGAAGGAAAGATTTTAAATTAAAATCTTAGGGAATCTGTTGAGTCCAAGGTTCTAGTGGGTGGAGGGACGACTCTATTTTTTTTTTTTTTTTTTTTTTTTTTTGCGATGCTGGGGATCAAACCCAGGGCCTTGTGCTTGTAAGGCAAGCACTCTACCTACTGAGCTATCTCCCCAGCCCAACTCTAGTTTTTGATAGCCAGTTAGATCAGAATTGTGCAAGAAAGGTCTGTCTTGGGTACAAAGATTTGCAGACTATGACTATCCCCCAGAAGAGAACCTGAAATGAAAAGAGCAGATCAAGTCTGGAAGCTTTGGTTATATTGCAAACTTAAGGATCTAACAGAGAAGAATGTGCCCATGAAGTTTTCTGGGGAAGAGTGATCAGAGAGTAAAGGGGAAAACCAGTGCAGAATTTCAGGAGATTAGAATTTTAAGGAGCAATGAGTGATTAATGGCATTGGAAGTCCAGAAAGGACAAATGAGATAAGAGTTTAAAAAATTCCACTGGGTTTGGTAGTTAGAGGTCATTTGTGAACTTTCCTTGAACAGTTTCAGTTAAGTGATTTGGGCAGATGCCATGCTGTCATTTGAAGAGGGTGAGAAGTGAGGAGGGAGGTGTGAGAAAACTTGGCTGTAAATAGAACACAAGGTAGAATTGAACTATGCTGGGATTTTTTTGTAGTGTTCTGCTTTTTAAAGATAGCATAGACTTTGAACCTACCTTTGAGGAGAAGGAACCAATAGAAGGAGAAAGTAAAGACTAAGCAGAAAGATGAAGCTCACATCATGGCATAGAGAAGATGTGTTTGAGAGTGTGTGGTCGTTGGGCATCGTTGACCTGAAATGACAGGGGGCAGGACAGCTTGTCTAGTGGAATGACAGAGAAAGTCCAAAGGAAGTGTACCAAGATTGGGAGGTCTGTTGGAAGCTTGGGAAGGTGTGGATAGAATGCCTCCTTTATGCCTCAAGATTCCTTTTGTCATGAAAAAGCATTGACACAGGAGAGGAAATCCTAAAAGCATTAGGGCTAGAACAATGAATGCAAAGAGAAAAGTACTGGACTGATGAGGTTTTTTTAGAATTTTTCCCACCGATAATGATGACCTTTATATTTCTTGGAAATATTCTTCCTATTTACTTGAAAATAGGCTACACATTTTTGTTGTGACACAGTGTTTATTTTGTTTCTAAAAGCCTGTGTGGTTCATTATGTACTTAAGAGTACATATTCTTGAAAAAATATGCTTATATATTTGTGGTTCATGAGATGTGATACATTAAGTGTATTTACTTGATGGACAATACTCAGCTTATAGTATTGAGTATGTTTATAAGTAGTTTTTAAAAGATAAACATATATATCTTTTTCCTCCTGAATGGTAGCCCCAAATGAAATCTAATTTACAGATTATATCCAAAAAAAATAGTGAGCAATACTCAGCAGATTGGATATGTTTCTCCTTACTTGTAGAACTACTGGATGAGGTAGGGAAACCTTATAATAGAATTAATTATCCTCAGATGAGCCTTTGATTTGGAATGCCACTAGGAGCCACGGGCATGTTTATTTTAACCTGTTCCCCTGTGTTTATTTAACTGAAGCAGCTACAAAATCTAAATTCAGAATTCAGAAAGCTTAAGAATGTTTTTGGATATTGTGCACTATAAATTATGGCTTATGATATTTTGCATTGAGATATTTTACCTTGCTTTTTCTGGGTGTTTCAGGTAGATTAATTCAACAGCATGTAGTGTGAAATAGCAAGGAAGGGAGGAGAACTCACATGGAAAAACTGAAATGAGAAAACTTGAGCGGGACGTGGTGGTACATGCCTGTAATCCCAGCACTTGGGAGGCTGAGGCAGGAGAATTGCAAAAGTTCAAAGCCAGCCTCAGCAATTTATTAAGGCCCTAAGCAACTTAGCAAGAAAGACCCTGTCTCAAAATAAAAAATGAAAAAAAAGAGGTGGGGGGATGTGGTTCAGTGGGTAAGTACCCCTGGGTTCAATCCCTGGTCCCAAAAAAGAAACAAGAATTGGGAAACTTTAAGTACTCCTGATGAAAGTGGGAAGATGGGGGAGACTATTGGAATGTAAATTAAAGGATGGATTCAAGGGATATTATAAAGGAAGACTAGATGAGGAGGTAGGAGATCCTGAGAACCCTGGGTTTGACAGGGGTGACAAAAGTTCCATTTCTGGAATATGGAAAGTAGAGGCAAAGCCTTTTCACAGGGGAAAGATGAAGTTGTTTCCATTCAATCTAAGTTTGTGTTGCTGACAAGATCCATTAGAGGTTAGAAATACAAGGTTTGATTTTGGTAGAGAAGTCAGAGTTTGTGATATAAGATTTAAGTCATTCTCATTGGCTGATCGTTGAAGCTGCAGACTGAAAAGATGAAAGACTGTACAGCAAAAGGACAGTATCTACATTTGGAGTAAAGGTGTGGTCAAAGAAATAATAGAGTAGTATACTTTCATGGAAAAGAGAGGATCTGTGCTAAGTTGAAAATCCTAGGATAACTCACCCAAAGCAAACTGTTACAATTTGTCTAAGGGTATGTTCTCAAACTTGGAGTGTACAGATACAGGAGTGGCAGCATGATTAAGAGTGTGATCTGGAGTAAAATTCTTAGGATATGGATCTCAGCTCCAATATTTGCTGGCCAGGTAAAACTGGATAAGTTACTTTTCCTTGCTGTACCTCAAGGGATTATTTTGGTTGGGGATGTAACAGTGGTAAAGCATTTGTCTGTCATACACCAGGAATTGAGTTCATTCCCTAGAACAACAATAAAAAAAAAAAAAATCCAAAAAAAACAACAATAACAAAGATTATTTTGTGTATTAAAAGAAAAAAGAAAATAAGCATCTAGCCTTGCCAATAGTTGCTCTAAAATGGTAGTTATATTAAGTTAGGTCCCATCTTCCTTATTATCTGGAAAGTTTGAGGTTTTGATTATGAGATTATTCTGTTAATATTGGTTGATTTTATAAAGAACAAAGACAAATGTACCCTGAACAGATTTTAGTACAGTTTGAATTTGATACTGATATATTGCTATAAGCTTAATCACTGACTCAGACTGTTTGTGGAGCATGATGCTTAAAGAATTATTTAGGATTTATTCAATAATATGGTCTAGTCTCAGAAATGCTATATATTCTACCATCTTATTTGGGATTCATAATGTATATTATTAAGGATTCTGATTAAAAAACAAAGAAATAATAACAAACTTAACCCAGCATTTTCCAAACTTGATAGATCCTGAGGTCTCCTTTCTCCTATTTATATACTTAATTTTTATATTGGAGTATACTTAAGTTTTTTATTGGAGTTTTATTTATTTCAGTATTTATATAGCTTAGTTTTTATAGATTTTAGTATTTATTGGATATACTCAGTCTCATCTATTAAGGAAAGTTTAATTTGAGATATAATTCAGATACTAACAAAGTCACCATTTTAGAATATTCCATGCTTTTTAGTATATTCATAAGATATACAGTCATCACCTTATCTAATTGTAGAATGTTTCATGAACCCCAAAAGAACTCCTCCTTAGTTAGCAGTCATTCCCTTTCTCCTCCTTTCCCCACTGGCAACCAGTAATATACTTTCTGTCTAAATGTATTTGCCTGTTCTGGACATTTCAAATAAATAGAATCATGCAACATGTGGCCTTTTAGTCTGACTTCTTTCACTTAGCAACATCCATGTTGTAGCCTGCATCAATGTTTCATCCATTGTATGGATGGATATCTCACATTTTGTTTATCCAATCAGTTGATAGAAATTAGGGTTATTTCTACTTTTTGACTTTTGTGAATAAGGCTGCTGTGAACATTTTGTGTATATATATATTCTCATTTCTCATAAGTACATGTCTAGAGGTGGATATGGGGGTCGAATGACAACTCTTAACTTTCTGAGGAAGTACGAAATTGTTTTCCAAAGCATCTTTCAGTACTGAAACTCTGTACCCAGTAACTAATAACTCCCCATTCCCATTTCTCCTCAGCCCTTGGCAACCACCATCCCTTTTCATCTCTATGAATTTGATTACTTTTGGTACCTCATTAAAGTGAATTTATACAATATTTGGCCTTTTGTGTCTGGCTTAATTCTTTTATCATGTTTTCAAGATTCATCCATATTAGAATGTATCAGAACTTCCCTTTAAAAGGCCAAATAACGTTCCATTGTATATATAAAACATAATTTTGTCTATTTTTCCACTGATGAACATTTAAATTGTTTCTACCTTTTGGTTGTGGTGAATAATGCTGCTGTGAACCTTGTGCAAATATCTTTGAGTCTCTGCTTGTAATTCTTTTATATATATATATATATCCATAAGTAGAATTATTGAACCAAATGACCCTTCTGTGTTTAGTTTTTTAACTTAGCTTTTAACTTAAAGTTGTGTTGCATTTGTTTTTTGTGTGTGAGGTACATGGTAAAATGAATCCAAAGCAGTTCTTTCATGCCATTGTATTCTGAGGTAAAAATGCTAGTATACTTCCTAGAAGTATACTTTATGTACTCGAAATTTTCTATTAAAAATGTGTCAGTTATAGAGTACAATGTTTTGTCTAGTAGGTAGGAATCAGCCTTGATTCCTTGCTCTACTTATTATGTGGTAACAATGGGTAGAGAGAAGCAGATAAAGGAGTTTTATAAATTCTGTTTACCTCTTTTAAAGCATGAAGCTTAGTGGCCTTTCTTCAGTACCATCTCCAAGGGAGGTAATACCTGAGTTTTAGATAAAGTTGACTAAGGAAGCCAGGAAAGAGGGTTTGTCTTTGGAGCCTAAGTTTTTTCTGTTCCCTTTTGTTGTGGAAGAAGTACTAAAGAATAGATTCCAATGATCTGTAATTAAGGTTTTGTTAGGAAGTCTCATTTTAGTGTCATTGTGAAGAATTGTTGATAGATCCTAGAAGGATGGAATAGGCATTTTTGAATTGAATTTCTAAAAGAGGCTATAGGTACAATACTGATGCACATGGACATGAAAATTCCTGCTTATTGCCATGGCTATACGTTAGAAAAGATTTGCAAGTTTTGTTACTGTGTAGTTGAAAAATATTTTTTGTTATCAGTTGATGTATAACTTAGCTTCTAAGTCTTTTTCTACAAAATACAAACTGTAGGAAGAATGTTGTCTACTCATAGTCCAGAGCGATAAAGAAGAATAACTTGAAGCAAAATGTGGGTGTTTATAAGATAGAAACCAATGTAAAGTTTATGTGAGACTACTAATTGCCATGTATAGGTTAGTGGTTATCACATAAGGGTCTGTAGATAGTATTTTGTGTGGGTTTTGCTATTAAAAGGCCAGTTAAGCAGAGTGAAAAATGGACAAAATTGCAGAGTTAAATAGAAGTTAACTGTCTTCTCTCCTTAGAAGCCTTCTATGACCTTGCTAGGTAAAACTAATTTCTCCCTCCTGCATGCTTTGTTCCCCATAAGCCTTGTGTTTTCTTCCTTAACTTTGATTGTGAGCTGCTTTAGGGCAGAAATGTCATATCCTACTTTGTATTTTAACCCCTCACATAATTGCTTATACATAGTAGATCCTTTTAAACATTGTCTGAGTCTTATTTTGAGACCTGGGCACAAATATAATAAAATCGGAAGAAGCAACTACTGTAGTTATCAGAGGGGATAATCTGAATCAGAGGCAGGATGTGGCCAAGGACAGAAGAAACCTGTAAGATAGAAACCAGAGAGAAGATTTTAAGGTTTCATGGGATACATCCAGTTATTTCCTTATCTCATTTCCTAACTGTGACTCTGACCTATGGCCTGAAATTTATTTGTTTATTTAACAGACATTGAAGTGTGGAAGTTGTAGGATGATGGAAGCTTACAATTTTAATGTAATATAATAAAGCCACAGTAGAGCCTTATTTCTGTATTTGCCTCTTTTCTCCTTTTTTCTCTTCTCTTTGCAGTGTTCTTTGGAGTTTTTGCTTTAACTATTAATAGTGGGGAGCAAGTGGGGGATTTTACACAGCTGAGTGACATGATCATAAGTATGTTAAATGCATCATAGAGCAGATTCTGGAGGTAGGAAGATGGATTTGGAAGCAGTTGGAGTAAGTCCAGGCAAGATAGATGTGTTTCTGTTGTGTAATTCCATTTATATGAAATGTTCAGAATGGGCAAATTCAGAAAGTAGACTAATTGGATAATAGTTTGGTGGTTGCAAGGAGCTGAAGGTAAGCTGTGATGGGAAGTGACTACTAATGAATACAGGGTTTCTTTTTGGAGTGATGATAATATCCTTGAGTTAAGATAGTAGTGATGATTGTACATCCTTCTGAATATATTAAAAACCACTGAATGTATACTTTTAAATAGTGAATTCTATTTATTTATTTTTTTGTGGTACTGGGGACTGAACCCAGGGTCTTGCATATGCTAGGCAAGTGCTCTACCACCAAGCTACATCTCCAGTCCCCCACCCCTTTTTATTTTTGTCTGAGATAGAGTCTTGCTCTTGAATTTGTTATCCTCCTGCCTAGTCTCTTGAACAGCTGGGATTACAGAAAGGTGCTGGTAGGTCCTGTTTAAATGGTGAATTTGATAATATACAAATTATATCTCAATTTAAGAAAAGGCAAGGCTGGAAAAAGAGAAGAATGTATGTAGAGAACCTGAAAAAAAGTAGGGTTTGAGAGCTATTCAGTGACAGAGAATTGGTATCATTTGGAGACCAAATATTGACAATATCCAAAATGAAATAGTTGGTTCTGAAATTTCTAGTTTTGTGTGATTGAATTGAGGGGGAAAGAAATGCTGGAAAAAGATCATTTTGGAGAGAGATATAATGAACTGTTTGAGATGCGTTAAATGTGTAAGCACAGTAGGCCATTAAAGTTAATAACCTAGCTTTGAGGAGAGACTTTGGAACTAGAAAGAGAAACAGATGTATAGAAGTTGACTGAAGAAGTCAGTCAGATTTGCTGATAGGTGATACCTTATCTCCTTACCCTCCTTTAGAAAGTAAAGTCCCATTTGCTTCATGTCCTCAAATGTGGTGTACAATTTTTTTTTTGTTTTTGTTTTGTAAAGCTGAGTTTTACATTACTTTTCAGGCAGAGGCAAGGCTGGCAGCAAAACGTGCTGCCCGGGCAGAAGCAAGAGATATACGCATGAGAGAACTGGAACGACAACAAAAAGAGGTAATTTCGGGATACAAAACCCCAATTTCATGCTCATTCCTCCCCCAAATCAATACTTGGCTAGTTTAATTCTGTTATGAATCTGATTCCTTTTAAAAAAAGTTTAACCTGCTATATGTGTTTTAATAGGCCAGTCTGTGTTAATCAATTAAATGCAATATTTGTTTTAAGTAATAATAAATGATTTTGCTCTTTATGTATACATTGTAAGAAGTTCTTACAGTGTAAGTGCTCTACTTATATTAGCTAAAGTAGGTGTAGAGATGAGAAAATTATTTAGTATACCCCTAAATGTCCTAGTATTTGAATTGTGATATCTATATAATGAAACAGTAGCAAATCATTCAATCTTGTAATTTTGAAGCATTTTTAATAATCATTAAAAATATTCATGTAATCAAATGAAAAAAAAAAAAACCCAAGTGAAACTATAAAACTGATAGGACCCAATTTTGTGTTACAAAAACTAATACCTATCTATAAGATCAAAACCTCCTAGAAAGAATATTGATTACTGTCAGTACTTCGGTTTTACTGTTAGAGTTATGATTGATTTTACATACCTTTTTTTTTGTAGTTTACCAATTTTCAATATGCTTTTGTCATCAGAAAGAAAAGCAGAAAAAGGCTTATGGAAATTGAACTGACTGAAGTGAAATACTCTTTATGCTTTCCTTCTGACGTTGTCTTGGCCCTAAAAATCCCCATAAAAATATTTTTGATGTGGTATTAGTAAAAGGGGAAAACACCTGTGGGGAAATATTAAACACTTTTTAATGTTAATGGTGGATTTTCTGCTAGTGAGTTAAAAAGAAATTCATGTATTCTATGTAGTATCACAGTTCAAAAACAAAAATAGTTGATGTTGCTAATTTTTTTAACCTTATATATAGTTTCAAATATTGAATACAAACTTTGACTGAAAAGGAACTGTTACAATGCATTCTTTTTTTTTTTCAATACCTTTATTTTATTTATTTATATGGTGCTGAGGATCAAACCCAGTGCCTCATGCATGCGAGGCAAGCACTCTACCTCTGAGCCACAAGCCCAGTGCATTGTCTTTTATATTCAGAGGATTTTACTAAATAATATACAGGAGACAGTTATTAAATATAAGTTCTATTTATGATCTTCTAAACTTCAGAGAACCACTCACCTTTCTATTATTGAACATTTAACGTTGTACTTTAATATATTTGAATATGTAACTTTGAGTTGCCTATCATTGTTCTTTAGGGCAAATATATATGAATAAGAATTTTTTGGAGAATGCAGTATTTTGGAAACTGTTTAGCTTATGAAACTTTTGCATTTGTAGCACTCTCACCATTCCTTTGACCAGAAATGGGGACAGATTCACAAGTGGCTGGTAGGCCAGAATTGCCTGTCCTGCATGTTGTGATAAGTTGCTGACATAATACAGTTTTGAAGTAAAACATTGACTAATGGTTTGCAAAGTAGAAGTGTTTGGCCTGTGTGAACCTAAAGGTCAGAAAATATCTGCTGTATCTGAAGTGGACCAAATGTGTACTTGGAATCCAACCATTTTCTGTTGTGATCAGCAGCTTCACTTTCGTTTCATGAATGCCCCTGAACAAGAAAGATTCAGTAAATGAATGCTTGTTTTCTTTTCATGGATTTGTCCTTTTCTCTTTCATATTCCTCCTTCCCCCAATCCTCTTTAAAAAATCTGGGTCCCCTGGGTCTTCATTAAGAGATAACCCAAGTCATTCTTCCATATTTTCTGAAAACTACTCTTTTTAGCTCAACTCTCAGTTCCTTTCCAAGTCCTCTATCACAACTTCCAATTTAGTAAACTCTAAAAGGAATTCGTAAACCAGTAGAAAGTTATTGTGAATCACTCCTAAATTTGAATGTTTTTCAAAGTTCATTAGTTCTCTGACTCTTTTTGTAAGAGTTCTGAACTTGGTATGTGACTAGATTTGGGAGGTAGAATATAAAGCCTTAAAATCTCATGCAGACTTTTGGAAGTATGTGTAGACATAGAAAGTATGGGTTTTTTTTTTTTTTCCCCCTTTTTCTTTTTTTTTGGAGGGGACAGTGCTGGGGATTGAACTCAGGGCCTCGAGTGTGTGTGTTAAGCAAGTACTCTTTCTACTGAATACCACCAGACCAGAAGTATATGTATTTTTATGGGAAGTGCTTACAGGTATTTTTATCATCAGAGAAAAGTCTGTGACTCCTAAAGGGTTAAAAACCACTGTCTAATTGCTGATAAACAAGCAACTTCCATAAGCAAATCTCTCCTATAGCAGTATTTTAAGGTGTAACCAGAATTAAAATATTTATGATGGTAATGACTTTTGAACTTAAAACTTATAATTCTCATTGAGATATTGTTTTATAAAATAAAGAAAACAGATGCTTGATAACTTTAAATTGCATGATTCCTTATGAATGTGTTCGTTATTTTGGAGTGGAGTTTGTTTCTGCTCAATACTAAAGCTAGCCTAATTAATTTATTTAATGTGTCTTCTGCATATAAATGGGTTAGTATTATTGTTGATGCATTGAGAATGCTTCGTGTGAATAAAACAAATCACTTAATTGCAAATTTTCCAAGGAAATATTAGCTTTATTTGTTGTTTAAATTTTGTATTATAATTCCAAAATTAAATTGCTAAAGATTTTAATATCATAGGGCATACCAAAAAAAAATTAAACAAAAAGAGAAAAGCATATATTCAAAGTCTAATATTTAATTCATATTTTCAAGGACCATGAAAATCTCCCCTAATTTTAATACTTTTTTGTGTGAGACTGGTTTGTTGGGACTTGAATAGGGAACACAAACAAGGATTTGGGGCTCAGCAGTGAAGCTACCTTGAGAAATCACTGTGTTCCTGTGCTGTATTAGTGCTTTTTATCTAGGTTCATTTCACATTTTAAGACAGGTAACAACATCTCCATTTTATAGATGAGAAGATAAAGGACTGGTAAAGTACATAACTTGCCTAGTACTTGGCAGAGCAGGAATTCAAAGGTACAAGAGAGGTCCACCGCTGTCAATAGTTCGAACCAGGAAGAGAAGAGTCTCTGTTTTCCTGGGCCTCCAGTTAACCTTAGTTTAGCCAACTTTCCGTGAACCTAATCATTCTGAGTTTAAATCAGGTGTCTTTATAATCAGCACGCTGGTGTATGTGTGGGGGAGTAGGTGCAATTTCTAATATTGTCTAATTTGAAACAGAAGGAGTGACTCCAGCACCAACTTAGTAAATATTATTTGTTGACAGAGAAGATATCGGTGTATTCACCTGTGGTTTTCATTTAATGAAACCATTTCATCCTCACTTCAAATGAACTTTTAAAAACAGAATATGTTTTATTTTCGTTATTTGAATTTAAATTTATTAAAACATTATTTACCAGAACATTTGGAACAAATGCACTTCCATCTTTTAGGACATCTATCAGATTTCTTTAGTCCTAAGGAGGACTCCTGGAATAATGACAATGTGTGTTGCTTTCCTTGTCTGCAAGAAAGGGAAACTGTGCCTTGTGATTGGTTCCTAAAAACACAGTTTGCTATAATTTTTTTTTTAATTTGGCCACAGGTGCTGTTAATTCAAGAAAAGCCATTGGCAATATAAATACTACTCTAGAAATACATGGGAGATGAAGCTTTTTGTTCTTCCTGAGAAGGAGGAATCTTGAGTAAAAACCAGAATCCCTACCATTTCTTCCCCCACCCCTGCTGTGTAATTAATGAAGAATTAGCTGCTGTAGGATGATATCTTTATGGTGGTCTGGTGAGCCCAAGGATCTGTATGTCTGTCCCAGCTTTATGACCTTGCAGATTCTTACTTAATCCTTCTGTGCTATAACTTTCTTTCCTGTAAAATGAAGGGATCAGACTAGATGGTCTCTAAGGACCCTTTGAGCTCTTAAAAATAATTCTAGAGTCATTACCAGAGTCTTTTATAAAAGAGTTTCTTTCTGTTTCCCTTCTGTTTGCCACCATGCAAAAAAGTTTTCAAGATACAAGGAGTGCTAGTTGGCAGACTCTTGGTAGATACCTGGTAGACCTTTGGGTTGTTGAATAGGTATTTTGAATGTTTTTGGTGTAATAAAAATTTCTTTGAGTTTGCTTACTATTTTACCTGAACATTTGTTTTTTTAATTAGGCTTAGAAAAGTTTTCTTCAGTATGGTAGGCACTAGTTATGTGTAGGTTATTAAACTTCTCTTTAAATTGACGAAAAGTAAATACAACGTAAAATTTAGTTTCAAGTACTCAGTAGACTTGGCTGTTAGCTATCATATAGAGAGCATACATAAAGAACACTTTCATTCTCACAGAAAGGGCTATTAGATAGTGCTTATTTAAGGTATAGTTTATAACTATGGGAATAAACTGTATTCTCTGTTCACATTGTTGGACCTGTTTGGGAGTTACATTTTACTCTTTAGGCAGGGCTTTCAACAATGGAGCTAAATGAAAAGCTGTTTTTTTTTTTTTTGTGCTGCTAGGGATTGAACCTAGGGTCTTGTGCTTGCGAGGCCACAAGATGCTTTGCGAGCCAAAAAAGATGTTTAAATATAGGGGTATATCTGAATTTCATAAGGTATTTCAATTAATTTAGAATTATAATAATTGAAAATAAATGTAAATTCATCTTTTTTTGCTGCATCTTTGATGGAATATACTTTTTAGATATTTTTTGTAAGTACTCCTATGTGGTTGGTACAGTGAAAAGAAAGGCTAACAAAAAGTGAAGATCGGACCCTGTGAACATGTATGATTACACAAGTGGTGCGACTCTACTTCATGTACAACCAGTGAAACAAAAGTTGTACCCCATTTGTGTACAATGAATCAAAATAAATAAGTAAAAATAAATTTAAAATGAAGATTGGAAATTAAACCTTGAGTGTTACTCTGATACCCCAAGTCACATTGAGAGGTTCATGTAGAATAAACTTGCCTCCAGGTTGGTTAAACTACCCAAGTTAACCAGCCTGGAATTGGTTACTATTCAAGCTGTATACCCTGCCAGGCTAATTCATATGTCCCCCAGACTTTTGTGGTGTATCTGGATAAAGAGAATGAAAATATGCTTGGTTCCTTGCAGATGGTATGTGTCTGCTGCATAACAGAAAATGTAAATATAAAGATCAGAACAACCAATTGGAAATTGAAACATTGAATCATAATGGTGTTTATGAACACACTTTAGAACAAATTTGATCAAATGTGGCAATGTACATAGCAGATGTCAACCAGCATATTTTTGGAATTATAATCAAAGATCATGACCAAAATGAGACATTATACTGTTATATTTTGGTTGAATTACTGTTTCTGTTTTGAAATGAATGGTCAGATATACCCCTATGTATTCTACTTATGTAATGATCGTACTGGATTGCCAATGGGTATTGTGGCATCAATTGTTTTTGGAAAAGATAGTGTTGATATTGACAGAAGTAAGCCCACTTAGACATTTTGTGTAGATTTTCAGTTAGTGTAAATTACATTAATACTTTCAACTTTGAAATTAGGAAATATTAGAAATTCCTTCTGGTTTCAGGGGACTATGTTCTTGGGACTAGCTGTTTAATTTCATGTGTCAGACTTTAATGCTCCATTGCTAATAACTGAATGTGGAAAAATTTAGAATTATTAATTTAGTGAACTAATGTTTGGCCAAAGTCAATCTTTATAGACCATTTAAGGCATGCCTCAAGATAACCTACTCTAAAATATTTGTGTAATTTCTTCTAAGTATAAGTAGATTTTTTTTCTCTCACTTTTTTTGTTTTGTTTTTATTTTTTGGTATTGAGGATTGAATCCTCTACCACTGAGCTATATCCCCAGCCCATTTTTATACTTGGGACAGTCTTACTAAGTTCCCAAGGCTGGCTTCAAACTTATCATCCTTCTGTCTTAGCCTCCTTAGGGATTACAGTGTGCACCATTACACCTGGCTAAACACCTGCTTTTCCAAGTCTGTTTGTTAAGTATAGCTGTATGTTTTTATCTTGGTGTACCGAGCTCTCCTGGTCATGTGTAGCTAATATCTTACATGTGGTTAGATGTACATACATATTATAAAAGAAAAAATTGCCAATGTCATTTCTGCTTTCCAACCAAAGCATGCAACTGCCACAAACTCAACTTTTGAAGTGAAGTTTTCCAAATCTGCCTGCACTAAGATGATGTTGTACTGTTAACTGACTGATTTTTGCTCCATTTTCCTGATAAATATCTGTCTGTTCAGTGAATAACCTTCCATGTACTTTCTCCTTTCTCAGGAAGATTCCGAAAGGGCCAGGTATTCCCACCGGTCCAGTCATCACCGTTCTTATCTGGTTTGTAATAACCCTTAAACTTGTCCCTGATGCTTTTCCTCATTAATTTAATGTAGTCACTCACAAATTTGTACTATGTTTATTTTTATTTTTATCAGGGAGTTGAGGATACATTGTCCCTTCGAAGTCTTGGCAGTCACAGGGTTGGTATTTTAAGTTGTTTACACATCATAACAGCAAAGCTTTTATGTGCGAGCTTTCTTCAGTATCAGTGATTATATAAACAATCAGATAATTTTCATATATTCCTTTGCCTTTTTAAAAAAGTAGAAATATTGGCAAAGTTCTTTCATTGGAAAAAAAGACACTTTCTCTCAAATTATTGCTACAAGTAAATCATTTCTAAAATCTTGAATATTTTCATCTCTTAACCTGACTTTTCTTTTTCTATAAAAGGTCCTTTGATTTCAGAAAATTATCACAAAATAGTAAGATTGATTTTATAGAATAACATTTGCTTGGGTCTGACTTTTAGGTTCCTTCTACTTTCATATTTTAATAAGTGATAATTATTAAATGGGAAGTAGCTTTGAGGCTTGGGTGACTAATTACAATTTTATTACATGGAAAATTTGAGCTGTTGATCTCAAAAATTATTTGCTTGTCATATGGGAATATGCTTTGTTATTTTGATAAACAGTTTATTGAATGTTCTGGGTTTTAGCATAAGTTTTTAAAAATCAAAAGAAATGAGAATTTGTTCCTTAAACATTTGCATATTGTGCTGAAACATTCATCTTCTTTTCTTAGGGAATTATGTTTTAAATGGTAAAGCAATGCTTTTAATTTGCACACTGATAATGCAAATTAACGCAGTGATATATATATATATATATTATATATATTTACATATAGATTTTTCATTAGTAAAATGATTTTTCACATTACTTGCCCCCAACTCTAATTTTTCTTTGTACATTGTAGGATGTATAATAATAATAAATATATTCTGACATGTTAGTTATTAATATCTTTATATTCAAAAATAGTTTATCATGCTGGTTGTTTCTGTTTGGTGAATGTAATCTACATTTTTTTTTTAGAGTAAGTTTGTAAGCTAATTTTTGAATTGTAAATATTTTGGTTAGTTAGAAATTTTAGATTTTTAAGAATATTAACAAATCTTCAAGGAAATCCAAGATAATTAGTGACTTAAAAGTGGTTTTTCAGAAAGAACTTTAATAAGTTCTTCATGCTTTCCCTTGGAGATACTTTTTTTTTTCCTTTAATACTTTGAAAAGAATCTTGTAGTGAGTTAACAAATGCTTCAAAGTTGAGTGTCAGGGGCTATGAAAATAATCCCTCCTAGTTTTTAATGTATGATTTTTAATTTTGCTTTCAATTATGTTCACAGTGTGAATTTTCACATGGTATTAGGTTGTTTTTTTGTAAGTTTGTATGACCTTAGGGAAACTTGATTGTATTAGTTTAACTTAAAGGGCAAAATCTATTAAGTTCAACTTAAATTAGGGGCCAAATCTGCAAATAAACAAAAAAGAAATCTACCGTTAAGCTGCTAGGGTATTATTTACCTAAACTGTCTGTAAATTAATTAGGGTGATCTTTTTGTTGTTGTTTTTGGTGGAAATTGTATTATTAAACAAATTTAAGGATAATTGGAACTAGGAATTGAACCCAGAAGTGCTTTACCACTGAATGATATCCCGAGCCCTTTTATTTTTAATTTTGAGACAGGGTCTTACTGAGTTACTGAGGTGCTTTCTAAATTGTTGAGACTTGGCCTCAAATTTGTGATCCTCCTGCCTCAGCCTCCTGAATTGCTGGGATTATTGGGATTATTGGTGTGTGCCATTGTGCCTGGTCAGTTTTTTCTTTTTCTCACCAAAATAGTTAAATCCCAATATTTAAAAAGTCAAAATATGTGTGAGCTTGAAGAGTAATAGAAGTTTTACACCCTCAAGGTTAAACACACTTGAGATATGTAGACTTTCCCAGAAATAAGTCTGAATGCTCACTAATAACATTGTTTAAAGGAAATATATTTAAGTTTTTTCCTGTTTTAACTAGATAATATTGGTAGTTCTAAGTTTTCTTCAGATTGTTTGCTTTTTTGTGGGGGAGCATAGTGTGGGTGGGGATTAAACCCAGGGCCTTACACCCATTAAATATATACTCTATCACTGAGCTACACCGCCAGCCCCTCATTATTTGCTTTAAAAAATAACTTTACTATATCTCTTAAGCTGAATATGTTAAACAACTTTTGTCCTCTGTGTAAATAAAAGTAATGGCTCAAAAGACTGGCCAAAACTTTCTTCTGCTTTACCATGTAGTTTTGAGGTCCTGCTATATCTCTGCCCTTTATTTGTTTTTTTAAAATTTACTTACAAGCTGTGTATTATCAGATCTAATACTTTTTTGAACCTCATATTTGGTGTATGAGCCTTAGTAGGACCTGGATGTGAGGGAGATACATTTATGATTTTATGCTGCATTCTTAGACCATTGAATTTTCCTTTTGTCCAGTTACCTTTCAGATATTACCCTTTTGAAAGGTGGCTTGCCGGGCTGGGGAGATAGCTCAGCTAAGGCCCTGAGTTTGATCCCCAGTACCACAAAAAACAAACCAAACAAACAAAAAAAGGTGACTTGCCACCTATTTGAACTGGAAATGTTGGTGTTAATGTTATAAACATTCAGTATTTAAAAAAAAAATAAAGCAAAATTAGTTCAAGACTGAATGGTAGGGTTAAGGGAGGGAGAATAAATCAAAGGCTCATTTATTATTGAGACAGTTTGTATTACAGTTATGTGCAATGATGAGGTCATTAGCAGAGTTGCATATTAGTGACTGTCTTAAAAAAAATAATTTTAAAAATGTTTGGTTGTGAAGGGCTCAGTGGTGCATATCTGTAATCCCAGCAACTCGGGAGGCTGAGGCGGGTGGATCGCAAGTTTGAGGCTAGCTTGAACAAGTTAGACCTGCTCTCAAAATTAAAAATTGGAAGGGCTAGGGATGTTGTTTAGTGTTAAAGTACCCTGAGTTCAGTTCTCAGTTCTGAAGATGGGGCGGAAATGCTTGGTCATTTGTTTGTGTATTGAAATGCAAAAGGATAATAAAGTAGAGATTCAAAATTAGAAAATTAAATGATCTTGACTCACACTAGGAGGAGTAATTGCTATTTCTCTTTGGTAGAGATTTTTACTGTTATATGCTTTTAGTTCCTATTTATATGTTAATACTCTTGATAAAATTTTAATGAATTTAGTTTTAAAAATATGCTTATAATTTGTATTTTGTCATTTACTGCTACGCTGTTTAATTTCACTAAAGAACCCATCAAAGGATATTACTGGGACACATTGGAGCAGAACCAGTACACCAAAAAGGAGAGATGTCATGGTGTGTAATCCAGAAAAATGTGTGTGATAGAGTATGATATATTCATTGTTGATTTTTCATTGTCCTGGGGTTTGAGTAATAGGTGCATTCTGACAAAAACTGACACTTGCTGAACTTTGTTTCTACAACCTTTTTGATTTACTTTATTTCTCTTTTTTTCCATGTGAAAATTTTCAGGCAGGTGTCTCTTAAAAGTTGGAAGGTTTTTTTTTCTTTTAAATAGGTGGTAATAGTAGATTTGGAAATGTTTTAGCTAGAACCCTTAATATCCTCAATTTTCCTTCCTTTTATACATCATTTGTTTTTAAACAACATAAATAGCAACTTTCACTTAAGGAAATTTCTTTTCGTTTGCCCAGTTGTTCTGGTAGCAGTTATTAAGTTCAAATTAAGAATCTCCCTACCAGATAGACTCAGCAGTTTTAAAACCAGCTGAACTGCACTATATTTTGGAGAAAGAATTGAAACAGATAAATTTCAGTTTGACTTGTTCAAACCTGTTCCTATGTGAAATGCAATTGGTGCAACAAAGAGGATGAGAAGATGGGACCTTTCTCATCAGGGAATTTACCTTGTTGAAGAGATAGATCATTTATATGTTAGAAGGCATGACTTGAGTAATACTTTTTTTGAGCCATGGATTTTTTTTTTAACTGAAAGTATTTCATTTATACTAAAGGTATTTTTTAAAAATTAAAGATATTTTAATTGAGAAAAGAAATAAATGAAACTTCTGTAGAAAATGAACTTTATTTTCTGAGAAACATCTCTCACCATAAAATTATATTTTACCATTGTTCATCATTTACCAAATGTACACTTTTATGCATTTTAGAAAATTTTGTTACTTATGCAATAATAATATTCCTTACTGTTTTCTTTTCTGCTAGTTTCAGGAAAAAGCACACAAGTGTGGATAATTTGCTCAAATGCTTTTATATATAGCAACATTTTTAATAACCTTAAACCAGTGGTAAAATTGTTGCACCTAAACTTTTTTGAGGGTTCTCCCATCTGTGTTGTAAATGACCAATTTATTATGCATGAAGAGAGTGACTTCATTCTGTTCAAGCTATTATTTTAATGCTTTATAAGAATTAGACTGTATAATCTGATCTTCTAATATATTTTAAGCTCTTTAGAATTGTGACCTTTGCAGTAAGAAATACATTTTATATCATGATCCAGTGTATACATGCAGATCCCTGGATGTGTGCGTATATGAATATATAAATATATTAAAAATATTATTAAAACAAAAGTTTCAAAAATAATATTACCTTTTACTGTGCTCAACACTTGGCAATATTTTGTCTTCTATTTTATTTTTTTTAAAATGGTAGTTGAAAGCATTAAATTGATTTCATGACTGGGTTGTAACCTATAATTAGGAAAACATTACTTTAGATCAGGTTAGTATTCTATAAAATCCTAAATGGATGTAAGAACCATAAAGATTTTTTTTTTTTAACCAAACAATTAGTGTTTAAACTACTTGAAGAACTTGTTCATTGCTGCCATTTGTTTTATACATTGACCTTCTGGGTAAGATGACTTTAAATATGTAAGCTGGAATGCTTAAGAAATGTTAGGAAACCACAATTTTGTGTAGTTACTATTTAATTCATTGTTTTGGATTTGAAATTTGTCTTATTTTTGTACTTGTGGTTTTTATAGTTTTAAACATTTATTTTTTATAGCGCTGGGGATCAAACCCAGTGTCTTGCTTGTAGTTTGGCAAGCCCTCTATCATTAAGCTACTTCCTCAACCCTTATTTTTTTAAAGGCCCCTACATGAACTGTGGGTTTTCTGGTTTTGTCATGAATTTTGTTTATTTCCTTTGATTTATGTTTAATGTCACATTTGTATTTTATTCTGTGCATTCCCTATTTTGCTATGACCCAAGTTTCTCATTTTATTCAGCGTTTTCTTGAGGAAGTTTATCAGGTGTGTTTTTAAGAATAGATCCAAGAGAATGGTCCACATTTTGATGCTGCAGTGGTTCTTTTGTAAGCTTAGTCTTGCCTTATAGACCGTCCATTCCTTGCTTTTGCCATTTTGCAAATAGTGGGAAGTGATAGTAACGATCATAATAAATAAAAGTAAAGTATCCTTGACTTCTGTATATGTAATTCTTACATTTGAAGGCTCCCTTAGGTTGTTTTGTGCTATAATGTCCTAAGATTGAATTGTCTCACCATTACTGATTATGAATTTGATATTTGAAAGAAAAATAAATTGTTTCTTTTTGACAATTTTTAAGAGATGGGGATTTTGAGAGACAGGGTCTTGATCTGTTGCCCAGGCTGGCCTTGAAGTCCTAGACTCAACCTTTCCTCTGTTTAAGCCTTCCGTGTAGCTGGGACTATGAAATGTAAGCCACTGTGCCCATTTCTGAACATACAGTTGTAAATACACATACAGTTCAGTAGTAACTTATGCTAGGAAAGACTAAGGGGAAGAAAGTTCTTTAATTCAAATGTAATAGTTTTTGTATTTAATGATTTTTTTGTGTGTGTCTTTAAAATAATGCTGTATTTTTACCTGCAAATGTTACTTTGTCCCCCTTCTTTATATTCTTGACTTTGGAAATACAACCATCCTTCATCTTTTCCTGAAATCCAGTATGATACTCTCAAGGATAGATCATCAAGACTTTCATCATTAGTATGTAGTGCATGACTTTGCATTAAGTCTGGAGTTTTGTTTCATAAACACCTCTTAGTAGTAATCATAGATTATGACTAACTTTCATGGTTTTGTTATTTTCTGGGGAAAATGTGTGATTAACAAAGCAAAAACTATTGTTTTGTAATGGTGGCATAATTTATCATTTAAATAGTGATTTTTTTCCTTTAGAATTTCTAGCATAGATAAAAATATTTTGCTTCCCTGTTCAAGACTAAGTTGGCAGTAATCTTATTTCTTAAAATGGTGAACCACTCCTCTAATACATACTCATTGCCCTGGAGGACATGTTTCTAACAATGTTTGATTTACTTTCAGCTCCACAGACCTGTTTAATGTTATGTTCATAAGCTAGCAGGCATGAGGTTGGTAAACAGAAAATATCCAGCAGTGATAGATGGTACCTGAGGCATTAGTTATATTCAAGCATTTTGACTTGATTTGGTAATGTCATATTAGTTAAGGTAGTTAAGCTATAGCTTGTTTTCCTTTGGTTCATATTAGTTCAATAGGTTGCCCGAATTTCTAGATTACCTAGACATTGCTTAAAAGAGTCATACTAATGAAGGAAAGGTAAATATTAAAAAACAAAAGAAAACTGAGTTTATAATTATTGATTCAGTATCTAACTGTGCATGTGAGATAGTTTTCCTAGTGCAGTCTTCTGTTGTTGGCCGTTTTTTTATTTTAATTTTTATACTTCATTTTATTCATTTATTTTTATGTGGTACTGAGAACTGAACCCAGTCCCTCACACATGCTAGGCAAATGCTCTACCAGTGAGCTACAACCCCAGCCTTTATTCTTTTTTTTTTTTGGTGGTGGTGGTGCTAGGGATCAAACCCAGGGCCTTGTGCTTCCCCTGAGTTATCAACTGAGCTATCTTCCCAGCCCCAGCCTTTATTGTTTATAGTTACATAGTTGTTGGCTATTGATAGCTAGGTGCCCTCTCACTTTAGGGGAGCAGTACATACCTATATATTTATTTTATGTATATGTTTATATATACTTTTTTTTTTGGCATTGTGGCTTGAACTCAGGGGTGCTCTACCACTGAGCTACATCTCCAGACCTTTTTATTTATTTATTTTTTATTTTTAGATAGTCTGGCCCAGGCTGACCTTGAAATTGTAATCCTCTGTCTTAGCCTGCTGAGTTGCTGGGATTACAGGCATGCGCCACTGCGCCTGGCCCCTGTATTGAGTTTCTCATCTGCCAGTGGACTTCTTAGTATTACTGTCCTTTATTCCCCTCAATACACTTGGCTCTATACTCCTTGGAGAAGTTAATATATTAAAACAACCTCGATTTCTGAGGATTCTTGTATAACATGATCATTTAGTAATTTTGCTGCTACTTGGGCAGTCATACCATTTTGGCTGTCTTCCTCTTCCTGTGGGACCACTAACTGAGCTGAGAAGTATTGTCTTGGGCAGTGAAATGTTTGTTTTGTCAATCTTGTTTTGGTTTATACAAAGGATTGCCTTTGGCTCTAGGAAAGAAGACTATAGCAGGAGGTAGAGTCTCTTGTCATCTATACTTTTATAAAGAAGATGGAGGGACTCTATTGAAATGTGGGATGAAGGTACCCATAAACATCCTGACTAGCTCTAAGTCCTAATCAAGCTTTCTTTAGCTGACTAGACACTGAACTGGATGCTGAAAAGTGAGGGAGGATGTAGATGTGTGGAGAGGCCACATATCTTAGCCATTCGAGTGCAGTGAATCATTTATTAACATGGGAAATGGATTGCATGGATACTACTCTGTATCTCATACAAACCTGTGTGTATATAATTTTAAGACAAATTTTCTTAAATTGTTTAAAAAACTTGACTGTGTGATCATTGAAGTTAACTTAAAATATTTACTTCCAGAATCATTCTTACAGTCAGTCTTACGGAATGAAGAAGAGATCTTCTGGTTTTCGTAAAGACCCACTGGTTAGTTCTGTTGAGTCATGTATCATAATTTACTGATTACTTTAGGGGACTTAAGAATTATGACTGCCTTGGTGTTTTGGGTTTGTTTTCGTGTGCCCCTAAGGCATCATTGGAACTCAAAAGTATACTGAAACATGATTTATCAGAAACTTTTGAAGTGATTTTGTTTTTATTTATAAGATTTAGTATTGGATTAGCATATGCCAACCTTTGGGGCTAGAGTTAAGTTAATAAGATATCACAAGAAGCTAATGAACAAGGTGTTTTCACTTATGAACTATCTTTTGGAATATACCTCAAGAATAGCTTCAGTGAGGTTTTTCATCCTTGTTTTAGAACTTTGAATTGATATTATTATGGAATTATGGTAGGTTTCATTATGAAAATTTGTTTCTTGGAAACTTGGAATGCATTTTCTGATAGAAACATAATGTATGTAATGACAGAGTTTTCCCAGTTTACAGAAAACTCTTTAACCTGTAATGTAACTAAGTTGCAAACTTTACCTTCTTTCCATGCTAGCCACCTTTGCTAAACATCTAGTGTAGTGGGGAACTATCTACAGAATGCCTACCTGGGCACTAGGAATGTCTATGCTGTGATAGTACTGCAAAAGAAACACAGTTCCCAAGCTCCCTACTACTTCAGGATTACTGTGGAAAGGATGGGGTGGTGGGTGGCTTATTGTCTAGTGGAAGAGAGAGTGTAATGAATGGGAGATTTAAGAGAGGCCTTGGATGATGGAGTATTGGGAGCTCTGGGGAGATGTGAGTCATGGTACCTCCTTGGGGTGTGGGAGTAGGGAGTGGTGCAGGAAAGCCAGGGCAGGTGGTGTAGGGATTGGGTGGGAATAGGGATATCCCTGATGGCTGTGTCAGTAGCAGAGTCTTTAAGTCAGAGATTGCATATATTTTTTTAACCTTGAGTAAAAAAGATGGCTAGAGAAGTCGTACAGGAAATTTTATAGATGATTTCTCTCCTCAAGTAACTGTATTGGTAAAACTATTGTGTAGTGTATTAAAAATGAACTTGCCATTGATATTTTAGACCAAACCATATTGTACTCTCTTTCTCTCTCTCTCTCTTATAATTTAATTTGATCAATTTATTTTGACAAATAATGGGAGTAGGAGAAGTTTGGAGCCAAATAACTCTTTAATATAATTTCTGTACTTTGCCAAATGGATTATAAAAGTGGTAATTATTCAGTTGTACTAGATTTTTCAAGGACATTCTTAAGTATGACATGAGAATAAATCACTTATTTCCATTTCATTTTGTCTGAGGGTGGTTCTCTTTTTTAAAGTAATAAAAATTAGTAATGACTTAGTTTGAAAATAGTTATATTTTAATACCAGTTTCTTATTACTTTGACTTTTTCTTAGCATGATCCAATGCTTTAAAAGCATTACTTTGGAGAAGGAAGTTGGCAATATCAGGTTTTGCCTTTGTGTGTTCTTTGGTCAACAGTATTTAATCTAAGAAAACTGTGTTTCATTTTATTTTTTGCAGAGTGGACTCTACTTTGATCAGAGAAACTATAGCAGTCTTAGACATAGCAAACCTACCTCTGCTTACTACACTCGGGTCTGTCTAAAGTTTTTTGACTTCTTGTGTTTTATCCACTTTTAACTTATTTCTAATTCCCCATTTTGCATTTTGACTAGTTGTAACTAATCTGGGAATGATTGTGTTCCTACCCATTTTTGGTAACTGACTTCATATATTCCATGATAGTGTGCTTTCAAACAGTGGGGATTATTGAATCACCCTGTTTGTAAATCAGTTCAATTTTTTTTCCTAAAAATTTTTAAGTGAAAATTTCAAATATACAAAAAGTTCAAAGAATCATATAGTGAACATCCCATGCCTGTCACTTAAATTATACAGTTTATTACATTTCCTTTATCACATAATTATTTGTCTCTCCATTCCTATATCCATCCATCGATTCATCTTATTTTGTGAAGCATTTCAAAATAAGTTGTATGCATCAGTATACTTCATGGTGGGTGCCCTTTTAATAAAGTTTGCATGTGAAAGAATAAATTACACATGAGAAGAGAAAAATGTAATTATTTTTCCAGTGTTAGAATCTTGGTTTTTTCAAGGCATTTGACAGGTCACACATTTGAAACATGTTAAATATATGACACACAGTACATTTAAAATAATTCAGGGCTGGGGTTCTACCTCAGTGGTAGAGAGCTTGCCAAGCATGTGCAAGGCCCTGGGTTTGATCCTTAACACTGGAAAAAGAAAAATTCATAAAACCTGCACACAAAACTTCAGTACTCTTTGTTTTTTATGTCTCATTGGTTTTGGTGAAGAAGAACTGAAAATTGTGTCCTCAGATTACATCAGAAAAGAGATTTCCTTTTTAAAAAAAATACTGGGCCCTTGTAGTGCATGGATTCATTACGACTGGTACAATTTGTATTTGATTAAACTAAGGCACTTTGTCCATGGCATGTTTTAAAATATAGGTTCTCTAATGTATTTGAAAAAGAATGTGTATAGTGATAACACAAACTAATTTATCTGCCTCCCTAAAATAAAGCCTAAACTCATTAGGAGTCTGTTATGAAACATTAAAAATATCACAGGAGTTGCTAATGACTGGGATGTGGTCACCGTTGCCATACTCACTGTGCTGTGCTCTTTGTTCCTCAATGTTTTCTTAGGTTTCTGTCTAATACCCTAACAATAGTGTTCAAAGGCCGATTGGACATAGACACATTTATAAAAGACTGTACCAATTATTTATTTTTCTTATCACTTACAGTTGATATTCAAGAAGATTTCTAATGACTTAAGTTTTCTTATTTCATGTGTTCCTAAACTACCCTAACTGCTCAGGAATTGCTAATGAGTTATGAGTGTAAAATCATGAATTTAAATCTTTTGCTTTCATAATGGTAGGACCAGTTTGTCTTTGTTTTTGTTTATCTATTTTGTCTTTCTTTCTCGGCAGTCTTCTTCCCTGTGCAGTGACCCTCTGGCGACATCTAAGAGTAACAGGGTTAGTACTACGTGAGGAGTTGTTACCTGCACCAGTTGCTTTTCTTCAGGTTTAATAATGCACTTTTTTCATAGGCCCTCCCTACTGCAAATTCTGGTCTGCTGAGAAGTGCCAGTCTGGTTGGTATTTTCCTCTTCCAGTGTGTGCAGTGCTGGTGGGGCAGCTGGCATGGGCTAACTCTGTGGCTTGATAGCCTTCTTCCAAAACAGTCAAGAACACATGGCTTTAATGACATGTGTACTGCATAATGTGCTGCCTGTGCTTAAAATACAAAACTGCAGGGCATTAAAAATAAGTATATTCCCTTCATAGAGGTAGGTACTGCTGACAATTGGCTGCCTTGTTTAGAATCCAGTTCCTGCTGAGAAGACAGATTTGCATGGGTCCCACATACTCACAGTGTGAGATGACCGCCCATGCAAGGGATGTCAAATTTTAGTTTGGGACAGCTATGACCCTTGCCATATTAATCTAGGATCTAATAAAGCAAGCTGGCTAGGAAAACAAAAGCAGTAGCTCTCTATAGTATGTGAATTGTTAGTTGCTTGCTTTTAAGCTGTGGTTTGTTGTGTTGTGGCCTGTGCTAGTGGACTGGGAAAACTTAATTTTATTGTGATAGTGGGCACTGTTCTCTGTACTTCATTTCCCTTTTCTGCTCTATTTCCTCTTTTGAGAGAATAAATGAATAAATGTTGGTTTTCCAGTATTATAACAGATGATGAAAGAAAACGCTAAAGTTGTTTTTTTTTTTTTTTTAAATGAAGTACAAACTTGAGGTTATAATGAGACTTTTGTGTCATTGTCACTTTGTGTATTTCAATGAATGTTATAGTAGCCTTTAGAGTCTTCACTTGGGAAAGCTATACCCTTAATGCCATTTTTTAAAACTCTTTTTGGAACTGAGTACTCAAAAAAAAAGTTAAGACAGTTTCAAAATAACTTTGATGTTCAATACATAAATGGTATTTCTTTTGTTCTTTAGGCATCATTGTACGATGGTGGATTATATAACCCTTATAGTTCTCGAACTGTAAGTCTAAATGGAGAAATCGTGAAGAGCGGGGAGATGTAGGAGGGTACCATTGACTTAAAAAGAAAAAGTCACTTAACCTGACCTGTAATTACTCTACAAGCTGTGATCCATGCATTCAGCTAGCCAGTCGTGACTCACCCACGCTATGAAAAGGTGCCTGCTAGCAGTCACGGCTTGAAATATGAGGGGAATAAGTAGAGAAACCTCTTTTCTTGCTCATTAGTTCTTCCTAAAGAAGTTCTGAGCAGTGCTGCTCAGGGCTTCCCCTTCCTTTTCCTCTCTCTCTCTCTGTGGGCTGTTTGTTTCAGACCAGGAAGTCATAGTTACCTTTGCCTTGGGGATCGTGGTCAAGTTAGATGTAGGGCCACTAATGTATTCTCAGCATAAATAGGACTTGGTCATTATTATAAACCTTTCTTCTTGGAAACTTTATAGCCATCTGAATACAGTTATTACTCATCAAGAACAAGTTCAGCCCGAAGCAGTCCTGTGGTGAGCTACCTAGTTTCTTTGCATGCTTTATAGAAACTTTTGGTTGTTTCATTAACGTGCATTCACAGTTTAGAATGTTAAGGATGTGGTGTGGTTCACTGCTTTGTGCATGGATTATGATGCTCCCTCACTGCACAAAATGAAGCACTAATTTCTCCTTATTGAAGGTTTCTGTACAAATGTGACTTCGCACATAATTTTTTGAGTTTTGCATCATGACCATTGAGAAAATTTTAAGATTTTATATTTGTCATTTGTGTGAAACTTCTTATCTTTTAAGTGGTGATAATTCAGTGCTGGGTTGGCTACCCTGCGTTTTTCCTTCCCATCTGTACTTCTGTCTTGTGCCATTTCACTTGATTACCAGCACTTTTGTAAGTGGAATGGAAGGAAAGAAAACAAGCCAACTTTTAAAAATATATATATGGAAAACAAAACTGGAACTATTTTAATTACCTAGTCTTTCTGGAGTATTAAAATTTAGTTTTCAATTTAAAAATAATATTAGTTAAGGAAAGTCTGAAGTAGAAGTCCCCAGGTCCCTTCCTCCCCATTTCTAATACCCAAATGGCGCCTCAGTTTTTATAATACCTTTCAGGGTATTTTCTGCATATATGAGTGCTTTTTGTTTTGAACTCAAATGGGTTCATATATAGCACATATTGCTCCTTGATGTTTTCTTTAAAGTATCTTTCTATATCAGTGCATAGAGATTTCATTCTTTTTTTGATGTTAAAAATTATTTTAACAAATAAACTGTGTCCCTTTTTTTTTACTTAATGCCTGTTAAAGAGAGTTTCGTATTAGCATATTCTTTTTAATGGCAGTGTTATTCCATTAATGCACAGGTATACATTTTAAAAATCATTTTCCCATTCATAGGCAATTAAGGTTGTCAGATTTTTTTACTATAACACTTTTATAGTGAGCTATGTGTACATTTATGTGTATTGTGCATTTCTGTGTATGTACACTGTAGTACATGTAAATAAATGTATATAAATACACATTTGTCCATTTATTTTATTGAATACTTCTGTATGGATGGATCTTCATGATAATTTGCACATCATGAAATGGGATCAAAGACTATGCATTTTAATTATGATCCATATTACCATATCATTATTAAAAAGACTATACTCATTTACTTTCCCAAAGGTAAATGATGACCTTAGAAACTACTTTGTTGTACTCAGTAATATCAAAACTGGAGAGATTCTTTATTCAGTTTCTTGATGACAATCAAAGATTTACTTTGTGGAGTAGAAAAGATGAGCTATATGGACTTTCTTTTACATTTATGTTTGGTTCATTTCTGCCATGTCCAAGTGACAGTTCTCAAAAAAGCCTTTCCTGTATTTACAAAAGAATCATACACAAATGTTTAAGGATGTAAAGACCTTTCACTTAAGGAGGAAGTTTGTTTTTAACCCATTCAGTAATAAATTCTGCCTGTCAATTTTTGGGCCTGGTAACATTTTTAATGTCCCAAGAGTGGTGGTGCCATGCAAACATAACTTGATTTTGCAGTTTCAGTCAAGTGTAGGACTTTGTCCTTGTGAGCTGGCTAGATCCTATTTCATTTGCAACTTGTGTTCAAAGTTACTTTGTGATGCCAGAGGGTTTCTCAGTGATGTCAGAATGGGAAAGCAGGAAGAAGACTGCCCCATGTAGGGTAATATTAGAAATATCTCCACAAATTACATAGGAATAAATAAAGGGAAAAAAGAATCTTCACTTCAGTGTCCTTGCTGGTAGGAAATTCTGTCTTTGATACTTATTATTTAATGTTAAAATGCTTTTTCTCCGCTTTCTCAAACTAAAACATTGAATATATTTATTGGTCCTCCTGATGGAATCCCCAAGGATCTGAGGTTTAAAAAGCATGAAATCCCTAGGTAGTTCTGGTTTTTTCATGCCCTCTCTTATGTTTAACTTAAATGAAATATAAAATTCTGCTTTTTTTTTATCCTTTTTGGAAAATAGCTTTTGATTTTTAATGATAGTTCATTATGCTTTGCAATAACTTTTCCATTTAATGACACACAACAGATTGTGCCAATTATAATGCTTATATGGAGTATTTGTATGCTTCTCAAAACCTTCCTTATCATGCTTACAATCAGCTAAGACCTGTAGTGAAACTCAGTCTTTTTCTTGATCTGCATTTAATATCTATAGTTTGTCGAGGATGACACTGCGAGCATTGTATCTTCTGATCGTGCCAGTCATGGGCGAAGGGAGAGTGTGGTGAGCGTGGTTTGCATGCAAACAAATATGATAAAGTTTAAAATGACAATAGTGTGTGATCACATAAAATCTGTCAAGAGTAAAATTTGCATTTGACTAAAAGAGCATTTTCCTTAAATTTAGTTTGTATGAATAATTTTTCAAATAACGTGCTCTTGAATACATATATAGACCTGTGAATTTTTAAAAATACTGATACCAAAATTTAAAAGAATCCTAATTATTAATTGTAGAGGCAACAGATAGCTGTGTTAGAATGCAAATGATATAATTGAAGGTTATTCTTTAATGAAGCTGAAAAATTTACAGAATTGATGACATTTTTGTCATATTTAAGGAAATGATTTTGAAGTTACATTGTTGAGGATGCATGTTAGCTTGGAGCTAGAATAGAGCCCTAGGAGGCTGTGATTCATTTAGAAAAACTAAGTTCATTTAATACAAATCACATTATGTGAAAGATTATAAACCCAAAGTTTTCATAAAGGGAACACCAGATGTTTTTGAGACTTGTTGGCAAAGTTTCGTTTATCTAATTAGGTGTGATCCCTTAGCCAACTAATAAATGCTCATCTGTACAGCTAAAGGAGAAAGAACAAACTGAAACACCTGAAAGCATCTCAGAAAGCAATGAAGTGGAAAGGGCGGGCAGATACTTTGACGTAATACTCAATAGTTGTGCCTATAGCAGTTTCTTTATATGTACAATGGAGATGTTAATGGCTATCTTGTAGTCAGGCTTATGGATTAAATGAATTACAATGTGGAAAATACCTATCAAAATTCTGAAACAATAGGTGCCAATAATTAGTATATGTAAGTCCAAGTTGTGTTATTGTTGTGAATAAAAATAGCACTGTTTGATTATATTAGTCCTTAGCAAAATTTATACCTTTAAGCCTGTTATCTCTCTGTGAATGGGCTTCTGAATTCCCTTTTTTAAGGAGAATAGTTTTAAAGCAAGGTAAATGGTCAACTGAGGGTAAGGAATAGCTGATCAAGGTTAAAAATTATTAATTCAGTGTTTATGGAGTACCTATTTGAGGCAGTGTGTTAAGTACTATGAATAATGTGGTAAACCAGAGCCAACCTCTGACATGATTGGAGTTTATGTGCTAGGTTAAAAGATAGAAAATAAGCTGTTTAGAAAGGAACAAAAAGAAAAGAAATTATAGTGAGTATAAAGAGAAAAAGCAGGCAGTATGATAGGGAACATTATATGTGTTTTTATGTGGGTGGTCCTTTGGATGGAGTGGTAAGAGAAAACTTCTCTGAGGAAGTGACTTCTGATCTGAGACCTGAAATTTGAGGAGTCAGCTGCTCAGAGAGCTGGGAGAAGAACTTCTAGGCCAGTACTGAGGACTAAGATGGAAAAGAACTTAATGAGTTTGAGAAACCCAAAAGAGACCAGCGTGATTCCCTTCCTTCATTATTTTGTCCTACAATCCCTGGTCTTGAGGAATATGAGAAAGAGTATTGTGGAGATTGAGTAAAATTTTTGGTAAGCACCCTGAAAATACTTCAGTAATCAACATGTACTCAACAGATTTGATGCCATAATGAATTATAAATTTTGTGAAGTAAAGGCTTTAGATAAACAGTGTCCTAGAAACCCCCTGTTGATCATAACAAATGTCTTGCCCTCAGGCAGTAAACAATCTCTGTAGCATAGAATTCTAGTTAAGATGAATACAATAGCTTATTTTAGGGAAATGTGATTCCACTTATGAATCCCTTTATTTTCTTTTTACTTTTTTGAGTGCGTTAATTGTGGAAATTTTCTCATTTCAGTGCATGATATTTTATTACACACCAAAATTTAAACAGACTTTCCCCTTATTAGCTAATGTTCTTATCTTTTTCTTCTCTCTTTTCTTAACTTTTAAAGCATCTCATTTTTTCTGACTGAAAGGTTTCTGCTGCTGATTATTTTAGTCGCTCCAATCGTAGGGGAAGTGTTGTCTCTGAGGTGGATAACATCAGTATCCCAGATATGACCAGTGTGAGTGTATCGCATGGCACAATGATGCTGTCTTAAACTTGTGACTAACAGTTAATACGGTAGCTGTTTTTAAATTAGGAACTTAATTTACTCCCTAGGAAATATTTATTTGAATCTACTAACAAAAACTATAATTATTTGTTTTGGAATATATTTATTAATATGTCCTTTAAAAAAAAATTTTTTTTTTTTTGGGTGCTAGGGATCGAACCCAGAGCCATGTGCTTATACCGACTGAGCTATCTCCCCAGCCCCAAAAGAAAACTTTTTACCTATGGATCATTTTGCTCATAGAACCTATCAGGAGTTTCAGGCAATTATCAATATTTTGCTAATTTGTTTCATCTGTTTCTTAGCCCCCCCCCCTTTTTTTCTGAATTATTTTAGAGCAAATTCCACACATGATGTTATTTTCCATTAATTAGTTCAGAATCTTTTCAGGTCTACTATACCATTATACCTAATGAAATAAAAAAGTAATTCCTTAAATGCCATCTAATACTTAACCTATATGTAGATATTCCTGATTGATCTTAAAAATTTTCCCCCTTTTTGAAGTCAGGTAATGCCTATAATCCTAGAGAGTTAAGAGGCTAAGTAAGGCAGGAGGATTGAAAATTCAGGGTCAGACTGGGCAACTTTGTGAGAATCTATCTCAAAATAAAAAAATTAAAAGAAATTTTACTCCTTTTGGCTTTGATGAATCTATAAAATAAGTAAACTTTAAAAGTTGAATAACAAAATATACTACTTAGTAAAGTGTCCCTAATTCATAGCAACTAGAAAGAATCTGAACAGATTTTAAATATTTGAATTATGGCCTTGTTTTGAAGAAATGTGTCTGTCCACTGCTTTCACATTCATTGGGCACTGAATTAAGTAAAGATTGTCCAGTAAAATACCTTGGGTCATTTGTCTTAATAAAGGAGCTCCAATCAGCAGATTAGGATCTACCTGCTGATCTCATCTTTGTGACACTTGCCCTTTGTTGCTGGCATTAGTGTTGTTTTGCCCACTGACCAGTATTATCCTGGTGGTCAAGCATTTTGGAGGGGATGAGGGGCAGCATTTCTTTCTAGAAAAGTTAGACATTAGTTTTTTTAATGTCTAATTATAATTAGCAATTCAGTGATTATATCAAATAGCCCCCTCTGAACTATTTTAATCCTAGAAAATAATTTCAAGTGTAGTCTTTAAGTATTCTAGATTGTTGGCTCTCAAACCTGGCTGAGCAATAGTATCATCTTGCTGTGGGTCAAATCAAGGACTCTTTCTACATGCAAAATTACATGACCGTCTCCCAAGTCATTCTCCTGAAATATTATATTAATTTGCTTAGTAGCCTCTTTTTTTTCATAGATATGGACAGTAACGTTTTTTGTGTATACTTGTTATCTTACAGATTTTGTTTCTGTCATCCTCTAATTTAGGGTGTCTGAATTAGCGGTTATGTCCTCCTTACATCTATTTCTTGGAAATTTACTTAGTAATTACATAAAAATGAAAAAGTTGACAGTTATTTAAATCTCTCCCTGTCTCTACTAATTACATATAATTAATGAAGGAAAAAGATTGTCTAGAATACAGCTTGCAAATCCTCTTGTTATTTTACATCCTTCAAGTCACTGGCTTATATATTTTTAAATGATTATGTAAGAACCTATGTAATATTCTTAATTTTGCCTCTTGGAAAAACCTAAAACACATGCTGGTTCCCTGTCTAGAGCAAATAACTTTCTCTATTTATTTCAAGGGCATACTATTATTCACTTCATTTTAGACAAATAAAAAGCTGACTTGGTAGGCCCCGCACCCTCTTTTAAAGATAAGCTGGAAATTTGCAGTTTCAATATGAAATACTCTGATTTTAAAATGCTGGTGATGAATTCAGAGTTTTAGAAGATACTTTCTGGCTACTCCATTGTGTAACAAATATATTTTTATAGGCTGATAGTTTATAACTTCTGAGCTAAGGGGTGCTGAAAGTCAGGCCCTGTAAGACTATATGCTATTTATTTGGGTCTCCTTAGCCCTAGATCATATTTTTTTTCTTCATCAGCTTCATTTTTGCTCTGAAGGTCTAACTAGAATAAAGGAAAAGAATATAAATGTGCTAGCTAAAATTTTGATGATTACTTCTGAATGGAATTCTCAGCCAGTTTTGCTTTATGAACTTATTAAAAATGATTGTTTTCTTCCCTTCTCTGGGGAATCAGATTCTTCCATTTTGTTTTTTCTTTTTTTCAAACATATTTGAATAGCAGTAACAAACCAGTACAGGTTGAGCATCTCTTATCCAAAAAATCAGAAATGCTTCAAAACCTGACATTTTTGAAGCACCAAATGGTGCCACAAATGAAGAATCTTGCACTTTGTATGCTAGATCATTGTCAGTACTCAGGCACACTAAAAATAAAGTATGGAATCACCTTCAGTTTATGGATAAGGTATACATGAACAATAAGTGAATTTCTTATTCAGACTTGGATCCCATGCCTGACATATTTCATTATGTATATACCAATATTCTAAAATCTGAAAAATCCAAAATCTTAACACTTAAACATTTCAGAGAAGGGATACTTAACCTGTGTATATAAATACATATATTTAAATATATATATAATATATATATTCATATATATATGTTTCAGACAGAAACAGTAGAGGATTAGGATCCACACTGAACAAATTACACTATAAATAGCTTTGTAGATTATAGTTTTATACCTTAAACATGATTAAATATTATTCCATTTTAAAAGCCTTTTCAGGATCTTGGCAGACTCTTTGGGTCATTATTATAAATATTAAGTTGTCCTTGCACTGCAGCTAGTTGGACATCCTGGTTATGGAAACGGGGCTTTTAGAATAACAGATTTCAACTAGCTTTACAGTACAAGTCTCAGAAGTGAGAGCTGAAGCATCTCTGGCCAAGTCACTGCAGCCAGAATAACTGGACTGCAGCATGACTGCCCTGGGCATTTTTTGCTGGCTTAACAATCCCTGAGGTTTGGCGCATGATCATTTTGGGTTGCGACATTTGGGATCTGTCAGAAGACAGAGAAAGTGATAAGATTCAATGTTGTGATGGCCTAGTTCAGAGATGCCAACCTCTGAAATGTAAGGTTATTCCAAGGTGATGGTCTGCTAAGAAATGGGTGAGTTTCGGGGTAATTTTTATAAACAGCAAATAGGAAGAAAGTTTTATATAGACTTAGAAGAATAATTTCAAATACTGCTCACTTTTCTCCTTGTTAGCAGAAAAGAGTTGAAAAATACTCTGAGAAAACTGAGGCAGTTTATTCAGATATAATAATTCTTTTACCCTGAAGAATAGCATATTAAATATTTGGCAGTGCATTTTACCAGTTCAGATTTGAGGAAGGATTATTTATTACCTTTTAAGGCAATAATTGGCAATATAGAAAAACAACTTTTGCCTACTGTTATTACTTGTTTATTGTAAAATATTTTATATGTTGTTTTAAAAATCCAAATAAAACTATTTTTGAGAGTATTATAGCAAGAAGTAACAAAAGAGTTAAATGTCTAATATTTCAATTATTGATATAATTAAAAGGTATTTATAAACATGAATGTGGGTAATAAAAAGAACACTGAAAACTTTTAAATATGAGGAAGTTAGGGTGAAGTATTCTGAGTAGAACTAGAAATGATAATATTTTGTGTTTTAATAATTAACTGATGAAGATTTTCAGATTTCTTCTCTTGTTTGGACTGGGAAAGTTGGTTGGTCTAGGGTTTGGAGTCTGGGTATATTTTATGTTTATTTAATTAAGTCCTTAAGTACCTTTTTCCCCTAGTGGTAATTGGAATAGTATATGCAAGTAAATAATATGAACACAGGCTTTCATAAAGCTGAGGTTTAGATCCAACTCTGACATTTAGTAATTGTTCAACCTTTAGCAAACTCTTTCATCTCTGAAATTTTGACCTTAGCTCCAAAGTCAGAATTTTAGACTAGAACTTTCCCTTCTTGAGACATTGTCTAAAACAACCCCAAGGCGTTTCATCAGTAATAGTTTCAGTCAGTCATGATATATCAGGATTACAGACTACTATGAAACTGTTCAAATAAATGAGATCAATACATCTATAAGTACAGATGGAGTAGGATGTACTTATTCATTTTTACAACAAATTTCATGTCCTTTTGTATACTAGATGTTATTATTGGTATTAGGAATACAGAGAAAAACATACAGACAGTATGTAGAGAGAACAGGTCCTGAGTGAATAAATGAAGTATCAGAGAATGATAAATGCTATGAAGAAAAATAAATACTTTCTCAAAATGTTGAGATTTGGTAAGGGGAAAGGAAGATACGGAATATGTCTGGGACACTATTGTCAGGATATCTTTTTAATGATTTAGGGGTTGGTTGCCCTTGGTGATTGAAGGTTGGAATATGGTGTCTTAGGGAGAAAGACCTATTTCTTGTATCACCTCCCCCCTTTTTTTTTGGCCACATGTGCAAATATTACTCAGAACAAAAACATTCTTAATGATGTGAGAGAAAAATATTTGATGATTATATTTAATGTGCTTTTAGTTGAATCTGAACTTATTTGGCTAAATATACTAGTCTCATCTATTTGTGTCTTAATAATGTTTAGAAATAATTCTTTGGCTTTTGGTTTTATCAGAACTTTCCTTTTGATATACACACACGTTTTGTATTAACATTTGCAGTACTAAAACTTAATTTTACATATAGTTTTCTTTAACGTGTTTTAAATACCGTGAAAAGAAAATCTATCTGAAATCTGTCTTTTGAATGAGCATAATAACTTGATTACTGCATGTGTTTCTTAGGGTAAGAATTAAAGTTCTCGACATTTTGTCTTATGTGTCTTAACATTTATTTTGGTTTTAGTACTTATTTACTTTTAGGTTTCATTGAACTTGGGAACTCAAATGAGATCACTTATTTTTGGGCCCTAAAAAAGAAAATAAAAAATCAACATACTAAGCATCTTTTCTGATTGTTCTCTCTGTTCTTTTCTAGTTGGATGAAAAATCTGACAAACAGTATGCTGAAAATTACACAAGGGTGAGTATATAAATTCCTAAGAGAATTATGTTCTCAAGGTCAATTAAACTTTTCTGTGACTTGTTCATTATTTTACTACAATTGGCCTGATGGAACTACTCTTGCTCCCTTCATCTATTTCCTGTCCCTGACCCCTCAAAATTCCTCTGAAGTTAAATCATGTGAAATCCTGGGAAGAGAAGAGACTGCATTTTATTTCATTGAATGTCACCTCTTAAGTTTTTGGCTGTTCTTTTTGATTTTCATTCCTCTAGAAATTGATCCTGAGAAGCCATTAAACACTAGAAATGAAATGTGTTTAGGAGTGGTGGTGACAAACTGAGAATTTGATTTCTTTATGCATAAGTTATTTCTTTAAATAAAATAACCCCTTTTGTGTTAGTTTCTAACTTTTCTTCTGAAAGTAGCTTTAGAAAGTTGATTAGGAAAATGACTTTCAGGACTATTTCTACATTATACCCAGGAAAGTTAGATGAGCTTTGTCTAATAGAAATACAAGGAAGCCACTGTTTTAAGTATATATGTAAGTCTAAATTTTCTTATAGCCACATTAAAAAAGTTAAAAGAAGCAAAGTTATATTTAACAAATATTCAAAATATTTCAACATAGAGTCAATATGAAAAATTAATGATACATGTACTTCTTCCTTTTTTCCACACTAAGCCTTTGAAATCTGATATATATTTTACACTGAATCTCAGTTTGGTCTCACCCACATTTCAAGTGCTCAAAAGCCGTATGTGGCTAGTAGCTAGCATATCAGGACAACACAGATCTATATGGTTTATTAATCAGTGCATACTCTTACATGAAATTAATTTCAGAAAGAGCAATCTGAATTCTTAGTGATATGCAGTGTTGTTGCTCTCAGCTCTCCATCTTTATCAGCAAAGTATGAGAAAAAGAAGAGATTCTTAAAGTAGTTTTAGGAACTAAATAGGGGAAGTACCAATTAGCATACCATTTATAAAGTTCTAAAACTGCTTTAAATTAGTCTACTGAGATCACCTAAGTGCTATTTGAATATAGCAACGATAAACTTAGAGAATAAATAAACATGGGCTGGGGGATGTAGCTTGGTGGTAGAGGCACAAGAAAGAGAAAGAGGAAGGAAGGAAGAGAAAGAAAGAAGAGAGTCACCTCCTATTAAAAACGATTTCCTTCTTGGTTATTTTGAATTCTAGATTCTGGTAAGGTGTTTGAGTTACAAAATTATGCTTAGTAGGCCTCAGCCCTTTTCTGGGTGGCTCTCTTTCCAAACAGCTTAAACTGCCTGTTGGTGGCACTTGGTAACTTCCTGACTGCACTGTTTTAGTATATCCATCTGAAGTGCACATTTGTTTCTACCACCCTGCCCCATTTTTAGTTTCCATAGCAAATATATTTTTAAAGAAATAAGACTCAAGTGTCATATTTCTCTCTTTCTAGCCTTCATCTCGAAATTCTGCCTCAGCAACAACCCCTCTAAGTGGAAACTCATCCAGACGAGGAAGTGGGGATACCAGCAGCTTGATAGATCCAGACACCTCTTTAAGTGAATTGCGGGTAAACCGCAACTTTTGGTTTGCTTTTTAAAAATTCTTCTTTTTTTTCTTTTCTTTCTTTTTTTTTTTTTTTTTTTGTAGTATACTGGAACTTTTAACATTTAATATGACTTTCTGGAAAGAAGGAATATAAATTCCTTAAAAAGAAAGATTAATAACAGTTCAAAAATTTGACTTGAATATTTCAGTGTCTGCAGGGAAAAGAGATTATTCTTTTTTTCTGTTCTCTTTCCTGAAAATTTGATGATATTAGAATAAGTTCTACAAATGCCAAAAAATCCTTTGTTATGTGTATAAAGTAATTCTATCAGAATTAACTGGCCATATTTTAAATGGAAAATATGTGGATTTACAAAGAACCAGACTGTGGGAAATATTAGTATTTTGAGCCATTGTAGTAGTATTTGACTTTTTGAATATAGTTATCTTTTTTTTTCACAAAAATATATGTAGTAATTTGAAGTAATAGTAATATTTGGGCAAAACATAAGACAATGAAAAACTTATTTGACTCATTAGGTGTGTCTCTCTTTATTAACCTTTTTATCTGTGATATTAAAACTTAAAAAAATATACTTGAAAGTCTACTTGCAGAACCTGAAATTTGTGAGGAACAGGGAAGGGGTACTGAAAGGAATTGCCTTCCTCTATTCCTTCCTTCATTCAAAATTTATTGAACACTTGGCCCTGGAGAAGGCAAAACACATTCTGGTCTTCAGGACGCCACTGTCTCATAGAGAAGACAAACTGATTCAAAACAGTGATACCAGGTGGTGTGCTATACAGTAGTACCAAGAATAGGGCTAAGTTAATTCAGAAAGGCATCATCTAAATTAGAGTAGGAGAAGAGATAACAAAAGGCTTTTCAGAGAAGTAAATTCTGAGCCAAGATTTGTGAATGAACACTAATTAAGCAAAGAAGTTGAAGAGGGCGGGTTTTCTTAGATGCATGCAGAAGACCAGACCGAAGGTTATGGCAGAGTTGCCACAGGATAGGCTGAGAGTAAGAAGCAATGGTGGTTGAGAGGGAAGTCTGAAAAGAACTGAGGGCCCAATCACAAAGCATCTTCTATGGCAGCCTGAAAGGAATTCAGTTTTACCCTGACAACTGTGGTATATTAAGCAGGGGAGCAATACTCTATGATTTGCATTATTAAAAAATAACTGGCTACAGTTCAAAAGAAGCATCACAGGAGAGGAGAACAATAACCCTGTGGTTGAACATTGAAGATGAGATGGGCAAGTTAAAATGGAAGGGAGAAAATGAAAGAAACATAATCTGAAGTGAGCATGTGAGGCTGGAAGTTTGTTGGGCAGTAAGCAGGGGTGGGAGAGAGGAGATTAAGAGAAGGTTTTAAACTTCCTTTAAAAGTGGGAGTGTTTATTATTTTCATGGATTGGAGTGAGCCAGAGAGAGTAAGGTTGAAGATTGAGAAGAGAAAGACGATGACAGACAGAGCAAAGTGCTGAAGAGAGTCTAGGACTCAGATGGTCTTACCTAGCCTGGAAGTCCCCTTTCACTGACAAAGCAGTGGGAGAGGTAGGAACAGGTGGTGGTCAAGTAAGGTGATAGGTAGGGTTGGAACCGGAGTATGGTTTGTGAAATGGGCTGGACACAGGAGTTGAGCTGATCAGTCCAGCATAGCTGTGGCTTTGAAAATGTTGTTATTGAGCTCTTACTATTTACAGGGCATGAGGGCTGATGGTGCATAGTAGAATAAGACGGTTTCCTGCTTTTGGATGCTACTTTCTAGTGGGACAGAAGGACATGAGAATAGGGCCTTCCAGTCTCGGCTGAACCCGCTCTTAGCGCAATGCTTGAGAAAATGACCTTCTTGAAGGAAGTGAGATTTTGTGCCCTAGCACCTGGCTTCTGATATGTCCTTAGTAAATGTTTGTTGAATTAATCAATGAGTAAAAGAAAAATCTCCCAGGGAGGGAATGAAGTGGGCAGGGGAAGTGTAATATCCAAAATGTGTTCAATTGGCCTTTAGCAGTTGATTGTTGAGTTGCATTCAGGGCCCTGGCAGTTATGTTCCACCCGAATTAAGTATTCAAAATAGACCTTATATAATAGGGTCAGGCACAAGGGAAGCAATATTTTCCATTTAAAATTTGACCTATTTTAGTTTTTTAAATTAATATAACGGTAATATTCAAAGCAAATGCTTTTCTTATCATTATGTGGTATCTTCAGGTTAGAATGTATCATTTGACATTGTATCCAAAATGTGTTCAACTTTCCTCTCTTTCTCCCAAATTGTGGTCAGCAACCAAGTCATTGAAAGATAATTTTGTTCATTTATGTTTATTATATTTTTTGAAACTTAGGCATGAATCAAATTTGCTAATAGTTAATTTTATTCTACATTTTACTAGTTTTAGGTGAGGCTTGTACTAAAAATTATTTAAGCTATTTGTCAAATTAAAAAATGTTATACTTTAGGTACCTTTTTTCTGTATACAGCCCTACCTCCATTTACTAATGTTATTTTCAACAGAATTTAGTGCCAAGAAAATATTTAAACTTAGCTTGATTTCTCCACACCTTTCCCCAGCCCCACTATTCAATCTGACCTATTTGCCCCTTGTAGTGGTTTCGGGTAATAGCTTTGATTTCTCTTCTTTTAATTTGGAATGCGCAAAAGTAAGTCATATTTTCATCTGACTCTTGTGAGACTTAAGATATATTTGTGCCTGGTTTTATGCGATGGTTCATTCCTATGTCCTGCAGGATATCTATGACCTTAAGGACCAGATACAGGATGTAGAAGGCAGATACATGCAAGGGCTTAAAGAACTAAAGGTATCAGGGCCCAATTTGTAGCCCAAGCATGCTCTGTATGCAGAAATGTTGGCTATGGTGGTTTCACAAGTTCTGTTAATCCACTGCACATAGCTTTACTAACAGTGTTTGTCTTTCAAGCATGTGCTTAACCTGCAAACCATAGGAAAGGCAAACTTTCAATCTCTGCTTGTTTAGATTTTGAGTATAGTTTTTGGAATATTCAGCAGATATTATAAATTACAGTTTTGAAGACCTGTACAGTACTTACACATCTCTTGTGTTTAAGCCCTACCAAATTTAATAGGGCAAACACCTAAAAATATTCTAGGAATTTTTTAAAATTGAGAATTGGACCTTAAAATTCTCCAGAGCTAAGTGAAAGGATATTACTTATTTATATCGCCTAATTCAGTCAGTATTAAAAGCAGGAGGAAAGCAGGAGGAAGAAACAAATGAGAAAGCATTTTTATAAATATCCCCTCTGGAGGAAGGAATCAGAAGACAATGAGGCCTACATTTTCTTTATGTTTTTACTTAGGCAAAAAGGATTACACAGATCTCTAGTGTCTTAAAGAATTTGGAGGTAAATTTAAGTGGGCTTTATCTTTTCTCAACAAGGATGACTAGTAGCTTTCAATATAAATGTATGAGATAAGGGGTTAGGGGGTGTAGCTCAGTGATAGAGCACTTGCCTAGTATGTGTAAGGTGTAAGGTCCTGGGTTCAATCCCCAGCACCACCAAAAAAAAAAAAAAAAAAAAAAAAAAAAGGACAGATGAGGTAAACATGTTGGTTGTAAATCACTTTTGTTATCATGTTCTTTTTTTACCCCATGTTTCATTACGAAGGGTGAAGCCTAGTTTTATGAAGAAATCCAAAGTTTCTCTGCATATGGTATCCTGATTTACGATCAAAATATGCACCAAGTCTCTAAAACAGCAAGGCATTCAGAAAGGTGACTCAGGATATGCTCAAAGGACAAAGCATGAACCTCATGAGCAGGACATGATTTGAAGTAGCTGAGCTCCCAGCCACCACCTTCATGCAGGTGCTTTGGTCCATAAAAACTTACAGTTAAGACACAGGACCAGAAAGGGTGGGAAGTCCTATGGGGAGTACCCACAAAGGAGGCCTGAAAGCTGCTAGTAAGACCTCATGAAGTTGACAGTAAACATCATGAAAATTACAGAATTGGTTACTATTCTCATATAATCTTCAGGATTTAATCCTGCTTTAAACTTTTAAAGATATAACTTATAGAAAAATCTTGGGTCCAGGGAACAAATTCAGTACATTAAATAAATATGTGCATATTAAATTCTCATGTAACAAAGTATCAGGAAAGCAATCAAGTGATTCAGAGGCAGTCTTTCTAGTTTTAAATTTTATTTAAGACGTTTTCTCTTATATTTTAAATATGCTCTTTATTGCATTTTTGAAGTATACAAAAGAACATCTTAGATTTGAGACATGAACAGATAAGATCCCTTTTCTTAATTCATGCTAGTATATAGTTTAACTTGACCTCAGATTGTATTTATCCTTGAAATGACTCTTTTAAGTGGGAGAGAAGTGTATCTGGTGATCAAGCATTGTGTTGTGTCGTATCCTATTAAAAAAAGTATGTTGTTTCACTGCTAATGACATTATTCTTGACTCTTATGTTTGCCTTTGGAATTTTTTCCCCCACTCTTCCCTTTATCCTTTCTTTAATCAGGAAAGTCGATCCTTTGGCAATATAGTGTTTATCACATGCCATAGTACTATTTAGCATGCATTTACCCATAAGATGCAGTAAAATATTATGAAAAAACAAGTGAGCTAAAAGGTTTTTAATGATTTTATAAAGGACTAAGTCCATTTAAAAAAACTATTAAAATTAACATTTAACTATGTTTTAATGTTGAATGACAGCAGTAAATAAAAGAACGTAGTAAATCTGGTTTCTAGCAACCAAAAACTTTTCAAGACATTCAAAGAAGGCAAACTGTAGCATACGATGTATAATGTGTAATTTATGTTTGAAAACATAAAAAGACGAAAGGAATATCTGCATATGAATGAATAGGAAGTGCCTGAAAGGTTCTCTCCCACACACTGACGTCTCTGGAGGGCACATGATCAAGGAAGAAGTTTGCTTTATCTGTATTATTTTTCTCCCAGTGAAAATCTTACCATGTTTTGCTTAGGTACTCTTAGGAGCAGTTTTTAGTTTAACTGGTAGATAACATTTCAGAATTACTAAAAACATTCTTAAAGTCTAGGCTTACCATTACTATCTGTCCAAACTTAAGTTACTTGGCCTCCCTGTTAGTTCTCTTATCTGCCAAATGAGGATGATGGTAAATACCTATCTGATGGAGTTACTCAAAGAATTAAATTTATTGTCATGTAAAGAACATGTAAATATTTAATAAATCCTGCAATTATTATTAGGTATTATTATCATAATATTAGTCAAGAACCTATCTGAAGCTGGGTATGGTGGCACATACCTGCAATCTTAGCTTCTCTAGAGGCTAACACAGGAGGAACACAAGTTGAGGGCCAGTCTTGGCAACTTAGGGGGACCTTGTCTCAATAAAATAAAAAAGGACTGGGGTATAGTTTGGTTGTAGAGTACCCCTGGGTTGAATACCCAGTTAACCCCTACCCCAACTCCAAATCTTAAAGGCCAGGGTTTTACCCCATACATTTATAAAAATGTTGAATGCAGAAATTAGAATTTGAGAGGCAGGACCTGTACAAAGATACTCAATGTATCACCCGCAAACTTCTAGCACTAGAATATACTGTGATTTTTTTCAGGCTGTGAGGAAAGGGTGACACCAGTTTACCTTCACAGACACTTGGGTGCAACATAATCTTGATTTAGCTAAAACAAATCCAGCTTTGATAGATTTTTCTTTTTAGGTTGATGGACCTTTATTTGTTTATTTATTTATATGCAGTGCTGAGAATCAAACCCACTGCCTCACACATGCTAGGCAAGTGCTCTACCACTGAGCCACAACCCTAGCCCTGGTAGATGTTTTTTTGGTAAGAAACAGTTCAGATTCTACTTCCTTGAGGATCTTAGCTTGAATGGATGTTTTTCACTCTCCCAAACTCTTTAAGTGTGAATCACCTTTACTAATTCTTGACTTATAATGACAAATAGTTGATAATATTTATCGATTTTATATTTACTATCTCAGTCTTTTCATAGATTTGGAAATGTTAAGTAATCTTGAACAGTTTCATAAGCTGTTAACCAGGTTTTGAGATGTAGAGGACAAGAACAAACTCATCCATCTTTGTAAAAGTACAGAGATACTTGGTTCATTTTTATTGATTATTTTTTAAGTTAATTAAGACCTTTCAGAAAATGTTCTTCTAAATATTTCCCATGCCTTTGCTTCTTAGAAGAAGGATAGGGATAAGGAGAGAAATGAGTTTGACTTAAGTAATCCCAGGAAGAACTATCAAGAGAAGAGTTAATAGTTTATGGTATAAATCTTATCATATAACTTGGTCAGTCTGGTGAAAATGTCTGCTTTATGCACAGCCCTGAGAATAAAATGATTAAGGTATCATGTCCCTGAATTCAAGTAGCACATAAACTAGTTGAGGGTTTGGGTCATAGGGTTGTGAAGGTTTGTTCCAAGAGTATATAGGCATTAAAAAAAAAAAAAAAGAATGTGAATTTATACTTGGAGCTACAGTGTATGGAATATAATTTAGCCAAATATGTGCCTGTTGCCATTTACAGTATTACTTTTGGAACTTGGCATTCCTCCACTGTTGTTTCCAGAAACATCTTTTTTAAATGAACAACTGGTTGATGACACTTAGGCTTGAATAATGTTAATATATATAATAAATTAAAATGTCATTTTATAAGAAAAAAGAGTATATGGGCATTTAAAGTCAAAGCTTAAACATTTACACAGTGATTTCAAAACTTTGGTGTGCACCAGAAATCACTTAGGACCTTTTAAAATACATATTGCTGAACTCTACCTCCAGATTTTCTGATTCAGTGGGTCTGGGAGGAAATTGAAAATTGTATTTTTACCTTACTGCATTATGATAAGAACTTTTTTTTTTTCACTATTAGTTTGTCAGATGACTGAGAATCATTCTAAATTCTGCATTACATTAATATTCTATTACGCATGTACTACTATACAATTAACTTTGCTTATATTCCTTATTTAGGTTGCATGTTTCCAATACTAGTTTAAATCTTGGGTGTCAAGTCATCACTGGCTTGTGAAATGTGAGTTTGGAGAGAGAGAGAGAGGGAGGGAAAGTATTTGTGTGTATTCTTATTAAGGTATAATTCACACACCATAAAATTTGCCCATTTTAAGTGCCTAGTTAGTGATTTGTAGCATAGTCAGGGTTGCACACCCACCACTGCAACCCAGCTTTAAAACATTTCATCACCCCAGAAAGAAGCTCTGTACCTATTAACAGTCATTCTTCCTCTCCCCTTTCTTCTTTTCCCTTTCCCATCCTCAACCTCAGCAGCTGCTAACTTTCTCTTTATAGATTTGCCTGTTCTGGAGCTTTTCTATAAATAGAATCTCATAATATGTGATTTTTTTTTTCATTTAGCATAATGTTTTTAAGTTTCATTCATGTTATAACATGTATTGGTATTTTTTAATGACTTAATAATATTCCATTATATGGATTTACTATATATCATTTACTATTTTTTGCTATTATGAATAATGCTGCAGTGAACATTTGTGTACAGTTTTTTTGTTTGTTTGTTTTTGGTGGTACTGGGGATTGAACCCAGGGCCTTGTGCTTGCAAGGCAAGCACTTTACCAACTGAGCTATATCCCCAGCTTATGTGCAGTCTTTATGTAGACATGTCTTTTCATTTTTCTGGGGTAGATAACCAGGAAGAGAATTGCTGGATCATATGGTAACTCTATATTTAACGTTTTGAGGAACTGCCAAACTGTTCTCCAAAGTAGCTGTACCATTTTACATTCCCATTAGCTAGCAATGTATGAGGGATCCAATTTCTCCATATCCTCTCTAACACTTGACACCTTGTTTCTTTTTGATTATAGATTATAGCCATTCTAGTGAATGGGAGGATTTTGGGGGGATTAGGGAATGAACCCAGGGGTCCTTTCCCACTGAGCTACATCTCCAGCCCTTTTTATTTTTTATTTTGAGACAGGGTCTTGCTAAGTTGCTGAGGGTCTCTTTACATTACCTAGGCTAGCCTTGTGCTGGTAATCTTCCTGCCTCAGCCTCCCAGAGTTGCTGGGATTACAGGCATGAGTCACTACACCCAGCCTCATCGTTTGGTTTCGATTTGCATTTCCCTAAAGTCTAATAATATTGAGTATGTTTTCATGTGCTTACTGGCTGCTTGTGTGTCTTTGGAAAAATATCTGAGTCCTTGCCCACTTTTAAATTGAGTTATATTGTCTTTTATTGTTGAGTTGTAGGAGTTCTTTGTATATCCTAACTACAAGTATTTTATCAGGTATAAGATTTACAAATATTTTCTCCCATTCTGTGGGTTGTCTTTTCATTTTCTTGATGGTCATTTAAAGCATGAAAGTTTTAATTTTATTGAAATCTATCTTTTTAATTTTTGGGGGGGGGGATAAGGTTTCATTGTTGTGCCTAGGAAACCACTATGTACCCCAATGTCCTGAAGATTTACTTACTTTTTTTCTTTGAAGAATTTTGTAGTTTTAGCTGTTATGTTTAGATATATGGTTCATTTTGAGCTAATTTTTCTGTATGGTGTGAAGTAGGAGTCTAACTTCATTCTTTTCATATGTCAGTGTTCAGTTAACTTTATCATTTATTCTTTTCCTATTGAAGTATATGGCCATACTTGTCAAAAATTAACTGATTATAAATATAAAGGTTCAGGATTTAGAGGTTTACCTTGATCTTGACTTGTTAAACTTTTGCATTGGTATTTTTTAAAATGTATTTCCAGGACTTATTTTTTTCTGTGTGAAATGTTTTTCTTTTTTGCTTTAAAAGAAACATCAGTAGGTAATAGTAATTACCGAATTTGATATAATTATTAGAAAAAACACTTGTAAGCTATTTTAGATACAAAGTTTTGAGGTATATAAAATATCAGGCATTTTTGCTAGCTCTTTTTAAATTTTCATTTTTTTATTGCCCACTTATAAAAAGTGACTAAAATTTGAATAATAGCTAGAAAAAAGTTTACATATTTACATTAGCATTATAATACACAGTAGGAAAGTTCAGAAAACAGATGTCCAGGAAGTGGCACAATTCAAATGAATATGTTTACTTGTGTAAAGAGAGGCTGTATTCTGTTGTTATGCTTCATTCTGCACACTACAGGAGTAACATTTCTGAAAATATTAATGATTCATTATTTCTGACTCTTACAAATATATGTTTTCCACATACCTGTACATCTTTCAGAGGCTACATTGCTGCTTGATTTGTTTTCTTGGTAAGCAGAAAGGATGTATATTTCTTAGAAAGGCTCTATTGGCTTATTACTGTCTTCCTGTTTTATGTGCATGTTACTAAACAAGAAGTTCCCAGACTGCTTTTATTTTGTGAAAATGCATCTTTCTGTGTTTGTGCCAGTGCTAAAACTTCCTATGATATTGCATATATACTAGTCAGTGAACGTATTTTAGATATCAAGCTGATGACTTTGTCATTTAGGAGTCTTTGTCTGAAGTGGAAGAGAAATACAAGAAAGCCATGGTTTCCAATGCACAATTAGACAATGAGAAGAATAATTTGATCTACCAAGTGGACACCCTCAAGGATGTTATTGAAGAACAGGAGGAACAGATGGCAGAATTTTATAGAGAAAATGAAGAAAAATCAAAGGTAATTGCCTGTCTTGTATCATACCATTTTCTTGGGTCAGAAAATAAAACCCAGTCATTTAAAAAGTGATGAGGTTGATAGGCAATTACAGCCTACTTGGGAATGATGTGTTAGTCAAAACTTAATGGTCCAAGAAACATTTTGTGCAAAATTTTTTTGTGTGAACACGTTTTCCTCTTATAAGTATACCCTTAGGAGTGAAGTTGTTGGGCCCTAGAGGAGTGTATTTAATTAAGGAATGCCAGACTGTTTTCCAAAGCAGCTTCACTGTTTTACATTTCTTAGCAGCAGTGTCTGCAGTTCTGATTTCTTCAAATCTTCATCAATACTTTTATTATCTGACTTTAATTCTAGCCATCCTAGTGGATATGATTTTGATTTGCATTTCCTTGATAGCCTTTGGAGTACATTTTCATGGACTTACTGGTATATTTTCCTTGGGAAAATGTCTATTCAGATCCTTTGTCCATTTTTAAAGATTGGATTATTTGTCTTTCTATTATTGAGCTATGTGAGTTGTTTATGAGTTCTGGATACACTTCTCTTTTCAGATACATGATTTGGAAATATTTTCTTCTATTCTGTAGACTTTTTACTTTTTTTTGCTTTATTAGCTTAAGTCCATCTTTAAAGAGAACCTTTCTTATTTCTTATTATTCAGATGAGACAGTTACATGGGAAAGGGGTTTACATAGGGAAGGCAAGATAAAGGCTTCATTCTTTGCCTTTATTTACAAGTTTTCAAAACAAGGAGTTGTTTATTTAGTATCCTCTCCTTGTTTTCTTTTACAAATATCATTATGAACTCATGATTTCAAACATTGATTTTTTTCAGTGCATTGCAGCTTTTATTCTTTTTTTTTTTTTTTTTTTGCGGTGCTGGGGATCGAACCCAGGGTCTTGTGCTTGCAAGGCAAGCCCTCTACCGACTGAGCTATCTCCCCAACCCGCTTTTATTCTTTTTGATGCTCAAATTATCCCACTTTTGGCTAGTGTGAGCCTCTTCAGGTTCCCAGCTATGTTTGATGAGTCTAATTGTTTGTGATAGCTTCTTTGCTTTCTGACAGAAAAAATGTTCCTGACTCGTTTTGTATATTTTCTGCCCTAGACTCAGAATTAGCCATTTGTCCAAGGAGCCCTGGTCCTCTTTTAGTGGAGCAGTGTGGGTGATAGGGGTGTTTGTTGTCCCTGAGTTGTTCATTGTTTATAGGCTTTCTCAGTGGATATATCAGTGAAATATGTATGTGGGATTTTTGTTTGTTTGTTTTTAATGTCAGAATATATTATGAGTTCATGCTGGTAGTCCCAGTTTATATTCAGGACCCTAGGGATTTTACTTAACTTCTGTCTTAATGTCTGTATCTCCTTTTTCCCACACTGCAGTTCCTAGTTCTCAGAGTCACTGGGGATGACAGCAGTTATGTTACATTCTATTCTCACTGCTTTATTCCACAATACTCAAAATAGCAATAGCAACATCAATACATACATAATTACTGAAAATAGTCAAAAGTGTTTGGTTTGGTATGGCCTTTACTTTTGCTAGGCTATATATAGCCAGACTATTGTTTTAAAAAGTTACTCAAAATAGTTTTCTGTCTTCATGTGTAGGCTACTAAATGGATGTATGGTTAGGTTCATTGCATTTTATATTCAATATATATGTACGTATTGCTTTTTGTTTTTAATTTGTATTTTTTACAATAAAAATACAACATAAAATTCATTTTAACCATTTTGTTTTATTTTATTTTATTTTCTTATTAATTTTGTAGTACTGGAGATTGAACCCAGGAGCATCACCAGCCCTCTTTATTTTTTATTTTTGCCACAAGATCTCACTAAATTGCCTAGGCTGACCTTGAACAGTGATTCTTCTGCCTTAGCCTCTTGAGTAACTGGGGTTACAGTCATTTACCACCATGCCTGGAATTTTAAACGTTGTGGTTAAGTGGTGTTAAGTGTATTCCTTCACATTGTTGTGCATCAGATCTCCAGAATTTTTCATCATTTTTTTTTCTTCCAGTAGTGGATATTAAAGCCTGGGACATGCTACCACCAAGCCACATCCCCAACCCTTTTTTATATTTTGAGACAGGGCCTTGTTAAGTTGCTCAGGCTGTCCTCGAGCTTGCAATCCTCCTGCCTCAGCCTTCTGAGTTCCTAGGATTACAGGTGTACACCACCATGCCCAGCTAAAAGTTTTGATTTTTATATAGTTTAATTTTTTGCCTCCTTTTCCCTTATTGCTTACAGATTTTTGAATCATCGTAGGTAAAGTTTCCCTACCTTTGATTAACTTTTTCTTTTAAATTCCCGTGTGGTTAGTTTGTTCTCTCGTTTGCCTTTCTCATACAAGATGAAACTTTTGTTTTCAAACCTTTCTGTAGAATGTACAGTTGTTCTAGGTTCCCATGAATCAGCAGTTCAGACATGTGTCTGAAACTCACACTTGGCTTATGTGTTATATCATGTATGTTCAGTTTTGTTGTGTGCCATGACCTGTATAAATGATATCTTTTGTTTAAAAACAGGAATTAGAAAGGCAGAAGCATAAGTGTAGTGTACTGGAGCATAAGGTGGATGAACTTAAAGAAGGCCTTCGACAAAGAGATGAGCTTATTGAGGTATGTACATGAACTTCGGCAAAGAGATGAGCTTATTGAGGTATGTACATGAACTGTGGGAATACTTAATTTTGATAGAAAATGAGTTGCTTAGGATCCAGGTGTGTGTGTGTGTTAGGAGAAGAAAGGTAAAATGCTACAGAGAGTTCACTTTGTCTTCACATTTGACTGTCTCCTAAAAATTTTTACATGAAACATAAAGGCAGGTTTAACAAATTATTACTATGAACCCTATAAATATTCCCCCATTTATTTATTTATTTATTTAATTTAGGCTTTTTTGGGTACGGGGATTGATCTCAGGGGCACTTGACCACTGAGCCACATCCCCTGCCCTATTTTATATTTTATTTAGAGACAGGCTCTCACTGAGTTGGTTAGCACCTCGCCATTGCTGAGGCTGGCTTTGAACTGGAGATCCTCCTGTCTCTCCCCCCTGAGTGGCTGGGATTACAGGTGTGCACCATCGTGCCTAACTAAGTGCCTTTTATTTCTAAGCACATTCGTTCCTAAAGGTATCTTAGGAAATAGGCAAAAGGGAGAATTACAGAGTAACATCATAATCTTTGGAACCTAGTGTATGCTATGACATGATTCTTAAGAATTAAGAAATTTGATCTTCATTCAGGTAAATACATTTCTGAGATAGCTAAGTGAAAAAGAAGAAATGTCTGAATCTATACTTTTATACAAAAAGGTGAAGGTCAGCTAGAGTGGAGCTTCAGGTTTCTGCTGGTAGAGCAATTCTGTGTGCCACATTGTTGGCATCATATTCCTGGAAGGAGTGCAGCCCATCAAGAACTTTTTGATATCATTTATCATCCTTGTGGGCTTACTCCTTCCATGTGTTTTATTCTTTAAATATGGTTTTATAAATAAGGGAGTAAGTCTGAGGGGCATCCTGCCCAGTATCCAGGTGTGGTTGTCATGGCATCTAATATTAATTTAATATTAATGACATGTTGGTGATATCCCTTTTAATGATGAAAGGGAGAAACCTCACTTACCATACTTTTCCACATTCCTGGTGACTTAGACACCCAACACACACACACACACACCTCTCTTTACCCTTTTCCTCTCAAACCTGTCTCAATCTCTTTCCCTATTAATGACTTTTAGAAACTATTTAATAAAGAAATGACTGTCTTTTCATTTATGGTTTGGTATTATATTTGTTATTTTTAAGAAAAAGTGAACATAGCTGGATTTTGTGAATTTTAAATGCAGATGCAGATAACACTTTGGCTCTATCAGGTTCTATGTGAGTTTTCCAATTTTTTCATGTCTGATAGGCAGCATATTATCTGAATTCTGTATCCTGCTTTTTAAAAATAATGTGAAATCCTTTCCCTTTTTGTCCTTTTGTCTCATTGTGTCCATATGCCAGCCACTTCTTATTTCTTTTATTAATTAAGAGCTATCCTATATCTTACACCTTTTTTATGACTTCAAAAGAATAAAAGTGCTCATAATAAATTATAAAGAATAAATAAAGCTGATTCTCAAATTTAGTAAATTAGGATTGGTTAGCTGTTCTTGTTTTTAATTGATATATTCACTTAAGAGGATTATAATGTTTGATTTATATAATTTGTGGTTTCTTTAAAGTCCAGGGTACTAGATATATATAAATACATTAGTTTTAGTTTTTTATTAATGTTTATAGCTTAAGACCTTTTAGATGTTAGTATCCATGATTATTCATAACTGAAATACCTTGAGTATGACAAATAATGTTTTTGGTCTCCAGAATTGAAAATTGCATGATATAGTAGATAAGGTGTGAGTAGGGAAAGTAGGCAGTGATAATTTACCAATAGTGCATAGCAAAAAAACCCTTAAGTACGAGAGAGTATAAGGTAAGTATCATTGCATACTCAAAAGAGTTCTTTGTGAATTGCTGCATGTTAAATTCTGGTTTTTCTAACTGATGTTTCCTTTATAATTCATGTTCTTGCTATTATAGATTCTACTAACAGAAAATCAAAGTAATCAAGCCAATACATGTCTGTCTTACATTTTTTTGTTCTGTTTTAAAAAATAAAATTCAAAACTGGTACTTGTTCTCTGTGAAAAGGATCATTTGTTCATAAACAAGCCTAAGTTTCCTTCTAGAAATGTAAGTTGTTCCATGTTTGGGAAAAAAAGCAGTTATCAGAGAGAGAGTATACATATGGAGCTGTATGTACACAGAAACCCTAGCTGGCTTGCTGCCACATAGCTGTGGTTGGAACAGTTATTCCCAGTCCCCTTGCTTACTTTTACAGTTTTATTTATTTATTTTTTTTGGCGATGCTGAGGATCAAACCCAGATCCTGGCGCATGGCGCATGCTAAACACTCACTGTACCAGTGAGCTACACCCCTAGGCACCCCACCCCCCACTTTTGTAGGGGCAAGCCAGTGAGACTCATGTTGCCAAGACCCTGGATGTCATCTTTCCTTTTAGCAAACCACTCTTGCATTTTTTGTTTATCCCACACTGTTTAAAAAGTTTATCAGCTTTATTTTTTATCTGTTTTCCTCCCTATGATTCCCTCCCTTTTTTCTTCTGCTCTTTTATTACTTCTCTTCCCCTCTTCCTCTGCAGGAGAATCAGCGCATGCAGCAGAAAATAGACACCATGACAAAAGAAGTGTTTGACCTCCAGGAGACACTTCTTTGGAAAGATAAAAAAATTGGGGTATGAGATGAAATTGGGCTTTGGTTAGAAGCTCATTGATGAGGAATAGACCAATAGAATTTAACTTAGGGATTCCTAAAAATCTGGCCTTTTGATTATTCTTGAGCAGTTATACAATGTGAAATATGAATAAGAAGAAGACAGAGGAACTTCCATGGGAAAACCTGATACTGTGCCTGGAAAGAATTCATCATTCTATCCGACTTGGGGCTTGTGAAACCTATGAGTAGAACTTTAAAAGAAGTTGGCCTTCATGCCCCTAGGATTCATATCCATAAGCAGCCACAGGCATTTAATTCATACTCTGTGGGTAGTTTGATATCCTTACAAGTATTTGAATAAGAAGCAGGAAGATAGGGAGTGGGGATAGGGAAAGAGTTATGAGCTTCTTATAAATTCTCCATGAATAAAATGGGAAGAGATTAAAATCAGTTCAATTATGGAAGCTGATAGGAATGTAAGACTTGGGTGAGTTGCCAAACTATGACATCATCTCTAATTATAAACCAAGAACTCCCTAAAGCAGAGCCCAGATAAGGAAAAGTTCTTTATCGCTTTTTTGCTTAGTCTTGCGGGTATATTCCAAGGACTCAGGAAACAGAAAATTTCCCACCAGTTCACCTCAGGTGTCCTTCAACTGGCAATCTCATCTCTTGGCATGAGCTTTCTCTTCTGCAGTGGCTCCTATGTAGTTGTCAGAGGCTTACCTTGTTAGGGAAAGGTTACAGTGGAGGAAACAGAAAGAACAAATGAGAAAAGTCTTGTTCTCTTTTCTTTTTTTCTTATTTTTTGAGATTAGGTGGGATAAGAAATGTTGGCAAAGAGCCATAGGAGCACTGGTGAGAGACATGCCCAGATGTGAACACTCTGGAACAGATCCTCCGCTGGGCATTCTGATGCCCAGCTGGAGGTCAGCTGTATCCCATTCTTTTCAGCAGTCCCAGTACCTTGTCCTCAATTAATAAAAATGAGGGAAAACCATATTACCTCTTAAGAGTTCATAGACCAAGAATTTAAAAGAACTAAATCTACTTTTGGTTAATTTTCTGATCTTAAGTTACTGAGTTTCTGAAACTTCATCCAAATCTAGGACAGCTTTCTAGGGGATGAATGCTCTATTAGGCATTTTGAAATTGTAGTTGTGAACTACTGATTTTATTTAAACTTTCCTTCAGAAATTTAAAATGAGATATGAAAAATTTGTATCACTAAGTAGGCAATTTATAAAGTATAATTAAAAATCCAGTCATTATCTACAGTGGGCTTCTTTTAGGACCTTACATAATTTCCTTTAGCACAGATCTGCAGGTCCAGGGCTTCCAATTTGTATAGTTGTCTCTGTGTCTGAAACTGAGCATTGTGGACCAGTCTTAGAAAACCTTAAAACATTCAGTCCAACAAAATGTTCTTTGCTACCAAAAAGACATGCTGATGGTTAAGATACAAATTACTTGGCTTTTTAATTGTATGCACATTATGTTGAATGAATAACTGGAAGTCTTTATCCTGTGGCTATGTAATTATGCATTCCTTTGACTTCTTAAAATTAAACATTTTTTTGCTGGGTGTGGTGGTACATGCCTGTAATCCTAGAGGCTTAGGAGGCTGAGATAGGAGGATTGTGAGTTCAAAGCCAGCCTCAGCAACAGCAAGGCGCTAAGTAACTCAGTGATACTATCTTTAAATAAAAGACAAAATAAGACTGGGCATGTGGCTCAGTGGTTTGAGTGCTCCGGAGTTCAATCCTCAGTACAAAAACAAACAAACAAGCAAACAAACAAAAAAAAACCCACCATTTTTTATTTTAAGAACATTGCAGAGTACATGCAACTATAAGAAATAGCACAGAAAGATCCGATGTGCCTTTTACTCTGTCTTGCCAAATGTGACATCTTGCAAAACTGTAGTGTAATATCACAACCAGGATACTGTCTGTAATATAGTAGGATACAAAACTTTTCCATCCCTAAAAGGGATCTCTCTTCCCTGTACCGACACTGGTACTGGGGGCATTGTACCACTGAGCCACATCCCCAGCCCTTTTTATTTTTTATTTTGAGACAGTCTTGCTAAAATGCTAATAAGGCTGACCTTGAACTTGTAATCCTCCTGCCTCAGTGGGATTACAGGCATGCACCATTGCACCTAGCAGATCTCTCCTCCCTTCTGGCCACATCTGCTACGCTTGTTACTCCCACCCCAAGCTGTGTTTTCTATTTCTGTACTGCTGCCATTTAAGAATACTTTATGAAAAATTTTGCTAAAATACAAACAACATACAATTTGCCATCTTAACCATTTTTTAAGTGTACCATTCAGTGGCATTTAAATACATTCGCAGTATTGTGCTACTGTCACTACCATCCATCTCCAGAACGTTTCATCTTCCCCATCTAATACTTTGTACTCATCAAACAACTGCCACTCCTGCCAGCTACCTTTTTATTTTCTGTCTCTAGGTACTGCATGTAAGTAGAATCATATAGCATTTGTCCTTTTATAACTGACTTATTTCATTTAGCATAATCTTTTCAAGTTTCCCCAATATTGTAGCATATGTCAGAATGACTGTCCTTAATTTTTAAGGTTGAATAATATTCCATTGTATGTATATACAATTTATCCATTTTTATCCATTGATGTACACTTGGGTTGCTCCTACCTTTTGGATGTTGTGAATAATGCTTCTGTGGACATGGTGTACAGTTATCTCTTTGAGATCATGCTTTCAATTGTCTTGAAATATCTAGTAGTGGAATTGCTGGATCATATAGTAGTTCCATGTTTAAATTTTTGAGGAGCGGTTATTCTGTTTTCCATAGTGACTGTATCCTCTTACATTCCCACTGGTAGTGCACAAACATTCCAGTTTCTCCACATCTTCACCAATATGTGTTATTTTCTTACTGTAAATAGCTATTATTATCTTACTGTTATTAGCCATTCTAATGAATGTGAGGTGGTCCCCTCTTAATGTTTTTAAGATACATTTCAGTTATGGTCGGTGACTACCTAATGCATCACTTGTCTCTAGCTTCATTTCCAAGATTCAGATTTAGTGACTTCATGCTGAAGTATCTCCACTATTCCCAGGTTAGAGTTTAATTTTTTCTAGTTGTTCCTTCATTGAGCCTTAGTGGTCTTGCCTCTAGCTCCACTGCAGTTCTCCACAAGTGTCCATATGTAGAGTAAGTGCATGCAAAGGTCCTGTGTATCTGGTTAACCCAGCATAAACTTGTTCCCATTCTAAGATATTTTTGGCCCAGTGCAATTATATGAAGATTTAACCTGTTGCCTCAAAGTTCAGCCATATATATATATTGCATATATCTCCATTTGGCTTTTTAATGCTAGAATTTGAGGTTAGGTCAGGGATAAAGAATTATTTAGATCTCCACAAACCTGTACTTTTTACTCTAAAAAAAAAATCAACTGTAGCAACTATTGTTGCATGCAAACACAAAGGTAGTTGTTATATGTGGTCAGGTAATGCCACAGGCTTGCAAATCCAGCATGAATACATTTGACCAATTATAAGGTATTTTGGTAGTTTTCAAACTTTGTGGTGAAATGGACAGATATACAGGATATATTTTATTTTCCCATCTACAATTGTGGGAAGATAAAATTAAAAAGTCTAAAAGTAAAAATAAAACCCAGTACTACAAATGTGGAAAGAGGAGCAAATGTCATGTCCTAGCATTTGCTAGAATTCCTAGTTTCAAATTGGTCTGTTCCTAAGTGGTCTTTTACAGTTGATGGCATTGTTTATATGAGCATGTTGTGACAGTGATCATTTACTCTGTTATATGTGGTTATGCATGGCATAACTATGCATGCAAATACCAATAACCAAAAGTACCTAACCTGGCAGAAATTAAAGTGACTATCAGCTGATGGGAAAGTACCACTGGGCTTTGTTCTTCTGATGTTCCATTTGTTAATAATGTAGTAGAGTGTTTATACTAGCCCCAAGTGTTAGAATAAAGGCCATATGGTGCTAGAAACTCAAGTTAATTTATGGGTAGACTCGAGACATATCATATAATAATGAATGTAAATTGTAAAAGGAAGTTAGATATTGACGTTGCAATTGGATAAGAAAGGACTGCTCTGTGATCTACTTTTCTAGCATCATTTGGGATAATAATCAAGTAACATAATGCAACCTCTGTAGGACTGTGATATAAAAAATTGTGTGTAAGAGTTTTGGAACCAAAAAGAACTGGATTAATTTTCTGGTCTTGCCATTTACTGTGACTTTTGGGAATAAAAAAAAAAGACACCCCCCCCCAAACTTTTCTGAGCCTGAATTTTCTGATCTATAAAATGAGGATAAGACCCCTTTAAACTTCCACCCATGGGGTGGGCACTACTGCTATTCCTACTGTTTTTTCAGATGAGGGAATTGAGGTATGGGTAAATTAAGTGTGTGCCAGGACCTAAAAGCTTCATCCGGGAACCCATAATCTACCAGCCTCCATAGGTGGGCTATATTTATTTTGTCAATGTTTTATTTTTGTTTTTCACATTTTGAAAGTACACCCAAAAACCAAATGAGTCTTAATTGTATTTAATTAACAGAAATCCTGGAAAATTCCTTTGGAGACTAGCTATTTTGGATTAAGTGGTATTTGAGTATTTTGCAACACTACTTGGAGAACAATCATACAGCCAATATTTAATGAAAATAACTTAAGTATACTGGTTATTTTTCTTCCAAAACCAATTTTTTATTTTAAAAGATCAGATATATTCTTGAATAAGTTATTTTAGTTAAATATGAAATACTCCTTGTTGTTGATCAAATGAAAATGTACTAAGGAGGTCAGTAAGGAAAATTTTAACTTTTACTGCTGTCTTCATCTTCCTTTTCCTGTTTTCTTCATTGATTGGAAAAGAAAGATTTGTTTTCCTGCTTGATGTGATAAGCATGTTTTGCTAAATTTATGCATGAGAACCAATTTCTACTAAAGCTCTCTTCTGCAGATGACTGTTTCCTCCCCTGACTGCTTGTTTCCAAGGGCTTCCTTGCTTTTTATGCCTTATCTTTGCTTAATTGAATTAGTTACCTTTCACTTGCTCTTTTTCTGTGCCATTCTTTCCTTTGCTACCCTTCCTAAAACCAGGCCCTAGAGAAACAGAAAGAATACATTGCCTGCCTTAGGAATGAGCGAGATACGCTCAGAGAGGAGTTGGCTGACCTGCAGGAGACAGTGACAGGAGAGGTACGTGAGCATGAGCTGGAACTCAGTTTCCTCACTGCTTTACTGTCTTCCTTTCATCCTGTCATCTTTCTTAGCCTAAATACAAAAGACAGTTTTTTTCAGGTTTGATTAAGTCATTTCCTTCGCAGAGTTTTATATTCCATGTAATTGATTCTAACTAGGTTTTACCCAGAGCAAACATACATTGTTGCAGAGTTACCTCACAGAGCTTCCTGCTTCTATGTGGGCCATCTTTTGTGATGGTGGGTTTTTTTCTTCCCCACAGAAACATGGTTTAGTTATAATCCCTGATGGCACTCCCAATGGTGATGTCAATCATGAACCAGTGGTTGGTGCCATTACTGTTGTGTCTCAGAAAGCTGCTCAGGTCCTGGAGTCTGCAGGAGAAGGGCCACTAGGTAAGACTGGTTGTTATTTATCTTGGATCAATGTTGTTGGACTTCTAGCTTGTTCATAACCCAGCTTGGAAAACAAAAACAGGATAAGGGTCATCTGAAACTTGTCTGTATCCTTAACAGGAAGATCTGGACACATTATCTTTAGACATCTTTGATATTGGGAAACCAGCATCTGAGTCATCGTGAGGCAGCTAAGTGTAGCTACAGGGCCCCAGCATGGAAACACCATGGGTCTCACCCAGTGCTTTTCACTTAAAAAGTCAATCATGTCCATCCCAGGGAGCCTGTGGGTTGGCAGACAACTTCCCAAGTGTATTTTTAATTTTTTTCTTCCCGGAACATCTGGTTTTGTGTTCCATTTCTTATCCCAGGGTTTTGTAGCTCTTTGCCATCACATTTCTTAAGGCAAGAAATAGATGATCAAGAAGATAGGTATCAGAGGCCTGCAATTTCTAGAGCAGGGCTTCTAAGCCTTTTAAAATCTGGACCTCTTAAATGTCACTCTGAGAACCTAGTGACACCTCTCCCAAAGAAACCACCAAGGGTACCCATCCCATGTCCCTAAGAATCCTACTCTAAAGGAAGGAGAATAACACAGATAGTTACTATATCATCAGCTCCCTTTGACCTATTAAAAAACAATCCTTTTACCTTTTTCATCTTGTTTTTATATATGCCGAGGTTTCCTAAAGGAGCAGGAGATGGCACAAGCTGAAAAAAATTTTTAAAGTTAGTAAGCAGGTTCTTTAATATGCAGAATTTCTAAAATGTAATTATAGGGTACTTTGATAAAGCAGAAGATGCTGGGTGGATGAGAGGAAAGATCTAGAGAATGTAATAGGTAGATGTCTTTGGGCAGCTCAAAGTATTTCTTCTGCCTTTTTGGAAAGTGCTAAAGAAAACAGAACTTGTATTTGGCTATGACCCTCATTGATTGTGGGGTGTGGTTGACCAGTATCAGGCTGCTTCTTTAACTGAATTACTAGTGGTCTCCTCAGACCAAGAGGCCTATGTTACTAAGCTTTTCATCACTGTGAACAAAATAACCCAAAAAGAACAATTTGGAAGAGGAAGGACTTATTTTGGCTCATGGTTTCAGAAATTTCAGTCTGTGGTCTGCTAGCTCTATTGCTCTATGGTAAGACAGAACATCATAGTGGAAGGGGTGTAGTGGAGGAAAGCTTCTTAGCTTATGGCGGCCAGGAAGTAGAGAGGGAGGGAGGGCGGGAATAAGCAAGGAGCCAGGGACAAGACATCATTCCAGTGACTCACTTCCTCCATCTATGCCCCACCTGCTTACAGTTACCACCCAGTAGTTCATTTAAATGATTAAACCATCAGACAGATTAGTTCACTGCTGAGGTCACAGCTCTCATAATCCAATCTTTTTTCCTCAGAACCTTGCTTGCTACAGTGAAGATCTTGTTTCTGACACATGAGCTTTTCAGGGGACACTTCACATCCAAATCATCACAGGGTTTATATTAATGCCTGCTTAGGAAGAAGCAACACACTCCACAGGCTGGAGGCAAGCCCTAATGACCCTGCTTCCCAGCTTCATATTTGCCCGTGGCTGCCCCCATCTTAGAGCTCCACCCCCACCACTCATTTTTGTGCACTTTGCTCCTTCCAGCATTGTGTTCTCTGTTTTCTTTGCTCTAGCTTGCCCTTGCCAAGTCCCTGTCTTTCACAAATTTTGATCTCTCTCACCAAGAGCGGAAGCCTGTGGGACTCCCATTGGCATTTGAGTTGTCTGTCTACTGGTGAATGTTTGTAAATTTTGGAAACAAGGAAATGGTCTCTTTTGTGCTTCAGTTTGTCCTTAACTGGAAAAATCACTGCTTTGGGAGCAAATGTTGCGTTTGGTGCCCTGATAAATATCAGTGTGTGGAAATACATTTGGGATAATTAAGTAGTCTTCTGTAATAATACAAAAGCCTTTATTTCTTTTCATGTTTGGAGCTATAAGTAACATAACTTATCAGATGTTTGCTATTTGAGTTTGAGGTATTCTTCTTCTTTTTTTTTTTTTTTTTGTGGTGCTAGGGATTGAACCCAGGGCCTTGTGCTTGCAAAGCAAGCACTTTACCAACTGAGCTGTATCCCCAGCCCAAGGAATTATTCTCAATTGTTTATATACTACTTCATTACAAATTTAGTGTACAGCCTTTTTATTTGTTTCAGATGTAAGGCTACAGAAACTTGCTGGAGAAAAGGAAGAGCTACTATCACAGGTAAAGGCTTTCTTCTTTTTAGAAGGTATTGTTAATTTCACCTAAGTTACATGGTAAAATGTTAATAAACTAAAATGTTCATTGGTAATTGGAAATGTGCTTATTTTAAACCTCAGAACTTAAGTGAGTTTTAAAAGATAAAGAGAGTTCACATTTTGTGTCTTTGTTGTTTCTTACTCTTAAAATTTATAGGACACTATCTCTGATGAAATATTGAGTTTGCAGACAAAGCAAGTGAAGACAGCAATCCTTGCCTGACTCCTCTATCAGCTCTCGCCTTTTCTATTCCATTCTTTTAGCTTACTCTTTTGATGTGTAACTTGCTTATATTGCTTCTTGATCGTTCTGTTTTAGGCATTATCTATTGGCATTCCTCAGTGGAACATGAGAACTTAGCTGTCTTTCATCCTCTGTCCCTGTCACAAACATGCATACTTCCCATCCTCGTGTCCTCCTAATGAAGGAACAGCATAACACTAGTCTGCTTGTCATCAGGACTTCTAAACACTACTCACAGGGGAGCCATGTGACAGTCTAGGCTTGCCTTTCATCTCTTTCACAATCATTTGTTGTTATTGTGGTTTTTATTTTCATTTCATTTTCCTGGTTATCTTTGTGTTTATCGTTAATTTAGCTACAGAGTTTTAAACAGTAGTTTAAACCCACTCTCGGGGTTTTCACATGCACCACCTATTCTCTTGTTTCGTCTTCACGAATCTTGGCTCTGACTTGACCCTTTCTAAACTAAAGGCTCACACCTTCCTCATGCAGTTGTGATCGTGCTGCCTTGGCACAGGGGACTTTTTTCTACCTACTATTTTGGCTTGATTCCCTTTTCCCAGTCTGATGCCTTCCTCCTCCTCTATTTATTCTCTTATTTTGGTGTATCTTCCTTCCATAACTTCCTGAGGAAAGGGTATGTGGGCTGTTAAGTTTCATGATGTTGCAGGCCTGAAAGTGTCTTTATTTTACTCTCTTATTTGATTAACAGTATCTAATTCTGGTCTGCAGCATTTTCTTTTGGATTTAAAAAAAAAAAAAATCCTCTGTCTTCTAGTGCAGTTGTTTAGAATTTTAAGGACATTTTGATATTTTAATCTTTTGTAGGTGACATATTTCCCCTACTTCTGGAAGCTCTTGTTCTACTCTCTGTTTCCCTAGTGTTTTAAAATTTCAGTGATATGTTTTGAAGTTTTATTGCATGACATTGGACCCTATCAGTTCTAGGAACTTCTGGGAATTTTCTGGGAAAATATGGACTTTCTCCCTTACTCCTACTCAGTCATTCAACAAATGTCGAGAGAGATGTCACTATTTAAAATTCACTATTCTACACACTTGGGATATTTAAGTGAATAAATTAGTTCAGAAACAGTCTCTGTCCCAATGGATCTTACACTGTAGAGGGAAGAGATCAGAGACAATAAACAGTGAATGTACTTAAGAAGTAAATTATATGTTATGTTAAAGGTTTGTGTGAATGCATTTATTATAAGTGTTTCACCAGCTACAGTCAGCTATATGGGTATAGGCACTGATTGAATAGGGAATTAGATTTTAGCAGGCAAGTATAACGGGGCAAGGGAGGTGAGGGAGTGTAGAAGAGAGTGATGAGAATAATGGCCCTAGAAATTAAAATGGATGAGGAGGGTTGAGAGGACATCCAGGAAAACATCAAGGCACTGTAAAAAGATGATGGGATCAGCAGATTAGAAGTACAGGGTTGTTGAAGGATGTTGAGGATAGGGTCTAGAGCTAATGAGCTAGAAAGATTAGGATTCGTGGTGAAGGAGGATGCTGGGAGCTGAATTGTATAGGGACTATTCTGTGATGTTGAGATCTAGTCTATGACAAGGAGTAGAGGGCAAGATCCTTGCAGAGGAGGTGTTCCAGAAACTGAGAGACAAGTCCAAGAGCCTCTACTTAGGTGTTTCTTGAAATTGCTGAGAATGAAGATGGGTGGTCTTGAGGGAGTGCCGCTCAGGAACTTAAATGCTGATGGAGTAGGATGATGGCTGTATGGAGAGGGAGATAGTATAGTGTATGTGATTTGAAGAGATGAAATTAAGTACTGTACCTTTAGGGAGAATGGGGGTAGAATAATTCAGCACCAGCAAGGAAAGCAAGAAGACACCTATTCATTTCCAGGTTCAGTGGTAGGAGGCTGTGGAAGAAAAAAAAAAAAAAAAACCCATCCAGTGCTTGGTGGGCTACAGAAGAAAGCAGATGAGAGCATTGAGGTAAAGGGAGTACTCAGAGAAGACGCCGAAGGAGGCGGGGCTTGCTGCGGATGCACTGACCCTTCTAGAGGGCACAGAAGAGTTTCTGGCACTGGGAATGGTTAGGGGATGATGATTATGGGTTATACCAAGTCTTGTGGGGGAAGAGTGCAGAAGAGGAAGGACAGCCCTTTTCAAAATGGACAGAATAGGTTTCCTCAAGGCAGAGAGTGCTGGCCTTTCAATGTTGAAAGGTCAGAGGTGTCTGGGAAGTGTGGGTTTAGTCCAGTGCAGAGCGCACCCTTTCCCCATGAGGGCAGTGGCAAACTTAGTCTTAGGGACAGGCTTCCTCTTGACTCCTGTTGCTAGAGGTGAGGACAGTTGGGAAGCCACTGTATGTTTCCAATCATTTTTGTATACAGAAAGCTTTCTAAATAAGATTATTTAACTTATCCCTAAAATTAAACATTGCTGGGGATAAGAATAAATTTTAACTGTTTGTGAAATGTTCCATTTTTAATAAAATACCCATGAGATGTATGTTCTATAAATATACACAACTAATAAAATATGGCTGTTTTTATTGGGACACCTGCTCTTGGGGCTGTCACTCCCTTTTATATTTATTCAGAGCTTATTTCTACTACCTAGAACCATGCATCCCACAGTAGGCACTCAAGAAAATCATTTCTGAATGGAATGATGTGTATGGCCAATATGATGAGGATCTGTTTTGTTCTGTATAATGGCTGCCGGGCCAGGCATCTGCCTCATTTGAGACACTGGGTCTTGCAGTGACCTTTATTTCCATTGCAGATTAGAAAACTGAAGCTGCAGTTAGAAGAAGAACGGCAGAAGTGCTCCAGGAATGATGGCACAGCGGGTGACCTGGCAGGACTGCAGAACGGCTCAGACTTGCAGTTCATCGAAATGCAGAGTAGGTACTAGGGGACAGGCCAGTCCCATCTATATATAGTGTGTCCCCAGAGGGGGACTGTGAGCAGGTTGCTGGGTTCTCATCCTCACTTTTCCCGATCATTGGTTAGTCTAGTCAGTAGAGAGCAGTCAGTAAAGCAGCCAAGCAGAGGCTACACTGGCCTATGGCCTCCGGGCATGTGAGAGGACACCTTCTTGTTCTCCTGCCCTTTCTGGGCAAAGAGGTATTTAGGAGGCTTTTGCAAGTTGTGAAATGCCTTTGACAACCTGACACTGTCCTTTGTCACACCCTTGTGCCATCTTTTTGTTTGTTTGATGTTTTAGTTGTAGATGGACACAATATCTTAATTAACTTATTTTTTTGTGGTTCTGAGGATTGAACCCAGTGCCTCACATGCAAGGCAAGCACTCTACCACTGAGCTACAACCCCAGCCCTACCATGTGTCATCTTTAAGCTCCCATGCAACACCTTGCCCCCATTAAAGTTTTGTGGAATTTATCTTGGATAATTGGAGATTTGGGACTAACACCAATGTTTAGTATTTTCAGATTTTTTCTAGAAGTATTTTTTAACTCAAATTAATCTCTAGATGGAATTTTAAAAAGATCACAAGTCTAGTCTATACAAGACCCACAGTGTCTAGTGTATTAAGTTTACCAAATTATTCCAGCATTGCTTCCTTTCTACTTTTGACCCCATATTATTTTTATGTGCCTATAGCATTCATATTAAATCCCATAGGTCAGAGATTTCAGCAGCCACTGGTGTTTAGTTTGCTTTTGTTGGTGATGACATAATTTATAGACAGGAGAAGACTTCGATTTTTCCAATTTAAATAGCTTTCCTGATAACTGATTTTAAAATCTTGACAATTCCATGACTTTTTCAGGTAAATAATCTGAGGCCAAATAAAGAAGACTTTTTGAATGAAGGTTTATTAGTACCAACTTTTGAAGTTAGTATTACTTCCTCTTTTGGAATCAGCTAAAACCCTAATGATGTTTTCTGGTGAATGCTTTATTCCAGAATATCATTTCAGTGAGGAGGGTAGATGAAGACAGGGACAGGATTAGAGGGGGCTGGCTAGTTAGGAAGATATGATGGTGAGCCTGAATCAGTACAGTGACTTCTGAAGGAAAGGAGAAATTTGAGTTGGGCCTACAAGCAGCAAATTCAGGAGTTGAGAAATGGGCTGGCATTTATGTGCGACTATTTTCTAGAGCCAAATGAGTGTTGATTTTTGCAGAAGGGAAAAGTCCCCAGCACGGAGGCATAGAACAAAGTGAGCTGAGCCAGGACTGTGGGAATGCCAGGCCTGGCTGCTGAAGACAAAATTGAGCAGCTCCCTTGGACCAGAAGGCCAGGAAGGGGGGCCCAGGCAACTCTTGGCTTTCAACAGGGCCTTGGCAGACATGGCGCTTTGGAATGAAATGACACATGAAATGACTGAGACAAGGCACTTACACTTTTGTAAACAGGAAGGAATGAGTGGGTTGAAAAGTGAGAAGGAAGCAGCACATTTTGGTAATCAATAGGTTGCTGGGGATAAGAATTGAAAAACAAGCTTTCTGTTTTACAGCTTGTAAATTTGGAATGGGCTCTCTTCACTTTCAGGGTGGCTTTATAACCCCATGAAAGGTGATAGCAACTGTACAATTCCAAACATTGAAGATAATATAAACAGTTACAATCTTGGCCATGTGGAAATATAGAAAAGTTTTTAGGTTATTTCAATATTTCTTTTTGTAAGTTAGATTTACTTTATTCCTTCAAGCTTTATGATTCTATAATCATTTCACAGGGTGATTTTTGTTAAATTTGGGCTCCTGGGGGAAATTTTATTCCCTTTCCCGATTATTTCTCAATTTCTCATTTTAAGTGATTTCTTAGGTCATACTTACATCTAATGATTCTTAGCTCTACCCACAACATGTTATCACAGCCTGTTATTAAAAAGCATTTCTTCTAGCAAATACTTACTGAAGCATTCACTGTGTGCAAAGCCTTTGGCTAAGTACAGGGGTAGGTTTAAGAAGGCTAAGACGCCCCCCCCCACACACACACAATTTGAAAACAATAAATGTCATAAAAAGCAAATAAAGTGCCACAAGGGAAGGAGAAGTCACAGTTAACTAAGGAGAGTCATGGAGGAGATGAAAGGTCACTTGAGGTTTGGGGGAGCAGAAACAGAACCTGGGAAGTGGGAGGTATAGGGTTGTGTTTGGGGAACCAGAAGGCCCAGTTCTGTGAGCATGGAAGCTCTGTGGGTTATAGGGCTGCAGATAAAATTGGCAGGGGCCTCTGCTGCCATGGCAGGGTTTCCTCCTGCACACTCTGCTTACTCAGATCAAGGGTCGAAGAAAGACTTTTCTCTGAACTTCCAATTCAAGGGATGGTGTTGCAACATAAATGCTAGAGCTTCAACAGCCTGTCATCTGGGCTGCTGGAGATGTTGCAATTGCTGTATTTTGTATTTCATAGTCTTGGAGGATACATTTCTGTATGCTGCAGAGGGCATCACCGCCTGATGCTTTACATCTTCGTATTTGAAAGATGAAGATTATTCATCATTATATTCTGTTCTAGGAGATGCCAATAGACAAATTAGTGAATACAAATTTAAGCTTTCAAAAGCAGAGCAGGATATAACCACGTTGGAGCAAAGTGTAAGTACTTCTTCTGTATGGTGCTTTGTGATTTAAAACACCTCCACTTCCTGTATCTAAGTGGCCAACTACATGGGTTTCTGTGAGGCCTTTTTTTTTTTTTTTTTTTTTTTTTTTTTGGTGGTACTGAGGATTTAGTCCAGGAATGCTCTACCACTGAGTTTTATTTTCAGCCCTTTTTATTTTTAAATTTGAGACAGGGTTTTGCTAAATTGCTGTGGCTTATCTAGAATTTGTGATCCTCCTGCCTCAGCTTCCCATGTTGCTGGGATTATAGGTGTGCATGTTTTGGGTTGCCTTTGCAGTTGGGTCTCCAAAAAAGCTCTTTAAAATAGAGAAGCCAGCAGAGAGCACCTGGCAGGGCACTTTAGCCTTGTTTCCTCTAAAATCAGGAAACTGTACTTAAAATTGGTTTTTGTAGATTTGCAAAAGAATTCAAGATCATAACCTCTAACAAAATCCCTTAGTGTACTTTCAAAAAGTCTAGAAACTTCTCCAGTGAGTTTCCTCTTAGAATGCTACTGTGGCACTTAAACAATGTTTTTTTTATCATACAACTTAGGAAATTGGCCCAATAATAACTCTATATCTATAATCCTCCTCTCTGGGGATGCTTCATGGTTTATAAATAGTAGCCAGGTCTGAGAAGACCTATGACTCACCCCAAGGGGACTTGTTAGTGTTAGGTTATTTAGAAATTGTAATGATGTTATATTTCCATCATGGCTACCAAATTGTGGTAGCGAATACTAGAGGCCTGTATTCTCATATTTACAGATTAACCGGCTTGAAGGACAGGTGCTGAGATACAAAACTGCTGCTGAGAATGCTGAGAAAGTTGAAGATGAACTGAAGGCAGAAAAGAGGAAGCTACAACGAGAGGTACTTTTTTTAATACACCTCTTGGAGAATACATTCCTAAAAAGAAATATCCTTTGGAAATAAATTCTTTACTACCTAAGAAATTTGACATTGGGTCAAATCTTAAGGAAACAGCAGTGAGATGTCACTTACTCTTGTGACCTGCATGTTTACTTTTTTGTTTTGGTCAGTTAGGCTTAATAAGTAAAAAGGTGATTTTCATTTTTGTTTCAGATCAGGTCTATTTCAGCATCTTCTCTATATCCTTTCTGTGATTTAAACAAATAATACTGAGAGTCATTGTTTAACACCTCTAGATGACTGAAAAATAATTAGCCTGTTCTGGGATCATGTGTAAGGCCATCACAGCTTTGGAGTTCTTCTGTTTCCCAGAAAATTGGAAAATAAAGTAGCACTAAGTTTTGTTTCTGAGTTTCTGGCCACATGAAGTGACTGTGCTTTCTCCCCGTCTCCAGTTACGAACAGCACTGGATAAGATTGAGGAGATGGAGATGACCAACAGCCACCTAGCCAAGCGGCTAGAGAAGATGAAAGCCAACAGGACAGCACTTCTGGCCCAGCAATAGGGCAGCTGCCCTTAAACGTGGGTGCTGCTCTGTGGGGCCCTGCCCAGAGGGACTGACTCTTTTTGTACATTGACAGAAACCCCTTTCAGTACTGTTTTGAGTTTTGTCATTAAAACATCCACCTTTGTATTTTATAATTTATGAGAATGAAGCAGGTTTGAATCTTCATGAATGAACACTTTGGATTTTGTGTGTAGTTTGATTCTAGACTAAGAACTGGTCTGTGCTGTTTCTTGTTTTTTGTTTTATAATTTTAGAATCAAGTTTACTCAACATTTTCCCCCAGCTGCCTCAGTGACTGGGCACTTGGAGGCCTTGTCTTGGGGTCTGGAGGATAGCAGTTCTAATGTGCTGAGATATTTGCTGGAGACCTCAGAAAACACAAGTGCCTTCTCCACAGAGCAATTCAGACTTCAGTGATCTCCCGTGGTCAAAAGACATTTACCCATCATATGAGATAGTGTTTATATTTTAGTGAAGAAACAAGTTCATGTGTGGGGAATCAATATGTTTCACTCAAATTTATATGTTTGGAGGAAAAAACTTTTTTTGTAAAATATTTAAATTTATATAAGAAAATGTTAGAAAAAGATGGGGAGTGTATATAAAACTTGCTTTATTGCAGGGGGTAGGGGAAGTCCAAGGCCTATATACTCTTAGAGTAAGAGCAGGGTCCTTGTTCTTCCATATCAACTATGCTGTACCTTCTGAAGTATTTTCATCAGCTGCTTATTTGTGGAATGAACCTCAGACAAGCCCGAAGGTGGAGGGAAGGGCAGGGCAGGCAGGTGGGAAATCTGCCTGAAAATTCTATTAAACATACCCTTCTTGCTGAACTTGAGTGGCTGTTGACACATTCATTTTATTACAGGAGACTGTGAAACAAATCATGGCAGCCACATCCCTCCTATCTTGCTTCCTCCTCTTTTCTCTCCTCAAGGAAAAATTATCTGGAGTATAGAACTTTTTCTTTTATGAACTTTAATCTCATCTTTAAAGGCATCCAGCGTAGGGTTTTTATTTTTTGTTTTTTAAAATAACCAAGTGTAGATACTTTGTAGGATTTGTGATTTTCTTTGTTGTCAGAATCAAGGTGGTGTGTATGGACATGACTATTGTAGCTTCAAAGTGTTTACACAGAAAAGATGTTGGGGAAAACCTAATGAATGAAGGCCACATAAGATAATAAAACTAGATTTGAAACTAGATAATAAACTCAAAAGTGAATAAAATCTCTAATAATTGTTCCCTTCTTTAGAGTAATTAGCCCTTCATTTTTAAGATATGGTGGAAACCAATCTCCTAGATTGAGACAATTTCCTATAAATCGTCTTTCTAATAGTAACAACAGTTTTGAGGTTGGGCATGGGCAGGAGATGTTCTGAAATGCAGATTTATCTTCTAATCCTCTAGCTGGTATGGTCTAGGTCGGAAGGCCTGGGAAGCCCCTTTCCTCTCCACTCGAGGTTACTCAGCTGGCACTCTTCTGGGTTCATGAAACCTCACTTCTGAGATGCCTGGATCTACTGATCGGAGTTTTAACTGTTGGAAACTAATCTTGCCCCTTTTATGGCATAACAGACATGTCCCTTCCACTCTTTTGTCCCAGTCTTTTCAAAATGAAATGGCTTAATTTCTTCATAAGATATTTTATTCTTTTCCACTGAACTTTCTTCATTGAAGTCTATAATCTGAATTTTACCTTAAAACTATAGGCATTCTTCTTCTCTGTGCTGAATGCTCAGTTTCTGTAAATGTAGGCTAATATTAAGGTATTTTGACACTTAACAGTTCAAGAGAGTAGTATACTTTTATATTATTCTTCAAAAAGAATACCTAGGACCGAGGACATAGCTCAGTGGTAGAGCACTTGCTTAGTATATATGAGGCCATGAGCTCAATCTCCGGTACTATAAAACAAATATTTAGAAACCTCTTTTTTTCTTTTTTTCCTTCCCTCCTTTCCTCACATCCATCCATCCATCCATCTTTCCTTCCTTCCTTCCTTGGTGCTAGGGATCCAACCGAGGGTCTCCTTCCCCAAGTCCTAGAAACATAAGTTGCTAGTACTCATTGCCATTAACAAGGTGGGATAAGTTAAAAACACACCAGTTATAGACCAGACAAAGACAATTTTATTCCATCAACTTTTTAACCTTAAGAATAAATTAGCTTTGGCTGCTGAAAATATTGATAGATTCTCAATTCAAGCTTTCTCCATAGCTGATCAGTACAGACTTAGGTGTTCAGGACTTATTTTAAAAGACATATGGACTGACATAGTATATGGTACTAGAGGATAAAAATTTGCCAGAATACAGAAGGAATCAAAGCATAATCTGTGAGGTCTTCAAAACATTTTTAGAATTCCTAATGGTGCTCAGAGAGCATCTTACTAGATGATCAGGGGCTTTCAAACTTCTGTGATTCTTCAACACAGTCTAGGAAATTTTTCAAGTGTGAACTTAAATAAACTGTTAGGACATATCTGAAAATTTAGTCAATCCACCATGCAAGAAAGAGCATCACAAGTTGAAGGGCAAACACAAATTTTCAATCCTATGTCTTACCAATCACATTGGGATACAAAGGAAGAACAGAACACCCCAGAGTTCATAAATGATCACATTTAACACCTCTCAAAGACTTTGTACAGATCAGGCAGATTAGCAAGCTGCAGGACATTTCCATCTTCTGTGAAATGTTTAGGAGGCAGAAGGTGTGAGCGAAATGCTTTATAGACAATGTGTTCCACAGTCCACTTCCAGGGATTTGATGTGGAGCCTGGCACCTCACTCTGGAAAACACATGTTAGATGTCCTAAGCCTCCTGTACAATATGTTGGCTTTCTAGTGATGGGATGGGCACTGGAACTGGAGGGTCCTGGTGGCTTGCAATGGACCGTACTGTCTAAAGCTAGTGAAGGAGCCTCTGTAGGCCACTCTCTCAGGGATCTCACAGGCCTGAACACAAGAGATGAGGTCTCTGAGAGGGAAAAGCAACCACTGCTCTTGCAGGGCCATCTCCTATGGAATTTCCGTATCCACTCAGGAAGGAATGTGTTGATTGTTGCAGGATCTAACAATGTCTGATCCTGACTGGTGTCTGGATGGCAACATTTGAACTCACCACCAAATTTGGGGGTCTGAAAGTAGCCCTGTTTTCCCAAAACCTCCACAGGTAAAAAAAGAAATGAAAATAAGGGTAATTTTGTTTCATCGCTTCTTCTCCTACATATAAGCCTTAGCTTGGCTTGTGTATGAGAAAATGTTCATTATCATCTGTACTTCCTTTCCTTCATGACAGTTTCCCAATCCAATAAGATACTCTTAGCACTGTACGGTAAGTATGCTGCCTTGCTTTCTCCATCAGAATGAGAAATTCCCCCGGCTTTAGCCAGAAGGACCTGGGACTGAATCTCTTAACACCTGTACGCATTGGGGATCCCTGAGCATGCCAACTGTCCTGCAGCTTCCTGACCCGTGAAGCATGCAGACCACTTTACCTCAGGTGACTGAACAATCACTAAGATGGCTATGCAGTAAAGTGGCTGTCCTTTAATTTGTACACTATTTCCAACCCTCTCTCCCCTCCCCTGAAATATTCACTGATTGAAAGGCATTGTTATCTGATTGTTATTTGTGTCAGGTTGACCTATAAGTGGAATTCCAGAGTTTTACCTCCTGGCCATGCAGCAGTTAGATGTAGTGATGGCAGAAATAAAGGGTGACCAGGGAGACACCCAGAATCTGAGGACTTGGGCTGACAATGAGACTCAGACCCACCAGCCTCAGTCTGTCTCACTGTGATGGCTCATGCTTCTATAGTGGACAGTTTCTGATGTCATTCTAAAGGTCTAAGTTCTAGACCAGCAGAAGGAAATAAAACTCTTGAATAAAGATGACCATTGTGTTTGAACCTGTTAGATATGTGAGATTCCAGGATTTTAGAGATGGGCAAGTTTCACCTCTTTAAGGTTATACAAGGGCCTATCCCTGTCCTGGGGTGCCAGTGTGTATCCCTACAGTACCTGTTGGCCTGAAAGGGTCGACTCCTCTGATATGTACTGCTTCCGGATAGAATAAAACATAGCACATTCTTTACTGAGGCTTTCAAAACATTCCTTTTCTTCATCCCAATTCACCTGGTGCAAAGAATTCAAGAACTTAGGGTAGGTACAAGCTTTAAACAATTTCATTTCTAAATGGGGATCACATAAAAAATGAAATGTGACCTTTTAGGCATTAAAACTGTTGACTAATAAATATGGCTGGAGATAAAAATTGGTGGAAATGATGGGGTCTTCAAACTGTTTTACCTTTGTCATCCTGACAGTTCCAAATGAAGGTATGGTCACATGCCCCCTTCATCCGGCACCCACGCACGTTCCCATATGCTTAGTACCTGCTTGCCACTCACCTCTGTGGCTAGTCGAAGGATGAAGATAGGCAGTCCCTCCAAGGGGGGCACATAATTGTCAATTAGAAGGGGTAATCCAATCAGGTTCCCATCCTGCTTGTGTGAAAAAGGACAGAAAAGGGGACAAAAGATTTAACAAATTTTGTTAAAGTATAACAAATTTCATTTCTCTAGTGCTTCCCCATTCTCATCCTCCAAGGTTTCTGGTTACTTAACTGGGCTGGGCATGAGAGAAAGATTTAAGCAGTTAAAAAGAGCTTTTGGTCCCAGTGTGTAGCAGAACCAACTTTTATTTGGATCTGCTCACTAATCAACACATCAAGACAGAAAACCCCTAAGATCAAGAGGTAAGAGGAAGAAATAGGAGCAAGTGACATAATCTCACTTATTAAAAACTACAGGGACTGTGGAATTCAGCTCTTCGTCGTGTCTGGATCCTTTACCCTGGGACCAGGAATGGCATATACAGCTGTATATCTGAGAAATGCAAATGGAGAATGGAGAAGATTTCATTTCTGGCACAAGCTGCTTCTGAGGGGAGCCCAGTCTTCTCATCCTTATTTAGGAATCTGAAGAACATGACAGAGGCTGTATACAATGAATGGCCATCATACCACATCAATTTCCAGAGAGAAATAGTCTGCAAGCATCTCAGCCTTCTTCTTCAGGAACTCAACAATGTATTCAGCAAGTCCTTCTTTGGGGCCATCTTCCTCTGTCCAGCCACTCTCAGGACTGTCTAAGGCAAGCATGGCAAGGTCAAACAGTGGTGCTGGCTCCTAGGAAGGAGCAAGAATATCAAGGAGCAAGCATTAACTGGACATCAAAATACCAAGCCTGAATTCCCACAAAACCACTAGCAGAACAGCAGGTGAGACAGGACACTTTAACATTCCCCATTTCCCTCCAAGGAAGTGCCTGAACAGCCCACAACAAAACCTCTCTCCTCTTTGTCAATGGGTGTTTGAACAGAGGCTGTGACAGATAAGAGGCCTGCTGAACAGTGGGAGGGCTGAGGCCATCAGGAGGTACTTTTTTCTTTTATGCAGACCTAAGGACTCCACTCACTCTCACAGTTCCAGTAAACCACTGGGTAGATCATTTCTTTATACCAATTCACCACAACTAAAGCAGAGAGGAGGGAGAATAAATTAAATTGAGCAACATTTCAGGTAAATCATCTGGTGAGGAAGAAGATGAAATCTTCTTCAAAAATAAGATACATAAAGCTATTCTCCACTTTTCCCCTGTTACTGTTGTCATATTTTTATATACGTTACAAACTCACAGTACTTTTGTCATTATTTTTTCATAATAATAGTAAAAAATGGCTATAACAACCTTAAACACTTAGTACCCAACAACAGTGCTTTAAATATTTAAAGGAGAAAAAAAAGATAACTTCAAGGAGAAATAGATATATTTGTATTTATAGTTTGAAGTTTCAATGCCTCTTTCTCAATAATTAATAGAACAAGTAGTTAGAAGATCAACAAGGATAATGAACACGTGAGCATCACTATCAACTTGATACACCTGATATTATAGAATGCACTCAACAGGATCAGAAGACAAATTCTGTTAAGTACAAACCAGGTCTTTGCCAACAAAGACCATATTCTGGGCCATGAAACAAATCTCAAATAAATGTATAAGAATTCACTTGTGTTCTCTGACCAAATGTAATTCAGTTAGAAATCAATAACAGATCTCTGAAAAACCCCAAGAGGTTAGAAACTACATGACACAATTCTAAGGTCAAAGAACAAATAAAAAAGGAAATTAGAAAGTATTCTGTTCTGAATGAAAATGAAAATATATAGAAATTTTTGCTAATGCCTGTAATCCCAGCAGGAGGATTATGAGTTCAAAGTCAGCCTCAGCAAAAGTGAGGTGTTAAGCACCTATCTCTAAATAAAATATAAAATAGGGACGGGGGTGTGACTCAGTGGCCGAATACCCCTGAGTTCAATCCCCAGTACCCCACCCCACAAAAAATTTGTGCTACAGCAGTTCTTAGAGAAAATTTATAGTACTTCACACCAATAGCAGAGAAGAAAGCTCTCAAATTAGTGACCTCAGCTTACACCTTAAGAAATGTAAAACAGAAGTCAAACCAAAATAAGCAGAAGAAAAATAAAGATCAGAGCAGATATCAATGAAATAGAAAACAAAAAGAAAGATGAAACCAAAAGTTAGTTCTTTGAGATGATCAATAAAATCAACAAACCTTTAAGTACATTGATCAAGCTAAAAAAAAGACAAATTATCAATATTAGCATTGAGAGTAGTTATATCACTACAGATTTATAGATTTTAAAAGAATAAGTAATATTAACAACTTTAGGCCAATACATTTGAAAACAGGTTAAAGGAACAAATTTCTTGAAAGAAACAAAATGCCAAAGGTTACCCAAGAAGAAACAGATAAAAGAATAGCTCCATATCCAGTAAAGAAACTGAATTTGTAGTTTAAAATTTTCTCATAAACAAATTTCCAGGCCAGGTGAATTTACTCACTAATTCTAGCAAACATTAAGGAAGAAATAGCACAAACTCTATAAAAACTCTTTCAGAAAATAGAAAAGGAGGGGATATTTACCAAAGGAGAGGATACTATGGGGCCAGCACACCCTGATACCAAAACCACAATAGCACTTCTACTCATCCTTGTGCTGGAGGTTCTACCTAATGCCATCAGTCAAGAGAAAAAGAAAAGGCATCCAACTGGACAGGAAGAAAACTTACTATTCTTAGATGACATGGTCATTTATGTGGAAAATCTGATAGATTCAATAAAAAATCTACTAGAAATAATATATGAGTTTAGCACGGTGGCAAGATACAACACTATTACACATATTTGTACACTAGCTCCAAACAAATGGAAACTGAAATTTTTTAAAAATGCCATTTATCACAGCATTAAATATATGAAATACTAAGGGATTAACTTAACAGATTATTTTCTCCTCATGTTAACCTACAGATTCAGCATACCCTAATCAAAACCCCAGCAGGCTTTTTCATAGAGTTTGTCAAATGAAAAAGGAAGTTAAATGGATGGATAGTATGAGTTAAAATCATACTGAAAAAGGTTAACAGAATTAAAATTCAACACTGAAAAAGTCTTGGAAGAAATGGACTAAAACTAATTGTAGGGATTGTGTTTTGACTGCAATTTTATAGAATATTTATTTTATCTCTTTCCAAGTTTTCTTAAGTAGCTATGTATTAACTTCATTTTTTTTTTTTTTTTTTGCGGTGCTGGGGATTGAACCCAGGGCCTTGTGCTTACAAGGCAAGCACTCTACCAACTGAGCTACCTCCCCAGCCCTTAACTTCATTTTTTTAAAAAATATTTTTAGTTGTAGTTGTTGATTGTCCTTTATTTTATTTATTTATTTTTATGTGGTGCTGAGGATAGAACCCAGTGTCTTGCACATGCCAGGCAAGTGCTCTACCACTGAGCTACAGCCCCAGCCCCAGTATTAACTTCTATAATAATAAATATGTGTTCAAGTTGGCTACTCAATGACTATTTGACTAAAAAACATTTTATGGCAATTAGATACTTCCTATATAGCAAATAATACAATACAGAAATTATCCTAAGCATATTTAGAAAAATTTAATATACTACAAAGAAGATATTAGTGTGGAGCTCCTATTTTCAGAAATGACCAGCTGTTTAAGTTCCAGAAATGAGAAGAAGATAAACTTACCGATAACTTCAGAACACCAAAATTGGCAAAATCATAAATGAGTATCTGGTAGAACAGTTCTTCACTGAAAACAAAAATGAAGTGATTTTAGTGAAAAGCTGAATCCATGCTTGAGGGCTACATAGCAAGTACAAAAGGGGAGAAGTAACCTCTGAAACATGGACAGAGATGGTTCTGCCCGGTTGTGGAATCTGGTTAACAGTCTAACAAGATCTCTTCTTCCTCCAAAGAGCTGAGAGTGCCAATATCTGCTCCAACCAAGGTGTTGGGTGGCCAGCCTCCACAGGCAATGATTAATTTAACATAATATTTCCTATGTCCGGCTTGCTATCACCCATCTGTCCCCAGATCTAAGGTGCTATAAAAGATTCTGACACCCTGTAGGGAATGTGAGTTTTTGTTTGCTTTTCCCACTTAACAAAGAATCCTATAACTACTTTTTGACAACTCAGCATTAAAAAATACATAGGAAAAAAATTACATGGAATGTATAGGTAAGACAGGGAATCTTCCTAAGTAATCATAAAAGGATATAAAGCAGAATTACACTAAACTGCTATATGGCTTGGGATGGTGCACTGGCTGGCAACAATTCACAAGCAGCTGTTAAATATACAATATATTGAATTATTTATAGAAACAAAGATTTGAAATAAATGTCACATTTATATGGTACTTTCCAGTTCTTTTTTATGTTTTTATTACTGCATTATAGCTACTCATAATAGCTGGGTTCATTTTGATATAAACATACATGCATGGAATTTAATTTACTCCATTTTAGTCCCTGGTGTCCCCTCTATCCCTCCCCTTTTCATTCTCCCATATTCTCTTTCCTTTACTGAACTTCCTTCCACTCATTTATTTATTTTTAATTGGTGCTTTATAGATATACACAAAGGTGGAATTCACTGTGGTATATTTATACATGCATACCACATAATCTTGTCAAACTTGCCCTGCATTTCCTCCCCTTTTCCCTGCTCCCTCTCCATCTCCTTCTACTCTACTGATCTTCCCTTTATCTTTGTAATATCCAATCCCCCCTCCTATTTTCCCCTTGTTTTGCCCTAGCTTCCACATATGAAAGAAAAGTCAACCCTTGATTTTCTGAGTCTGGCTTATTTCACTTAGCAAGATGTTCTCCAGTTCTATTAACCAGCAAATGATATCATTTCATTCTTCTTTATGGCTGAGTAAAACTCCTCTGTATATATGTGCCACATTTTCTTAATTCATCTACTGAAGGGTACCTGGGCTGGTTCCATAACTTGGCTATTGTGAATTTCACTGCTGTAAGCACTGATGTGCCTATATTACAACAGGATGCTGAATTTAGTTCTTATGGATAAATATAAAGGAGTGGGACAGCTGGGTCATATTGTGTTTTGATGCCTAGTCTTTTAAGGAAGCACCACACTGTTTTCCAGAGGGGCTGTACTAATTTGCAGTTCCAGCAACAATGTATGAGTGTACCTTTTCCCCACATCCTAACATTTATTATTATTTGTATTCTTGGTGATTGCCATTCTCACTGGAGTGAGATGAAATCTGTGTAGTTTTCATGTGCATTTCCCTGGTTGCTAGCGAATGCTGAACATTTTTTCATGTATTTGTTGGCCATTTGTGCTGCTGCTTTTGAGAAATTTCTGTCTAGTTCTTTTGCCCATTTATTGATTGGGTTGTTTTGTTTTGTTTTGGGTGTGAAGCTTTTTGAGTTCTCTATATATTCTGGACATTAATTCCCTGACAGAGGAGTAGCTAGCAAAGATTTTCTTCCATTCTGTAGGACCTCTCTTCACATTATTTTTTTGGGAGGTGGGGACTGGGGATTGAACTCAGGGGCGCTCAACCACTGAGCCACATTTCCAGTACTATTTTGTATTTTATTTAGAGACAGGGTCTCACTGAGTTGCTTAGTGCCTCACTGTTGCTGAGGCTGGCTTTGAATTTACGATCCTCCTGCCTCAGCCTCCCAAGCTGCTGGGATTACAGGCATGTGCCACCATGCCCAGCTCTTCATATTCTTAACTGTTCAAAATTTTAATTTGATGTTGCCCCACTTATTGATTCTCAGTTTTATTTCTTGAATTTTTGGGGTCTTGTGAAAGGAATCGATATTGACCCTATGTTTTCTTCCAGTAATTGCTAAGTTTCTGGTCTAATTCCTAAGTCTTTGATTCATTTTGATTTGACTTTTGTGCAGGGTAAGAGGGCTGTAGCTTCATTCCTCTACATGTGAATATCCAGTTTTTCCAGCACCATATTTTAAAATAGGCTAACTTTTTTCCAGCATATATTTTTGGCACCTTTGTCAAGAATCAGATGCCTGTATCTCTGTAGATTTGTCTCAGTGTCTTCTACTCCATTGGTCTTCACGTCTACTTTGATGCTAATCCCATGCTGTTTTTGTTACTACAGCTCTATTCTTTACAGTTCTTAAAACAACTGAACCATGTAGGTCTGGCTTAAAGATTTCACTATCAGTCAAAGCAGACAAAGAATCCTGTAGGCCTGCATTATAATGGGGAAACTGAGGCATCAAGTGAGTAACTGACATGTCTCATGTCACTTAATAAAGGAAAAGGAAGGAAATGAATCTAAATATTAGACTGAACCAGGTTCCCTCCCTGTAACTTTTATCTTCTCACTGGACACCGTTCACATTTATTAATACAAGTTGGTATCCCCTATTCAAAAAGCTTAGGACCAGAAGTATTTTGAACTTTTTCAGATTTTGGAATGTTTGCATATACATAATGAGATATCTTGGGGATGGGACCCTAGTCTAAACACAAAATTCATTTATGTTTTATACCTTATACATATACCCTGAAAGTAATTTCATACAATATTTTTAAGAATTTTGTGCATGAAACAGTTTCATAGTGTGGAATTTTCCACTTGTGATATGCTAGCACTCAAAAAGTATCAGACTTTGGAGCATTTTGGTTTTTGGGTTTTTAGATTAGGAATGCTTAATCTGTAGTTGCAATTCTGGAACTAGCCTGGATTTGTACTTGTGAAATGAAAGAATCTGAATGCAACTGTGATTTGGCACTTTGGAAGTCATATACTTAGATATGCCACAAAGGAAAAAGCAAGCAAAGAATTCCCAACAAATAAGTAAATGGCAGCTCACTATACAAGAAACCCAAGGACTCTCCAAGCAGTCAATGGAATGGAAAAGAGCTGCACCAAAAGGGTTTCCAAGCCTCGGAAGGAGTTCTAAATATCTGAAATCTGGTGACCAATGGCATACTTCTGAACTGGGGTAGTTTCTAGGTTAAGGAGAGAAAACAGGGTTTTATGTCATGCGCCAACTCTAAGCAATGTGTAGTGGCTGTCCCACTCACAAGGCTGAAAAGCACTTGAGGCTACGCAGTAGGGTTTGAGAGGGGGAGTTCCATGGTGGATGAATGGTGTTTAATATACACAAGGTAGCAGCATCATCCTATATCTATTACCTATTTGAGAACATATTTAGCAATGGTTCTAGACAACAGGAGCTCATTTACCAAGGTCCCTGGAAATCATTGATAGAAATGTTGCTAGCTAGGCAAATGGCCCTGCTGAGGTCACCGTTCCTGTGCTGAGACAACACCTTTGGGCTTATTTGGTGGTTAGAGTATGCCTTTGGTACATTCCTGAAGCTAGACGGCATCAGATCTTTTTGCCTCCCCTACAGTACCCCGTTGCACATGGTAGATGCCAGAATTCTCTATCAGCACCGATTTCTCAATATCTGGTTCATAGCCAACAATGTTGAAGTGACTTAGTTCAACACTGAGCACTAAGCCAATTGTGAGGACTAGGCTTCCTGGGTTATTTTCCTCATGAAAAACCCTTTAAGGTAAGTAGTAGTATCCCAAGTTACAGATGAGAAGCTTGAGACATAATTTAGGAAAGTAGCTGACTCATGAAATGGGAAATGGTTGTACCTGGATTTGGAGTCATAACCGCTGATTCCCAAACCTGTGTCCTTTCTGACCACCTCAAGCAGTCCTTCCCAGCATATAACCTGGACCACTGATCAAATGGCTCTATTTTTTATACATGCTCACCGATTTACCTAAGTTTGGTGGTATTGAGGAGGTATAACTTAGTCTGATGCTGTGCCAGGGCCCACTGAGGATTTACACAGCCCACAAAAGAGTGGTTATGCAGCATCTCCCGGAGAGCTGGAAAACAAAAAAACAAATGGAAAACAGGTAAACAATGGAATCCTACCAACACTTCCTCATACTCCAAGGTACCAAGCACCAGCACTAAACACACCAAACAGGTAAACATGCCTCAACTGAACTTCCCGCTGAAAAGAAAAAAACATGAAGAATTTATAAACTCATCTTTTAAAATGCAATGAGAAATACTAAAAGATTAAGGAATACTCAAGATTTAATCAAAGACAAAGCAGAAACCCAGAGAAAGAATGAGAGCTCTGAAGCCAATTTTATGCAAAGATAGTAAGAGGAACCTTGGGAATCACAAACTTTAGTTTTTGTAGGCTCTGAGAGTGAGAAAGGAGGACAAAAGTCTAAGAATGTTTTGAAATGGGAAGTTTTTTTCTGTACACACAAAATTGAGATGAAATCAGTGTTCATAAAAAGAAGTTAATGGATAAATCCTAAACTGGAGGTATTTTTACCTGATTACTACTATCTAAAATATATAGAGCTACTAAAATCTCTTAGAAAAGATTAAAAAACCAACATAAAAATGGACATAAAATTTGAACAGGCACTTAGAAGAGGAAATACATTTAACTGAACTTTATTAGTCAGCAAGGAAATACAAGTAAAAACCACCATCAGATTACTGTTTCATGGCTACCAAATTGGCAAAAAGTCTGACAATATCAAATATTGGAGAGAACACTCTTGGGCACAAAGAAGTTGTTGATGGGAGCAGAAAGGAAAATCAGAAAACAATTTGTCATTTTATGACCCAGCAGAAACTCTCATAGGTAAATATCCTGGAGCAGAGCTTCCTAATCAGTGTGCCAAGCCACTGATCAACTCATGGGTAGGAAGTTGGATGAGATCCGAGGAGTCAGGAGCTGAGGTCATATGAATCCTCCAAATGTCCCTCAACAGAATGAATGAACTGCATATTCATGAGACAGAATCCATCACACAGAAAAAGTAAACCAGAGCTGTATGTAACAAGATAGATGAATTTTAGGAACATAATATGCATGTGCATGTTCACATATAATACTTATAATTCCATTTGTATAAAATTTAAAGCTTGAAAACTAAATAGTTTTTTTTTTTTTTTTTTTTTTTTTTTGTGGTACTGGGGATCGAACTCAGGGCCTTGTGCTTGCGAGGCAAGCACTCTACCAGCTGAGCTATCTCCCCAGCCCCTAAATAGTTTTTTAAGGACTACAAACATGGTAAAAATATAATAAAATGAAAGGAAATAATAATTGTGCAATTTGGGATAGTTACTTCTAAGGGTATTCTTTTTTTTTCTGTAGATGCTATATTTATTTTATAATATGATTTTGTATTTGCTAGTATGTTTGTGTGCATTATTATTTTGGCAGCGCTGGAGATAGAACACAGGGTTTCATGCATGCTGTGCAAGCACTCTACCACTGAGATACACCCCCATGTCTCTTTTTAAATTTTGACACAGGCTCTTGCCAAGTTACCCAAGCTAGCCTCAAACTTGAAATTCTCCTGCCTCAGTCTCCCAAACGGCTGGGATTACAGGTGTATGCCACTCTTTCCAGTCCCCAAATTATTATTTTTAATGGAAGAAGTCAACCTCCACCAGAAAGGAAGAGGAGAAAGAATAGGGCAAAGATCTAGGCTCAGCAACAAGCCTGTACATCCTGTTTTTACTATATTTTGTCTTTAAGCTTGGGCACCACAAGTAAATTTTCATAGTGTTATATAAATAAGTTCTGTGATGACCCCTCCACCCCCATAAAAACAGGCTTATTTTCTTCATTTTTAGAGTAAGTGTTTCCCTCTGTTCCCACTGAAAACTCAATGTCTCTACAGGATGTTCTGCGTGGGTGGAGAATGATTATTTTAAAAGCTGGAGAACATCAAATAATCTTGAATAATGAGGCACTGGAGGAAAGAGAAAGCAGTGTAATCTACTAAAAATGGGTCAGAGATTTTTCCGTGCAGAATGTTCATGGCCTGCTTTGCTGCATCCACAGCTGCTGACGTGTAGCCCCACCAGAATGTTCATGGCCTGCTTTGCTGCATTCACAGCTGCTGACGTGTAGCCCCACCAGCAGGGCAGGGAAGGGCAGATGTGCTCACCACACACAGGGCTCTGCGTCCCTGGGCCTCTTCATAGCCTGTCACAGGATCTCCATTTCATCTTTACCCTAAATGTTCCCACAGTCCTAGAAGTCTACCAGAGTTATTTCCCCTGCTATTCTGCAAAGAGCAAAATGGGACAAAACCCTGCTGGGCTTTAAAGCCAAACCGCACATCTGATTCACAACTGAGGCCAGCGAGTAAAGCCAAACCTAAGGAGGGGTCCAGGAGCAAGAGCCGGAGGAAAGGAACCAGTCCTTTAATTTCTGATGCCCATCTGCAGGTGCAGGCCTGTGCCCTGCTGCTGCCTTCTACAGCCCTGTGTGCCAGAACCAACCTCTGCTGTTGCCTGACATGATCAATCAGCCTGCCAGCCCTCTTAGGAGTGGTAACTGAGTTCCTGCTGAACTGCCCTTCTCTCTACCACAGAATTTCTTTCATTCTACTAGCATGGTAGCCAATTATTTACTAAACAGTCCCCATACAAAACCATAGTATTCTAGAAGATAGGGATCATAGCCTATTCATCTCACCTTCTACCTCTGAGCTTGGCACAGAGCATTTTGTAGAGAAGATACTTGACAAATACTTGCCAAACTGATTTCATGAACCAAAAGAAACAGTCACCTGTGACAAACCACATGAAGAATATGTATATTTAGACCTGTGTATTCACCAGGACCAAGAAAATAAAATTAAGTTTTGGTTTTCTGGAGGCAAACAAAACAAAACAAAACAAAAACCTAAAAAAAAAAAGCACATTTTCACATTCAAATAGATCAAAATTATGAACTAGCAATAAATCCAATCATTACTAATCCCTAATCCCATGAACACTTGACTGGATACTGGGCCTTCCAAAATTAACCTCATTTGTTAATTGATCGAGTGCCCACCACAGATGGGTAAACCCACCAGGCTTAAGAGACTCGTCTGAGTGTTCAACTTGGATATGCCTTTAGAACAGATCCTAGGGCTTTACCTTCTGCCTGTCCTCTCAACCTTGACCTCTCCTGTAGCAAGTATCTCCTGAGTCCACATGCCAGGCACTGGGCTGGGCATCACAAGTGAGGTGGTGAGCTTGACAGGCACATCCCTGCACTGACAACACATCAATGAAACAGCCAACTGGAGCTCAGAAGGTTGCCTTGAAGGAAGCAGCTCTTATCTCTGTGAACAGCAGCATAGGGTCAGTGACCCTCAGAAATCCCTGAGCAGCATTCCACTCAGACAGCCAACTTTCCCCAGCTTGTGTAAACGAGATGCCTGGAACTGTGTCTTGGAGCTTCTAATGCATGCGCACAGTATCTCAGGTGTTCATAACAGCCCAGTAAGGGCTGTCATAGTGACACATTTTACAGAGCAGGACAACCAAGCCCTAATAGGTGAAAGAATTTCTGACTGAATAATGAACGGTATAGTTGGCAGGAGCTTCAGCAGAGTTCTAGCTGAGCTCACTCCACTTTCCACGTCATAGCTACTGCCACCGTGAGGCAAGACCCTACATGCTACAGACCTCCCAAGTCTGAAAATACCAGCCTTGCCCTACAGTGTCACAATCACAGGGTGCTTGTTCTGCACATGCCTATGACCTGGTTTTGCACTTAAATATTGGGTGAGGCTTCCTGGGTAACTGCCAATGCCAGCAACAACCCGCCATCCACAAGGCAAGTACCTGGGCTACTTTGCCCCCCTAAGACAGGTGCCCACAGAGCTGCCTTGGCTGGGTTCAAACTGCTGGACTCAAGCAATTCTCCTGCCTCAGCCCCCAAGTAGCTGGGATTACAAGCACACACCACCACACCTTGCTCTCAGGCTGTTTTGGATTGTTGGGATGTTCCAACTAGTCTGTCCTCTCCATCTTCCATTTCTTTGTCATTAAAACAGGACACGATAGCACCTGCTCCACCTTCCTCACAAAACTACTTGAGAATTAAATGAGATAATGTGTATGAATAATGTTATACCAAGTAGATTTATCATCTTGGCCTCAGCAAGACTCCAAACCTGACCACACTTAAGGCAGGATGGTATGCTTCACTGAAACAGTCTGACACTATTAAAACATTTATTGAAATGATCTTTAATAGTCTTTGCATGCAGGAGACAAACTCAGAAAATTCCAAGTCTGAGGGAGTCTGTCAACTAAAACTACGGGGAAGAGGACTGCTAAATAAATCAAGTAACAACTCACCCTTCTTATGTTATTGAAAATTGAAAATTGTTTTAAGAGTTCATAGCTTGAAAGCTAATAACAGGGGAAAGAGCAACTGGAGCAAATCCTCATGGAAATAACAATTAGAAGCCAAAGAGCAATCATTTCCACAACAGCAAAAAGGCAGTCACAGGAAGTTTTTACCCTGCCCAAGTGTAGAGACACCAGATGTATCTTTTGGTACATGTAAACAAAAGCTCAGAGTGCTAAGAAAAGCTAATGAACAGGGAAAGACAAGCTGAGGCCTTCCTCAATTATATCAGGTAAGTGATGACTGAGCAGAGGAAAACCTCTAGGCCACTGAGTCACAACAGTTGTTTCCAAAGGTTAAGGATTTGGAGGAAAGTACTGACTTGCTCCGTAGTTATTTATTCCTTTAAAAAATTAATCCAGATGTTCATAATTTAAGATACATTGAAAAATAGTGTTGAAATTTATTTAAATCAAGAAATGTATAATAGATGAAAAATGAAAAGGTCATGGCTAAATTATGCAGACTCAAGTGCAGAGTTGCCACCTGGAACACTGTGCAATGAGCCTGTGCTTGGGCTGTTTTTATCTCACTCAGACAGTGGGGTCAGGATGGTGTGAGGGCCAATTTGCTGTTACTCCTCCAATCCCTGGATCAGTCCCCTCTTTTAATTCCTAAAACCATTAAGTTAGTTTTGAAGTAAGAAGGACTAAGATGGAGTTCTATACTCAGGTATTCTCAAAAGCTATTTCTGAGGAAGATGATAATTTATTACTTTGCCTTTAGGATATAAAAATATCTACTGACTCCTTATTCTATAACAAGTATTTCATTTATATTTAATCTCTAATCAGCACAATAATCTTCCAGGGTAAAATTAATCTCACTTTATAGATGAGGAAAACTGAGGCACAGAAATGTTAAGTCACAAATATGAGGTCACATGGTAGAAGTGGTTGTGCCAGGAACCTCCAAAGCCTGTGAACTTTCAGCAACAACATATCCCATTCAATCCACAGGATAAGAATTTTGCTGACTGTCACACTGCTTCTAACCAAAACAGAAACAAAAATAAACTAGAAATTGCTGAAATGACTATTCTACTTTGACTCCTATGATTTAATTAATTAAGACAAACCAACTATTTTCCCCTTCTCTTCTTGAAAAGTGTCTTTAGCTGGAGCTGCTGTGGGTTAGTGAGGGAAGAGAGGTTTGCCCAGCAAACTGCAGTGGGCACATTGACAACATGGATACTTTCTGTATTTCCAAAACCTATTAACATTAGCCGTTCAGGCCCTTGAAGTCCCAGGCAGATTTCAGCACTTACGTACTCTCATGTCCCCGCTCATTAATTTCTTCCTGCAGACTCAAAACACTGGTGAGGTTAATGATCCTTCTCCGGGGGGTACAGGCTGCAGTCATCTCCTTCCGGGAATCACTTTCCATCATTTCCACATCAGAGTCTTCCCGATGTCTTTTTCTGCAATGAAAAAAAGGAATAGATCATTATTTTTCCTTTTAATTTTTGAACTCAGCCAAATTTTGCATGTTGCATTTTGAAGAGAGTAGCTTCGACACAGCTGCAGAGAGATCCCTGTGTTGGTGGTAGGCCTTTCCAAGATGTCTACTCTCTAGCACACTCCTTATATGACAATCCTTAGATCCCAGCAGCTGGCTATGTAATCAGGATTTGGAGTCTAGCTTGGCCCATAAAGTCACAGGGTCCTGAACAAATGAACTGATCTTGTCAGGCTTTTCCATTCATTCCTCCATGTTTCCATCCATCCATCCATCCATCCAACACTCTTATGTACCGATTACAAACAGCAATGAACAAAGTAGACAAGGTGCCTGCCCTCATGATGCTTATTTGCTAGTGGAAGAGTCAAATGACAACAGAAAAAGTAAAAGATTATTTTTAGTAGCAATAAATGCCAGGAGGAAAATAAAACAAGGAAACATAATAGAATGATGGGGAGGTGAGAGGAGAGGAATCTTTAGTCTAAATGAACAAAGAAGGCCTCTGGCAAGAGGGACATGTGAAATGAGACCTGAGTGGCAAAAGTTAGTGCCTCCTAGGTTGAGGGGACAGCAAGTGCAACCAGAGGGCAAGAAGCTCAGTCAGTTCAGATCAGCCACAAGAGCCATGTGGCTAAAGCAGCATGAGGAAGAGGGAAAGTGGAGGGCTAGAAGGAAGGCAGGCAGTGATTTAGGTTTCAGCCCACATGTGATGGGAAGCCACTGAGAGGTTTTTAGCAGAGGAGTGATACAATGATTTTGCTTAAAAAAAATTTTTTTTAACTGCTCTGTGGTAAATATTACTTAGTTCCCTAAAAATAAAATTAAATACTTCCTTTGCAGGGTTAAGAGCATTGAATGAGATAATGTATATAAAGTATCTAGCACACAATAAATGTTTGACACATACCAGCACCTTTCATTATTGTGGGAAAAAATCCTTAGAAACTGTCATGGTAGGATGTCTCAGAAATAAGTAAAGTGGACATTTAGTGCTAGGTTTTCTCGTAGTCAGTCACCACATAAATGTGTGGTTTGGGGCAAATCACTTTACTCTGAGATTCAGGTTCAGCAAGTATACATGTTAAATAAAGAATACCCACCTCACAGATTTCAGTGAGATGCAGTCTTTAGAGAATATGCATAGTGTACACAGGAAATGCTTAAACAAAATGAATCTATTATTATCATTCCTGTCCCTTTCTCCTAGCTCTCTTTGACCACTCGCTCACATACTTTAGGAGTTTTGTGAACTGGATTCAGAAAGTGAGCTTCTAAACAGAGTGAGAGCAGCCTTGGTGTGAGAAGAGCTATTTTAGGCTTCTCTTTTTTAGCTACCTCTAGTGTTGAAGCTTTATCATAATGCTTTACTAAAAACAAAGGATATATCTGCTTTTTTCTCTGATGTGCTTTTAACTAATACTTGGAAATCACAGATGTTAAACATATCTTAGAGAACACCATGGTCAAAGGCAGATAGTAGACAAGGTCACAGCATTGCCCTGGTGGAGCGAGAGAGGACAAGTCAGGTAAAAGAAAATGTGAGTAGTTCATGAAAAGCCAAACTCAGAAGATAGTTTTATTATAAGAACAAAGTGGTAAGTTGCACTTTCTTTAAACGGTCATACCTAGTTGGATACAGTGGCACATGCCTATAATTCCAGTGGCTTGGGAGCCTGAGGCAGGAGGATTGAGAGTTCAAAGTCAGACTCAGCAAAAGTGAAGCACTAAACAACTCAGTGAGACACTGTCTCTAAAGAAAATACAAAATAGGGCTGGGGACGTGGCTCAGTGGCCGAGTGCCCCTGTGTTCAATCTCTAGTACTGCCTCCTCCCAAAAAAAACAAACAAAAAAGGCCATACCTGGGGTGGCCTGAGCTGGGACTGGGGGCTCTCTTCTCTGCTGTTTCTGAAGCCTCCTTTGCTGCATCTTCCTCCAAGCTCTGATTTTTGGCAGGCACCTCAGCAGGAGCTGGGAGTTCAAGCATCTCCTCATCTTGCGGCCTGGCCTCACCACTAGAACCATCTGTCCTATTCTCTGGGACAGTGGCCTGGGGCTCACTGGACAGGGCCTTGCTCATGGGCTGCAGAAAGGCATCAAGTTTCTGTTCCCGGGAATCTGTACGGACCATTTGGTAAGCATAGACCTTGTCACCACTTCCAGAAGTAGATGAGGAGGTCACACCTGTTGTGGATTTAACCACCTCCCCAGAGGAACCTGCAAGTCCTGGTAGCAAAGTCTGAATCAAAAAAGAAGACAGTGGAAAGATTCAGAATATGAAATATTGAAGCTCAGGGGCCAAAATGGAGCAGTCTTAAGAGAAAGAAGTTAGAAGTAGATATAATTAGCATTACAGAATTATTATTATAGAAGAAATTTTGACCAAAATTCAAAAAATAGGTTTACAAATATAAAATTCAAGAATTCAGCAAAGTCTGTGTAATCTTAAAATTTATTTAAAATATCAGTTGTAAAGTTTTCATAACTTTGTCCTTTCTTTTCTATTATTTTATTTTGTTTTTCTATTGGGAGTGAAATTTATATAACATGAAATTTACTATTTTAACCATTTTTAAGTGACAGTTCAATGGCATTAAGCACATTCAAACTGTTGTGCAGTCTTCCACCATCCATCTCCAGAACTTTTTTATCCTCCCAAACTGAAACTCTCTATGTGTTTAACAGTAACTTCCCATTCCCTCCTCCTCCCAGACTATTTTTATTTTATTTGACTTAATTATTTTTTGTAGTGCTGGGGGCTGAACCCAGGGCTTTAAGCTCTCTACGTCCCCATCCCTATTTTTAAATATACATATTTCCTAGCTCTGTACCCTGAAAAGGCCTTAAAGTAATGGCTGCCCAGAAGCCATGAGGACCCCAGATCCCAGATTATGGTCCCTAAATACCAATTCCCACTAAAATGAACTAGAGCTCCTAGTTGGAAAAATGGCCAATCTAGGGCTTAGGCTGGGAAAGCACAGAATATGCCTACAACATCTTGCCTAACAGAATTGGATCAAAAAGAGAAGGCACCAGCTAGAAGAGGCTTCCAATGGACTAAGATTGGCTCATTTGAACATTGATAAGAAAAATGATTATAATTGACTAAAATAGGTTGTTTTGTTAAAACCTATGACAAAATACAGTGAGAGATAGTAGGGAGGGAGAAGAGGGAGAGGAAGAAAGAGAGAAGAAGAGGAAAAAAATCATTAACTACCCCTGGAAAATGCCAGAACACCAACTAATTCCTTTGAAAATTCATAATTAAAGGAACAGAGTTCAGCATTTGGTCTTACTTTCTAGTATGAACTGTATTTCAGGATAGCCAAATGGCTTCAACAAATAACAAAGTTATTTAACAAAGTTCTTCCGTATAGAAGAATTACAGTCAATTGATAGAGAAAAAACAGATAAAACCAAAAATATCATAATCTTGCAATCCAATGAAAAAACTGATTCAGGTAATGATCATCAACCATTGGTGAAACCAATGAGCTAGGTGTTGATGGACAATTTGACAATGAAGGAATCAGGTTGTCATCAGATGACCTCACAGATGAACCTACTGCCAAAATGATATAACTTGTCACTCTGCGCCTCCTGCTGGGACATGATAGGAAGCACAGGGCACCACCGATTCAGAATCTGTGCCAAAGTGCTTTCTACTCCCCACTGCAGGGGGATGTGTATGAAACTCCATCAGTCTAGGGCAAAAACCAGTTCCCTACTTTTCCTATCCCAGGAAATCCCACTTAAACTCACAGAAAATCACTGCTGACACTTTACTTTATGTCCTCCTTAGAATATGGCTGAGTCAAAAGGGGTCACTAAGGAGATTCTATTGGTGTCTTGGAGTTCATAGTTCAAAGGCAGGAGTGGATTGGCAGGGAATGGATCTGAGGCAACCACCGGGTTATGGGGCTAACACACTCCTATTCCAACACTTCTCTAGGTAGAGGAGTCTATCATTCATCCGTGAGTTTCACGTGTTCATGCTGCCTGAGCTGCTTCCTGCTAAAACTCCTGAGTCTTGTTCACCCTTACAGCAATAGCCTGACTGACTTCATGTGTCTCCTTACCACCAAAAGAGGAAAATGAAAAAACATGAATGAAGCCCACAGACAGCATCTTTGAATAAAGAGCTGCTGTGACAAAATAGTAGTGGTGGGGTGGCTGTCATTTGGGAAACTGATGCTAGGCCATGATCCAAAGTTGTTTCGAAAATCAGACTCGTGAACTCAAAAGTGATATGAATGTATTTAATGTCACTTAACCTTATGGTCAAAAATGCTTCAAATAATAAATTTTTTGTGATGTCTCTTTTACCACAATTTAAAAAACTGAATACCATGACCTTGACTGGCCTAAGGGAATTTCTGGCTTTGTTGGAGTGGGCCATTGGCAGTCTGGAAAACCAAGGTTTAGCAATTTGGAATATTTTCTTCTTTTGAAGGATCAAAAATGAAGTACATAAGGGCTGAGGTAAATCTTAGTGGTAGAATGTTTGTCTAGCTATGTGTGAGGCCCTGGGTTTGATCCCCAGCACTGCAAAAGGATAAAATAAAAATAAAAATGAAGTGAATAAAAATTATTAAAAAGAAGAATTCTTGCCAAAAAATTTTGTGTCTGAATATAATCATGCCTCTAGATCTAACTTAAAATTCAAAGAAAATATGGAGGATCAGAATAAGTTAAATGACATTAAGAAGAAGCAATCAACCTATCCAAACTGCATTCTTCTATATGAAACCTATAGAACAGGTCAATGGAACAACAATAAAAAAAGATAACTTTTCTAGTTTCAAAGAGAATTAAAAGAGATTTAAGAGACAAAAACAACCAAATACTATAAATGGAACTTGACTGAATACAGATTTGAACAAAGCTGCTATAAAAGTATTTTGGACAACTGGGACATTTGAATACAGATTGGTTATTAAATGACAGTACTATTAATTTTATTAGGTATAAAATTACAGTGTGATCACATAAGGAAAAAAAACATTTTAAATACACAATGAAGTACTAGGGGAGACATGTCTAGAATGTGCTTTAAAATACTCCTTTCCCCATCCCTAAGCAAGTCAGGGATAGATAAAACTAATAGGTCAAAGTGTTGTAGTTGTAGAGCCTGGGTGATAGGTACATGGATACTATTATGTTAATTACTTTCTGTTTTTAGAAATGCTCATAATAGATGAGCACATGGTAAATGCCTATAATCCCAGTGACTCAGGAAACTAAGGCAGGAGGATCACAACTTTGAGGCCAGCTAGGACAACTTAGATCATATCTCAAAATAAAAAATTCTAGGGATGTGGCTCAGTGGTGCAGCTCCTGCATTCAATCTCAGTGCCTCAAAAGAAAAAAATAATAATAATAATAAAAATTAAATAAAGCAGCAACTCTGTTAAAAAATGTATAACCTTTCTTGTAGGACAATTAAAGCCCTTATAAATTATTTACTTCACTTGTCTTTGCAGTATTCAAAGGTGGGTTTTGGGAAGCAAAAGTTAACAAAATGACTTTGTAGGTAGTAGTTTTAAAGTCTAAAAAAATTGGAATACTTTATGTACTATGACAGAATTGGAACAAATCTGCAGGAGGGCCAGAGTTTCTCATTCCCAAACCAAATGGCTTCACTGCAAGCCAGGGACTTTGATGTCATGGTGTGGCACAAGGCACAAGCAGGGAAGCAGGAAGATGGCAATTCCACAGCTGAAAAGTTAGAGGCCAGTGAGAGCAGCTGTTGATGAAGAGGAAGGTATTCTGACCACCCAATAGACCAGGACAACTCTGGGTTTGGATCCCATGCTCCATGGCAGCAAGGAGTCTCTAAGGTTGGTGTTACTGCATCACCAGAGACAGGCTCTCTGATGCAGAAATGCACTTTCCTTCTGAAGACATACTGGGTCAGTATTCTGCAGAATTATGGGAAACAATCATCAACTCAGTAATTTTTAAAGATTTCTGTAAAACAGGATCTCACAAAAGTCTACTTGCAGAATACAGTATAATATAATGGGGGAAATATTTCCACTTTTATCGTTTTAGTGTCTATTATATTTATAATGTAACACATCTTTGCCATGAAAAAAGGGCTGCCCAGAATCACATCATTTCAGAAATGGGAGGGGACACTAGAAGTATATTGTCCAACTTGCTTATTTTGCATATGAGAAAACTGAGGCTCGAAAGAAAGAAAGTAACTTAGAATTATAAGCACTTTGAACCTGGATAATTCTAACAAGACACATAGTGCCAGCCCCTGGACCAGACATTTTCTGTTTACTGTTCATTTACTGCTTGTAACTGTCCTTAGATAGAGGAGTAACCAGTTCCATCATTATTGAGAAAGACCTGGAGGCAAAGTTAGGTAATGGCTGGTAACTTATCTTTCTACTCTTCTCACTGCCCCCAGGGGCCCAGCCCCTCTGTTCAGCCCTGTATGGGTGGAATTAGTCTCTTCCTAAGTATCTCCAGGGCAAACGAATGCACTGAAGGAGCTGCCTATTCCATTTTCAGATAGCTCATTTTCCTAGGAAGTCCAAGGTCCCAGATAGAGGCAAAGTGAAGAAGGTAAGTAAGTTCTTATGACTCCAGGTTCAAGGATGATAGTGTAACAACTTCATAATTAGGCCCAAAGAAAGAAATGTTGCTGAAAAAAAAATATCAAAGTTATACTTACAAAGAAAGTTCTAAGGCAAAAGGCAAAAATTTGGGCTCTCACATTTAACAAGCACATTACCAGGTTGCACAGAAGCAGCTGGAAGAGAAACACCCTCACCTGGGTAAAGTACATCCTGGAGGAATTGGAGCCCAGGAGCTTGCCCTCAATGTGCTGCTGCACCCGCTCCAGGATGCTCTCCTCATGCAAGAAGTGGACTTCGTGCTTTGTAGGGTGCACATTGACATCTACGTTCTGGGGGCTGATTTCTAAACTGGCAGGGAAAAAAGAAGACAATCACCTCAGATCATGGAGGGTTGGGGGGAAATCCACACATGGTGTATATGATGGTTAGATGACGTGGGAAGCAAAATAGCAGTGGTCAAAACCTCAAGATCAAGTAAGTGGTCAAATGATGGTTTTGCTACTGAACAACTGTGTAGTTTTAGATAAGTTATGTCATATTTTTTTGCCTCTTGTTTCTTCATTTGCAAAGTTGACATAATAGCATTACTTACGTCACAGGTTTGTGGTGGGAATTAAATTCATGTAAAGCACTTTGCATGTACTCAACATATTTATTAGATGTTAGCTGTTATTATCATCATTCTAGAATTAGTAGAATTTCCTATTATGTGACCTCAAGAAAGTCAATTTCTCTGGATGTTCTCTCATCTGTGACCAATAAGGTAACCAGGAATCTGTCCCCTGCTTACTTTTCACTATTATGTGAGGATCAAAACAAGAACAGATGCAGGAGAACTTTCCATAATTAAAATGTAACAGAAGAGTCAGTTCAGACAGGTTGTGTCACTTATCAATTTATTGTCCATGCTCTAAGTCCATCATCTATCATTGTTGCTCTATAATGGAGCTTTACAATGTGAAGTTTTGTCAGTAGAGGGCGCCAGAGGAAAGTTTGGGGGCATTTGTCAAGACCTCTGCAAGTTGTCTTGCATATTCGAGCAGCATGTAGCCCCTTCCTGTGGACAGCTGTCACCAGAGGCTCTCAGAATGGTAGGGGAGTGCCCCACTGACTTCTCCACCATGCATTCTCCTCAACAAGGTCAGCACCTCAGCCCCCAGTGGTGGGGGAGGGTATGTAGAAGGGGCTCTATCTCAGCCCTTGGCGGAATGGCTGCTCCCTGTCACTTCACCCCTTACTATCTGATCTCCCTTTACTCTAATCCTGTTTGTAACTCTTTTTTTAAACTTTCCGTGTTCTAACTATTGTAAGGCTTCCATTTCCTGTTAAGACACAGACTGATATGGAGATAGAAGGTGATAACTGGACCAATTTATCACCTAGTAAGGGAATACAAAAGGGAATCAATAGTTCTTCATTTAGCTTAAAAATTACTTTTGACCATGATTCCCACCCCTCCCCCACTTCAATCAAAACTAGAACAAAGAGAAAATTACTTTCCAACACAATTTCTGCTCAGAGGGAAAAGGTTTCAGACCTAAGATGTTTCAGAATGAACGATGCCCTGTACAAATATGGCCCTGTTCTTAAGAGGGCGATCTTCTGTCATGTTATGATAAAAACGCCAAGGCTATGAAATAAGACAGACTAGTAGTAGAGCAAGAAACAGTGGAAAGAGATCCTCTATAAATCAGACCCCTACTCAAACTTCTTTTGGGGCAGGGCGCCTCACATTCATTCTGTATTATTCTGTATTTCAAACACCTACTACCGGGTTTGGTCTGTATAAATGCCAGTGCTAAATTATTTATGACCACTAAAATATGATGGCTAAATTATTTAAGTGAACTACTAGGCAATCAACAGTGGACATGCCAAGACAAGAACCTCCACAGAGCAGAAGACTTTCATGGAAGGAAAACTCTAGCTGTTTCAGTTTTTCCAACTGATCTCAGCAGAAGGAACATTCAGAGTTTTTTGAGCACATCTGTCTATTCTGCCTATAAGCTATCCACTCCTCCTGAAGGGGAAAGGTATGTTATCCACTCACTTTCCTGTCACCAACACAGCAGAGGTTCTCTGTGAGTTTCTGCTAAGTTAGTAAATACATAAAGGAAAACTGTACCTTTTTTCTATGAGAAGGGAGAGAGCATCCTTCCACTAGCAGTGACAGAATTCACTGATTGGGCAACTAGCAAGCCCAAGTCTTTCACAGAGGACAGCCTGATAGAATTTCTGTTCCTGTGAGAATTGAATGAGGAGTTTGGTGCTACATACCTGAGGTATAGGAATGGGTGTGTGTTTTTGGGCAAATATGCTGCATACACCATTTCTATGGCTTTTCTCAAGGAAGTTGATTCTACCAGACGATCTAAAAAAGAAAAGTAAAGCAACCAGCTTAAAACTGTCTTTATAGGGAGGTCACAGGAGTACACTCACACCAAGCCATTAAATTATCTCAGGAAGAATCCCTCCAGAGTGAGAGCCACATCAGATTCCCAGGAAGAAAGGCCCCTATGCCTCTTATCACCTCCCACCTTGGGACTCACTCCTCTCATCCAAAAGCAGAAGGGATGAAAGGCAATAAATTCTGTCTCTCCACCTCCCTTCCCCTCAATCAGTCCATGTGGATTAGTTGTGCCCTTGTTGGGTCCAGCAGAAAATATGATCTCAGTTCTTAGATTTTCATTCTGCAAAAAACATACTGTCTACCTATCACATGTGCCAAATCCTGGGAGAACCTATGCTGGCGAATGATTAATTCCAATTCCAAGTGGTCAGAACTATCTTACAGAGGTGCATGCTACATGGTGGGATGAAAACAGCTAACTCTGTTCAGGGAGTTTCAAAAGTGGGGTTTCCATACCAAGTAATAAAAGATAAGAATTAGTTTTCTAGAATTTTAGGCAGTGTAAATGTCTGACTGAATGTTTAAGGTAATTCAGAAAATGATGCAAGTTTGGAGTTGGGTATGTAACAATGCAGACTGGGAGAAATAAGATTAAAATCAGAGGAAAGATCTGGGTTTAGAAAACAGCTTTCTGCTACAATAGACTTTAGAAAACTGGCTGATGATCTGTTGTCCTAACTGTAGCCAAGGATATTGCACATCGTTGTATTTCCAACAAGAAGAGAGGCCATAATTTTTACAAATAAGGAGACTATTATTTACGTGCTCACCGAATCTACAGCCTCTACTAACAATGTGCTTATACTCTGTAACACATGCCCTGATCACACAGGCCAGAAGCTGACATGGGACCTGACAAAAAGGACAGCTGGAGACCTTCTGCTGAGACTTCTAAACTTGAGACTGGCCAAAGGAATGTTCTTTGTCTCTGCCACCTAGGTGAGCCTGCACAGTGTGTAACTGAAAGAATCTGACCTTTCTTTGCTACTGAGAATCTGGCATCATGAAGAGATTTGAAGAGACTCTGGTAAGAATCCCCAGAAAAACAGACACAGATGAGCCAGAAGGCACTTATACTGATTCTTGCTCGTCTATTCTGGAGCCAACAGTGTGTTATGAACCAGCTGTTCTTTGTAGTTAGGAAAAATCTAATGAAAATTATTTTGTTAGCTTTACATGCACCCAGCTATGTTATCCATCAGGTTTCAATCCTTCCTAATGCAGTAGAAAAAAACTCTGCTAATATGAGTTTAACAGAATCTGTCTATAAAACTACTGACTCTCCCATTACTCTTTCTATATTGCTTTGAATAACTGCTACAAAACATGCCTAATTTGTGACATTTTATTGTTATTATTATTACTATTATTATTATTATTCTTTATTGCTATAAGTGCAAGAGGAGAATATAACATTACAACAGCAAACAAAACAAAAATTACAAAGTTATCATGAAATACTTTACAACAATAATGGTAAAGAAGTTATAAGAAACTGAACACATGTAAAGATGCGTGTTATTTCTGGAAGGAAAACTGAGACTGTTTGGGATTATGTGTTGTTTTTTCTTTATCAAACAAAACCTTGTTAACAATTAAGTTACAAAAGCAGAACACGAAATAATATTTACTTAGTATCATGTAAACAAGTCAGCAGAAAGGTAAGGATTGGAAAGGAATTTGGGAAGAATCAAACACATTTAGTTAATTTCCTCTCTAATTTTAGAACTGCTCTTTGTATCATAGATTTAATTCTTTAAAAAGAAATCTTAAGGATGTTAAACCTCAGTATGTTTACTGTAATAGCAATATCTATACCTAACATGTCAGTCTCTTGTCTCTGTCTGTCTCTCTCTCCTGGTGTGTCCTGCTGTGCAAAATCAAACAATGGCCCTTGATCTAAAGGCAGAGCAAAGCTCTGCTTAGGTCATGCTGTAGAGGTCCACTGCCAGCAGGCAAGGTGCTGGTTCACAGGGACTGTGATGCTTTCTCCTGGGACCCTCTTACAGGCAAGAACCAGACCATGGCAGCACAAATCAGAGGGCCAAGTACAAATTTTGGACAAAAATTATAAATGTTTACTAATCAAGTCAAATTTTGGCACAGGGTTCCCCATGTATAATCAAACCTCCGAGTTACGAATTTTTGCAGGGTACCATAAAATTCTCTGTGTACATATGTACATACTTCCTTTATACTTACGGTTGATGAAGAGTAAGAAAATGCACTTCTTCACTGAGTAGTTTGCATTGGATATGTAGCCATTCATTTTGAAAGCTAGGGTTTTATCCTCACACCCAACTTCTATCAGTTCTCTGGTTAGCAAAGATAAATTTTGAGACCTCTGAAAACACTGGAAAACTCAAACATTATAAAATAATCAGAATCAGAAAACACACAGCTCCTTTCCATAGAGTAACTTGGCCAAATGAGGACCTCTGAGACTTAGTTCATTGAGGTCCTCTGTGCCTCCATCAGTCCATCTGTCTATCCATCTATCCAATTGTCCATCCATCCATCCAATCCATCTATCCACTCACCCATCCACCAACCCATAGCTACACGCGTTCACCCACCTACCCATGCAGTCAGTGTTGTCAAGCACTTATGCTACACATGAGGCACTACTCTAATTGCTGGGATATAAAGATAGATCCAAGCTCTGAGACCTTGTTTTGTTGGAAGTTTTATATCTCTCAGTAACTAAATCCCAGAGTTAAAATTCCAGGAACTCATTTCTGCTTAACAGCTTATTGTAATGCCTGGCACCGCAATGGGCTGCAATGTGTTGTTCCCCAGATTGTGTTTACTGGGGAGAGGAGGTTAAAGTGAAAAACTAGTTGGATATGCCACACATATCTCTGCCTGAAGGCCTTCCCAAGAACTGATTCTTCTACCAGGACAGCTAACCCATTGGCAGTTAGTTAATTCCTATTTATTCTTTACATCTTAAGGATTACTTCTTCAAAGGTACTTCTCTGACTATCCCTCTCTCTGACCCAAAATTCTTCCATCATGCCCTGAGTTTTTTCTTTGAGGCATCAAGCACTATCTGCTTATGAATGACATAATGATCTCATGTGTCTTTCCAACTGGAGAGTTCTACTAGGGCAAGAATTGCTTCTGTTTTGTTTACTGTATCCCCACCATATATCCTAGCCCAGCACTTGAGGAACAACTGGCACTCACTAAGGTTTGCTGGTGGATGGTGGAAGTTTTTCCTGCAGTAATGTGTGCTCTAGGTACCTGGGTGGAGGGTATAGCATCAGGTGTTTCCCATACACACTGAACCTGTAAACCCTTTCATCCCAAAATGTCTCAAGAGGTTGGTGTTCTGGAAACCTACTTTGGAAAATGCTGCTCTGGGGGATTTCTAATCTCTTACAATACCTAGGAATTTCCCTAATTTTGAGTTTTAAAGTTTAGTCAATAATCTGAAAAGTAACACTGTAGCACAGAGCCCTCTCTGCTCTGAGAGCAGTTTAAAAAGATTAACTCATTTATACTTATCTAGAAAGAAAAGGGTAAAAAGAATGAATAATTTGTTCTTCAAAGTAGAAAACTGGTACTTGGACTGCTGATGCTTTTAAGATTTCTGGGAAAATAAGTGAAGTGAGGGGCTGTCCTAATCTCTCATGCATCTGTGTATCCACAGCACTTCCTGCATGCCTGGCACATGGAAGGGTCTCAGCATTCTTCCCCTCAGATTATGACATGGGCAATCTAAGCTTCGTGAACACCTGAGATTTAGCTAGGAGTCTACAATGGAAATGGTGATTTTTACAAGCAGATGGTAGCATCAGGAAGGCTCTGCAGCACAAGTAAGCTCCCCTCTTAGGCTTTCCTGACAATGAAGGTTTGGTGATACCTGAGATCAAGTCTCCAAAGGCAGGAAATATTTTATTTGTGTTTATACCTAACTCTAGCCTGGAACATGGGAGGAGATTAAAAAATGTCAAACAATAAATAAATGGAATTCTAAAGTTATGATAATGCAAATACAAGGAAAAGAGGAAGCAGTAAAGGATGACAGAATTCTAATATGCTACCAGTATTCTAAAGACAAAGACCAGGAGAAAACACATTGATTTTCAGCCATAGCAGCTAGGAGGCAATGTATACCCTGGAAATGTCAATTATGTGAAATAATAATTCTATTTAACCTGAAGCATGAAAACAAGTCTTTATATTTGACTAAAGCAAACTCTTAAGGCAGGTGCTATCTTGGGATTACAAAATATTGTGATGGGATGAAAAAATAAAATAAGAAATACAAAAAGATTTTCTAATATATAGGTTATCAACATACCGGCTAACAGCATTTCCAAAGATGGAGCGAATATTGTCCACAATTGTGGCATTGGGTAGTGTTCTGACATCAGTTACTGTCTCGCCTTGCTAATAAACAAATAGAAGACACAATGACTTACTGTTTCACAGTTGTGACTGAAACATGATAACCTTATCACCACAGGCAAAATATTGAAAATCCCCTTTTGTCATAATACAAAACCATCCCTCAGAAATCAAGAACTTACTTTTTTAACTGAGAAGCTAATGCCTGAATTGTGTATTGAATATCTGGAAATAAAAACAAAATAAGTGATAAGCAAAAAATAACAGAATACAAAATATATGTCAGAGACCCCTTTTAGTTAAATAACCCCATAAATCAGTAGAGCTAAAGGATTGAAGCAAAGATATATACAAACAAAAAATATCTCAATACATCCTATATTACCCTCAGGAAAATAAACAGCAGAGACCTTGTAGAGTTTTCAATGCTAAAAAGGGACTAAATTAAACAAAATACAGGGTTCCTTTCTGTTTTTATAGGTTACTGACTGGACTCAAGGATCTCTCAACATAGTCTCTTCTTTATCTGCAGTTTTAGTTTCAAAGTGTCCAAAAGGGCCTGTGTGGCCTCCAGGACATCTTGAGAAGCTACCTTTAACAGCCCCTACACACTTTTATTCTCTCTCAGATCCCTCAATGGACCCTCCTCCCAGGCTTCTTCACTGCCCCTAGATCCTGTTCCAGTATCTCCCAACCTTTGCTTGGTTGGCCATTATTTCTCTTCTCTCTATGATCCCTATGAACTGAAATATAAAATCTAGAAAAATGCACTGAAGTAACAAATAATATTTCATTTTATCGTACCCAAGAACCAAAACTTCAAACTTCCTTTACTTTCAGGATATAATGAATAGTCTGACACTGATTTATAAATTCCAGGGGGGAATAAATAAACTTAATGTATAAATCTGTGCCAGTTTCTTATGGAAAAAGTCTAATTCACTTTAGGTTTCTTTAGAAATACTGAAAAATAATTAACATACCCCTATTACAGTTCAAGAAAATGTGGGTCTGGAGAGCCATTTGTAGCAGTAGATTAAGTCAATCATGATAATAATGTTGTTTTCATCTGTCCTGAATCCCCTCTTCTACTTCTGATAGCCATCTCTAAGCTCCCCTTGGGAAACTACCTCTATCCTGTTCCCATTCTACCTGATGCACTCTTAGTAAGACTGCCAACCAAGAAGTGTCCATCCCATAGCCATGGATGGGCACATGCTCACGGGACCCAAGCTATGTCAATCAGATGTACTCTCCAGGAAACATATACTACAGCAGGGTCAGAAAAAGAATAAATACAACTGAACCAGGATTACAATGCTAAAATCCTGAAGGCACCCTGATTTTTGTCATCTCTAGGAAGCAGCTGTCTATACCTTTTTCCACTTAGTGAATAGCTTCTAGTCTTCCAATAAATTTATGTTCACCTCAAGGTAGCTAAGGTCAGTTTCTTTTAGTTGCTACTAAAGAACCCTCAATGATATAAAGACCAACTGCTCTCTCCTGGGAAGATGAGAAAAAGTTCAGAATTGGTGACAACTTTGATAAGAGTAATATGTTTGCCAGCATTGCTGTTTACTATTTAGCTCAGAAATGGTTCTCAATTTTTAAGCACCAAAACATTCCTTTGATGACAGATCTCAGAGACCCTTCTCCCACATTTTGGACTATACCTGCCAACAACTTCCAAAATTTTTCCATACTCTTCACTTGGATTTTTTAAAGCTTTTCTCCTTGTGGTTATGTTGTAAAAAAGATCCTCCACCTGAACAAAAAAGATTGATTTTTCTTGTAAATTCATAGAAGAACATGGAAATAAAAGCTCACGTTGTTCACATAAAGCTGAGTTCTAAGGCAGTAAATTCAAAGATATTTACTAGCAACATACTTCTAAGAATTGATTGGGGAAGTAGGCAACACCGATAAAGGAACTGAAGGATATATTTTTCTGCCTCTCACATTCATTCATTGATTTCTAAACTATGGGGGGCTATCTGCTTTGTAATTTTTTTTTTTTTTTTTTTTTTTTTTTAATTTGTGATGCTGGGGACTAACCCAGAACCTCATGCATGCTAGGCAAGTGCTTTACCATTGAGCTACATCTAGGCTTTGTATTCAAAATATGAAGACAAAATTTAAAGTAGTCTTGCTCAGGAGAATGCATGATTTGGGGGGCCACACATGTACATTTATAAACAATGACAATATCACATGGCATTTAAAGATATTTTTCAAACTAAGGATAATCACAAAATTTCTGAGATCATTTGGAGTTTCTGCAAATCACACTACAGACACCCTGGTAAGGCTCCTTGTTAACATGCACTCTGAAGCACATATTCATTTCTGCCTATTGCATGCTTCATCATGCCCAGGTGTTAAAATGTCAGAATGACCTTCAAGGAGATATGTTCTAGTTGGGATTTGTGGTGTAGGGACAGAGTACACAACACAACAGCAGGTGCTTTGTGGGATCACATGGAAAGGGACTAACCAAGGCACTCGAGAAATAAGGTAGCATGATGGACTTCCTTCTGACAAATGATATAATAACATAATCTACCAAATATACTTTGAGGCAGGTGTGCCCCTAATATTTGTTCCATTTTTTAAAATAACTTTATTTTTTACTTGTAGGTGGATACAACACCTTTATTTTTATGTGTTGCTGAGTATTGAACCCAGGGCCTCACATGTGCTAGGTGAGCACACTACCACTGAGCCACAACCCCAGCCCTTCTTCGTTCCATTTGATAGATGAGAAAACTTGTTAAGTGACTTACCTTTGGACACAACCATCAACTGATGAGGCTGGGACTTCAAGTTATGTTCTCTGGAGCCAACCTTAATGCTTTTTCAGTGCTAACTACGCTGCCACTGATTTTTGCCATCCCAATAAAGAATCTTTCAGACCCTCACTAAAGACAAGGGGGTAGGCAGGCTACCATGCCATAAAACTATTTTTCTTGATTACAGGGTGATATCTTTGGCCTTCTATTCACGAGCAAATATTAATTTTATTATCACCCTAAAAACTCCAAGCCATTTATTTTTCAATATTTATACAAAGCTCTTTTTCAACAATTTACATTCTTACCGTGATCTGGGTCCCTTGATTCCCTGCACATGGTTTAGGAGGAGCTTTCAGCTTTCCATCTGAGTAACTTGCTCTAATAGAAATTATGCAACATTATTAACACCCAATAGAAAATGAGATACTTATCCAAAGGGTGAAAAAATCATACCAATACATTAAAATAGTCATATTATAGATTCTCTTAATTACTCACCTTTTTTTCCCACTACTTCCATGCTAATTTAAAAAATGGTCACTGTTCTAGCAAATTTTGATTTTTAGTTGCTAAAAACTAGTTTTGCCACTGCCTAAGACAACAGTAAATATTTGCTATAATTTTGCAATCACTGATTGAGGAGCAACCATGTACCAGGCCTGTGGAGGCCCTGGTAATACAGAAAGGTCTTAGAAAAAACACTTGCCCTAGGGAGGGACAGACTTTTACCTAAAGCTAAGTGATCTACAGAAGGAGCCATATGGTTTGGGTGGGAGTGAGGGTAGGTGAAAGCATCAGAGGAGAAAGGACAGTTCACCTGGGCTTCACGGAGGAAGGAGTCAGGTGGAGACAGCAGGAAAGATCATTTAAGAAGGGAAAATAAACAAAAGCATAGAAGCTCTGAAAACGTGGCAATTAGGAATGTGTGGTGAGAAGAGGCTGGAAGGGCAGACTAAGAACATACTGAGAGTACACTGGTTGCCAAGATGACAGCTCCGGACTTCAATCTGCCACAGAAGGGGAGATGCTAGAGGTCTCAGACAGCGGCACAACATCATCCCAGAGGACAAGAATTAATTTGGGGCACATTAATTCATAACTGTCTCCTAGTTTGTGATATGATTCAAATCATAGCAGCCCACCCAGATGTGAGGGAATTATAATTCACACCAAGTCAACTCCCCTAGCCTCCAGGCTGCATACACTGAAGTGCTCATTACTTCACACATTTGTCTGCTGAAGAAGACTAAGGAAATAGTCTTCTGTTCTCTATTTTGATTTACAAATAATCTGTATGTCTAATTTTTTTTTTTCTTTTTTGGCATGAGTTGGGTACTCCTACCTGTCTTCAACTAGCAATTAGCTAGGGCATATAAAAACAAAGTACAATTTTGATTCCCTGAATTCCACTTTCATTCTGATCCAGGGTCATTCATCAGCCTCTAAAAATTGTGTCAGCAGAATAGCCAGTAAGGAGCCACACATGGGAAGGCAAGCCAGCCCAGGAACACAAGGATGGCAGGGACCTCGTAGCTCAGGAGCCAGCAAAGGTACTATGAGCCTTCAGCATCCCAATCACAGCCCTGTAATCAGCCCAAAATGATACCCCACTAAGGGCAAAGAGGCAGGACTAACATCAACAGCCACCACTTACTCAGAATATTTATGTGTAAAATATACATCTTGCTGGACACTTATAATACATTACATTTTATCTTCAAAGGATCCAAGAAATAAGAATACCACTTAGTAATCATCCCTGTGAATTATCAACTTAGCAACAGGGAGCAAAGTAAACTTACCCAAGATCTCAGCCAAAAAAAAGATCACGCTGGTGTTTAGGTAGATCACTCTGAGATCCAGGCAAAAAGTACAATTCAAGATGAACACACAGGAGTAAAAGAAGTTAGCACTATACCTGTATGCACACTTTCCATCAGCTGTTTTGGTTGTAATAGTAACATGAGCCACATGGCTTATGCTGGCCAAAGCCTAGGGAAGAAAAGGAAATGGAATGAAATAAAAACACACTGCTCAATCTCCTATCTCATCCAAGGGAAAGGTTATCTAAATTGCCTCTTGCATTTTGCATTCACCTGTGACAATAATCAGCACTTTGATGACATATTTAAAGAGAGGATATAAAATTGAATCAATAGCATAATCACTAGAACATGAAAAAATATTTCTTAAAAAATCCAAAATCTAACACATTAAAGCATTAATGTGTTAATAGCAATTATGTTCAGGTGGTAGAACTATAGGCACTGTATTAGTCAGCTTTCTGTTACCATAACAAATACCTGAAATAAACAACTTATAAAGAGAAAAGGCTTATTGTGGTGCACAGTTTTAGAGATTCAGTCCATGATGAGTTAGCCCCTGTGCTTTTGGTCATGTAGCAAGGTGTAATAATGGGGAGGAGCATGGGGAGGGGCTGGGAGAGCAAAATCATTCACCTTATGGCTGTGGGATGCCAAAGAAAAAATAAAAAAGATTATTTTGGTTGTGCCTCCTTAAAGGGCACACCCCCAATGATCTGAAGACCTCCTACTAGGCCCACCTCTTAGAGTTTCCAACAATGCCAAGCTGGGGACCAAGCCTTTAACATATTGTCTTTTGAAGACCCAAGGCCTCATGCATGCTAGGCAAACACACTACCACTGAATCTCACCTATAGCCCCTCCAATAAATTTTAAAACTTGCCTTCAGAAATGGATAATGAAATCACTCTAAATAGATGATGCTATAAATTGTTACTCAAAACTATTTTTGTATAAGCAATGACATGTTTAGAAATATAAAATTTTACACAATTAAGACAAAAAACATATTTTAGAAACTCATAACTATTTTTCCCCCTTATAACTAAGACTGGTTTCCTGGTCCTTTGGGATCTATATCTCTTTTCACTAGGACAACATAGCACACAAAGATGCCACCCAGAAGCTGTGCTATAATGGGTTCTGCATGACAACATCTACATACTTGAGGTAGGTTTAGTTCATTAAAAGGAACATGGCTCTACTTGGGAGGCTGAGGCTGGAGGATCACTTGAACCCAAGGGTTTGATACTAGCCTGGGTAAAAACAAAAAATAAAAAAGGAACATGGCTCAGGCTCAGAAATTACTTTGTCATAGTTGGATTCCTTGGTTTATGTAATTTTCATCATTAAAAAAAGCAAATGATTTGGAGACCTATGTAAGGAAGGACATCAAATATATACAGTAGTACAGTACTAAACAACATCTGGAAGAGAGAGTAACACTATACGTGGCACAGTAGATTGTCCTGCTGTTTCAAAGAGGCATTTTTGCTGAGGAAAACAAATGGACAGGAGGCAAGGACCTGGGTTCAATTTCCCACTCTGTCACATTCTAGCTGTGTGCCCTGGCTATGTTTTTCAACACTCAGTATCTTTTTCCTTGTATAAAACAGGGCTACTGACAAAACCTACTCTGTGGGGATACTATCAGAAGTAAGAGTTAATACACACATCTGTTGAGAACCATGGCTGGCACAAAGAAAACCTCAATTAATCTCCCCTGTTTAATTACAGTGAGCCCTTTTTTCTATTTTATTTAGAGACAGGGTCTCACAAGGCTTGGGGCCTTGCTAAGTTGCTGAGGCTGGCTTTGAACTCTTGATCCTATTCCCTTAGCCTCCCAAGCCCCTGGATTAAAGGCATGTGCCACTGCACTGGACTTTCATAAGGCCTCTTAAATCTCTTTTAATCTATAGGTGCTTGTTACCCTTCTTACTATTGCTTGACTACTATGTTTTCCACATATTGCTACTTAGATTTAAGTATTGAGCACATTCACTTGTTTTGTTTTGTTTTTGGTAGTACTGGGGACTGAACCCAGGACCTTACATGTTAGGCAAATTCTTTACCATTAAGCTACACCCCCAATATTCTTTAAATTTTGTATTTTGCAACAGGTCTCACTAATTTACCCAGGCTGGACTTGAATTTGTAATCCTCTTGCCTCAGCCTCCCTAGTAGCTGTGATTACAGGCACATACTATCACACCCAGTTCCACATTTCATTTTTTGATAAGAAAACTTCATAAGTAGTTTTGGGTATTTTTATCAAGAGACGCATAATATCTGGATTCTCTGTAGATAAAAGAGTTTATGGCATATTAAATATTTATGAACAATTTTCAGTTCTGGAGAACTTAATTGTTGATTCAATTTGCATATATTAAATAAGTAAAAAATATCAAATCTTATTTACTTCTCATATTGAGAAATATGTGCTGAAATGTCATCATCATGTGAGGATATTTTACACATTTCTTTAAACTTTAGCTTACCTCACCCCGAAAGCCATAGGTAGAAATACGGGCTAAGTCTTCAAAGGACTGCAGTTTACTTGTAGTGAACCTCTCACACACAATATCCAGATCTTCCTTCTAGATGATTTAAAAAAGAAAGTAAATAATTATGTTACTCATTTTTCTACATCTTCCTGAATTTTTGTTTTATCAATTTCATTTAGGAATAAATTTCTCTTAGAAGAGTTTTTAAATTAGTAGTGACTTCCTCACTTGGTATCCAGAATATCACATTGTCTTGGCATTCTTACTTTCTTACTAGGCTGTGCCTTTTCTGGATCATTTGCTCTTCCCACCTCCTGACACTGGAGTAACCCAGGATTTCATACTTGAACTTCCTCCTTATCTACACTCACTATCTTGATGATCTTATTCAGTCTCCTGGCCTATATTTTTAAATAAGAAAAACTTTTAAATATCTACAACTTTTTAAAATTGTAATCAAATACATGTTAACATAATACTTTCATCTTAACCATTTTTAATTATCCAGTTCAGTGGCATTAAGTACATTCACAGTGTTGAGCAACCATCACCACCATCCATCTCCAGAACTTTCTCATCTTCCCCAAAATGAATCTCTGTACTCAATAATCAATAACTCTCCATTCTGCATCTTCCCCCAATCCCTGGGAATCATCGTTCTACTTTCAGTTTGATGCATCTGACTATTCTAGAAACCCCATATAGTAGGAAGCACATATTTGTCCTTCCGTGACTGATGTATTTCACTTAACATAATGTCTTCAAGGTTCATCTATGTTGTAGCATGTGTCAAAATTTCATTCCTATTTAAGTCTGAATATTATCCCTTTGTGTACATATGCATCACGTCTTGTTCATCCATTCATCTGTTGATAGACACTTGAATTTTACCAGTTGACTATCATGAATAGTACCGCAATGAAAATGAGTATACAAATATTTGTTCAAGTCCCTGCTTTCACTTTTGTATGTACACAGAAGTGAAACTGTTGAAACGTATGGCAATTTTGTTTAATTTTTTGAGTAATCACCATACCATTTTTCATAGTGGTCACACTATTTTATATCCTCATCAGCAATGAACAAGGAGTCCAATTTCTCTACCTTTTTGCCGATACCTGTTACTTTTTTTTTCTTTTGATAATAGCAATTCTAACGAGTATGTGGTTTCTCACTGTGACCTGTATTTGCATTTTCTGCTTGACTAATGCTGAGCATCTTTTTATGGGAGTCTTATGCCTTTTGATAGTATCAAAATGCAGATGACTCCCAAATTTTTACCTGCAAACTACACACTGCATTCCAGACCCTCAGCACAGCTCAAAGAGAATCTTAAATTTGATGTGCTCCAAAATAAACTTCCCATCTTCCCCAAATCTGTTTCTTCCATAATCTTTCCCATTTAGTAAATGGCAATTTTTTGCCTCATTTATGCAGGTCAAAACCTTAAAATTAATCCTGATTTCTCCTTTCATTCAACATCACAAATTCTGAGAGCTTTGCCTTCACAATTAACTCAGGATCGTATTGCTTCTTACTTCTCTTTGGCAGCCAAATTGGTCCAAGGCACTATCATCCCCTCCTAAATTGCTGCAAGAGCCTCCTCACTGTTCCTGCCCTGTCCCTTTGCAATCTATTTTCCCACATGGCAAAGGACTTTTTATAAAATCACCAAATCATATAAAACTTTGCTTAAAACCTAGTAGTATCCTAACACAGTCACTAAAAAAGTCAACGGTTTTACCATGTCCCACAAGGTCCAGCATATTCTCGCTCTGGCCTCATCTGGTTACTCTTCCCTTGTTCAACCTGCTCGAGACACACCTGCCTCCTTGTGGGTCCTTAAATGTTAGGCATTCTTCCTATCTCATGTCTTTGTCTTTTCTGTTCTCTTTGCCCACAAGACTCATGCTTTGAATAGTTTCATGACTTGCTCCTTGATCTCCACATCTCTCCTTAAATATCATATATACTAAAGATTTCCTGAATCATTTAAGTTGCACTCCTACACATTCCCCCCACTCTTTCCCTAGCTTTAGTTTTCTCCAGAGTACTTAATGCCATCTAACAAACGATTTATTACACCTGTTTGTTTATTGTCTCCCATTACTACAATGGAAATACCAGACGAGAAAGGATTCTTATTTATTTTGTTCACTGTTATATCGACAGAACAGTACATAACAGAGAGCACATAACTACTGTTCGTATTGAATTGTTCAGTCAAAAATGACCAACTACAAAAGCCTAAAGTTTCCATTACAGGGAAAGGTTCTGCATTTTCCTGCAGAGATATCACAGGAAGCACACAAATATCCTTCTTTCCTGAGGTTTTACTTACCCTGATTCCAGTGCCATTGTCCTGGATCTGAATCAACTTCAGACCTCCCTCTTTAACAACCACTTGAATACTTGTGGATTTTGCATCTAAACTGGCAAATCAAACAGAAAATAATGTATCAGTCTGCAACTATTCTACTGCATGTATTTTCATATGTGTCAAGCAATAACAACAAACTCCAAAAAATACAAGTGTTAATTAATGTGTTTTTCCTTTGTTTTACAGACTCCATGTCCACATCACATGAATTCACATATTATGTAAGACAGAAGAAAGAACAACAATCATTTCCAATAGGCCATTCAGCACTATTTCTATTCTTTTAGGGAAAATAGGTTAAGTCAGAAGTAAGATCCAGACTACATCATGTACAACCAGAGAAATGAAAAGTTGTACTCCATTTGTGTACAATGAATCAAAAAGCTGTTATGCATAACTAAATAGAACAATTAAAAAAAAAAAAGAAGATCCTTTCGGCAAATGTGTCTTTCCCCTCAACTAATTTTACTATCAAATTTACTCTGGTTCTAATGTCACTTTTAAAAATTCTAAATGTTTTTCTTTATTATTCCCTTTTCTTTAATAAAATATAGTCAGGTGTGACAGCACACACCTATAATTCCAGCTAATCTGGAGGCTGAGGCGGGGGGATCACAAGTTTGAGGCCAGCCTGGGTACCTAGGGAGACTCTCAAAATAAAAAGGCTTGGGGATGCAGCTCAGTGGTAGGGTGCCTCTAGGTTCAATCCCCAGTACTACTAAAAACAAAGCAAAAGAAAAAAACAGAAATGCAGAAAGTTCTTTAAGAATTCAGTTAATCTGTGCTTTCACAGAGTAGCCTATAGAAACAGAGTACCTATTAGAGAAAACAAATGCAGCCTGGGACTGCAAGAGAAAGAAGTTATTGATTTTCTTACAGAAAATTCTTTATTCAGAAATAAGAAAATAAGTTACTTAAATATTAAAGAACTTCCTCAGGAGACTCTTTATTGACATTGTATTAGTCATCTTGATATATATTAAAAAGAGCCTAACTGGACTCCATATAAAATTTCTGCTTATAAAATTAATTATAAGCCACTGAACTAGTATGTTTAGTTTTGTAGTACAGAATTTGGGCAAAGCACAATTGGCTTAAGTTATTCTGTCTGTTCATTTTAACACTGAAAACAAAAGCCAGACTGTGGCTGATACTACCACCACAAATCAAAAGAAAATGTCCCCAGGTTCCCCATTCCTTTTTTTGGCCTGTCTTCTACCGATTTTCTTCCTTTCCCTCTGTGGTCCTTTCTGACCCACTGCTCTTTCGGTCCCACTGCTCTGAATGGTTTATGTTTTCACAATGAACCTCTCTAGAAACCTATCATTCTTCACCATATTTCTCTTTTTTCTAGTAATGTATGGACTTTACTAACACCAAATGAATTTAATACAAAGGATCTGACAGTCTCTGGGTACATTAAAAGGCAGGTGTCTTTTGTAAGGTTTACAGTTCACGCCCACTCTTCTTTCCACGTTTTTAATATCTTCGCTCCATAATGTTTGCGACAGTGCTAAGCCCTCGGAATCGACAGATGCCCAAAGAAGTCAGACATCTTCAAAGCGCCTCTCCAGAAAGGGTAGTGAAGTCACTGGCTTGGTAATAAGGGAATTCAAAGTTAAGTCCAACGTCCTAAAACCCCAACAATTTATTTTGAATATAACGCAAAAGGAATTATGCCCTTCATATGTATTTTTTGCATGAATAAGAAAGTGATAACATGGTATATTCTAAAGAAGGAAGATTTTTTTTTCTCCCACCATAAATTTTTAGACTTCTTTAATTTCGCATCTTCTGCATAATTTTAAATAGCTCTCTTAGTTAACGGTACCACCAAAGGAAGGCCGAACACACCCCGCCGCTAGTGCCCCACAGGGCCCTAGAATTCTAAGTATCGCGAGAACAGGGCGAAATTCTCAGTCCCTAGAAAAGGAAAAGGCGGGGCGGGTGCGCGCTCAGGGTTCCAGCGGCCTCCACTGCTATGGGCATGCGCCCTACGCGCCTCCACCCTAGTCACGGAGGCGTGTCCGCGCCATTCAGAGAAGCGGCCCGTTAAGTCGTAGATTTTAAGTGAACCTGGTTCGACTCCCTCCATACCAGTTTTCAATCATCTCTTTGATTGCATTTGCCGGACGCTGGATAACTTCCCCCGCTGCGATGCGATTCACCACTGTCTCGTCTAGCCGCCGAATAACCCCCGCCACAAGCGACATTTTGGCGCCAGAGAAGCCGGAGAGGCGTCTAGAGGCTCCCGGAAGTGCCTTCAGCCAATCACTTCAGTTCCTCATGCCCCTGTTCTTCCTTCAATTATGGTTTACACCATCCTGTACCACCCTCTAGCGGCAGCTGTTGATTGGGCAGCTTGAATGCCAGTCACGTTTCTTAACTGCGTGGGCTGCTGGGCCTCTTCGTCTATACCCAAGGCTACTGCCTCGCACTCGCTTGGGATATGCGCTTGCGTGATAGAAATCACTGTTCTCTCTTCCAATTGGTTTATTGGTAGGAGCTACAGGGACTACGAAATCTCCAGCCAATAGGAACAGAGATTCCATGGCAGAGGCTGGTGTCCCGCTGCTGAGGTGATCTGGCGCAGAGCGCAGAGCTGCTTGCCGCTACTCGGGCTCCTCCCCTCGCCTTGTGGCCTCTCTGAGGTTGGTCCAGCTCTTGTGGACTCTTGCAGAATGTGGATGACGCCCAAAAGGAGCAAGATGGAGGTCGACGAGGCTCTTGTTTTCCGACCCGAGTGGACCCAGCGTTACTTGGTGGTGGAGCCTCCAGAGGGCGACGGGGCCCTGTGCCTGGTCTGTCGCCGCCTCGTCGCCTCTACCCGCGAACGTGACGTCAGGCGCCACTACGAGGCGGAACACGAATACTACGAGCGGTATGTGGCGGAGGGCGATCGCGCGGCCTTGGTGGAGCGTCTGCGTCAGGGCGACATGTCGTTGAGCACCTTGCTCACTCCAGAGGAGAAAGCCGCTCGTGCAGGCCTCGGGCTCTGCCGCCTCTTGGCCTTGAAGGGTCGCGGCTGGGCTGAGGGGGACTTTGTACACCAGTGCATGGAGATATTGCTAAAAGAGGTACTGCCCGAGCACGTAGGCGTCTTGGAAGGCATTAATTTGTCTCCAGAGATCACAAGGCAGAGGATTCTGAGCATTGACAGTAACCTACGTTGTCAGCTTTTTAACCGAGCCAGACAATTTAAAGCCTATTCCCTTGCCTTGGACGACCAGGCTTTTGTGGCCTATGAGAACTATCTTCTGGTCTTTATCCGTGGCGTGGGCCATGATTTGGAGGTGCAGGAAGACCTTCTGACCATAATCAACCTGACTCATCACTTCAGTGTTGGTGCACTCATGTCGGCGATTCTAGAGTCTTTGCAGAGAGCAGGGCTTAGCTTGCAGCGAATGGTTGGACTCACCACGACCCACACTTTGAGAATGATTGGTGAAAATTCAGGACTGGTCTCATACATGAGAGAAAAGGCCGTGAGTCCCAACTGTTGGAATGTTATCCATTATTCAGGATTTCTTCACTTGGAACTATTGAGCTCCTACGACATAGATATTAATCAGATCATAAATACCATATCCGAATGGATAGTTTTAATCAAGACCAGAGGCGTTAGGCGACCTGAATTTCAGCCTTTACTAACTGAATCTGAGTCAGAGCATGGCGAAAGGATCAATGGACGATGTCTGAACAATTGGCTTAGAAGAGGGAAAACTTTAAAATTAATATTTTCGTTACGAAAAGAAATAGAAGCATTCTTGGTTTCAGTAGGGGCAACAACAGTCCATTTCACGGACAAGCAGTGGCTTTGTGACTTTGGCTTCTTGGTGGATATTATGAACTACCTTCAGGAACTCAGTGAAGAATTGCAAACTAGTAAAGTCTTTGCTGCTTCTGCCTTTGATCATATTTGTACTTTTGAAAGTAAACTGAATTTATTTCAGAGACATATTGAAGAAAAAAATCTAACAGACTTTCCTGCTTTCAAAGAAGTTGTTGATGAGCTTAAACAGCAATTTAAGGAAGATCAAAAAATATTTGATCCTGACAGGTATCAAATGGTGATCTCTCGTCTACAAAAAGATTTTGAGAGACATTTTAAGGACCTCAGATTCATCAAAAAGGACTTAGAACTTTTCTCAAATCCATTTAACTTTAAACCTGAATATGCACCTATTTCAGTAAGAGTAGAACTGACAAAACTTCAGGCAAATACTAGCCTTTGGAATGAATACAGAGTCAAAAACCTGGGACAGTTCTATGCTGGATTGCCTGCTGAATCTTACCCAATCATCAAAGGGGTTGCCTATAAGGTGGCATCCTTGTTCGATAGTAACCAAATCTGCGAAAAAGCTTTTTCTTATTTGACGCGAAACCAACACACTTTGAGCCAGCCATTGACAGATGAGCACCTTCAAGCCCTGTTTCGGGTTGCCACAACTGAAATGGTTCCCAGTTGGGATGATCTTGTGAGAGGAATAAATGAATCTAATCTATAAGCCTTTGTAGTACAACATTGAAAGAATATCAGAAGCAAAAATCTGTTTGATTTTTTTTTTTTTTTCCCCCAAGTTTACTAATTTGAATTGTTGGAAAGCACCAACCTTACTACAAGGCATCCAAATCAATCACAATTCAGAACTTCTGACAGTTGCTTTTTTTCTCATGTGGCAGCATGGGACTTAAACATGAGAAAACCACCTTTTTAAAAAACTTAATTTAATGGCAAAGTCATTGTCTTTTACTTTTATGGTATAATTGATTTTAATATTGACAACATTAGTTGAATTAGAAGTCTGTTTTTAAGGTGTCCTGAAAATACATGCCAAAAATTTTAACTCTTATTTTAATTAAGTTTTAAAAATTTTGATTCCTATAGTCTGAAGTTAGCAACCCCTTAAGTACTTAAATTTGCAAAAACTCACATAGCAAGTTCATGAATCCAAGAAGGAAAAACACATACAGTGGAGGTATTTTGTCTAACAAAATGTTTGAGACTATATTTTTAAAACATTTCTGAATCTGAAGTAAATATTGCTAGATTTCCTTCCTCTCACCTTCCCCCATCCACCCCAGTGATATTGATATTACCAATAGAGGAAGTAATCAAAAATTTAGTCAAAGGAGCAAGAATTGTTTTTAGGTTGCTGATTTTAGGAGGCTTCCTGCAATTTGGAGATAAGACTAGCCAGTTTCTGGGGGTTTCCCCTGAATTTTTCACAACTGGGGGCTTGCCTATCAAAGGAATATGGTAAGTATAGAATCTTAACCATTGCCAGTTAGAAATTCTTTTTTCTACTTGAGACAGCAGTTTGGCCTTATCAAAGGGGTAGGAAAGAAAAGATTTTTGCACTTCATGATGAAGAGGTGTGAGATATTTTAGCTTATTTGTTTTATGTGCATGAGTGTTACCACTTTTTAAAGAAACCCTGCTTAAAGGCAACTTTTAAAATGATATCAGATTTTGCTAGTTGCTGGAAATGGATTTATTCTAAAATTTAAGACTATCTGACACATAAGACAGTGCACAAGTAGAAATATTTAAATTTCAAGAATTGGTCTTATACACAGAGTGTAGTAATTCCTTGTTTCTAGTAAGACATCTGCTTTGTGTTATAACAGTTACTTTAAACTTACATTAACTGTGACAAGGTAGCCCTACAGTAAAGTCCAATATATAAAACATTTAAAAACAGGACCCAACTTGTATCTCATAGATCCCAAGTACAGTTTGAAAACTGTTGTGCTACTAAGTCTTAACTATTGCAGCACTTATTCTGTGGTCACTAATCCAGCAAATTCAAGGATCCAGGATACAACCAAGAATTTAGAAGGAACTCATGCCTGAGCAATCTTAATGGATGCTGTAAGAGCCTAGGAAACCATTGTTTCAGTGCTTTTCAACCAGAGGAAGTAACCCTCCTTCCCAGAGGATGCTAGGAAATGTGTAGGGACACCTTTTTGGTTGTCATATTTGCTGGGGGGTTTCTGCTGGAATTTAAACCTAAAGACCACTCCCTCCTGCAGTGTACACAACAGCCTGGCGTGATGAAGAATTTTCTCTTCCTGTCTGTAGACCCCCAGTGTATATTGTATGTCAAGAGACAGGGCAAATTACCGGTAGAAGCAAAATTAGGCAAGTTGGGTAAACTGATGGAATACTTGACATGAGAGAATAATTCCAGTATTCCAAGGTTAGTTGGTAAGGTGCAATAAAGGCATTGATAGGTTTCAGTAGCTCACACAATAGCATTTATAAATCAGTAATTAATACTGAATCAGATTAAAGGGCTCTGTCCTACACACAATTAGTTTAGGGCAGGCAAACCTTACATATTGATAACATCAAGTTGAGAGTTTAATTAGCAAAGAGTAAGCTCAGATACCTGAAAAGATGACAGTGAAAAACTGAAAAAATAAATCTACCGGTAATTTCCCAATAGTTTTTGAGTGTTGCTTTCACAGCAAATGCTTTATTACTTGTGAGAAAGTTTGTAAGACCTGAAGGCCGCTTTTGCTTTCTAATCCCAGTTCCTCAGATATTGAAATCTTGTATATTTTGTGAAGTTCTGGTATGTTTTGCTTAACGTGATAATAAAACTAGTTTGCATCATATAGTAACTGAGTGGGGGGAGACAAAAGTCAAGGATTTTAACATTGATCTCAGCAATAGAGAATTTGCTATAACTAGTCTTGTTTTTTAAAAAAAAGTGTGTATTTTACTGTTTTCTGTATTAAGTAATTCTGTAGCTGCATGGCATTCTTTTCTTTTATAAGTATATAGCTGTTATTGGTCCTGTTGTATCAGTGCATATAGATGAAATAAGTACCATTCAAAAAAAGAAGAAAAAAAAAAAAAAAACTCCATGTCCTTACCAATTATCTTCCCATATCTCCCATTACCACTTGTTTCTTGAAACTTTGTTCTCCTAGTTTTGTTTTGACAGAATGTTCTATCGAGATTGCTAATTCCTTGTCAATATCCTTACCGTCCGTCCTTGAACTATTACTTTAGATTGAGGAGATTTTAGTTCCAGGTATGCTTTCTCAGTCTTCTTGCAGGCACCTCTTCCCTTAAGTATCTGTTGTTAGAATTTTTTTTTTTTCAAGGCTACCTAATCTCCCTTGCCTTATCTCCCTTTTATCATCTCCCTAGCTGATCTCATCCTCTCCTTCCATGGCTTCATTTACCACCTGTATGCAGATACTCCCAAATTTATATTTCTTTTCTAGATTTTTCCCAAGTCATATATTTAATTGCTAACAAATCCACCTTGCTGTCTCACAGGTACCAAACACATCATTGATCTTGACCCCAAACCTGCTGCTCTTCTCATTGTTCCTCTTTCTTCAGTAAATGGGACTATCACTACCAACCATCCAGTTGCCCTTACCCAAGCCAAAAACTGAGTCATTCTGGTCATGTCAGTCCTGTGCTTTAATCATTGCCCTTAGAATATAATATGAATTTTTATTTATCTTTCAGGTCTCAGTTTATATGCACCTTCATCTAGGAAGCCTTTGTTGATGCCCTCTAGACTAGTTCCCCTGAATATATACTCCCTAATCACCCTATTCTTCCCCAGCCATACACTTAATTCTTGTTACTGGTTTTTGATCACTGCTAGACTAAGCTTTATAAGGGCAGGGACCATATAAGCCTTGCTCACTATTTTATCTTTAGCAGTTAACACAATGCTTGGCATCTTAAGAAATGTTTGGATAAATAAATATATGTGTAGTGTTTTACAGTCTTTGACTCTCTATCACAGTCTCATTTGATCTTCACAGTCATCCTACCTGTTCATTGGGTAGTTGTTAAACATATTGCAAATCAAGAATAAAGCTTAAGTTTCTTTGTGACTAGGGACCTCGTTGTTGTATTCCTAGAATTTAGTGCAGTGCTTAGCATGTGGTTCACATATGTGAATGTCGTCAAGGAAACAAACTTGAGATTGCAGTTTTCCCTAGTAAACAATGAGTATTAGGATTCAAACCCAGCTGTACTCACATAAATCCACTATGTAATATTATATACATTCATGATACAGAGTCTTAACTTATTTTTTTTATTCCAAAGGCAGATTTCCAAAGGAACCTACTTATAGAGAGAAAACTACAACTTTTGGACAACTTTTTAGATTGAACTAAGGTTAAACTTCAGTATTTATGAAGTTACATTCAGTATTAGTGAAAGATAATGCCATATAAGACTTAATGTCCATTTTTCCTTTTGTAGGCATCAACCCTAGGAGAAAATGGCATGCTATTTATTTTGCTACTTTCCTTTACAGATGATTTCTGGCTCTTCTGGAATTTAAAAGTAAGTAAATTTAACAAAATACTAGAAGAATGACTTAGTCGTCTGGTCGCTAGATGTTTAGTTCATTTGCTGTCCTACCTACATAATGTTCTTACCACCTCTCCAAGGGAGAGGACCCAAAGTGATATATAGTTAATATATACTTTTTTTGCTATATTTCTTTGCTTTCATGTTTCCATGCCTCTCTGAACTTAATTTCTGGGTAATGGACCTTTAAGTCTTAAGTAGAGTAGCCATACCCTTAAGTCTTTTTTTCCTTAAGCTATTCTAATTTACAGGATTAACTACAATTATACTCTTAGTTGGACTGCTAGTCTAAGTCACATTAATTCATTCAGAGATCTTAACAGTAGGTATGATAGTCATCCAGTGATTTGATCCTTGCTGCAAAACTAGGTTTTAATCAGCCTTTGGGTTAAAGGATTTTTCACTTTTGTCTTATAATTGTAAAGTTGCTTCATTCTACCCAGTAAGTATTTGAGTTTATGAATTCTCTATTTCCTTCCATGTCTGCCTGCAAACTGAACAATTCTTTTCTGAGTTATCTTTTCTCTACTTTTTGTCAGATGCAGCCAACATCAACCACAAAGTAATTTGTTTTCTTTAGTAAGGGGTAAATTAGTTTATCCCTTCTAGTTTATCTCGAGGAATAGTTTCACCTCTCCATAATATCAGTTGCCCCTGTGTAAGTTATTTCTTCTATCCTCCAACAGTAATTTCCTGAATGTCTGCCAACTAATCACTAAGCCAGCGTGTTCAGTATTTTTGTTTTTTAAAACAGGAAACCAGTTTCTGTGTGAGGATGAGTGAGATTGCCATGGGGTAACAACTACAAAATCTTAGGGTTTCAAACAACTTATCTCTTGCAATTTGGCTAGGGACTTTGCTCTAGATAACAGGTTGGCAAACTACAGCCCATAGGCAAAATCTATCCTGCTTTTTTTGTTTCTCTGAAGTTTTATTGGAGTAAAGCCTTGTCCACATATATTTTCTGTGGCTGATTTTGCTTTACAGTGGCAGAGTTTAGTTTCAACAGAGCATATGTCCCACAACGCCTAAAATATTTACTCTGTAACCCTTTACAGAAAAAGTTTCTTAATCTTTGCTCTTTATATTCTTCATTCTGGAACTCAGACTGACAAAGCAGATATAATCAGGGATGTGGCTGCTCACTTTGGGAAATGAAAAAAGTTAGCCAAATAACTTGAAGGCCCTTAAGGTACACAGCCACACCAGAGTTCTACGAGCATAATCCTTCCATGCACCAGGGAGGAAAGCCAGAAATATCTGGAAGGTAACACTCCTGATTAACATGATTATGTCTCTCCATTTATATAATTTTTTCATTGAGGTAAAACTTAAAATTAAGTGTACACATCAATATATTTGAATGAACCACCCAGATCACAATAGAAAGTATTTGTCACCCCAGTAGATGCCCTTATGCCTCTCTCACACACAGATAACTGCTGTTCTGATCTTTATCACCTTAAGTTAGTTATACCTGTTTTATAACTAAGTGGAATAATTATATACACTCTTTTTTGTCTTTGTTCAACATGTTTGTGAGGGTCATCCATGTTAATGTATGTAGCAGCAATTCATTTTTTACTTTGTGTTGTATTCCATTGTATGACTCTACTACAATTTGTCCATTCTGATTTTGATGGAAATTTGGATTGTTTCCAATTTGTGGTCATTATGAATAAAGTTGCTATGAAAATGTTTGTGTCTTTTAGTAAACATATTCCTTTTGGTATATTCTTTGGTACCTTTTCTTCTTTCATATGCCTTCATATTTATTCTTCTCCACGCAGCCACCAGAATGATCCTTATTTTAAAACGGAAGTCAGAAATGCCTTTTCTTCACTTCATATCACAGTCCATAAAATCTAAGGTCTTAACTGAGCATGGTGGCACATGCCTGTAATTTCAGCCACTCTGGAGGCTGAAGCAGGGGATAGCTTCAGTCTAGGAGTTCAAGACCTGCTTTAGGCTGGGTGCACCTGTAATCCCAGCAACTCGAGGGCTGAGAAAGGAGGATCACAAGTTCAAGGACAGCCTCAGCAACTTAGTGAGGACCTGTCTCAAAATTTAAAAAATAAAAAGGGCTGGGGACGTAGCTCAGAGTTAAAGTATCCCTGGGTTAAATCTCAGTAACCCCTTACCCTCCACCTCCCCCGCCAAAAAAAGACCAGCTTTGGATGACATAGACCTCATCTAAAAATAAAAAGTCCCGGATCTGGGTTTGTGGCTCAGTGGTAGAACACTTGCCTAGCATGTGTGAAGCACTGGGTTTGCTCTTCAGTACCATATATAAATAAATAAAGGTCTATTGACAACTAAAAAATATAAAAAAAAAAGTCCAAAGTCTTTATCATGGCTTACAAAGTCCTGCACAATTTGTACCCACACATATCCTTTTTCTTCCTACTCTGTCTTACATCTTTATCCCTCTTTCTTCTCACTATGCTCTATACTAGACACTGCTCGTGAATTTGGGAATCAATATAAATGATTGACCCTGTACTTAAAAGAGGTTGTAATCTAAGTAGATGTTTTAGATGCTGGGCACTGAATCCAGGACATGTGCATGCTAAGCATGTGCTCTACCCTTGAACTATACCCTAACAGTTTTGACATAAGCCATAACACTGGTTTGTGGTAAATTATCCGAAGTAATACACTTAGAGATTCAAACATAAAACCTGGATAAATTTAAAGTAGTGTGAACTTCAATATTTTAATTCTACTGATTGTGAATTCGAGTTCATCAACTTGGTTATGACACTATTATAATTGCTTCCTCAAGGGCTAGGTGGAGCCTGGGAATTGGGGATAGAGGAAGTAGGAAAGCATTGGAATAAATAAGTACTAATAATTAAATCCAAAATAGCAGTCATAATAAGGGACCTCCTTAAATATATCATTGTTGGTACATTGCTGGCAGTCATAAAACAACTGATGAAATTCGGTTATTAAATTCTCACATCTTTTTACAACTTTTTTGATGTACTATTGAAATATAGGAAACCACACATTTAAAATTTGACTAGGTTTGACATAAATAAAAGTGCATGAAATTACCACAATCAAGATAATGAACATCACTCAAAAGTTTGCATTGTTTTTGACTGATGGAAAGGGAAATTTAACTTAAGGAGCTGGTGGGGTTAGGGGGGAAGGCTTTGTTGAAAAGAGGTGTCTCAGTTCAGAGTAACTATAACATTACCATGGTCTGGGTGGCTTAAATAACAAACATTTCTCACAGTTCTGAAGACTGGGAAGTTAAAGATCAAGGTGCCATCAGATCCAGTGTTTGGTGAGTGAATACTTCCTCTGTTGTGCAGATGGCTTATGTTTGCATTATATCCTCATATGGTGGAGAGTAGGAAGAGAGAAAATAAGCTCTCATGTGTTTATAAGAGCACCAGTCCCATCATGGGGACTCCCATCTTTATGACCTAAATGCTTGCCAAAGACCCCACCTCTTAATGCTATCACATTGAGAATCAGGATTTCTCCATAGGAATTTGGTGGGGGACAAAGACATTCTGTCCATAGTAAGAAATACTTTCAGAACTACCATCGTCTTCTCTCTGCATCTGCCTTTCTTTTTGCCACTTTGCTAGTCAGCCTTTCTTCCCACTAGTCAGCCTTCATACATCTCCCTGGCTTCTGTCACGACCACACTTCACTGCCACTGACATTGTCTTCATGTGCCAATTCCATGTTCCTGGGCAGGAACCATGGCAGACCAGTTTTTGATGATACCTTTCAGAGGCCAGGCATATACCCATAGTGGAGTGAGTGGAAGTTATGAAGGGGAGGGTCCAGTAATGTATTTGATGGAGCTTCCTGGTTGTAAGAAACCAATTTGCACTAACTTAAAGGGAAAAAATAAAGAAATGGTTAGAGAAATGCAGGAGGGAAAAATATCCCCTGGAAGCCATGTGAGGAAATTGAATTCAGTCGATTGACAATTGTTTATTGAAGACCAACTAGGGCACTGAAGATTCAGCAGTAAAGCCAAGTAAATTTGCTCCTCACATGGCTCTTGTTTGTTACATCTGCATTGTCCTCTCTGAACACTAGTTTTGATTACTAGTTTTTCTCACAGTCTTGCCCTTTGTTTCTAGCCAGCAATGGATGAGACAGGGTATTATACTTTAGGAATCTAGAGTTCTTTGAGATGTCTATGTTGGATAAAAATTAGAAATTTTTATATTTTGATATGTATTTTAAAAGGCTTTTAAAAGCACAAATATTACCTGTTTCTGGAGAGGGTTTAAAAATTTTTTATCTGAAAAGAAAGGAACTGATGTCACTTTAGGTATTTCTCTGACAACTTTTCCATTTCATCTTTGTATTTTGCATATCAAACTAATATCTTTGAATTTTCTTTGAATATTTTACATTTAGTTAAATTTTCAATGTATTGAGTTATGTATGATATTTTCTTTTCTCTTCTGTATCTCTGCTTATGTTTCCTGTCATTCCTAATGTTTGAGCTTTTCTTAGCCTCACTAGATTTTTTGTTATCCTTTTCAAAGTGTTTGCTCCTGCATTTATATATTAGTGTTATGTTCTAATTCATTGATTTCTGCTTTTATTTTCTTTAGTTCATTTTTTCTGTTTTCTTATTCTTTTTTCCATTAGATTGTTTTTCTATATCCTTGACATTATTCAGTAAAATAAGAGTTATGTGAACACAAGCGCTATGACAGTCTGATAACCAAGATGTCTACTAAGTGACTAATGGATGGGTAGCTTATACAGTGTGGATATGCTGGGCAAAGGTATGATTCATATCTTACGAGGACAGAACAGAACAGCACAAGATTTCATCATACTACTCATAACAGCACAATTTAAAACTTACGTATTACCTATTTCTGGAATTTTCTATTTAATATTTTTGGACTAGAGTTGACTGCAGGTAACTGAAAGGGCTGAAAGTGAAGATATGGAAAGCCAAACTGCAGGTAAGGAGGAGGACTACCTAGTCAAATTCATAGAGACATAGTATAAGGGGATGTGGAATTTATTGTCTAATGGGTACAGAGTTTTAGTTTTGCAAGATAAAAAGAGTTCTGGAGATGGGTGGTAGTAATGATTATATAGCGTTTTGAGTGTACTTAGTACCTCTGAACTGTACAGTTAAAAATGGTTATGATAGTAAATTTTATTTTATGCATATTTTACCACTATATATATATATATATATATATATATATATATATATATATATATATATTTAAGGAATCAAGGGGTGTAACTCAGTGGTAGGGAACTTCCTTAGTGTGTAAAGATCCTGGGTTCAACCCCCAGCACTGCTAATAAAGAATAATTTGTAATAAGAATCTAGTGTGAGCTGGGGTTGTGGCTCAGTGATAGAGTGCTTGCCTGTCACATGTGATCCTCAGCACCACATAAAAATAAAGTGTTCATCTACAAAACAAAAAGAATCAAGTGTAAGTACCCCATAAAATTAAACATAAACATATCCTATGCTTCAGCAGTTTCATTCTTATTTTCCCGAGATAAATAAAAAACATGTCCACAAAAAGTTCTTTGAGAATGTTCGTAGTAGCTTTTCCAACCCCAGAAGAGTTTTTATTTTTAAAATTTAAGCTAACAAAAAACTGGGAACAAACCAAATGTCCACCAACAGGAACTGAATAAACAAAATGTTTTATATCCATACAATGAAATACTAGTCTGGAACAAATACACATAACAATATGAATGTCAAGAACATCCTAAACAAAAGAGACCAAGCAAAAGGAAACATACTGTTTTTATGAAGATCAACAGCAGAGCATCTAAACTGGTAGAAATCAGAGCATCAGTGATTGCTAGGAGTGGGAGGGAGTAGGAGTGGGGACAGGGAAAGTGAGGGTGCAGATATTGGGGTCATGTGGGTGTTACTGCCTAGATAGCTTCAAGAAGGAACTTTCTGAGTTGGTGGAAGTATATCTTGCGGGGGTTGGAAAAGAGTATTTATTTTTAAAATTTAAGCTAAATTTATTTTTAAACTGACAGATAAGAACATAAAAATTTTACACATTAATGGGGTACCATGTGATGTTTCAATACATGTATACATTGTATAATGTTTAAATCATTTTAAACATTTGCACCTCCTCAAACATTTATCATTTCTTTATAGTGAAAACATTTGAAACACTTCCTTCTAGCTTTTTGAAATACACATTATTGTTATTTCTAGTCACCCTCCTGTGCAATAGCACAACAGAATTCCTTACTATAACTAACTATAGCTTAGTACCCATTGTTCAACCTCTCTCTATGCCTTCTTCCCCCTCTCCTCTCCCTGGCATCTGGTAAACCATTATTGTACTCTCAACTTCTATTAAGATCAACCCTTTTAGATTCTACATGAGATAGGTCATGTGGTACTTTCTGTGCCTGGCTTATTTCACTTATAATGATCTCCAGTTATAGCCATGCTGTCACAAATGATAGGATTTCAGTCTTTTTTTTAAATAGCTGAATAGTATTCTATTGTGTGTATGTATCACATTGACTTTATCCATTCATCGGATGATTGACATTCAGGTTTTTCTATTTCTTGACTCTTGTGAATAGTGTTACAGTGAACGTGGGAGTGAAGATGGCTCTTTGACATACTGACCTCATTTCTTTTGGGTATATACCCAGTAGTGGAATTGCTGAATCATATGGTAGATCCATTTTTAATTTTTTGAGAAAGCTCCATTCTGTTTTCCATAATGGTTGAACTAATTGACATTCTATCAACAGTGTACAAGGGTCTCCTTTGCTTCATACCAACACTGATATTTATTATCTTTTGTCTTTTTGATACCAGTCAATTCTAACTGGAGTGAGGTGATATCTCATTGTGGTTTTGATTTGCATTTCCTTGGTTATTAGTAATGATGAACACTTTTTATATACTTGTTGGCCATTTGTATTTTCTTTTGAGAAATGTCTATTTAGGTTCATTGCTCATTTTTTAATCAAATTTTTTGTTTGCTATTGAGTTCTTAGAGTTCTTATGTATTCTACATATTAATCCCTTGTCAGATGTATAGGCAACAGATACTTTCTCCCATTCTTTTTTTTTTATAACTTTATTTATTTTTTCATGTGGTACTACGGATCAAACCTAGTGCCTCACCTATGCTAGGCAAGCACTCTACCACTGAGCCACAACCCCAGCCCTCTCCCATTTTTTAGTTTGCCTCCTTCACTTTGTTGATGTTTATTTTGGTTTTGTTTTGCATAAGCTTTTTAGTTTAAGGTAATCTAATTTGTCTGTTTTTACTTTTGTTTCCTATGCTTGTGGGGTCTTGTCCAAAAAAATTATTGTCCAATCCAATGCCCTGCAACATTTCCCCTGTTTTCTTCCAGTAGTTTCATAGTTTGGGGTCTTATATTTACATCATTGATTCACTTCGAATTGATTTTTATAACTAGTGAGAGATAGTGGTCTAGTTTCATTCTTCCACATGTGGATATCCAATTTCCCCAGAATTATTTATTGAAAAAACTGTGCTCTTTCCACTGTGAGTTTTAGCACCTTTGTTGAAAATCAGTTGGCTATAGATGCTTCAGTTTACTTCTAGGTTCTCTATTCTGTTCCATTGGTCTGTGGGTCTATTTTTATGACAAAACCATCCTGTTTTAATTTCTACATCTATGTACTACATTTTTGAGTCAGGTAGTATAATGCATCCTGCTTTATTCCTTTTGCTCAAGATTGCTTTAGTGTTTCTATCTTGACTGAGATATTGGTTCTATAGATATAAGTATTTGTCACAACTCATCAAACTATGTACTTAAGTTTTGTGAATTAAGATCTGTGAATTTGGGCATGGGCCCTCAGTGGGAGAGCCCTTGCCTAGCACGTGTAAAGTAGTGGGTTCAATTCTTAGCACCACATAAAAATAAACAAAATAAAGGCATTCTGCCCATCTACAACTACAAAAAAAATCTGTGAATTTTATTATATATTATTTATAAATCAACATAATTAGTATTTTAAAAAGGGAGATTGGAGGTGTAACTCAGTGGTACAGCACTTGCTTAACATGCACAAGAGCACTGAGAGAGAGAGAGAGAGAGAGAGAGAGAGAGAGAGAGAGAGAGAGAGAGAGAGAGAGGAAGAAATGAAGAAAGTCTTTTCCCTGCTGTTTTCCTTGCCCCCTGGGATCAGTGAGGCAAGTATGGAAAAAGTAATGTAGTTTTTATGATATCTCTGTGCTTCGATGCATATCACGTATATAAAACAACCACTATTCATTTATTTATAAGAAGGTTTACTTGTGACAAACAAGGACAGTACATCATTACTGACTGGCGTAATCCCTTTAACCAGTAACATAGATGACACTAATCTGCCTACGGCTGTACAGCATCATGCCTAGGCAAGAGATAGTTTAGGAAGGTGAAACAGCTCACGAGGAAGGGTGCTTGGTGAACAGCAGCCCTCTGCGTCATCTTCATTATCAGCGAGAAGCTGGTTTCCCTGGCAACAGGGTGTTCTTAATGCGTGATGCCAGACAGCAGGCATGAAATGTCCATAGCAAGAATACATAGAGACAGCAAATACTTCCCCTTAGTCTGCACACTCAAGTTCATTGATGGTTAAAACAAAACAAAACAAAACCTGAAAATCTTCAGTGCCCTTATTCTGTCCTCTCCTCCCTCATTATTCCACTCCAGTAACAACCACTTGTGACCTTTTTTCATATTAGTTCTTTTGGCCTATGTGTATCTCTGTATATTACTGATTTTCAGTTTATCAATTCTAGATACCACCTATTGTCTATTATTAATGAGGATATAACTGACTTGTATTATCACCTTTCTCCTTTCCTTGTTCTTATCATTACTTTTTCACAGTTGTATCATTCCACCAAATTTCACCAGTGTCTCTTGGTTTTCTCCTACCCTTGCCTCCATCTCTCCTTCCATTTCTACCTCCATGTTTCTGTGAACTCCATTTTTTTATTTACATGGTCAAGGTCGAAAAAATATTTATATTCTTTGCAGAAATCATAACTGAACCCCCATACTTGGTTTATGAGTTGATGATACAAGCTAGTAAATAATGTTAGTAAAATTAACAATTTACTAATTATAAATTTACTAATTATAAAATTAGTAAATAATGTTAAGTTGTTGTGACATACTATTATATTTTCTTCTGAACTTCTAATGTCATGGCCCTAAGACTACTCCAAGGACAATCAATGTTCCTAGAAACTGTAAAGTGGATTCTCTTTTCTCAATCTACCACTATTGCTCAAATTCATAACACATTTTAGTTTACTTCAAATTTACATCATGCTTTTCCCATTTTCTTGGAATTGGAAAATTTTCTCCCAACTAGACAAAGTAAAAATCTTCATCAAAACACATGGTATATCAATTGATTTTTTTTTTTCTTATTCTAAAACTGCTCAGGGTTTGTTCTAGAATTCCTCTTAAGGACATTTTGTGGGTGGAGGACCATTGATCTCTTGTTTTAATTTAGACAGATTTCTTTCAAAACTCACTGCAAGGTACCTAGGGTTTCTTTTAATTACATTAACAGGGTTAGTTCTATCATTTTTTTTTCTACATACTCCTTGTAAGTATAATAAAAGTGACCAAGACAGGTGTAGACGTCACGGATTCAACAAAACCTTTATTCAGCATCGGGGTCAGGAGTAGGAGGGTTCACTTTCTGGGTTGAAAATGGCACCAATTACAGGGGAGGTATGGGTTTATATAGGTTACAATGGGGGTGTCTCAGTCCTTGAAGACTTTAACAGGATGTGGACAAAAGGCTGCAAGCATCTGGAACTTGTTTCTTCTGGGCATGGTTTTTAATTAAGCAGTGTTTTACAGGACAGAGATTCAGGGTTCAGGGTTCAGAGTCCAGTGCTCATCTGACCTCCGGGGTTCATTGCGTAGCCATGAGGACAAGATCAATGTGTAGTTTCATTGTCACTGGGAGGGAATTTATTTGGGAAAGGATCCCTCCTCCCAGAGACTGCTATTTTGGATTGATGGTTATCTCCCTTCCAGGGCTTGTTCTTGTTGCTGGGAGATAATTGATTGGAAGGGTCAAAGTTTTGATTTCTCTCTCCCTCCTTCCTCCCAGGTCACACCTTGTCTTGGGGGTTTATCAAGTTCATATCACTCACTCCTAACACGTGAATTCATGGCCAACATCTTTCATTATCTCTTTCAGGAGAGGCAAATAGTAAAGAAACACTATAAATTCGTATAGGTGTAAACAATGGTTTTAGTTTATCCTCAGTCTTGATAGCTGAGGTATGGCTTTCTAGGTTCAAAATTATTTTTCATAGAAATATAAAGTTCTACTTCAATAAATCATTAAAAACTCTTAAAATTATGAAATAGAATACATATGTACAAAAGAGAACATGAATACAAATTTGTATCTTAATGAATTGTTGTAAATACCCATAAAGCTCTATATGACTGCATCAATACTCCCATTCTACCCTGCCCACTTCAGCCCTACATCTTTTTTTTTAACCATAACTATCCTGTTCCCTCCTAGAAATATCATAATTCTGATTTTTTCTTTCCTTGTTTTTTTTTTTTTTGGCGCCAGGGATTGAACTTAGGGCACTCAACCACTGAGTCACATCCCCAGCCCTATTTTGTATTTTATTTAGAGACAGGGTCTCACTGAGTTGATTAGTGCTCACTGTTGCTGAGGCTGACTTTGAACTCACTATCCTCCTATCTCAGCCTCCTGAACCACTGGGATTATAGGCGTGCACCATCGTGCCTGGCCATAATTCTGATTTTTTATGAAACAATTTCCTTTTCTTTTCTTGTGTGTGTATGTGTGTGGTTGTTTTTTAATTGATTGACATTTGGGCTGTTTAGAGTTTAAATATTGTATCAATTGATGATGCAGAAAACACTATTCCTTTGCATAATAGTAATCTAAATCTTTGCTAACATGATAGATAAAGCATGTCTTAATTTTCATTTTTTAATTTTATGAAATTTAGTTTCTGAACTTACTGATTTTGGTTGCAAGCAATGTTTATTTTCAACTCATCTCTTTGCATTTTTAATTACAGCTATTGTGCTTGTTATTAAATTACTTTTTTTTTTTTTAGAAATACAGCCTATTCTTATTCTATTACTGCAATAGCCCCTACAATTTCATTGTAGATCAGAAACAGATTTTGAAGGTCTTAGATCTTTTCTACTCTTAACTATCAAAGAGGTGGTCTCCTACCTGCTTCTTTACCATTCTTATGGAATATAGTATGTGGTAGCTATACAACATGATGAAGGTACTAAATGTCACTGAATTGTTCGCTTTACAATTTGCGTTGAATTTTAAGTTATGTAAATTCATCTCAATAAATTATTTTTAAAACATTGTCTTAATCCATTTGGGCTGCTGTAACAAAACATGTTAGGCTGAGTAATTATAAATGATAGAAATTCACCTCTCCCAGTTCAGGAAGCTGGGATGTCTGTGATCAAGGTACTAGCAGATTTGGTGTCTCATGAGGCTTGCTCTCACTTCATAGATGGTATCTTCTTGCTGCATCTTCACATGGTAGAAGGGAAAAAGGGACTAATGGATTTCCTTGAACTCTTTTGTAAGGGCACTAATCCCATTTATGAGGATAGAGTCCTCAAGTCCTAGTCACCTTTAAAGGCCCCATGTTTAATATTTTTGCACTAGGATTGTTAGTCAGTTTTCTGTCACTATGACAAAATACCTGAGGAAAACAACATAAAGGAGGAAAGATTTATTTTGGGTCTTAGTTTCAGAGGTTTCAGTCCATGGTCACCTGGCTCCTGCTTCTGGGCCCATGATGAGGGCCAGGAGCATTCGATGGAGAAAACATCTCACCCCATGGCAAACATGAGGCAGAAATTTAGAGAAAATGGCCAGGAACAAGACATACTCCCCAAGAGCATGCCTCCCAAGGCACTCCTTGAGCTAGGCCCTACTTCCTACAGTTTCTACACTTCCAATAGTCCCTTCAGCTATGAATCCATCAGTGGATTAATCCACTGGTGAGGTCAGAGCCCTCATGATCTAATCACTTCCCAAACGCCCCACTTCTGTGCTGCATTGGGGACCACACGACACATAAGCCTTTGGGAGACATTCCAGACCCAAACCAGCACAGGGATTAAGCTTCAATATGAATGAGACACAAACATTCAAGCCATATCAAGTACATAACTAAGATTCTTCTTTTCCTTGAGGTGACTGTAAATGATAGTGTGTGTGTACTTAAAAAAAAATCCTATTTCCTCAATCATCTTTATCCCTTCCAGTGTCATTTTTTTCCTTTTCACTTATCTCTGTCTTTTATGTATAGGATTTCCTCAAATACATGGAGCAATATCTGATAATGAATAACTAGGACGTCTGCAGAGATGGCTCCACATATTCTAGGTCAGTTGGCTGGGTTTAATTGGCAAGGAGAGGGAAAGGGGCCAAATGTCATTAAGAGGAGGCTGTCCATTCTTATATCTGAGGTGCCTATATCTTTTCTAGCTGGTATCTTCTCACCAGGAAGTTTGACTCTTTTTGAGAATGAAGCCTTGAACACACTGTATCTGAATCCCACAGGACATCTGAACTTATCAGCACGTGTGCCAATACATCTCTATTTAAACTAAGTTTCATTGGGTTCTCTGTTAATTGCTCGTGATGTGCTCCTGTAATCCCAGCAACTCAGGAGATTGAGGCAGAAGCACCCTAAATCCAAGGACAACCTGGGCCATAAAGCCAGATTCTATCTCAAAATTAAAAATAAAAAAGGGCTGTGGAATGCAGCTCAGTGGTAGAGCACCTGCATCTGGGTTCAGTCTCTGCGCCTGTGGTGGGGGCAATGTGACTAGAGTGCTCACAAAGTAAAAAGCATTCTAAATAAAATTGTTTTTCACTTAAACTGCTTTAAACCTCTTTCTATATTTTTATATACTGTCCAAGAACTTCACAGGTGTAACAGACCTCAGAGAGTATAAACAAGTCTAGTTCTTTTGAATTGCTTGTTAATCATCAGTGACCTTTCGGGTGATAGGAGTATAGGTGATTGTGGAGAGCAGTGACAGAGAATGGAAGAGCAGCAATGCATTTTTACTCTTGCTTTTCTGAAAAAAAAAAAAAGTGGTTTTGAATCTTAAAAAAAATACTTGCATGTCTATAATCCAGAGACTTGGGAGGCTGAAGCAGAAGGATTGCAAGGTCAAGGCCAGCCTGAGCAACTTAGCAAGGCCCTAAGCAACTTGCTATAAAATATAATCTTCATATAAATTCACTTTTCTTTTTCTTTTTCTTTTTCTTTTTCTTTTTTTCTTTTCTTTTTTTTTTTTTTTTTTTTGTGGTACTGGGGATTGAACCCAGGGATACTCTAGTGCTCTACCAGTGAGTCACATCCTCAGCCCTTTTTATTTTTTGAGACAGAGTATCACAAAATTGCTTTAGAGCCTCACTAAATTCCTGAGGCTGGCCTTTAACTTGCAATCCTCCTGCCTCAGCTTTCCAAGTCTCTGGGATTACAGGCTAGCACCATCGCGCCCATCTTAGGCAGAGATTTTTTAAGCACCTACAGTGTGCAAGCCTCTATGGAGGGATGAAAAGAAACCTCTGCTACTAAATTTACAAAACAGCAAGGAGGAATCACAAACAATTAAGCCATTAGGGAGTGAAGGCCTGATTGTGAAATGAGTGGCATTTGGTCTTTATTTTGCTTGATTTCAGCTAATGTATAAAATTTAAATATCATTATAGTTGAAACTGAATGTACCATTGCCATCACTTGTGTTGAGGTAACCTTGAGCTGCCAGTGCATCCTGCAGTTGCACACTCCCACCGCCTGGTGGCAGCATACCTAAAAGAAAGGAGCAGCTGCTGGTGTCACAAGTCCTTTCAGAACAGACGCTGGAGAAAAGCAGCAGCTAGGATCATATCAGATCATACCATGGGAGGAAACAGATACCTCTACAAGTGTTGTTACCAAAAGTTCAGTATTTATCCCCAGTGCCAATCCAATAATGAGGACACGGTTTTGAGAAAAAGGAAAAAGAATGTTTATTGCCTTGCTCTCAAAGAAGAACAGGGGACTCCTGCCCCAGAGGCTGTGTTTCTGCCCATCAGGGAAAACAGAGGGCTTTTAAAGAAGCTCTTCAAAGACTCCATTCCAGGTATGCCCTGACAGGATGTCCTGGGTGTGCCCTGATGGTGTATTGAAACTCACTTGTTAATTTGGGAGATAGTCACTTCCTAGACCTTCCAGGTGACATCTCCTTCCTCTGATGAGCATGTGCTCAAGGACAGATAACTCAAGGTAATCTTATTCCCCACCCCCAGGTTAGAGAGGGGGAGAAGGAGAAGAGGAAAAGAAAAATGTGCCTTTTAAAATAGGCAACAAGAGCTATATTCAAAAGGTGAAGTGGACCACTGTTACATTTCCCCACTGTCAATTTTACATTCCGTTTCTATGGAAAAATGAAGATGATATCTCCAAAGCTGCTTCCTGCCAAGAGAGGGTGAAGTTGAGGGAAGTGGCCCAAAGCCCTTGTTCTCTCTTTCAGGTGGAGCATGGATAATTAAGGGTATTCAGCATCAGGGCAGTCCAGAGGGCCATGGTGGCAGTTGGTGAGTACCTGGACAAGGCATACACAGGGCAGAGATCATGTTAAGACAACAATAAACAAGAGAGCAAAGAATTATTTTTTCTGTAGACAATTAATACAAAAGCAATTAGTATTTCAGACAGTCTCTGAAAACTTTGAAGATAGTAACACATATCAGTGAAAAACAGATTGAGTTTATCAATGTTAGGGTATTAGGAAGTATTGTAGGTCTTTGAAATCAGGCTTAAATTGACTCAGGACAAACCTGCAGCTCTGGAGTTCTTTGATGATAGTTATTATTAGATACTCTCATTTAAGAACCCTTCCATGTAGTCTCTAGCTTTAATTACTCTGGATAGTGCTGACGCAAGTGTATGTCTTAAGTTATATTAAAAAATTATCTTTCTAAATGTCCATGTATAGCTCTGCTTTAGCTCTCCACTCCTGCCAGGTGTGTCAAAACTAAACTTGTTCCTGTCTACTGTTAAGAGTCAGCTGAGATTCCTTAGAGATCACCCTCGGGAATGTGTGTGAAGCCTCTTGACTTCTTTTGTCTTCCTCTACAAGTTGTGCCATCTGCTAGGATGGGTTAGGGTCTTGCTGACCACACGTGGCTTCCTTTGGAAGCCTTAGGGAAATTTCCCTCTCCAGTGACCCTTCTCTTTGCAGAATGTGCACTGGTTGGCTTCCTGTTCTCTAGGGTCCTCTTGATCTTCCTGATTCTGATTGGGTGACTCACTGGAGTTGTAGGGCCCAGAGAGGGTTCCTGTCATTCTTTGGATCCTGGCTGACCCTAGGGCAAGGGTCAAATATTGGTTACTTTTCTCCTTGGTCCTTTTACTTCCTTGACTTTAGTCTCCAGTTTTTCGGTTTTAAACATCAGAAGGCCAGTTTCACCAGTCTTTAAGTGGGAGTAATGGGTTTTAATTTTACATTTACCCCTTCCCTTTAACTGGGGTCAGTAATTAACACTGGAAGTTAGCCTTATACTCTGTATGTCCTGTAGATGATGGCCTATTATTTTAAATTAACTCAGGTTGTTCCATTATAAGGAGTACATCTACAAAATACCAACAGGCAATAGTTAGAAAGTTTACAAGAAAAATATAAAATAAAATTAATAATAGCAAAAACATATTCAGTTTTTATAATAGCTGTAATTCAAGAAACATAATTTTCATAATCCCAAACCCAAATCTCCTGTTTATTTTGAGATCATAGTAATCTTTACAACAAAAATGTATCCTTTGAACATAACTTTAAATGAGCTTAAGTCTAGCCTACTTTGGAACCATCCTAACATGGAGTAAGGTGAGAGGCAGAGTCTTAACTCAGGTAAGGTGGGGTTCTTGACAAATCTTAGGTAAAGTGTTTTATTTCTGAAGCTAATCTTTGCCTCTTTCTTAAATAGCATTTTACAAAGTTCTCACATATTGTTTCCTGAGTCTGTATGAATGTCTGTTAACACAATTCAATATCACACCTAAAACATGAATCAAACAAGCTAAGATAGCTCTTAACCATTTTGGGGGGAAAGTGGCAAAATGTTTTCATGATTCACAATATTAACCTTTAAAAGATCAGGTTCTCACCTTTCAAAAATACATCTAATTTTCCACCCCAATGTAAAAAGTAACACAGAATTTTAAATACATCTTATTGATAACAGGTTACTTTTATCCAGTTACAGAACATTAAATGACATGAGTAAATCCTTAATTAAATTGGCTAGTTCCATAAGTCCCAAATTACCATTACAGACTACTTTAGTTTGGAGAACACGAGCTTAGTGAAGTGTTCTCCTAAGCTTTATATTTTAAAACTTGTATACCAGAAGGACATGAATATATTTAATATATTTAATATTAATAATGTCACAATTACACAGATGTCCTTATATTAATGAGGTTTGATTTTTATAGTAAAATGAAGAATTCACAGATAATTACAGATTTTAGCAGTACTAGCAAAAACCAAGGATAGACTTAAATCTCTTACACATTTAGGGAACAAGTGTTAATGATCAGAAATAGACTTAGTCAAAGCAGACATATATATAAGCCAGTTTTTCATATGGCAGTGTGACCCCTTTTATACTAGATGCAGTGTATAAAGGAGAGCACTTATTTGGTTAAACCTACATGAACTTTCATTTTATAAACTTTTACAGAACATTTAGATAGGGCTCTGACAAATCTATTTAGTTTCAGATGCATACATATTTTTAGTCACATATACTTAGGTTATTCATGAAAATCAAGCCTGGTCAAAATTTTAAGTCATCAGTTTCTCTGACAAAGAAAAATCCTAAAAGCAATGAAGATTACACTAGAAATATTTTATAGCTCTCAAAGCTTGCACAAATTGGTACTCATCAGTATGAGGGTTTTGTTTGTTTTTAAACAGGCAGAAGAGGCATATTGTAGGGTATCAGGCAAAGCTGACTCAATTTACATTTTTAAAATTTGTCCAAAAGAGAATGAATTCCCATTACTACCTCTCTCTTAAGGGGTCACCACCCCCCACCACCCTGGGGCAAGTTATTTCCTCCTAAAACAGAATCCTGGTTAAGATAACACTGATCACCTTTCTCAGGGTCCCTTTGAACTAAAAGACGTTACTTACTTTTAGTAGACCTCAAACAAACAGGCCTTTTCCTTTTCTTGGGAGGCACTTGCAAATGAGATTGTTGCCTTTGGGGTGAGACTGTTATCTGTACATGTAATTTAGGTAACAAATTTTATCTTAGGAGAAGGATCAGGATAATCTGGCATATACAGAAAACTAAGACCTAATCTTTTTTTCCCCCCAGTTTGCATTCAATGGGTTGGAGCTCAGGATATTGTTGTTTGATTAGTCTCCCTTATCATCGTCATATTGCCATCACCTTTAAGCTTTAAGTGTCAATTGTACCCAGAGATATTCTCCCTCTCCCTCTCCCTCTTCCATATATCCATATGTCTATATATACATGTCTCAAAGATCACGTTGATCATGCAGAGGGACCTCTCTGCAGAAATCAGCAGGGCCAAGATATAGGCATTTGCATACACGGAGATTCTGGGAGGTCCTTGTATTTTAGATCTGTAGGCAACAGGCAGGGTTGCACCAGAAGTGTCCCCTGGCCAAATGGGACATCCTGTCAGATCTTAAAATGGGAGACTATTTTGTCCCCAGGTTAGAATTTAATAGCACTGGAGCCCATTTGCCATGTTCTTTGTGACTGGTTGCTTTAACCTCCCCCCCCATAAGATAGGCTAGTTGATCATCAGACAATAAGTGTAATGGACCCCAAATAAGGTTTTTTCAAATGTAAAGGCAACCCTGTGAGGTTAAGTATTCTAGTCCATTCCTTTGTCCCAGAGTGGAAGTGGGGATGGAAATGGGGGTGAACCCAAAGGGAGGTTACAAAAAAATTCAGACTTAATGACTTAAAGTGCACAGCCAAACAGAAAGTTATGGGCCAAGCCAAGAGCCCTGGTACCTTTCCAACACCTGTACAGCATGAATTCCAACAATTAGCCCTAATACTCTTTTTTCTTTTTTTCTTTTTCTTTTTTTAAATACACGTGACAGTAGAATGGGTTTTACACATTATACATACATGGAGTATAACTTGCTCTAATTAGAATCCCATTCTAGTGGTTGAACATGATGTGGCATTTCATTGGTTGTGTATTCATATATGAACATAGGAAAGTAATGTCTGATTCATTGTACAATCTTTCTTATTCCTGTCTCCGCTCCTTCCCTTCATTCCCTTTGTCTAATCCAGTGAATTTCTATTATCTGCCCCACACCCATCATGTGTTAGCATCCACATATCAGGAAGAACATTCGGTCTTTGGTTTTTTGGGACTGACTTATTTCACTTAGCTTGACAGTCTGCAGTTCATTCTTCTTTATGACTAATATGCCACTGTGCATATATATTACATTTTCTTTATCCATTCATCTCTTGAAGGGCACCTAGGTTGGTTCCATAGCTTAGCTATTGTGAATTGAGCTGCTGTAAACATTGATATGGCTGCATCACTACAGTATGCTGATTTTAAGTCCTTTGGGTATACCAAGGAGTGGGATAACTGGATCAAATGATGGTTCCACTCCAAGTTTTCTGAGGAATCTCTATACTGTTTTTCAGAGTGGTTTCACCAATTTGCAGTCCCACCAGCAATATATGAGTGTACCTTTTTCCCCCACATCCTTACCAATATTTATTGTTTTTTGTATTCTTGATAATTGTCATTCTGACTAGAGTGAGATAAAATCTCAATGTGGTTTTAATTTGCATTTCTCGAATTGCTAGAGATGCTGAACATTTTTTCATATATTTGTTGACCATTCCTATTTCTTTTGTGAAGTGCCTGTTCAGTTCCTTTGCTGATTTATTGATTGGGTTATTTGGTTTTTTTTTTTTTTTTTTTTTGGTGTTTAAGATTTTTTTTTTTTTTTTTTTTTTTTTTGGAACTGGGGATTGAACTCAGGGGCACTTGACCACTGAATTACATCTCTAGTCCTATTTTGTATTTTTTTATTTAGAGACAGGGTCTCACTGAGTTGCTTAGTGCCTCACTGTTGCTGAGGCTGGCTTTGAACTTGCAATCCTCCTGTCTCAGCCTCCCTAGCCACTGGGATTAGGGGCATGTGCCTCTGTGCCCAACTGGTGTTAAATTTTTTGAGTTTTTATATATATCCTGGAGATTAACGCTCTATTTGAAGTGCAGGTGGCAACGATTTTGTCCCATTCTGTAGGCCCTCTTCACATTCTTGATTGTGTCCTTTGCTGTTTTGATACTGTCCCATTTGTTGATTCTTAATTTTACGTCTTGCGCTTTAGGAGTCTTGTTGAAGAATTTGGTTCCTGAGTCACCTCAGTCCCTCCCTTCACTCACATGTATAGCTCCTCTGGTTCCACCTGAGGTAAACTCAGACTCGTCCAACCCCTAACTCTGGCAGCCAGCTCTCAACAAATTCACCTTACAGCCTCAGTATGGAAGTGGGGTTGCTTGGAGTGCCAGGCCTGCCCAAAAGAAAGCTGGATCAGAGGCTGCTCCCGCGTCCCATCTGGGGTGCCAGTTTTGTTACCAAAATCTCCATCCTTGTCCTTGATGCCAACCCAATCACGAGGACATGTTTTTAAGAAAAAAAAAGTTTTATTGCTTTGTTAGCAAAGGAGAACAGCGGACTCCTGTCCCAGAGATTCTGCCCACAGAGGGCAGAGGGCTTTTAAAGAAGCTCTCCAGAGGCTATATCCAGCTGTGCCCGGAGAGAGGATCCCAGCTGCGCCCTGACAGTGTGTTTGTGTTGAAATTTACTCTTTAATTTGGGAGATAGTCACTTCCCAGATCTTCTGGTGATACCTCCTTCCTGTGGTGGGTGTAGGCTCAAGAATAGATAATTCAAGGTAATCTTATTCTCCACCCCTAGGTCAGGGTGGGGGAGAGGGAGAGGGAGAAGAGGAAAAGGAAAATGTGCCCCTTTTAAAATAAGGTGAAGTGGACCACTGTTACAGGGTGGCACTGCTAAGATGGCCATCCGCAGAGTCCTGGAAGCACTATCCTGTTCTCGTCACCCACCACTTCAGTTGTCCCTACCCAGTCCTCTCCCCACTCTTTCCCTCCAGGAACGCTCTGTTTCAATCACTTCATTTCATTCATTGATTTTCTTACCACCAAGGCATCTTCGCTTTCAGAGCCCACCCCAGACTTTGTATCCTCTGAGTCTTTTAGTTTCATTCCCTAAATGTTCTCCCTTGGTTCCTTTGCCTCCCCACGAGAATCAGTTTCCCAGTTTAAATGTAAATCCCTTAGCCATCCTGCTGAATGTTATTTGACCCTACTAATTTCTTATGATGGTAAACCTATTGTCCTGAATACTAATTTGGAATTACAGCTAGTAGTTTCATGACGTTGGTCTCATTACTGATACATACGCCTGTGTCAGCTGATACCAGGGGACTGGGAACACAGGATGATTATGATAAGCTCCTAGGCTTTGAGGTACTCACTGTATAGATGACAAATAGTTATAAAGCAATGTGACAAGGGTTACACCAGAGGCTAAATAAAGAACATTGGGCAGGAAGTGGTGACAGTGGGGAGACTGGACTGGGAGGATGGGTCAGTCCAGGTGTATACATGGGAGGAGGTGACAGCGATGAGTCAGTCACACAGGGGCATTTGGAGTTTGCCAGATAGAAGAGGGCGGGGAGGCCATATCAGGCAGTAAAAATAACAACCTCGAACTCTCTAGGGTTCAGTGAGGTCAGGGCAAGCCAAATGGAGGAAAGCTCTGTGCTTGCCTCAGCATACCTACTAGACCTGGTCTACTAGGTGTTTGCTTTCATGAGTGGTAATAAACTTGCCAATTTATCTGGCTTTTCTGTGATTGGGTGTTATTTTGTGGTCACTGTATCAATATTAAATTAGTTGGACCAGAATTTTCATGTAATAAAATTGAGTTTTCCAGAATATAAAAAATATCAAAAGTTTTTTTTAACATCAAACCCACCATCTCCATGGCAGCAGTTAGCCGGAGTCACTTTAGAGGGAGCCTAGCTCACTTAGTTTGCTACAGAATTTTCCGCTTACTGGTACTTTTACCTGGTCAGATATTCTCAGCTGTGATACTTGGCTGGTCCCTGAGGCAGCTGAACTTGTGACCTCCATTTTGACACATTTAGGGGCTCCAGTTATGGGATTTGGCTGGGATTCTTAAGAAGCCTGATGCAGATCCCTTTCCTGGAGTAGTGAGGAAGTGGAAGGAGGGCCTGGGAGCTGGAGTTGGCCCAGATGCCAAGGTTGGTTGGGTACAGTGCCGCTCAGAGGGGGATGGGTAGGAGCACAGGAAGAGAACCGAGGCAGCAGCATGCAAGGAAGAATGGTGAATAAACACCCCCAGGGCACATTTCTTGAAACTTGATCCTGATCTGTGAGGGTGAGAGTGTAGTTCACCCCTGACTGTCCTGGGGACCAAGAGTAAAAATAGACAAAGCCCACAGCCTGCTCACTTTTTCTTCCTATCCCTACCTCTGTCTCATAGAATGAGTACACTTGTGTGTGGATACTCCAGTCCACAAATCTAAGTTCTGTCCTTGGTTTCCCAAGTCCCTGGCTAACAACTGTCCCTGGGACACCCTTTGGACCAAAAGGTATCATAATGGTACTTGGTCTACTTTCAGGAGGACAGACTCTTACTGCTGTTTCAGAGATACTTTTTCAGGGAATTATGGATTTCTAGGTATTGATAACATGGTCTAGAAGGAAAGTGTAGACTCTGGGTGGCATAGCCCCAGAGAGCAGTAGACTATTCACCCAGTAGGGACAAGTACAATCAGAGGAGAGCTGGAGTCCTGGAATCTCAAAATGTCTGGGCCCACATCTGAAGTATTGACAGGCACAGGAGTACACTTGGGTTACTGTAGGTAAGGGGGTCCGAATTAATTTTCTAGGTTGGTTGTACCAAAGTACCAGAAATGCATGGCTTAAAATGACAAAAACTTATTTTCTCACAGTTTTGGATGGTAGAAGGCCAAAAATCAAAATATTAGTTGGATTGGTTCTTTCTGAGGGTTCTGAGGGAGGATCTGTTCTAGTTTCTGGTGGGACTGGGAATTCTTGTCATTCCTTGGTTTGTATGTATGTCACTCCAGTTTCCATCTTCACATGCTGTTCTTCCTGTATGTCTGTGTCTTCACATGGCCATCTTCTTATAAGGACAACCGTCACACTGGATTAGGGGCCTGCACTATTCCAGTACGATCTCATTTTAACTAATTATATTTGTGACAACAATATAAGCATGCATTGCATAACAACATTTTGGTCAGCAATGGACTTTATAGATAATAGTGGTCCCATGAAATTATAATGGAACTGAAAAATTCTAATCACCTGGTGACATTATATCCATCCTAATATCATAATACAAGGTATCACATGTTTGTGGTAATACTGGTATAAACAAATCTACTGCTCTGCCAGTTGTATAAAACTATAGCATACACAATTACATATAGTACATAATACTTAATAATACTGTTACTGCTTTATGTATTTACTATACTTTTTGTTGTTATTTTAGAGCATACTGTAACACAGTGCTGTGTTATACTGACGACAACCTCATACATCTTGTATTTATTGCATTTCTTGATTGCATCTTATTGTAAATATACCATATAGCATTTTATATATATAATGTGTATATATGTGTTTGTGTATGTATACAGACACCATATGTATATATACACTACCTATCCTAGGTGTGTAGTGGGCTACACCATCTAGGATTGTGAAAGTACATGATGTTCAAACAGGACAAAATTACCCAATGTACATCTCTCAGAACATATCACCAGTGTTAAGTGACTCATGATTGTATCTCCAAACAAGGTCACATTCTGAGGTGCTGGGGGTGAGGACTTCAACATATCTTTATTGAGGGAAACAATTCATCTACTACTGAATCTGTCAACAAGTCACAGGTTGTGACAAGGGAGGTAGGACTCATGTTCACAGAACCTACTTTTTGTCCTGGCTTCCTGCAGGTTGGGAACAAGGTAGATTGCTTCCTCAGGATCAATATGTTCTCATTAACTCTTGCTAACAATCAAGAGTTCTCTGGTCATCTAATGTCATTATACCCCAGTCCCTCTGCCTCTGCTTATATTGCCCCTTCCATCTCTCCTTTCCCTTTCCCAACCAACTGCCTTCATTCTGTGTATCTTTCTTTACCTGGTGGCTTTGACTGACTCTGGTCCTAATGGTCCCCTCTAGCTGGTCCATTAGGTCCCCCTAATGGTCTCTCATTGCTTTTCATCTTCATCTTTTGCTACAACTACCATTTGCATGGTTCTTCATTCTAATCTCCTGTTCAAATCCTTGAGAGATGGCCTGGTCCAGTAAATCACCGTGGTCTCTGTTAGAATAGCTTTCTTGGCAGTTTGACTCAGGAGGAACTGAGTAGTCTGCACATTGGTGTACCTGGGATAGGTGCCTGCCCACTCTGACCCAAGTAGCTGTGTCCAGGGTTGGGTTCTCATGGGTATCTTGGTGGAAGCCTTGCTAGGTAGTTTATTAGCAGGTGACTAAGGGCAGGACAATGGTCCAGTGCTTCCTCAAAGATAAGGTTTCCCAGCATTGACCCTACTGACATCTTGGGCTGGATGATTCTGTTCTGTGGGAGATCAACCTGTGCACTGTAGGACGTTTAGTAGCATCCTTGGCCTCTACCTGGAAAATGCCAGCAGCAACCTCTCCTGCAGAGTTATGACAACTGACTGTGTTTCCAGACATTGCCAAATGTTCACTCGGGGGGATCACCCCTGACTGAGAACGACCCCCAGTGTAAGGGAATGGGAAGCACCAGGTGGGTATAGTAAGTAGTGGGCGTGTGAAGGCTACTAACAATATATCTCTTCAGGGCTGGATCAGACTGAGAAGGGGTACCTCCTGTTGTAGGCAAGGAGTTGAATGGAGCATGAAGGGTTCCATGTGAACAGCTATACATTCATTCAAAGCAAGGAGAGAAAAACAGAGTGTCCAGTGCATGTGTGTGTTGGGGTGGGTACCTGCCTGGATTTGAATGAAATGATCCTGGGTTTACTCTCTGTGTACACATTTTTGGGAATGTGCAATTCTCTATGTGGGTGTAGGTATCTGTTTCAAAAAAACCCAGTCTTTGTGTAAGAGAAATTGCTTCCAAAGGCAGAAGGCACTGAAAGACTGAAGGAAAAGGCAGATAGATCTGTGATGGAACAAAGTTCATTTTCTTTTCTTTTTTTTTTTTTTTGGCAGTGGTGGGGATTGAACCCAGGTCCTTGTGCATGCTAGACAAGCACTCTACCAACTTAGTATATCCCCAGCCCCTAAAGTTCATTTCATTAGGAGCTTGTTGAACAGAAATACCTTGGGTGGAAGTAAAACAGGAGGATTCCCACACTCCAAGGAAGGAGAAAAGGCTAAGCTAGACAAAGAGGACTGTGGCCAACCAGGATATAACTAGTTTTTCTTGAAAACTATTTAAAAAAAATTTTTTTAGTTGTTGATGGACCTGTATTTTATTTATTTATATGTGGTGCTAAGAATTGAACCCAGTGTCACACATGCTGGGTAAGTGCTCTGCCACTGAGCCACAACCCCAGCCCTCTTGAAAACTATTAACATGCCAAATGTCAGTTAAGAAACAGTCTGAACCAGATGCAGTGGCATGTGCCTGTAGTCCCAGCTACTTGGGAGGCTGAGATAGGAGGATCATTTGAACTCAGCCAACCTGGGCAACATAGTAATGAGACTCCAGCTTTTTTTTTTTAAATTTATTTTTATTGTAAACAAATGGGTTACATCTTGTTTCTCTGGTTGTACATGAAGTAGAGGCATACTATTTGTGTAATCATACATTTACATAGGGTAATGGTGTTTGATTTATTCTGTTATTTTTTCCTTCCCACCCAACCCTCCCACTCCTCTTTTCCCTCTATACAGTTAGTTCCTCCTTCCTCCATTCTTGCCCCCCTCCCACCCTCCATTATGTGTCATCATCTGCTTATCAGCAAGATCATTCATCCTTTGGTTTTTTTGAGATTGGCTTATCTCACTTAGCATGATATTCTCCAACTGCATCCATTTGCCTGCAAATGCCATAATTTTACTCTTCTTTATGGCTGAGTAATATTCCATTGTATATATATACCACAGTTTCTTTATCCATTCATCAATTGAAGGGCATCTAGGTTGGTTCCACAATCTGGCTATTGTGAATTGAGCAGCTATGAACATTGATGTGGCTGTATCACTGTAGTAGGCTGATTTTAAGTCCTTTGGGTAAAGGCCAAGGAGTGGGATAGCTGACTCCAGCTTTTTAAAAAAATGTTCGGGTATCAGTGGCTGGCATGAGCAATGCTTGACTAACTGTCTTAATGACTTTGTTGTCCTGTAGGGTTTTGAATACATTCTGAGGTCTCCTGGCAGGTAAGATGGCTATAGTCATATCAGGCTGGATCCCTACAGTATCTATGTGAGGGCATATATATTCATGTGTCTTGAGATTGAACTGTAAATAATCCACATTACTTATCCTCTGTTACCAGGATAAATTAGTGTCATCTATGACACAATTGCTATTCCCAGAAAGTTACACAGAGTAAGAATCAATTTCACTGAAGTTGGAAGAATTTGCTTTAGTATTTTCTTTCTGTTGTTGTAGACCTGTCTACCTCCAGGCATATGCTAGGCATGTGTAATATGTAATGTAACAATGTCCCTAGTGATCTCCAGTGATATCCTTCTTCAACATCAGAGTCCAGGGTGGACTGAGCTCAGAGTCCAAGAAACACAGCTAAGCCCATTCTGAGCTTGTTTCTGTTTTCTAGTCTCAGGTCTTTGATCAACTGGTTGTATAGTAAACTGCTTAACCTTTCATTTCTTTACTTGTCTTTTATGCAAAATGGGTATAACTTATGCCCTTTTTAGCCTGTTTTGAAAATAACTTACATTACCATGAGAGTTTAAGAAATAGTGCTACACAATGTTGAATAAAAATAAATTGTACTTCCTCCTATTCATGACATTATGTAAGCTCTTCCTTTTTAAAAAAAGTCAACTCATATTTATTTATGTACAGTCATGCGTTGCTTAACAACGGGACGTGTTCCAAGAAGTGCATCATTAGACAGTGTTGTCACTGTGCAAACATCACAGAGTGTACTTACACAAACCTTGATGCTCTAGGTCAGTCACCTGACATTGCCTCGTGATGCAATCAAGAGACACAGTGATCAAGAGATGTTTGGGGCTGCTGTTAGTATAATTATGACATATTGTTCTAAGTAAACTTTTTTTTTTTATAAGTAGAAGGAGTACATTCTAAAATAATGATAAGCTGGATACGGTGGTGCACATCTGTAATTCCAGCAGCTCAGGAGGCTGAGGCAGGAGAATTGCAGGTTCGAAGCCAGGCTCAGCAGCTCAGCAAGGTTGTAAGCAACCTAGTGAAACCCTGTCTCTAAATAAAAGATGAAAAGGGCTGGGGATGTGGCTCAGTGGTTAAGTGCCCTTGGGTTAAATCCCCAGGACCAAAAAAATAAAAAATAAAAGAAAATAATAAATGTGTGGTGCAGTAAGCACATAATCCAGTAACATGGTCATTTATTAATGTCAAGTATTATGTACAATACAAAATTGTATGTGCTACCCTTGTAGATACTAGGTAGCACAGTGAGTTTGTTTATACCAGTACCCCCAGAAACACCTGCGTAATGCATTAAACTATGATTTGTGACTGATATGCTGTCACTTGGCAATAAGAATTTTTTAGGACCATTAAACCTAAGGGGCCATCATTGTACATGCAGTCCTCTGTCGATTGAAATGCCATTACATGGTATGTAACAAAATATTTCTGATCATCTATCTGAATATTTGTCTTTCTTCTCGCTTGATGACCTATCTGTGGCCTTCACTTGGCATAGTGTTCATTTTGGCATATCTTGACAGTCATTGGTTTTCACCAATTGTTTTTGTCAATGATTCTGATCTGCCCATGTCCTCAAAACTGTCTGCAAATTTCAGTTATTCAAGGCTATTAAATGGGTCCTTGGACATTTTCAGGGCAGAAAAGCTTACCACTCTTTGAACTAACCAACCACATGGGAGAAGCAGAAGGAGATGGCAGGCAGGGCTGTGGCCCTCAAGCTATTGTACAGGAAGGGATGAGCCACAGATTCAGAGAACAGAAAACTGTGGACATCATATTCTTTAAATTTGTCTTCAATTGGTCCAACAGAGGAGGGGCAGGGCAGAACATGGGCAGAGGCTGAGGAGGAAGATGCTGCTGGAATGGCAGCCTCTCTTCCGTGGTTCAGAGACCTGATATCTGACTTTACTCACGTGTTCTGTTTAGCTGGAGCAGAGCCCTCACCTAACAGGACCCTCCCTCCTTAGACAGCAGTTGAATACACCACCTGTTGTTAGAGAAATTATTTTTTGGAGGAGCTCTTCACCTTTTCTGTTTCTACCCCACAAACCAACTGCTGTTCCCAAATACCCTTCCTAATCCTACGTAAAACTCTCCCAGAGTTTTGGCAGACAAAATCTTCGCCATCTTCTTAGTTTTCTAGCAATGCTTTGGGGCTCCCAGAGGTGAATAACACAGGCGGTTAGCCATGTGAATCACCCCTTGATCTGGCTTTATAGTCCAAGACCACAAGGGGGGAAATGTGTCACAGTGCAAAAGCGCATCTGAACATGGGAGTGGAGATGTGGATGGGGAGAACAGCATTACAAAGTACATTCTCCAAAAGGCAGGCCTTTCAACCATTTAAAAAGAATATTCGGCCAGGTGTGATGGGATCCCTGTAATCCCAGCAATTTGGGAGGCTGAGACAGGAGGACTGCAAATTGGAGGCCAGCCTCAGCAATTTAGCGAGGCCCTCAGCAACTTAGCGAGAACCTGTCTCAAATGATAAAAAAGGTATGAGGATGTAGTTCAGTGGCCAAGCGGCCCTGGGTTAAATCCCCACTACTGCCCCCCACCCCAAATGTATATTAGGGCACAACAGTGAATTGAACACAAGTATTTGCATTTTCTTCCTCCTGAAACCCCATTAAGAGTGTGGTAAAGGACTTTTTAAAAGCATACAGAGAGGGAGAACAGGAGGGAAGACAACAGCAACAAAAGATTGGAAGTTAGAAAGCTGTTAGAAGAGTGGGAAATGACTTAGATGTAAGAAGAGAATGGATGGTAAACTGGCATTGCGGAAAGCTGACAGCAGCCTGTTTTACACAATAGAGTCACTAAAAGGCTTAGAACCATTGGTGCCGGATATTTCTAGAAGGAGGGATAAAGAAAGGGCTTGAAGGTAAGGAAGTTTGGTTGAAAGTTTGTTTAAGAAGCGCAGAGCGGGGCGTGGTGGCGCATACCTGTAATCCCAGCTGCTCAGGAGACTGAGGCAGGAGGATCAAAAGTTCATAGCCAGTTTCAGCAACTTAGCGAGGCCCTAAGCAACTTAGTGAGACCCTGTCTCAAAATAAAAGTATGACAAAGGGCTGGGGATGTGGCTCAGTGGTCAAGTGCCCCTGGGTTCAATCCCCAGTACCTAAATAAATAAATAAATAAATAAAATTTTAAAAAGTAGGATTCCTTAGTTCTACCCAGCTCAGCTTTCCACTGCCCCTTCAACTGGCAAAAGAAACTTTATACCCTTGAGGAAATAAAACATAGCTCTTAGGATTGAAGACACCAGAATTGAGGGTGAAGCTACTACATTGCAAGTGTTCAATGTTTTATCTCAGATGTGGGGGCCCCTAATTCCCTTACGCCTACTCGGCTCCTAAACTATTCATATTGCTCCATCTGCCCAGCCAGGGGGGGAAAAACCCAAAGGTTTCTCACCTTAGTGGCTCACTGATGGTTTGGAGGCTATTTATTAATCGAGAATTCATGTATTCTGAATTTCCAAGTAGCTTTGAATCCATCATTCTTTTTTATTTAAACTCTTCTTTATGGCAAAAATTACCATTTTCACAAACATGGAGAGAATAGAGCAATAGTCCCTCTTATCTCTGGGGAGATGCTTCAAGACCCTCAGTAGATGCCTGAAACCACCTCCAGTACTGAACCTATACATGCATTATACTTTTTCCTATATATACATGCACGAATTTAATGCCTTTCCATCTTTTCATGCACTTTAGTCATGACTTTTGCAGTGTAAGGTGTGATTGCAAAACTGGCACCAATTTCCTTTTTCTTCTTCACAATTTCATTCACAGATAGAAAATTTGTGCTTACTGTAAATCTCAGCAACCTTAGCATATCATCTTTTTTATGTTATTGTAAGTCAAGAATTTTTATCTTTTCACTTGAAGTACTTTATGGCTTCTCTTTGGCATATCCACATTTCCAGCATCACTACTCTGGGCTTTGAGGCTATTAGTAAGTAAATTAAGAGTTACCTGGACGCAATCAAGAAGGTGAAGAGAGAGCCTACAGGATAGGACAAAATCTTTGCTACCTGCACTTCAGAGCATTAATCTCCAGGATGAAGAACTCAAAAAACTTAACACCAAAACTCACCATAACCCAATCAATAAATGGGCAAAGGAATTGAACAGGCACTTCACAGAAGAAATACAATTGGTCAACAAATATATGAAAAAATGTTCAACATCTCTAGCAATTTGAGAAATGCAAATTAAAACTACACTGAGATTTCATCTCATTCTAGTCAGAATGACAATTATCAAGAATACAAGCAACACTAAATATTGGTGAGGATGTGGTGGAAAAGGTACACTCATATATTGCTGGTGGGACTGCAAATTCATGAAACCACTCTGGAAAACAGTATAGAGATTCCTCAGAAAACTTGGAATAGAACCACCATTTTACCCCCATCTATCCCACTCCTTGGTATACCCAAAGGACTTAAAATCAGCATACTACAGTGATGCAGCCATATCAATGTTTACAGCAGCTCAATTCACAATAGCTAAGGTATGGAACCAACCTAGGTGCCCTTCAAGAGACGAATGGGTAAAGAAAATGTGGTATACATGCACAGAATATTACTCAGCCATAAAGAAGAATGAAATTATGGCATTTGCCAGTAAATGGATGGAACTGGAGACTAAGTGAAATAAGTCAATCCCAAAAATCTGAAGGCTGAATGTTCTCTCTGATATGCGGAGGCTAACACATAATAAGCGGGAAGGGAGGGGAGAATAGAAGTACTTTGGATTAGACAAAGGGGAATAAGGGAAGGGAGGGGGGATGGGAATAGGAAAGACAGTAGAATTAATCAGACATTACTTTCCTACGTTCATATATGAATATATGACCACTGTAACTCCATATCATGTACAACTGAAAGAATGGGAAGTTATACTCCACATATGTATAATATGTCAAAATATATTCTACTGTCATGTATAACTAAAAAGAACAAATAAAAAATTTAAAAAAGAGTTCCTGAACATAAGCATGGAATACATTGACAGTTAATCTGACAACTAACACAGCTACTGTGTGACTAATGGGCAAGCACTGTGTACTATGTGGAAGAAGGGATGATTCATGTTCTGGGTTGGATGGAGTGGGATGGTTTTAGATTTCATCATACTACTCAGAATGATGCACAATTTAAAACTCATGCATTATTTCTGGAATTTTCCACATAACATTTTCTGACTGTGATTGACTGCAGGTAACTGAAACTGCAAAAAGCAAAATTGTGGATGGGGGTGGGGACTGTGCTATAATGAACTTCCATGGACCTACTACTACCCATATTCACCATTATCTTGTTTCATCTATACAACCACCTTTTTGGTTTGTTTGATTGAGTAGTTTAAAGCAAATGCCAGGCACCATATAATTTCACTGGTTTAAAAAAGAAAAAAAGAAGGGGGATACCAAGAGTTTATTTCTGATAGAAAAAGATTTTACAAAACATTAGTATGATGCTTATCATATCCAACAAAATTAACAATTATTTCTTAATATCATCAAAGCACCCTGTGTTCTTATTTTCTAGGTTGTCTTAGAAATGTATTTTTACAGTTAGCTTGTTAGAATCAGGGCTAAGGCTAATGTGTTACATTTAGTTGATATGTCATTGAAATCTCATACTCTCATTACAGTTACTCATCCCTCCTCCGCTCCCTATTTTTTTTTTTTAATTCCACTTATTTGGTGAAGAAACCAAATCATTTGCCCTATGAAATTTTCACATTGTGGATTTGGTTGACTGCATCTTCATTTTGTTCTTTCGACATGTATTTCTATCTTCTTTGTATCCTATGAACTAATAGATCAAAAACAGGGATTCTTAACCTTCTATGTGTCATGGACTGTTTAGCAATCTGACAGATCCCTGCTCAGGATATTTTTAGATGCATAAAATGAAATGGAAATGGTTGCAGAGAAAACCGTTTATATTGAACTACAATTCTCAAAATCTTTTTTTAATGTATTTTTTTTAGTTGTTGATGGACTTTTATTTATTTATATGCGGTGCTGAGAATCAAACTCAGTGCCTCACATCTGTTAGATAAGCACCCTACCACTGAGCCACAACCCCAACCCTAAGTCTCAAAATCTTTTTAAAACTAAATTTTTGATATAATATCATTTCTTCTATTTTATTTATTTATTTTTGAGATGGGGGGGTCTTACTATGTTGCCCAGGCTGATCTTGAACTTGTGAGTTCAAATGATCCTCCTGCCTTAGCCTCCTGAGTATCTGGGACTGCAGGCAGGCGTGTCTTTTTTTTTTTTTTCTTTTAATTTTCCACATTTTTAATTGGTGCATAATAGTTATACATATTGATGGGATTTGTTGTTACATACTCATACATGTACACAATAAATAATATGGCCGATATCACTCCCCAGCACTTCCCCTTCCCTCCTAGCCTCTCACTCCTTGGTCCCTTTCCTCTACTGATTTCTTTGATTTTTAGGAGATCCACCCCCACCCTTGTTTTCTCATCTTATCTTCTTTATTAACACATTCAAAAACAAGACGTACTAGAGGTCTAATAATTGTGAAGTTAGTATGAACCAAAACAACATTTTGAATGACCACAACCACCATAATGGGATATCGGACACCCACAGTTTCTACTATTGACAAAGCCTTGTGTACTGCTTTTATTGTAGTTTTCTTTCTTTGCTTTTGCCTATGTTCCTGACAGAAATACTAAATTGCAGTTAAAGATTATGAAAAAAACACAATATTTGTGTTTCCATTGAAATTCACAGACTTCTGGAATTCTATGCACAGATCCTTGGTTAAGAACCTCTAGTTTTGAGACTTGTTTGAATTCAAATTCAACATTTTGGACTAGGAGTTCTTCACTGCTGCCGCTGTGTACTTCCTCTTGAATCATACCAGGAGGCACGTAATAGCTGGCTGTCCCAGGCTTAAAGATGCTGGATCTGTGACGTGGGATAAGAAAGAAGCAGCCAGATCCATTCTTTCTGCCAATGTTTTTTTTTTTAAACCATCATTGATGATTATTGACTAGATGAGTTCCTGTTTTTCAAAAAAGGAAAATTAGAACATTAGGAAGAAAAATGATTATAATAATTAAAGTACATTGAATATTTAAAAATCCATAGGTTCATTAAAAAAAATTCACAGATTGCCAGGACACCGACTTGTTCTAAAACTGATAAAGGGAGAAAAACAAGTCTTTATCCTGACTTTTCTATATAAACTGTTTTTCACGGAAACCAAATGATTGTAGATGGAAAGTTCAGTATAGAAGAATTCCAGTTAATAAATGCAGAGAGAGTTATAGGATTGAAAAAAGAGTCATGGGGCACAGTGGCACACATCTGTAATCCAAATGACTCAGAAGACTGAGGCAAGTTCAAGGCCAGCCTCTGCAACTTAGTGAGACCCTGTCTGAAAACAAAAAATTAAAAATGACTGGGATGTAACTCAGAGGTAAAGTGCCCCTGAGTTCAATCCCTAGTACCAAAAAACAAAACAAAAACCTATTATTATTATTATTATTATTATTATTTTTCCAGGAGTAGGGATTGACCCAGAGCCTCAAGCAGTCTAGGCAAGCACTCTATCACTGAGTTACCTCACCAGCCCAGAATCTTCCTTTTAATGCTTTAACTTCCCATGTTTGAACAGAGGAAGTCCTTTTCAGTTGGTTGCAGGATCCTTTTTCACACCCCCATTACTCTTTGATGACTTCTTTGTTTTGTGGAACAACAAAATGACCCAGTAAGTTGTATATTTTTGTCCCAAACTTGGAATCAGTGATTTTCTTTAAAGAATCCTGGTTTCTTGTAGAGAGGAAAGATGTTTGGAGATTACCTCCTGGGTACCTGGGGTGCACATTATTATCAAACCTAGCAATACTGTGTCACATCCAAGGTGGACAGAACACGTGGAACTAGAAAATTATGAGTTCTATCTATATTTATAATTCAATTTTCAGAATACAGAAAATTTTAACATCTTTGATTTATATTTGTATTTCTTTACTTTTATTCTAATTTATACACATTACAAGTAATGAAAATATTACCAAGTAATATTTTTAAATAAATGTTTTAAAATATCGTGCCAAAATTACTTAGTAACAATAACTATTGAGTTCAATTTTTTGTTGTTGTTGTTGTTTTGTTTAAAATTTTTTTCCTTAGGTAAATCCCATTAGTCAAAATACTGTTTTAAAGTTATATGAAAGAATTTTTGTGGGGTTAGGGTTATGCTACTCACTAGAGTCAAACCTACAATACAAGGCATATTTAAAGAAACCTAGCTTCCCTCTGTCTTCTTTACCCTGTTTCTCCTTACAAGTAGTCATGTATCTTATTTGGTTTTCCTTCCACTGGGTCTTTCAGAAAATATAAACAAATACATAAAATTATCTACCTCTTCGTATTACCCTAAAAGCAGAATAATAGAAACACAATTTCCACTTAGATTTCTCCTATTTAATATTTCTGGCCATCAGCCCATAGTGTTATGTAGAGATACTTCTTATTTCTTAGTACAGCTGCATAATTTCCCAGTGTGGATGTACCATGGTTTATTCAATCAGTTCTCTCCAGATGGACATCTCACTCTCAAGATTTAGTCATAAACAGATAAGCATCTGAAGAAAATCCTTAACAAGGGGAACAAAATAAAAACAAACAGTAAAAGGATCCTGAAGAATAAAGCCTGTGCAGGAAGAAAAATACAAAAACCCACCACTAATAGTTGCAGGATGATAGGAAAATGTGCATAATCATAAAAAAGAAAATGGGATACTCCAAACAAGGAACAATTAAAAAATAATTCTTGGAAAGGTCAAAGTTTGATATCAGAAAGAAAGACCTATAATATAAAATTGAGGAAATTTCCCAGAAAGGAATTCAAATAAGACAAAAACGATGGAAACTAGAACTAATTTGAAAATTAAGGGACTGTATCACAGAGACCAATCTTGGAAGTCTAATATCTGAAGAATAAGATTTCAAAAAAGAGAGAAAACTGGGAAAATAAAGGAGAAAAAACAATTAACAAAATAGTTTAAAATCATTTTCTGAACTGAAGAGCTTGAGTGTTAAGAAATAGAACCCCCAATACGAAGTAGAATGAACAAATACACCCACATCAAAGCACATCATTGTGTGATTTCAAAACATGGAGGAGAAAAAGAAAATTCTTCAGTCTTTGAAAGAGTTAAACAAAAAGAGGTCCAGTAAAGATCGGTAATGGAATGTATTTGGAATTCTCAACAACAGTACTGGGAGTTAGAGCTCACTGGATCAAGAGTTTCAAAATTCTGAAGGAAAATGATTTCCATCCTAGAATTTTATACCGAGACAAACTAATAGATCAAGGGTGGAGGTTTTCAGGTAGGCACAGTCTCGAAAAATTTACTCGATATATAAAATGCGGAGAAAGGCCCCTGACAACAAAAAGCAAACGTGTCATTTAAAATAATCAGCTTCAAGACATAAAAGTGACTGCTTTTGGGAGAGTCAGGTGGGAGGACAAGCACTGCTTTTTTAACCGTACCAAAGTATAATTTTTGATAAAAATGAGAAAAAGTAAAAGAAGAATAGTGAACAAATTTAAAAAAGAAGGCACAGCGAGCTGGGTCGGTCGCTCAGTGGTAGAGCCCATGCCTAGTGGGGGCAAGGTCCTGGGTTCAAATTCTGACCCTGTGAAACAAGGCAAAACAAGATTCGGCAGACTGATCTGGCCGTTTTGCGGGCAGTGGTTAAGATATGCGAAGGGAAAGTGTGACAGGATCCTGAGATGCTTAGGAGCACGATGAAGACGCCCCTGTGTAGGGGCGCTTCTGAGCCGCTGCTCCCTCACCAATCCCGGGCCTCGCCCTCCTGACGTCAGAGCCTGGCGAGGCCTTCTGGAACTGGACTGGGAAAGCTGGGGCAGAATGGCTGTGCTCAACCAGGTGGCATGGATCTTTTCTAGTTAGTCAGCTTTTCCTCGCTGTGATCAAAACACGGGACCAGAACAACTTAGAGGAGGACAAGTTCATTGGGGGCTCACGGTGGGGAGACTCCACTGCCCTGGACCCAGGTGAGGAAAGACATCATGGCGGAAGGACCTGGTGGAGGGGCGCCATTCGGTTCCTGGCCATCAGGAAACCGAGAGTGAGCGAGCTGAGGGAGGCAACCCCCAAACAGAGCGAACCAGCTGAGGGACAAGGGAGTGAACCCCAAAGGCGGCCCCCACTGACCTACCTCCTTCAGCCTTGCCCCACCAGCCTACGGCTACCACCCAGTAGTCCATGCTAATTCTCAATCCATCAAGTGGATTAATCCACTGGCGAGGCCACAGCTCTCAGAATCTAGTCATTTCACCTATGAACATTCCAGAATTGTCTAACATAATTTTTTTTTTTTTTTGGGGGGGGGACACCTCACATCCAAACTATAATACTACAGAATTGGGAGATGTTGGGAAAAGCCTGAAGGGAAGGGTGTGTAAAGACTCCTGGAAGTTAAAGGACCAAGGATGTCAGGGAAATGGGAAGCAGCCTGGCCTGGACGGCGTGGAATCCAGGGGCTCCCAAACCTGTTACAATCACCCGTGGAGCTTTAAACAACCCTGATGGCCCCGACACACCCCGTACCAATTAAATGGGACTATTTGGGAGTAGGACCCAGATCTCATTTTTTTTTTTTTTTTTAAGTTCCCGAAGATTCGGAAGGGCTGGAGTGTAGAGTCTGTGTCGGGAGGCGGACCGGAAGGGTGGGATGAAACGTGAAGAGTCTCGATCGGCCGGTGACTAGTCTAGTTGGCAACGGGGTGCCATTGGAGGCTTCTGGACGGGAAGTGATGCAATAGGCTTGAGGACGGCGAATGCACAGACGACCTCGGGGGAGGTAGATTCTAGAATCAAGGCGACCACTAGCCAAGGCGGATAGACTGCCTCCTGACTCGGAAAAGCACGTGGGCTGGGTGGTGCCTCAGGTGTGTCCCTGGGTGACCAAGGCCTCTCTGCCTCCTTTTTAAGAACAACACCGCCCCGCTGGCTGACGCTCCGCGGGGTCCTCCTTCCCCAGGAGGGGCGCCTGGTGTGGTGGGCTCCCCGAGGGACGCGAGGGCCACCAGGAGGCAGTGTAGGCCGCAGCCTCGCCCTGGGCGGAGGGCTTCGCTCTCTGATTGGGTCGGATCCCTGGCGGGTAGAAAAGTAATCCCTGACCCAGAGAAGCTGTGAAGACCCGGGGGAGTGGAGGGTGGAAGTGAGTGTGTTGCCAGGACCGTTGGGGACCTGACCGTCGGGGTCGTCCTAACCGCCCCCCAACTCTTCGGGTCTTCATTGTCTCTCCAGGAGGTAGAGGAAGTAGGCCACGACCTCGTTTGGAGCCTTGCTTGTTGCCGCCCGCGGGGAGAGGTGGCCTCGACATGAACACGGCCGTGAGCGTCAAGAAGCCGGGGGCCCCGCTGCCGGCCCCGCTCCAGAGCCCCCAGCGCCCCCAGAGTGGAGGGGCGAGCCCACAGTGAGTATGGGCGTTCGCCGATGGCTGAGGTGGCCGGAAGTGGGAGCAAGTGGGAGCCGGGGCCGCTTTGGGCTGGAGGGAGACGGAGGGAAGGAGGGACGCCACCGAGGCCGTTAGCGACCACGCTGGGCCTCCCGACCACTGAGGGGAGCGAGTCCGCTGACGGCCGAGGCTGGGGCAGGAGTGTGCGCCCTGACCCTCGAGGCGACGGGCGCGAAGCACTCGTTTTTCAAAGGCGGCCGAGAGCCACCCCATTGGAGCCCTCACATGCATGATGTGAGACACCGAAACGCCCCTTTTGAACACGATGACAAACACCCCCTCCCACCCAGCGGCGACGTGCACGTGACAGTTTTCGGGCTCTCGCAACTACGTGGAAACTTGGCCTCGGTCTGATCTGCGGCTGCATTCCGCCTGGGCGCCGGGACCCCGGCGCCCCCGCTCCGTTCAACACGGCTGGGGACCCGAGCCGCAGGGAGCAGGGGCCCCCGCGCGCGGCCGGTGCCCCGCGCCGCCCCTGCCCCGCGCTCCGGCGCCCGGACCTTGCGGGCTTCCGCACCGCCCGCCGCGCGCGCCCCCCGGGCAGCGGCTCCCGAGGCGGCGGCGGTCCCGGCGCGGTCCCTCCGGCCCCAGCCATGTGGGACCCGCGGGCAGCTAGGTGCGTAGCGGCGCGGGGAGCGCGGGGCGCCTCTGGCCTTCCGGGCCCGCGCCCCTGCCTGGCGGGAAACGGCTGCGCGGGAGCCCGCGACCCCCGAGGCGGAGGCGCAGCAGGCCCGCCGGGCCATCCCCCGGAGGCCGCGGCCGTCCAGACGCAGACCTGGGCCTGTCGCGCGGGGGCGGGCGCGGGGGCGGCTGTGGCCTTCCAGCCCCCAGGGACGAGGGCACGCGCTGCGACAGGACTGCGGCGGCGCGCGGCCTTCCTGGCTCCCATCGGAACCTCGAACCTGTCGCCCTCGGCCCACTTCCACCTCCTACGGGACCCCGGGTCGCCCGCACAGTCCCCGCGGACGCGCCCCCGGGGCACGCACTCCGGAAGGCTGGCGCTCGGGCGCGGGGCTCTGCGGGGCAGGGAACGGCGCCAGGCTGGAAGGGCGGGATTTGTGGGGAACTTGGAGAGCGCTGGCCTCTTCCCGGCAGGAGGAGGCCTCCTTCCCTGCCTGTCCGGATGGGCTTGCCCGAACGGGGCTACAGGGCCCACCTTCCTCCGCTGACCGAGTAACGGGGCAGGGTGGCAGGGGGATCCAAAGCTGGCAAGCAGAGCCCTCCGAAGCCCCAGCTTATGCTTCGGAGCGTTTCCCAGCGGGTGTTCGGACCCTTGGAAGAGCGCTTCGCCCCGCTCACTTCCCCAACCCTAGTCCCCCCCCCCCGCCCCTCGCTCTAGCGGGGAGCCCTCAGCCCCACAGACATGGGCTTGCAGTTCGGGCCACCTCTTCTCCAACTGGGGGCGTTTTTGGGTTGATGCAAGCTTTGGTGTTTCCTAGGGAAATTTTCTAGGGAGGTGTGCAACTTGAAAAATAAAGGAAACAAATTAAATTGGAATAAAAAGGAGATTCTGAGTTCTCCAGTCTCCTGATCTGCCTCGGCCCATTTGCCATGCTGCAGGCAAGCCGGGACCCAAGGGTCTGACCTTCCCATACTGACATTCTCTCCTGCTGCCTAATGCTGAGCCTTCTTGTAAGCCAGGCATCCTTTTGAGGCAAGGCTGTTACCGCAATGGTGTGATTTGTTGAACATCCTCTTTGGTGCTTTCTAGAAAGTACCATCTTGGGGGGTGTGGGTGGCAGGTGTCAGAAGTTTGTTTCAATTGTTTTTAGTCAAGTCTGTTTTTTGGATTGCAGGACGGATTCTTGAGTCCGGAGTACCCTTTGCAGACTCTTGCGTCCTCTACGGGGGATAGAGGTGGGATGGATGTATGTGGCATGCTGTCCCACACTCTAATCTCTCTGCAACAGGCCTGTGGGTTTTTAAGTTTTTTTAATTTTTTTTTTTTTTGACCAAGACCCACTATAGAGACTCACACCCACATACACAGAGTGTATAAAACTGCATCAAGAGCTTCTGTAGAGTTGTTCTCTACAAAATGACGCACCATGATTCTTTCCATTCTGTTGGACTTAATCTTATTTTAAAAAGCTAGTCATAATTCATTAACTTGATTTTATGATTGACTGACCAGTTTTAGGTGACAACTGCAGAGCTACAGATGCTTTTGGTTACACTGGTTCTGACTGTCTATCCACAGGGAGCCCAATGGGGCATTTGGGGAGTGCTGAGAAGGTGGGTGCATAATGAATCCTTTTTTTTTTTTTTGTCGTCATATTTTAGAAGGAGAAGAAAGGAGAGTGCTTCAAGGCTGTGGTAGACTTTGGACCTCTAGCTTCCAAAGAGGATTCTTTAAGTCTGATTAGAATTTCACAGCTGCAGTGTCAAGAATTGGTCCTTAATTGTTTCCTAGAGGAAGAAGTTGCAACCTAGGAAGACCATCATTCCTTAGTCATTAGCTGCTAGAGTAGTGGATTTGGTAATAGACATCTGCTTTCTTGACTTCTCTGCCCCTGGCAAATAGAGACTTTGCCCTCTAGCATTGCCCTCTAGCATTCTTAAACTTTCTTTTATAACTTGGTTCTGTTTTTCTGTGGTTGCTACCAAAGACCTATTCTGTGGTGCATACACTCTTATTTTATCTTTGCTTTTTGGAATGAAGATTCTTTTAGCAGCAAAGAAGAGTCTGCAGGTCCCAGGTTTGGGATATTTTTGAGAACTGAAGTGGAGGTTGGAGTGTGGGCATCTGGCCATTGTTTTTAATGATCTTGAGGAATGAGCCCTCCTTTGATTTTCCAGATGGGCAAGTGAAGCTGACAAGTCAGAGATTTGCCCCCAGAATGACCACAGGCTCACTGTTTTTGTAACAAGTTTCCTTGGAGTGTGGCCTGAGGTTCTCAAGGCCAAACACTATAAGAAATCTTTTCAAGGAAGAGTAGTTTGGGGGAAATGGACTTTCTTCTTAGCAAAGATAACACTAAGTTTTAGCAGCATTCTATGCTGGGGGCAGTGGTGGAGAGAACAGGTGAATTTAGTTTTTTAAAAAAGTGTTGAAGCAGGTCAACAGGCATCTTTGGAACTCAAAAATGTCGTAGCGTTGAAACCAAGAGCAGTGTTGTTGTTTTGTTTTCTTTTTTTTTGGTTGTTTATTCTCCCTGACCTGACATTTTTCTTGATGTCAGGTTGTATAATAAAGTGTTGCCTTATTTCCTTGGTTTTGTTGAAAATCTGGAAAAGTGAACTTGCTGGGTGAGTAAAGTGGTACCCTTCACTCATTTTACCTGAATCAGCTCTGTTTATTGCCTGGATGTTGACCCTCAGTATTAATGCCCATGCTGCAGTCACCAGAGCATGCTTGTCTGGGTTTAGCTTTATCTGTCTTTGATGTTCCAGTGATACTACTTATATTGGAATGTTTTTATTTAGTTATTTTTGCTGTTCTGGGGATGGAACCCAGGGCCTTGTATATGGTAGGCAAGCACTTTACCGTTGAGCCACATCTCCAGCCCAGGTATTTGTATTTTCTAAGCACTGGGTCTTTCTGTCAACAAGATGACACTTGAAAAGGGGTCAGGGTTGCTAGCCCTGAAAAGCAGTGATGATATTTTGGAGGAGACAAGGCTAATGTAGAAAATATATAATGAATATTAGCATTATACTGGGCATTTTTTTTTTTTTTTTGGCAGTACCTAGGGTCTCATGCATGTTAGGCAAGTGCTCTACCACTGAGCTATATCCCTAGCCCCCTTTTTAGATTTTTTTATTTTGAGACAGGGTCTCTCTAAATTGTTCAGGGGGCCTCAAATTTGTGATCCTCCTGCCTCAGCTTACTGAGAAGCTGGGATTACAGATATGCACCACTGTGCCCAGCTCATTCTGGGCAATCTTGATTTATTGTGACAAGAATGTTTAGATAGCAGCCTTGAACTGGACTCATCCTTCATGTTTAACTGTGACCTCCTGGGCAGTCTCTTTTGGTCAACTCTGGACCATCTCATTCTCTGCCTATCAGAGTCCACTGTACCTGGGGACCCTCAAACTTGGTGACTTCTAGGGTCATCTCATTCAGGCCTGAACACATTGTTCTGGTACTAAGGGTCCTCATAATCTAGCCTCCAGAATTTCTTTGTGATGTGCTCATTCTCCTTACTTATCCTCACCTCTTTTGCTTTTCATTTTTCAGGTCAGTTTTGCTCCTCAGATGTATTGGGCTAAGAAGAGTGTAACATATATAACAGGCCCACTAATGATGATAGAACAGAGTTAATGTTGGGCATACCTGTGAGAATGGGTTAGTGAAAATGTAGGCAAGCACTGGGGTTTTTATCTCCTGAATGCATCCCAGGAGGAAGTATGGGAGGTCCATTTTTGAGCTGTACCTAAACAGATGAAGAGAACTTCAAGCAGGTGGAATGAGAATCTAGGAGAGAGAAAAGAACATTTTAGATAAAAGGAGCAGCTTTGTCTTAAGAATAATGGTGAACAAAAGAAATTTTACTCCAAACACCAATATGATCATACTAAGTTTATGGTAGGATCTATGTAAAGTGTATCTCATATATTATTTAATTTCCATAGAAGTATTATGAGTAATCCCCATTTTACAGCTCTATTTACACAGAATAGGAGCCTCATGAGAGGAGTAGTGGTTTTCTGTTAGTCTTATTCACATACTCCAAGCATCCAATAGAGTGCCTGGAACATAATAGACAATATTTTTGACTGAGAAAATGTGGAGTCCAGTCCAGTCATGTAAGGTAATATTGTTCCTGTTTCTAGCAAGGAAACTGAGGCCTGGGGTTAAGTGAATTTTGCTGTCTGACATCAGGCCTGAAAGAGGTGAAAGTGGGATTTGAACTCAGGCTTTTGGGCGTATTGTTCTGTGAGGAAGATATTGCATTCTTATGTCATCCTCTGGTGCTAGCCCCAGCCTGGTTACAATGCAGGCAAAGACTTGTAAGTAGGAGGGAGCCAGGTGAATTTGGAGTCATGTGAGTATAACACAGCAGGCATAGTGTTGGAGTAATGGTGGAAAGGTAAGGGAAGTGATGTGTATGGGAATCTTAGCTATTTGGGTTTTATTCTAAACAAGATTAGGAGCCATGGAAAGTGTGTCTCTCTTTCTCTCTCTCTCTCTCTCTCTCTCTCTCTCTCTCTCTCTCTCTCTCCATGTTTTATTTATAAGCTTAACATTAGAGGGTGGGAGTGTGGATGAATCAACCTGGCCAAAGTCTATACATTTTTCAAGGCCAGATCAAGGCCCTGTGTTTCAGGAAACTATCAGCTGGTGGTAGAACTGGGGCTAGAACTTAGGTCCTCCCAGCACTGGTAAAGAGCTACCCTTCTTTAGTTGTTTCTGTTTTCAGGGGAGGGGGGTCAGTTTTATTAATGGAAATCTCCTGGACCCAGTCGTACCCTCTCCATGCAGTAGCTAATGGTGTTCTGGTTTCTCCTCTGGGTTTGACTTGCCCTTCATGTTGAGGGAGAGGTGGTGTGGAGGCCATGAATTAACATTTCAAACAGACATGCTTTCATTAAAGAACTTTTGAGAAATGCATCCTTAGGTGACTTCATTATTGTGTGAACATCATAGAGTGTACTTACACACACAGGGAAGGCTGGGATGTCACTGAGTGATACAGTTTAGTGGGATCACCCTCATATCTGCAGTCATTTTAACCAAAACGTTATGGGGTACATGACTGTGTTACAGACACACTAGGGGAGGGATCTGGAGCAGGGAATGACTGGACTGCTGTTAGTTATAACTCAGGATCTCCTTTGAGAAAGCACCTTTGTTCAAGACCTGTCACAGGAATGCCTTGTGCCCTTCTGGCTTCTCAACTTCACAACCATGTATAGCTCCCAGGTGCTCCAAGGGATGGCAGAAGCCTAAATGAGGGGATTTAGCACAAATACCTGAATCAAGATTTCAGAATAAATGGCTGGAAACTCCAGCTGGTGGATGCTTAACCTCTTCATTTGTCTTGAGGTAGAATGTGCAGTGTTAACCTCTCAGTTGTTTTTCAGATTGCCTTTTGTAGCAGTTCGATTTTAAAGCTTACTCTCTTGTTTTTTCCCAGTCATCCTCACCCTTTGTGTACTTCATCTCTCCCAGGGATTGTTAAAACAGATTTTGGTTTGTGTTTGTATCTTTTTTGGAGAACTCCATTTACTTGTGTGAATCTTTTGAACTCTAACATTGTGCTAATTGTGCCCCCTTTTTATTGAATGTTGTATGAAATATTCAGTGAGAAAATGCCTGGAAGGGTTTAGCACAAGGCCTGTCATATGGTAAGTGCACAAAACATTTTACCTATTCTCATGCAACTGCCTTAAATTACTCTCAGTCACACAGCAATAAGGAAAACAGCAGTCTGTGGCCTCTGAGGAGGTTTCCTGGGTCCAGGATTGCCACAAACAGAGGGAGGTCTTCTCAAGGCCACCTCTTTGGAGGTTAAATGCACCAGTAGTAGAAATTGATCTACCTTTGACCTTTTGTGTTATTTCTTGATCATCTTCCAGGGGTCTGACTTGATTTTTAGGACTTGAAATGTCTGTTGGTCAGGGCCCAAATCATCTGTGTGCCTTCCAAAATGAAAATTTGGTGTAAGGCTCTTAGCTTGTTCTTCCTAGAATGATTGTCTTTAGTCAGAGTTTACATTCTTCTTTCTTTGTAGTTAAAATATTCTTTTTTTTTTTTTTGTCAAGGGATGAAATTATGGGGATGGTAGATGGTACTCATTTTTTTGAAAATGTTCTTACTTGGCAAAATAATGAGTTGACAACTCTATTTTAGGTCCCCTTCAATTTCTTTTTGAGTGTGCAAATGTTATTGTTTGCTAGTTCCAAAAATCTAGGAACTGCTGATCTATAGGATTATTCTTTACTTTTAACAGTTTTGAATCTCCAGGACTAAAAATTGCATGTGCGGATATGTGGCCTTGAATGCTGACCATTAAATTCTGAATGAATATTTATTAATTTGTAGATGTTGTTCTCATTTTTCCCCTTATTAGCCAACAACTTCAGTGATTTTATTTTGGTTGGACTTAATCTGGTTATTTCTGGTTTGTATTTTGTGTGGTTGGCTTTGATTTAGCATCTTATCCAAGGGAACAGCTGACATTTCAACATTTCTTGGCTTTCCAGGAAATGGCAAGAAATCCAACACTACTAGTGAAATCATTTAGTCCAAATTAACTCTCCCCAAACTTTCTTTCTTTCTCGTTCCTCCAGCTTAATCATCTGTCTCAGATAAAGAAGCAGCCAGGAAATTATTTATTTATTCAACCATGCTGAGCCTTTGGGTTGCAGAAATAATAAGGATTAACAGAAAACTTAATTTCTGCCCAAAGAGTTTAGGCTGCTAGCAAAAACATTTAAATAAATAAATGTTTAGCACAGAGCTGCTGAGACCTAGCACAGTGCCTAAAACATAGATGCCGTTGTTGGAAATACATGTCCAAAAGAGTGAGTAAAGAGCTTACACAGTGGTGTTCAGAGCAGCAGCAGTTATGTGGCCAGAGAAGGGCCCAGAAAATCTGAAAGTTCCCTGGGGAAGAGCTGATGTGCATGGAAATCATGCCTGGGAGGCAGGGGAGGCAGTGAGGCCATGGGTGATACTGGAGGATTTTTCAACCTGGACACAGCATGTGATCTGATAGATTTGGGGACTGAATCACTGATGGTGTTGAAGAGGTTGAGCTGGAGCTGGGTGAGGCTGGAACAGGGAGAGCAATGGAAAGACCAATTGCATTAAGACAGGCTGGTGAGGAAGATATTTCTGGAGGGTGTGTATGAACCAAATTCAGAGACAGCTATTTTGGGGTCTACAGAAGCCCCTCTTTCTGCCTTTCTTCTCTCTGGGTATAGATGTTGTGTTCTCTTACTGAATATTGACTTCTCAGGTTGGGAAGTAAGGCTGATCCCCTTTGGAGCCTCCTACCCCAGAGGACTCTTTCCAGAGTCCTAGTTCAAAAACTCCCAGAGTAGGGCTCTGACCTGTTACATTTGACACATGGAGAGCCCTGGGGCTTGTCTCTGTGCACCTTAATCTCCTCTGAGAAGACCTTTGCAGTGAGCTGAGCAGCCAAACCAGAGCATGCCTATGGAGTGACACTGTCCTCTAGCTTGGAAGTGTTTCTTAGGACCTGTAAACAGATGCTCTTCTTCCCAAAGAACAATCCAGTAGGAAAAGATTTGGGGCCATTTTCAAACATCCCAGTGGTGACCCCACCTCTGATCGTCAGCCTTATCTGTCTTGTAAAGTGGGCAAGGTCTTGAGGTTTACAGATTTTCTTAACTGTAGTTGCTTAACTGACTGGTAGTTTCAGGGAACCACTTTGAAAAATAAGCATATTCTAGGGCTGTATTTTCACCAGATATTTTCTTTTTGTTGGGTAAACAAAACAAAGGTTTTGTAAATACTGCAGGAATTATACTCAGTAATGGGCAGAGATCCCCACAGTCCCTGGGACATTAATGTGAGCCATCATGGGCCAGAGGCAAGACTTATGTTCTAGTTTTGGCTTTCCTGCCTACCCAGAATTGATGGGGGGCAGGGTGCTGAGGTCAGGAAGTGAGCCTGGATTTCACCTCTGGTGCTCTTTACTGTGTGACCTGGCTCTGGCCCTAAGAGTCTCCAAGTCTTGGATTACTTGCTTTAGAAATTATAGTTCAACCATCTCAGTTTATTAAATTCTTTCTATTTATATGATTCAATGAATATATTCCATGAGGTGTTGTATTAGTTTTCTAGGGCGGCAGTAAAGAATCACTGTCACAAACTGGTGACTTAACAGAAATTTTATTCTTTCATAGTTCAGTTGTTGATTCCCAGATCTATCCCCTAAAGGTCACCACTCTCACTAGTTTCTTAAGAAATCTCTCAGTAGATGAAGTGTACACACACATGCACACATACATACACGTCCTTAAGGCTCTCCAACTTGTTCTCCAAGTTGTTCTATAAATTGCTCTCCAATTTGCTTTTTTCACTTTAATTGCATATTTTGACATCCTGTTTATGTAGATCTACCTCATAGTTTCAAACAACTCTACTGTGTTCTGTGTGAAGCTGTACCACACTTCATATAAACTTGGTTGGACTTTTGGATTTGTATCATTTTGCTTTTACCAAGAATGGAGCAGTGAACATCCTTATGACCTTGAATAAAATATGTTTGTAGATTAAATTCCCAGCAGCTAAATAGCTATGTTATAAGTTTGTGCATTTAACATTTCCATGGACAGATGCTGTAGCACTTTACTCTGTCATCAGCAACAGGTGAGAGTGCTTTACCCATAATTTTGCTGACAGGGTGCTGTTAAACTTTTTTCAGGGCCTTTTAATATACAGGAGCTTGTAGTTTTCATGGATTCATATATTATAATTTTCTTTATGGTTTCTACTTTTAGTATCAGTAGAGTAGACTTCTCAAATGTGAAGATTACCAACTTTTTTTCATTGCATTAAAAATCGTTAAAATTTATACCATTTAGGAATCCAAAAATATAAAGGTTAAAAAGAAAAGTCTTCCCTCCTCTACCCTCTACCCTGCCCCCAGTAAAAAGTTTTATTTCTGGTGGTTCCTTCCAGATTTTCTTTATGCATTTGTAAGCAAATGCAAATACATATTCTTATTTAGCTCCTCATTTATTTATTTATTGTTTACACAAAAGGGAGGGTAGTAGTCACATGTTCTGTATCTCTGTTTTTTCAAGTATATTTTGGAGGTTATCCCAGGTTGGTACATCTTTGTTCTTTTTTTAAAAAAAAATGTTGTATAATATTCTCTTGTGAGAATTCTGTGACATCAGTTCTTGGCTGGGTGTGTTGGCACACACTGTAATCCCAGAGATTTAGGAGACTGAGGCAGGAGGATTGCAAATTCAAGGCCAGCCTGGACAGCTTAGCAAAATCCTGTTTCAAAATAAAAGAAGGAAAAGGACTGGGTATGTAACTCAGTGGTATAGTGCCCCAGGTTCAATTCCTAATAATGCAAAACAAAACAACAACACCCCTGCAACCAATTCCATGTTGATGGACATTAAGGTGAGTCCCAGATCAAAGACCATATGTAAGCATTGCTTTGTTAGATATTGGGCATATTTCTTCCTGGAGTGATTAAAGATGATCTAAAATTTGTACCTATGTTTTCTTTTAGTGCTTTTCATTTATTTTTCTCAATACTTTTTAAAAATGGGATGTTTATATGCAATTAAAATAAACAGATTTTAAGTATATTTATTTAATGAATCTTAACAAATAATGTATACACCTATATGACCAACCACCCTGGTCAAAATATAGAACAGTTCCACTCTGCCAGGATGCTCATCCATATCTCTTTCTAGTCAGTATACCTCTCTCCCTAGGCAACCACTTTTCTTTCTTTTTAAAATATCTTTAATTAATTAATTAATTAATTAATTTTTATGTGGTGCTAAGAATCGAACCTAGTGCCTTATATGTGCTAGGCAAGCACTCTACCAATGAGCCACAACCCCAGCCCCAACAACCACTTTTCTGATTTGTTTAGATTTACCTGTTCTAGAACTTCATCTAAATGGAATCACACAACATATGCTCTTTTGAGTCTGACTTCTTTTGTTCAATCTAACAATTTTTGAAATTCTTCATACTGCTATGTATATTAGCAATTTGTTCCTTTTTATTGCTGTGGTATAGCTTTTTAAAAATTCATTTGGAACTAATTTTGGCATTTGATGTATGTTTTCTACTGCTGCCATAATAAATGACCACAAACTTAGTAACTTAAAACAACACAAATTTATCATCTCATGGTCTGTAGGTCACAAGTCTGGGTTAGCTTGGTTGGTTTCACAAGACTGAAATTGGATGTTGGCTGGCTGGGCTCTTTTTAGGAGAGTCTGCAAAGAATCCTCAACCAAACTCATCTGTGGTTGTGGCAGGATCTAGTAACTTGTAGCTGTAGGAATGAGGTATCCCATATATTTAATGCCAACTGGGAGCCCTTCTGTGTGTTAAGGCCACCTACGTTCCTTTACCTTCAAGGCCTACAATGATGGGCCTAGTCCTTCGTGAACTTGGTCTGCTACCTCTCTCCTGCCTTCATCTTCCCGTATATATCTCTGATTTTATCCACAGAGAGTTCTTTGCTTTTAAGGGTTCATGTGATTAGATTGAGCTTACTCAGATAATCCAGGATAATATCCCTGTCTTAAGGTGTATAATCCCAGTTATACCTACAAAGTCCCTTTTGCCAAAAAATATAATATAGCCACAGGTACTGGTGATTACCTTTGGAGGTTCCATTACTTAGTTTACTAAATAGTGTGAAGTAGAAATTTAACTTCTTTTCCAGACATTTAGCTAGTTATAGTTGTGCTGATTGATTCATTCTTTTTCAGTTTATTTAAAAAGCAACCTTTATCACATATGGAATCTTTTGTAATATTTATTTCCGATTGTTCTATTTTGTTACATTTGTGTGTTTACTTTTTTTTTGGTACCATGGATTGAACTCAGGGGCATTCATCCACTGAGCCACATCCCTAGTGTATTTTGTATTTTATTTAGAGACTGTCTTTCTGAGTTGCTTAACACCTCCCTTTTGCTGAGGCTGGCTTTGAACTCACGATCCTCCTGCCTCTGACTCCGGAGCCACTGGGATTACAGACCTGCACTACTGCGCCCAGTGGTGTGTTTACTTTCACATGTTAGCACCACACTTTAAAATTAGATAAATCTTATAAGCACATTTTAAAATATTAGAGAAGATTCTCTTTTGATGCTTATGTTTTAATCAAAATCTCTTGACTGTTTGGATATGTTTATTCCTTTGAATGAACTTGAGAGTTCTTTCATTAATTTCTTTTTTTTAAGTTAAAAAATTGTTTTTGTAGTTGTAGATGGGAAGCATGCCTTTATTTTATTTCTTTATTTTTATGTGGTGCTAAGGATTGAACCCAGTGCCTCATAGGTTCTAGGCAAGCACTCTGCCACTGGGCTACAGCCCCAGCCCCACCCCTTCCATTAATTTCTTTAAACATCTTTTTTTTTTAAATTAAAAATTTGTTTTGAAAATATACAGTCATTAATATGGGAAGATCTGACATTTTTTGTGAGTGAATTTGCCCAAGCAGAAACATGTGGAGTATTTTTAAAATTCAAGACTAAGTGTTTTGAGTGAATTTTATTTTTTCTCCAAATAAGTCTTGCAAACTTATAGGTAGTCATAAATACTTTCTAAAGAGATTTTTAAAAAAATGCTCCTATAAGAATTACATTTTTTAGATAAAAAATTTTCTTGTTCCTGTATTTTTTCTTTGAAAATCTGTAGTATATATTCTCAGGTTATTTTAGTCCTCTCATAATTTAAGCCTGCAAACATCAAATCATAAAGCAGTGTCAATATAATTAACCTCCCCAGGAGTCCTGCTTCTGCTTTTCTCACATAGCAAACTGTTCCATTTGTAATCTAAATTTTAATGAAAAACATGTTTTGAAATACTGTTTAGTCAAGGGACAAGAGTGAGTCAGTCTGAGGTGAGTCAAGTCCTAATATGAATATCAGGGGAAATTTAGTACTTTAAAGTTGACTATATTGAAAATTCTCAACAGCTCATCAAATAGGGATCAAATCAATAGAAAAATAGACTTTTTTTTCCTTCTCCCTCTTAAACAAAAAAGTTGTTTCATGAAACCAGGAAATTTTCTTCATGCTTGCTTTACAAGGTTAACGGCAGTATTATTGGGTTGCACCTTGATGTTGTAGGTCGTTGCTCCATTTTTTTTTTTTTTAAAGGGAACGAGTAGTAAGGAAACTTAAAGTTGCATGTTTATGGGAATGTTATGGAGCATTGCACTGGTTTCTAATGTAATATTGAGGGCAGTAAATAGGTGATGCTTGGAGATGTAAATTGAGTATACTCAGTGCAACCTGTGACCCCCATATCGTGTGCTGTAATGTGGTACAGAAATAATTTCAAGAGAACTTAGTTAATGATTACAGATATTATTCATCTTTATATATTAAATGCTGTGCATGATAGAAAGACTGCATGAAGCTCAGAGATGGCAATGGGATAGTGCAAAGAACATGGAAATACTCTACACACTGAAATTCTGGGCAATAGTCTTCATTTATCTATCATGTTCACACACAAGGAATTGAAATCTAAATTTTCCACTGAATAGAAAAATAACATTTTAGATGTTGCACCTGGGCTGCTATTCTATCCAGAACCACATTCTCCAATAGAACTTGTGGTAGTGATGCAGATAGTCTAGAGCTGCACTGTCAGGTATGGTAACCAGTAGCCACTCATTGCCATGGAGCACTTGAGATGTGGCTAGAGTGACTGGGGAGCTGAAGGTTTAATTATATTTTGGTTGAAATTTAAATTTCAATATCTACATGTGTCTAGTGGCCACCATGTTGGACAGAGTGTTCCAGATAATAATACAAGAATAGTTATAGTAGCCAAATCAAATAGTAATAGTCAAAGCTAAATCACACTGCTTTTAGCTTTAAGTAACAAAACCCAAAATAAGCAATAAGAATATTTGTTCATTTTGGGACATCCTGTTGTTTGGTAAACTCAGCGCTCCCTGTCAACCTCTTCTTCCCTGGCTGCCTACCATTATAGATCCAGATAGTTATTTCTGACTAGTGGTTATTTCTGACAGGTGGGATCTACTTGGGGACTTTGGGAAAGTTTCCTCTTTTATGGAAGAGTTGAGTGATGTGGGGGAGAGGGATGTGGCTCTTCCCTTTACCCTCTTCTTGCCTTGAAGGATATACCTAGAGTTTTGGCAGCTTTCTTCAACCCTCAGCAGACAAGCATTGAGGTCCCAAAGCCAGTGTGTTTATGATGGTGTCACAGAAAGATGCAGAACTACTTTTACCCCTGACTTCTGATTATGTGAGAAAATTACTGCTCCTGGTTTAAACCTTGGTCACATATTCTGTTTCTGGGAACCAGACACATCCTGACTGATGGATTCACCTAAAGAGAAGTAAATCCAGAGATGGGCAGGCTTCAGTATTCTCTCAAATCAGTGGCTTCCATCAGTTTTCCTGTGATTCCCTGGGCTCTATCCTCTTTCTTTGAGTGTTGGCTTTATCCTTAGGCCAGAAGCAAATTGAACCTGAAGTTAGGGTCACACAGCTACATATCGCAATGTCTAGATTCACAGCTTCACCTCCATATTAGACAGTGCCCCAAGTAATAATGATCCTTTTCTGGAAGCTTATTCAGAAGAATGATAAAACATTTCCCCAGAGTACTTCAACAAACATTTCTTTATTTTAAGGGCCAAAATTGTGCCCCATACCCAGTACTGAACCAGTCCCTGGCAGGGAGATAGGATTTGCTCATCAAACCCTTAGAATCTAGGGGTAGAGTTAGCTTTCCTTAAAACTAAGGGGCTTTTGGAAGGGACAGAGGTAAATAACTGAAACAAAATTGGGGTTCAGTTAAATAGGGGCAGTTACTTTAAAGGGACCACGAATGGTCCCCATAGCCAAATGGATAGAGTATCAGAGCTTCCTAAGTTAACAAATATCATTAAGGGTCAACTTTCATGTTTCTACCATAAACGAGTAACCTGTTTTCATTACAGAATCATTTCCTGGCACCAGGCTATTTTTAGAATCTAATGAAATCTCCTTAGCCACTTATTGGCAATTGATGCCTTAGAAAATTTATTTCCTGAGCTTATTTGTGTGCTGTATAGCTGAATGATAACTGTAAGGTGTCTAGGTCAGAGTCCATTCTTCTCCCAGCTGTTAGCGATATTACTAAGCTGAGAAACTGGGTCTCATTGTTATCTAGTGGTCTTACGTATTGTTACCTAATGGTTACTTATTAAAAACAACACAGTTCTCTGTGGTTGAGTCAGATCTTTATAAAAGAGGACATTCTTATGGCCCATGAACTTGAAAAAAGGCACACAACATTATTAGTCATCAGGAAAATGCTAATTAAAACCACAGTGAGATACCACAATGGCGAAAATTAAAAATACTGATAATAGCTAGCATTGAAAATGTTGGCAGTTTATACTCTCAGCAAACTGCTATTGGGAGTATAAATCAGTTCAACCACTTAGAAAACTGGTGGTATCTACTAAAACTAAATAGTACATCTCCTTTGCACCTCACTGATTCTCCTCCCGGGAATGTGCCCCCCCCCCCACCAAATGCAGACATTATTCCCTGAAAGGCATGTATAAGAATATTTATACTTCATTCATAATTATCTCAAATTCATCAACAAGTGGAAAAGTCAATGCTCATCAACAGAATGGATAAATTGTGATATATTCATACAACAAAACACTACTCTGCAGTAGGAGAATTGGATTGCTACCTGCATGAGTCATACACAGATAATGTTCAAGGAAAGAAACCAACTAATGAGGGCACTGTGTGATTATGAGGTTCAAGGACAGGCAAAGCTGACCTGTGGTTGAGAAGTCAGAATACTGGTGGAGGTGGGGTTATACTAGAAATGGGCAAGAGGACCTGGAAATGTTCAAATACAAATTTTGGTGGGAGTTATATGAATATAAAAATTAAATGAGTCAGACATTTAAGACTACTGCATGTTACACACATTACTGTGTTTTACCTTAACAAAAATGTTTTCAGAAAAAAGAGGGCCTTTTTAAGATAATGGGATATGACAGATCCCTACTGTATGTCTTTTCATTACTAATGTATGGTAATTGTTGGTATATGTTCTCTGACAATTTGTAACTGCACATGTTATTTGTTGCATAATATGGTTATTCTTATGGTCACATAAATTATACTGTGAGTCCCATCTGTTTGTGATGTTTGCTAAGAGATGAGTTTTAATTGCTATACTATCAATAGGGTCAGACCTTCTTGTGGTTTTGTAAATAATTTGTATCTTGGCTGCGGGTATGCGTGTAAATAAGTACTACCAGAGATGGGGGAAGCTTTGGTATCCTGCCATCTTTTGGGGATCTTGGTGTAGCATAGTGTGCATAGGTAAAGTAAATAAATTTCCTGTTAAACGTGGAGTAGAAATATAAGTCTAGAAAATATTCTTTTATATCAATGAATTAATGTTTCTGTTTCTGGATTTCTGATTAATTTCTTTTTTACTTAATTTTTTTAAAACTGTGGTAAAAAACATGAAATTTATCATTACCATTTTTTAACAGTAATGTCTTTATTCAGTTTTTTTAACAAAATAATTTTAAAAACTGAAAGCCCCCATATGTAAACAAGAAATTAAAAAAAGTTAGATGGCATTATTATGTACATTCAAGAACCAAAACTTCTGGGTCAACGTTCCATAATCCAGTAAATTGTTTTGACTTGTCTCTTCAGGGAAATTGTGAATGTGTACTTAGTAAACTTAAAATGGTTGATGAATTCTAAACTTAGATGACTTAGCATTCTGTTCCTTACAAGTCAGTAGTGTTAAGTACATTTTCACTGTTGTCCACTTGATCTCTAGAAATTTTTCATTTGCAACACTATGAAACTCTGTATCCATTAGACATAACTCCACATTTCTCCTTCACCCCACTCCAGTCAACCATTCTGCTTTCTGACTGTATGAGTTTTATTTCTGTAGACAACTCAGAGAAGTGGAATCATATACTATTTTTCCTTCTGTGTCTTGCTCTTTGGGCCTTTCTTTTTGGGTTTTTCTTTTTTTTGTGTTATTTGGGATTGAATCCAGGGGCATTTTATCATTGAGCTATATCCTTAGCCCTTCTTATTGTATTATCTTTTAAAATTTTGAGACAGGGTCTGTCTAAGATGCTAAGAGTGGTCTTGTGCCTGTTATTTTCCTGCCTCAGCCTCCTGAAGTCTTTGGGATTACTGGTATTAAATGTTTTACCCCATTAGGGTCAATGACATAGAATGGTTCTTCACAGCAGGGTAGACTATGTGTGTGTAAAAGAAAATTCAGTAGTATTACATTTATATTTGAGAATCAAAGTCCCCATTTGTATAAGGCACAGTAAAGTTTGACTAAAAGGCTTGAAGTTGTTTTCTCCTGCCCCCTACTCTCACTCCTATGAAGTCCATCAGCAAATCTTCCTCTCTCTTTCTCCTGAATTCATCCTTTATTGGACCATTCTTCTCCATTTTGCCTTTGGCCGGGATGTTCAGAAATATCCCTTAGGTTTTATTAATCCCCAGCTTCAAATCTTTTACTGCCTAGTGCTGTAGCCACTAGCCAAATGTGGCTCTGTATGTTAAAGTTAATTAAAATTAAGTAAAATTTAAAATGCATTCTTCAGTCATTTTAACCATACACGTAATAGCTGCATGCAGGTAGCGTGTTGGATAGTGCAGAACAGAACATTTGCATTGTCACAGAAAGTTGCAGTGGACATTGTTGCTTTCTCAGTTGCATTTAAGATGAACTCCAAGTCCCTCTGAAGTCCTTCAAGATCCTAGGTCTTCTGTCTGTTGCAGCCTCCTTCAGCTTCACTTCTGCACCCTCCTCACCTGTCTTGAACTGTGAAACTCAGTGCCTTTGCATATACTGTTGTTCTCTCCTAGACACTACCCTTTATTGGGATATCTGCTCCTTTTGAATTTTGGCTTTAAAAGTCAATTCCAAGAGAGGCAATCTTGAATGTTTTGAAGATTTCTTTTAGTTGTAGATGGACCCAATACTTTTATTTATTTTAATGTGGTACTGAGGATCAAACCCAGTGCCTCACATGTGCTAGGCAAGTGCTCTATCACTGAACCACAACCCTAGCCCCTGACAGTCTTGAATTTTGACCCCTATAATCTGAGCTGTATTCCTGTTACATGATTTCTTATACCCTTGACTTTTTCTTTGTAAGAAGAAAAAACTAGTATTCTTGTAGTTATTTATTTAATGTTTTTTCCTCCTAACAGACAACAAACTTCTGGTGGGGATAGTAGCTATCCTTTTACCCTCAGACTTCTGATACTCAGCACAGTGCCTAGCATAGGATTGGGGCATTCTGAAAGTTGCAGATTCTATTGGGAAGCACATATGTTAGGTGAGTGTTTGAGATTTCACCAGAAGAGGCATGTAGTCAAGAGACCTTGCATGGGATGGAGACATTTATGGTGCTTTCTTTTTACTGGAAGTATGACTTGTAGGATGCAAATTGTAGAAGGACAGTTCAGAACTGGACTAGTTAACTGGTTTTAGAATCACCATCTTGTCTTTTTTTTTTTTTTACCATCTTGTCTTTGATGTACATGTAGTCAGGTGTGGATGAGGCTGTGTCTATTAAGAGGAACCATTTAAAGTTCATGGACAAAGGGGATCAGCTAGACTGGGACAGCCGTGGGTTTTTGGAGGCCACTTAACTGGGTTTTGGTGGTTGGGCAGGCAGTGAGACCGCTGAGGCCAGTGGCAAGGTGAAGAGGACTTCTTATTCCATTTAGCACCTGAGTAGGAAAGACTTTGGAATAGCCCTTTACTTATCCAGAGGCCTCTGAAAGATTTTGAATGAATTTCTTAAGAAAATCCCTACTCTTCTCCCAAATTTGCATCCCTTCCTTGTATGTGGGGAAAAGATAGCAAAGAAAATAGATTTGAGTCCTCAAAATGAGTTCTGAGTTTGGATTCTTAATTTGAACTGTCTCTGGCCCCCTTCCTGGGGAAGAGGAAAGACTCAGTTTTAAGAGGAGTTTTCTTCGAATTCAGTGGGAATTGTCTCTCCCCCAGCATTCCAGAACTGATAATGGATCATTGACTGCTTTGGAGTCTTTTGAAAGGATTTTAATTTTAAAAAAAGAAGGGCACCAAAAAAAGTAAATAAATTTGTTGACATAGAGGGGAGCTCTGCTTAAGAACTCCCTTAGTTTTTACATGGGTTCCTTGGCTGGATTTAGGAACTCAATTAATGTAAGAACTAACTATCGTGTGAAGAGAAGAAAAGTTTTATCAGTTTTACATGTACATAGGAGTGAAGTTCAAAGAAATGACCAAAGCATGATGCTTTTATATTTTTCAGACAAAGAATAATAAATCTGTGAAGGAATGACATTACAAATGGATATCTGGACTAGGGCAGTAAACTCAAAGGAAGTTACCAGGAGATATATGTGGGAGGAAGATGAAGAAGCTAGTGAAGGATAAAGGTTAAAGTTTGTTTATTCAGGTTCATTGTAACCCCACTTACCAGCCTGTGGTGATCAAGGCTCTTTTCCAGCCTTGGTATGTGAAGGACATCCCTCCTGAAAGAATCTTCATGACTTGCCGCATGTAGCGAAGGCCAGGTCAAAGGCCTTTCTGCAATTACAGATCCTCAAATGACTGCAACCTGAAATAACCAACATACCAATTTGGCATATTTTGAGATGGTACATGGTTTAACTCCTTCATTGTCAAGAATTCAAGTGGTATCTGGAAAAATATGAAGGCAAATCATTCCTTTGCCCATCTCAGTTCCCCAGGAACTCCACCACTTACAATCTTTACTCTATTCCTATAGGTCAGTTATAGAAGTTCATGTGTACATACACAGCATATATGCACGATAATAAAAACCACAACTTTTTTGAATCTGTGTTTCAAACTTGCTTATTTTAAATCTACTAAGTATATTTGCATTTTTCTTGCTTTTGCTTCCTCAACATAGTGAGGCAACCTGTGACACCTTCCAACAACAGGACTTTGAACTTTCAGTCACTTGGTGACACTGACTGAAAGTCAACACTGCAGGTGTGAAACTGTCGTTATGTATTATGTAGCTTTTGCATCATTAATCAAATTGAAAGTGCAGGGCAGTAACTGCTTGGTACCAACCCTAAATATCACATACTGCAGTAATTTTATTGGTGCTACCATTTTAGTTTCTTCCTGGCTCATCAGAGTGTGGTTTAGTTCTTCAAGTCAGGCTGCCTAAATTCCAGAACTACCACTTTCCCATGTGAGTGTGCCAAGTAGCTTAACTTTTTTTTGCCTTAGTTTCCCTATATATAAAACAGGAATGTAAACATGCCTACTTCATGGGGTTTCTTGTAAGAATGAAAGACACAGTAATGTAAAGCACACAGTAGGTGCTTAGTATAGTAGGTGCTTTAGTCTCTAAAGGAGTATGAAAAAAATTTTGAAGTGAACAGCTTTTATTGTATTTGCAAATACAGTAGAAGCATACCCTTAAAGAATCTCCCCCCCCCTCTTATTTTTTAATTTAATTTAATTTTTTTTTTTTGGTATGGGGGATTCAGCTTGGGCACTCAACCACTGAGCCCACATCCCCAGCCCTATTTTGTATATTATTTAGAGGCAGTTGCTTAGGGTCTTGCTGTTGCTAAGGCTGCTTTTGCTGCTGGGATTACAGGCATATACCACCATGCCCAGCAAGAGTCTCATTTTAATAACATTTGCAGTCTGATTATTAAGGTGATACATTGCACAGCAATTGGAAACTCTGAAACAGAAGAGAATTAAAACCCTGCCTAATTACAATGGTATGGCTATTAACATATTGGGCATATTTCAATACATTAAATATATTCCAAATATATTTAAATTTAAATTTGACATCACATACCTTTCTATGTAGTTTGTATTTTCATTTACTAACTTATTTTTATCATTAGATGTCCTTTTACAACATGATTTTTTAAATAAATACTTGACTTTCTATTGCATGGGTATTCTGTAACTGATTTAAATCTATTAGGTACCATGGAACAGTTTTTTACCAAGGTGAACATCAGTGAGGCTAAATCTATTTATGACATAGTATATTTCTCCTGCAAGCAGTGAGTCATCATTTGGGATCATTCTTTTCATTATTTTCCAATGTTACCTTGTTTAATTTTCTATTTCTTTACTCAGTAGTGAGGATGATCCTGTTTATCCACTATCCATGTATTTGGCAATTACTTTGTATTCCTCTGTGAATTTTCTCTTTAGGACTCATATATCTTGGTCAGAATATTGGTCTTTTCTTGCAATGGAAAAGGTATTGACCCTTCGTCAGTTGTTACAGTGATTTTCTTGTTCTTGTTTTCTAATCATGGTCAATTTAAAGAATATTTATTGGACAAAATGGCTGACAGTATTAGAAAGAGAAACATCTCTGTACCCTAGCAAATCACTTTTTTCATATTTCTCATGTTTTCCTCAGTCATCTCTGTGTAAACGTGAGTCATATAATTTAGATATTATTGGATTGAAAGTGTAGGTAGAATTTTGTATTCTGACTTGTTCAGGAGTCTGTATGCCTCATTCTGAAAAAGCTCTGCCTAAGGAATGCAGCACAATTCAAAAACCCATTTCCAATGAGCTTATATGTGCTTAAATCAAGCCACAATGTATATCTGCTTGGTCTTGCTCCTTCTACCAATACTCTGCTGAACTTTGAAATGATAAAGACAATATTAAAAAATAAATAAATAAAAAGGCTGAGATGTGGTTCAGTGGCTAAGGGCCCCTAGATTCAATCTCTGGTACCAAAAAAAAGAAAGAATTGTGTGTTTCTTTCTTCTAATTTATAGATTCTCCATCTTTCTATTATTCTTTCCATCTAAGTGTCAAAGAAATACATTGTTGTCCCCTAGTTTTTGCAGTCAGTAGCTTACTGGTCAAATATCAAATGCAAATTTTAGTTGGCAAAGTAGCAGCATTGGGAGATGGGGCCTTTAAGAGGAATTTATATGTCTTTCTCACTAGACTGGGTAAATTCTCATAGGAGTGAGTTCTTACTTTCTCAGGATTGGATTAGCTACTCTGGCTGCTCCCCGTTTCTCTTCCACACACACACACTTGCTCTTCTGCTTTCTGCCTGGAGTTGAAGCTGCATGAGGATATCATTGGAAGCTGACAAGATGCTGACACCATGCTCCTGGGCTTCCAGAACTGTGGGCCAAAATAAACCTCTTTTCATTATAAATTAATATAAATTAATACTTATTCTGTTCAAGTAACAGAAAATGAAGTGAGACAGTAGGGAAAAGTAGTAGTTATTTCATAGGTGATGATCTGGCTTGGTGTGGATTTTTAAATGTCATTTTCTAGATGTTGCTGAAACTTGGAAGTATGTTGTTGAAAGCTCAGTCCTTGTCCCCAATGCTAATCCAATAATGAGGACATGGTTTTGAGAAAAAAGAAAAAGAAGGGTGATTGCTTTGCTAGCAAAGGAGAAACACAGGGACTCCTATCCCAAAGGCTGGAATTCTACCCATCAGCAGGAACACAGGTGGCTTCTATAGAGGTGATTCAAAGGCGGCATTCTACATGTTCTCTGTTAGAGTTGTAATTAACTTGTTAATTTGAGAGATAGTCATTTCTGAGATCTTCTGGTATCATACCCAAAGTGTGAATTACTTTGTTCCTATGGTAGGTGAATAGCCAAAGAGATAAATCTGCAGTAGGATGAGGAAGAAAGGTAATCCTGTTTCCCCTGAAATTAGAGATGGGGAGAGATTAGGGAGGGGCAGGGAGAGAGGAAAAGAAAGAAGCATGTCCATTTTAAAAATAAATTGCAGTGGCAGAGCAGCAAGGGCTACATTCAAAGCATAAAGTCAATCACTGTTACAAGTATAGTAACTTTTTCTTCTACCTAGAGATCTTGCTAAATTTGCTTATCAATTCAAAAAACTAAATAAAGACAATAAGGAATATTATCTGTCCAAGAATTGAGTTGGTCAAGACACCCTCTAGATTTTATAACCTCGTAGGTATATGCTCTGTATGAATACCTGAATTGTCCTCCTATTTAAGACTCTCCCTACTGCTTTGCCTTTTCCACTGTGATCCTGAGAAGGGAAACTCCTAGGGGACATCTCTTCTCTTCTGACCTCCTCCTTTTCCATGTCTCCTTGAAAGCTGCTTCTGGAGGCTCTCTTAGGCACCCTCCTTTCCTGCCTTTTTTCAGCCTCTGCTGAGTCCCTGCATGTGGTCAGGGCTGCCAAGTACTTCTCTCCAGTCCCTTGGCCACACCCAAGAAAATCAATAATGTACCTCCTTTCTGGGTCGGGCATTCAAAGTGTTACACCACAGACATTTAAGTACATTTATGTCCTGGTCACAGAGCCACAAAAATGAATAAGTCAGGAATCATGACCCAAAAGAGGCAGGTACCCTTGGGGACATGGACAAATAAGCTAGCAATGGCAACTTCAGGTTCAAACACTTAAATGCTTTTTTTTAAAGTGTTTTAGGAAGGGAGTGGAGCAGGAGAATGGGCATTCAAAACTGCACCTGCATTTCCCATTCCACTAAGAGGGCAGAAAGACTGTCAATGGAGTCTTGCTTATTCACAGAAGCTTGGAATTGTTCAGATCTGGGGTCACAACTGGGAAATGCCATTATTAGATTCTTAGGCAAGTGACTTGAGCCTGTTTGGGCCTCAGTTTCCTCATCTGAACAGTGGGGATAGTGCCTCCTTATGGGCTTTGGTGATGGGAGACAAGAGAGTAATCATGGTACCAGTTGTAGGAGTAGTGCTTACTACCTGCCAGTTTCATGTTGTCCCATGCATGGAAACAGCCTCCAGCAGAGATCATTAACACCTAATAAATTGAATGTTCTGGCTGCCCCCAAGGTCAGAAAAGAACTAAGGAAAAGGTCTTCTCAGACACCCTGTTGGTCCCCTGTTGGTTAGAGGTGTTGCCAGGGTGTGGTCTCTGAAGGTGGGTGGGGCCAGAATGAACCAACTCCTTCTCTAGACTCTTGGCAATACAAAGGTGAACGTCAACTTGCCCCACACGGGCAGCAAGCCTTTCCTCGTCCCCTACAGGATGGACCCAGCAGCTTATGCTGAGCTATTGAAAGAATCTGGCAACCAGGTTCTTAAGAATGGGAACTTCTCTTTGGCCATCAGAAAGTACGATGAAGCCATCCAGATTCTCCTGCAGTTATACCAATGGGGGTAAGTATTTGCATTTTATACCCACTTTAAAAAAATAAATAAATGAGTACGCTGTTGTTTATGTTTTCTTCTCATTTCTTACCACACCATCTTGTTTCTGTTTCCTTTCTCCCTCACTTCCTATGCATTGTCAACACAGAAGTTGAATGAGAATGTTAGTGGAATAAGGGAAACAGAAACCGAAACACAGAGGGCTGTTAATAAACATAACAAAAGCTTCTACTTCTGTCTGGTTAAGGGATTACAGTTTCTGTGAAGTCCTGAACCCTCTTTCTTTCAACTTGATTTTCTTGTCCTTTACCCCTTTGTGTGTTTATGTAGGTTATAGCCATCAGTATAATCCAAATTAGAATTTAAAACTGAGAAAGATTTAAAATATGTAATTTTTAACTGATTAAAAATACCAAGATCCATTGTTAGGTTTTTATGAAAAGTAACTGTATTTTTCAAAACAAAGTTTTGTAAGAAGAGTGGCAAAAAAAAAAAAAAAAAAAAAAGAGTGGCACAGTTTTGCAAATTTCCTCAGCATTTGCCTTAGTAGAAGATTGCTTCTGTCACCTGCTTCTGCATTCAGTCTGTTGTGATATCACATTATGTAGCCTCTGGAAAATTCTGTGTATTCTTGTGAGAGACTGAGTGTGAAAAAGGCACTTGGTGTTTTAGTATTATTGTCCTATTAGTTTCCTGTTGCTGCTGTAACAAATTACCATAAACTTAGTGGCTTAAAACAATACAGATTTATTCTTTTGTATTTCTGGAGGTCAGAAGTATGAAATGAACTTTATGAGACTAAAATCAAGTATTATCAGGGCTGCTGCTTTGTGGAACTCTGAGAGGAGAATCCATTTTCTTGCCTTTTTTATCTTTCAGTGACTGCCTGTATTCCTTGATTTTTGTCCCCTTCCATCATCAAAGCTCATTGTTCCAATCTTTGTGCCCATCACCACAATGCCTTCTTTCCTATAGTAGTGTCTCACCTTGTCTCCCCCTCCTAAAAGTCCTTGTGATTGTATCATAATCCAGGATTATCCTCCCTCTCAAGATCCATAAATTAATCACAACTGCAAAGTCCTTTTTGCTGTAAAAGGTTACATTTGGGAGCCATTATTTGGCATACTATAACGGTGGAAATATTTTGACCTTGTAAACCATCTGAAATGGTCTTGGAACCCTCAGAGGTTTCCAGATTTTTTTTTTTTTTTTTTTTTTTTTGGTGGTCGGGGAATGGCTGTAATAGAGGGAACAGAAGTTGGCATCTGAGGTGTACACACAGTATAAATTGTTCTGAGAATTAAATTATTAAAACAGCTCTCGCCTCCCATCTCTATCATCCCTGGTGTCTGAACTCTAAATGAACTTGAGTTGAATGTGATTGACTTATACCTGTAGTTTCTCTTGTTCTGTCTTAACCTGGTATAGATCAGGACTGTGTCAGACTGTGCCTAGAGTTTCTTATTCAGTATAAAACATTCAAATTTTCTAGTGAGGTAGTGTAGCAGAGTGGTTTTGATGGCAGACTGACTCCACACTGCTTGTGGTCGTATCTCAGCTTGTCCACTACCTGTGTGTGACCGTTAATTGGGACTTCTGTCTGGGCCTTCACATCTTGTCTTTCATGGAACCTTCATGACACTGTCCCCTTGCCCACTTCCTGCTGCCCACTTTCCTTCTACTATTGGCAAACATAGGGATTAAGGTGTATTTGATTTTCTGAGGGAGTTCTCTCAGGAGAATGGGACTGAGGGAAGCAAGCTGAGGTGGGAGAAAGCTCTAAACAGGGATGGTACATGAACCGGAGATAGAGTCTGCCTGATTCCACTGGAAGTTCCAGGCCATGAATTGTATCACAGAGCTGGTTCCACTTTGAGACAAGAGGGCTAACCTTTTTATTGCTGTATCAATCATTATAGGCTATCTAACCTCTCAGGGTTGTCATAGGGAATGGGCTGCCATAACAAAACACTGTAGACTGGGTAGCTTAAACAAAAGGAATTTATTTCTCATAGTTCTGTAGACTGGACATTCAAGATCAAGGTGCTAGATGATTTGGTTCCCTATGAAGGCTCTATTGTTGGCTTATAGATGGCTACCTTCTTCCTGTGTCCTCACATGGCAGAGAGAGAAGAAAGCAAGTATGCTAGGGGCACTAGTCCTGTTATGAGGGCCTCACCCTTACTACCTCATCTAAATATAATTACCTCCAAAAGGCAGTATCTCTAACACTGTCAGAGTAGGGGTTAGGGCTTTAATATATGAATTGTGGGGGGCATAAATCAGTCCATATCATGCTATAACTTCCTGGGAAGAGGGCAGCTCTCATTAGTCTGAGGGTAAATCTCTGGAGAAGGGTGCGTTGAGAGCCCCTAGATGTAGCCAACAGTTGCTGCAGCTGGAAAAGACACTATGGTGTCACTTATACTTGTGTTCATGGGTCTCATGATAACACCTGCTTTTCCAGTTTTATCCCTTCATCTGAAAGGACTAATAGGCAGCGAAAGAAGCCAGATACACAGAAAATCAAGGGTGGGGACAATAATAGAGGTGATTTTTACTTCATTTTTGTTTTTAACTACATTACCTAACTTTTCTACAGTGATTCGTGTTATTTTTACGATTAAAATATCAAAATACAAAAGTCATAAGTCTTGCTTTTCTCCTTTGTGTGTCTTATATTTTAGTGGCACCCGGGCTTCTCTTGACACTGATATATTTTGTATCTTACTTCTTCCAACCTGGTTTCAGTTCTAACCTTGCTACTGTATTACCCATGGACCCAGGCAAGAGTGGGTCCCTGCCCTTCCCTGCTTTAGAGGGCTCCCCTTTGGCCATCCTTTAGCTGTGTCCCTCCCTACAGGCAGGAGTCTGTGGGGCTGGGGCTTCACTCACCCAGAGCCCTTGCCTCCCTTTTGTCTACACTGTGGGTACCAGGACCCTGGAGTTCCCAGCCCATAGACCCTGCTCCCAGAGCCTGCAGGAGTCTCTTATCTGCAGCCTATTTTGAGAGTTGGCCATCGATATGGAGTGGTCACGTGTTCTGCAAGGTCCTTCCTGTGATTCGCTCTTCTTTCATTCAGCACCAGCATCCTTGTGGAGTGGTTCATACCATCTCTGGATTCTGTAAAGACCCAGGGGAACTCCCATCCGTAGGATCAGTGACCATTTTTATAACATCTTCTCCAGCAATCTCTGAAAAATAAAAAGATTTGTGGAGATCAATGGGGGATGGAACCAAGGTGTTGAGAACACTTGCAGAGAATTTGGGAGTGAGGAAGGACAAATTTATACATTGTAAATGCTCTAGGTTTTCTAGTGGGGTGCTACAGAGGCCAGATCTGATGGGCATAATTGAGACATTTCCTGCTGGAACCCTCTTCCTGATGCCAGGGTGGCCTTCAAGGAATGTTTTCTGTATTTGTTTTACTGACCACCATTTTGTTCTTTCTCACAGGGTTCCCCCGAGGGACTTGGCTGTGCTGCTGTGCAACAAATCCAATGCATTTTACAGCCTTGGAAAATGGAATGAGGCCTTTCTTGCTGCCAAGGAATGTCTCCAGTGGGATCCAACCTATGTGAAGGTATGGGGTGGTGGCAACTTTGGGTGGTGGCTGCTGCCCTTTTCTTCTTAACCTGCCTCTTTCCCTCCTGTTTTTTTTTTAAGCATAGAAAGCAAGTTTTATTTAAAGGATAGAACAGAAATATCCTTCTCCAAAGAGAAGGGACCCTGGAGCTGGGTTTCCGAGGAAATGGGGGTATCCTGCCCCTTTTGTATGTTTTAGATTTCCTTTGTTCTCCTGCTCTCTCCTCCCTCCTTTTTTTTTTTTAAATTTTTTTTAATGGACATGCTAGGGATGCTTCTCCTTCAATGTTCTCTGTACTTCAGACAGAGGCCCATAAGGAAGGTAAGTATTGTCTGGAAAAGAATAAAACCATTGTTATCTAGTCACTTGCTTTTTGGGGACAGTGAAGCTTGGCCTCCTGGTAGCTGGAGGGTAGTGAGATTCTGGAGGGGCTCATATTGTTCTGAAATAGTTATATCATAATCTGTTCATGTTCTTTGTTGTAAGTTTTATTATAGCCAAGCTTTCTTTCAGATGCAAGCTGGGTAGATGACATGATGCCAGTTCTTCAGAAAGAATTTCTTATTGTAGAAATTCAGCCCCTTGGGGGGGGAATCATGGAAGTTTGAGAGGTCACAGAAGATGCTTTAAGGTCATTTTTGGTTAAAATGCCCTAAGTGTCCACTTTTTTTTGTTATTGTTGCAATACTGGGGATTGAACTCAGAACCTTGTGCAAGCTAGGCAAGCACCCTACCACTAAGCTACACCCCAGTCCTAGTGCCCACGCATCAAGGTAGGTTCATAGGTAAACAGATTCTTCAAGGTAAAAAAAGGAGCAGAGGACACCATCCCAGCCCTTCAGTAATTCACTTGCAAGCTGGTGAGAGGAATAGGGTGCAAGTAAAATAAGAGACTTTAAATCAGATAGCAATTATGGAGCTATCTGAAGCAAATGGCAATTAAGTGTCAAATTAGTGGTCTAGACAATTTTCAGAGAGCCTCCACAATCAAGTGGAAAAGCCTAGGCCTTTCTATCTCATGCTCTGCTGTGTTCTGGTTTCAGCAGTTTGGCTGAATTACACTTCTCTCAGCCTGAATTTCTTCCACTGTAACCTGAGATAATGCTTATGTCTTAGAGTTGCTTCAAGGCTTAAGGAGACAGTAACTGATGGATATGGAAAATGACAAACCCCAAAATAGTGTGGCCTGGGGAGAGGGAGTGAAGAAGAACATAATACATTGATAACATTGATCCTTCCCCAATACATTCTTTCCCAATGACAGGACAGGCCTTGGGGAGGACATATCCATCAAGTCTGGAATGACAGTCTCTGGGAAGAGGCCAAAGCATTGATCCTTCCCAATACAAATCCTTTCCCAGATACTGACCACTGACCCAGACCCTCCACCTGGCCCAGTGAAGACAAATCCCAGATACTGACTGCTGACCCCAGACCCTCCATCTGACCCAGTAAAGATAAATCCCAGATACTGACCAATGACCCCAGATCCTCCATCTGTCTCAGTGAAAACATTCCAGATACTGAATGCTGACCTCAGACCCTCCATTTAGACCTTCTCTGTCAATAATTAAGTTACTTCTCAGTGTAACCTATATAAGCACAGACTCCCCCTTTGGCCACTGGCTCCTTTTCCACCAGGAAAGTGGGTCCATCAGAGGCATGATTCCATTGCCGAAAAAAGACTATGCTGATTTATGAAGTTTGCACCTGGCTCGGTCCTTTTGTGTTAACAGTAACTAAAGTTGTTAGCACTCAGTAAGTAGGAGTTATTTTTATATCCTTAGTGGCATTTGTGTATGATTGCTGGAAACAGACTGCAACGAAAAGGGGTGGAGAGGCTGGACATAGTGATTACTCCCACCCTGAGAGAGAAGTGTAGATATTTTACATTATAAGTAGGCACTGACCCCTAAACCTCCCTTTGGAGGATGAATTCCTTTTTTTTTTGGCAGTGCTGGAGTTCATACCTATGGCCTGGTGCATGCCTCGCAAGCACTCTGTACCAGTGAGCCACACCCCCAGCCTGGAGGGTGGATATTTTAGAAGTTACTAATTTTAAAAATGGAGTGCATTCCTGAGAAACTCTTCCCAAAGGCATTTCAGGATTGTCCCATCTTCTAAGCAGGACAGGGTAGGGAGTAGTTGGTGTTTGTCTGTATCCCAGAAGTTGTGGCTGTGGCCCAAGGGGCAAGGGGTGCTGAATGATGTTCTGAGCTTCTTTGAGTAGCCAAACCTACAATCCTGACAGTACTGCCACCAGGGCCACTCCTCCATTCTTACACATGGATCCTGTGTGTCTCTCTCTGCTCCCCACTTCCATTATTCTCCTTAGAAGAGGAAAAACTTTTCTCCTCTACCATTTTTATGCAGTGGTTGGGCCCCTATAACTAGACTGATAAGAGACAGTTTACCAGGAAAAAAGTATGCCAATTTTATTTTTGATGCTGATTTTTATGTGACAGAAGGACCTTTCTAGAAAAGAAATGAAATAGTCCCAAAGAACAGAATAGGCCTGAAAATTTATTTGTAATTTTTAACAAAGTGATAAATTGTGGAGATGTGAAAAGACAAAGGGAAAGGACTTCTAGGACTGTGACCTGTGGGACAGTAAATATATGAGGAAACAAAAGGAAGGTAAGGGCAGTCTTAGCAAGTTTTGTGCAGGTCCATCTTGGAACCAACTTTCCGTCTTTTTCATGAACTTGAAACTTTTCTGGAAAAACATTTCTTAGGAGTTTTTGCATTTAGTCAGTTACACTCTGGGAAGGCTTCTTCTTTTAATCCGTTGAATCTTAAATTCTTTCAGTTTAGAATAATCTGTATGCCAAGGTGGCATATTCAAATCCCCTTCACCTCTCTCCAAAATAAAAAATGAAATTTAAATCTTAGGAGGCAAAGAAATGAGAGAATCTGTACCAGCTTGCCTGGTTGGGGCATAAACCACAAATACATTTTCTTCTTTATTTCTGATTGTTAACCTGAGGTCTTTGAACTTTTTTTTGGTACCAGAGATTTAACCCAGGGGTGTTCACTACTGAGGTACATCCCTAGCCCATTTTTATTTTACTTAGAGACAGGTCTGCACTAAGTTGCTGAGACTGGCTTTGAACTTGAATCCTCTTGCCTTAGCTCCCAAGTTGCTGGGATTACAGGCACGTGCCACCATGCCTGGCTAAACTTTCAAATGAAGATTAAAACAAATCAGTAATAATCAGAGATTTGGTATTAATTGAAATTTTTATGTACTTTCCTTTTTATGAACCCAGTTGTGAACACTTTGTGTTATCTTTGAAAGTCATTGTGTTAGATTCCTAATACTAATTTGAATGATCAGATTGGTGAAGGTAGTATCATTTTTCCTTATTTATAGTCCTTCAATTTGTATGTAGGCAAAACTAGACAATTTTTCTTTATTAATCTTTATAGAAATCAAAATTTTTTGGCCTCATATATATTGCCTGTAATACAGAGTTCAGTAAACCTCAGTGCTTGTCATTACATTTTTTTTTCTTACATACCCCATAGGAATTGTGTTTATTTTGATTGAAAGGAGCAGGAAACAATTTCTGTGTTTACATGAAAATCTCATTTTTTTCCTGAATACCAGTCATGGGAATTTTTTCATTCCTCTGTCTGGCCCAGACTGTGATTAGAAGTATGAATAATAAGCTCCACATATAATTGGAACCAAGCCTGCTTCCTTCTCTCTGTGTCACATGTTAGATGCTGAGTAAGTTAAAGATTTGAACATGATTTTGTATTTTTTTGGCAGTTACGACATGATAGGGAGAATATGGCACAGAATATAATGTGGAAACCCCGTAGCCTGTGCTTGTTAGAAACCTGTGCCTGCATGGAAATGAGGCTTCTGGAGTTGATTCCCCATGTCACCAATCTTGCCTTTCCTTTCAGCAGTAGGTTAGAGGAGATGGGGACATTACAGTTTTGCTTTTTTTTTTTTTTTCCTGCTCCAGGGGTACTACCGAGCTGGTTATTCCTTGCTGCGATTGCTCCAGCCTTATGAAGCAGCCCGCATGTTTTTCGAGGGTCTGAGACTCCTGCAGAGTGGCCAAGACCAAACACAGGTTGCTGATTTCCTTGTTGGGGTCTTCACCACTATGAGCAGTAAGTCTAACTGGGTGGAATTAACTTTTTAAAAAATTACTGTTATTTTATTTGAATGCCTTGTGGGGAGATAGTTCCATGTTGTTTCTTTGGGGTTAAAGTATATAGTTTGAAAGAAACTGGTTTGCATATTAGAAAGCATTCTTGAAGCTTTGGTGGCTCTGGCTTTGTAAAAACAAGGAAGTCCTATTGTACAAATGACTTTAAGCTTTTGAAGTTTTTTTTCAGACCCTATAAGTTTTCTGTATTGCTATTTATAGAGATTTCTTTCTGTGTGTGTGTATGTGTGTGTGCATGCACGCGGGCGTGCGTGTGTGTGTGTGAGAGAGAGAGAGAGAGAGAGAGAGAGAGAGAGAGAGAGAGACTTCCTTGTTTTTATAAAGACATGAGTCAACAAAGCTTCCTGTGTGTATCACTTGTCTTATGTGATTTTTGTGTGTATTTCTCTAATCTGTTGAGAAAATACTCTTGTTTGCCATGAAAATAACCTGGAAGGGCTGATGGATGGTTCTGGGAAAGCTGATAATGGATGCTCTGCATCACACTGTGATGCTCCCTGTCTGGTACAGCAGCCATTTCAGCAGAGGTCCTACCCACTCGGTCTAGGAGGGACTTTTATGGGAACCTTCCGCGTCTCTGCATTAGATCACTCTGGTGACCTGGCCTGTGAGATGATTTTGTCAGTGGTGCAGTTTAGGCAAAACCAGAAGCCTATCAAGCATAATGTGACTTACACTGTCAAGTTCTGCCAATGTCCAGGTCTTTGTTTTCAAGTATTGTGTTTGATCAAACTTAAATTGCACTGATTTAAGATGTGCCATTAATTTATGGTTTGCCAGTGAGAGAAAGCATCAATTGTAAGACATGTGCCTTTCATAGTATTAGAATGTGAAAAAAGTACATAGTAGAAATACTGAGAAATGGTCTTTGACTTTCAGAAGTGGGGAAATCATTGCTAACAGTTGACTCAACTGTTATCAATTCAACTGTTCCCAGTGTTATTGGGGGAAAGCCACTTCTGTGGTCTGTTAGTGGAGTCCTGTGAATTTTGATTAGGTTGGCTCAGAGAGGGGGTTAGCACAGTTGCCGTGGGAAGGGTTAGAGGCAGGCATAACCATGTTCCTCAGACAGAGAAATTGAGGTCTCCAGACAGGTGTGGGTGAGCCACAGCTCTATAGTCAGCGTTTTGCTCACAGTGGCCAAAGCTCGCCTTTTTTGTAAAAAAAAAAATTTAAATGTTTTATTAGTGAATTATAGTTACACATAATAATGGGTTCATTTTTGACATTCATACATACATGAAATATAATTTGCTCCATTTTAATCCCCAGTACTTCCACTTTACCTCCTGTCCTCTCTTTCCCTCTTCCCTATCTTCTACTCCACTGGTCTTCCATTTATTTATTATTTTTTAATTGGTGCTTTATAGACAGAAATAAAGGTGGAATTCATATATGTACATAGCATAGCTTGGTCAATTCATTCCATAGTTCCTCTCCTTGTTCCCACCCCTAACCCCTTCATCTACTCTACTGATAGCCCTTCTATCTTCATGGGATCCACCCCCTTTTATTTTTTCTTCTTTAACTCTAGCTTCTGCATAGGAGAAAGCATTTGACCCTTGACTTCTGAGTCTGACTTATTTCACTTAGTATAATGTTCTCCAGTTCTTTTCATTTACCAGCAAATGCCATAATTTTATTCTTATTTGTGCAATGATGACCTCTTTTTCCTCTTAATCTAATAGCTTAGCCCATTCTCTGAACTTCCTCACTGTCTTTTCTTCATCTTTTACAAGCCATTGTCCTGTCAGAAGCCAGGCTAGAGTTATGGGAATTCAGAAAACTGCTTCTTGGTGACTGTACCTTAAGATAGCCCTAGTGTTTCTGTTATGCCCCCACCCTGAGTGGGGGCAATTAACAGGACTTCTTAGGGCAATAAATACATCTGACACTTTTCTACCAAAGTACTTCTTTTTGGAGGGTATGGCCCAATTTCTAAATTTTGAAAAATAAATTTATGGATATTTTGTATCTTTTCATACATTGTATGTCTGTTTTAATGTTTACTTATGCCTTGAAGTTAATAACCCCAGAAGAGGTGCCATGTTTTTCTGGCACTTGGCCTGTCCCTTTGGTCATTGTTATCCTAGAGTTTAAGAGGGGTGATGCAGAGGATCATGAGATAGGTTGATGGGCCACTAGGTTAGAAGTTGTATTGACCAGAAGAGTTGGTAGATCTCAGTTCCAGTCTTGATTTTTATCATGAACCAACTGCATGATATGCCATGAAACCTATCTTCAGTGATCATAGTTTCAATCTGTTGGGTAACAATAATATTTATCACATTTTTCTTAAGGGACGTGAGTTTTGTAACTTCCCTTAAGCTTCCATTTCTTCCTCTGTAAGTGCAGAAAATAGACACTGCTTTACTGGTTTATTTGAGAATTAAATATAAGCACTTATCATTGGGCTCTGCAAATAGAAAGGCTAAGTGAATGTTAGCCCACATTATGCCTCCTGACTCTTAGGAGATTGATTTTATGGGTAAACTTAAAATGATTGCCACTTCAGTCAATTATAAAGGACTTTATACTTTGAAATGCCCTTCTTTCTAAGATCTTTAATTTACCATTTATCTCTGTGTGGTCCATGTTAACATTTCTTTTTTTTAAATATTATTTTAAGTTGTTGATGGATCTTTATCTTTATTTAAATATTATTTTAAGTTGTTGATGGATCTTTATTTTATTTTTTTTAATATTAAGTTGTTGATGGAAACATTTCTAAACTATGGAACTTTTTTTCAGGTGACTCCATAGTTTTGCAGAGTTTCTTGCCCTGCTTTGATCATATTTTCACTACTGGGTTTTCAACAGAAGTATGGCAATCTGTAATAGAAAAGTTGGCAAAGAAAGGATTATGGCATGTAAGTACAAGGAGATGGCTATCTTATTGGGAAAGTATAATTTTGATGAAATTATTTCTTCCTTTTGACACTGAGGAATTGTGAAGTGTTATTTATTTATGTTGATGCCAAAATACCTTTTAAACTGAAATGGTGTTAAAGATAGAAAGTTATTGAGATATCCTAATCAACCAATTTCTGTTATTTTTTTTTAAGATAGTAAAAATACTTAGTCTTTGGCAATCTGGCCCCTTGATCTGTATCTTCAGTGTTATCAAAGAAATGTAAAATTCAAATGCTAATGGTAGGGTGAGATGAGGACAGTGAATGTTGTACATTCATCTTCATAATTCCTTCTGTCCTGCTTTAGCTATTCTGGGCCCAGATGACCTGTGTGTGCTGCTCAGAGGGTTTCTGAATAATTTTAAGGGTTTGCAAAAAACAGGAAATAGCAACTAAATGAGAGTGTACTTAGGTATCCTTGAATCCTAATCCTCCATTTACTGTTTTGGTTTGATTACTTCTCCTTTGAGCCTCATTTCTTCATTTGTAAGTTGCAACATACAAACTTGTTCTTTAGTGCTGGTGATATAGCTCATCACGTAGAGTACCTGACTCGCATGTTGGAGGCCCGGGTTCGAGTCCCCAGCACCATGGGATTGTGGAAATAACAAACTTGTTCTTTAAAGTATTTTTTTTGAGAATTAAAAAATAATGTACCAGAGTGCCTAATAATAACATTCGCTAATGTTTATTGAAGTCTTCTTATTTGCCAGGCACTGAGCTAAGAAGTTTTATGATACCTGATATATGCTATGTGCCCAGTGAATAGTAGTTTTCATTGATGACGGGTTTCAAGCGCTCATGAGTATGGGGTGGCCAAGATTGGGAAATTGGTTAGAAAGTGGCTGCTAGGTTTTCTAAAGTTGGGCATTCCAGAAAAGTTACCAGAATCAAGGGAAGACTGTTCAGGACTCTAGGTCCAGGCAGGTTGAATGACTTTAGAATAGAGAATTCAGTTTTTGGCAAGGTCATGAATTCTAATGGAAATCTAATGAAAACTATGGGACTCTCTTTGCAGTCACAGATAATTATACATATAGTTTCAGGGATTCATGGGAAACCCCCTTAAGTCTAGCCTTGGTCTCCCTGAAGCTTACTCCCATATTTAAAGTTCTTAGGAGGGCAGGCAGTTTGGATAAGGAAAACAGACTATACTCTTGGGGAACTAGAAATCAGAAATCTCGGACACTGTTATGACATTTGGGATCTTTTCTCTTTGGATAAGAAGGCTGGACTAAGAGATCTATCATAAGGATCTTTCCAAAACAACATGTATCCCATTTGTATACAATAATAAAAAAAAAATAAGGATCTTTCCAGCTTTATTTTTTAAAAAATTCTGAAATTCTGTGATTCTACTACTAAGGTCGATCTCTGAGTAGGAGGCCTTAGTCCTCATTAGCAGAAATGCAGATCAATTTATATACACCTAGGAAGGAGCTCTGCTCCCCTCTTCCTGGTGTGAGGTGGACATGAATAGAATTCCATGGCCTATGGGATAAAGGCAGCTTCTGATAGATTTTTACTCCATGCAAACAATAAGCCTCAGGAATCCAACCCAAGTGGTAGTTTGTGTTAGTCAGTTTTTTGTCATTGTGACCAAAATACACGACAAGAACAACTTAGGGTTGGGGAACAACCAACCCTAAGTTGGTTGACCAGCTCCATTGCTCTGGGCCCAAGATGAGGTAGACATTGTGGAGTGAGTGGTATGGTGGAAGAAGGCTGCTCAGCTCAAGGCAGCCAGGAAGGAGAGAGGGACAGCAAGGTGTCAGAGGCATAATATAAACCCCAAAGTCATGCTCACAGAGACCTACTTTCTCCAGTTACCTTCCAGTACAATAGTTCATTCAAATTATTAATCCATCAAATGGATTAATCCACCGATTAGTTTGCAATTCTTATAATCTGATCATTTCATCTCCAAACATGCCTGCGTCATCTCACACATGAGCTTTTGGAGGACATCTCATATTCAAACCATAACGCAGATCTGACATTTTGGCTGCAGTTAGGCCTGGTAATTCTCAATTACTGGAGACTGAGGAATCTTGTAAAAACCGGACTAGCAATCAGGACTATCAGAACCCTGGATGTATCATCTCAGGTTGAGTGTGGGCAGTGTGCTTGTTTAAGCGACACCACACTCAAAGAAGCTAGAAAAAGACGAGGCCATTGTATCAATTTCTGAAGTCCTAAGTCTTCTAACTAGGGCATATATGAGGGAGGTTTGGGTTGAGATGGGTCATACCAGAGCCTGGAATTATTCATCCTATTGGTATACCTGGATGATCTCAGTAGGAGCCTTTCTGAGTATGCGATTTTACATAAGATCATGATTTAACAACTGACCTTCTGGGGAAAGAGAGAGAGAGAGAGAGAAACCTGATTTGTAGTATTTGCCAGTTTCCATAGTGTAAATACTCTCATCACAGCCAAGATGGGAAGAGATGTGCACAATCAGCTCACTAGCTGATGGGAGCTGGTTCTAGCATACCACACAATAGAGTCTAATGGGCCTCAAGTACTTGGGGCTTATGAAACACTGGTGTGTTAAAGAGTTGATAAGGATGTGATATTTCTGAAGGATTCAAGAGTTCTGGTCATACTTTAAGAACTTTGCAGGGAATTACTTTTTTACCCTGTTGCCACTATACTGTCTGCAATGCTGTGTGACAGCTGCTCCTGCCCTCAGCAGGCATTGAGGAAATATGGAGAGAACTTAGCCCTCAGCAAGAACAGGAAGTTGACTGGATTGAGAGACTGATTCTCATGACTCAGGCTGAAAAACTTGGTAGGTAGCTTAAAAAAAAAAAAAAGGACAAAGCTAGAGCATTTTTTTTTCTTTTGTTTGTTTGTTTAAGGCTTAAAATAATCTTTATGCTCTGATAACCTATGTGAAGAACATTATTATTCTGACCTTTTCTTTTTTCCCCCCTCCTATCAGTCATTTCTACTGTTGTCAGCAAAAAAAGACCGACTACCAGGAAATATTCATGTTCCTGAGTTGTCACTGAAAAGTCTCTTTGAGGTAAGGTGACTTGAAACTCATGGTTTCAAATCAGGCCACTTCAGCCGTGTATTTGAGACTTCCCCTTTAGCTGCCTTATCACAGATTTGTTACTTATAATAATCTTAAGCTTGGAAGACATCAAATCCAGGTTTTACTGATTCCAAATTTTATAGGTACAGGAATGTGAAGTTTCATATTTTGTGTTTGTCAGCTTTTTGTTGCTGTGAAAAAAACACCTGAGATAAACAACTTAAAAGGAGGAGAGATTTATTTTGGTTCATGGTTGACTGGATCCATTGCTTTTGGACCTGTGGTGAAGTTGAACATCATTGTGCGGAGGGCAAGGTAGAACAAAGCTGCTCACCTCCTCATGGTGACTGGGAAGCAGAGAAGAGGACATGACCCCAGTTCCACTATTTCCTTCAGGGTCATGCCCCTAATGACCTACTTCCTCCCACTAGACTCTACCTCCTGAAATTTCTACCACAACTCTGTAGCGCCACCATCTGGGGACCACGCCTTTAGCACATGAGCCTTTGTGGGACATTCCAGACCCAAACCATAATAATACAGTTGTAGTAATTTCCATGATTCTTATGATTCTTTCTTTGTGTGTGTGTGTTTTCCAGAAGTATGTCTTCATTGGACTTTATGAGAAAATGGAACAGGTGCCCAAATTAGTCCAGTGGCTTATCTCCATTGGTGCAAGTATTGAGACGATAGGACCGTACCCTCTTCATGCACTCATGCGACTCTGTATCCAAGCAAGTGAGTGTTCTCCTAGTTACACCCTCCAAGCTGTCCTCCAGCTCTTAGACCTTGGTCTCTGCTAAGCTCAAGTGAAACTAGAATTTAACTACTTGAATGGAGACTATCCAAATGATTTTGAATTTTCAAATGAATGAAAGGAGAAGTTCAACAGTATCATTTTATTTCTCCTGGGACCTAGTTGCTACAAGAGGTCCAAATTGAAAGGATTCCATGATCCTGGACAGATTCTGGCAATAGGGTGAAGCCTTGGGACCTAAGGAAAGAACTTGGAACAGACAGCCACTTCTGGGCAGCACTCCGGGAGAGCTGTAGTTTTCCCTGCTGGCAAAGGCAGCTTTGGTGGTCCTCTCCCCACCACATTCATTTTCTCTATAGCCCAGAGGGCCTATTGCCGTTGTCTGGAACTTTGGAGATCCTCAGGGAAAAATGGGTTATTACTGATACAGTTTGGTTGTGGTTCTTTTAGAGGACTGCTATTTTTATAAACAAAGTTTTGTAAGCTTCACCATCTGGTTATAAGATTTAAATTTTAAAATGTTTTTATTCTGTCATTGACACATACACTCAACTCACACTTTAGACAGAAGCTTGTTTTTCTTTGACAAGTATACTGGGCATCAATATTGAACTTTTGCCCATGCCATTTTAGAGCCAAAGGTGCCAAGAAAACAAGTTCTAGTCTACATTGTCTCCACAGAAATGGGAGTGGTTGAAATGGCCAGGGGCTTGAGGCCTTAGGCCCCTATCTTTGTTTTTGACAGATTTTTGTTTTGCCACATCTATTTCATATATTGGGAAATCCATAAGATATTTTTATTTTTACACAGATTAATGGCTAAAACATTTACAAGTGGAGCCTGATTCAGAGCAGTTGAATCCAATCCTCCCCGTTTCAAACTAGGAAAGTGGATGGCAGAAAAGTGTTTCCCAGGTTATAATGTCATTACTTTCCACTGAGTCTACTCTGTAAGTTAGCTAACTCTTCAAGTTAGCTCCTGCTGTTACAGGCAGTATTGGTAAGGTCAAGTCTTTGAGTTTGTCCCTGATTGGTTTCTTAGAGGACATCTCTGAAATGGTGTAAATGGTATCCACAGAGTTGGCAGAAGTATGTGGCTTTCCTAGATCTCCGTCGCTACAAGGAAGGAATCTAGGGAAACACTTAAAATCTATGTCCTGTTGATAATAATGGAGTAGGGCAATCTAATCTGAGGTCCTAACTTGATGACTAAAGTGGAGGCTGGTGGTGCTATATTCTCTTTAAAACAATGCCTGTCCCCAGCTGTGGTCTTTGTTGACTGATAACAACTCACAGCTGCCCCTTTGGCCAGAGAATTGCTTTTTTGCTCCTAGGCATCACTTCCCAGGGAGGTCCTCCCCCAATGTTGCCTTTTCCTTGGGATATTCTGTAACTTTTGACTGACTGACAGGGGGATACAAAGACCAGGCTGGGCCTGAGGGTGGGTCAGAGCTGTGGTGCAATTCATGCTACTGAGCTCCAGGAGAGATCAGACTGGAGCCAACTGCAGTCAAGACTACTTCTTTGCTTAGCACCTTCCCTTGCTCTGTCCTGCTGTCTTTATCCTGAGATCTGTCTTTCCCTCGATAAATCACATGTATTAAAATCCCTGTCTCAGGCTTTTAGGGAACTTGACCTGAGCTTATTATGAATACCTTTCTGTAATTCATCCTTTCCATTTACACACTCCTGTGTCTCCCCACACCTATTTGTGGTGAGTGGAAACATGCTGGATTCACCATTTGTTACCTTAGTGTGGCACACATTGATTTGCTTTGCTGATTTTATGTATGTAGAAAATAACATCTATAACTGATTTTAATTCCCTTTAGGGGAAAACCAGCTTTTCAGGTGGTTAATGGACCACAAGCCTGAGTGGAAAGGACGTATTAACCAGAAGGATGAGGATGGCTGCACTGTCCTACATGTTGTTGCTGCTCACTCCCCAGGATACCTCATCAAGCGTAAGTGGCAGCACTGTGCTGGAGGTGTGGTGTGGGCTGGGTGGTTACAGGCATTAGAAAACCCACATAACTCACCACCACCTTTTCCCTTCCCATCCTGTAGCAGGCTCAGAGGGCTAACCTTTCCCTTGAATTCAGCATAATTGGGATAATAAACTGTATATAGAAAGAAGGTGGGGTGAGGGGGAAGAGTTGCTGGACTCACTTATTCTTTGGCTTTGAGTGGCTTCTGCAGGCTTGAATGACTCAAGAACCTGGGCTCTGGCTGTGTTTGTTCTCCCACTCATTGCATGTTATAAGGTGCTTTATTTTATGCCAGATTTGTGTTAGCAGTGGAGTTTAACTTTGAGCCAGACAATAGATGTGGTCTTGCCTTCCTGGCATTTAGAATTTAAAACAGAAACTGTAACCTTCCATACCTACTGGGGCCAGGAAGGCCACATTGAAGAGAGGCTGGCACATACAGGAAAAAACTGATTCTTTGGACATGGACATACTTAGTTTGTGAAATGAGAAGATGTTCACTCTTTAGAGCTCTCTGATGGCGCTGATTTTTCCTGAAACTCTCAGGCCACTCAGTCTTTGTTTTCTGTTTTGGAGTATACATTTTTTTTTTTCATAATGGTAATGGGCTCAGACTCAGCAGAAGGGCGGTGACAGGGTGTCATGGGGAGCTTGTGCTGGTGTGACCTGAAGCTGGTCATAGGCACCAGGCTAAGTTGTCATTTTCTAATGGCAAGAGATGGAGGGAATATGAATTTAAAAAAACAAAACTGTGATATCTCTGATTTTCAAATCTCTGATCAGAATTAAACATGCCTAAAAAAAATTAATCATGCCTGTGGAATAGACATAGCCTAAAGGACTCCTTTTGGTGACCTCTGGTTTGGTGGGTCCTAGGAAATTGCAGCAGGTCTCAAAAGTTCCCTTTTCAGCAGGTGTCAAGAGGAGCTGGTGAGTCTTATTTCTCAAATGTTATTCCCCACTGAAAGGGGACCTAGGACCTACATGTGGGACAACAGAAAGGGTGTCCTATGGATTTTTTCAAGATTCCTCAAAATATAATTCCTGATTATATAATTCACCTGTTTAATGCATATAATGTAATGCTTTTTAGTAAATTTGCAAAGTTGTGCAGCCATCATCACAAGTCAATTTTAGAACATTTTTGTTAGCCCCCAAAGAAACTCCACATCCATTAGCAGTTATTCCCCCTTTCCCTACCCCTCCAGTCCTAAGCAACCACTGGCAATCTGTCTCCATGAATTTGCCTTTTCTAGATATTTCAGGTCAGTGAAATTGTATAATATGTAGATTTGGGGGACTGGATTTTTTTTCACTAGCATATTTTCAAGTTTCATCCTTGTTTTAGCATGAATCAGTAGTAAATCAATTTTTTTTTGATCCACTGAGCTACATCCCTTGTTTTGTTTTAATGTGTTTTATTGTAAATGTTATTAAGTAGCTTGCATTATTTTTGGACAGTTGGCCCTTGTGAACTGTGAACTGGTATGTGCTGACCCCAGCATGCCGTTGTGCCAAAGCTAACATTCGCTTATTAATTAATAATTAAATTCTATGCTACCAATCATTGTGCTCTTCTCACATATTTCAGCACTGCAAATCCTCAAGAAAAAATATTTCCAGTAAGGACTTTGATTGGCAAAGAAATATATCTAAGTTTCCTGTTATCCATGTAGCTTGAGTAATTTTGGGGTGTTTTATAGACATGTTATGCCTTCAGTGCTAAATTGGCAAGCATTCCAGTTTTAATCAGCACTGTCTAATGCAAGTATAATGAGAGCCACATATATAATTAAAAATTTTTAGTAGCCATATAACAAAATAGGTGAAATTAATTTTGATAGTATACTTTATTTAACCCATATATCAAAATATTATTTTTCTTTGTAATTAATATAAACTTACTGAGACATTTTCCATTTTTTAACTTTTGTATTTTAAAATATAGAATGTATTTTACTCTCAGTACATTAGAATGTGGATTAGCCTTATTTCAGGCATTCAGTAGCCATATGTGGCTAGTGGCTACCATATTGGACAGCCCAAATTTATTTAATTAAGTAATTAATTTAAAAAATGTATTTTAATTTTAATCAACATGTAATAATTGTACTTATTTATGGACATACAGTGTGACATTTCAATGTATATAAATAATACGTAATGATCAGATCAGAATAATTGGTATATCTCTCACCTCAGACATAAATCATTTCTTTGTATTGGGAACATTCAGAATCCCCTCTACTATTGTTTTGTAATATTCAATTAATTGTTGTCGATCATGGTTATCCTGCTGTGCTAGAACATTAGAAGTTATTTCTCCTAACTCCATCCCTCTCTTTCTCATATCCTTCTCAGGCTCTGGTAACCACTATTCAGTCCTTCTTTGGATCAGCTTTTTAGTTTCCAATATGTATTAGTCAACATTCTCCAGAGAAACAGAACCAATGATATATATATATATACACACACACACACACATGTATATGTATATATATCAAATGTATATATATAGCATATATAATTATATAAATATGTATGTAGCATATATAATCATATAATATATCATAATTATATATCATATATAATTATATAAATATCAATGATATATCTCTTTGTAGATATAATTATTATAAGAGGGACTTTATTAGATTGGCTTACATGATCAGAGGATGAAAGTCCCACAATGACTGTAAGTTGGATAGTTAGAGAAATCAGTAGTTTCTCAGTCCAAGAAATAGGAAGCTTTGGAACAAGAGAGGGGCCAATGATGCAGACCCTGTCCCAGCCCAAAGACCCAAAACCCACCTGGAGAGCCATTGGTGCAAGTCTGTATTGAAAGGTTGAAGAGCTTGGGCTCTGATGTCCATGGGTCACAGCATCAGAGAAATGCACCCACTCTCAAAAGGGGAGTTTGAACAAGAGCCCACTTCCTGCTTCTTCTTCTGTTTTGTTTCATCTGGGCCCTCAGCTTATTTGATGGGGCTGCCTATATGCAGGGTGGATCTTCCCCACTGCATTCACTGACCCACATACCAATATTTTCTGGAAACACCCTCACAGACATACCCAGAAATATGCTTTATTAGTTCTCTATGCATTCCTTAATCTTCTCAAGTTGACAACCAAAATTTTCACAGCCTGTGCATGAGAACATGCATTATTTGTTTTTCTGTGACTGCGTTATTTTACTTAAACTGCGTTATTTTACTTAATGTCCTTTGGATATGTCTGTGTTGCTGAAAATGATAGAATTTCATTCTTTTTGTGACTGAATAATATTCCATTGTGTGTTTATTCATTTGCTTTATCCATTCTTCTGTTGATGGAAACCTTAGTTTATTCCAGATCATGCTTATTGTGAAAAGTGCTGCAGTAAGCATGGAAGTGCAAATGTGTCTTTGACATACCATTGCAATTAGTAGTGGGATTGCTGGATCATATGGAAGTTCTATTTCTAAATTTTTGAGGAAACTTCAAACTGTTTTCCATAATAGTTATATTAATTTACACTCCTCAAACAGTGTATGAGAGTTTCTCTTTCTCTGTATCCTTACTAGCACTTATTATTTTTTTGCCTTTTTTATAATAGCCATCCCAAATATTGGGTGAGATGTCTCATTGTGACTTTGATTTGTGTTTTCCTGATGATTGATGATGTTGAATAGTATATCATATACTTGTTGGCTATTTATGTATCATTTTTGAGAAATGTCTATCATGCTATTTGCTGATTTTTTAATTGGATTTTTTTTCTATTTAGAGTTTGTGTATTCTGGAAGCTAATCCCTTGTCAGAAGAGTAGTTTTAAAATCTCCATTCTGTATGTTGTCTGTTTACTCTCTTTACTCTGTTGATTGTGTTCTTTGCTGTACAGAATATTTTTAGTTTGATTTAATCCCATTTATCAATTTTTGCCTTTATTGTTCATGCTATTGAAGTCATATCCAGAAAAATCTTTGTCAAGACTAATGTCCTGAAGTGTTTCTTCTCTATTCATTTGATAGTTTCATAGTTTGGGGTCATACATTTAAATCTTTGAACACTGCGTTGATTTTTTTTTATATGGTGAGAGATAGTGATCTAGTTTCTTTTGGCAGCATATGGATATCTAGTTTCCTCAGCACCATTTATTGATGAGACTTCCTTTCTCCAAAGTATGTTCTTATTTACTTTGTTGAAAATTATTTGACTGCAATTTAAATATAGTTCAGGGTTCTTTATTCTGTTATGTTGGTCTCTTAAGTTTGTGTTTATGCCAGTATTGTACTGTCTTGGTTACCATAGCTTTGTAATATGTTCTAAAGTTAGGCATTGTAATCGTCACAGCTTTGTTCTTTTTGCTCAGGATTGCTTTGGCTTATTTTGGTTTTTCAGCAATTCCACATACATTTTAAGATTTTTTTTCTATTTCCTTGATGAATGTCTTTGGTGTTTCGATAGGAATTGCATTGAACTTGTGGATCACTGTGGACATTTTAATATGGACATATTAACAATATTAATTCTTCCAATCTATGAATATGGGATATCTTTCCATTTTCTAATGCCCTCTTAAATTTTGTTCATTACTGTTTTGTAATTTTCATTGTAGATATCATTCATTTCCTTGGTTAAATTTGTTCCTAGATTTTTTTGTAGCTATTGTGAATGGTATTTCTTTCTTGATGTAGTTCTCAGCAATTTCAATATTGTTGTATAAAAAAGCTACTTATTTTTACATGTTGATTTTTGTATCTTGTAACCAACTGTACTGAATCTGTTATTAATGGTATCAGGCTTTTTTTTTTTTTTTTTGGTGAAATCTTAGGTTTTTTCTATATATAAAATCATGTCATCTGCAAATAGGGATAATTTGACCTCCTTTTCTATTTGGGTGTTTTTTTATTTCTTTCTCATCTTATTTCTGTGGCTAAGACTTCTAGTTCTGTATTGAATTAGTGGTGAAAGTGGGCATCCTTGACTTGTTGTCTTAGAGGAAATTACTTCAGCTTTTCTCTGTTCAATATGGTATAGGCTGTCCCTAATGTTTAAGGGTTTTTATCATGAAGGGATGTTGAATTTTATTGACTTTTTCTGTGTCTGTTTAGATGATCATATATTTTTTCATTCTTCATTCTTTTTTATGTGGTGCTGTATTATGTTTATCAATTTGATGTGACATATTTATTGATTTATGTATGTGATGCCTCCCTGGGATAAATCCCACTTGGTTTGTAATCTTCTTGATGTGTTATTGAATTAGATTTGCTAGTATTTTGAGAATTTTTATATCTATGTTATTGGGGATATTTGTTGCTAGTTTTTTGGTTGTTATGTTCTTCTCTGGTCTTTGTATCAACGTAATGCTGGCCTCATAGAGTGGGTTTGAGAAGGTTTCCTCCTTTTTAATACTTTGAAATAGTTTGAGGAGAATCAGTGTTAGTTTTTTCTATATAAGTGGTAAAATTCAGCAGTAAGCTTCTGGTTCTGGGCTTTTTTATATTATTTTTTTTTGTCAGGAGACTTTATTTCCAGTTTAATTTAGTTAGTTGTTACTGATCTGTTCAGGTTTTCTGTGACCTTATTGTTCAGATTTGGTGGGTTTTGTGTGTCTAGAGATTTATCCATTTATTCTAGGTTTTCCAGTTCATTGGTATATAGTTGTTTGTAATAGTTCCTAATGATCCTTTGTATTTCTGTGGTTATCAGTTATAATGTCTCCTCATCTTTGATTTTATTTGAGTTGTCTCTCTTTTTATTCTTGGTTAGTATAAAGTTTTGTCTTTAGCTTTTTAAAAACCATTTCTTTATCTTGTTGATCTATCTTTTTTAATTTCTATTTTGTTTGTTCCTTGGGTTATATCATCAGTTTTTTTTTTATCTTTGTGGTTTTCTTTTTATTTTAAATGTTTTTATTTGCTATCAAATTTCCTCTTTATACTGCTTTTACTGTTTCCCATAGATTTTCGTATATTGTGTTTTCATTTTCATGTGTTTTAAGAAATTTCATAATTCCCTTTGATTTTTTTTCTTTGACTCACTAGCTGAGTATATTGTTTAACTTTTCTTGCATTTGCCCAATTTCTAAAGTTTCTTGTGTGTGTGTGTATGTGTGTATGTGTGTGTTACAAGGGATCAAATCTAGAACCCTGTCTGTAGATAGGCAAGTGCTCTACTACTGAGCTTTAACCATAGCCTTCTTGTTTGATTTCTGGTTTTATTCCTTTGTGGTCAGTGAAAATACATGCTATTATGTTATATTTTCGAATTTGTTGAGACTTGTTTTATGGCCTAAAGAATGGCAAATGTTCATGTGCTGGTGAGAAGAATGTATTTTGTGTATTTTGCAGCTTGAATGAAATGTTCTGTACATTTCTGTTTTTCCATTAAGTCTATAGTATAGTTGTAGAAATATGATTGGAGGGAATGGCAGAGGAAAGCTATTCAGCTCATGGCAGCCAAAAGCAGAGAGAGTGCACGTGCTCAAGGAGGCAAGGACAAAATATAGTACCCAAGGCACACCCAGTGACATACTTCCTCCAGCCTTGACCCACCTGCCTACAGTTACTACCCACTTGTTCATTCAAATTATTAATCCATCAAATGGATTACTCCACTGATGAGATTACAGCCCTCATAATCCAATCTTTTCACCTTTGAATATTACTGCATTGCCTAACACATGAGCTTTTCAGGGAACATTCCTAGATCCAAACCATAGCAATATCTTTTGTTCCTTTATTCCTCTCTTCTTGTTTATCTTTGTGGTTTTGTGGTTTTTATGTATTTATGGGGTTTGATTTTTCTTCTTTTTCTCATTTGTGTATGTTAGTTTTGTGCACTACTGAGTTTTGTACTACTGTGTTTTCATTATGGTCATTATCATTGTTTTGTTTCTAGTATAGGACTCCCCTAAGCATATCTCTCCCCTTCCTTCCTTCCCTTCTTCCATTGAACCCAGGGCCTTGCACATGCTAGACCTTAAGTATTTCTTGTAGGGGTCCATCTGGTGGTGATGAATTCCCCCAGTGCTTGCTTGTCTTGGAAAGTCTTTATTTCTTCCTCATTTATGACAGATAGCTTTGCTGGTTGTGGTATTCTTGTTGGCAATTTTTTTTCTGTTAGAACTTATCCTGTCCTGTCCTATAAAAGTTCTGTTAGGAAAATTGCTGTTAGTTTAATGGGGATTTCCTTATAAGTAACTTGATGCTTTTCCCTTGCTTTTTAAAAGAATTCCCTGTCTTGTTATTTTGAGAGTTTGATTATAATATGCTTTAGAGAGGATATTACTTTTGGAGTCGGGGAGTCCTTTGTGCTTCTTGGACCTGAATGCCTATGTCTTTTTCAAGATTTGGAAAGTTTCAGCAATTTTTTTGTTGAATATATTTTGTGTGCCTTTCCCTTCTCTTATCTTTTGGGAACACTCATTGTGTGAATGTTTGCTTACTTAATGGTGTTTGACTGTCCAATTGTAGCCTGTTTATTAGAAACAATGAAACCTTTCCAACTTCCTGAAAGTTGAGAGAATAAAGGTGAAGTAAGGAGAGCCCTTTCTCCATATAGATGTATACACAGGCTGCCTCCATGGCCTCTGCTGAATAAGGCCTCTCAACTCTTACAGGCTACTTCTCTTCCTTTTTCCTTCTCTTTCTCCTTAACTCCTTTCCTCTTCCTATTTTTTATCAGGGAATTTAATTATTTTATTTAAAAAAAACTTATTTTGAACTAATTTGAGACTTACAAAAATTTTGGCAAAAATGGTTTTCCTTATGCTCTCACCTAGCTTCTCAAAATGGCAGTGTTATATAATCAAAGTTTAATTGTCAAAATCAAGAAGATAACATTGATATAATACTATCAATACTATACAGACCTCATATGAATTTCACTAGTTTTTTTTCACTAATGCACCTTTTCTGTCCCAGGATCTCGCATTACATTTAATTTCCTCCAATCTGTGAGTTTGTTGGTCTTTCCTTGTCTTTCATGACTTTGATCCTTTTGAAGAGTATTGGTCAGTTATTTTGTAGACTGCCTATCAGTTTGGGATTATTTTACATTTTCTTATGACCAGAATGAAATTACACATTTTGGGTAAAAATAAAGGAATTACCTTGTGTTTTCAGAGTATCATATCAAGAGATTCATGATGTCAATATGTCTTATAAGGTTAACCTTGATTTTTTTGGTTAAGGTGTGATCTGTTGAATCTCTCCACTATAAAGTAACTAGCTTTCCAAATTATAGTTAATGAATATATTGGAGGAGATACTTCAAAACTTTGTAAATAATCTTATTTCTTCTTAAAGTTTTGCAGGCTAAGTATAGTATCTGTTGGTGGATTTTGTCAGTAGTGGTTATTACTTTAATCTCAATATTAATTTTTGTCTTTTTTATTTGGAATTCTCTTGTAATTAAGAATTGTTCCTTCTGCCCATATATTTATTTTATTTTTTAAAATTTATTTTTAGTGAGAAGCATTTTTATTAACTACATTTATGATTATTGAATCATTTGTTCATTTATACTTACTTTGTTTTTTTATCTTTAGCCTTAGAACATTGAGTCAAGGGACTGTTCTTTCCCACCCCCTTTATTGTGGCTATGTTAGTTATTTGTAGAATGCTTAGGCTTTTTTTTTTTTTTTTCTTTCAGTATTTGTCCTATATCTTGTTTTTATTTCCATCTTATTGGTTTGTTTGTTTATCCTTGGGGTATGTAAAGAGCATGTGAAACATTGTCGGGAGGTTCAGACTTTCTGGTAGTCTGAACTTTCCAAAAGATGTATTTTGGTGGGTGCTGATTGTTATGATGGTTCTGTTGGTTCTGCAGCAGAGTGATTTGAAAAAATCCTAGGAAGGCAGAGTCTCAAGGAATCAGCAGAGTTGGGCAACAGCAAACCCAAACCTAGAAATGATCATCTTCTAGAATTGAAGATGTGAGGATGGGTAAGGGCTTGTTCCATCTAGCTTGGTTATAATAGGGTACTCAACTGGTTTAGGCAAGAAAGGGAATTTATTGACTGTTGTGAATGAAAAGTCCAGAATTTGGTTTAGATGCTTGCTGCAATGGTGTCTTCAAGAATGTGTCTTACCTCTTACCTCTGCTTTCTTCTGTGCCAAGTTAATTGTTAGTCAAGCTCTTTTTTAGTTGAAGCACCAGAACATTCAGGCTTACTTTCTGCCAATTTGTCAATCTCAGCCAAAGAGGGGATTACCTCATACCTTCCAATGGTTCAGTAAAAATACTATCAATATTCTAATTGACCTGACTTTGATCACATGCCCTCCATGAACCAACCACCTGACTAGAAGGATGGAACTGTCTGATTAACTAAGTCCTAGTCAGGTGGTAGTTCTTGAAGGCATGATGGGACAGAACCAGCAGGATGGAATGATTTGACTAGCGAGGTGGTGGTGAGACCTTTGCCCCTTGAGCTAGTGGGTCGGACAGAACCTGTAGGTCAGAATGATCTGATTGGCCAGATGCTGGTGTGGTATTAGCTCTTGGACCTGGCTTTGGAGTGGAGGTAGAGTATGACAGGTCTTTGTTTCTGTCTGGTGTTTATTCTCATCAAATCAGGTAGGCTGAGACGGAACAAGAGGCACTTTTCCAAAGGAAAACTTTTCCCCCGCCTCAGGAAAAGAGGGAATGAATACTGGCCAGGCAAAAAATTTTGTCAGTGGTCTTCGGATTTTGCTTCCTTGTCCCCTAAAATAATTTTGAAAACCTGTGTGCCTCTTTACATGTTTTCAAGTTGATATCTGGAATTTTTAACATGGAAATGGAAATCTAAATAATTACAAGAAAGGATTATTTTTCAGAATTTTTCTTATGTTCATATTTTAAAATAGAACATCTTACTCCTTACATATAATAATGTAAATGTCACAGAAATTTTATATCCTTTAACATCCATTTTAAATATTATAGACAAGCTCTTTAATAGTAAAAAATATCAACTGTGCATTCCTTTTTTTGGATCTTTCCCATTAACTTTTCCAAAAGATGTTTTCCTAATATATTTTATGCTTGAATACCTTATTGGTCATCCAGTATTAGTCTTCTGGAACAAAAATACTCATGTAACTTTAAATGCTAAAACATTCCTGTGATTGTCAGGTTCTAAGGGTTAAATATGTTTTATGGATTGAATTATGACTAAAATTATTACCACAGAGCTAATCAAAGCATAAATATAGTGAATGTTTTTATAATTATTAAATGTAAAAATAAAGTTTTAGAGGAAGGTAGGGGTGGATTGCAGTGCCTTTTAAAATGGGCTTTGAAAGCATCAGTTTTAATTGTCCCTTCCTTTGGGACATTATAATATAGTAGTTATATTAGTTTTCTATACTGTGTAACAACCATAAACATAGTGACTTAGAACAACATCCGTTTATTAGCTCACAGTTCTATAGGTTAGTAGTCTGGTGTGAGGTGAGTGTTTCTGCTCATTTTCTGGCAAGACTGAAATCAAGCTTTTAGCCTGAGCTATGTGCTCATCTAGACTTCTAGGCCTCTTTCAAGCTTATCGGTAGAACTGGCAGGGACTAGTTCTTCCTAGATTTTTGACTGAGGTCCCTGCTTCCTTGAATGGTGGTCAGCAGAAGCTACTCATAGCTTCTACAGGCCACATACATTTGTGCTATGGTCCCTTGTATCTGCATACCTGCTGGGGATTTCTTATGCATCAAATCCCTTTCATACTGTGAATCTTTGATCTCTTCTCTTTCAGACCTCTAGAACTTTGATCTTTAGGACTCATATAATTAGTTCAGGCTGATCAGCATAATCTACCCATCTTCAGGTCAACTGATTTGGGAATCCTAATTACCTTTTCAGAGTTTCATTACAGTAGCATCTAGATTAATATTTGATTGCATAACAGGGCAAAGGTATTTTTATATCATGGATCAGGAATCTTGGTGCCTTAGAATTTTGCCTACTCCGGTAAGATTCTTGATGGGTAGAGAAGTATGAGTTAAGTTTTGTAAAGTGAGAGATGGGCAGTTGTGACTAGGAAGATGAGAAAGGAGAACACCATAAGCAGGATGGTATTTGGAATAAAGATGTCTTGATGAGTTTTACTAAAGATTATGTATAGAAGTTGAAGATCAGACATTAATTTGTTTAATTTGGTGCAGACATAAGCCTTTGTGCACCCCCAGGGATAGACACGTTCCATTCTGAAAACTGTTGCATCTGTGATCACAGAGTCACCTTGATGGTTGGCAAATAAATACATCAGAGCAGCAAATGGAGCTTACAGCCAGAGATTTGGAACTGGGAGGGTGGTAACTGACAACAACAACAAAAAAACCTGATTGTCAAAGCAGTTGCTACTTTCTTCTCCTGTCCCCAGATAGGCTTTTTTTTTTTTAAAATCTTTTCTGGAACAATATTCTGTTTCCTTTCTAGGGAATAAAGAACTGAAGTCACAGCTTGCTCTTATCCTTACAGCTGTAACTGTTGCCTAGTAACCAGATTCCCCCTCTCCTTGCTTGTTGCCAAGGAGAGGGGAGAAAGGTAGAGAGGAGCGCACTTCTGAACCTCTTAAAAGCTATTGTCCTTCCCACTCCACACAGGACTCCTGGCTTTGGAGAGTTGGGTGGACTGCCCTAAGCTAGCAGTTTAGGTTTCTTAAACAGAAGGAGCCTGATTTTTTTTGTCCTGGGCAACTGGGAGGAAGAGCACTCATGGGGACGTCTCCTTATGGAAGGAACCATGACAGTCCCCCCTTCTCATTTTGGCCTGCCCTAGGACAAACAGAGGATGTGCAGATGCTCCTGCGCTTTGGGGCAGACCCCACTCTGCTGGATCGACAATCTCGGTCTGCTGTGGATGTCCTGAAGAGGAATAAGAACTTCAAAGCCATTGAGAAAATCAACAGTCACTTGGAAAAGCTGGCTACATGTCCTAAGGACCTATCAGGTACAACTCCGTACATTAACTTTTTTGGGGGGATAAAACTGGTTCTGTGATATCAGATACAAATCAGTTTATCTCTTCTTGGGATGCATATATGGAAGTGAGACCCCCTCCTCCCCAATATTCAGAAAACTTGTTTACTTTTTTTTGGAAAGATAGAATGGGACAACTCTTACTTAGAGAGTATCTATGACATTTGGGAACTTTTCCAGATCTACCTCTGGACAGTATAGGTAATTTTTTTTTTTACACATGTACACAGTAAAAATGTAAAAAAAATTTATACAGAGTAGGAGATAACAAAAATCAAGTCTACTTCTCGGAAAAAAGTCACTGCTAACAATTTAAAATATACTTATATCTCTATTTCTTGATTTATTGATTTGGGTTAGTCTCTATTGACAGACTCTACTGAATAAGATGAAATATTTGACTATGTCAGTCCTACTTGTTGAATTTGATCTGGAAATGTTACTTGTATCATTTACATTCCATTTCTTAACTCTGAGCTTTCCATGTTTCATCTATAAATTGATGGTAGCATGCTTATATAAATGTTACTCTTTCTACAACTAGTAGCATGGCTGGACTCACAGAAATGAGTCACTAAATGTCCTGAAAACTTTGCTTTTTACATGTGATACTCCTTAAGCATCCCAGTTTAATGAAATGTATTTTTATGTTTCTTGTAGTTCTTGCACTTGTGTATGATTCTCTGTTATCTGCATAAGTTTCTTTCTTGATCTGCTAGATAGTAAAAATAAGTTTTTCATGAAGGCAGCGTGGATGGTAGACTTAACAAGGTTTTGAAAATGTCTTTATTTTATTCTCATTGATGGATAACTTGAGTATAGACATATTATATTTCATTGGTAGTAAGTTGTACTTTCTCCCATTTTATTACCTTTGTAATTAGAATGAGTTTTACAACCAGTGATATGTGGAAGTTTTAATGGCAGCTTTTTCTTGTGTTCAATCTGTGGTATCTTTTGATTTATGAAATACATATATTACCTTGTTACAACTTTAAAGAAATTGTTTCATTGCCTTCTATTCCCACTTTATACTGATGAGAAGTCTGATGCTAATCTGATTTTTTTTTCTCCTTCTAGAATTTTCTCTGTCCTTGAGTTCTCAAATTTCCTTGAGATGTATCAAGATGTGGGTTCTTATTCATTATTCTTGTTTGGCACCTGTTGGTCCATTTCAATCTGTCTTTCTTAGCTTAAAGAAATTACCTTTTATTATTTTGTTTCTCTCCAATGTTTCTTTTTTCTCATTGCTACTACTATTAAATGGACGAGTTTCTTGAATTACTAATAAATGTCTCTCAACTTATGTCCCTAATAATTTCCTTTTTTTTTCTTCCTAGATTTTTAACTTGGTCTTTAGATTTTCCTTTTATAACTCAATCTGTCCATTGCTACACTTTAAAATTTGAGTTATCATAGTTTTAATTTCTAAGAATCTCTTTCTTGTTCTCATTGTTTCTCATTATAGCAGCTTATTCTTATTTTGCATTTATCATATCTTCTTGAATCACATTTAAGAATATTACTTGTGGACTGGGGAGATAGCTCAGTTGGTAAAGTGCTTGCCTTACAAGCACAGGGCCCTGGGTTTGATCCCCAACACGGCAAAAAAAAAAAAAATAATAATAATAATAATATTTGTATACATATGCATACATATAAAGAATGTATGTGTATGTATGTATGTATGTATATCTCTTTTTATCTATCTATATTTATTTATTTAAAGAATGTTCTCGGGCTGGGGAGATAGCTCAGTTGGTAGAGTGCTTTCCTTGCAAGCACTAGGCCCTGGGTTCGATCCCTAGCACCACAAAAAAAAAAAAAAAAAAAGAATGTTCTCGTTTCTTCCCTGAATGATTTATGTTACTTTTAGGGTTAGCTAATTCCTTTTCTTAGTTCTATTTTGTGCTGTTGCTTTTCTTTAATCATCTTCTGATCTTTATATTATTTATGTTTATGAATGAAATAATAGCTTGATCAATACTTATTAAGTGGATAATGTTAATGTTCTGTAGTTATTTGAATTTGTTTCTCCTGAAAAATTCCCTCCCAGAATGGGTGGGAGAAGGCAGTCTGTAGGTGGGGTTCATCAAGGTGGGAGGCAGTCTGACGTCTAGGGATTATTGCAGTTGCCAGAGTATGGAAAAGTTTTATGTAGGAAGGTTGAAGCTGCTTTTCATTTAATATACCCCCCACTGAAATTTCCCCATTTCAATTTTTCCTTATTTATTTTAATATCATCTGTCCTTTCCATGAGGCCATGATGATGAGGAAAGAGAAATGTATTTGTAGAATTCTCTTTTTTTCCTGTGGATGTTCTTCTCAAGCTGTGACATATCATGTTTAGTTTTTGAATGATCTCATGTTTTAAGGAATTATGATTTCTTCTTGAGGTTATGTAATTAACAAACCATTGTGAAGCTTTCTGAGAGTTTGTGTACATGATGTCAGTTTCAGAATTGTTTCCCCAATTTGAGAAATTTAAAATAACCACACAGATTCCTTTGCCAATGAATTTCTAGGTTTTAAAATAACAACAAAAATAGAACTCCTAGTTAATGGTAGGAAGTGGCTGCTTTGTAAATTTATCTTTATAAATTTTGATTTTAATTCTTAGAATAATAGGTATATTTAGTGTTAATACTTCTTAGCATATTCATTCATGTAGTTTTAAAGTTTTGATAATTTTCTTGTATAATAGAATCTTTGAAAAAACGTCTCATTGAGTCAGTTTTTTTTTTTTTTTTAACCCCCTTTTGTGGGACTGGGTGGAACCCAGGGCCTTGGATATGCTGACAAGTGCTCTACCCCTGAGCTACACTGGCAGCCCTGAGACAGGTTCTGGATCTCACTTTGTTCGTCTTTACCAGTTAAATCAGTAGCCTGTGTTTGGATCCAAGAGAAGAGACTCAGTAGAAGAATCTCAGCCTGTCTCTACTCATTACAGTTCAGCTGTATTTGCTTGGCAGAAAACCATGCATGAGAGGAATGTGCACCATTTGGCTCATCAGGTAACCTGTGATGGCAGTGGATGCAGTTAAACCTAAAGCCCCCAGTACTCCTTGGCAAACTTGTTGGATGTTTGAGTACTTCAAAGTTTTCTGAAACACTGACTATTAAGATTTTCATGACAATGCTAAAGGAATATTGAAAGATTATAGAGAAACAGTTAAAAGTGAAAAGAACTGATACAAATTTAAAAAGAAGAGGATGACCATAGTAAGGAAGGACTAGTAAGTTGGAGCCTTCCTATATTTCTTGTAGTTCTTCTAACAGCAGAACCCTTGTAGAAGTCAATCTTCAAATATGATCTCTGTGGGTAATGATCTCTGAATGGGAGAGACATTGTCCTAACTGTCACTGTTCCTTTATACATCCATATGGCTGTATATAGTTGTAGTATACATTTTGTTTCTAATAGTTTGCCTGTTGCACAAACTTCAAAACCTAAGGTGGTACTAGGAGATCTTTCTAGATCATTACCATGCCATATAATTACATAAGATGATGGAAATGTTTTGTATTTGCTGTGTCTGATATAATAGGCATTGGTTACATGTAGCTGTTGAGCAGTTAAAATGTGTATGTCTTTTTTATTAGTATTTATTTTCCCCACTTTTTATTGGTTCATTATATTTGTACATAATGGTGAGATTTGTTGTTTTATATTTGTACAAAATGTGTATGTCTTGTGCATCTAAACAATTGAAAATTTTTCTTTAATTAACTTTTATGTAAGTTAGTGGCCACTGATTGGACAGTATAGTTTTATATACTTCAACTGCCAAAAGGCCTTTATATCCAGAGTAGTATAGTAGTCAAGAAAATGGTGGAAGGTGCCCCAAGAGCCATGGGAATGAAGATGGATCTACTTTATTTTTATGGACCATTGTCCCTTCTCATCTTCATTGATTGAGGGGACAGAGGGAAATATTGTCTTTGGAAACAGCTGCTACTGGGGTATTTGTACCCTTATTCCTGACTAAAAAGTCTCACCCGACAATTTTAACTTTTTATACCTGTGGTCCTGAGTGCAGCATCTTTTAGGATATGAAGTTTTTGCACTTGGATGATAAATGAGCATTTCAATTTCATACTAGGATTAAAGATGCTTTCTTCTTTGACCCTTTCTGAGGATCTCTGTAACCCGTTTTGCTGATAACAATGGTGCTGATCTCTTTCAACAGGGTTGTCTTTGGCATGGAGGTGAGAAATAAAGCTTGAGAAATAAAGGATCTCGTGGGAAGATTTCTGGTTCTCTAAACCAGAGTTTTTCCAATGTGCTCATGCACACAAATATTTGGGAGCCTGTTAAGATACAGATTTTGATTCAGCAGGTTCAGGGTAAGACCAGAGATTCTACATTTCTCACAGTGCCAGGGAATGCCAGGGAATGCCAAGGACCACTTTGAAGAGCAAAACTTTTATCCTAAATAGTCAAGATTATAGATTATTGCTTTTACTTGCCTTTCATGGCCACCAGCAGATGGCATCCATGTCCACTTTCACCAGTAGCTGTTGCTGCTTAGCTCTTAAGACCAAGAACAAGCAGATTGGAGCCTTTGTGTTACTATCACTTTGTCTTTTCAAGTGAGCTCAAGAGTAGACCTCTGAGGCAAGCTGATGTTTTTTGCTCCTTTCTAGTTAATGTAGATGTGCAGTTTTGATTTAAAGGATATTCAGTGCATTTTCTCCTTTTTATAAGCCTGTGTTTTCATTTGTTTGGGAAAATGTGGGAAATGTAGGAAAGAAAATACTAATTTTCTCTTAAGTGCACCTGTTAGGAAAATTAATATATTTGGGATTTGGTCATTTAGTCTAATTCTATACATTTATAATTATAACATTTTTATTTTCTTTTATAAAAATGGAATGTCTATATTAATTTAACTTGATCAAATTATGTGTAATACAACTTATCAGTTTGCCTTTTATACCTTAAAAAATATTTGGGGCAAAAATGAAATAATTTATTTCATTTTCCTAATATTTCTCAGCACTATTTTAACTTCAGAAGATCTCTTTAATTTTTAATTTCAAATTTGCTTAAATATATTTTTTAAATATGGCCATTATAGAAAATTATACAAATATAGTTCTTTATGGAAACAAAAATTTATTGTAATTACACTTTGGCTTGTTTTTATTCAGTTTTGTTATTGTTCAGTTAATAGTCATCTTTAAAAAAAATCTGTGATTATAATGCATAAGCAGTTTCATAGCCTGATGTTTCTTTTGTCTCTTAGTAAGCTTGTAGAAAATTTAGAAAAAAAAAATTTAGTATAATAAACAAATCACGCCCCCCCCCCACCATCTTACTATTCAGGGACACCATTTGTCTTACTTAGAACTTTCCTTCTATGCATTTTTAGTTATCAGAAACATTCTCTGACTTTTTCCCCCTAAAGTCTGGAGGTTTCTCTAATCTGGAACTGCCTTCTTAACTATCTAAACCATGTAATCATGTATTTATTATACTGCATCTGATTATCTCTATTGTCAAGCTTAGCACATTTCTGTTCATTTTTACGTGACTTTTGTACTAAGCTAATTTTTCTGGGGGATGAGTGATCTGCCTGAAAAGCTTTTAATGGCATGGTACAAGGGGGCAAACAGCAAGCTTCCCTCAGCTTGATAGTGAAGGAAATTCTTCTTTTACCAAAGGCCCTATTTTTTTTTTTTTTTCTGTACTGTAAGGTTTTATTGTTTTCTGTGTCTTCATAGGTATTTTAGGATGAAGGTAGGAGGCAAAGTCCAGGGGTGCCAGCCAGACATCATTCCACTACCACCCACATGTTTTCTGTCTCAGTATGCTTCTAGTTAAAGTGATGTGGGTTCTCATCTGGCAAAGTTACCTTCTTCTCTTCTTTGGAGTAGTGTAGATCCTACTTCTGCCTGGTATCTGAAACTCTCTTGATTCAATGGCAATGAGTGTTTGCCCCAGAAGTTGGTGCATGGATGTTTCTGGTGTGCTGATTTGATTTGTTGAAATGTGATCCAGGTGTGCATCAGATAAGGCTGGAGTTCCTTCATTGGATTCCTTTTACCATTTCTGTGCACTTCCTAACCTTTGTGTTTCTTCATTTTGAAAATTCAGTACCTAAGACTTGTTTTGTTTTCAAGGACTATCTTTGGACTTACAGAGCCCATTTGGCTCATGCTCCTTCAAACCAGAGGTGCCTGGGAATTTCCATTTTCCATTGCAGCCTGTGGGCAGTGACTGATAGATGTGAGAATATGAAAACTCTTTCCAGTTACCTTACATAGAGACAACTCTGAGGTGTGAGTTACACTCCAGAAATCCCCTGTGGGATGAGGCAAGGCCACTCTCTGTGGGACTTTGCTTGAACTCACACCCTCAGTTGGAGTCCTCTTCCACTTTTCTCTTGCTTCCTTACTCCTTTGCTGGTCTTCCTCCTTAATAAACTACTCGCACACAATTCCTTGACTCTGGACCTGCTTCTGAGCAGCCTGTCTGAAGATAACAATGCTTTTATTGTTTGCTCTCATTTTCAAATAGTCCATCTCTTTTAATATGTTTGCACTTTGTTAGAACACAACACTGTACATTAATTCATCTCTTTACAACCATGAGAGCAGTTCTACTGTTGAGTCAGGCTCTTTTCTTTTGGTGAGAAAGAATGCACACCTTTGCTCTCCTATCTGTTCAGTAAGATTCCATTTAGACTAAGAATGCTTTTTGAGGGTGTAATTCAGTTTTAACATCATCAGTAGGTGTTTTGTCATCATGACTGTTTACTTGAATAAGTTGAATCAAGGAGATAATTGTCTTCCTTGGCCAGAGAGATGACTCTTTACTTAAAGTGGCCTTTCCAGGTTGTCAGTAAGGGATACAAATTTGAATGGTTTGCATATGGTTGGATGATGCCATTGCACTAAGCCACCTTTCTACTGTTACTTCCCTGAATTGTTTTATTAGTTATCTTAACAGACTACCCCAAATTTAATGACTTAAAAAAAGCATTTATTTAGCTCTTGATTCTGTATGTCCACAATTTAATCTGGGCTGTTCTTAAAATCTTAATTGAACTCCTTCAAGTGTCTGCAGTCTTTGCTGATCTTGGTTGGGCTCTTTCACATCTATGAAGCCTCAGATTGGATAACTGATTTCAAGCTGATTTCTCTTTGTTCCATACTGTCTCTTATTCCCCAGCAGGCTAGCCTGAACTTCTTCTTATGGCAGAGGCTGGGTTCTAAGAGCTAATAGAAGAATACAAAATTTCTTGAGGCCCAGGCTCAAAACTGGCACAAAAATCGCATCTACCGAAATATACTAGTCATAGCAACTCTATAAGCCAGGCCAAAATAAAAGGACTGAAATCCACCCTTCTTGATGGAAGGAGCTGCAAAGTTATGTTGCAAAAAATGTGAATACACAGAGGGGAAGAGAATTGTGGTTATTTTTGCAATCTACCACAGCCGCAATCTCTGCATTCAGAAGCATCACGTGGTGGTGTTTTGCAGGACTCATCAGTGGTGATGGACCCACTAGTGACAGCGACACTTTCCGGAAGACCTCTGAGCAACTGGTGCGGTACATGAATTCAGGAAACCGGTTATTGCATAAAAACTTTCTGAAGCAGGAAGTAGTTCAGAGGTTTTTGCGCCTCCTTTCTTCTCTGCAAGGTATTTTTCTTCACAACATTCAGTTGTGTTAAAGATGATCTGTGCCCATTAATTTGCTTTTCTAGGAACTGGGGATGTTGCTCAGTGATAAAAAGTAGGCTTAGCATGCATAAGGCCTGGATTTAATCTTCAGTGCCTCAAAATCCAAGACCAAATTCAACTCTAATATCTTTTAAAAATTATTCTCTAAAAATAAACGTCATTCATCTACATCTAGAACATTTAAACAGCACAGAGAGTTCTTCAGTGAAAAGTCTATCTAGGTTGTATGATAGAGAAAAGTCCCTAAATTCCATCCCCAGAGGCAACCTCTGGTACTAGTTTTTCATGTAAACTGTCTTATTAATTATTCTTTGCAGAGGTAGTTACTCTTTACATATCACAGATGTTTTTTTCTATACATAATGGCTAATGTTGGAGTATAGGTTATTGTAGAATTGAATGTTAATTTTTTTCTTTATGAGGAAACCAGGAAACTTTCCCCAGAGAACTTTAGATGATAAACTTTAGATAATTATGGCATGTTCTAGGAGTTCTAAGTTTTTGAAATTTAGCATTTAAAAAACTGACATTTCAATAAGACTGAGATGTCTCAGTTTTACAGAGCGCACAGGAAGACATGACCAAAGAGCCAGAAATGCTTTTCAGGATATATAGCAGATCCTAGTATTTAAGGCTTGAAGTTGTTGTTTTTTTTTTGGGGGGGGGGTTACTGGGGATCGAACCCAGGGCCTTGTGCTTATTACAAGGCAAGCACTCTACCGACTGAGCTATCTCCCCAGTCCCAAGGCTTGAAGTTTTGAGTTTGAGTCTTAGTTCTACCACTTGCTTGATCTATGACTTTGGTTCAATTACTTACCTCTTTAAGCTTCAATTTTGTCATCCTGGACTCAGCTGGGGAACTAATCTCATGAGATAATGTATAGATCATTTAATCCAAAGTCCTCTACATAAAATGTTAATACTCATTAGCTTTTAGGGTGAGTTGAATAAGTTTCCATTGCAATATTGGACTTGTTTTCTTGTATATGAAAGAAATGGGTCAAAGACAAATGGCACACACAAGTCTCTTGGATGAGCCCTCCTTTTGTGAGATCTATTAGATGTGAACATTCTGTACAAATCACATCTAGGGATCCTCTTAGTTTTGGACTTAATGTCATCTGACACATGAAGTCATTCTTTTATACTAACTTAGCGTTATGAAAATAAAACTTGACCTTGGTCAAAATCTTTCAAGATGGGAATGTTATATCTAGAATGTCCTTTGTTTCTTAGGGTCTGTGTTCCTGAGCTTCCTTTGTTTCTCTTTGGGGGATCCTGTGGGTCAGTGTGGGATCCTCTGTCTCTGGGTAGGCTCTTTCCCTTTTTCTCTGTGTTCCACACTCTTGTGTCTTTCCTATTCTTCCCACAGCTTTCCTCCAGAGTTAAGTCTTGAATTTACTTAACTCTTTTGTCTCTTTTTCTCTCCTCTTTGTGTCTTTAACTGCTCATAGAATGGGATGTTGATAACTGTTTCTTTTGGAATTGGCAGACTCAAATTGGCTTAAGTTGTCAAAAAAGTAACTTTCTTTTATTTTTCACTTCCATGCTAGAAATGAACTGTAACCTCTGTCAACAGCACCCATTCCCTCCCATCTTCAACTTAACTGTCCTCTGGTCAGGTTTTGTCTTAGACTCTCAGTGGGAACAAATCTAGATCTCTAATCTGTGACTTATCCAGCATTTCTGAACTTGTGGACCCATTTCTTTCTCATGGCAGTTGGAACAAAAGTCCAAGGCTTCACTTTTGGTCAGTGCATACCTCTGAACCAATAACTGATCAGGAGGATGGAGAGTCTTGACTGGTTCAGGCCCAAATCACGTGCTGCCCTGTCCCTTTCATACCTTAGCAGAGTACTGGAGAGTGGGAGTGTGGTTACCAAGAAGACCAGTGAATAGATTCTGGGGAAGAGAAAGTGCAAATGTTTATTTTAAAAGTTTGCCTTTTTACTTTTATTCTAATCCTTGTTAAAATAAGATGATAGACTTGCCTATATTTAATTTGTTCTTATTTTAAATGAATATTTAAAATATTAAAATGAATATTCATTTTAGAAAATTTAGAAAAAGATGGGAAGCAAAAACTAGCAAATGCAAATCAGGTTGCTCATATTTAGGTAATTTTTGATTTCTTCCCATCTGCTCTTCCTCCCTGCTTTCTTACTGGTAGAATTGCCAGACCAAATACAGAATGCCCAGTAGAATTTGAATCTCAGATAAACAATTATTTTAGTATACGTCCCAAATATTACACGAGATACACTAAAAATTTATTTTTCATCTGAAATTCAATTTTAACTGGCATGCTATATTTTTATTTGCTATATCTGGCAATCTACTTACTGAGGATCTGCTCTAAAAGTTTTTCTCTGTTAAGATTCATTAGAAGTATGGCATGGAATAACCATTATCCTGTCTGTGGACATCAAAGACAGATGGCAATACTTATGTAGCATGATTCAAAATTCAGAACGAGGGATCAACCACCCTCTCACTATTATCCTACAAATCTTGACTTTCTAATTGTCCTTCAGTGTTCCCCTGTAATTTGGTGTTTCTTAAGCAGGGCATACACTTACTATTATGGAAAATTTAAGTCAGGCTTTTGCCTGACTCAAGTATGTTTGCCAGGCTTTTGCCTGACTCAAGTACTGAACTCAGTACTCTGCCTCAAGAGGCAATGGTCAATTCTTCTATATCTGGGGCCAGGTTCTGTACTCTCTTAGGGCATTTTTAATGTCCTCCATAAGCCTGTAAGGTCATTAGTTACACTGATGTTCAAGAGTGGTTAAGCAACTTGCTCAAAGTTATTATTTGTTTATAGTTTCACCAGTGCTTAAAAATATCGATCTGTAATCTCTGTTAGTTGTGTGTAAATGTTGGGTTGTAATGGGGGAGGAAGAGAAATCATATGAACCTTTTGTCGAGTGTGGTTGATTTCTTATTTTTGAAAGAAATTCCTCCTGACCTGATCTGTGACATTAATCGAGACTGCGCCAACACCTTCATCAAGTTCTTACTGGAAAAACAGAAATGGCCTGAAGTGCTTCTTCTGCTAACACGCAAAGTAAGTGGGGAGCCACCACCTGGAGATTGCTTCATCAAGGACTGCAACCTCTCGGACCTGGACATCTGCACCATCATTCCCCACCTCAGTGCCTGGGACCAGCGGAAGACACAGCTCCTGGGCCGCCTGATAGACAGTGGAGGTGAGAATGCCCAGATGAAATGCACTGGAGTGTTTTCCAGGTTGTCTGGACTGGTGACCTGGCTTCCTCTTGCTTTTGAAGGCATCATGAAATTTTGCCTCATTCTCCCCACTGTATCTTAAGTGTTTTTGAAGCAGCTATGAGGGTTAATGAGTTTTCTTGTAGGAATTGTGCATTTTTGTGAATTTCAGTTATCCCTGTTCTCTTTCTGTCATAATATAAGAAGCATTAGGTATGTGGATGGTCCTTGGCTCTGGTTTAGTTCACAGTGGTCATTTCTCCCTGGCCTCTGGCTAGATTTTCCCTGCAAGGCTTTTGGTCAACTCTTATGATATTCTTTTCTAATCAATGGATTGGGATTTGAGATGATTGTTTTTAGTGAACCAGCCAAGGAATTGGTGGGTGGAAACATCTGTCACTTGAATCAGAACAAGTGCACATAACTGGGCATGTGTCTGGAGTGTGCAGACATCTTGCTAGATTGGCATTTATTTAAAAAGTAATTTAGAAACACCAACCCCCCCCCAACACCTCCACTCATGTAAGCGGAAGTACCCTTCATAAGAAGCAGTAGTGCTTGGGTCCTCAGTCGTTAGCATGCCATACACAATGCACAGCTTTATGCATTGGCTCTACCCACAACTTTCAGGAGGTAGATGGAGTGCCTTCTACAACTTATTTCTTCAAACCCCTTATGTGGAATGTTACTTTCTTTGCTCAAAAACTGTAGTTGTCATGGTTTCCTGTTTCATTCCTTGATTCAGTAAGCACTTATAGAGTCTCTCCCAGGATTTGGTGCCAGGAACCAAGTCCACAGAGGTGAATGCTCAGCTGCTGCAGGTCTACACGGGGCAGAGCCTTGGTGGAGTTCAAGGAGATTGAAGTGCAGAGTGGGTTTGTGGATTGAGTTCAAAGGAAAGTGATACAGGGGGCAGATATGCGAAAGGGAAGATGGCAATTGAAGCAAACGCTTAGTAGAAACAAATCATGTGGGAAAGGTATTCATGTCCTGCTCACTGACTGTGTTGGATATTAGGCAAGCAGTAGGATTGCCATTATTCTCCTGCCCTGCCCTCACTCTGAGGCAATGCATGGTGGGAACTGTGGGCTCTGTGGTGGCATGAGAGGAGGGACTGGCGGTGGGCAAGGCCCATAGACAGGACACTTGAAGGAGCAGGGCTTTCAGCCTGTGAGTACCAGGGTGGTAGGAGGATCTTGATAGTCAAGTCAGCAGCAGCCCTTCCTTGGCAACTAAGTGACAGAAGCAGTCCCTTTCTCTTTAGGTGAGCCAGGCTGTACCTCTTCCCAGGGATGTCGACATGCTCACAGATGCCCTTCTTTTCTTCCCTCTCCAGCCTTGCCCGAGGGTCTCCAGGAGAGCCAGGAGAGGCCACTGCTCATGTGCCTGAAACATGAGGACTTTGAGTTGGCTTTTCTTCTCTTGACCAAGGGTGCAGACCCCCACAGTATTTCTCTCACTGAAGGGGATACTCCTTTGCATGCAGCACTCCACATCTTTCTAGATATCAATGGTAAGCCTTTTTTAAGTAATCTTTTCCTTGAGTAGTGTTTTAGTTAACTTTGCATCACTGTGACCAAAATACCTGAAAAGAACAGCTTAGAGGAGGAAAAGTTTATTTGGGGCTCATGGTTTGAGAGGTCTGGGTCCATAGATAGCAACTCCATTACTTTGGGTCCAAGGTGAGTAGAACATTATGGGGAAAGGGCATGGCAAAGGAAAGCTGTTCTCCTCATGGCAACAAGGAAGCAGAGAAAGAGAAGGGAAAAAGGCTGAGGGGGTGACAGGGAAGATGCTTCTTTCCAGGGCATAGCCATAGGGATCTCCTCCTCCAGCTTCCCCTTACCTGCTTACAGTTACCACCCAGTCAGTGCATTCGATCTATATCAACTAATTTGGTTACAGCTTTCACAAACCAATCATTTCACCTCCAAGTATTCCAGTATTAACATAGGAGCTTTGGGGGACACCTTGTATCCAAATCATAACAGGGAAGAAGCCAGAAATTAGAACTGGTATTGTACTTTTTGATCTTTCCATTTGGGAAACATTGTCTGAAAAAGGCCCATTTCCTGGACAAGCATGCCCATATCTCCTGGTCTCTCATCCATAGCATGATGAGAAGATGTGACCATCACGGTGAATGGTCAGGGTGGACACATTGATTTTTAAATGCCAAAGTTGACTATCAGTAGCTGACAGATACTTTCTATTTATTTACACCATTTTCAAGAATCCTGGCATGCAAGATCTCACTGGATACAGTATTATAAGGTGATTTCCAGACTTACTCCTGACATTTGAGTTGGGGAATTCTTTGTTGTCTTGTGCATCGTAGGATATCTAGCAGCATCCCTGGCCTCTTCCTACTAGTTAGTTGCCAGTGGCACCCTCCTGGTTGTGACAATCAAAATGCTTCCAGATGTTGCCAAATGTCCAATGGTAAATAAATCACCATTAGTTGAGAACCACTGGGTTATTTAAATAACCGGATGCTTGGGAGAGGTCAATGTTCTGAGATGTCCCAGGCTGGCACCTTTCTCAAACTTAGGTCTGCTGATCCCTGGGAAGACTGGCTCTATACTCACAGGAGTTTGTTTGTGTCTTTCAGCTGACATTGGCTTTAACTTCCTCAGCCACCTCTTGGATTTATTCTGGTCCAACCCCACTGAATATTACTACCTCAATCCTAACATCCAGGACAGCAATGGGAATACCCTCATGCACCTCCTCTTTCAGAAGGGCATGCTGAAGCGCATGAAGAAGTTAATAGACCTGCTGGTGAAGTTTGACATCAATTTCAGCCTGAAGAACAAAGAAGGCAAAGATGTACGGCACCGGATTAAGAAGAATGATGCTCTACTTTTAGCCTGGAATAAAGCTCTGACAGAGAGCAGGCGGAGGAGCAGGCAAGACTCTGCTGCCCACCTGGGGAAGCTCTCGAGGTCTTCCACTGCTGGTCATACATCTCAGCTCAAGTCCCAGGGTTCCTTCAAGTCACTGCCATGTAGCACCACTCCTAGAACCCCCTCTGAAGGAGCCACGGTTCCTGACAGCTGGGAGATTCTCCCTGGTGCCCAGGTGACCAGGCAGGAGTCTGAAGCTACCAGGCCACGCTCCTTGAGAGACCGCCTTGTGCAGGACATCACAATTTTAATTCAGCAGGTTGAGTTGGATACAGCCCTTCCAGAGGACTGTCCTCAGTGCCCTGAACCTCTGGAAGTAGGAGGTGGCATGGAAGGAAAGAAAGACAAACTTCAGCAAACCCTGAATGCGGGGAGCTCTGACTGTAGTGGAAACAATTCTGCTGTCCCTGAGGCAGGGGAAGGACATGCTCAGGCAGGCCCTGGGGCCTCACAGCTTGTTCCTGCTGGCAACAGAGGGAGGGAGGGCAGTGATGATCAGGACAATTGGAGCATGCAGGAAATCGAAGCATGCCTCCAGGATTTTGATAATATGACCTGGGAGATTGAATGTACTTCAGAAATGCTGAAGAAGCTGTCCAGTAAGGTTATGACCAAGGTCATAAAGAAGAAAATTATTCTTGCTATTCAGCAACTGGGGAATGGTGAGTGGACCCAGGGCCTGCAGAAGCGCCTGAAGCACCTGAAAGGAAACATCCGGCTCTTTGAAGCTAAGCTGGACAAAGGAGCTAGGATGCTGTGGGAGCTTGCCATTGATTTCTCCCCTCGATGCAGTGAGAACCCAGAGAAGATTATCTCTACAGAGAGAAACACATCCTCCCTGGAGAAATCAGGGCGGGTCTACACGGAAATCATCCGGATCTGGGACATTGTCTTAGATCACTGCAAACTGTCAGATTCCATCATGGCCATCTGCAGTGCCTACAACCGGGGATTGTCCTGTGTCCTGCGTAAGAAGCTGAAGGGTATCAACAAAGGCTTAGTTTCAGCTAACATGAAAGTCCAAAAGCGAATACCCCGCTGCTATGTGGAGGACACAGAGGCAGAGAAGAGCAGGGAGCAAGTGGATCCCGAGTACTTTCCCCCAGCCAGTGCAGTGGAGACAGAATATAATATCATGAAGTTCCACAGCTTCAGCACCAACATGGCCTTCAACATCCTCAATGACATGACAGCGACAGTGGAGTACCCTTTCCGAGTGGGTGAGCTTGAGTATGCAGTGATTGACCTCAACCCTAGGCCACTGGAGCCCATCATCCTCATTGGTCGGAGTGGCACTGGGAAGACAACCTGCTGCTTGTACAGGCTATGGAAGAAGTTTCACATTTACTGGGAAAAAGCTGAGCAGGCAGGAAGCCCACTGCTGGCCAAACAGATCTGGCCAAAGAGAAAGTTGGAGGCAGAACCCAGAAAAGAGGGTCCAGATAGGGAGCAAAAAGAAGAAGAAGAAGAGGATGAAGAAGAAGAAGGTTCCTTTGAGGTGGAAACAGTAGACAGCGTAGAGGAGGAGCAGGAGAGTGAAACCTGTGTAGGGGGAGCAGGGGTGGAGGCAGTGGGGGATGGCCATGTGGTAGAAGGGTATACCCCAGAGCATCCCCACCAACTGGAGCATTTGCATCAGATCTTTGTGACCAAGAACCATGTCCTGTGCCAAGAGGTACAAAGGAACTTTATTGAGCTTTCCAAGTCTACCAAGGCCACCAGTCACTACAAACCACTGGAACCCAATGTTCACAAACTCCAGGACCTGAAAGATGAGAACTTTCCTCTGTTTGTCACTTCCAAACAGCTGCTCCTCCTGCTTGATGCTTCTTTGCCCAAACCATTTTTTCTGAGAAACGAAGATGGAAGCTTGAAAAGAACCATCATAGGCTGGTCCACGCAGGAAGAGTTGACCATCCCTAATTGGCAAGAAGACGAGGAGGAGGCTGAGGCAGATGGGGACTATAGCGAGGAGGATAAAGCTGCAGAAATGCGTGTAGGTGACAGTGACCCCCGGGTATATGTGACGTTCGAGGTGTTCACCAATGAGATATGGCCCAAAATGACCAAAGGGAAAACCTCCTACAACCCTGCACTGATTTGGAAAGAAATAAAATCTTTTCTGAAAGGTTCTTTTGAAGCCCTCAGCTGTCCCTATGGGAGACTCACTGAGGAAGCATATAAGAAATTAGGGAGGAAACGGTCCCCCAATTTCAAGGAAGATCGGAGTGAGATATATAGTCTCTTTTGTCTGTATCAGCAGATCAGGTCCCAGAAAGGTTATTTTGATGAGGAGGATGTTCTGTACAATCTGTCTCGAAGGCTGTCGAAGCTCAGGGTGCTCCCCTGGTCTATCCATGAGCTTTATGGTGATGAGATTCAGGACTTCACCCAAGCTGAGCTGGCACTGCTGATGAAATGCATCAATGACCCCAATGCCATGTTCCTCACTGGAGACACAGCCCAGAGCATCATGAAGGGTGTAGCCTTCCGCTTCAGTGATCTACGCTCTCTGTTCCACTATGCCAGCAGAAACACTGTGGATAAGCAGTGTGCTGTCCGCAAGCCCAAGAAGATCCACCAATTGTACCAGAATTATAGGTCCCACTCTGGTAAGTCTAGCCTTGGCTTATCTGCTGGGGAGGTGCATGGGCATTGACCTGGGCACAAGGGAGCTTCAGGCTAGTGCCTAACATGCTTTTGCAGCTAAAACAAGAGTCACATTTTGGAGTTTTTTTAGTATTTACACTCAGGAACAAGAAATCTTATTATTTCTGCCACCACTCATTCAAAAATCACTAATTAAAAATGTGGTTGGGTAAAATTTGTCATGGCATGGAAACATTTCATGGAAACATTAAGCTGCTTTGAGAACTTTTGTCAAAACACCCTGGAAGAACCTGCTTAATCTGTATACATTAATATACTATTTAGAAATCATTAACCTTTAAAGTAGCTTTTCTCCCAAGGAAAAGCAAAAAAGCTGGGTTGCTTTTTATTTTTATTTCAGTTATGCCCCTTATCTGTGCCAGGCATGATGCTAAGCAGCTTACATCTAGTACCTATGCTTAACTCTCATAGCAGCCATATAAGGTAGATATTGTTCCCATTGTACATAATAGGAAGCTGAGGCACAGAGCATTTAAATAATGTGACACCAACACCAGGTAATTTCCTTTATGGTTTATAAGTGCTTAAAAATGTTCTTTCTATTCTAAACTATTTATGAACAATATATGATGTTATTTTATGTTTTAAAACCTTATTCAATAGGATCATTCCTGTTAAGTATTTCTGCGGCTGTGTTTTTACCATACAATTGTTTTTGAGATTTCTGCATGTCGTTTACATGGCACTTCAGTTCATGCATTTCTTTTTTTTTAATATTTTTTTAGTTGTAGATGGACACAGTAAAATTTAAAAAAATTTTTTTTTAGTTGTCAATGGATCTTTTTTTATTTTATTTATTTACATGTGGTGCTGAGTATTGAATGTAGGGCCTCACACATGCCAGGCAAGTGCACTACCACTGAGCCACAACCCAAGCCCCTAGTTCATGCATTTCTCAGTTATTCTATTAGTACTCCATTTTATGACTGTGTCACAATTTTCTATCCATTTTTCAGGGATATTAGGTTCCTGTCTATTTTTACTGTGACATATAATCTTTGCATATTTTTAAAATAAGTTGTATTTTTTTATTGCTTTGTAAGAATTCTTTATGAATTTTCCCTTCACATCTTTTGTTGATTTTATATATTGTAGTTTCTAATCCCATTATGTGAAACACTTTGTTTTTTCTAATATTTTGACATATACATTATATGTATCTGTCACATATGTCACATACATATTTATTGAATATGTGGTGAATATACATGCTATGTTTAGTGAATATTTCCCTCATTTTTAAATTATTTTCCAGGTTGAAATTCACATAGAATAAAATTCACCCATTTGAAATGTTCAATTTAGTGAGTTTAAAATAAATTTATAAGGATATGTAACTGTCACCACTTTGTAATTACAGAACATTTTCATCACCCTAGAAAGAAACCCTATAGCCATAGGAATTACTTCTCATTGCACTCTTTGTCCCCACTCCATGGCAGCATCTCACCTTTCCTTTTCTGTGAATTTGTCTACTGTAGATGTTTCATTGAAATAGAATGATACAGTATGGGGCCATTCCTGTCTGGCTTCTTTCACTCAGCACAATGTTTTCAAGTTTTAACCCACATTATATTGTATGTTCATACTTCATTCCTTTATATGGTTGAACTGTCTTTTATTCCTTGAGTATATCAACCATTATTTATCTAGTTTCCTGAATGTTATTTAAGTAGATTCCAGTTTTTCAGTGCAATGAATACTTGTGCTCTTGCCTTTTCTGGTTCGTAATGAAGAGGGAAACACAGTAGCAACTGATTTGCTTAGATGCAGCAGTTTCCACTTAGGCTCATGATTAGTGTTGGATAGTAAAATTTTCCTTTACTATTCGGTAATAGTAATGGGAATACATATGCCCATTTCATGGTGTTCTTTTAGACCATTATAATCTATGTATGTTAAATAGAGAACATATGAGAAATGGAGAGACCTAGGAAAATGTACATTCAATCCAGTTTCAATTCCATCACTTGGAGGCATTTATTAACTTCTCAGACGTAGATGTCCCTTTTGTAAAAGTGTGATTGTCTCATTTGTCTCACTAGATTGTTGTGAGAATTAAATGGAAGATTTCTATGAAGATGACTATTGTATGTTAGGTGTTTAGTCCATGTCACTTAAAGCTTAGGCAAGAAATGGGATGTGGGGGGAAAACTCTTTGGAAAATATTTTCTCCTGTTCTGACAATTTTTCTTAGTGTAGTCCTCTTTCAGCTGGGTATAAGAGGAGTAAAAGGTGGTAGAAGCCTTGGGTGTTGTCCCCAGCTAACATCCAGTGCTGCTGTTACCATGGTAATGTTGCTTCCAATATTCTGAGCACCAATGAAAGGAGACAGGGTAATTCTTGTTTTCTTATGATAGTCTCTACTGGCCTCTTTTATGGGCATTATAACAGCTCTAATTATTTAGATTACATTTCTGCCTTGACTCTTCTTTAGGAGGTAATTTTCTGTAATAGGATTATAAGTTGGGAATGATGTTCCACAAAACCCTCTCAGCACAGCAGTGCATCTCTGCCTTCATTCATTGCACCCAGAGTAGTACAGCTTGGGGCCTCATTGATAATCAAATGAGCACTGGAAATAAACTTGTAATTATACAATTAAACATACTGCCAGAGTAAATACTCCTCAGGGGTAAAAAAAAAAAAAAAAGCAATGACAACAATAAAACAAACAAATAAACTCCCAAAATAAAATAACCAAAACCTCAGCTATGGTGTACAGTATCTGACATGTGTCTTCTGTTTCATCTTAGGAATCCTCAATCTGGCATCAGGAGTAGTGGATTTACTTCAGTTCTACTTTCCAGAATCTTTTGATCGACTTCCCAGAGATTCTGGCCTCTTTGATGGTCCCAAACCAACTGTTCTGGAGTCTTGTAGTGTAAGCGACTTGGCGATTTTGCTAAGAGGGAACAAAAGGAAAACCCAACCCATTGAATTTGGTGCCCACCAGGTGAGCTCCTTGGAATTGTGTGTTTTGTAATAAAAGGAAGTTTGCAATTGAAAAAAGTTTGAGAGGCTGAATTATTCATAAGGCAGAATTCAATAGCTCTTGTCCAGAGTGGATGAGCTCCAGAGATAGGTGATATGACTAATTGTTTTAATATTTCCCTTGTCCTGACTGACCAAGTCCATGCTGGCTGTTTCTCTTTAAAGACATTACTTAACTGCCTCCCATTAGAACACATTGACCTTTACCAGGCTTTTCTTTGTAGAATTTGATTTTGTTTTGTTTTACCTCAGGTAATCCTTGTTGCCAATGAAATGGCAAAGGAGAAAATTCCAGAAGAACTGGGGTTAGCACTTGTGCTGACAGTTTATGAAGCAAAAGGCTTAGAATTTGATGATGTTCTCCTTTACAACTTTTTTACTGATTCTGAGGTATGTCACAATGAATCCTTCTCATATAACCTGAGACTATGAACTGAAATTCCACTCTGGGGAAAGAGAATTTGGAGCTGAGAATGTTTGTCACACAGGTGTCTTTTTGTGTTTTAGAACACAATTCATTTAGTGTGAGGGGTGAGTTTTGACCATGGCTATGGGTTGTTTCATGGGATGTTTTGGGCTGGTTCTCCCTATACCCTTTTTTGGGTACATGCTTTGTCTTGTCTTCATCTTCTGAATGCCTACAATTCAAGTGCCAGTTTCCAGTTTTCATTAGCTACTGTTGTCCTTGGCTCCCAGGGATGCCTAAGTTGGTGGAGCAAGCTCTAAGGAGAGCCTTACAAATGAAGGCAAGGTTAGCAATGTCCATCCTATGAGGACAGAACTGGGCAAGGTCAGTTCATAGACAACTTCAGGAAGACAAATGAGACTTGGCTTCTTTCCTGCTGGATCAGGTAATATGGGGGACAAAAACCACTGCCCTGCCTGGGATCTTTCTATGGCATGGCTTCACTATCACTGCTTGCAGCCCAGGTAGACCAGGGCAGCCAGAGAGTCCCCAGGTTGACCCCCAGTGACTTCTGTTGCAGCCATCATTTTGACTTGGCTCTTTAGTCCTTGTGATGGTTTGTTCTTTAGCTTAGTTCATTTTGGGGAGAACCACCAAATCAAGACCATCATCTTAGATTTCCTAGCTACTGGTTTAATTTTACCATCTTTGGGTGGGGACTCAGGCTGATTGCTGACTATACTGTGGAGTCTTCTTTGGAGACTTAGCTGGCTGTGTCCTGGTCCCTTTGCAGAGTTCTCACTACATATGGTGCATGCTTGAAGGGGCAGTTTTATACCTGAGTTGGGAGCACTGTTAGCTTTGATACCTTAAATCTGCCCCAGAGCTGAGCCTTGAAATAGAATCCTTACTTTTTTTCCTAATCTCTTTTAATGTCATGTTTGCCTTCTATGGCTAATATTGCTATAGGTGATTTACAGTTTACAAAGTACTTTTTAAATGCATTGTCTGACTCTACCAACCCTTCAAGGCTATTTTTATGTCTTTTTATTATCATTTTATAAGTAAAACTGAAGATCACCAAGGTTAAGTAAATTGCCCATAGTCGTAATATAGTCAGCAGGGCCTGAAGACAAATTCAGATGCTTTGAGTTATAAATCTCTTTCCCTTGTAATCCCTTCCTTTTAAAGCTTCACATGTAAATTGGCTGCCAGAACCTTCTACAATGAACATATCATTAAAATTCCTTATGTACATCCCTTTTCTATCAAATTTTACTAATAAAATCAGATGTCCACTCATTAACCCTGGAATAATTTTAAATCTGAGGACTACCTTTTTTATTCTAATAATACATGTATTGGTCATGGCTGACCGAGGCTTTCCTAAAAGAGGAAGGGATAAGACTGTTGTTCCTGTCCTTTATTAAAGTGCCAGTTGTATGCATGTACCAGTAAGAAACTCAAGCATCTGGATTTAAGATCTGTAAGTTGTGGTGGGTTCTGTTGGTGAAAGAGAAATCTAGTTGTTTGGTCTCAACTTGATCTTGGAAATGAATAAGGCTGAACTCTATGCTCCCACTAATGGCTCAGTGAGTTGCATGAAATTTAAAAAAATAAATAAAAAGAAAAGAAAAGGAGAGAGAGACAGACAGGGACAACCAGAGGGACAGAAACCCAAACTGAATCTTTGGTAACATCAGCTTTATCCTGTGTACACAGTAGACTTCTAAAACAACTTTTGATGTGGTGCTTTCTAACATACATGTAATCATGCATTCCCCAGCACAAAGTTCACCTTCAGTTTATCACTTCCAATCTCTAGCCAAAAAGCATCTGTCAGCAAATGAGAAGAATGCTTTAATAAAAGGAGAGGGAAGACAGATCAAATATATCTCCAGCCTCTATGGGCTGAGGCCTGGGGTTTCTTTCGAGATGACTGGCTGATAGTTGCTGAGCAGTTATTGCTGTTTGACATGGGGAACTGTGAAGAGCTTCTCTCTTCCTCATTGGTCTCTTCCTCCACCTCTGTTTATTTTTCAGGCAAACACTCTTTTTGCAGCACCTGTTGCTAGGGCTTGTGAGTGTGTATGGGCAAGGGGTTGGGAGGGAGGGCCTTGCTGTCCCAGTTTGTGATTCTTCTTTCTACAGGATTTCTTCTGCTGTTAAACCACGTGATTTCCAGGGCCACCTTATGAGATGGGGAAGGAACCAAGGAATGTTACACAAAACTTTTCTCTTGTGGATGCTATTTCATCTTTTGGGGAGGGGCAGTTATTTTCCCAGTTACCCCCAAACTGTCCTTCTCGGGATTTGGAAGGATAATTACAATTTACACTCTGCCCCAGTGGGGAGTCCTTTTTTAAGCTCATGTTGTGAATGAGACTGGAGGGACTTTGAAAACCCACAGCTTTTATGGGTTGGCTAACTGGTTTGGCCAATGAACTTTGGACTTCAAGAATGAGCCCCTCAAAGGTAAGTTTACTAGTAGAGTCTAAGCCTTGGTTCCACAGAAAGAAACTGGAAGACTTTTAAATGTTTCTCTTTTTATTGCCACATTGCTATAGGCCAACATTCTTGCTACAAATACACATACTCTTCAAAGTCTCCGTCTTGAAAATAAGATGACTTTTGATGGAAACAGATCAGTCATGTGCTATCTAAGCAGCTTTTGCTTTTCTCCCAGCAGTTTTAAAATACACTGTGCTTCCCCAGCCCTTTCAAAGACAGCCATTTTGCACCTCACGTTGCCTTCCAAAAGGGCCCTCTCAAGTGTCAAGTACTTGTGTCTCTTTGCCTGCTTCCTTGTCAAACAGTTCTGCTAGCTAAATAACTTCACAAAGAGGATAGTAATAAATATGTCTTGAAGATTTTTTCTAAACCTTTCAGCTACTTAAATGATTTCACTATCAATATCTCTTTTTTAGAACATGGTGATTAATTCCATAATTGATTAGTAGCAAACCATTCCTCTTTAATAGACAGTATTTAGGACATTTAACATAATTTAACTGCATAGTTTAAGTTATGGGGTAACTTAAAGCAGGTAATTAACTATCAACTTCATCTTTTCTGCATCTTAAATTACATAGATGTTACGTAGATGGCAGAGAGTACCATTTTATAAAAAGAAAAGTAAAGTCTAGGAGAGTTAACTAGCTACTCTTACAAGGTATACAGTAAAGTATGAAATCTGAAATTTCTTAGGAATTTCCGACTCCAAATACTGCATAAATCTAGGTACTTCAGCTTTGCTGGGGTCTGAACACGATAACCTGCTGGCCAAATTCAGCCTACTGCCTGTTTTGTACATTCTGTGGACTAAGAATTGATTCTAAATTTTTGAGATGTTGGAAAAAACTCAAAGGAGAATAATATTCCATGGTACATGGAAATTATATGAAATTCGATTTAACATAGCTTCATTGGAACATAGCACACTCATTCATTTACATGTTGACTGACTGCTTCAGCACCACAGTGGCAGAGCTGAGTAGTTCCAAGAGAGGCCATGTGACCTGCAAGGCCAATATTTATTATCAGATCCTTTGGAGAAGAGAAATTTGCTAACCCCTGGCCTACACAGTTACACTGGTTTTGGGGTTTGGGTAAAGGAAAAAAATAGGTAAAATGTCAAGTACTGGACTAGACATTTGACATTGATTATCTCCTTTTATTTTCCCTTTAAACTTGAGTGGTTCTGCTTTCCACATTTTACAGAATAGGAGAATAAGCAATGTGTGCAAGTTCACATAGTTAATAAGTAGAAGACCTGCATTTTTCCTGTTTCATCTCAGAGTCTGCCTTGCGCAGTACATCTCCCAACACCTGATTTTTCTTCCATCCTTCGTTGAATAATTTAGGTAGAAAAATTTGCCACCTGTCTTAACTGCTGACACTAAGTGGCATTTCTTAACCATGTTGTAAGAAGGGATGAGAATTCCCCTGCCCATACTGCTTGTTGAAATTCTTTCAATTAGAATAACTTCCTGGGCCCTTAGTGTTCTTCCCCAAAGTGGGCACGAGTGCCTGGCTTCTGAGTTGTGTTGGCTAGGTGTGTATGGAATTTTCACTGTAGCTTACTTGATTCATGCTTGTGCAACCTTAGCCCCACTCCCTTCCATTCTGAGGCCACAGGATTGGAGACCTGACCCCAACTCTTCTGAGTGAACTAATTCTCCATGAAGCTTGGAGAGACAGTTCAAAAGCATATTTTGTTGGTCTTTAATTTGTCATTGTTGTCCAGGCTTATAAGGAATGGAAGATCATTTCCTCATTTACACCTTTATCATCTGACTCAAGAGAGGAAAACTGGCCATTGGTTGAAGTACCCCTGGAGAAACCAAGCTCTTCTCAGTCTCGGTCCCTCATGGTGAATCCAGAAATGTACAAGGTGAATTTCTGCCACTTGTCCACATACTTATTTGACATGGCATTAGTAAACAAAGCTTGTAAAAGAAGATGAGATGAAAAATGTAACCATGCATTTGGCTGATGCTCCTTTACATCAGCAGTGGGGTGTAGGGGATGGGAAAGGAAGGGACAAGGGTCTTAGTGTTGGCATATTCCCTATTCCTCAGCAGGGAGCTAGACTCAGTAGATGGGATGCTGTCTGAAAGTGGAAAGGGAAGACTGGTACCTTCTGTTCACTTCTGAAACTCAGCTCTACTCAGAAATTTTGATGTGGTCTTGGAGTAGCTCTTAAGTAGTTTAGTACTAATGATAGCTATAATGGTTTAATTTTTAAAAACAAGTCACAGCAATTGTGTAACATGTAACCATTGGGGTAAACTGAATGAAGGGTACACTGTCTTTCTAACTTTTTACTATCTTTGTAACTTCTGGTAAATCTGTAATTAATTCAGAATTAAAACTTAAAAAAACCTATAGCAGGTTCAAGAGCATCCCATATTGGTGGTGTGCTTACTTGCCTTCTCAGTAGGAAGGAATGGAGTTTCTCATAACCTTTCTAGAGCTGGGCTTACTTGTGCTGCTGTCACTGAACTCCTGGGCTCCTGTTCACAGCTGTGCTGGGCTTCTCTAAAACTTAGTTTTCATGTTTTCCCAAGATCAGAGTGAGCCTATTGAAGTGCATCCCATTGTAGCTGTAGACAGAAGGCTCATCATCTTTGTCCTCAATCTTATTACCAGCTCCTCAATGGTGAGCTGAAGCAGCTGTATACTGCCATTACACGGGCTCGGGTCAACCTGTGGATCTTTGATGAAAACCTGGAGAAACGGGCTCCTGCTTTTAAATATTTCATTAGAAGAGATTTTGTCCAAGTTGTGAAGACAGATGAAAATAAAGGTAAGATTTCACTAAAATAGTGTCGGAGGAAGCACATTCCTCTCGCCTGCTCTTATGGTCAAGTTGAAAGGGCATAACTTTGTTGCTGCTGTTCCGTTTTTGCAGTGCTGGAGATTGAACCCAGCACCCCATATATTCTGGGCAAGTGCTCTACCGTTGATTGAGCTATGCTCCTAGCCCAGGGTATAGTTTTTTGAAGCACTTCCTTTCCCCTTTCCATGATCTGAGAAAAGAGAGCCCTTACTTATTTGTTAAGCTATGTGGGAAAGTGTGATTGTGGTGGAATTGAGAGAGTTAACTCCTTTGGGGAAGATCTTTTATTGTCCTTTTAAAGTGAGTGCTATGGCTAGAGGTTGGCAGAAATAGGCCCTGTTGGGAGATTATAAATTGCTATGAGCTTCTGAGCAGATGTTTATTAATATAAAGATTGCACAGCCCTGTTTGTAATTACTAGAATCTAAAAACCTAAGTATCCAGTGTAAGAAAGGCTAATATGTTTCTTTCAGTGGAATTCCATGTGACCATTAAAAAAAAGTAAGGTGGATTTCCATTTACTGATATGGAAAGATGGTCAGGATGTATTCAAGATGAAGAAAAGCAAAATTTAAAGCAGTATGGATAGAATGATTGAATTTTTAAAGAATTTTATGTTATATCTATATAAAAACTGCATATGTAAATCAGTATGTATCAGCATAGAACCATTATGCATGTGTGCGCGCGCACATGTGTATGCAAACACCTACTTAGGTGTCCTTAACTATCAAACCTAATTCAGTTTCTGAGTATGTATGTTGGGAATGAGGTTTGTGAGAGTTTGAGATAATAGATTGTCAGCATCTGTTTAGTTCCCAAGTTTCACAAAAGAAAAACCAAGAGTTCAGATAGTAAGGGATTCGTCAGCGTTTACCTGTAGCTGTTCAGTTCCTGTTATGGGTTACAGGAGTCTAAATCAGGAGAGTTTGGAGAGAGAGAGAGATGGACCATATGGACAGAAGCTATTTGTAATGGTTATCACTGCTATTAGGACTGGGGAACATCATTTATCTTTCACCTTTATGCCCTCTATGCTGTTTGCAGAGTTTACAAAAACTATTATCATGTATTATTTTCACAATTTACCAAGACTGGATAATTAAAAAATGAAGTCAAAGTGTCCCCAATGGTATAGCTTTTAAGAAGTAATCAGCTCTTCATGAAGGAGAAAGGTTAGTCTTTTTTGAGGGCTAGTTGCTGAGTCAGCTCCTCTAGGGTCTTAGTTAATTTCTCTAAGGGTAGGGGAGGGGCCAGACTCTGCTACTGTGGAGAAGTTTGCTGGTTTCCTGAGCAATCCTCAGCTGTTTTGTGGAGGCTATTTTTGGTTATTGCTGATGGCTCAGTTGGGGACCAGGATTAGATGTTCTGTTCCTAGGATCTGACTGTCATATGAGGGAAAAAGTCAAAGACTTGGAGTTTGAAAACCTATCTTCTCCTAAAACCTCTTCACCCAAGTAGCCACATGACCTTGTTCAGGCTTCACTTTCTCTCCATGGACCTTTACCTCCTCCACTGAAAGGAAAAGGAGTGGGTTGGTCTAGCATGGTCATTCTCAATTTTTCCTGCAGCTCATACTCCTTTTAATCCCTAAATATGTTCTAGTACCCACTGTAAGAGATCAACATAGGCATTATTTTAATTTAAAAATTCAAAATGAAAAACCTTATAATTTATGTCTTGTTAGCATAAGAATGCAAGAAAAAGTAGAGTCTTAATTACAAGTTACAGTTGCTCATGGTAAAGTCTTTAAGAGCACCCGTTTCCTCTGAGCAGGAGAACTTGGGGTGAATATGGCAACTATGCAATTTATGTTTCTTCAGCATGGCGCCTGCAAGTTCACTGGTCCTGTTCAGAGATAATACAGGGTTTTGCTGTGGGAATAAAATCTCACCAGGGCAGTAATGGCACATGTGGATTCAGAATGAGACACTGTGAAGTCATCTCTGCACAGTACCACAGTGGATAGCAGAGGGAAAGCAGGGAGGATCAGACTCTGAAGCCTTCTTGTCATTCTAAACAAATCTGGCAGGTCTGCCTCACTTCTCTGGTTGCTATCCATTGACCTGGGTATCTCTGACTCTATCAGCTCTGATTTGGGTCCTCATTATCCCAGCATTTACTGTCTTTCTCATGCTTCAAGAAGCTGTGAGTTTTTGTTCATTGCTAGTGATACTGGGGAGGGGATTGATGGGGGAAGGTTGATACAGTCACCACAGGCTAATGTGGAACAGAAGGGACACACAGTGGGTGTTTGGAATAGTCTGTGCCCAGCAACAAGAGTGTGCCAGATTGCTTTCTATGATGAGGACAGAAGTCTGCACATTGGGAAATAGAGATGGTCCCTGGCTTACCATGGTTCAACTTAGAGTTTCTCAACTTTACGATGGTGTAGAAACTGTATTTCAAGTTTTGATTTTTTTCCCAGGCTAACAATATGTGGTATAGCATGCTCTTGTGATGCTGGGCAGTGACAGTGAGCTACAGCTCCTGGTCATCCATGCAGTCACAAGAGTAAACAACCAATACTCTGAAGTATACCATGTTGCTAGGCCATGATGTCAGTAGGTTAGGTGTGTGAAATGCATTTTCAATTGGTGATATTTTCAAATTTCAATTTACTGTGGGGTTTATCAGGATATAACCATCACAAGTCAAGTTGCATCTGTACTGTAAAACCCCATTATCTTTTTCTTTCTAAATTCCCTGCTTGGGAGCTTGCAGAGAGCTACGTGACTTTGGGTTTTCAAGGAGGAGTTAGTAATTCTGTTGTCTTCTGATTCATAGACATAGAAAAGGAAAGTAGACATAAATTTAAAAAATCAAACCACATCATTTCTCACCTCGACCTTTTCCTTCTGAAAGCCATACCCACCTGGCTTGGTAAGCTAAAATAGATCTTAAAGAAGACTAGCAAGATAACACAGGCATATTAGCCTGCTGTGTCTGCTGTAACAAAATCCCACAGGCTAGATGTCTCAAATGACAGAAACGTATTTCTGACAGTTCTAGTGGCTAGAAGTCGAGGAGCAAGGTGCTGGCAAGGCTGGTTTCTCCTGAGGCCTCTCTCTGCTTTGCAGATGGCCGCCTTCTTGCTGTGTCCTCACACAATCTTTTCTCAGTGCAGGTGTGCTCCTGGGGTCTCTGTGTATGTCCTAATTTTCTGTCACTAGTCAGGTTGAGTTAGGGCCCACAATAATGTTCTCATTTTAAGTTAATCACCTCTTTAAAGATTCTGTCTCCAAATACAGTTACAATCTGATGTAGTAGGGTTTAGTACTTCCACAAATGAATTTGGGAGGGAAACAAAATAGAGCCCATAACAACTGGTATACGTGAATGAATACCAAGAGAAGCAAACCTGCTTTTCTTTTTCATTTTAGACTTTGATGATAGCATGTTTGTTAAGACCTCAACTCCTGAGGAATGGATCGCTCAAGGAGAGTATTACGCCAAGCACCAGTGCTGGAAGGTAAGGTGCTGGACCAGGAGCCAGCCATGGGGGTGCTTTGTAACTGCTGGCCTTGTCACACCTCATAGGCAGGTTTCCTACCATCACAGGTGTCAGCAGGCTGGGACAATGACAATGGTGTTTGTGCCACTTGTTCTGAAACATCAGGTTATCTGGTGATGAGGAGGGCTCCCTGTCTTGCTCCCTCCCCTGTCATGACAGGCCTGACAATCCTTTATTTTGCCCAAGTGCCAGCATGTGCTGATAGGTAAACGGGGGTCATGACCTTTGTTCCACCAGAGAATTCTTTTGTTTATTTTTTTCCCATCTATACTCTGTGCTTAAAAGCTTTTTTTTTTTTTTTCCATCATTTTAAAGCAGTAACAGATTGGTCTTTTGTTTATTTTTTCCAATTGATCAGATATTGACTTCACTGCCAGTCTGAATCTGGTGAGAATGGGGTAAGCTTTTCAGTAGACTGAACTGTGACCCACTTCCAGTCTCAAACCTTCTTGGCTTGAGCAGTCTTCTTTTAGGAAATATTTGGTCTGTAGTGGGCCTTTTGAAATATTGAAGCCAAATTAAAGAGCCCATAACCTTCCCCCTTAGTCAGCATTCCTTCATCTCACAGGGTCTCGGGTGGGGCACCTTGGCAGGTATCTCCCAGGAGGTAGTATCTTCACCTGCAAGTCGCAGACACCCTGCTAGAAGAGTTGTGTTAGTATTTTTGTAGTTCAACACAATCAACATGAGCCTAATCTTATTCCTTCTCTTTCCTGTGTCATCTGTAGCTCGTTAGAGATGTTCCCTGCCATGGTTGAGTAATATATGCTGCAGTGAGTCCAAGCACCCAACCCCCTTAGCAGCAACCCAAGCAGGAACGAAGAGCAGGCACTTTCTTCTCACACATCTCTTTTTTTTTTTTTATAATGAAGTCCCCAGTGGCCTTCCTCATACATCTCACTATCACATTTGCAAGGGAGTCAGGTACTGCAGTCCTCTCTGGCAGTTTCAGCCCTTTGTGGGAGGTAGGTTCTACCGTCAGGCAAGAAAGGGACAAAAGAGTACTGTGAGTAATGAACAGTGTCTGCCACCCCAGGTATGACCACACAGAAATGGGTCCTTCTCTGTGTTTTGACCCCCTAGCACCTACCTGTGCCTGCAGCTGAATGAGATGCTTCTTGAGAGAACAGCTGGGGCTGGGTTTGGGCAGGTCATTTTCTTTCCTCTCTATACCTCAGTGTTGAGGTTAGGAGGGTCCAGCTCCTCATGTGTTTCAGGAAAAGTGTCTGCAGTTTCTACTGCTGTTTCTGAACAAGTGTTTGGAGATGATGATTCTCTGGAGGGCTTGTCCTGCTCTAACGATCCTTCTTTTCACTGGAATTTCATGGAGCTGGGCCTAAGTGAAGGGACTGGGAAGTGGTAAGAACCATGAAACTGCAAACCAGAACTTACTGGAAGCCATGGGTGCGATGTGTCTGTGGTATGAATGCCTACAAGAGGGAATTCCCCAAGTTTCCTTGGTCCCAATTCTTGGAAGAGCTTTCTCTGCTGTGGTAAGGAAAATAGTTCATGTCCTTAGCAAATAACTCACATCTAGGGTTTATCAGTTACCTATTAGTACATAACAAACAGCTTCCAAATTTAGTGGTTATAACAAGCCATTATGTTGCTCCCAGGTCTGTGGGTGGCAATGTGAGTTTAGCTGGATGGTTCTTCTGTTTTCAGCTAGGCAACTTGTGAGTCTGCCTTCAGCTTCCACTCAGCTAGGCAGTTCTTGGGGTTGAGAGGCTCTTGGCTAAGGTGATGGAGTCATTGGGGTTCGTGGACCATCTGTCCTTCATCCTCCAGCAGGCTAGTCTGGACTTGTTTATGAGAGGCCAGTGTTCAAAGAAGGTGAGCAGAAGTACGTGGTCCTTTGAGCCTGGCCTTATACTGGACTAGTGTCACTTCTGCTGACTTCTGTTGGCCAAGAAAGTCCCTTCCACATTGGAAGGGAGGGGAGATAGGCAATAGTCCAAAGCTGAAAAGTTATATTATAAAGGGGTGTGGACAAAGACAGGGTGGAGTGAAGGATTATGACCACTGTTATGTGAGGTAAGAAAATAAAATTTATACCATTATAAGTTTGGTTTGTCTGGGAGGTAGTTTCAAAAATATGTACTATTTAGCTGAAAAAAATTGATCAAACCCCAAAACTTTATTCATTGCATATCCTTGTTATAATTGGAAAGAAATACTGAACATTTGGCTGTTGTTGTACAACCAAGAACTTTTTGGTGGGGTGAAGGGTGAGTAGTAGGGAGAGAAGATGGGTGGCAGGTATTGATATGGTATCAATTGGTATTCAATATGATATTGAAAAATTACCCTTTATTCCCTTCAGAATTCTTTGGTGTTACCCATATGGGTTGCCCATGGATTTCTAGTTATCTTTTTAAAAATAATTTTGAATGTTTGAGTCTAAAATCTTTTTAGAGGAGCCAACACAGATGAGAATATTATAAAAAGCCTTCTCCTCACCTGAATTTATTTTGGAGCTGCTAAAGGACTTCAGGACTCAGGTGGTTTATTGAGTTTCTGACTGCATGTCATAAGTGTTTCAGAACCACCACACAAGATTCAATCATTCCACAAATACCTGTTGAGCTATGGGCCCCATGTTATATTTAGGTGAGCAGAATAGGCCAGAGACAGTACACAGGCCCAGTTGCTGCAGGTGTCAGAGATGAATGATCAGCTGCTCCCACAGCCACCTCTCCTGGACAGAGAGGCAGGGGAAGCCTGTTTTGAGGAAGAAAAACTTGAACTGAAACTGGTAGAATGGATGAAGTTAACTAGGTGGAGAAAGGACTGAAAAGAATTTTATTAGAAGCAGAAGTAGGCACAAAGACCCTGTGATGGGAAGGTGTGGGCAGAGGTCAAAGGAGTAGAAGGAGGCCTATGAGGCTAGGGAGGCTAGATCAAAGATCATGAGCATGAAATTGGTGCCATCCTTTCCATTTTATCAGCAAGTGCCACTTAGTCCCTCTCATGCCCACACTGAGACTTAATACTGGGCAAAATGTAAACTTTTCTGCCCTCGTAATCTACACTTTGATACATGGTATGAACATTGCTGTTTTGGAAAAGCAGCTTTCTGCTGTCAAGGATTGGGTGCAGACCAGCCCCCCTGTGACACATGCCTGCGCACCTTCTAGACAAAGGACTTGGTAACAGATCCGTGTACTCCAAATGGCTGGATATTTCTACTCCCAGTACATGTACTGTGACTGTTGTAGTTAGCTGTTGTATTTAGCAGCTGTGTCAAAGCCCAGAAACACCACGGGGTGACTTTGGGCCTATTGCTCCATGACTCTGATCTGAAGTTGCTATATGTACAATGACAAGGTTACCTCTTGCACATGGCTTTTGTAAGATCAAACAAGGGTGTCATTATGGTGGCTGATAAAAATTAATAGTCTGCATCTTTTTCATGGCTTCTGGATACTTCTGGATAATTAGAGTGTGTTGGCTGGTACACTGTTGGACTTTATCCTCTGAGGCTACTCTTTTTAGCATAATTGTATCTTTCTGCTCTTGCTTCTCACATTGGGCTGAGTGAGGCTTAGTGCTTTATCAATAAAATCATATAATGCACACTTGAACTCTTGTTCAGTGTCACTTCCATTAGTGTTCTGGGAATTCAGACCTTTTTGCCTATTCCAGGTTGCAGCCAAGTGTTACCAGAAAGGAGGTGCATTTGAGAAGGAGAAGTTGGCCCTGGCCCACAATACTGCTCTGAACATGAAATCCAAGAAAGTCAGCCCCAAGTAAGTTTGCTAGCAATGTCTCAGTATCATTTCAGATTCACCCTGATGAGAGCAGCAGGTTAAATTTATTGATGTTATATCAATAGTACATGGAAATTCTGTTTTGTTTCCCTTCCTCCAGGGAAAAGCAATTGGAATATTTGGAGCTGGCTAAGACCTATTTGGAGTGCAATGAGCCGAAGCTGTCTCTTAAGTGTCTGAGCTATGCCAAGGAGTTCCAGCTCTCTGCCCAGTTGTGTGAGAGGCTAGGGAAGGTAAGGCCCCCAACCCACAGCTTCTCCTGGGAGAACTGGGCTTCCCTTGAACAGAATGGGGCATGTGATCCTCCACCTCTGCTTGTGGCCCTTCTTTCTTTATCTGCTCAAGCTTTTAGAAAGCCCTGAAGATGCTCTGTGTGTGTGTGTGTGTGTGTGTGTGTGTGTGTGTGTGTATGTCTGTCTACATCTGTGCCTATGTTAATGTTCAAGGCCTGATATTATCCAGGGGAAGCCAAATGTTCAAACCACAGGCAGATGGGTATTGAATATTCCTGCCTTCTCTTTCCCTGTGTTCATAGTCGGAGGTTGGCTTGGGCAAGTGGTCTGGTGTTAACATGGAGGTTTTTCTGTGTTCCTGGTAATTATTTTAGATCAGCATTGTCCTTTCCAGCATCCACATGAGTCTATTTAATTTAAATTTTAAATTAATTAGAATGTAATGTAATCTTTAAAAATTCACAACCTTAGTCTCACCAACCATATTGTGTGAGTGCTCATTATTATGGAATACCCATCATTACAGAAAGTCCTGTTGGACAGAGTTACTAGTCAGGAGCAGTTACTCATGGATGGTCAGCCAGCTGGCAGTGGACTGCAGACTTTTGTTTGAAGCAAGATTAATACAGAAGAGGGAAATAAGCAGTTAGAGATTTTTATAACCATTTGGTGTGCTGTGGACATCCAAGTGGTGGTTATTTTCTTAGCAATTCTTTTTTTAATGTATCAGTGGTGATGGATTAGAAATTTAAAACAATCTGGTCCTTTACTATAGGTAGATGGAGACAGTGTGCTTTAGAGTTCCAACTGTGAGCTGTTACATTTCCCCCATGTCAGGTTTTATGACCCTCCAATAGAAAGACCCGTTTCCATGTTTCTGTCAAATGCAATAACTCCTTGGATAACCAGAGCACCCTGGACCCTGGAGGGGTAGTAGTGGAACTTACTGGGAAGTTTGAAGGGTGACCCAAGGTCATTGTCTGTGAAGAGAAGGCCTTCCTAACACTGCCTTTCCTGCTCCATGATTATCAGGGGATGTGACGTCTCAGGATGTGGGAAATGGAGACAAAATAGCAACCCTGGGGAAAACATTTCAGTGTGGGTGGAAGTTTGGGTCCTATATTCCAGGAACTAGAATAATTTCCAACCTCTTCAGGTTCTTTAGTGTCTGCTCTCCAATTGTCAGTGCCACCACTTGGACTCTGAGCGGTAACTACACTCTCTCCTTTCTGCCTGCACTAACCTCAGGTCACCCTTCAAATTTCCCAGTAGGTTTCTGCCTACCAGCCCCTGCCATAACTGAGCCAGAGTACTTCCCTTGTCTGCTTACCCATCTTGACCACCTAACCTGACCAACACTGCCTCTGAAAGTGGGGTAGGGGAGACCAGTGAATCATAAGTGTAGCACCCACAGCTTTCTTCAGGACTACAGTACCTTCCAAGTGTGGAGGTCACCCTGCTCCTGGAGAGTCAGCTTTCCCTCTACCTTTCTGCTTGCCTAAGCTCAGCTTCTAAGCCACCTTCTACTTTCTCTTGCCAGTACATTCCAGCAGCTCTAAAATCCATTCAGGGAAGAATCTGGTTCCTATCTTTGCTGAGCGCCCCCACACCCCACTCCCTGGAAGGGCATTCAATCCTCAGCCAGTGTCAAACTTACTGTGATCATCTCCTCCAGTTTGATTAGCAAGATTAAAATTGTCTACCTTGGTATCAGCCTTTGCTAAGTCTTCAGGCCAAACTGTCTTCCCATTCCCAGCTCCCCAATGCATGCGATCTATGTCAGTCCACTTTTCAACTCTTGTGACCAAAATACCTGACAAGAACAACTTAAGGGAGGAAAAGTTTATTTTGGGCACATAGTTTCAGAAGTTCAATCTATGATTGACTGGTATCATTGCTTCCAGCCACACCTCCCCTGTGTGCAGTTATTGCCTGGTAATCCATTCAAATTATTAATCCAGCAAATGGATTAATTCACCAAGTAGGTTACAGCCCTCAATCTAATCATCTCACCTCTGAATATTCCTGCATTACCACATAAACTTTTCAGGAGACAGCTTATATCCAAGCTACAACATAACTTGACATAACATACATAGCATAACTCTATCTGTGGGAAGAAATGTTTGTGTGGGTGCTACAGGAGTACAAGTTTTCCCTTCGGGGGTTCCTATGCCTCCCTTGATTCCTGCCTCTCTGCAGGAAGAACTGCTGGTTTTCCTGGAAACCTTTCCACACCCTTGCTAGAATGGGAGGTGCTGCCTCCTCAGGGAGCAGGATATCCAGAGGGGGAGCTACTACTTAAAGTCAGACTTCTCTTCTCTATCGCTCCAATTGGACACACACTTGATACCTAATGGGCTTTCATTTACACACAGGGATTTTTCTCTTGAGTAATTGTGGCATTGTCAAGGAGAGGAAAAGAGTGATGGTTTGATGTAGGGATTGTAGGGTTTTGTCTATGTGACTGAGATTGGTCTAGGAGGGCCCTGGTCTATGACGTCTCTGGATGTAGAAGAAACTTACATCTGCATCTTTTTATTTTAGCACTTTCTGTATCTATGTCATTAAAGATGAGGGTTTTTTTGGGGGGTTCATCATGTATATTTTGTTTCATTTTCATTTTTTCTTTGAGTCTAAGATGCAGCAAGTAAAATTTTGAAATTAAACATTAAACAGATATACCTCCTGTTTTGTGCCAGGAATTATGGGTGCTTTGTGACCAGAAGACCATAAAGAAGAGAGTTCAGTCTTTTCAGAGATTTCCCCCTACTTCCCTGTGCAGGAGAGAGATAATAGATAAGTAAATAGTCTGTGAGGTGTCAGTGGTGATGAGGCCTATGAAGAAGAAAGTATGGCAGGGGAGAAGGGGTAGCTATTTTAGACAGTGGGGTCAGAGAGCTGACTTTTGAGCAGAAATTCTGAGAACAACTGTTGGCAGACTTTATAGCCAGAACACTTATAGGCAAAAGCCCTGAAGTGGGAGCATTTTAGTAAGTTTAAAGAAGGTCAAGGAAGCCAGTTTGGCCAGAGTAGAATGAAGAGGACAGAAGTGGCACCATGAGCAAGAGAGGATGGCAGGAAGAGAACGTGCAGGGACTTGTTGCCTATGGTAGGACCAGACTTTGTTCAAATGCAGCGGAGAGCCTGGGAAGGTTTTGAGTGGAGAAGTCACATGAAACTAGTTGGATGCTCTGTGGAGAGTTCTGTCAGAGAGCAAGAGTAGAAGCAGAAAGGTCAGTTAGGAGAGTCTAGCAGCTGCTTAGTCTGAGATGGAGTTTGCACTACACAGTGGTAGAGGAGGTGGTGGGATGGGGTCATAGTTGGGAAATGCTGGGTTAGGTGATGGGCTGGATGAGAAGTGTAAGATGAAGAGTCAAATATACGTTTCTGTTCAGGGCAAATCCACCTCACTGGGTACAAGGCCCAATCATTGCAATTTATTTGTTCATTCTGTTCCTCCATTTAATAATATCTTTAATATCATGTGTCCTTGAATGAAGTTTATATAAATGGCATCTTGTTCTGATTTTTACATTTTCTAGCACTGTGGGACAGCATGTCTCCTCATGGTACTGTGTGAACCTTTTATGATATGTATCACTAGGAGTGGACATGCACGCTACTGAGTGTACCATGTTCCATTCCAGAATAGCCACACCACTTTGTGCATGAGGGTTCTGTGTTCCCTTCATTCTTGACTATGTCCAACACATTCTGATTTTCTGTTAAAAAGTTAAAGGTAAAATTTTATTCTGTCACAGATAAGAGATGCTGCCTATTTCTATAAGCGAAGTCAGTGCTACAAAGATGCTTTCAGATGCTTTGAGCAGATTCAGGAGTTTGATCTAGCACTCAAAATGTACTGCCAAGAAGAGCTTTTTGAGGAAGCTGCCATTGCAGTGGAAAAGTAAGTCTTCATTCTCTCCCATCTCCCTCCCTTCTCCTGCTCTCTCAGGTCAGGCTGCCCTGGATGGTGTTGTCTTGCTGCTTCTGAAGTTCCTGGGCTGTAATGAACTCATCCCTCTTGAGTATGGCCTTGGTACTGAGTCAGGAGCTCCTTGAGACCAGGACTGTTTTCTGTTCCTTATAAACTTTGACACAGTGTCATGCAAGGGGTCCAAAGAAAATGAAGGGTTTGTTACAAGTGTGTATATAACAGGCTATGCTGACTTCAATCAGCAGAATAAAGGAGGACCCACCAGAGCTTCGCTAGTCTCACATGAATCCACGCACACCTGGCAAGGGAAGAATCATGAGTTGCATAAGGGGAAGACAGGTACCATTGCTAATGTGTATACAGCGCCCACTTCATCCTTTCTCATTAATTGCCTTCAAATTTATTGGTGTTGTATGCTCAAAATAATTATGCTTTTATGAGAGCTGAAGGGAGTTTTTTCAAGGATAATTTTGTGCATAGATTTTGCCCTATAGATTGACTTTCAAACTTCACTTCCACTTGCTCGAGTTGTAGTGGCACTGTATTTCATTAATTATGCATACTAATGCCTGATTTCTTTGAAGAATGGAGATTTTATTATTTATTATTATTATACTGATACCTGTATAATGAAGCATTTATAAAAATGCTTGAATGCTTGATAAGTTCAGGTCTTTTTAAAAATATCTCCATGTGGGAGTTTTATTTAAATTACTTCTGTGCTATATTTTGAAGGAAATTCCTATTGGTTGGGTGATAATCCATGTGACATTTGCATGACCTACCTTTTCAGGTATGAAGAAATGCTAAAGACCAAGACCCTTCCTATTTCCAAGCTGTCATATTCTGCCAGTCAGTTTTATTTGGAAGCTGCAGCGAAGTACCTGAGTGCAAATAAGATCAAGGAAATGATGGCTGTCCTCTCAAAGCTAGACATAGAAGACCAGCTGGTGTTCCTCAAGTCCCGGAAACGCCTAGCAGAAGCTGCAGACCTGCTGAACAGGGAAGGTCGGAGAGAAGAGGCTGCCCTTTTGATGAAGCAACATGGCTGCCTCCTGGAAGCTGCCAGGCTCACTGCTGACAAGGACTTCCAGGCCTCCTGTCTACTGGGGGTTGCCCGCCTCAACGTGGCCAGAGATTCCGACATAGAGCATACCAAGGCCATCCTAAGAGAAGCGCTTGATCTCTGCTATCAAACCAGCCAGTTGTCTGGTATTGCAGAGGCCCAGTTTCTGCTGGGGGTAATTCTGAGAGACTTCCAGAAGCTCAAAGATGCCATCCTCAAGTTTGACACGCTTAACCACTCAGCTGGAGTGGTGGAAGCACTCTATGAAGCAGCCAGTCAGTGTGAGGCTGAGCCTGAGAAAGTTCTGGCCCTGGCACCAGGGGGCTTGGAAGTTCTTCTCAACCTGGTCAGGGCTCTCAAGAGAGTGACTAACAATGCTGAGAAGGAAATGGTCAAATCTTGCTTTGAATTTTTTGGAATTTCCCAGGTAGATGCCAAATATTGCCAGATAGCTCAGAATGACCCTGGACCCATATTAAGAATAATTTTTGACCTGGATTTGAACTTGAGAGAGAAGAAAACAAAAGATCATTTCTTGATCATGACTGACCAAGTGAAATTGGCCCTCAACAAACACCTTTTGAGCAGACTGTGTCAGATCACACAGAGCCTACTTGGGAAGACCTACCCAGGGATCTGTGCGAGGTTTATTGTAGGTTTAAAATGTGATGATGAAAATTGTGAAGATTTTCATAGGCCTCTGAGGCGTTGTGAGGCCAAATGTTTGGTTCAGTCGAAAATGCACCTGGTGGCAATCAATGGATTACTTTTGGAAGCCAAAAAAGTATTTCCTAAAATCTTAGCCGAAGAACTTGAAGAAATAGATTATATTTTGTCTTCAGATACATATGGCCTTTGCAAATCCTTTCTAAATGTCCTCTTCCCTAGGCATTTCCATCAGAGAGTGCTGTCAGAAAATCCCATGGCATGCAAAGAAATCCTCAAACCAAATTACAAATCGTTCCGATCCTACAGGTTTGCTTTGAAAGAGTACATCCACTCTCTTTTTCAAAATGAAAGGGCGCGCAGCCGTAGGGAGTCCACAGATCTGTGGCTGAGCGCCATGCAGGCTTTCCTTCTCTCCTCCAGCTACCCCGAGGAGTTTGGAAAGCTGCTCCACCAGGAGGAGGACAACTACAACAGGGAACTGAAAGCTCTGGAGTCTGAGAAAGAGGAGAGGGGCAGGGGGAGAAGCAGCAGGATGAAAGGAATAGAAGGGAAATTTGGCATGCTGGTACCCAACAAGGATGATGAAAGTACAGAGAAGACCCATCTGTGCTTCATCCGGCTGCTGGAGAATTGCATCGACCAGTTATATGTGTACAGGAACCCAGAAGACTACAAGAGGCTCTTTTTCCGTTTTATGAATGTCCTCATCAAGAGGTGCAAAGAACCACTTATTCCCAGCATTGGAAACACAGTAGCCCTGTTGGAGTTCCAGTTCATCCACTGCGGGGTGGTGCTGGCCCGCCTCTGGAAGAATGCCATCCTGTGCCTCCCCAAGAGCTACATTGCGCTCCTGCACTACTGGGAGTTCCTGTTCAGCAAGAAGGACAAGGAGCTTGGGGATGTGTTCTCCATCATTCAGGATTACAAACCGAAGGATGTGACAAGAGCCATTCAGGACTTCCGATTTCACCTCTCCTACCTCGTCAAGGTGCTATGTGGCTATGAGAATGCGAACTTTAATGTCCTGCTTGATGCCTTTAGTGAAATAGACTATGTGGTCTCAGGCGAGGCTGAGCGGACACTGGTGCTGTGCTTGGTGATGCTCGTGAATGCTGAGGAGGTCCTGCAGCCATTCTGCAAACCTCTTCTGTACCGACACTTCCAGGAGATTGAGACGAGGCTGCAGCTGATGAGCATGGACTGCCCGGATCAGGTCCCTGAGAGGCTCCGGAAGGTGGTGAGGCGAGTGTTGATGGCTGTAAATGTGAAGTCTGTGGCTGAGGCACTCCAGGATCTGCTCTTTGAGCGAGATGAAGAATACCTGATGGACTGTCACTGGCGGTGGGACAGTGTGCACACCAAAGGGTCTGTGGTCCGTGGCCTCTGTCATGAGGAGGTCAAACTAAATCGCTTACTCTGTGTGGGCCCAGTGGATTACTTTGCTGAACCCGAGTGTGAGTTTGGTCAGGATGAGACAGACGAGCTGGCACTGGAAGACCGAGACCACCTCCTGGCTGCAATCCTGTCGCAGAAGCAGCGGAAGGCCTCCATCCAGCGCAAGTTGAGAAGAGCGTGTCTGGTGGTGTCTCTCTGCATCAGCTGGAGGAGACGAGTCCAGACCGAACGTGTCAGGGAGGAGGCTAGGGAGCCTGGGGTCGGGAATTTCAAAAGGGCTGATGTAGACAGGACCCAGTGTGACCTGTGTGGGGTGAAGTTCACCCGCAGCCCTGAGAACTACTTCAGCTCCAGCAAAGCATTTGAGGGAGCAGCTTCAGAGGCTGTGGTCCTTTCCAGGGCTGAGCTGGAAGGGAAGGAGTGTCGGGAGAGGAGCAGCGAGTCTTATGAACAGCACATCCGCCTAGAAGGCCACCAGAAGCAGCAGGTGGCTTACCAGAAATACTCAGAATTTTTCCATGAGAAGGTAGACCCAGCCATTGATGAAGGCAAACTCGTGGTACAGGACATTGAGCAGAGCGTGTGGATCCGTAGTCACCTGGGCTCTAAAGAGCATAGCCACATGCTGCAGAGGAAGGTCCAGGAGCACATCAAGAGGGTTTCAGACTTGGTGGAGGACCTCTACAGGCGAAAGGCCTGGGCTGGAGGTAAGGACCTGTGGAGATGGGACCCAGATGGTGTTAGACAGGCATGTTAGACTCAGAGTTATGTTCTTCATAGTGAGAGCTGACGTGGGACTGATGGGATCTTGGCATTAGCGGAAATACAAGTAAAGAATTTTTGTTCTCAAATTATAGCAAAATCTCACTTTTTGGGCCACATCTTCCCCAATTAAAAAATTGTGATTATTTTTGACCAGAATGGCTTTCCCCAGGCCCTATAGAGGAGAACATAGTTTGCTAACTAATTCTATGGAGAGGATATAGGAAGAATGTTTGAAATCTTGAGAAAACTCTTTAAGGTTCTCCCAGTTCATTAATTTTGTGATCTTTCCTTGAGCACCTACTATGTGCAGAATCCTAGAGTAAGATCTTGAAATACATAGCTGTTCTCTTTTTTATAGGAGGGTCCCTTAAGGCATACCCATTGTGAGCTTTGAATAATGAGAATTCTTATGTGGTCTTAAAATCAAGTGACCCCCAGCCTTCTTGTAAGCTATTTCTTAGCAGTACTGGGTAGAAGTTATGTACAAAACTAGCAAAATTGCATATTTAAAAATCTTCTGTAATTCAGACACTCTCTTCAGCTTAAGTTTTAATGGCATTTTGAGCACGTATTTCCTGGAAAGGTTTGCTATTGGCAGTTTCTACAGATGCACAGTAATGGCATAGTAATGTGCACATAATGACTTCATGCAGCAAAAAGCAGCTTTGGGTCCTTTACCTTGTAAGGAAGGCTCTTTTCAGAGAAAGCACAGACAGACTAGCTCTTGGGTATGGGCACTTTGGCTCTAGTACATGGTGTTCTGGTTCCTGCAGCAACCTCTTGACTCAGAATCCCTGTTCCTTGGTTTCTGCAGCGGAGGAGGCAATGACTCGGCTGGTCAAAATTCTTGTCCTCTCAGTCAGGGATGCACAGGAGTGGTTAACAAAAACAGAGCTCCACTTAAAGGATGAAGGTAAGGAGTCCTTTTATCGAAGGACAGGTAACACTTTGGATCCTGTGGTTCTTGATGCTGCTGTCTCCTCACTGACATCAATAGTGGCCTCTCACTGTCTAGAAGTGTCATGGCAGTGATCAAACTATTAGCAACATGGTATTCAAATTTCCCCATCAGACTATGAGGGCCATTATTCTGGGCCCATGTTAGTTGCTAAAAACCTTTTGCTGCTGCTGAGCTATTTATTTATTTTTAAAGCTTCCTATTTTTTTAACCTTATTTTATTTATTTATTTGTTTTTATCAAACCCAGTGCTTTACACATGCTGGGCAAGCACTTTACCACTGAACCACAATCCCAGCCCTGATGAGCTATTATTAATGATGTTCAGTCACTGCACATACTCAATAGAGTGACAACCAAGGATAGACAAAGTATTACAAAGCCATCCCTTGATAAAATATTTGTCTTTGTCAGTCATTCATTTAAATCAGTGGATATAGCTGGGCGGGCTGGTACAGGTCTAATCCTAGTATCTTAGGAGGCTCAGGCAGGAGGATCTCAAGTTCAAGGCCAGCCTCAGCAACTTAGAGAGGCCCTAAGCAATTTAGCAAGATCTAAAATAAAAAAGCCTGGGAATATAGCTCAGTGGTTAAGCCCCCGTGGGTTCAACCCTCAGTACCCAAAATTAATTAATTATATAAACAAACAAATAAATCTGCAACTATTTCCTGAGCATATAGTATGTATCAGTGCTGTTATGAATATACTTGTGAACAAAACAAACAAAACCACTGGGGAAGCTTGCAGCATCTTCCTATAGAGGATTATAAGACTGAGAAGAGCAATTCAGGTTTCTTTTTTGGCAGTCAGAATTTCTTGCCAAGTTCTGTGTGATCCACAGTGTCTTTCCTCTTGCCCATTCCAGCTGCTGCTCCTTCCCAGCTGGACCACATTTCCTTTTGCTCTGAGGATTTCATCAGCTTTGATTGCCCTTCTGAAACCTAATCCAGATGCTACTGGAAAAGCCAGACCCCAGAGCTGGGGAAGTCTTGAAGGGACTTGGCACAAATATCTCTGCCAATAAAAAACGTTTAGCATATAAGTTCCTTCTGGGGACTATAATTTTGTGATTGTTTCAAAAGGAAGGTAATTAGTATACAAATCAAGGGTACGGTTTAGAATTTGCTTGATTTGCCACTTAAATGGCCTCTAGAATAAGGCCAGAAGAACCAGCTAAAAAGAATTTAAATTCTGGAGTAGAGCATTTACTTTGTCTCTTGGGAAGGAGTATCAATATTCAAAGGAAAATTCTCTTCGGCACCCTAGCAGAAAGCTTCATTTCTTTAATATAAAATGATTACAGAAATATTAGATTTTACTAGGATGTTACATTTTACAGTGGAATGGGGGAAAAAATTCACCTTTGCCTTGCCTCTGTTCTCTGTTTTTCTTGTTTCTTTTAGGTATTGTTCAGGAAGATGATTATGAAAATGAAGTTGAAGACTTTGGTGAACTCCGTCCTAGGAGACGTTCACGAAAATGTGGAAAGCAGAGAAAATACTGACATCCTAACAGCTGCTGCCTCCTAAACCTTCAGAACCTTCCATCCTGTCTTAGAATTCTGAATGCTGGAGGGCAGAAGAGAATAAGAATGTAAATTAGCATTAAGAAAATAGAGTATGGGGGGTGTCGAACACCACCTTTACTTCTCGATGTTTCTCTTTCAGTGGTGGCTTAGGGTCAGATTGCTCCATCACCTGCAGGTTCCTTATAAGTGTTTTCCAAGTTAAGGTCTATCAGTATTAGTCCCCCTAGACATGTTCAGGTTAGAGGAGCCTATTGAAGGGAACATTGGGACTCCCTGCCCCAAAGCCCCCAGGCTCTCGGGTTCAGCCCCATTGTGACATGAGTCAGTAGCAGGGGGCTAGGCATTTAAGAAGAACACCCCTCATCTCAGAGTGGCCACTGCTTGGGACCAGGAAATCCCTCTGGGAATTCCCTCATCTCCTGCCACGCTGCTGCAACAGCAAGTAGTGTAAGAGTTGTGTGTGTCCAGGGTCCATGTGGGCCCTACTGCCAGCCACCCCTGAGCCTAGGCTGCATCCTGGTTATCTCTGAGCCCATTTGTAGCGTAGTTCCTTCCGTTATATATGTTAGCTCTTTCTCTATATGGCAACTTTTCTGCCCTCCCTCCCTCCATCCATTTTTTGTAGCCATTTTCAGCTACCTGTGCAAGTCACGTTTAGACTACCTCAGAATGTAGTCAAGAACTCACCCAGCATCCTTGGACGCCCTTTCCCTCTAGGGGAATGTTGCCTGGCGTTCCTGGCCTGCCTCTCCACGGTGGTCCTAATTCCACCTTGGCTATGGTGCAGACATTCCAAAAAGTATTTTGTATGTAGCTTTAGGTGTCCAGATTTCTTAATTTTTCCCTGGCACATTTGCCTCCCAAGCTTAGGTTGACATTTTGATGTGTTTCTACCCACTGAGCTCACTACTGTGGGACAGTGACCTGTAGAACTGAGGTTAGAATCAAGTGGACAGAGGAGGAAGCCAGCCTTACAGTGCCAATTCTTCAAGATTTGGCTGTGCACCACTGCCATGTGACTGGGAGGCCCTGTAAGAGGGGCTTGCATGTGGGCTGTTTGAAGGAAGCCACTGTCCCCCTACACTCATCGGTCTGGTCTCTTTAGGAAGCCTTGCTGCCTCTCTGGTGGTTATTGCCCATCCTTAGCCCACTCGGCCCAGCCTTCTGTGAAAGGTCAGGTTCATGTTGGTCTTTGATTATTAGTTTGTCTTCACAGCAGAACCAACTTCCCCCATGTAGCTACTGCTTCAGCTGCTCACTGTTTTTCCTTCGTCTTTTTATGTCTTTCAATGACTTGTTCCTGAAATGTTTGTTTCTAATTTTATTAGGTTATGTTTCTAATTTTTATTCCAGGTGTTTTTTTTATAAACTTTACTTGCCAGAAAAAGAAAAGGAAAAAAAAAATCAAATATTGCTGTATTATCACATTTTTATAAAGTTAAATCATTTCTCTTACTAACCACTGTCCTGGTGTTTATTTCTAATCTGTACTACGAGAAGGGGTAAATTTTGGAGCTGGTTCCTTCTGGTCAGCTGATTGATGCTGGCCAGAGCAGAATCTTTCTAAGCCTGCTAAAATTAAGAAATTCAGTGTCAGAGAAATCCAGCTCAGTGGAGTGTTCTTCTGGGCCCACCTTGTGCACATTCTTTCCAATTTGGGTGCTCTTCAAGCACATGGGGTTTGGAAAGTAAAGAGCTTTGTCAGTGCTATATACCAGGACATCGCCCTGGCAAGGAACATTGCCCTGGGAGCTGGGAGACCATTCTTTGCCCCAGTGAGCCATGTGACTTAGAGAAGCTCAGATCTGTTCAACCCTGAATGTCGCACTGCCCTTGGGGCCTCATGATCTGGTGTGGTAGAGAAAGATGTGAAAATACTGTGGTGATAGAAGTGGACCTGAGTAGGGCTGGTAGCAGCACTTACATAATGCAGCAGAGCCTTAATTTCACCCTTTGAGAAACTGATCAAAGATTCCTTCCTGCCTGACGGAGTGGTTCCATGAGCCATTTCCATGGCTTAGTGTGGTGCTGTGATGTCACTGTTTGCTTGTGTGGGGTGAGCAGGGCCTTTGAACCTTAGCAAGTAAAGTGTTCAGTTCCATTCTTCAAAATTAGAGGCTCGGGGCTGGGGTTGTGGCTTAGTTGTAGAATGCCCGCCTAGCACACGTGAGGCCCTGGGTTCGATTCTCAGCACCACATAAAAAGAAAATAAAGGTATTGTGTCCACCTACAACTGAAAAAATATTTAAAAAAAATTAGAGATTCAGCACAGGAGCAGATGATCTGCTGCCTTCTCTTATCAGCACTGTTTAGCAGAAGAGCCTAAGAGAGCCTCCCCCTACAATCTGTCTACAACTCATAAAGGTCAGAGTACGAATGTGGAGGTTGGGAGGGAAGAATGAAGTTCAATTGAAGGATCAGAAATATCCATTAATGACCTGAGTTCTGGAGCCCAGTCTGGTAGTGGGGCCTGGCTGGAAGTCCAAAATGGGGGTGTGTCTCAGGGATCCTAAACATTACTCTTGGGTTCTGAACTTACTAGGGAGAACTCGCAGAACTCAGCATGTAGGAGGCATGATTATGGTTTGTAAAGCATGCCAGGCACAGTCAGTAAAGGCACAGGGCACACAGGTGAAGTCCAGATACTAGGTGCATGTTTCTGAGTGCCCATCCAGAGCCACAGGGAGCATACTTAGCACATTTCCAGCAATGAGTTGTGAGAGCACAGGTGAAGCCTGTCAGGGAAGCTTACTAGCGACTAAGAACTCAGGGACTTTACTGGGGGGTTATCATGTAGGCAGCTTCTGTTTAGCACATGTCAAAATTTCAGTCTCAGAAGGAAAATACGTTCAAAGAAGCTACCTTTCTGTGTAAAGAGTTTAGGACTGCCAGTCACCCTTACAGTTCTAGGAATGGTGGGAACCCTCTTGAAGTCTAAGTTCCAGATGATGGGCAAGCCTTTCTTCTTCTTCTTTTTTTAAAATTTATTTTTATTGTAAACAAATGGGATACATTGTTGATTCTCTGTTTGTACATGGAGTAAAGACATACCATTTGTGTAATCATACATTTACATAGGGTAATGTTGTTTGATTCATTCTGTTATTTTCTTCCCTACCCTCCCACCCCTCCCACCCTCTTTTCCCTCTATACAGTCCCTCCTTCCTCCATTCTTGCCCACTCCCCCCCCCCATTATGTGTCATCATCCGCTTATCAGCGAGATCATTCTTCCTTTGGTTTTTTTGAGATTGGCTTATCTCACTTAGCATGATATTCTCCAGTTTCATCCATTTGCCTGCAAATGCCATAATTTTATTATTCTTTATGACTGAGTAATACTCCATTGTATAAATATACCACAGTTTCTTTATCCATTCATCAATTGAAGGGCATCTAGGTTGGTTCCACAATATGGCTATGGTGAATTGAGCAGCTATGAGCATTGATGTGGCTGTATCTCTGTAGTATGCTGATTTTAAGTTCTTTGGGTATAGACCAAGGAGTGGGATAGCTGTGTCAAATGGTGGGTCTATTCCAAGCTTTCTGAGGAATCTCCACACTGCTTTCCAGAGTGGTTGCACTAATTTGCAACCCCACCAGCAATGTATGAGTGTACTTTTTCCCCACATCCTCACCAACACCTATTGTTGCTTGTGTTCTTGATAATTGCCATTCTAATTGGGATGAGGTGGAATCTTAGGGTAGTTTTGATTTGCATTCCTCTTATTACTAGAGAAGTTGAACATTTTTTCATATGTCTGTTGATTGCTTGTAGATCTTCTTCTGTGAAGTGTCTGTTCATTTCCTTAGCCCATTTGTTGATTGGATTATTTATATTCTTGGTGTAGAGTTTTTTGAGTTCTTTATAGATTATGGAGATTAGTGCTCTATCTGAAGTATGGGTGGCAAAGATTTTCTCCCACTCTGTAGGCTATCTCTTCACATTGCTGATAGTTTCCTTTGCTGAGAGAAAGCTTTTTAGTTTGAATCTATCCCAGTTATTGATTCTTGCTTTTATTTCTTGTGCTAAGGGAGTCCTGTTAAGGAAGTCTGATCCTGGGCCGACATGTTGAAGATTTGGACCTCCTTTTTCTTCTATAAGATGCAGGGTCTCTGGTCTGATTCCGAGGTCCTTGATCCATTTTGAGTTGAGTTTTGTTCAGGGTGAGAGATAGGGGTTTAGTTTCATTTTGTTGCATATGGTATTCCAGTTTTCCCAGCACCATTTGTTGAAGAAGCTATCTTTTCTCCATTGCATATTTTTGGCCCCTTTGTCTAGTATGAGAAAATTGTATTTATTTGGGTTTGTGTCCGTGTCCTCTATTCTGTACCATTGATCTACGTGTCTATTTTGGTACCAATACCATGCTGTTTTTATTACTACTGCTTTGTAGTAGAGTTGAAGATCTGGTATTGCGATACCCCCTGCTTCACTCTTCCTGCTAAGGATTGCTTTAGCTATTCTGGGTTTTTTATTCTTCCAGATGAATTTCTTAATTGCTTGTTCCATTTCTGTAAGGTACATCATTGGGATTTTAATTGGAATTGTATTGAATCTGTATAGCATTTTTGGTAGTGTGGCCATTTTGACAATATTATTTCTGCCTATCCAAGAACATGGGAGATCTTTCCATCTTCTAAGGTTTTCTTTAATTTCTTTCTTTAGTGTTCTGTAGTTCTTATTGTAGAGGTCTTTCACCTCTTTTGTGAGATTGATTCCCAAGTATTTTATTTTTTTCGAGGCTATTGTGAATGGGGTAGTTTTCCTAACTTCTCTTTCTGAAGATTCATCACTTATGTATAAAAAAATACATTGGATTTATGAGCATTTATCTTATATCCTGCTACTTTACTGAATTCACTTATGAGTTCTAAAAGTTTTCTGGTGGAATTTCCCAGTTCCTCTAAATATATAATCATGTCATCAGCAAATAGGGATAGTTTGAGTTCTTCTTTTCCTGTTCGTATCCTTTTAATTTCTTTTGTTAGTTAATTGATCTGGCTAGAGTTTCAAGGACAATGTTGAGTAGAAGTGGTGAAAGAGGGCATCCCTGCCTTGTTCCAGTTTTTAGGGGGAATGCTTTCAGTTTTTCACCATTTAGAATGATATTGGGATCCAACATGGCGAACTAGAGGGTGACTGCATCTCCAGTCGCTCCAGAACCCAGGATTCAAGAAAGGGAGGCATTGAGAGACTCGGACTAAAATAGAGCCACAGGATGAGTCCCCCCCACCGGGTGAAGCTCGGCCTAGGCGGCAGGTCTGGATAGGGGCGGCTTATCAGAGCAGGGCAGGGCAGCTAGAGTATTCCCCAGGTAGCCCTGCTCACTCCGGCGGTAGGCTCCTCCCACACGGCCAGCTTCTTGGAGCAGGCCACCCAGTGAGAACCTTTCTGCACAGAACCAGCTCCAAGTCCCGCCAGCGGTGAGCTCTGGCCTGCAGGCAGCTTCAGGGACCAGGACAGGGCAGCCAGGGCCTTCCCCAAGCAGCCCAGCTCCCTCCGGTGGCAGGCTCATTTCACGGCCAGCTTCTCGGAGCAGACCACCCAATGAGAGCCTTTTCACACTGAGCCAGTTCCAAGCCCTGGAACCAGTAGTGGGCTAGGGGCAGCTTTCTTCGGAAACACTACATTATCAAGTTCCTCCAAGACTTCAGGCTACTGAAGGCTGGGAGGTGATACACTGGAAATCTACAGGGACACTATAAGCCAATAGAGGAAATCTGCAATATTTCAGAGTCCCACTGACATCTGACCATTATGAGAAAACAATGGAAGAAAATGTCCCAAACAAACCTAGATACTATATCAATAAAACCCAATGACAGCACAGCAGAAGAAATGTCAGAAAGGGAGTTCAGAATGTACATAATTAAAACAATCAGAGAAGCAAACGAAGAGATGAAAGAGCAAATGCAGGCATTGAAGGAGGAGATGAAAGAGCAAATGCAGGCATTAAATGATCGTACCACTCAACAGTTAAAAGAGCAAATATGGGAAGCAAGAGATCATTTCAACAAAGAGTTAGAGATACTGAAAAAAAAAAAAAACTAAATAGAAATCCTTGAAATGAAGGACACAACAAACCAAGTTAAAAACTCCATAGAAAGCATAACCAATAGGATAGAACACGTGGAAGATAGAACCTCAGACATTGAAGACAAAATGTTTAATCTTGAAAACAAAGTTGACCAAACAGAGAAGATGGTAAGAAATCATGAACAGAATCTACAAGAATTATGGGATATCATGAAAAGGACAAATTTAAGAATTATTGGGATAGAGGAAGGCACAGAGAAACAAACCAAAGGAATGAACAATCTATTCAATGAAATAATATCAGAAAACTTCCCAAATCTGAAGAATGAAATGGAAAACCAGGTACAAGAGGCTTATAGGACTCCAAATATACAAAATTACAACAGACCCACACCAAGGCACATTATTATGAAAATACCAAACATACAAAATAAAAACAGAATTTTAAAGGCTGCAAGAAAAAAGAATCAATTACATTCAGGGGGAAACCAATAAGGATATCAGCAGATTTTTCAATCCAGAACCTAAAAGCTAGAAGGGCCTGTAACAACATATATCAAGCTCTGAAAGAAAATGGATGCCAACCAAGAGTCTTATACCAGCAAAACTTACCTTCAGATTTCATGATGAAATAAAATCCTTCCATGATAAACAAAACTAAAAGAATTTACAAAAAGAAAGCCGCATTACAGAACATTCTCAGCAAAATATTCCATGAGGAAGAGATGAAAAACAATCATGCAAATCAGCAAGGGGAGGAACTAGCCTAAAGGAATAGCCAAATAAAGGAGAAACCAAGTCGTGTCAGGAAACAAAAATGAGCCAAATGACTGGGAATACAAATCATATCACAATAATAACCCTGAATGTTAATGGCCTGAATTCATCAATCAAAAGACATAGACTGGCATATTGGATTAAAAAGAAAAATCCAACAATATGCTGCCTGCAAGAGACTCATCTCATAGAAAGAGATACCCATAGACTAAAGGTGAAAGGATGGGAAAAAACATACCATGCACACGGACACAGCAAAAAAGCTGGAGTATCCATCCTCATTTCAGATAATGTGAACTTCAAGCCAAAACTAGTCAGAAGGGATAAAGAAGGACATTACATACTGCTTAAGGGAAGCATAAGTCAGCAAGACATAACAATCATAAATATCTATGCCCCAAACATTGGCTCATCCATGTATGTCAAACAAATCCTTCTCAATTCCAGAAATCAAATAGACCACAACACAATAATACTAGGTGATTTTAACATGCCTCTCTCACCACTGGACAGATCTTCCAAACACAAATTGAAGAAAGAAACCATAGATCTCAATAACACAATCAATAATTTAAACTTAACGGACATATATAGAATATACCATCCAACAAAGAGCGAATACACCTTCTTCTCAGCAGCACATGGATCCTTCTCTAAAATAGACCATATTTTATGCCTCAAAGCTACTGTTAGTAAATACAAGAAGATACAGATACTACCTTGTACTCTATCAGATCATAATGGATTGAAATTAGAAATAAATGACAGAATAAAAAACAGAAACTACTCCAACACCTGGAGATTAAATAATATGCTATTATGTGATGAATGGATAACAGAAGACATCAAGAGGGAAATAAAAAAATTCTTAGAAATAAACGAGAACAAAGACACATCATATCAAAATCTCTGGGACACTATGAAAGCAGTACTTAGAGGAAGATTTATTTCATGGAGCATATTCAATAAAAGTAAAAATCAACAAATAAATGACTTAACACTACAGCTTAAAACTCTAGAAAAAGAAGAACAGATCAACACCAAAAGTAGTAGAAGACAGGAAATAGTTAAAATCAGAGCTGAAATCAAGAAAATTGAAAGAAAAGAAACAATAGAAAAAATTAACAAAATAAATAGTTGGTTCTTTGAAAAAATAAACAAAATTGATAAACCCTTAGCCACACTAACAAAGAGAAGAAAAAAGAAAACTAAAATTACTAAAATTCAGAATGAACAAGGAAATATCACGACAGACACGAGTGATATACAAAACATACTTAGAAGCTATTTTGAAAGTCTATACTCCAACAAATCAGAAAATCTCGAAGACATCAACAGGTTTCTAGAGACATATAAATTACCTAAACTGAAGCAGGAGGACACACACAACTTAAATAGATCAATTTCAAGTAATGAAATAGAAGAGGTCATCAAAAACCTACCAACAAAGAAAAGTCCGGAACCAGATGGGTTCTCAGTCGAGTTCTACAAAACCTTTAAAGAAGAGCTCATTCCAGTACTCCTCAAAGTATTCCATGAAATAGAAGAGGAGGGAACCCTCCCAAACTCAGTCTATGAAGCCAATATCACCCTGATACCTAAACCAGACAGAGACACATCGAGGAAAGAAAATTTCAGACCAATATCCTTAATGAACATCGATGCAAAAATTCTCATCAAAATCTTAGCAAATCGCATACAAAAATAAATTAAAAAGATAGTGCACCACGATCAAGTGGGTTTTATCCCAGGGATGCAAGTTTGGTTCAACATCCGGAAATCAATAAACATAATTCATCATATCAACAGACTTAAAGTTAAGAATCACATGATTATTTTGATAGACACGGAAAAAGCATTCGATAAAATACAGCATCCCTTCATGCTCAAAACACTAGAAAAAATTGGGGTAGTGGGAATATTCCTTAACATTGTAAAGGCCATCTACACTAAGCCTATGGCCAATATCATTCTAAATGGTGAAAAACTGAAAGCATTCCCCCTAAAAACTGGAACAAGGCAGGGATGCCCTCTTTCACCACTTCTATTCAACATTGTCCTTGAGACTCTAGCCAGAGCAATTAGACAAACCGAAAAAATTAAAAGAATACGAATAGGAAAAGAAGAACTCAAACTATCCCTGTTCACTGATAACATGATTATATATTTAGAGGAACCAGGAAATTCCACCAGAAAACTTTTAGAACTCATAAGTGAATTCAGTAAAGTAGCAAGTTACAAGATCAATGCTCATAAATCCAATCCTCTCGCCGAACTTCCCTGGTCTGAGAAGCTGCCCACTGTCCCGGCCTGCTGCCCTGGCGGAGCTTCACCCTGTGGGAGCAACTCACCCAGCATCTCTGAGTTCGTCCGAATCTCTCAATACTTCCCCTTCTTGAATCCTGAGTTCTGGAGCGCCAGGAGATGCAGTCACCCTCTAGTCCGCCATCTTGAAATTGCCCTGGGCAAGCCTTTCAAAGGACAGCTGTCAGGCCTCTTGGGCGTGAACCATTTTCTGCATGGGGGTCTTCCTTTAGTTGAGGCTTTGTCATGATACCCATGGTTGCCTATGGGTACCTCTCTGTATCTAGCTGTTAACTAAGTGCCTATGTGACTATGTGACTACTCTCTCCCAGTCAGGGGAGTGAGTGTTTAGGAACATTTCATCCTAAAAGCCATCTTCCTACTGGTCTTAGATATTGGTTCCACTTCCTTGCATTCAGTGGTAGCCATTCATAATGTTGTTTGGGTCCTTGAGGTCAGCTGAGGACGGGGAAGCCTTATTTATGCCTCTGGTTGCTGTTCTCTCCCTTTTTCCCACCAACACACACATACTTGTGCCTGAGCATTATGATTCAAGAATCCTTGTTCTCAAATTCCCTGGGACCAGGGTCCAGTCCCAGTGACCGAAGGAAGGATGAACACCAATGAGATAGTAAAAGCATCCACACACTGCTGGTTCCTTACCTTATCACTGGTAGAAAAACTGGTGGAAACTGAGATAATGTGACTTGTCCTGGGTCACAGAGCCAGTTTGAGGCAGGGCTGAGGCCTTGGGCAGGGTTTTCTGATGCCAACCAGCACTCTTTCCACTAAGGGCTCAGGTGCTGAGGTCAACAGCACATTTCAGCAATTCTTTCTTGGGGTCCATCACTCCCACCAAGTATCAGTGCACAGAGTATGCTACCCCTTGGGTATTTAGCAGGCTTATTCCTTTCAACCTTCACTTTGTCTTTTGACGTAGTATTTTTCTGTAGGAAAGTGGAATGTCCTGCAGTGAAACATAAGTCTGTCTTACTGTTGACCACCAGGACTGGACTCTTAACGCCTCAAAAGAGGACAAAGCAGATGCCAAAACTCATTCCTAGTAGATGGCCCAGTCCAGCACTGCTCCCAAATTTGCCGGCTTTACTCTCTTCTGTGCCTGCACCCTTTACTACCCTGAGTATTGTGGTTCACATACACAAATCTCATGCCTCACACCTCTCCCTGCAAACCCAGGACTCAACAACCTGTGTTCACCTTTTCCAAACCAGTCTGCCTCTTCTCTGAGTGGAAATTTGTAGTTCAAAATGAGCCCCAAGTTTTCTGGGCAGCCTGGTCAGCACTGACAACTGCAAGAGCTCACAGACCTCTGGGTAACTGAAAGCTGATATTACACCTGCTCTTAAATAATGTGGAAAGAGAGTTATATTAATGCTCATAGGTCACGTAGGTCGCCAAGGTCTCCCACTGGTGACTAGCTATCACTTTCTCTAATACCGATGGAGCAGGCTCTACTGGACCCTTCCGAGGGGTGGAGTTCATTGCTGCCAGGTAGGTGAATGGATTGTGGGATGTGAGAGGGGTGAGGCCAGGAGATGTACCAGTCTTGGACTCTATCATCTGAAACACACAGAAAGGGGTTCCCAGGCAGGACAAGACGATCCCTCCTGTGACTGAGAGAAATAGTTAGATGTGAACTTCCTGAGTCTTCAACTGACACTAGAATCAGTTTGAGAATCACTTTGATGATCCTGGGGTTTAATGGTCTAGCAGAAGTATAAAACGCATGAATCTTGGTTGTGCAAGAAATGTCACATTTTATTTAAATTAATTCAAATCCCATTCTGAACCCTATTGCTTTTTTAGTGGGAAATTCAACCTGAGTCGTTATTGGGGTTCCTACTGCTTCTTAAGGTCTCTTAAGTATCAGAAGGGAGGCTTAAGCAGTATGGGTGACATGAGGGAGATCCCTTCCTCTTCAGTTTATCATGACTGTCACTGACACACACTGTTCTAGCTGGCAGGGAATCAGAGATGGGGGTGACTTTTCTCCTTCCCAGCTGAGTCTGGAAATGCTGGGAGCCTGAGGCATCTGGTATAGACTTTGTAACTAAATCTTTGGTTCACCATGCCCCCACTCAGGTTATCTCATCTCCCCATTGTATTGCACTGAGGGTGACAGTAGGTCCCTGTTGGTCATGATACACATATCTGTCTCACTCTGGCACTGAGGGAGCCTAAAATCCTGGGTACTTTCCTGAAAGGGGCAGAGGGAAATACAGAGAGAGTAGAAACAAATGTATAGCCAAATAGGGAGTTGAGGGCTAGGGGGACTTCAAGGACAGCCACTCTCCATTCCTTCCCATCCCTGTCTGTGTAGGTCACTCTTCACCCAGAGTAGGGTCTGTCTTCCTCCCCTATGACTAACTTTAGCCAACAAAAAGCAGCAGAAGTGAAACTGTCCCCATTCCAGGTCTTGACTTTAAGCAGACTTGGTAGATTGGGGTAATCCAGCAACCATGTAAGGATTGGCCACCATGCTGTGATGAACCCTGGCGTTGGAGAGGCCATGTGTAGAAGAGAAGCCAAGGGGAGGAGTCCAAGGCACCACACACGTGAGTGAAGCCTTCTTGTTTTTGGCTCAGGTGCTGGATAAATGTGGTTGAATAGTACCCCTTACTCATGCCAAATGGAGTAAAACCACCACGAGTTGAGACCTCCCCAGATTTCTGACCCTTAAAATTATGAAAATTAATAAATAATGACTGTTTCCAATCACTGTTTGTAATACAATACATAACCAAATGAGGGCCTACTCTGTACTGTTAGGCATATTGCATCCGTGATCTTCAGATCTTAAAAGAATTTTCCAAAACAAAGGCTGAGAACTACTTATATATAGCATTACAAATTAAGGGATGAGCCTGGGCCTGGGGAGCAGAACTCTCTATTGGACCCTCTGCATTACAGTCTGTCATTGCAAGGAAAGAGTATCATCCACCTCTTCTCCTGGCCTGGTGGGGATCCTACTACCATAGTACCTAGGACCCTAGGACTCTGAGGGGATCCCAGAATCCACCCTCAGAATCAAGTTTTTGTCATCTTGGAAACCAGTTGTCTAACTTGGTTGCCAGGGCAACCTGCAGGCAGAGTGGGTCAATGTTACAGGGTTCTTACCACTGTTTCCCGGGGACACTGTTAACCAACACTGTTGGTTGTCACATAAAGGAAGGCCTGCCTCTAAAATTTGCTTCACCCCAAACCATGAAAGGCCTCCCTTGCAGTGGAGACATGGCAGTTGTGTCAAAACTCATTTCATGTCTGCACACTCTCTTCCCCCAGTAGTCAGCCTTGGGCCTCTGAGACACAGGACTTCAGAGGGAAGAGGCTCAGGGCTGAGGACCTGGGATATGTACTTTTTTTTTTTTGCAGGTTCAGATCACAATTCTTAGCAAATAGCACAGTGCTGTACCACTCTTTGGTCATTTCTTCTCACGCATCATTTCCTTCAGGGTCCTTGCAGGTCAGGAATCTAAGCATTTATAGATTCTTTAGCCACAAAACCATTAAAATCCTCTGACTGTCTAACATCTCTCCCTCACTCTCTCCTGCACCCCCCCTCACACACACAATCTCAAAATAAAATAAGTTCTCCTTGGCATTCCTCAGTAGGGTGACCTGGGTCTGGGATGCTTTAATGTGTTCCAGGATCAATACCCTGTAATTATCACAAATCTGTGTCCCTGAGGTCATCCTCCAGTTCATGATTCAGAGGATGGAGAAATCAATGCACCAGGAAACTGCTCTCCTTTCTGTCACAAATCTCTCTCCTGGGCAACTGAAATGGCTTTACCTAACCTTGTCACTTAAGCTGCTCCAGAGATTCTAACTGGAGAACAAAAGGCCAGGTGGGCTGCATGAGGAATCATCATGAGAAGCCACTCAGCAACCCCCCAAACAGTACAAAGGAAAAGAATTCATTGCAAACCTCTCTGTTTAACCTGGTAGGCTTTAATTCCTTACTGCAGCAGAGAAACCAGGTCTGCCTCAGACAGCTGATCCTCACTCCCACACACCCCTGTGTTCCCCACTCAGGAAGGAGGGGGAGAAGCCATTAGCAAGGTACCTGGCGTACTTTAGGTAGGCTGTTGTTTAGAAGCCTATCTCCTGGTGCTGAAGCCTTCTATCCATTCAGAAGTCCATGTTTTCTATTAAGACACATGCACCGCACTCTTCACACTGTGACATGATCTGTCTGATAGGACCTTTGGTGGCATTGAGTTGCAACAGGTAAACAGGATACTGTCACAATAATAATCTTTGAAGTGGTGCCTAAGATTAAAATTAGGCTTCCCATACTGAGCATGTGAATCCAGACCCCTTACTTAAAGCCTCTGAGCCCATCTGAGAATTCATAAAATGGAAATAATAACACAGGCTTGTGGCTTTATTTCATGACCTTATCCTTCCTCCCTTCCCACCTCCCTTCCATAGATGGATCAAAACTCTAAAAAGAGTTCACATAGGGATTTGTTTCCAGGGCCAAGAAGGGTGGTCATGAGCAACAAGAAGCTCTGGGAACAAAGCTGGGTCAGCTTTTGTGTGCCCTTTACAGAGGTGGGAACATTTCTAAGAGGGCTTTGTTCCCAAGGACCCAACCTCCTTTTAGAGACTGAGTCTATTTTTAACCCAAGTTTTAGTGATTCTGCAGGACAGCTGTTTCAGGGAAATATGTAGGCCAGTCTGTGATTTTAGGAGTCATCATTTTTAAGGTTAGGGAGTGGGATGGGAGAAGAAAACTAGAATAACTCTGGAGTTTCTGGAGGTATTCACAGAGATCCACACCTGCCCTGAAAACAGCTGCACCCTAATTTACTTTATGGCTACTCTGGAGTATCTGGATGAGGTGAACAGAGGAACACTCTTTTGTTACACTTCGAGTGTGTCAATTTCTGTCCTCTTTCCATCCCCATTTGCCATTATCAAGTCATGATGGAGAAAAGATCGATAGCACCCATGCTGGAGAGACTGTTGGAAAGGGTTTTCCCACTCTCTGTAATGGTCCTGCGTGGATAGCAATTCAACAACAGCTATTGTAACTATGAGTGGACTCGCCTTTGGATTCAGCATTCTTTTTGTTTCATTTTTTTCCCCTTTTAAAAAAATTATTAATAAAAAATAAAATTATTAAGACAGATAACATAAAATATACCTATTCATTTTAAAGTGTAACATTCCATAGTGTTAAGTATGTTCATGTTGCTGTGTACCCATCCTCTGGAACTGTTTCATCTTCCAGAACTGAAACTCTACTCACTGAACACTAACTCCCCCACTTGCCTCCCTCCAAGCCCCTGGCAACAACCTTCTACTTTCTGTCTCTTTGAACTTGACCACTCTAGTTACCTCATATAAACAGACTTACACCGTAGTTGTCTTTTTGTGAATGGCTTATTTCACTTGGCATGGTGTCTTCAAGTCTCTTCCATGCTGTAGCATATGTCAGAATGTCCTTCCTTGTTTAAGGCTGTATTCTACTCTATCTATAACTTGACATTCCTACTTTGAGGGATTAACATTAGAGAAACATTCCTATAAATGTCCAAATAAAGGTTCCCTTTAAGGGTGTTTGGGAGACTGCAAAATTGGAGACACTTTTTTAAAAAGGTCTAAATATTCTGGGTGGAAATATGGCAAAGATCAATTGCTCACTGAAAACTCAAACTTTGGAAGAGGCTCTGTGTTTCAATCCATTTTTGCAAAAATAAATAAAAAATGCAGTTCTAAATTAGTGATGGTGATGAGCTTCAGTATTCTGTAAGAGTTGGATTTTTGGAAATAGTTTGGATTATTTCTGGGCATAAAAAAAATGTTTTCAGAAATCAAAATGGACACTTGTAATCCCAGAGGTTCAGGAGGTTGAGGCAGGAGGATTGCAAGTTCAAAGTCAGCCTCAGCAATTTAGCAAGGCCCTGAGCAATGTAGTGAGACCCTGTCTCAGAATAATAAATAAAGGACTGGGAATGTGGCTCAGTAGTTAAGTGCCCCTGGCACCAAGAAAAGAGAAAGAAAGCAAATGGAAGATCAAGAAGGAAATATATCTTGCCCAAAGAGATAGTTAGAAAAGAACCCAATCTGGTGTTTGCAGAGAGATACTCAGGTTTTTGAAAAACCATATTAAGAGGTATTGGCATGTATTCTATGGCAATGATAACCTGTTGGAAAAGATGGTCTTATGGATAACCATTGAGGTTCTCCATGGCTCTGTGCCTCTCATCCAACTCACCCAAATCTATCTGCTGTGCATCTCCAGCTTTCCAGGAATAAGGAAGAATCTTAGATTCTAGTGTTGTCCATTAGATACACCTTGATTTTTATCTCCTGATCTTGTTGTGTCCTGCTCCTGGTAATCTTGACTCTACATTCTATCTTACTCCCTGAGAGCATCTTTGCCCGTCCCGGTCTCATAACTGATGGCTTCCTCCTGGGCCTTTCCTGGATTCTGTCTGTAATAGCAGCTACGATTTTTTGAATGAGTCTTTCATACTGGCTCCTACAAGTACTGCCCAGGGAGGACACCAACAGCCCCACAAGAGCCTCATCATTATTATATCCATTATACAGGTGGAGACAGGCTCTGAGAACCTTATCTAGCTTTGTCCCTCTGGAGGATAACTTCAGCAGTAGCCCATGCAGTAACTTTGTACAGAAATATGGTGGAAGTTTTCTTGAGGGTATGAACATTTTTCTTTCATCTTTTATCCCATAAATTTCTTCATTTATTTCAAATGGATATCAGCATGCTTCCAATTCCTGGGGTCCTTTGGTTATTTTGATGCTAACCTTTTTTATTTTATTTTATTATTTTTTTTATTGTAAACAAATGGGATACATGTTGTTTCTCTGTTTGTACATGGCGTAAAGGCATACCATTTGTGTAATCATAAATTTACATAGGGTAATGTTGTTTGATTCATTCTGTTATTTTTTCCCTTCCCCCCACCCCTCCCACCCCTCTTTTCCCTCTATACAGTCCTTCCTTCCTCCATTCTTGCCCCCCTCCCTAACCCTAACTCTAACCCTAACACTAACCCCTCCCACCCCCCATTATGTGTCATCATCCATTTATTAGCGATATCATTCGTCCTTTGGTTTTTTGAGATTGACTTATCTCACTTAGCATGATATTCTCCAATTTCATCCATTTGCCTGTAAATGCCATAATTTTATCATTCTTTATGGCTGAGTAATATTCCATTGTATATATATATAGCACAGTTTCTTTATCCATTCATCAATTGAAGGGCATCTAGGTTGGTTCCACAGTTTGGCTATTGTGAATTGAGCAGCTATGAACATTGATGTGGCTGTATCTCTGTAGTATGCTGATTTTAAGTCCTTTGGGTATAGGCCAAGGAGTGGGATAGCTGGGTCAAATGGTGGGTCCATTCCAAGTTTTCTAAGGAATCTCCACACTGCTTTCCAGAATGGCTGCACTAATTTGCAGCCCCACCAGCAATGTATGAGTGTACCTTTCTCCCCACATCCTTGCCAACACCTGTTGTTGCTTGTATTCTTGATAATCGCCATTCTAATTGGGGTGAGATGGAATCTTAGAATGGTTTTGATTTGCATTTCTCTTATTACTAGAGAAGTTGAACATTTTTCCATATGTTTGTTGATTGCTTGTAGATCTTCTTCTGTGAAGTGTCTATTCATTTCCTTAGCCCATTTGTCAATTGGATTATTTGCATTCTTGGTGTAGAGTTTTTTGAGTTCTTTATAGATTCTGGAGATTAGTGCTCTATCTGAAGTATGAGTGGCAAAGATATTCTCCCACTCTGTAGGCTCTTTCTTCACATTGCTGATAGTTTCCTTTGCTGAGAGAAAGCTTTTTAGTTTGAATCTATCCCAGTTATTGATTCTTGCTTTTATTTCTTGTGCTATGGGAGTCCTGTTGAGGAAGTCTGGTCCTAAGCCGACATGTTGAAGATCTGGACCTACTTTTTCTTCTATAAGATGCAGAGTCTCTGGTCTGATTCTGAGGTCCTTAATCCATTTTGAGTTTAGTTTCGTGCATGGTGAGAGATATGGGTTTAGTTTCATTTTGTTGCATATGAATTTCCAGTTTTCCCAACACCATTTTTTGAAGAGGCTATCTTTTCTCCATTGCATATTTTTGGCCCCTTTGTCTAGTATGAGAAAATTGTATTTATTTGGGTTTGTGTCCGTGTCCTCTATTCTGTACCATTGATCCACCTTTCTATTTTGGTACCAATACCATACCATTTTTGTTACTATTGCTTTGTAGTAGAGTTGAAGATCTGGTATTGCAATACCCCCTGCTTCACTCTTTCTGCTAAGGATTGCTTTAGCTATTCTGGGTTTCTTATTCTTCCAAATGAATTTCATAATTGCTTGTTCTATTTCTGTAGGGTACATCATTGGGATTTTAATTGGAATTGCATTGAATCTGTATTTGATGCTAACCTTGCAGGTGTTAATTTGTTGATCCCCAATCCAGTCCCTCTCAGGTGACTATGTTACCTGTATACACAGGTGAGCTGCTCAAAAGTCCATTTTCCAGGGTAGAAGCCAGGGTGGTAAACCCAGTACTGGGGATGCCTTCCCACTGGTCTTGCCAGCCTTGGAGAGAAACCCCTGGGACCACACAGGGCCCAGTCCCCTCCAAGGAAAGAGAAGAGGAGGGAAACATTCCCTCTAGTGGAATGTTTCTAATTTCACAAGGGAAGACACAGACCTGAAGATCATGTTGGTGATTTTTTCAATGTAGAACTTCTGAGTCAGAGCAGGGGAAAAAGACTTCATCTCTAGCTGGGGCTGTGCAGTATCAGAACAGCGGGACAAAAGGCAGAAGATGCAGTCTGTTGTCCTGGGACTTTGTGTGCCTGCTACCAAACACTGGCATTCTTGGAACTTACCACAGGAGTGTGAACCTTGATCATCAACTCTGCTAGCTCATCAAAGCTCAACACTTTAAGAACCTGAGTCAGGGCTGGGGTTGTGGCTCAGTGGTAGAGCTCTTGCCTGGCATGCATGAGGCACTGGGTTCTATCCTCAGCACCACATAAAATGAATAAATAAAGGTATTATGTCCATCTACAACTCAAAAAAATATTTTAAAAAAATGAACCTGAGTCAGGCTAGGGTGACCTGGACTTGTGACTGAGGCAATTTTCTGGAAGAATTCTAATCTCTCTTCTATCAAGGGCTTCCAAGTAAAAATTTTAAAGAAGTAGAAATCCTGTTAGAATAAAAGTAGATTTTGGAGATGCAGAGTTGTCAGATGCTGGTTGTGCTGGAGGAGAATGTGGTCTGGGCCCAAGGGCTCAGCTGTGGAGAGGGCAGGACACTTTTACTTCTGCAGGCAAATGTGTACAAGTGTGTGTGTGCCTGTGTGTGGCAGGGAGTAGACACGGAGAAAGAGGGTGCATGTGGTTGAATTTCTCATTTCTTCCTTTTTTTTGCATTATACTCAAAGGAAAAAATATTGTGCAGGCTGCCTGGGGGTGTCCAGGTGGAATTAAGGCCACTTGCAAATCAGTCCAAGTGAACTAAAATCTGGAAATATATCTGAGAAGGAAACTTTGCCAAGGGACAAATACTATTTTGTCCACCCTATTACAGGAGATATTTTAAAAAATAAAGTGGGAGCTTGCAGTCTGAAAGGATCTAAAAATCCTTTTATCTCCACGCAGTGATGGGAGTAGGTGTATGGGGGTGGGGTCGTGTATGGAGGGTGTTCTGCTCAACAGGAAGAGGCTGCCTGTTTGGTATAAGAGGAAGCAGTCTAGAGGTTATCTTGCTAAGGTTGTCACCCCACTAACAATAACCAGGTTTGCCAGGGCTGCCATAACAAAGTACTGCAGACTGGTTGGCTGAAACAACAGAGATTTATCTTATTGTTCTGGAAACTAGATATCCAAGATCAAGGTGTTAGCAGGTTTGATTTCTCCTAGGGTGCTTCTCCTTGACTGGTAGATGCCATTCTTCTCCTTGCGTCTTCACATGATCCTCCCTCCCTGTGTCTCCATGCCCTGATTTCCTCTTCTAAGGATACCAGTTGTATTGGATTAAGGCCTGCACTGATGACTTGATTTGAACTTAATTACCTCTTTATAAGTACTATCTTCAAAGACAGTCACTTGGTATGGAGTGAGGACTTCAAATCTATGAATCTGGACAGGGCGGGGGTGGGGGGGACCAATTCAGTTCATAATCCCACATAAAGGCAACAGCTTTTCTGAGCAAGACTTGAGAAAGAATAGCTTTTGTTGAATCCATTAGTCCCAGTTTTCAATCAGAGACCAGAGCCCATGAGGTAAAGTTTTGGCCCAGCCAAGGAGTGGCTGTCAACTTGGTGAGGAGAAAGTTGTGGTGCTACTGGGTTTAGACAGCAGGCTGGCTGTGTGGAGCGTGAGGGCTTCTCTTCTGAACTTTGTCTTCTCTTCTGCCTTCCTCGTGGTTTTCTGATTCTATTTCTGGACATCTCTGCCCCTCTGGTTGGGGGACAGGTATCTCAGATTCTCCACTGTGCTCAGGACTTCAC